>NC_134154.1:7512500-8762500 GCF_033958435.1 Carettochelys insculpta
TAATAACCCAGCCATTTGGACTGTCCCCTGGACCACCAGTCTGTAAAGTTGTCTTCTCTCTCCATTGCCCCTGTTGCAGCACTTTTTCATTAATTTAATATTCATTGAGCCAAAATAAGGCCATGTCTACACTCAGAATGCTACAGCAACCCTTCGTTGTTGACACCCTCTACGGGAAGGGAAGAGGTTCTCCTGTAGCTCTAGTTAATCCACCTTCCCATCAGCCTCATGCTCTCCACACTGGGGGCTAGGTTGGCTTAACTGTGTTGTACAGGGGTGTGGATTTTTCATGCCCTTGAGTGAAAAAAGCTCTGAAGTCAGCTTAGCTTTTCAATGTAGACCAGTGTTTTTCACTCCAGTATATATATACCCTTGGGCGTACACCAAAGTCTTTCAGGGGGTACATCAACTCATCTAGATATTTGCCTAGTTTTACAACAGACTACATAAAAACACTAGTAAAGTCTGTACAGTCTAAAAGCTCATTCAGTCAATAATGTATTTCTACTGCTTCATATGTCTTACGCTGAAATGGTTAAGTACAATATTTCTATTTCAATTCATTTATTTGATCAGATGATAGGCAGTCAGCAAGTTTTCAGTAGTAGTCTTCTGTGACATTTTTGCATGTTTTTGTAATCAAATAGTTTTTAAGTGAGGTGTACCTTTGTGGTATGCAAAACAAATCTTACTCATGAAAAGGCTACAGTAATCTGAAAAGTTGAATGGCACTTGTTTCAAGACCTCAGATTACCTTAGGACAATGTTTCTCAACTAGTGGTATGCATACCCTTAGGGGTACACAAGAGAAACCTGGGGATACTTATATATTTTTTTTTTAAAAAGGGGGTATTTCATAAAAAAAAAAAAAAAGGTGGAGAAACTCTGGTGTAGACCAGCCGAGAGAGACGGATTCTATAATCAGATAGGAAGGGCACTCACCTGACATACAGGTGATCCTAGTTCAAGTGGTCTTCCAGATGAAAGTTTCATTGGAACCAATATAACTCCTAAAAAATGTTTAGTTCCAAAAGCAAAACATTGTCCAAAAATTCCTGACTAGGTACTCTTGGAAGCTCTGGTGGTGAACAAGGACAATGGTCTGATCCCCATCTTCTCTCTAAGAATCACAGAAGATTAGGGTTGGAAGAGACCTCAGGAGATCATCTCCTGCAACCTCCTGCTCAATGGAGAACCAAACCCAATGAAACTAAGAGACCTTCCTGATATAGTATTTTTATCCCTTAGGTCCCAAACTCTTTGTCAAAGCAAGAGCCCATTCTGGACAGGTGGTTCCCTCATGTACCTTCTTCCAAAATCTGCCTTTGATACTCATACTTCTCTGAGGTGAATTCTTTTTTCCTCTTTTCTATGCTGGACTAATCAGGCAGATGGAGAGAGCCTGTGTTTACTTCTGTTGCCCAGTTAAGGCTGTTTGCTTATCACTTAAACCTGTATTGCCTCAATCTTGTTATTGCAGTGTCTAGGGTTGGCTGAAATCCCCCGCCCTTGGAGACAAGAGTCTGAGGGAATCATTCAGCCCTGGTTTCAGTACTGCCCATTGGAGCTTTAAAGCATTGGAACCACCCACACGCCACAAGGAGGAGCCATCTCCCTCCTCAACCAGCATGTTCCTACATTCCCCAGTGGTGTAAAGTAGCAGAACTCCTTTGATTCTGATCACTAGAGAGCCATCAGTTTGCACCAGCTGAGAATTTCTAACCACCTCTGACAGAGCAGTTAGGTGGCAGAACAAGGAAAGGAAGAAAACTAAGTGACTTCATTGAGGGTGTGTTCTGGTTGGGGCTGTGTTGGTTTAGCTTGGAGTAGCGGGTAGGGCTAAATCCCTCTCATACTTTGCTGCAGTGATACAAATCATAACTCTACCTTGTAAAAATAAAGAGAAGTCCTGTGGCACCTTATAGACTAACAGATTTATTGGAGCATAAACTTTCATCAGACGAAGTGGGTCTTTGCCCACGAGAGCTTATGCTCCAACAAAGCTGTTAGCCTATAAGGACTTCTTGTTATTTTTGCAGATACAGACTAACACGACTGCCCCCTGATACTTGTAACCCTACCTTGTGTGAATAGTTTAAAGAGCTGGGCCTCCTTAGCTGTAAAGTACTGAACAGAGTCATCCTTCTTCCCGGACTAGTGTGTCTGAATAATGCACATGGTCAAACACACTCACCCTGCAAACGGATTCCTTCCTTTCCCTTTCTTTTGGTGCCAAGATAAGCTATGCATGTGAATAAGGTGAACAGCCTGAGTGCAATTAGAAAAAAAAAATCAGACCCAAACACATTATCCCGTACTCGAGGAAATGGGAAGAGGATGGATTTGAGGAGCCAGGGAAAGGCTTGTAGATCTGTTACATAGTTTATTTTTGTGGGTACACATGTACGCAAAATTGTTTTAAAACTGTTCCAGCTGTCCCTCCTTCCTTTCATTCCAGTTTATCTCTTTCCCATCACTGGACCATATTTGGACAAATATTAACCAGATCAAAGCTAATGGATAGTTATAATGGCTTCAGTTCAGCAAAGCACTTACAGAGGATGCTTAATTTTAACTTCAATGGGACATGCTTTGAATGCAGCGAGATGTAAGCATGTGCTTTGATGAATCAGGACCTATGAGTGTAGGCCTCCAGGGAAAGAGACAAAACTAAAGATCAACAATGTCTTTAGGCATGATGACTGACCACTTTGTTCCTTTAAAGTTTTGCTGCTGGACAAAACAGGATTTCTTATATTCCATGGTGGCAGATGCACCTATCATGCACTGATCTAGTATAAAGCATCAGAGCAAGAAGCCAAGTTTGTGAAGACTTCAGAGTGCCAGGCAAAGAGACAAAGAACACGTGGAATGGCAGGGGGAAGAGGGAGACAGCTGCAGTGGGACCACAAGTCGCCATGAGAGGACGTAGACCAACACAGTACTGGGGCAGAGGTTGTGATGTATCTTGGTATTTTAGCTCTGTGCTCTGGAACGTTGCAATGGCACCTCGCAAACTGGTGTTTCCAGTTTGAAGGCATGCATTGCATACTTGTCTCACTGATAGGCTACACTGCTGGATGGCCTCAGGCTGAGAAGGTGAGCTCTAATTCAGTCTTGGTGCTGGATGCCTTTTGGGTGGAAAGAATGAGGGAGGGGTAGCTCAGTGGTTAGTGCCTTGTAAATGTAGGGTTGTGAGTTCAATCCAGGAGGGGGCCTTTCAAGATTCTGGGGCGGGTTAAATTTTAGAACAATAATTTGTGAGGGCTGTTCATAGGTCCCTCCCACTTCTAGGTATATCCTGTGTTTAACTTAGGTTGCTTTGCAGACATCTAGGTGTCTGGCTGGTGGGTCTTGCCACATGCTCAGGGTTTAGATGATTACTGCATTTGGAGGTTGGGAAGCAATTGTCCCTCAGATCAGATGGGTAGATGCCCTGGGAGTTTTTTGCCTTGCTCATCAGCAGAGGACATGGGTCACTTCCTGGTTTGAACTAGAACTAAATGGTGGATCCTCTGCAACTTCAGAGCTTTAAATAAAGGTTTGAGGACTTCTGTAACTCAATGAGGCTACATCTATACCGCATTCCTAACTCAAAATAATTTACGCAATTTGCGCAATGCAAATTCTATAAATTATTTCAAGAGACCTTATTTCAAATGGCACGAAAGTGCTGTGCTATTTCAAGTGCAGAGAAAAGCTGAGGGGTCGCTATTTCAGGATACATTTGTATCCCCACGTATCAACTGCAGTCTAGACACAACCTCAGAGATTATGGGCCTATGATGGGTGGGTGTAGTTCTTCGGCCTTCAGTGTGCAGGAGGTCAGATTAGATGATCATGCCGATCCCTTCTGTCTTTAAAGTCTGACCCCATAAGTCTAAAAGGGTTACTGAGTCCCAGATTGCACAAATGCTCCTGTACATCATCTGTAGGATTTGCCTTGGACAGTTAACATGTTAAAATGCAATTTCCCCTGTCTACCCCAAGTATTTAATACGTAGTCGTTGAAAGCAGAGCAGGCCAGAGAATGACCATTTTGGCTTGTGACAACTTTTGAGGTTTCAAAAGCCTTATGTGAGAACCAGTGTCATCACATGCAGTTTTTATACAGGAGACCCGTGACTTATGCTGAGGTTGCGTTCTTGCACAACCTTGCATAAGTCAAATTTTGCATAACTCGGGGGAGACAGGAAACTGACCAGTGCAGCTGGGAAACTGCTCCTGTCAGGGGTGACAAGAGCCCGCCTGCTGCTCCTGTCAGTGGCGCTGGTCAGTTTCCTCACTCCTGTGAGTGGCGAGGAGCTGGTGCCTGGCTCCAGACTGCCCGCCACTCACAGGCGCTGGGAAACTGAGCAGCGCTGCTGCACTGGTCAGTTTCCTGGCTCCTCTGAATGGTGGGCAGCCTGGAACCAGACTCCAGCTCCCTGCCACTGAGAGCTGTGTCAGCTCAAGATATGCGCAGCAAGAGTGAGTGTATCTGTACGGTGAACCAGATTCTGCTCCCTGGAACTCTGGTGTAAACCTTCCACTGCCATTCTTATTCCAGATTTGCATCCTGGTTGGTGAGATGAATTTGGCCCAATATGATGAACCAACATGGCGGGGGAGAGTCATTTCCTTTCATCCTGAGGGTGATGCTGTTACAAAGTCTCCAGACGTGGCACCTTCTGGCTCTGAATTAGGCAGCCTGGTGACATGTCTCAGGCTGTCCAAACTGGTTTGCTTGTCCAGTGAAGGAAGAGAGCTGCACACGTTTAAAACTTCCTGGCTCCCAGGAGGAAAATGCCAAACTTGTCAGAGAAAACAAACAGGGGCTTGCCCAGCCTGTGTGTGTTCCGATTAACAAACCTAGGAGGCTATAAAACCCAGGACCCCTTTCCCTGAGAAAGAGCATACATTAGGGAGCTGTTGACAGTTTCTACGTCTGACCCCTTGCACAAGACTGGAGACCTATCAGCAACTCTGAGGAAGGCAGCCAGGGCCTTTTTCTTCCAGGCGGTCACAGGGAAGTATTTGACACTCAGTAAATGCCAGATGCACTGCTGTTTTAATCTGTAACGTGGGAGGCCAGAGGGAGAGAAAAGGAGGAGCCCATGATGTAGCTGAGTGTTTTATTAAAAAAATTTGGTTTCTTTGGTGGGAGCTTTGTAGTTTGGCAGCACTACTTGAATGAGAGTTCTCCATGGACAATGTCGGTGCTACAGGAAATGATAGTATTAGTGTCAATTAACTTTTTCTGGGAGTTAGTAGAGTAATTGTCCAGTTGTGTTGTTGTAGATATTGTTTTTTTCAATGAGTTGTAAAGTCAGGGTCCCATACATTTGCGGTCATCTATGGCACATTTTAAAAGAGAAATGGTAGTAACTCCAATATCCTGGCTGAATTTCAGTGTGAATAATTACATTTTTATTCCCTGTCTCTTTCTGATTGTTTGTTTCCTTTGGAGTCAGGGTTTTTAAGGTCAAGCTGTACATGGCTGCGTTGCTTTTTATAAAAATTCATTCTGTTTTTCTGATTTAAAATTTTTGAAATTCAAAGGATCTAAAAATTGCTTTGTAATTTTCCCTGGGGGAAAGGGGCTGGGATAGGGTTTTTTTTCCCTCTCCCATAAAAAATAAATAAATGTGCCATTTTTTACCTGCTCTCATTACCAAGGGGTCGGCTTGGTATCTAATGCTGTGTCAGTCCAAAAAGCAGCTATTAGGTGGGGATACTCTATACTTACGCAAAGATCAATGTGCTGTGGTCGATCATCCAGAATTTGATTTTTGCTGTGTCTGGTTAAGATGTGGCAAAATCAAGCTCTCCCTGGGCTCAGCCATTGACCCCTGTGCTCTGCGTTATTTTGTGGCATGAGACACATCAACATAAGACTTCCAAGGCCTGGACTACACTAGGGAAGAAAGTTGATTCTGCTACGTCTATTCTAGCTATGCTGATGGCGTACCTAGAATCACATATCCAAAATCAACTTTCTTCCCTTGTGTAGATTCACCCAGAGATACAAACCAGGAGATTCCATTCACTCACCACCTGCACTTCATACCTAACTACAGCTGAATGCAGATGGTTGCTGTCACTGGGTCTCTTAAAGACAGAGGACCGTACCTCTTTGTCTTCACAGTCAACTGTGCTTTTTGTAAACACCAGTTAAAACAACAGATATATAAGTCAGTGAACAATGCAAGATGAAGTCAGATGTCACCAGTATATGATCCAACAAGCCCTGTAGTATACATAGATTTTTGTAGTGGGCTAACCCAGAACTCCAAATCAAAACTCTACTAAACACTGGGGAAATTCAGATCTAAATTTTGTGGAACAGTTCCAGCTCTAGTTAAAATCTTTCCAAAACCCTCTCTCGCTCTTGTGGTCTAGATCATTTGGACGAGATGGCTCTTCTGTCCCTGGTACAGGCTCTTTGGGGCAGGTGGCTTTTCCTTTTGTTGACATGGGGCTTATCATTTAGACCAGGTGTGGGACCCTAGGAAGTCTCCCAGCATACAAACTGAAATACAGCACGGAGCTTTTTAATTTTCTGGGTGAGATCTCTGTGTTTCCCAAGCACAAGGCTTGTTGGGAGTCACAGTGGGTGATTTTAGAGCGCCCATCAAAATGCTGGTCTCAGAATCTCCGAGTAACAATAATCCAAAATCTGATTGGACGTAGTTCTTTGTGTTGGAGTCCTGATCTGTATCAGAGAAGGGAACGAAGGGCCTTGTTCTGTAGGGACACAGTTAAGGCATTAGAGGAGGAAAAACTATTCTGTTCCCTGATAATTCTGATAATTTGACCTCTGGAATCTCCACTACATTGCATTTAATGAAGCGGGTCTTTGCCCACAAAAGCTTATGCTCCAAAATATACGTTAGTATATAAGGTGCCACAGGACTTCTCATTCTTTTTATCCTGTTCCCATCACTTCCTGAAGGTCAAGTATTTAAATGACATCCATGCAGTTAAACGCAGTTGGTTGCAGAGCTGGGAGGGAGGGAGGAAGGAAGGAAGGAAAGGGAGTCCTGAGGGACTCATTATTTGACTTCATGGGGCCACGATGCTCTAAATTTTTATTCATGATGATTAAAATCAAAGGAATTGGTAGCATGCAGTGCTGGGAACCACATATGGTACGTCCATGTTTCTCTCTGTGACTTGGAAAGACGCGGGGATATTTTAGATACACTGGATTATGGAGAGCTTTTCAGATGCATTTCTCAGCATCATGAAGCAGAGAACAGGGAGGTTAGGGCAAGCAGAAGAATTCCTCTAAGGAAACCTCAGTGAGGGTGCCATGTGCTATGACCCACCAGGGTCCTCCAGGATGCTTCTTGTGGGATGAATCACTGAATCTAAGAAGCTGGAGGAAGAAAACAGGTTGTTAGCTACAGCGACTACAAACAAAACTGTTCTTCCAAACCCACAGGTAAATATCACACAAAGAATCCAGAAATAAGTTGGAGGGAGAGGGGGCCCCTATATTCCTAAGAATCGTAGAAATGAAAGGCTGGAAGAGATCTTAAGAGGTCTTCTAGTCCATTCCCTGCTGCTGAGGCAGAACCGGGCCTACATCCTAGCCCATCTCTGCCAGGTATTTGTTTAACTTGTTGTTAAAACCCACCAGTGACAGGGATTCTACAGGACTGAAGAGAGCTGGAGGATTATTATTACAGATGATTATGTATTGGGAGAACAAGCATTACAGGAGAGGCCATGTCCCCAGCTTCTAATCCCAGGGTATTCGTTTCTTACTGAGGCAATAAAGCCAAGCTGACAATATTAAAAATATACAGAAAGACCGAGAAGTTCAACTAGGATAGTCCAGTTTGTGGTGTCTGCTGCTGAAAAAAAAACAGGTTGCCATTTACAGTGGATCAGATAACAGTTGGACACACTTCTGGAACTAAGCTGGGCATTGCAGGTGTAGAAGAATGTAGCACTAAGGAAAGGATGTAAGGATGTTTCTCAAAAGGAGAATCTAAGCCTGTGACTTTTGAGGAAATGAGCAAAAGGGGGAAAAGTACATGCAAAGCTGATTAAGGAGCCTAAAAGTGGGAAGCCTCTGAGACTGGGAAGGTACCAAAATGTATTTTAATTTAAAAATTAGCACCACAAAAGAAAGGCATATGGAGCTGAATGTCCAGTTCTCAAATTCAAAGCCTGGCCAGACTGGCAGTAACCTGGGTGAATTTTACTGGAGAAAGTTGGGTGAGCCTGTGGGTAGAAGGTGAGGTCATACTAAAACCTTCATTCAGCAAAGAACAGTTATGTGCTTATGCTTAAGCACACACTGAAGCACATCCCTATTCAACAGAGCACTACAGCAACCCCTTAACTTAAAGCATTTGTAAAGTTCTCTGCGGCATGAGGGCCTAACAGAGTAGTTTCCTGCAGAGTACTTAAATCTGGCAAATGAGAGAGCAGTTTGGCTAGCAGAAACAGGGATATTTGCATTGCATTTCCCAGTGGAACTGGGACTGTGGAAGTATTAGTAATGAAGTGAAGTACTCAAGTGTCCATCAGGTCTGTCCTGACTTCAGTCTTCACTGTCTGAGAAGTTAGCAGAAGTGTGGTGTGAGGGTAGTGTTGTATTGTATATCCTTCAGCTGTAGTGCTTTATTTTTGCTGACTGGTGGCTTGGGACTCAGGGTGCATGAGGAAGGAATAAAGGCAAGAAATCAGTATTCCATTTACAGAAGTGCTGAGTGATTGGATAGACTGGTAGGATGAAATGTTAATTTGATTATAGTGTCTAATTCCTCTTAGAGCAACGAAGGGTCCTGTGGCACCTTATAGACTAACAGAAAAGTTTAGAGCATGAGCTTTTGTGAGTTAACTCACTTCTTCAGATGCTGCAGCATCTGAAGAAGTGAGTTAACTCACGAAAGCTCATGCTCTAAACTTTTCTGTTAGTCTATAAGGTGCCACAGGACCCTTCGTTGCTCTACAGATCCAGACTAACACGGCTACCCCTCTGATACTTAATTCCTTTTAGTCATTTGGGAAGTCAGTCTGGCAACAAACCCTTTGTACTAGTTTTGGGATGAAGTTCATGGAATAATAGAATCCTAGAGCTGGAAGGGACCTCAGGAGGTCGAATCCAGCCCCCGGCCCAAAGCAGGTTCAACCCTACCTAAGTCATCCCAGCCAAGACTTTGTCAAGCCAGGATTAAAAAAACCCTAGGGATGGAGATTCCACCTCCTCTGCAGGTCACACATTCCAGTGCTTCACCACCCTCCCGGTGAAGTAATTTTTCCTAATATCCAACCTACTCCTCTCCTTCTGTAAGTTCCTTGTTCTGCTACCTGTCACTGTTGAGAACAGCCCCTCTCCATCCTCTTTAGAGCCCCCCACTTTAGGAAGTTGAAGGCTGCTATCAAATCACCCCTCACTCTTCTCTTCTGCAAACTAAATAAGCCCAGATCCCTCAGCCTCCCCTCATAGGTCACATGCTCCAGTCCCCTAATAATTTTCCTTGCCCTCTGCTGGGCCTGCTCCAATACATCCACATCCTTGCTATACTGGGGGTTCCAGAATGGAACACAACGCTCCAGATATGGCCTCACCAGTGCTAAATAGAGGGGAATAATAACTTCTCTAGATCTGCTGGAAATGCTCTGTCTAATGCACCCCAATATGCCATTAGCCTTCTTGACTACAAGAGCACATTGTTGACTCATATCCAGCCTCTCATCCATTGTAATCCCCAAGTTCTTTTCTGCTGTACTGCTACTTAACCTGTTGGTCCTCAGCCTGGATGTATGTTCGAGTCTGATGCTTGCTATCAACAGTGCGATGATATCTAAGAACACAATGGGAGGAGAGAGAGAACACGGGTTTCCAGAGCTTTTGTTTGGAGGAGGAAGGGAAGAAAAGAATTAAAATTAAGGATACCCGGCCTCCCCCAATCACTCCCAGTGGTATGACCTTTGCAACTTCTTAAATTTTTATGACCATTTCTGAAATACTCTCCATGAGGCTCATTTAAGCATTGTACTGTAAAGTTTTAGTACATCTGTGAGTAGCATCTTCTGCAGCAGGGTAAAGTGTGTTGCAGAACTCATGCACAATCATGGGGTTGTGGAAGACCAGGCTTTTCAGAGTTTCTAAGGGACTATCATGTCATATCATGGCAAGATTTGTTTGAACTCTTTTAGCCCATTTACTGTGGGATGAAACATCTAGCTATAGATATAGATAATCACCTGATTTGTGATGCTGTTGACAGCAGCCATCTGTATTTGCAAAAGCAGGTGGAGAAGAGGGTAGTTCAGGTTAGTTGTTCCCAGACAGAGACCAAGGTTACAATGAGTTGGGGATTACAATGGATGAGAGGCTGGATATGAGTCAACAGTTAATAGGAAAAAGTGAATTTAGCTGTCTGATCCTTATCCCAAAAGGATCTTTGTGCAGCAGAGCAGAGAGAGAACGGGTGTGATTTTTGGAAACCCTCACCCACCAAATTTGGTTTGATGTCAGTTCTCGGTCTTGCAGCATCCTCTCTTCAACATTCCAGCTTGTTGGGAGGTTTTGAATAAATGGTTCCACGTTTTGTCCTTTTTCTAGTGAAAATACAAAGATGTCACACAATCCACCGTGACTGTTAATCTCTGCTAATGGAGGGCTCAATCCTGTGATATCTCCTGGTCAAGACAGAGATTCATCCTAGGGTAGCCAAGAGTGAAATAGTTGGGTATGGTGAAAACAAAGTCTAGACAGCAGACTGGGATTCCAGGACTGGAGCAGGAGAAGCAATGTAGATGAGAGATGAAGGGGACAGAAACATGTGGAGGAAACTTACAGTGAGCCTGCAGAGAACTTGTAATTTACTTTTTTCTTTCACGATCATCTTTCATCAATTCATCCCTTCACCCACAACAAAACTCCCAGAGGAATGTGAAACTGGACAACTGGAAAGAGGAGGAAAATCTTTAGTCCTGCTCAAGAGGAGCTGGAAAGATCATGCTTTGTTTAGTGGTGTCTCCATTCCTGCTTGACTGGCAAACTAAGTGCCACAGAGTTGAATCATCCTGTAGAAAACAGAGAGTCCTCTCTTTCCAGCCAGTACAAATCCCTCCAGCAAGCATTTTATCCAGATTGCCCTGCAGGTGGCACAGTAAGCCCTGTGTTTTCCAGTAGTATTAGCTGATGCTCTTTTCTCCCTGTAATTTCACCAGGCAAAAGCCAGTGTAATGGGAACTCTTATATCAAATGTAAGCTAGTGCAATACCCTGGCTATCAAAGCATAGTCGCTTGTCTCAGAATGGCTCCAATGTCTTGCTTTAGCAGCAGTGGGTATTCAGACTGGTTCTGAGAGGAAAGGTTTGTCTACTCAGAGGCTTGTGTGTGAGTGAATTTGTGAAATTCTGGACTCTCTTGTCACTTTCCTAAGGGCTGCAGGTAGGGGTTAGGTAGAGCCTGTCTTCAAATTTCTTGGTTAGATTTCCAAAGTCTGTCCCTCCAGGGATGTTCCTCACTTTGTTCACACACTGTATAGTTCTTGGTTGTTGCCAGACACCTGTTGTCATCCCAGTCATCTTACAGCCTATCAGAGTTAAATGGACTTGACCTGGGGGTTTGAGGGTTCGGGAAAGCATAGTTGTTGGAGTGCAGGAATGGCCATTAGGAATGCTAAGCTTGCATTTTAATTTCTGGCTTTGACACTGATTCTCTCTGTGATCTTGAGCAAATCACTTAACCTTTTAATATCTGACTCAGTTTTCTCATCTGTAGAACTGTGATTACAATTGCCATTATATTAAGTAATCACCTACTTTACTGACTTGTTCCAAGCATCAATTAGATAATGTTTGTAAAATGCTCTATAATAGCTAAGTAGATTCATTATTATGATGATGATGATGATTATTACAATAATGTTGTTGCTGTTATAATTTTGAGGTTTTGTGTGAAATTAAAGCAGGAATTAAAATGTATTTCTAATTAGATATAAAACTACTTGTGGTCCTTGTGGTTAAACTGGCTTTGCAGCTCCTGTGCACCACTGGAAAGGTGTAAAGCATTGAGAGAACACTAGTTAATCCAGCCCACTATTTGTGTTAAACTGAGCTGCTTTTTTGGATAGAAAAACAAAAAAGCAGTCAAGTGGCACTTTAAAGACTAACAAAATAATTGAGCAGTCAACAGACCAACATGGCTATCTCCCTGTCACTTTTTTGGATAGAGAATTACTCATGATCTAGTACTGAGCTTTGTAAATTGATTTATTAGTCAAGAGGTGGCTGGAGATGGTTATAATTTTTCATTTAAAACCTGTTTTTAAATGAAAAGTATATATTGGTCAAAATGGAAATTTCCACTGGAAACATCTGGGTTGGACATTTTTTTTCAGAATTCCTTCAAAATAATCCTCCAAAATATGGTTGAAAGCTGAATTTCTCTCTTGCTCTTTCTCTCATGGCAAATGGAAACAACAAAACAAAAAAGCCCCAAATCAGTAAAATTTCAGTGAAAATGAAAATGTTTTTATTTTCCATCATTTTTACAGGAATTAAAAATATTTTCTGACCAGCTCTAGTTTGAATTAACAATATACAGACGTGTCAATTGTTTGCAAGTGATTTGCTTTGAATATTCAGTTTTATTCTGAGATTGGATGTCTACATCATATCTTATTTCTGCTTTCTGAATGGATGGAGAGGAAGGTTTGAAACAGAGGAATAATGAATGTGGAATAGTAAAGTGTTTTGAAGCATAATGAATTATCATAAAGCTGTCAGGAATCAGGATAACTTTCAAGAACATGTGACAGTCTGAGTGCTTCTGAATGGGCTTAATTCACCACTTTTACTTCAGCTAAACAGTTGCAAAACTAGTATAATGCCCGTTGAACAGTAACAGAGACATAGACAGGTTTGTCTGTATTTTAACGAAACAAACCAGCAGGCAAGTAGCACATTAAAGACTAGCAAAATAATTTATTAGGTGATGAGCTTTCGTGGGACAGATCTGAAGAAGTAGGTCTGTCCCACGAAAGCTCATCACCTAATAAAATTATTTTGTTAGTCATTACAGTGCTACTTGACTTCTGGTTTGTGGTGGTATAATGCAGTGACAATTATGTTTACTCTTGGTTCTTCACTGCCTTGTACCTAGTTTAAACACAGATTAACTAAAGTGGTGATTTAATGAAAGGGGTGATTATGAACCATCTTAGTTAAACTAGTACAAAAGGCAGTATGAACACTCTTCTATTTTGTTTTACACCAGGTTTATTTCCATCTAGCTTAAACCAGTTAGGAACAGGTTTTAAGCTAAACTAACACAAGCCACTCTCAAACTGAGATAAAAGTGTTCACATAGAGGTTTGCAGCAGTTAAATTAAATCAGCTCTAATGAAGACAGTACAAATTTGTGTGTATACACCCATCTCTGTCCATGAGGAAAGTGGAGACAAAATGTTGCTCTGTCAGAATTCTCCCTTCATTCAGGTCCTGATTGAAGAAAGCACTCAGTCAGATTCTTCCCTTGAAAAGTGTGCTTGGGTCTCATGGTTAAGTCTTTTCCTGATTTAGGGTGCGTCTACACCAGGAGCTAACTTCCAAGTTAACTTTGAAGTTAGGCACTACTTTGAAGGAATCAGCAGAGCATCTACATATGTTTTCCCTTACTTTGAAGTAAGGGAGCCCAGCTTCGAAGTCCTTACTCCTCTCCCACTCAACTTCAAAGTCTGTTACTTCAACTTCAAAGTTACTTTTGTAGTGCAGACACAACCTTATAGTTTTAGTCTGGAGAGAGACGCATTTGACAGCCATATTGGATCTCCTCTGTACAGTTGTGAAAACAAGTCATGGAGAAGCCAGATACCAGCAAATGCCTGGAGCATGAACACCTTAACCCAGTGCATTTGGTTGCGAAACCACCTGTGAATATTTTTCTTTTACTTACTAAAGCCATATTTAGCTCAAGAGCAACTTGGCAAGGAAGAAGGGCATTTTTCTCCCCTTCATCTCCCTATGGATTTTGGATAGGAGCCGAGATGGGTCAAAGCTTTGCAGGCCAAGCTACTGTTGCTTTACCAACTAGTCCTCAAGAACTAAACGGTTGCTGTTGGTTTTGTGATGCTGTAGCTGCTAATTATAAAAGCTCCATCTCTGCTTTCTCTGCCTCTGAAATGCTTTTGTTTGCTAGTTAATTTTTTCTTGCCTTTTCTGCCTTCCTTCTTTCCTTCTCTGCTTGTTGTTTGTTTTGCTAGCTGTTTTCAGGCTCATTTGCAAACTGTCAGTCATGGAGATGAAAGGAGACGTGCCTTCGCCTTCGGTAAGAGGCAGGGTAGCAGCCAGACAGGGGAAGGCAGAGAAAGTGTGGATGAAGGAGGAGATCGCTCCCACCCCAAACAGCTGCTGACAAGAGGTGATAAGAGGTGATGACTGAAGAGCAAGCGTGGCTTGGAGGAGCTGGATTGATTTGGGTTCTTCTGTGAATATGTGACATCCAAAGACACTCACTCCCCACAGAGCTGGCTGGGCTTAGTATGTCAGTGACTGGGGGAAAGTGTTTTTCTCCCTTCTTTCTTCCTTTCTGATGTTTGCTCTGCAAGCTTCCAACCAGAGCAGGAGGAGAGCCACAGCGAGTGCAACTGTGCTTTATGGGGCTACAAGGTGTGACCCATTGGTCACCAGACTCTTTGCGACCTTTCATTCGGAGCCTGGATGCTTTAGGCTGGAGCATCCTAAAAGAAGGGAGCAGCTAGGTCACCAGTGTGCACGTACCCACCACTCACTCTGTTAATTTCTGTTAATACGGTGCTTGAATCTCACACAGTTAAGAGAGGTTGCAACAGCTGAAGTTGAGCCCTGCCATGCTGGGCAGGGGGACGGGTTCTACTTTAACACGCTGCTGCCAAACCCACACCTGGCAACCCATCCAACGTGTTTGCCATTGGAGAAGATGTAAACCTCACAAGACTGCTGGGTGTGTTAAAATGCACATGGTGGCTGTGAAAAAATGAAGGTAGCACCATTCCCTTTCCTCTGCAAATTCTAAGACTCCTGTAAAGAGAGGAAGTGAAACTCCAGGAGCAGATCTATGGGGAGTGTCTCCCATGGAGGATGGCTTTCTTGGAGGAGGTGAATGATCCCTGACCTGAAAGTGGCAGTTCTTTACAGGTAGATAGTAGATCTGATTCTCTTCTCAGAGGGATGTAAGTCATGAGCAGCTCCAGGGAAATCAGGGAAATTAGCTGCTGCAAAAAATGGTGCATGCAAGAGGGGATGTGAGCCCAACATCTCTTAGATGGCGCAACTTCTGTTTGTCCCCCTTCTCTCGCTGCCCTTACAAGGTTTATCTCCCAAAGTGGGCGGCTGCTTTCAGAACTCAGTAGGAGACAGCTGCATGCAGTACAGGTTAAGAATCTACAATACTTCAGAGACAGTGGATCCAGAGGAAACAATGCCAGTCAGAGCTTAGAAAAGGGACCTCTCAGAAGGAGCACGTGACTGAGACTCAGATATGGCTGTTGCTCAGCCCACAGGTACTTTGTTGTCATAGTGCCCTGAAGAGAGGCTGAATCCCACCCAAGGAAAGCCGACATTCTCCTGTTGGTAGTAGTGGTAGTAGTTTTGTGTGCGTGTGCGTGGCAGGAGCAATTCCAGGCAGCAATGCCCTCCCATCACATTCACATGCTGATGCGCAGGCCTCCTCCCCACTGAAGGGTGGGTCTTAAGAGGATGGAGAGAGACTGTTCTCAATGGTCACAAATGGCAGAACACAGAGCAATGGTCTGAAGTTATAGAGCAGGAGGTGTAGGTTGGATATTAGAAAAAAATATTTCACCAGGAGGGTGGTGAAGCACTGGAATGCATTACCTAGAGGGGCAGTGGAATCTCCATCCCTAGAGGTTAAGTACCAGCTTGACATAGTGATGGCTGGGATGATTTAGTTGGGGTTGATCCTGCATTAATCAGGGGGCTGGACAAATGACCTAGAGGTCCCTTCCAGACCTAGAATTCTGTGATTCTATGAAACAGCAATAATAAGGCATATGTAAGGTAAATGGGAATGAAACACGAAGGGTCACAAAATCAAAACTGGCTTCTCTTGGCTTGACTAAGGGGAAATATTTGAGCAGGGTCCCAGACTTGATTGGGAAAATCAGAGGACAGCCTTGTTTCTTTCCTCCCCTCTCTGGGTGCCCCTGGAGAGAAGTGAGTATGTAACACTAGTGCAAGGACCAGGCCTCTGATTAAATTCTGTTTTTCAAAGGTGATCCTAGCATGATTCAAACCAGGCAGCCCCATGGTGTGTTGAGGGAGCCAGATGTGATTTGCCATTTCCTAGTGCCCATCTGCAAACATTTGAGTGTCCACCCAGTCTGGGGATTACAGCCATGACCCTTTCTCTGCCTTATCGCCCCCGTCTCCTGTCTACTTCCTCCAGTGACATCTGAGAGGGGAGAAGTCCCTTTAGACTTGTTTGTCACTGTTACAATCATCCCCCGCCTGGGTTCCACCCTCCCCTTATCCACCAGATGTTCGGGGTTAGGAGCTGAAAGCACTGGCTTTTTACCTCTCCCCTTCCTTGATTTGGATTTTTTTCCCCCCTCCATGTCCTGGCGTGTGTGCATTGACCCCAACGTGCTCCCGAGTCAACCGGCTGTGTCTGAATCCACTTAAAGGTGAAGGGATAAAGCAATTTTTTTCAAGATGTGGCATAAACTGTTTAGTTTTCGCTGTCTCCAAAAGCTTGTAATGAGAGGTGGCCCCATCCTGGAACAAGCCCTGTCTCGCCCTGATCTATAAAATTTGGACTAGGTTAATCATTTTGCCATAGTGCTGGCCTGTCAGTCCTTTTTGCTGAATTAATGCTCTAATGTATGGATGGTGTCAATAACTGCCTCGTAAGCCTTACTGAAAAAAGAGTCACAATCAATTGCCCCAACATTAGGGCATCATAATGCATCAGTCCCACATTAGAAAGTTGTAATCTATCAACCTGACATCAGAAGGAATGATGGATCATTGAGGCCAAGTTCAGACCTGGTGTAACTTTGTAGGCTCCAGTGGGGTCACATAAATTTATATCAGGTTGGGATCTGGCCCCAGAGGGTTTTTTCCACCCCCTCTCCTTTGACATTTGTAATTCAATTCAATTATTCTTAAAGTGAGAGGCTGATAGTGCTGGTTTCAGCAGGGGAAGAGCAGACTGGGGATTGTAATGTTGTCCCCCTACCCCATGCCTGGACAGCTCTTCCAGACACCTTGTTTCTGATAGACACGCTCTGCTGTTCCAAGTCTCTGCTGCTCCTCAGGGCTGACTGATAAGCCACACCCCCTTCCATCCCTATTCTACTCCTGCCCTGCCCACCTGATGCACAAACACCCCTGACTGCCTGCTGTGCCCATAGCTCTGTAGAGGCACCTGAGTTTTGACCCGGTCTTCCGTCTCTGCCTCTTACCCTTTCAGCTGTTCCAATCCTGGTCTCTCTATATCCACCATTTGCAAAACCACTCAAGTCCTGACATGCAGCCCATCCCTGCTGTTCCTGGATGAGGCACTACATTTCACTGCTCTGCCGACAGATCGCAAGCCTGGCTGTCAGCTTCCCTTGTTATTCCAATCCACAGCGCTCTACCGCTCTGTCAATGCACCTCAGTCAGGACCTGCAAGCCCCATGCTAGTCCAGTCCTGGGCCTCTCTAAAGCAAGTCATTCAGTCCTGTGAAATGTTATGGAACAGCTAAAAAGGGGGACTAGGCTAAAATCACCAACCCCATTTTTATTTGTCGCTGAGTGTGATCAGTACTTGAGGCTGAGCAGCCAGGCTTGCCGAGGCTGAGCAGCCAGGCTTGCCGAGGCTGAGCAGCCAGGCTTGCCAAGCCAGGGTCTGAGTGTCCCTGCTACAAATCCAACCTACATTACTGTGTCTCTCTGGGTCTGCAATTGCCAGTGTGCCTCTGAGGGAAGGTCCCCTGCTTTACTGTGCTGAGACATTCTAGGATGCTTTCCCTATCAATAGTGGGAGAACTTGTATGTCCTTCAGGGAGCACTATGGGAAGGCCTTTGGAGGAGTGTCAGCACCTGAATGGCTTATCTGGCATCGTCATTGCAAAGTGGGCAAATTTCAGCCTAAGCTGAAGAGGAGTCTGAGCACTAACTCTCCCTTCCAAGCTGGCTCATCTAGGAAACCTTTAAATCTCTTCCAGGCTTAGATCAGAGGCTTTTCAGCGTGGATGGTCATTGTGGTGGTGTGGTTAAGGCTGAAATGTGAGTCAGAAGTTGTGTGTTCCTCATGCCCCTCCAGCTGTCCATATAGGACATCTCAGCTTCTGACAGGTCTATAAGTGGGGCTGATAGGGAATATTGTTAGAGCCAGCACTGACAGCTGCTGCTGCTCCACCAAAGTGAGAGAGATCCAGGCGATAAAACCAGCCAAAGCTTGAAGCAAGCGCTTTTCTGTTGTAATTGCACTGCAAAGGCAAAATACGGTGTCCGGTTACAGGCGTGCATTATACTCGTCCTTGCCTCTTTCTGTCTTCCTGCGGCCTGGGCTTTTAATGTTTGTTGTGGTGCATTATGAGTCCATTTTAAAATGTGCAGCTGGAGGTCTGGGTTTAATGTTGTTTTCATGCGTCGTGCCAGGATACCCTCTCTCCTGAGCAGATGGAGGTATAAGGGCAGGGAGGATCAGTGGACAAACGAGGATTGGCAGAATCCATAATCTAAATGGAAGGTCCATGGTCAGGTGATATTCAATCAGAATTGTTGTGATGGAGAGCACCTGTGTTTGCCCAGTTACTCCTGCAGACAAAGACGGAAAAGAGTCTCTGGATTTACCAACAAGTTCCTCAAGTCTCAGCCACTGTCTCCATACATAACACAGGCCACCTGTGATATCTCACCAGTAATTCCTACATCAAAGGCGGTGACTGTGATAACAATCACTGTGGCGCATATTTTTTTAGAAATGCAGTGAGCAAACCTCACTGTCCCATGTAGCAATTTTCTGTTTATGAATTTCCCAGCTTCTCCATTGTGTGCGGCTTTTTGTGTGACTGCAAAAGTTAGACCCGTGCTCACCCTTTCTCTTTTTGCATCACTACTGAAATTGATGGGTAGTAGGTTCAAAACTAATAAAAGGAAATTTTTCTTCACACAGCGCACAGTCAACCTGTGGAACTCCTTGCCCGAGGAGGCTGTGAAGGCCAGGACTCTATTAGGGTTTAAAAAAGAGCTTGATAAATTTTTGCAGATCAGGTCCATAAATGGCTATTAGCCAGGGATAAAGTATGGTGCCCTAGCCTTCATAACAAGGGCAGGAGATGGATGGCAGGAGATAAATCACTTGTCTTCTGTTCTCCTTCTCTGGGGCACCTGGCATTGGCCACCGTCGGCAGATGGGATGCTGGGCTTGATGGACCTTTGGTCTGACCCAGTATGGCCATTCTTATGTTCTTATGTTCTTACTGTCATTGCATTTGCTGTGTTTATGAGGTTGTGTGTGCATGCTGTTGGTGCTTGTTTGAGAACTTGAAGTTTTTTAAGGAACATAGTGCATGCTGGCATTCACCATGCGACGTGTCTAGTCACGAGTTCAAGGTGACCTCTGGGCTGAGATTTTCAAAGCTTCCTGAAGAACTTCAAAATGAGCATCCAAATCCCCTGTGCTGATTGACAATTATGTCCTTGGTGTGCTCTGAAAGGGGCTGGGATAAGCTGGACAACCGAGACCAAATGTTTCCTGCTTCTCTGTCATTTTCTTTAGTGTCGTTATTTTCCCCTTTCCGCCCACTTAATCAATTAAGTTCTGTCAGCAGGGAAATTTCCCCATTTGTCCCCGCTACATATGATGAATCTGATACCTGCACTTCGTGTGGCTGGGTGAAGATTCAATTGCCTGCCCTTTTGAAAGGGAATTTGGTTACATTCTTGCCTCCCTTTGTCATGAAGGATATTAAGCATTATTATGCCCCCTATGCTGCTTAAGGGTGAGATGGCAAATATTGGCATTGGACAAATACTGTAGTGGTTGTACTCTACAGCCTTACTGGAAAAAGCTGTACCAGGGGATGAGGCCTCATGTCCCAGATCCAGGAGACAAGTTTCTATTTCTTTAAAGATTATTAACTAATATATGCATGAGAACTTTTAGCAGATGCACAGTCACCATCAATCCAATAACAAATATACTCTGTCATCCAATACAATTATAATATGCAAATATACTGGAAAGGCAGAATTATGATTGGTTGAATTACCTCTGCTGTCACAATTCAGAATGATTTTAGCTGTTGTTCTGGCTATAATTGTTATTCAAATAGTTCTAGAGAAAAATTATTTGTAATATTGCATAATTGCAACTTAATTCCTCCAAATGTAGTTCATTCATCAGTCATTGATCATTTTAGCTCTATGAAAAGTTTGAAGACATTTGTTATCTACAGGGTAATGGCAAAAAAAAGGTTTCAAAATTGTAAAATGTATTAATTTAATAAATTAATAATAAGAGATATCTGTGGATTGCTAGAAATTTCAAGGAGTAAGTGTTGTAAAGTTGAGGGAGGGACCCTTTATGTTTATACCAAAAAATGATAGAATCTCCATTATAAGTAAAACACTAAACTCTCCCTTAACACCTGTGTTACTCCTGCCTCTCCATAAAACAGACTGACAGAATGATGAATTTGATCATTTTTGTTTTAATTCAGAGATGGCTGGAAATTCTTAATGGGATTCTGACTATAATCATTTTAGGGCACAGGCACTGTGAAGAAAATCAGAAACTAACTTGCTTGCTTGTGTCCTTTTTATTTATTTATTTATTTAATTTATTTATCTAATATATCTGATGAATCTGTTTTCTGGTGATGCCAAAGCAAAGGCACTAAGAACAATACTGACCCAGGGCAGCATTACCAGTCATAATCATCTCTCTCCTAAGATGGGTTTGGTCCTGCTTAGAGCAGGGGGCTGGACTCGATGGCTTTTTAGGTCTCTTCCAGCTCTATTGCTCTATGATTCTACGATTCTATGATCTGAACTTGCATTGCACTTTAGTTCCTTGACTCATCCCAAAGCAGATCTGCCCCAACCTCTCTCTTGGACCTACTGTAGAGGCGAGTCCGAGGCCTATGAGCTGCTACTATAACACAGGCTACGTCTAGATTACAGCAATTTGTTGACAGAATGCAGACAAATTGCCAGTGGGATCTCAAGAATGATCTGCTTTATTGACAGAGAGTGGCCAGACTGCGTGGTCGCTCTCTCAACAAAATGAGATAACCTCTGTCAACAGAAGGTCCCCCGAAACATCCAGACTGGCTTTCTGTCAACCGAGGCATTATGCCTCATGGGCAGCAGGATAAGACCATCGACAAAAGTGCTGCATTCTGTCAATTTACTGTCGACAGAATGCCATGGGAATCTGGATGCTCCCCAGATTTTGTCAACAAAATGCCAGTTTCGTCAGTAAAACCCTCTAGTGTCGACATAGCCTCAGTGTCTAAAGGAAATTCAGAGCCATTGTGCATCAGTGTCTTGATGGACTTGTGCAACATAGGCCTGGCCTTCTCTGGTGATAATAGTGGGGGAAGCGGGGCTGAAAGGAATCAACTCCCACAGAAAATGTCTCAACACACACTCATCCTCCCCACTGGCTGCATCTGTTAGACTCAGGGGCTGTGTCTTGATTGTCAAGAACTGTTGGCCAAATATACGCAAATTGCGCAGTTCATTTACATGTCTTTTGCTGACAGTTCTGCCAGAAGGGGCCAAATGTCAGAAGAACCCCCTCCCTTGAGGCACCCCTTCTTTCTTGTGGAATGAGGTGTACAAGGATGCTGACAGAACACTCCCAACCAACAGATCTCTGTCGACAAATCTGCAGTCTCAACACAGGCTCTGTCATCAAAACTCCTGTTGACGGATGTTTTGTTGACAGAAGCCTGCAGTCTAGATATTGGCAAGGAGTCCCTAAGCAGCAGGCTACGAGAGGAACAGGACTCACTTTCAAGAAGCCAATACCTTTTAAACTCACAAGAGTGGAGAAGAGAAGTTGTCAACCTATCCCCTGAAGCGACCAAGAAGCTCTCTGGGCTCTTTACAACAAACCTGCCAACACTATATCTCCAGGGAAAAACAGAATCCTGGAAGATGAGATTGTCCTCAAAGTCCAGCTGAAATATAATGCACGAGCTTAGGAGACCCATGCAGCAAATAAACAAATCTTTAAACAGGCTGAAATTCCTGCACAACCAGCATTCTCAGGGGCTGAAGATTTAGGTTTGTTCTCTGAACCATCTGCTCACTGTCATTTCCCGTCTTCTTCTTGTGCTTCTTTTACCTCTGATACAAAATATCACTTTCCTCTCTTGCCTGTATCCTTCTGATATAGCTGCTCTGCAATAGCTGCTGTCTGATTTACTACGGAGTTTGGAAAAAGATTTGTTTCGGAAGGTCTCCCCGTTCGGTTGTAATTTAGTGGCATTTCTTGAATTCCCTGGAAAGTCGACTTCTGTACATTCCCTCCTCCTTACCTCCCCCAGAAAATAAATATGTGTCATCTTCAGACGAGCTTCAAACCAACATATGGGCAAAAGTGAAAAGAGCGACTTGAAATTGGAAACGGCTATTTGCCATATATCAAGTAGGCCTTTAGAATGTATTGCCTTTCCTTATGGGATGTGAAGGGAGCGTCAGGCTGAGTGCATGTATGGGGCTCTCTCACAGGAAGGAATGGGTTTGGGGAGGGAAAAGTTTTACAAAAGGCCTCAGATGCTGCTGCACAAATACTTTTGGCCTTTGGTGACTATATAATCCCAATGAGCTAATCTATCTTTCTTTTTTTTAGTGTACAAAAATTGGTTTGCCTGAAAACTCCATATGTCCAATATTTCCTACTATGAGATCTCTGTGCTGCCCTCCTCCCCCAACATTCACTTCTTCTCTTTTCACTTGTTTTAGGCGAACTTTTGAATCCTGCCCTTTTTGATTGCTGTGCAAGCCACATGTGCTTTGAAGGAAGGGGTTGGACTGGTGTAACCAAGGGCAGAATTTACAATCCTTCTATGTCTTTCACAGGAAAACGATGTCGGTTACACCAAAACAAGGTCACAATGCCCAGAGGCTGGCAGCATTCTTAAAGATGATCTGCAAATGATGTGTTAAAAAAAAGGGGGGGGGGGAATGACCATTTTGCTTTTTTACACTGAATAAAAAAGGCCTCAAAAGGATTTTCTTTTTTGTCTTTTTGTTTCTTGTAAATTTTTAAATGCTCTATGCTTCTTTTATCAATCTAGAAATATTACAAAGAGCAGGTAGATCAAATTTGTCTTTCCTTGTTTTTGCTGGAAGACCCCTGGGAGGTCTCAGGGATGTCTATTGTGTGCTTTGACACCTTAGCTGAAGGGACAGGGATGTAGTTACACAAGTTATTGTTGTCTGAAATGTTCATTAGGTATTGAAGCTACATGAGCATTAATAATAATAATAAAAAAACCCAAAAAATGCAAAAAACCAAAGACCTTTAAATAGCCTGATTACAAACGCCCTTCCCTGCTCATCTGCTTACCTTTCAGTCTTTGAATTTCATGATCTCACCATCATAGAGTGTTGAGTCTACCTAACTGGGGAGTGTCAGAATTTCTAAAGTTAAAACCAAGCCAGAGGATTGTATTTCCTTTGGTGGACACCTTTAAGCTGTGCGCTTCTACACTAGTCTATTCTGTGTGGGCTCTGTGCATACGGCACATCTCACCAGAGTGACTGAGCACCTTCCATTCGTGCATTAAGTGAGGTGGCACAAGTAAACACAGTTTTAGGCTTGGTTACTCTTAAAGGGACTAGTCCAGGAACTGATCGATACGATAGGCCTCCACCACTCCTACCAGTACGGAACTGAAGAGGTCTCAGGAAGCTTTTTCTTGAAGTCGTGTACAAAAGGGTAAATCAGAGCCATACACTCCCCTGCAGGACATTTCTCTTCACAGCAGAGGCATATACTGGCCACTAAGCGGATCTCTTTATGTTGGGACTTCCTCATCCAGGCTGTGTGTGAGTGGGGAAGGTCCCTGAATCTGGGCTCCAGCATGTGCCCAAACATCTACATTGCTATTAGACAGACCTACAGCCAGGGCTCCAGGAACCCAAGTCAGCTGACTCAGGCCAGGTGTGGATGTTTAATTGCAGTGGAGATGTACCTTGTGTGCATACTTCCACTCACAGGCTCCCACTAGGTTTCAGTTGCCTTTATTCTGAGGCTGAGAGGCCGAGTGGGGCTCAGCAGAGGACGGCTTGCCTGCCAAATAGGGTGTGGCCAAGCTGACACCCTTTGTAAGCCTTCCAACTTTCGAGACCCTCTGGAATGCAGAGGGAGCCCTTGCTTAAAGCCACCATTGAACTGATCAGTTCCGTACGCCAAGAGGCGTAGCAGTGCCTGATGCTGTTACTAATCTGTAAATCTGCAGCAGCTTTTAAACATAATATTTTCCTCTGTGGGTTTTTTTCCCCCAATGGGATGTGATCTTTATCCTAGTGGAAATGAAAGTAGATATAAACACCCCATTCCCCCTTGAATCCTTATCCTGGTCCCATGGCAGCTGGGAAAACAGACAGCACACTGTGTTTTTGAAATGTGTAGCGCCTCAGGATTTATGAGAGTATCAAATATATTGCCTTTTTGTTTTGCCTTTAAGACATGCCACTCCCCAGAACATTTGCCTAATGACATTCATGTCCTGTGCACAGGAACTCTCTCCCTTAAAGTTTTTCTCATTGACTGTTTTTTATCTGCTAAATCATTGGGGGAAGATTTTCCTGTGAGCAGAGGAAAGGCCTATGCACCATTCAAAGCCTCACTGAACCTGCTTAAAAGGCCTTGTGCTGGTCCTGCACTGAAAGAAAACTCACCCAAGGTAACTGACTGTACTCTGGGCTGAGGCCATTTGCCACAACAAGGGGGACTGGATATAGGCACATTTAGGCACCATATGTAGGGCCTCACACAAAATGGGTCTGCATGGCCACACACCTGTGTTGGAGGGAAGATATGAGTTGCCTCCATTTATCTGCCCTACTCAGCAGCATCTGAAGATTTCTGCTGTCAGAACCTTGGTTCCTGATTTGATACTGCAGGTTGCATCCAATCAACAACTTCGTTGTTTCCAATTACATGCTGAACCTCTCTAGTCCAGCACCTTTGGGACCTGACCAGTGCCAAACAAGAGAATTTGCCAAACCACACTCAGTCAATATTGTCTAGCAGCATTACTAACACTTCCACTGCTGACTGGGCACTTAGAAGATATTTAGGGGTAAATTAGAGCTAAATAACAGCACAGAACACTGAAAGCCAGGACTGGTGGCTGGAGACAAACTTTATGAGATTATGGGAAACTTGGCCACAGCCATAATAAGTGAACGTTGTTGTCGGACTGGAGTGTGCTGGATTAGAAAGGTTCAGTCTGTACAGAGCTGTGCTTGCAGCCTCAGCAGAGCAGTGATATCATAATCCTATTTGGGACATGGCAAACATTTGCAATAACAGCCCATTTGGCTGTCACAAATGCAGGGTATGTAATTATGTACAAAAGCAATAAATAGTCTTAAAATTCCTAGTTCATCCAAGTTACAGCAATAATACAGGTACGAAAAAAATAATTAAAACGCAAAAGGATGAGCAATCTCAGGTCACATGTCCCTGGTTACAAGGTTTTGTAGAAGACACAAAACATCCAGATTTGTGTGGCTACCTTTAATACGTAGAAGCAATACTGTGGAGTGAATTGTTAGGGACCACATTGACCTGGAGCTCTGTATTAAGTGGGAATATTGTTAATACCCTAGGATTATCTGGCCCTGCAGATAGGCTATGCAATGGCAATTTGAGGTGACATAGTTGTTGTTCAGTCAGAGGTTTTAGGTAAATCTAGGACAATGTTAGAGAGAGGTTCTATCAATAGGTTGCTTATGAAGTACAGGGAGAAGTGCTGAGCTGGCAGATCTTTGGTAGAGAGAATATGTTATGAAATATTGCGTGCTGCCTGAGTTTTCCTTTTCCTTCAAAGAAGTTGTTGCATCTTTAGACAGCCTGCTGCTTGTCGTCTAAACTCATGTTTTCTAGGGCATTAAATGCTAAACAGACTGACTGGTGATCCAGCCCCTTTCTCTCTTGAGCCTGTCCAAAGGAAATTTTCTATAAATGACTTTAGCAGAATTGCTTGAAAAGCCATGAAATACACTGCAGTGAGATCACACGGACTCTGTTTAATAGGATTTCATTTGTGGGATCCCATGAGTAACGTCGTGTCAGTAATTCACCATTGCGGCTCCATTTCCTAGCAATGCTAAGGAATCCCGGACACATTTACAGTGCAAGCCTCCAAAAAAAACATGTCTGCACTTCTAGGGCCTAATCCAAAATCCATTGACTTTGAAGTTGATGCTGTTTGGATCAGGCCTTAGATCATAGCATCTTGTGAATGAAACTGTTCATTTCCACACCTTGCAGTTAAAGAACAACAGCCAGCAAAAGCTCAGTACAAGGGATGGATTGTGGCAGTGCACATGAGGGAAAGTTTGTCATTGCATAACATTAATTTCTATGTATTTATAAATCTTCCTAGTCTCTCATTCTGACTGGTATGTACAAAATTTAAATAATAAACAAAGAAAATGGAAACAATATTCAAAGTAGCAAAAGCCTCCAAAATCTATCCAGCTTCCCTTCCCAGAAACAAAAAAATCTAGGAGGAAAGATGAGGTTGGCAGCATGATCTGAAAGAATGGGGTTCTGTTGGACTAATATGGGAAGCATCTTCAAGAGTCCAGACACTGAGAAACCTGCCCAGAAGACTGGAGTTCGAGCCTCTCAGGTGACCTCAGATAGAAGAACTATCTCTGAGTTACTCAGGATTCAAAACCTTGACCTGGAGTCTTTCCATTGACCTCACTGGGGCATGGGATGTGACTTTCATGAAGAAGACACGAGTTTTGTAAATGTCTGCCCTTCAGGAAGCGCAAACCTGTTTAGAGGTACCAGATAACTCACCCCTGAATTTGAACCAAGCCATGCTGGAGCTTTGGAAGTGCAAGGCTAACTGTTCCTTTAACAGAGCAATCCTTATTCCACTTCTGAATAGGAAGCTGCAAGACATGGTGAAGTAGGTGGTTCTCATGGCCTCTCTACGCAGACTAGAAGCAAATCTCACAAGAAAGCCAGTTCTTCATCAGGCTTCCAGCTGACTGGCAGAGCTGGGGCATGGGAATGAAGTAGGTATTAGCATGGACACTTTGAGGTGTTTATCTAAACTGCTGTGCTTTGAGTTTCACACATCACCATCTGCACCTTGCAGCCACTCCCATGAATGGAATGATCAACATAAGCAATCACTAGTTGCAGCAGTTCTCAGACACAAGCATCTTGTAGCTCACTTCTTAGGACAGAGGTCATGTCATGGTCATCTCCCTTCCCAGCATCCCACCCTGTGCTGCAACAGAGTGATTGGTTGCACAGGAAAAGTGGACAGGATTAAGGAGACAAGATAAAGATGAAGTGGCTTCAATGGTCTGGGACATTATTTTCAATTCTATGACCTTTGGGAGGAATTGTTCTTATGTTTGCTCACTTCTGGTCCTGATGCTATGCTATTTGGGGGTCACTCTCTCACACTCAGGAGACAGCATCAGGCTTTGTGATGACTCGTAGGTAATGAGTCAAATTCTTTACTATTGTCCCTCCATTGATTTCAGTGGGGTGACGTCAGTTGATAATCCAGTCCTTTCTCTCTTGCACAGGATTCTGGCCCTGATTGCACTTTCTTCCAATATTTCCAGGACCCCATGGGCATAGGATGGTCTCCCAGGTAAATGCTGGGCATCAGCTCCCAAATCTGGGATGCATTTGTGAAAATTCCCAGACGAACAGAACAGAGGTCCTGGTTCCAGGATCTCAGAGGAATTCCTCTGTGTTCTGGGTGCAATTCCCAGTCGTAAGTTTTCTCAGGCACATCCCCTACAAGAGGTACAAAGAATTGGTTCTAACACTGTGATGTGTCTGACACATCACGATCATACCAAACAGCCCTAATTATAAAAGAAAACACCAGGTTTTCTAGCTAATTCCTTTTTTATCATACAGATACCTCCAACAATATTTTTCTCAACTAAAACACTGTTGCACTTTGTGTATATCTCTTGTGACATGGATTGCCTTCTAGCCAGACAACTAAATTCCCTTGCGGTTGATATGTTTATAATCTTCCCTGGCCTTCCGCACTGATATCTTTATCAAATTCCTGCTGAAACATGTTTTAAAAAAAGAAGTGAAAGCTCTAACGCCTCATGTTCCTCTCATATTTCCAAAGCACTGAGGCCTCGAGAATATGTTTCCAATATCCTCTCGTCTCTCTCTGGTAGTGTTTTACTCAGCTCCATGCTGTGGAGGTCCTGACCTGTGCAATCTCCAGGGGAAGGGGGCTGGGGGTGGGGTTGGGCCCTGTCAGAAAGCTGCAGGCTGCAGCCTGCCTGATAGGCCCCGTTTCCTCAGCTCCTCTAATACATTTAACTTAGTAGAGGCCGTTGCCAGCCAGAGATTAGATTACCAGTGTTGGCATGTTTGGCCTAACAAATGGCAAATGGACAGTGTGCCATGCAACAGCTAATCACTGTTGACACAGCTCTAGTGCGGGGCTTTTTAGAAGAGGGGAGAGTTCACTTCGCTTTGGAGTTGTGCCTTGACGGCTGAAAGGATAGTTGAGAATACCACTGGTATACCTGTCTCTTTCCATCTGAGGCCTTTCCAACCTGTGTGTCATTTTTAAAGGTCTCATTGGCCCTCTCGAAGGGCAGTCTAAATGTCCCTGCCTCCTTTGGGCAATGGGAGACAAGAGTTTGAACCTTTGTCTTTGCAAACCTATTCCACAGGAAAACAATTGCCATCGCCTAGACAAAAAAGAAGAACTTGGGACCTGTGGGTCGGGAGGGAAGGGAGGGATTAAAGACTGCAAATTTTCTGCAAAATGTTTCTCTGAGTGCCTTATCCCACGCATGGCTGCAAAGGCATTTTTATGTCCCTTCTATTTCTTATCTTTTCGCAGAGTTAAAAAGTGAGAGATAAAAGCTCAGTCTCCGTAGGTCTCTGCCAGAGATAGGCAAAACTGCCTTCACAGGTCAAATTCCAATGCTCTGTCTCTGGTTCCACAATCAGGGGTCTATCCCGCTTCTGCATGCTCCTGTTTAAAGGTTTTGGAAATGTTCAGATTTTCTTGCCAAGAAATATAACTGTTTGAGGTAAGGGGGTGTCTGCTGAATGCAGCTGAGGCATGCTTTCTACCTGAAATCTTTTTTAATTTGAGTTTTTTATCTGTAAATGTCCCTGGTTTATAATGGTGCCAAACATTCAAATAGGTCTGGCACACAGAGTCTGCAGCAGGTGGGCTATGATCTATTATCTCCTCACTACACTTTAAGGCTTTCTACTTCTGCTTGTTACCATACTAAAGGTTGGAGCTCTCTAACCTGGAGCTCTTGTTCGGCAAACTCTGTAATCCAGCATGATTTACCTGGAGGAGAATCATGGGTGTGGCCAAGTTTCCCATAAAGTTTGTTTCCAGCCACCAGTCCTGGCTCTCAGTGTTCTGTGTTGTTATTTAGTGGTAAGTTACTTTTAAATGTCTTCTAAGAGCCCAGTAAGTAGTGGAAGTATTGGTAATGTTCTAGAAAATATTGACCTCCTGTCATCTGGCAAATTCTCTCGTCCGCAACTGGTGAGGTCCTGATGGTGTTGGATGAGAGAGGTTCAATCTGTGCCTGAACATCTTCTGTGTGATAGTGATATCCCTAGCAGGGATCCTCTCCTGAAGGCTTTGGCGAGTCCATAGGAGGTTGTCTGTGTATGTGCAATAGGGAGAGTTGTGACTGGAGGGATTATAGGGGAAGTGGCGAAGAGGGTTGGAGGAAGAGATTAAACAAGGTTAATTCCATGGTTCCTCTGTTCATTTTCAGTCCTCTTCTACATATCCTGATTTTCCATACATCCGGAGCCCCTCCATCCCCACGTATGCTATTGTCCCAATCCTCTGTACACCCAGTCCATTCTTCTTTGGGTGTCTTGCCATTGTTTCCCTTACCATTCCTCTCACAATACCTAGTATACACACAGGTTCCAGGTTCCTCCTGATATGCCTTCCCATCCCTGTTCCCTTCACTCCTCTGAAGTCCCTTATCTGGATGAAATGTATGTGTCCATCTCATGTTTGAGGTCCAGGATGGAGTTAAGATGACACTGGTTCTGGTGTGCCATTTGCACTGTTCATGTCAGCAACAATCACCGAGGGCACGTCTGTGCTGTCCCATAGTTCAGTGTAAGGTGATGTGAATAGAAGAGTACAATGAAGCATTGTGATGTACTTTGCCATGGGGGTGCTGTGGTTGTGAACTTAATGGTCCCACGTTCACACTAATGCAGTCCTCTTCAAAGCAGTCACTCTCATTTTCAATTTCTGGTTCCTATTGCAGAGAAAGTTGCAGCCTAGCAATTTTTTAGAGTACCTAGCTGCTTCAGATCCACTTGACTGCCTTCATACCAGGACATGGTGCAGACTATGGAATTTGCTTTGGAAGGAGTGCTCCTGACACTAGTGGATGGAGTCCAAGTGGCCACATTGAGATTGAGATCTATCAGCTGCATCTAATATTATTGACTCTTCTGTGGATTGTTGCAGGAGTGGTCCTTGTTTCTCATGAGTGATGCTGTTGTTTCCTCAATGCACAGTCCCAGAGGGTGATCTTGGACAGTTGCTCATTGTCCTGGAAGTTAGGCTCATCTTGTTTCCCCTTCTATTTGATGCACATGCGTTACCCCCATACTGGCCATTGAGAAGGTTAGCACAGCATGTGCTGTGTTCCAGTAGTACACAATTCTCTATTTCCTTTTCATCTGCTTCAGCTGGTGCTGTCAAACACCTTTCCTAATGGCTGGCTGACGTCAGAACATGGGTGAAGGCTATCGGGCTGTTGCTGTGGCTGGTACTGAAAATACAGTATAAGTATATTGGGTGATGTATCAGGAAAATAGCACAAGGAATATCACGTAGTTGAAAGTGGTACCACATGGTGGGTCCTCAGGAGTCACAGTGTGTGGGTATTTTGTATCCCTAGCTGTTCTTAGTTACATATGTCCCACTCCATTTAGGTTGTCTGAGATATCTCTACCCTTTCCATGATATGCTGGCACAGCTGTGATCAGTGGGTCACTGATGCCAGAGCCGCCTTCATAAAGCAGAGGGGACTGGTGTTCCCTGTAAGATCTGTACATGTGCAGCTGCTCAGGAGAGATTCAAATGCTGCCCAGCTGATTAGCAGAGTGCCAGCAGCTAGGTTTTGTTTCTTCTGGAGGTGCACATCTGCACATGCCTTGGTGCACACAAAAATTATTCTGCACACAGATGGAAAAGATAAGTGGGCACATTAGAGGGGACTCTGGGAATGTTGTGGTCCATAATACCCTGGATTTGCCAAGTAGGGCAGATGGCAGAGTCTTTAAGGTGTCTTAAGGCAGACTGACGTTACTGGCTGACATATGGGGGTGTTTTCCTTTGTCTTGGGACCTGCATTTGTATTTGGCTCTGTACGTTTTACTAATGGGTGGGCTGTTCACTGCTGGAGCAGAGGTACTTTTGGTTGGATTGATTGGTCTATATCAAAAGAAATTAAAAATAAATTAAAATATTGAGGCAGGGGCTAGGATGGATGGACTTTTCTGATTTTGCATTTTGCCAGCACTAACACAGGTGTTTGTCACCACAGGACTGGACTACAGCAGCGCACTCTGCATCGAACTATGCCATAAATCCATCTGGAAACTGGAGACAAGGCACAGTTGGTGCTTAGTATGCAAAGAAAGGGATGCCAGGGCTCAAGCAATTTGTTAACTTTCATAACTGACATGGCAAGCCCAGAGTTGCCAGGGCTATTATTTTCCAATCCTAGCAGTGCTGGGCTCAGCCCTGGTAAACCCTGTCAGAAATTAAGCCCTGTGCAGAATGAAGTGGCTCACTCAGCAAGTAGAGTCTCACACAGTTATGCCATTGAACTAAAGAGCTACACTGGCTGATCATTGGCTTTCAAGGAGTTTACAGGGTTGATATTGACCTCCAAAGACGTAAGAGGCTTGGAAACTGTCTACTTGAAAGACCACCTCTCGCCCCAGGAGACAGTAGTGGCACTCTGACTGCAGCCTGGTGGTTTAAAGGTGATGGGGCATCTGGCTGGAGATCTCAACTTTGCTCGGTCTGATCTAACTCACATCTATTAACATCACAGAGCGAATATGTCTTCCCAGGCATTTGAAGAGAAAGGTGCTGCACCACAAGCAGATAGGCAAAGACAGGGCATTCTGAGGGTTTGATTTGTTTGTCATTTGGTTATTTTCTGGCTTTGAATATATTGTATTATTTTTATTTCTGAGCTTTGGATCCACTAATATTAATTGTAAGCTAGGGAAAGGGCTGTCGCTGTGTTCTGAGTGCGTATATGGTTTAGCACAATGAAGTCCTGGTCCATGAGTGAGACTCCTAGGAGACACAAAGTATTATTTATTGTTAATATTATTAATAATTATAACATTCAGATCCTCTCATGCAAACTGCTGAGTTCTTCCACCACCTTCAGCACATACAAAGGACGAGTCTCCATTTTCAAGGAAAACCTGAAATTTAATCCTTTCTGAGGTTGTTGGTTTTTTTGGTTTTTTTTGCCAAAATCTTTTATGGCCAAAAATGCTGACTTGGGGCCTGACTAAAATATTTCACAAATTCATGTCAAATTTGATCGAGTGTTTTGTTTTAAAAAAATTATGAAACATTTCAGTTCAATATTTTTAAAATGAAAGATTTTGATTTTTCAATTGAAGGCATTTATTTTAGCTCATTTTTGGTTTTTAAGAAAAGGTGGAAAAAACTCAAAAAATTAAACAATGGGTTCTGCAGTTTCAATCAATCTGAATTTATTTATTAATGTATTTATTTATTTACTTCTTTGGTTTGCCAAAATAAATCAATAAACTCCTTTGGAGTCAACTCAAACAAAATTGGGCTATCAAACTGAAAAGTCAGTTATTCACACAGCTCTCCTGACTACATTCCCATCCCTATACTGTACAAACCAGGTGTAGCCAAACTTCAGTTTGTGAGTGACATGCAGCTGTTTTACAGTTAAAGTGCAGCTTGCAGAATTCCCCAGCATGGGGCTTCTGTCCTGTCGCGGTTGGGAGCTATGGGCTTATGCCCAACGGGGGAGGGGGGGTCCTAGGGGTTCTGGAGGCACCTTCCAGGTCTTATAGCTTCACAAGAGCAGAGCTGAAGCCTCTTGTCCCGCTTTGTTATGCCCTGGCAGGCGCATCCATCTCTCAAACATCTGATGCTTAGAGAATTAGTAAGTTTGGCCATTCCCAGCATACACTCTATGTTATACTTAATAATCAAATTCTGCTCTAAGTCACACAGATGTCCATCTGAAGCCATCCCATGGATGTCAATGGATGTGCTCCAAATTTGCAGTGGTAGCTGGGAGGGAAATCTCTAGCTCAACACCACTAAGGTACAGCAAGGGAAGGTTACCTTGTGCAAGCACTTAGTTTCCTTTGTTTGCATGCTACTCAGTATACTACATGTGGCTCATGGTTCTGTCTGATCTGTGTATGGTTCATAGGTCCCATGCGCCTTGCTTAATTTAAAATGCTAACAGCCCAAATAAACAAGAGAAAGGAAAACTGAAATTAAAATTTTGCCAGGGGAGATGTGTAGCTGCTTCTGTTTTCTTCGCAAATGAAGAAGAAAACAAGCCGGAAGGGTCGAGGGAGGGGGATATGTAGCGTGGGAGTGAGGAATGTGTGTGCGAGGATGTTGGGAAGAGAGAGATTGTTTACACTGGTGCATAGCTAACAAAAGTCTCACCAACCTCCATCTCAGATGCTGAAAGCTGTTCTGTGGCTGTGCGTGCAAAGCCTCCGAGAGGGGAGTCAGAGGAGGACCTGGGGGAGAGTAGAAAGGGAGAAGGGTGTTGAAAGGAGGGGGGAGTTGGAGGGCGGATGGGGGGCAATGGAAAGAACAGTTATAGGGCAAAGTGAGAAAAGATGGATCTAGTTTAATTAGGAGAGAGCGAGAGACAGCTCAACCAACACCCACCCACCCACCCCAGGAAAAAAAAAAACGAAACAAAACTTCATCACACCGATTTGTTCACGGTCTGGCAGTCAAGTGATAAAATTATCAGATGAGGGTCCCATTCGCCTCTCCCGCAGTCACTTTCGCCAAGCGCACCACGTCTGATATAATGAAGCAGATTTGATTAAATTTTTGCTGGCTGGAGCAGCCGCACTAATTTGAAGATGGGCTTATTAGTTTAATGACCGATCCAAATAATCAGAATTCATTAGCATTAGTGCCACTATTGTCAGCTCAGCATTAGCCTTGGGCTCCACTACACAAAGAGGCACAGTTCTATAGCTAGGCGCTGTATTTGGCCACAGAAGGAGAAGCCGATGGGTGTAGAAGAAACATACACGGTTCTATTTTGTATTTTCGGGATCAGGTTTTAAACATTTCTCCTCCATTAGAACTCCATTAAAAGGAAAACCATTAATGAGGTTATGAGAGAGAAAGAGAGACAGACAGGGCCAGGCATCAATAATCTATTCCCAACAAACTAACTGGCAAGAGTTTGAGGTTGAAGTTGCAAATAGGGGCAGGGTCATTTCTCCACTGACAGGATGCAGGTCTTTGCCTTTGACTTTTATGGGTGTTCATGCCATAGGACTGGAGGAAGCACATTGTTGGGTGACAGGAAAGAGGTGCTAGAAGATTGCTGAATTGCCCCTCATGACTTACAGTTGGGAATGGGATGTGTCTATCCATCAAAGAGAGGCTCTTAGAAACACTTCGGGCCTCATTTCATCTCACTTCTCATGAGTCAATGGCACCAGTGTAAACTTGGTGTAAATGAGAAGAGATTCAGGCCCTTAAGCGGTGATTGAAGGTGCTGGATGGTGGTGGCAGCTCAGCTGTCAGCTCCAACTACTCTTCAATTTAATGCAATACAACTACGTTAAGGCAATGTTAAGACTCACAAGAGGCCAGAAATACCAAACTGGAGGTTTCAGCTACAGTCTGAATTCAGGTGGGTTGGACATTGTGTTCTGTTTTATAGGAAACATTTCATCACACAAACAATAATCTATTAGGTGCCACGTTTAACAGAAAAAGCAGACAGACAATGGCATATAAAGAAACAAAAAGGCACAACAGAATTAATGCTGTTGTTGGTTCTTTAATGTTTGCAGGTCCTTATGAGCTGTGATTTATTTTAAAAAAATTGCATACCCTTAACTTTAGATCATCATAGTTTTTTTTTTCCATTTAAAATACTTTTTGGAGGGTGGGGAATTTTTTAAAAAATGTCAAATAATATATAAGCTTTGAAGATAATCTAACTTCTTGGCTATGCAGTGTGAGATGCAATCCATTAATTTTCCTAGTGTTGTTCCATACACCGCTTGTTCTAAAACTTGTCAGAAAACTTGATTTACTACGCTCTATTTTCTTTCTTCTGAAGCTTATCCAGTTTTCTACTTCTTTAAAACGCCAGTCATTCAGCACTTGGCATTATAACTGTGGGTAGATAAGAGAGTATATCTTTTGCATTCTGTTGGCAGTGAGGGAAGACCCATGTAAGATCCAAAAACTGATGTGATAGGAGAGCAGCTCCCAGAAATTTGGGTCTTCCTCCATTTAGGTGCTAATGAAACTTGTGCTTTCCAAAAACCTAATGTTTCTTGCTCCATTTCTGGATAAGAGCTTCCAAGAAGTGGGCTCTTAAAGGACTAAGTGGATCTTCAAAGTGAAAACAGGGAGCCCAGAATGCCCTTGCTTAATTGCTGTTAGCACTGTACTTACAATATTATAGAGCAGGGTCTGGATATGGTGAAACAGGCTTGTTAAGTGCCTTATGTTAACATGGGTTTTATAATGACAAGAAGAGAGTGTCTTTCAAAAGGGTAGAACAAATAAGATGTTCAGTGAAGGGATAGTGCATGTCCCTTAAGCTGCTGGGCCTTTAGTGGCAGTCAGGGACCAGTCTATCAATAGTGGAATTTGTTAGGGATAATGAGTCTGTCTTGGGCCACCTGTCAATAGGGTAGTGCCTAGGTGACTGGCTGGCAGCTAACTGACTTATGAGCATCTGGGGTTGATAAAAGGCTACCAGGTCTCAGTTGGAAGAGTCCTAGAGAGAAGATCTAGAGATTTAAGGAAGCTAATTCAGTCTATCTCCACAGCCTGTTAACCCCTCCAAGCAGAGAGGCAAGAGTAGAAGGGGGTTAGTTGACAAGATGGTGGCTGAGGGCTACAGCTGGAGGTAAACCATATAAACTCCTGCTCTCAAAAGTGTGTGGCCTTTTTAATGAAAACCCAGCTCCCGGAAGAGGGCAGGGAACCTCTGAGCATGGGGGAAGGTGAAGAAATGCTTGTTGGTATTAGCCTCTAGGTCAGAGATCTGGTTGGAGAGGAGGGGCTAATGAAGAAGGGTTTTTTTAATACCCATTTAAAAGAATTGCTAGATGGGACCCCCCAGAGGGGTGTCTTGCATACAGAACCTGAGTCTGAGCAAATGATTGTAACTACCAAGAGCGAACTGTAGACCACAAGGCTGAGTGAGAGAGCTCTTCATGCTCAGATGGGCATTGTGTTCTTTGAAAATCCGGCCCAGACTCTGGGTTTTGAGCCCTCGAAAACCTGACTCTGGGTTCCTCTGATAATCTGACCCTATGTGGCAAGTCTGCATCCAGCTCAGACTGGTAGCTATACTGGTCAGTGTGCTGCTGGTGACTCTCAGTACTGGAGGTCAGGAGAACTGGTTCTGTGTCTGGCTCTGGTTTTAATCAAAGCTGTACCACAAGTTAGGTCACATAACTACCTAACCTGCACCTTCCCGCTCTGTAAAATGGGGAGGAGATTGAAAGTAGAAGCACTGACTACTTTGGTGTATCGCTGTAGCTGCTCTCTGCATTTTATAGCTATATACAACTTCCCTAGGACAGGCAGGACTGGAGCGTAGATCAGCAGTTCTCAAACTTCTGTATTGGCGGCCCCTTTCACACAGCAAGTGTCTGAATGCAAACCTGCTCCCTTATAAATTGTCACATTTTGTATAGTTAATGTTGGTGGCAAAGTGATGTTTGGAAGTAGAAGCTGATAACCCTCCGCGCAATAACCTCATGACATGATAAGAGGTTATGAGCCCCAGTTTGAGAACCTCTGGCTAGCAGCAGAGCTAAAGACTCTCTGAACTGTTAGCCATACTGGGCCTTGGATATGTAAATGAGCAGTTCTGATTCCAGCCTGTAGAGGGCACTGAAACATACAAATAAACACTATCCTAATCCTTGAGAACAACGAGAAGTCCTGTGGCACCTTATAAACTAACAGATATTTTGGAGCATCAGCTTTCATGGGCAAAGACCAATCCTTACGACCATATTTGCAATGTGCCATGTAAATTCCTCTGTGTGCTGTTGTGATGTCAGTTTTTCCTAATATCCAGTTGAGATAATTGCTCCTTGTTCTGTCATCTGCCACCAGTGGGAATAGCCTGGGTCCTCCTCTTTGAAACACTCATTCAGGTAGTTGAAGGCTGCTATCAAATCCTCCCTCATCCTTCTCTTCCTCAGACTAAGTCAGCCCAGATCCCTCAGATGTCATGCGCAGGGGCCATCCTTGGGCATGGAGAGGTGTGCTCAGCCCAGGACAGTCCTTTTGTTACTCCAGGCTCCACCCCTACTCTGCCCCATCCTGTTCCCTCTCACCCTTTCCCCCCAGCCCTCTCCCACAAGTGATGCACTCAGGGTTGGGGGGTGTTACTGGAGGGGCCCCACACTAGCAGCAGGGCTTGGGCCCACCCACTCCCTGCTGTGGTGGCAGAGTGATCTTGCCCCAGTCAGCTCCACTCCCCAGAGCTCAGCTCCCAACCATGTTGCTCAGGGAGTGGAGTGGTTTGGAGCCAGGTCACTGAGGAATGCCCTTCTGTATGTTAAACTTTGATAGAGCCCACTAAATTCTTTCTATTTTTTCAGTGACGTCTGGCCGTATTGTAGCACCTCCTGAAAGCTGAATTTTGATTCTGCCCTTACTGCTGGTGTGTATAATTGTGCAGTTCTACACCAGACAGACCTTCGGCAAAGTGCATCTTCCTGATGTAGGGACAGATCTCAGCCTTGACCAAGAAGAAACAATGGTCTCAAATACCTCTCCTCTACCGTGTTGGGAAATCCTCTAATTTTTCTGAATGTGCCCTGTTGTCACTTGGCACTCTGCCAGGTCCTCACTTATATTTAGTGAGGTCAAATTGTATGAATGTGATAGAGAGTCTTTGTTACAGCCAGTGTGGGGTAAGCTGAAGACAGAGGTTGCACAGTGAGCTGGTGCGGCGTTACAAGTGAGTGAGGATGGCATATAATAATGGACATATTGGCCAGCTCCACACAGGGGACTCTTGCTCACATAACAATGTTGTTAAGGGTATGAGATATTTTTGTACAGTTTGCACCTCCTTCGTCTGGTGTCCTTGGGATCTGACTCGTCCCAGAGGAGAGAATTTGCCAGACGAAGGGTGGTGCCCAGCTTCATCCATCCAGTCTGCTGCCCGCTCCTCTTCCCCACTTCCAGCCCTTACCTCCTGCTGGACCTTGGCCCCTGCTGGGCTGACACCAGCTTAGACTCTTCTGGCTGCCAGCTGTAGAGGCTGGTTCCACCCCATGCTGGACATGGCTGTGACCCTGCCTGTGGCCATGGCCATGTGGGTGCTAGCTCCTGCCTGCCTGGGCTTCCAACTTGGCCCCAGAGCTGCAGACCTGACCCTGACCCTGCAAAGGCCAGTCCCAGCCCTGGCTCAGGTGCTGGATGCTGCCGTGGCCCTGCAGGCACTGGACCCAGACCCAGCCCAGAGGCCAGCCAGGTTGCTGGTATACCCCACCTTGCAAGTGCCTGATGCAGGTCCAACCAGGCTGCTGGTGCAGTCCCTATCCCATGGGTGCCTGTGCAGCCCCAGCCAGGCTGCCTACGCTGTCCTGGCCTGGTGGGCGGTGGATGCAGCTTCAGCCCCGTGGAGGCTGGCTCCGTCCGACTGTCACCTCTGGCCAGGGATGCAAGCCCTGCTGGGCTCCCCCGCCAAGGTAACTGGACTCCCCTTACTAATCTCCAAACCTGGAGTCTCTGGTCAAGTAACATCCATGGTCCTGCTGGACGATGGATGTTGCCAGATGAGAGAATTCCTGTTTTGTGAGGTTTAACCTGTACTGGCAAAAGCCCCTCTTGTAGACACAATTTTGCTGCTATAGCTAATTTTATTTAGGGAATTGATATAAGGTGTACTAGCAAAAGCACGCTTGTTCCCAATACAAGATGCATCTCCATGGTCATGCCTTGCTAATGCAGCAGCACTGGCTGACTCTCTCTAGCGTGGGCTTCACTGTAGTGCAGAACTGAATACTGAAGAGGAGGCCTAAGCAAGGGCCTTAGAACTTGACTCACCGTAGAGTTCTTTTCACAGAATCACAGAACCATAGAATCCCAGGGCTGGAAGGGACCTCAGGAGGTCATTGAGTCCAGCCCTCTGCCCACAGCAGGATCAATCCCAACTAAATCATCCCAGCCAGGGCTTTGTCAAACAGGAACTTAAAAACCTTTAGGGATGGGGATTCCACCACCTCTCTACGTAACACATTTGTTCCAGTACTTCACCACTCTCCTGGTGAAATAGTTTTTCCTAATATCCAACCTACACCTCCCCCTCTGTAACTTGAGACCAAAGTTGCTCTTTGTGTAATTTTCATTATAATTGCAACTAAACTTGCCTTCCATATTGCAGTGAAACTATAAGGGTCATTGATTTCACTGTATATAGACTCAAGTGCATGATAAGCCTGTGCCTTCATCTCTGCAGGATCAGTCACCAATGCAGATGCCTGTTTGAGGGCTTGACCCTGTCCCCATTGGCAAATCTCTCATTCGTGTCACTGGAGCAGGATTGGGCCCAAGGTTGCCTTATCAGCCCTTATGTTGCTCTGCTGCTCCATCTGGAGGAAGGTTTATGGGAGGTAGATTAGGAGGGGACATGTAGAAATCCATGTTTGTGTGCTGTTACCTCCTCCTGAATACCCAGCTGAGTACTGCATGGCTGGCAGTGGATCTGCTATCTGCGTTTTCAAGGAATGCTGGCATTCACCCCACCTCTCTGAAAACTTTGGCTCTTGACGAAGTTCTGGTGAAAGCACAGCTGATGAAAGTGGGGGTCAGCAGGACCTACAAATGTACAGTCAATCTATTCCCCTCTTGCCCCTCAGTGGCTGAAGGGGAACACTGGGTGACCCTGGGTGGCATAGCCTGAGACGTCTGAAGGAACATATGCCATTGTGATGTCTAACAATGTGATGTCTAGAAATGTTGCGGTAGAGCGTCCAAAAACATCGTATGTGTGAGGTTTGTGGTTTTCTGTTGTCTGGCCAGGTGGGTGACTCCTTCTCCACCCCCTCCTGGAGCATCTCAGACCAATGAGGAGTCACTGGGCTCTAGCCTGTGGTAGGCCTGAGCAATAAGAAGTTTCAATCAGGCAAGACAATTAGTCTCCCTGTCCAGGTACTCAGTTAGGGCAGGGCAGCCAACAGTTAGTGTTCTGTTGGTAGTTCAGTGGGGGAGTTAGCTCCAAGGCAGGAGCTATAATAAATGTGTCTCGTGCCCTAGTTCTACTGGGTGGCAGACCTACTCTGGCGTCTTGGCCTATTGGTGTGCAGATGGCCACCCTCTAGGGATGGGATGGCTGAGGTAGCTGGATGTAGGCCTGCTACTCCATTGTGTACCAGCCCAGGGCCCTATCAGTGGTGGGATCCTCCCAACATATGCTGGCCAGTTTACAAACAGTCCCACAGCTAAGCCCTATTCAGCTTCCCTAGACCCTTTCTACCCTTCCAGTCTGAGGGTACTTGGGTTTTGGGATCGTCCTTTATCTCCCTTGGGTAGACCACAAGTGGCAGCCCTAGTGGTTTGTCAAGGTCGCTGGTCTTTTGGAAACCCTGCTGGGTCTCTGGCATGACAGCAGTCACAAGCTGTTGCTAGCGGCAGCGCCTGGGGAAAGATGTGCTGCTCCTCCAGTAGCTCTTCCCTAAATGAGCTGGACAACTAGCCTCTTACTGTCCCACTTCCTGTTTTGCACTTCTGCTTCCAGCGGGGCGGCTGCTGGTGTCGCAGTTCTACCCACCAGAGGGCAACGAGGGGGGTCTTCTTCCTGTCTGGCAGGGCAGGAGATCATCCCCATCTTCCCCTCTTACTATAAGGTGCCTGTGAAGAGTTCAGGATATCGAGGGTGGAAGTGAGTCTCACACAACAGGATGGCTAGTAAAATGTGTGAACCTTCAAAACCTGAGACCAGCTCTTCCACAAATGTGAAAGGGAACATCACTAGCGTGGAGGACACAGTTACACTGCTTAGCAGCTTGTTCCAAAAAAAGGAAATGCAAAGTGATATACAATGAATGTCTGAATGACAGTTCTATTAACTTCATACACTGCAGGGAGTGAGTCACCTGGGCCTGACCCGTCTTCCTTTTCCCAAAGCCATGACAGCTCTAGTCTGGGCAAATTAGGAGTGTCAGCTTGATGGCTAGAGTGAGTAAGTCTTCATTACCTTACAGTACATTTCTCCTATGCCAGCTTTAACTTCCAACATAGCTGGCACACCTTTGGAGCCAACAGGGTTTGTGTAAGCCAGTGAATAACAAGTGACAGGAAGTTAGAGACCACTTGCTAGTAACTTCAAGATGAGGTTTTCACACACATTCCGTTAGGTGGTGAAGGACTCCTGATCTGGCTTTAGTTGCTGAGCCTTCAGGGACCATCAGATAAGAAGGCAGTGTTAAAAACAAAGCAAAAACACACTAATGGCCACCAGTCCATCCTCCTTCACTCACCCTATTGTATTTCTTCTAGCACATAAGGGACTACAATATGTTTCCCGGGTGCCCATGTGGGCTTTTACATGGGTGGCTAGAGTGAGCTTAACTAGTGTGTGCTTCCCCAAACCGGGATGCTCCCAGCTATGGAATAACCATAACCAGAAGTTCAGGGGGCTTGCTTAATATGTGATGGAAATCCCTAACTTTATTGTAATTATTTAGAACAGCATAGCCCTGAAGGCCCCATTGCATTAGGGTCTGCCCACATATTAAACAAATGAACTCTGCTCCAAAGAGCGTACACACTTGTTTCAATATCCAACAAGGGGATGAGACAAATGGGAGAGGAAGTTGAAACTAGTGAATAGCAGTAACAGAGAGAAAGCTGTGCTAGTCTATATATTATCAAAACAAAAAAGCAGTAAAATAGCACTTTAAAGACTAGCAAAATAAGTTATTAGGTGACCTTTCATGGGACAGACCCACTTCTTCAGACCATAGCCATAGTCTGTTCTGGTATGGCTATAGTCTGAAGAAGTGGGTCTGTCACATGAAAGCTCATCACCTAATAAATTATTTTGTTAGTCTTTAAAGAGCTACTTCACTGCTTTTTAGTTTTGATAGTGAAGTAACAGTGGAACGTGCAAGTTTATTGCATAGCAAGTAGGAGTCGTGGATCAAAATCATCCTTGGCAGAGTCAGAATTCCCTAGAGTCATCCTGGGCTGAGTCAACACCTCTTTGTCCTAGCCAGTTCCTTAAACTACTGCCACAGCCAGTCTTTCTTTCCACTTGTGCTGCCGAATTGGCATGCAAGGAATCAGCTGGAGAGCTTGGAGACCTTGCCCATCTATTACACTTTCTGTAGTCGAGTGTCATTCACTTTTGTGTGGGTTGAAGTTTGTTCTTTGTCTGTTACCTTGGCACTTGAGAGATCCAGTTTAAATTTTTGCCACCAAATGAGACAGAAAGGGGGGTCTCCTGAATCCCACACCTCATCAGGATGGTTTCAGTTAGATGCTTCATAGGCAGTGTCTACATAATTGCTATTTGTTAGCACCTTTATTGATAATATGAGCAGAAACAAAGAACAGACTAGATAATACAGATTTAATCCTTTCCTTCCTCGAGAGGCGATCCCTCCAGATCAAGGTTTGGGGATGGTGATATAGGGATTCTGCACTGTTGCTATTGTACTCTGCTTGTCCTGTGGCACCTTATAGACCAACAGATATTTTGGAGCATAAGCTTTCGTGGGCAAAGACCTGCTTCATGATTTATGATTTATCTGTTAGTCTATAAGGTGCTACAGGACTTCTTGTTGTTTTTGAAGATACAGACTAACACGGCAACCTCTCTGATACTTCGCTTGTTCTGTGGCTCTAAGTAGAACTCTTCTGACCCAAGATTAGCAGTCGGGCCTCCCTCAAAGAGCTTTCGATGAGTTTCTGCAAGGAAAGTTTCTGGGACAAGTACTGGGAATCAGGGAAGAGGCTTTGTGAATACCTCCTCGATGCACTGCCAGCTGAGTTTTAGTGTACTACCACTGAGAAATGGCTCGATGGTAGACATGCGCTAGCTATTGTATGCCAGAACTGGCCCGTTTTCCTTGCTCTTCAAACATTTGGTCAGAGGCAATACATTGTGTCCAATGGCCTGGTTCTGATTCTGATTCCGGGGATCAGGATCATTATGTTGTATTCATTCTAAACATCAGGCAGATCTGCAAGTTTGCAAACATGTTAACTCTAGCCTCCACCTAGTGGCATACATCTCATGCCAAAGGGTTTGCCAAACACGGCATATGAAATGGAACGGACACTCATTTGTCAGGCGTATGATGACTCTCTCTCAGGCTCTACTCCCGCCTCCCCCGCCCCGCCCCGGTGCTAAAGCTACAGAGCGCAAATGTTAATCTCTAGTGGCTTGCACTCAGCAAAGCTCAGCCCTCCCTAGTGCCTTGAGGTGTGGAGAATTGTAAAACAAGTTGCTCTTTACAGGTTGCTAGGGAGTGGCAGCACAGAAGTGCTCTTTGGAAGGGGATTATGGGATTTACTGCGTGCACCTAAGCAGTGCTCTGAATGCAGTGCCTCTGATTTATTACTGTGGGTTTCTCCCACCTTCAGGGATGGTACATCATGCCTTTCCTCCCAAGAGGGGAAAGCCCCACTGTTCCCTCTCCTGTTTTCTTACCGGCAGCCAAAACAAACCGATCACTATGGGAGACTGGGTGATGTGGCTCTCACGAGGAGCTGGCATTGCAAAGTGCGGTGTCTTGAGGCAGATTTAACTGCAGCAACACTGGTCTCCCTTTGACTTTGCGTAATCAAGGATATCTTCTGAGCCCCTGAGGAAGTTCTATTCCTTATTGAGCCAATGATCATATGGGGGTGCATTTGTGGGTGTCAGACTTTTAATGCTTGGAAGCACAGTTATGAACATCAGCTGAAGTCCATGGTGCATTGCTGACTTATACTAGCTGAGGATCTGGTCCCCCTGGGAAGGAATGCTAAAGGAGAGTGGGAGGAAAAATGGCTAAATACAGTGACTGAAATGCAAATCGAACTGTGAGAACAGCAACCAGTGTTTGCATTGGCAGCAAAATGGATATTCATGTGGGCATCAGAAGCTCTCAAGAAGCAAGGAGTCTTCAGAGGGGCCAGAAACCGAACTGGTACAGCACCCAGTACTCAGCACAACTGGGCAGAATAAATTTTTTTTTCATATTAAAGGTACACTTATAAATGGTTTATTCACTGCTAGTGGATGTTTTAAGAATCACTTTTGACCTATTAAAATTCAACAGTTTAATAGGTTGACTATAACTATCCCCATCAGCTTTTTGTTGATATGCTCATTACCATCTACAGCACACTACTAATCTGTTTATATGATCAAAACTCCAGCTGCTTGAATTTTTTTTTTTGACTAAACTCTTGGCTAGTGTCATCTTTGTTGAGAAACTTGGTTGACACACATTCCCCATCTTTGCACCTTAAATGCCTGAATTACCACATCTGAAAACACATGAACTGTTCAAGCTCTAAGGTCTTAATGGAAAAGATCTATGAGGTCATCTTGTCCAGTCAACTCCAATTCTGGATTTATAGGAATTAGAAGCCACAAAGATTTAGGATACCTGGGTTTGTTTTGCTGTTTTGATAGGCAGTTTCTTCTGATCTTGGGGCAGGAGGATCTAGGCAGAATAGTCGCAGCTGAAGAATGAGAAAAGCAAAGCGCTAGGGATAAGCAAAGAGGTTCAGAGAAAACAAGAACAAGTTTAAACTTTTACCTAAGAACTACAGAGGTCCAGAAAGTGCTTTCTGAGGTTGATGAACTCCGATTATTATTTTACATTTTTTTCCATAACAGATGTCAGCCCTTTTTAACCTTGGATAGGACTGAAATGCAAGAATTCTAAAACTCCAAGTGGCTGAATGTCCTAGGATCTTTAACCCAGCTGGTCGTACCACTGTGCAGAGAGTTCAGATAAAAACCCAGACTTAAGCCCTGATTCAGCAGAGCAGTTAAGTGTGTGCTTTAGACCCACTTGAGACTTTACATGTATGAAATATATACTTTTTAGGGGTTCTGCTGAACTTGAGTTTGAATCACAGAATCTTTACTCATTGCTAGAAGATAAACCTTTTTTTTAATGATCATGCCTATAACACGCCAGTTTTTTTTGGTGATTGTACTGTTTTGTAGCCTACGAAACTTCAGTGGGCCTTGGACCAAGGCCTAAGAATGCAATGCAAAAAACAACATTTACATTGTATGTAAATTATGTATAAAAAATGAAGTAACATAATAAATCAACTGCAGTGGCTTTTCTTCCCATATGATAACAAAAAGAAAATGCCTTTAGGCAGCTTAAGCATTCTGTTTTCTCTGGCAAATTCTCCTCTAGCATTGCCCTTAGTATAAACCCTCTTAATCTGTAAATGAAATTCTGATTCTGCTCTTATGAAATGTATCACTTAGCACATGGGTTACTGGTGGGAAAAACCCATTATCTGCTTTTTGAAATATCCCTTACATGTTTGACTGTTAAGATTGTAAATTAATAAATTCCACTCTCCCACAGATTATCATATATGGACTGATTCTGGTTCACACTCAGGTGTGGTAAGGGTAAAGGGATAAAGGTGAGGAAGACTTAACCCAGACATAATTTGCCTCTGCTTTAAATCCCCTTTACCTTGGTGCAATGTTGTAAAGCAGTCCTTATTGTGAATGAGAATCAGGGTTTCCTGGGTAACTTGCTGTCCATTGTCTTTCTAATATCATGCATTATGACAAAAATGTAGTCTGAAACTATCTAAGTTCTGATCTTAATCTCAGTAAAGACAAAGGGAATTTTACCGTTGACCTCAGTAGACAAACCTTGGAGCCCATAAGGCAGGAATTTCTTTGCATGTCTTCAGGTGAAGGCCTTTCTCCAATGAAGTAGTGAGATACATTTTCCTTCCCATTACTGGTCTGTCGGAGATTCTTATTTTAAGTTTCTGCACCCATGGGATGGAGGTCTTGTCATAATAGTATCTGGAGCTTTGGCCAAAACATGGCTAAAGAGAGATTCTTACCATCTCCCTTACTCAAGACTCTGGACCTCCTGGGCCTCTGGTTTTTCATCAGACATGCCTCCTTTCTCTTGTTTCTCACTTCCTGAAGTAGGCCGCTAGAACCAAATGGCCCCTTACTGAATTCTGCGGATATGTAGGTATAGATTCAGACCTCGTTCAGGTCCATCCTCTCGAGTCAACATCTAGTCTGGGACATGTCCTAAGTGAAAGCCAACCCTGGATGCAAGATTCATGGCTCATTCTAGCTCCTATTTTAGTTAATTGTATCACAATTTTGACATGAAAGGTAGACATATACATCGTTTAACAGGATTAATAACTGATAGATGCAATAAGCTTAATAATGTATAATAATGAGAATGCTATAAGCACATTAGTAGAAAGTGTTACAGGTGATTATAAAAATCAATGGCAAGTGATTAACCATCTGTTAATCACTGACACTTCATAAATCTACTTTACTGTTGTTTGACCTTACACTTGGCCTACATCTACACAAGCTGTTTTGTTGACCGAACACTGTTGAGAGAAGTGTTATACCTGAATGGGGAGGGGTATAATGCTGCTGTTGACAAAGTACATTTTGTGTGTAGACATGCTGCCGTTTTTCCCAATAAAAGCCCAGTTTTTCTGGGAAAAGCCTGTCATGTAGATGCAGCCTTGAGGTTTCTGTTTCCAAGTCCCACTCTTTATAACAGGACTAATTGAGTAAAAACGCCTTGACTTAGACATGGCAGACTGAGATGTCATCAGGACTGATAGTGAAAGGTGAACTCTGAAAGTCCTTATCCGGGGTTCCAGATGATCTTGGTCTGTAATATCTGGATTGGGCCCCAATGTGAGGAAAAGTAATTCCATTTTGCAGAGGATTTTGATATTTCAAAATCTGTCTTTATTGCGATGAAGTATGAAAGTAAATTTATTTATCAAAATTCTCTCCAAAAGGCCAACTCTAGAGCAGTCCGTCTGGCTGCTGTAAGTTTTGGGATCCCTCACTCTAGGGCAGGCCTGCTGACAGGAGGGTAAAGGAGGCAATTGCTTTAGGGTCCAGTGTTTTAAAGGGCTGGAGGCTCTGGCTGCTGAGCCTTTAAATCACTACTGCAGTGCTGCCATGGCACTCAAGGTGGATCTTAGGGCTGCCTGGGGACGTGGGGATGCACTGCAAGCAGCACTGGGGGGATCACTGCAGTCCAGAAAGTGCCGAGGTTGGTGGCCCACAGCCCCACCCCTTCTGGGAGCATGGAGCTGCCACCCCCTTGCTTGCCCCAGGGCCCAGCATGACTGTCGGTTCCCTTGCTCGAGGGCAATCTTTGTGACTCTCTGCCAAGGACCCAGCTGGGCAGCTCTCCATCAGACCCCCTCCTGGCTTCCACTGCAGCTTGGCTGAAGTCAAATTGCCTCTGTGGAATGTTTTTATTTTGAGGAATCAGCAAGTTCTGGTGGCTGGGGTGTGGGTGAGAAGAATATTTTATTGCAACTCTTACAACCCGTGTACAAAGTGCTGTACAAATACATGGGAAGATAGTCTGAATTAAGCTTCCCATAATAACGCTGAAGAAGGCAATTATGGTTTTCATTAGCATCTTCGACACAAAGGCTACATATAGATTAGAGTGATCTGGTGACGGAAGTTTTTATCAGAAGATATCTTCTGACAAAACTTCTGCCGACAGATCTCACGGCCAAACTGCAAAACGGATCGTTCTTTTGGTCTGCTGTGTTGACAGGGAGCGGCTGGACTCACCACTGGAAAGTGCCAATCGGAAGCACAGCAGACAGGGCTGCCTGTGTCCTGGAAGCCTTGTCTGTCGACAGAAGGCCCATCCCCAGAACGTTCAAACTGGCTTTCTGTTGACAGATCTCTCTCCACAGAGGCATTATTCCTTGTGGGGTGTGACGTATGACCGTTGACAAAAGTGCTGCCTTCTGTCAACTTATTGTCGACAGAATGCCTTGAAAATGTGGACGCTCCATGGATTTTGTTGACAAAACACCAGTTTTGTCAATAAAACCCTCTAGTGTAGACATAGTCAAATAAAGTATCCACTCCCATTTCTTAGATTGGTAAATTATGCATAGAGAGGTTAAATGACTTGCAAAAAAAAAACCTATGAAATAAAGACATAACCATAATAAGAGAGAGAGTGAGGAAAATGCCAGAAGGCTGAGGCTTCACTGGCCATCCATCCATCTATCCAATATGGGTAACTGCAGTGATAGATGCTTTGTAAAAACTGATGTGCAATTATGCACAGTCCAGAGTGACATTATGGAGAGGACTAGAGCTTCCCCCTTTTTCCAATGAAAGGAGGATGGCTTTACCCTGGCAAGCAGAAAATATGAATGCAGTGCAATGGAGAAGAGATGGAGGGCACATGGCCTTGAGGCTCAGGGAGGATGGCTGACATATCTCTTGATCCCTGTGTTCCTCTGGCTCCAGGACTTTGAGTGCATACAGCTCATCTGATTTAATAAAGGCAGGAAGCAAACATTGACAGAGCTGTGAGATACTGCAGATGGGGGGGTTGAGAAAGGGTCAAACTCATTAGTCATATGATGTGATGCAGAGGGGGAGGAATGAAAATACTTATAATGTTTGAAAAATTATTAAACCAGCTGACCCAGCCATTTTACTGTAATGTGGCTGGGGGGTAGGGGAGGGAGGGGAAGGGTAAACTACTAACTCCCAGACTCTTTCCCACTTGTGAATGTTTCTTTTCTGAGTTCATTTCATCACTACCACAATATATACACATGGCTGTATTGAATCTCTTCACAGTGGTGCTCAAACTATGGTATGCAGAATGGCTTTTGCCTCAGTGGTGAAACATCTGCCTTTTAAGCAGCAATCCTTTCAGTAGCAGATAGTAGAAGTAAATATTTTGCAGAGCACCAACATGATTTTGGCTCCTAAAGCACCACGTGTACCGGAAAACTTGCATCCAGTCTTTGTGAGGGTTTCTAGAGGATGCTTTTACCACTTCAGCTAGTGAAAATCTTATTCTTACTCAGAAACCAAAATAAAAGAGGCATCATTGCATGCACACGCACACACACACACCCACCCACCCCTTGACCTGGGTTATCCCTCAGATTGCTGCTGAAAGATGCCAGCTGTATATGGTGTGGTCATGGCTTTACCCTTACAGCGGGTGAAGCACAGATACCTATTGTACAAGGTTCCTTTTGTCCAACATTATCCTGAGTTCTATCGCCAGGGTCAGTTCAGTCTTTGCCATTTCTTTTATTCATTGTTGCAGTTATAATCGTGGCTACGTTATGGCCCCATTATGGTAAGTGTTTAACATTCTCTTAGAAAGAGACAGTCCCTTTGTAATACAGACAACAGGAGGCAAAGGTTATGATTCCCATTTCTGACAGGGAACACTAAGGCACAGAGACAGTCGAGGTGGAATGCTCAAAAGGGATCTGGCTCTAGCTCCCATCGAAATCAAATTCCTCAGGGGAGATATGAAGCGGGGGGGAAGTCATCTGCAGTGGAATGTTTAGAAGTCAGGCACAAGAAGCCTATGGTAGAGATAGGAATTGAAACCAGCACCTCTGTGTCCCAGTCCTTATGACATAACTGAAAAACCAAGGAGAATAACAAGAAGTTCTGCAACACCTTATAGACGAACAGATATTTTGGAGCCTAAGCTTTTGTGGGCAAAGATCTGCTTCATTAGATGCAATCTGATGAAGCGGCTCTTTGCCCACAAAATCTTAGGCTCCAAAATATCTGTTCATCTATAAGGTGCTGCAGGACTTCTTGTTGTTCTCAAAGATACAGACTAATGCCGCTACCTCTCTGATACTTGAAAAATCATGGTTCTTCTGAGATTGCCAAGAAAGCAACCAACTAATGACTGTTGAGACAGCGCCTTATGTGATACTGTCTTCCATCTGCAAATGAGTCAAGAGGACCATGAATACAATTTACACTAAACGCTAATGAGTTTATTAACTGCAACATTTAAAAATATTATTCCTACTATTATAGTATTTTTAATATTTGTTTTCAAGCACGACAGAGGACAAGAAGGGCAATATGACTTGCTCTCTATAAAATACATGGGGGATAAACAGCAGAGAAGCAGAGCTTTTCCATAAATGATATAAATAGGCTGTGGATTAATTTAGGCTGGAACATTTCAAGCCATCAGGGAGAGAAGATTCCGGAACAGCCTTTCAGTTAGCGTAGTAGTGTGTGTGTGTGTGTGTGTGTGTGCGTGTGTGCGCGCGCGCAACCTATCTAATTTAAAGATGGAGCCTGATAAATTTTATAAATGGGACTATATGATGGTTGCCTGCAACAGTAGACTACGTGACTTGATGACCCTGGAGATCCCTTTTGTCATGTGTTTGTGAGGGGTGAGTTAGGCTGCATTCCTGTCACTGCTCTTAACAACCAATTTACTTACTCAATGCTCTTCTGACCCAAAGTAATATATTTCATGTGAAGCTGTTTAATAAGGGTTTCATGAACTACACAAGAAAAAAGTGAAAACTGATTTGAACTTGTACCCAAAGTTTTAATTGAGGTTGGAATTTTTTCTTGCTGTGGAAGGGAGTTCTGAAATGGGGGCTGATCTCAAAGTTTCTGATCTAGCCAAAAGAAAGCAATGGTAACTTTAAAAGTGATGGGGGTTAATGTTTTTGGAAACTTTCATAAATCCTCTCCTGTTTTCTCTCCATCTGCACCTCAAAAATCTCCCAAACCTCTTGTTTTGCATTTTCATCTTCTCTACAAAAAGTCAAAAATGGCAACATTCACAATGCTTCATTACCATATTTTCCTGACTTTTTTCAAGAGTCTAATAACATTTTAAAATTCAAAACATTCATCCAACTGGAGGGCTGACTAAAAATTGGTCTGGGATTTACAAACAAAGGCATTTGTAGGTAGTCCATTGTGTCCGACGATGATGTCTTGAGTTTGCACAGGCTCATCGGTTGTGGACTTGAATGTGGCTGAGGAGTCCAAGCTTTGAACAGCATGGGTGTTCACAGTGGGGGCAAGGGAATTGTCCTGGCTCTGTTGGTGAGGCTGCTGCTGTTGCTTTCTTCCTCTCATGAGCATCAATGAGGCATACGTGTCGCTGCTCTTCACGTTGTCATATGCGTGTTGTATGAGAGCACGCCAGCCTGTTCGGTCTTTTGCATGCTGCTCTAGCTGATCTGGTTTTAAACCAGCATGAGCAATGTTGGCCTTCACGCAGTCTTTATACCTCTTGTGAGGCCCACCTTGATTCCTTGTGCCCTGGGAGAGTTCACCGTAGAGGAGTTGCTCAGGGATTCTTGACTCCTCCATTCATATGATGTGCCTTGTCCAGCTAAGCTGGGCTTTCAGAATCATGGCTTCGATGCTTGTAGTTCCTGCTCTGTCCAGGACTTCCAGGTTCGTAATTGTGTCCTGCCATCGAATGTGCAGCATTGACCTCAGGCTGCGTGTGTGGAAGTGCTCCAGCAGTTTTATATGATTTCTGTACAAGGTCCAGGTTTCACAGCCATACAGGAGAGTGGTCAGGACTACAGCCTTGTACACTTTCAGTTTATTGGACTTTTGGATATTGTGCTGATTCAACACTTGCACTCTGATGTCCTAGTGCCCAGCGGGCCTGGAAGATTCTGGCACTGATTACTTTATCAAGGGAGCCATCATTGGCTATCACACTGCCAAGGTAATTGAACTCCTCTACTCTTTTTAACTCCGTTCCTTCAATAAAGATTGAAGCGGGGAGAGCAGCAGATCCTCTGGCAGGTTGAAACAGTACCTTGGTCTTTCCTAGGCTGATGGTCAAACCAAATAGGTGATTGGCATCAGCAAACTTATTGACGATGAGCTGGAGATCAGATTCCTTGTGTGCCGTAAGTGCGCAGTCGTCAGCAAAAAGGCTTCAAGGATGAGCCTCTCAAGCATCTTGGTTTGAGCATTCAGACAACGAAGGTTGAAAATTTGTAAAGTTTATTCCTATTTTGAAATTTTTTCCAAGACGTAAAGTAAAGAAACAATGAGTTGTAGTAGTACCCGGGCAGGCACCATTAGATCTGTTTATTCACTCTGCAGTGATTGATTTATGGCAGTGTCTCCCATGCTAAGACCTCATGAGCACTAGAGGTCTTTGTGGTGATGACTTGTGAGGGTTCTATCCTTAGCTGACATAAATCAACACAAAGACCCTGACTGGCCTGATTTTTTAGTGGTGTCCTTTTTAATTAAAAATTAATAAATAAATATTATAAGGAGAGAGTTACAAAGACTAATTATACAGAGTTACCCTGACTCTATTGAAATCCTTGCTGCCCTAAACAAAATTCAACAGAACTCTCAGAACTAATATCCTGAAACTAAACTTTGAGAGGAATGGAGAACTGTGATCATGATCTAGATGAAATCTAGGCCCAGTTTTGAGCAGGATGACTATCTGATGGTCAAAAGCATTCCTGCTACAAAGGACTAATTACCAAAGAATCTTAATTCCTGGTAATCCTTCTGCGGTGCCCAAATGGTACTGGGATACATGATATATAAATTATAGGATTGGAAGGAAGCTCAAGAGACCATCTAATCCAGTCTCTTGCATTCAAGGCTGGACTAAGAATTACACCATCCCTGACAAGTCTTGGAAGACTTTTAAAAGCAAGTTAGACATTGATGGAGATTCTACAACCTCCATCGGCAATGTATTCCTGTGCTTAACCATTCTGACAGGAGGTTTTTCCTAATGCAACCTAAAGCATCATAGCTGCAATTTAAGCCCCTTGTTAAGTCCCTTCTTCAACAGTGTCATAATATTGACTTGTTAAGCTTCTGATCCACTATGACCTCCAGATGCCTCGATCCTAGTCGCTTTCCACTTTGGAGCACTTTGCAATTCTGTTTATTGAATTTAATCCTATTTATTTCTGCACAAACAGGAGAAATGGTCTGATCACTTTTAATTTTAATTCTATCCCCCAAAGCAACCTCCCACAGCTTGCTATTGTCCACAAACTTATTAAAAGTGTCCTCTCTATGCCATTAACTAAATCATTGATGAGAACTTTGTACAGAACTCTTGTCCCAGAAATTATTCTTGTAGGATGTTATTCCATATACTGTTCTTGTATGACCGTGAAATGCTCATAACTACTAATGGGTTGGAAAACTGCTCCGAGAGATGCATCCAGTTTAGTTTATGTAGATGTTATGTGAGACAGTATCACAAGCCTTACTAAAAACTTCCCCCATTGTCACCAAGACTTTTTACCCTATCAAAGAAAGCTACTAGATTAGTTTTATATGATTTGTTTTTGACAAATACATGCCACTACTCATCACCTTATCTTCTTGTCTTCTAGGTGTTCTGCAAAGCGATGGTATAATTATTTGCTCCATTATTTTTCCAAGCATTGAAGTTAAGTTGATTGGTCTGTAATTTCCTGGGTTGTTCTTACTCCCTTTTTATAGATTGGCACTTTATTGTCCCTTTTTCTTGTCTTTTAGAATTTCTCCATCTTTCCATGACATTTCAAATATAATCACTAATGGATCAAATTTCCTCAATGAGTGATTTGTGTATTGTAAGATACCTTTAATCTGGATGTGGTGTCTTGAAGATATTTATTTTTTCTAAGTAATTTTAAACTTGTTCTTTCCCTATTTTAACTGATGATTCTACTGCATTTTCACTGGCAGTCAATATATTAGATACCCAACCACTACTAATTTTTTGGGGGGAAAACTGAAACAAAAAAAGTCATGTTAACACTTCTGCCATTTCCACATTTTCTGTTATTGTTACCTCTCACTGCATTGAGTAACAGGCCTACCTTGTCTGTGGTCTTCCTCTTGCTTCTAATGTATTTATAGAACACTTCCTTGTTATGCTTTGTCTCTAGATAGTTTAATCTTGTCCTGTTTCTTGGCCTTTATAATTTTGCCCCTATATACTTGTGTTACTCATGTTCATGCTCTGTATTTGGACCTGGCATCCACTTTCTCCAGGACTTTTTTTTAAGGTTTCAGATTATTTAAGCTGTCCTGGTTAAACCTGGGAGGCCCCTTGCCATAGTTCCTATCTTTCTTACACAGTGGGATAGTTTGCTCTTTTGCCCTCGATAAAATCTCTGAAAAACTGCCATCTCTCTTGAATTGTTTTTCCTCTTAGATTTGCTTCTAATGTGCTCTTACCTAGCAGACTCAGGAAATTGGTAAAGACAGCCTTCTTGAAATCCATTGTCTTTATTGTGCTGTTTCCCCTCCTAGCATGTCTTGAAATCACAAACCTTACCATTTCATGATCACTTTCATGTTAGCCTTCCACTTTCAAATTCTCAATCGGTTCCTCACTAATTGTCAAAATCCAGTATAGAAGAGCCTTTCCCCAGCAGATTTCTCTACCTCCTGGGAAATTGCTTCCAATACATTTGAAGAATGTGTTGGGTAATTGATGTCATGCTGTGGTGTTTTTCCAACAGATGTGTGGGGTATAAAAATCACCCATCACCAAGCCCTGTGGTTTGAATGTGTGTTGGTGTGGTGTTTTTTTTCTTTGTTTTTGTTTAATCTTCATCCACTTCTTCTGGATTTGATTTCCCTCACCCCCATGTTCCCTTGTCCGCCCCTTGTCTCTGCTGTAATGGTTCATGCTCCCCCCAGGTCTTGACCCTTCTCCTCATTCTCCATGTTCCTGACTTACCTGTTGGCTTTTGTCACCTGCCCAGCCATGGAACCTAGTTTAAAGCCCTCTTCACTAGGTTAGCCCATCTGTATCCAAATATGTCCTTTCCTTTCCTAGATACGAGCACCCCATCTCTGCTTAGCAGAGCAGCCTGAAACAGCATTCCATGGGGAAGAAAGCTGAAGTGCTCCTGTAATCACCATCCTTGCAGCAGGAAGGCTTCAGGTTCCTTGACCCTGGGATGCTCTTCCTGGAAGAAGGACTGCTAATCAGAGATGCATTTAGGTTCTATGTATATCAGTCTGTAACCTACTGCATCTACTCCATTTTTCTCCTTTTGAGAAGGACTTGAGGATGTTAGTTCTTCTAAATTCATTTATATTTTCTAAAGGCACCTGTTGGCTACTGGGCACTGAATCATTCATTAAATTTATTTTTTCTTGTATTTAAATTTCTCGCCATGGTTGTAAGTAAGTGTTTTTTCTCTCTTCCTCTTGTGCCCTGTTCGCTCTCTCTGCAAAGTCATACAAACATGTTTTTCAGAAGGTCAACTTACCTATAGGAAATTCCTTTGGTCTCTGAGCTGGCTCGTTCATCACCAGTCATAATCATTCTGGAATGTGAACTCCTGGTCTGTTATCTTGCTACTGTTAGTGATGATGCCTGGAGATGACAGCTTGATTTTTTTCAAAGCTAGGTTGACCCTGAGGGTGAGGAAAACTTGTTTTGACAGAACAAACATGACACGGAAGCAGTAAATGTGCCAATATATGTAGAAACAAGGTGTTATTTTTTCAAGGTGGATTTTTTTTTCCAACTGGAAGAAAACATTGCTGCGTATAGAAAAAATAATAATATTATCACACTTTTCTTTTGTCTGAAAAATGTAGTTGTGCTTATCAAGGCAGAAAGGCCAACAGTCTCTGGTTTAACTGAGAACATGAATGCCACAGGTTCATCTGGAAAAATACTTGGACATCAGGGTTATTTACTAACACAAGTTTAGTGGAATCTTTATAACCTGTTTCCCTGTGTTTCTCTGTGGGAACCACAACAGACAGTGGATAGAGTGGTGTAATGGGAATCAGGAGACCGTTCTTCTCTCAGCCATTCCTTAACCATTCCTTTCTTCTCTCAAGCATTCCTTCCACTGGTGTTCATTCTTTGAACTTATTTAGATTGTGAGTGTCATGAGGCAAAGATGTTCTTGTGTTTCAACAGTACCTAGTACAAAGAGCTTCAATGATAGTTGCAACTTTCTGGCACTATTGTAGTAGTAGCAGATTCATGATCTCCTGTCCTGACCCCATGTGCTATTGTTCCAACATGCCTAAAACTGGTGGCACATTTTGAACATACCCCTACATATTGGGCTACTAACATGATAAAGGGGAAAGCTTCCCATTGAATCATTGTGCTCTGTGCTTCATAACCACCTGAATTCTTTGTCTGAAATGAAGGAGCAAGTGAGATTCCCCCCAGCTTTTAGAGTATCTGATGAAACCAGGACCCTTTTCAATCATTGTCAATATGATACTTATATTATCCTGTTTCTGTGCAAGTGATGCACTTTTTGTAAGGGCAGCCTTTTGTTCCTCTGGGTATCCTTAGTGAATTGGGAGGATAAAGGCAAACAAATTGAGGATTGTGGCCTAGTGAATGGGTACTGGAGTGGCAGTCAGGAGACCAGATGCCATTCCTGCTTCCCTGTAGAACGTCAGAGAAAGTCACTTTAACTCTTCGTGATAAGGCCCATATTTTACAGGTATTTACATGTTGCTGCACTCGGCATTGTAAAGCCCAAATCTCTCTTTCAAAAGGGATTTAGGTGCTTAAGAGCCAAAATTCCATTTACTGTCAATGGAATGTTTGCTCTATGTACCGAAATGTTTTTGAAAATGAGATTTAGGCTCCCAAATTGGTTATTGTGATGATAACCAAGCACAGCAATGCCAGATCAATGATCAATGAGCCAAACCCTGCACGAGCAAGGCAGCGAAGAGACTTAATGAAGACAGTTCTAGGACAGATCATAATCTTCCCTGATCCATGTCTAGACAGGAGCAAGAGACTTTCTGCAATGAGCATGATCCCCTGTAAATGCCATTTCTTTCCTACTACAAATACAAAGCCTCTGGCTGTTACAGGCAGCATTTTTCTAAGGCCAATGCTTAGTGCTTTGCTCTGCTCCCATTTCAATCAATGGGAGCTTTACTACTAAGCTCAGAAAGAGGGACCAGCCTTGAGTGCTGTTAAATTACATGGGATGGGATTTCATTCAGTGTCCTTTCTGGGTGACTTTCTGCCAGGATCTCTTAAAGCACTACTCCCAAAATGTGCATTGGTTCAGTGGATAAGAGCATATGTAATGGACTGTGGATGCAGCCTTTCTATGCCCCCATCAAGCCTTTCATTTCGGCTTTTCAAATACAGCCCAGACTGGCAATGAATAAATTGCAACTGGCAGAGGGTGGTCCTGTGACCCAGGAATTTAGCTGATATCCCCAGTCCAGCCTTTGCTCAACTCAAATCCACAGCCTGAAAAATGTCAGCAGCAACCTGGATGTGATCAGTGAAAATCAAAATTCGTAGGCTGCATCTACATTCACAAGTTCTTTCGAAAAATCTTTCGAAAGAAGAGGGCTCTTTTGAAAGATCCTGCAGAGTGTCTGCACACAACAAGCGTTCTTTAAAAAACAAAGGGAAAGAATGCGGCCCTCCTTTCGAAAGCACTCTTTCACTCCCATTCCAGGGCAAGAAAGAGAGAAAATGAAAAAAAGCATGTGTAGACACTCCTCGGGGCCCTTCTTTCAAAAGAGCCATTCTCATGGCACCTGATTTTTCGATCCCTGGCTCATTCTTTCAAAAGAGCGGGGGCTGTGTGGATGCTCTTTTTTGAAAGAGCAGATCACTCTTGTGACCCACTTTTTCGTGTGTGGACACACTCTTTCAAAAGAAGTTCTTTTGGAAGAGATCTTCTCGAAGGGCTTCTTTTGAAGGATCTCTGTGGTGTAGACGTAGCCATAGGGAAAGAAGTCCTTCTAGCCACTGAATGGCTGAGGCTCACATCCCAGGATCTCTGTCTTTAGAACAAATGCAGCTGTGGTGAGGCCCGTTTGCTATTAACCCCTGGAGCAACAGCCACTTTCCACTTCAAAATTAGGCCTACCTGGAAGAATTTGCATTCTGTGGCAGGGAGAGAGGAGGGTTTGTACAGCACCTAGCATGAGCGTGAAAAATCCTTCCAGGGATTAACTAACTACTTGTACCCTACACCAGGGATGGAGACTATAGTGTAGTACCTTTACCTGCACTTTGGCATTACTCCCCTGAAAGCAACACAGCTCCATTGGCTTCAGTGGAGTTATGCAAGCAGAAACTTGATAGTCTAAAATAAAGAATGGAGGCTACAAGGGTGGACAAATAACGTGCATCTTAAGCCTACACAAATGCTGGCCTGAAATAACCTGGCAGACAGTGAGCCATTATCAACCCCACTGAGAGCCTGTTTGTAGCTGTAAAATGGACAAAATGTGAAGATTGCCAAGTCACATCATCTCAACCCTTGCCCCTGGGTCTCTTGTCATCTTTCTCCTTGCCACCATCCCTCCTTTTGACCAGAATTTCTTTGCTCTTCCGTTGTGTATTTGATTATGTAGTCTGAGACAGCCACTGATGTCCTCTCACTGATCAAGCAAGGAAAGGGCATGGGGTCAAACTTGTGACATCTCTTGAGCTGTGTATGTTTGTGTAACCCTCTAGGGTTCATTTCCATCAAAACCAAAACAGCTCTTGGCTGACTCACGGCTGCTGAGCTACTCCAGAGAAACTGAACAGAGAAATCTTCCCAGGAAGGCTGCTTTCTATGATGCTCCAGGTTGTCTACTCTGTGACTGTGTCAGAGCCAACGATGCATCTACTAAATGATGAACAAAAGTAATGGAAGCCCATGCAAGACAATCCATGCCTACCAGGGAATAAATCCGCATGAGGAAAGTGTGGTCTTCACAACCACAGGGAGAAGGAAGGGAAAGAAAAGTGTGTGTTGGGGGCATGCCAGACAGATCACACACAGCACAGAGCTACATAACCACAAAACTGTGTATCAGAGGATATGTAGGATGTGCAATAACAACCCCTCATACTGAGCAGCCATGTTCTAAAGATGTACCAGACCTTGCTTCCAATTTGGAACTAAGGATTTGATCCACCTGCCTCTCGATTCTCCAGTCCCTGTGACCTCCATCAGCAAGGCACTTTTGTTTGGGCATGGCTTACTGGGCCACAACTGTCCCTGACTGATTCCAGGGGCCTTTGTTTTACCTGTTGGTCACATTTCTTGGCTTAGGAAAATCATGTTCAGCTTCTCAAACTGTTTGTTTATTCCATACAATGGCTAACTCCCTTTGGCTAATAACTGCGTCATTCTACAAGGGGATCAAAACTTGGAATTTCTGTCTGGTGGGGGAAACTAATGCTTTGCAGGAGGAGATTCCAAATCAGAGCAAAGTTAAAAGTTCAGACTTTTTCCATGAAATGAAATTCCTCAAAACAGTGTGTAAATGCTAAACACATGGAATTGGCCTTACAACATGCACCCTGAATACTAACAAAATACTTTTTGGCTATGAGAACAACAGAAAGTCTTGTGGCACCTTATAGACTAACAGATACTTTGGAGCATAAGCTTTCATGGGCAAAGACCCACTTCATCAGATGCATGAGTGGAGGGGTGGTTTCAGAGGGGCTATGGTTACACTACAGCGCTCTGTCCACAGAAGTCCCTGCTGGAAGAGATTTCTTGAGAGAACTTCTGTTGGCAGAGTGCAGCCATGCACAAAAGCCAATTAGGAGAGCGCTCCACTCTGTCGACAGAGCAACCAGACTGCCCAGCTGCTCTCTCAACAAAACAGGCCCCCCAAAGTGCAGCAGGCAGGGCTGCCCATTGTTGTGGATGTCCTGTCTGTTGAGAGAAGGCTCCAGAGAGCGTCCACACAGCCTTTTTAGCAGAGTTCTGCCTCAAAGCTTTGAGGCGGAACACTGACGGGGAAAATGCTGTGTTTTGTCAAGATCCGGTTGACAAATCCCATTTTGTGTGTGCAAGCTGCACGAGTTTTGTCAGCAAAACTGGGGTTTTACCTATGCTCTACTATTGTGCCAAGCCAATGCTGCCAGATAAAATGGAGAACTTGATATAATCCCAGAATTCACTTCTAGCCTTAGCCGTTCCTTCACCAAGACCTTCACGGGAGGAGAAGAGGGAGATTTTATTTGAAAAGCCAACACCCGCAGGTTGTTGAAAATGAGGGTGATTTATTTCCCCCCTTTCCAGGTTTAAGCTGTCTGCACTCCTGATTTAGTCACACTCCTGCAGATGAGGTAATGGTCTCTGAAGTCGGCCCAGAAAATGTCCTCTGCTCTGGAGGCTACAGAAATATCCTTTGCATCCAGTAAATCACCACCTGCAAAAGACTGAAGACAGCCAGGTTAGATTACGATTTGCATTACAATAGTACCTAGTAGCTCCTACTAAAATTTTGGCCTCATTTTGCTAGCCACTGGACAATACATGCCTTGCTCCAGAGAACTTTCAATCTAAACAGACCGGAGAGAAAAGGAAAATGGCAGTGAAGTAACAAGTTAAGGTTACCCAGCACCTCCGTGGAGGAGATGGGACTGGAACCAAAGTTATGTGACTCTGAAGCTAGTATTTTAGTCTAGAACAACACTGTCTTTCTGAACTTTAAAAGATACCATTAGGATTTTATTTTATTACCTTAGCCTCACTTGTTCATTTTTTCACTCGTGAAATTTCATCTAACAGTACCGTGCGGTCACTATCACTATTCAAGACAGCCAGACATTCCCATTTCGGGCACAGAAGGGCTGGAAATTAATCCAAGGGCGCACCGAACAGGGCTTTTCTGTGAGTGCCTCCCCAGGCTTTCTGTGTGTGCTCAGTCACTCCAAAATGGCAACTGTGAACAATAAATACCCTTTTAGGGTATAGTGTTTTTTTCTCTTCTTCTTCTTCTTCTTCCCTGAGCCTGTGCTGATCAGAAGTCAGACAGAGAGAATTTGTACAATTCAGCTGTTGATGCTTTTCTGCACCTGGAATTAAGAATCCATACAATGCGTTCAAGACTGATGGCTTCCGTAGATGTTTATGCGGCTGCTGTTTTCTGTGCTTCACTTGACATTACAGTATTATGGGCTCTGCCAAAAGAGAAAATAAAACCATTGTCTCCTTGAAAGCTCTGCAGATGCAGCCAGCCCTGGACTAAAGACATGCACGTTTAACTATTCCAGTGTGTTTGGCTGAAGGCACTTAGGTTTGTATGGAGGAAGGGAAAATTGCTATTGAAATACGTTCACCAAAAGCAAGCGCTGTTCCCTCACAGAGGGAGGAGTGGGGTGATCATGCAGCATGCTAGGGTACTCCGCTGCAAAGTCCCAGAACCACCGAGCCTACACTGCACTGACAAAATTATTTCCAGATTGTGTTGTATGTGGTCACAAAGATCAATTTCAGGTTGTCTTCACTGTGGCATCTGCATTCAACATCCATTTCAAATGAGCACCAAAATCTATGTAAGGTGAATTTGTGCTGTGTACATACAGCCAACACAGTCCCTGCACCATCACAGACTAAAGTAGTACACAGGTCTGGCACCCAAAGAGGCCCACGGAGTAGGGGCTGCTCACCCACAAAGCTGCTGAAGACCCTCTGTTTCCTGGATCCTCTGGAAATGTAGCGGGATGGGCTATGTTTGCTTTATGCTATAGCCCCTGGGGCTCAGACCTGGCCTCTTAGACAGTTGGAGGTTAGGAATGCATCTGCCTTCAGAGAGTACTAAGCTTCTGCTTTGGGCAAGCAGCAGGGTCAGCCCAGTCTGGGTGGCAGGGTTATTGATTGCTTTGTCTTTCTCCATGGACTGTGGTCATCCTTTATAGGTGGTCAGGAATGCCTCCCAAAGACTTTCAGCCAGGAACCTGCACTCCATGCTGGCTGCATAGCAATGCTTACTGACAGAGCGACATCTGAGATGAGAGATGCCCACCTGCTCTCCTTGGCCACATCCTAGAAGTTCCTCTGCTAAGCTTGCTTGTGGGGCAGATCTGGTAGGCATGCTCAGAGCACCCTATCTCCACGCAAAATGGCCCGGGGCACCTGGAACACCCTTTCCTTTTATACACCTTTTCCCATGGTCTTGGTCTACACTTATAAATGCATTGCTCTAAGCAGGGTTGAGGGAGATGGAAAGCATTAAGTTACTACTGGGAAGGCTTTTCTTGCAGTATTTAGGATCAGAGAGCAAGCAGAGTGTACCAGCAGGCTTGGGATAGGAAGCTCCATTCTCACGAGGTTTCCTGCTTTTCAAATGCAAGGGGCTAGAAGGCTTGGCTAGACTCTGACTACACTCAGAGTCTTGGGTATTATCTGAACTGAACATTTGACTCCTCTGAGGCTTGGACGTCAGTGAAAAAATGCAGTCAAACAGAGCGATATCAGATGTTCTTTTCACATCTGAACTTCAAATAGGTCTTCCTTTTTGGTTAATGAAGCATTGTGTATGTGTCTGTGTGTGGTGGTGTTTTTGTGCCTCTGTGTCTTTTAGCTACAGCTGAACTATTTGCTGTGACTGAAACTCATGGAAAATAAAGTTCCCATTAATATTCACAAATCAATCCTGTTTTCTCTTACGGTGTCCATTGTTGAGGAAATAAACAGTGTGAGACTGAATTTTGGCTGAGGGGGTGTGCTTGCATTTTCCTTTGTTGGTGATCATACAAATGCCTGGAAAGTCTGTTCAAGCTAAGAGGTGATTAACTTGTGGTAAGTGCAAGTTCATAGACAAACCCCCATACACAATAGTTAGGCAGTTGCACCATTATAGTCTCTTTGGAGCCAATGGAGTTATACCAGTATAAAAATAGTGTGAGACCAGAATTCACCCCATAAGTTCAAAAGATTCTAGATTCCCTAACTCTTGTGTGTATTGTGCAAACATCTCACACCCAGGCCACATGGGTTGCATCGACACTACATTCTCCTTTTGGAAGGGGAATGCAAATACAGTCAATTGAAAATGCAAATAAGGTGCTAATTTGCATATTGCATGCCTCATTTTCATACTGGCTGTCACTCACTGTTCTGGAAGTGCTGTTTTCGGAAAAAACCAAGCAGTGTATATGGGGTTCATTTGAAAGGAAACCCCGCCTTTGATAGCTCCCTTCCTTCTCATATTTTTCAGGAAAAAAGGTTCTTTTGAAAATGAGGTTTCCTTTCGAGTGACCCCTGTCTACACTGCTTGTTTATTTCCCAAAAACAGCATTTCTGGAAGAGCAAGTGGCCCCCATTATGCAAATGAGAAATGCAATATGTAAATCAGCACCTCATTTGCATTTCCGATCAGCGCATTTGCATTCCCCTTCTGAAAGGGGAAAGCAGTGTAGATGTAGCCATGGTGCAGAGCTGGGGAAGGAGGTAGAGAGTGGAAACAGACAAGACTGACAGATGCGTGGGGGAGAAATGGGGGGAGTCCAAAGACAGCCAGACAACAATTATAAATAGCATCCTTTTTGAGGTTTGTTTGAAGTGTTGCCCAAGGCCAGGTGGAAAATCTTTCCGTTGCTGCCTCTTCTACTAATCGCTTTCCTCTCATTTTTCAATAGAACATCCAAGTTTGGTCACTTCTTTGGCACATTTGTTTCCCATTAGGATACTTTGAGCTGTTTCAGTGTGTTATGCTAGATAATTGCTTTAATAACAAACTGAGGAAAAGCTTTTGAACATTTTAGGAAGTAATTTTTACCCCTATGAAAATCTAACCAACAATCACAGAGGCCTGGAGAATAGCTGGAGAAAGGAATAGTCTGCTCCGCTTACGGATGGTCCAGTGCAGTTACATATAAGCCATATGCCAGAACTGTTCTTTAATTACAATACCACTTAACATTTATGTGGCACTTTTCATTTTGAAAGAGCTTTACAAATAGTGGCTAATGGGTCCTCACAACCTCCTTGAGAGCTACAGCAGTGTGCTTTATTGTTTCCATTTTCCTATTGGGAACACTAAGGGTCCTTTTTCTCCAGGGACCCAGGGGGAGTCAGAGGCAAAGCAGGGATTTGCATCATACATTTCCTGGCTTCACTAGATCTTGTTCTTTCCCAGAAGTGCTGATTTTGACCTGGTGTTGGCGTACCACTGCTTCCATTGAAGTCAATGGGAGCTTTACCGGGATAAGGAAGGAGAAAGCTGTTAGGTCCATGCTGAGCACTTTTGAAATAGCTCCTTATGCTTACAGATTTTTTTGGAGCACAAGCTTCCGAGGGCAAAGACCCACTTTGTCATATGCATCTCATGAAGCGGGTCTTTGCCCACAAAAGCTCATGCTCCCAAAAAATCTGTTAGTCTATAAGGTGCCACAGGACTTTTTGTCTTTGCCGATGCAGATGAACACAGCTATGCCTCTGATACTCCTTATGCCTATGTTCTATAAAGGTGCGTTTACAAAGACAGCGTGGCTGAGAGGAATAGGGAAATAAATAATATTCTTCAGAAAGGCTTCAGGCTGACTTAAAGGATTTAGCTAGGAGATCGTCCTCCACTCCAAACTGAACTTCTTAAATAAAACTTTTTAATTGCAGCTACGCAGTTTCCCCCCTTGCAGAACTAGCCCCAGGCCAATGTGTTTTAAGAAACAAATTATGGGTTGTAATTGTCCCACCCTTTTGCCGTGTGATAGGACCGCACTCATGAGGCAGCCGAAGTTGTGCAATGGCACTGGGAAGAGAACTCAGCAGCCGTCACCACTGCACCTGACTTCATTGAGGCCCATTCCACAGGTTGGCTTTTGCTGTAGTCCTCAAGGCAGGTGCTTCCTCTTGCTGCAGCCAAATGTAGGTGTTATGATTCATGTGTCTCACGCTGGAGGTGGCATTCTCTACACGCCATAGTCAGATCTTCTTATGCAAACTCAGTGTTGCTGAGGCTGAGGCTGGCACTAATTTCCCACACCCAGTACAGATCCTTCAAAATAAGACACTGATTTGGGCTGTGTTAACAGTGCTTCAGTATAGCCTGAAAGGCTATGTCTACACAGCAGCGTTATTTCAGAATAAGCTATTCCAGCAGAGATTTTTCTGGAATGGCTTATTTTGAAGTAACAGAGAGGGAGCTGTGCTAGTCTGTATATTATCAAAACTAAAAAACAGTCCAGTAGCACTTTAAAGACTAACAAAATAATTCATTAGGTGATGAGCTTTTGTGGGACAGACACACTTCTTCAGACCATAGCCAATACCAGAACAGACTCAATATTTAAGGCATAGAGAACCAAAAACAGAAATCAAAGTTGACAAATAAGAAAAAAATATCAAGGTGAGACATTATAGGGGCTCTTTGGCATACCTGGTTTAATCTAATTCTTGCGTCCCGCCCCGCCCCCCGCGCCCCTCTGCTCTCTGATTTGCTCACCTGGATATTTTTTTCTGACTTGTCAACTTTGATTACTGTTTTTGGTTCTCTGTGCCTTAAATATTGAGTCTGTTCTGGTATGGCTATGGTCTGAAGAAGTGGGTCTGTCCCACAGAAACTCACCTAATAAATTATTTTGTTAGTCTATAAAGTGCTACTTGACTGCTTTTTTGTTTTTATTTTGAAGTAGTGCATCTACATGCAAAAGTTGCATCTACACAGCACTCCCCTTTTGGAGAAGGAATGCAAAGGGGCGAGATCAAAAAGACAAATGAAGCTCTGATTTACAAATTTCAGGCATCATTTGCATAATCGTGCATGATCATGCTTCTGTAAGAGCAAAAAGAGCTGTGTAGATGGGGTTCCATTGGGGGGAAAAAACCATTTGAGAGAATCCTTCTTCCTGAAACGCATGAGGAAGAAGGGTTCTTTTGAAAACAGGGTTTTTTCCCAAAGGAGCCCTGTCTACATAGCTGTTTTTGCTTTCAGAAAAGTCTCTTGGAGAACCACGATTGCACGAGATTATGCAAATGATGCATGAGATTTGTAAAGCATGGCTTCATTTGCATTTTTGATCTCCCTCATTTGCATTCCACCTCTGAAAGGGGAATTCAGTGTAGATGTGGCCAAAATGTATATCAAAATAGTGCTCAGCTATTTTGAAAGAGAGCGGTGACGCTGATTGGCCAGCTGGACACACTGGGTGTGTCTGGAGGCCCTCTGTTTAAAAATAATCCCTATTCCCTGTCTCTACAAACCCTATCCTGAAATATTGATTTTGGAATAGGTGGTGTTCCTCATAGAATGTGGTTTACAGAACTCAAAATAAATTTTCTGCTATTTTGAAATAATTTTGAAATGGCAGTTTTGCTGTGTAGACTCTCGCAAAGTTATTTCATAATAGCAGCCATTATTCCAAAATAACTTTGCTGTGTAGACATATCCAAACACTACTCAAGCTAATTGCTTATTGTCTGGTGGAGGTTGGAGGGGCAGGAAGAGGAAGGAATTAACCAAAGAACAGATGGTGGCACAATATAGTATATTTTCTAGGGAGGTAAAATGGCAAATCTATGGTTAAAGAGATACTGCAAGCTTTCAGCTCCTCTTATTTCCTATTCTCTAAGTTCTTAACTCCACAATCGCTGTCCAAGCAGCTGAGAATTCTTTGACAGCTCCAGTGAGTTAATGAACTAAGAGGGATATGGGTTATCTATTCCCAGAGACTGGGGAGCGTGAATTAAATGGTCTTTCGAAAGATGGGAAATCATTTTTCTTCTGCTTCAAAGGCACGTCGGGTTGAATGATGTCGCCAGCACAAATCAGCAATCACAATCACTGATGAAGACCCATTAAACAGATTGGGCTGAATAATGCACAGGAAAGAAAGTCATGAGCATCTTTAAAATCTGACTTTCGACCCTGCAGTGTGTGTTTTCTTTCTTTCTTTTTCATTTTTTTATGAAGAAACTGTTTAAGTGCATGGAGAATTCCTACCTCAGGACTTTGAAGATGGAGTACATAAGAGGTCATTCCTGATGCCAAAGCAGGTGGGGAAAGACTAGGACTTTATATATAGGGCTCCCTCCCTTCTGGTGTTCTTTCCACACCGCCCTTTGTGCAGACTTGAGGTGGGAAAGGTTTGGCTTGGAGTAAGTGGCACCTCAGCTCCCTCACAGCTGGTGATCTTAAACATCCAGTACCTCCTGCTGGGAGAGGCTGGTGGGAGGGGAGGGGAAGAAACTGGGAACTCCACCAAGGCAAACACACCCCTGTGCTATTCTTGCAGGGTAAATTGCCAGGTGATCCCGACGGAAAGACACATTCTTCTGCAACTTTGCTATTGTCAAAGTGACATAATGAAATCAACCATTATGGCATGATCATTAGGGATGCTAAGCTGTGTTTGTATGTGGCAGACTCATTAGAACTACTTGGCTGTACAATGAATTCAGTTGGAAGTTATGAAGTGTAACTATCTTTAATGTTACTGGAAGGAAGTAAATCTCATTAGTCTGCTTTTACTCTGTGATGGCTCTTACTTCAGTTGAGCTGCAGTGTGGGACATGATGGGGAAATTAGCCCATTGTATCAACCTCTCTTTCTGTCAGGAGTGCTGAAGGGAAAAGTCCCCAAACTCCTGTGGAGGGACTGAATACTCGTTGACAAAAGGCTAGGTGGTAGGGAGAGAATTCACAGCCAAGGCTAGTCCATTTTTAGATATGTAAGAATTGCCACTGTGGATCAGACCCATGGATCATGTAGTCCACCATCTTGGCCCCTGCTGGGCAGATGTGTCTGTCCTGTGTGTTCAGTCTTATCCTAATAGTTTGATTTAAATCCTGAAGCACAATGTCTAAGATCCTGGGTTGGATACAGGAGGTGTAGCTTGGATGTTAGGAAAAACTATTTCACCAGGAGCGGGGTGAAGTACTGGAATGCGTTACCTAGAGAGGTGGTGGAATCTTCATCCCTAGAGGTTTTTAAGTCCCAGCTTGACAAAGTCCTGGCTGGGATGATTTAGTTGGTGTTGGTCCTGCTTTTGGCAGGCGGCTGGATTCAATGACTTCCTGAGGTCCCTTTCAGCCCTAGGATCCTATGACTCTATGATCCTTTCCAGGAGGCGTGCCGGCACTGACTAGTCTTAAAGAGGAGATGTGGGATGGTGATGCAGCAAATACTTTCTCCAAGAACAATAGATGAAAGCTATACTTGGCCTCAGGGCTGTACAAAGCTATAGGCCCAGGCCTAGGATTCTGCAACAGGGGAGGGGTCAGTTATGGAGGCACAAGCAAGAGGGTGACTAGAAGGGATAGCAGTCAGAGACAGAGAAAGGAATAAATATTCTGGGCCCAACTCAGGATCCCCAGCATGGCTATGTCTACACTAGCCCCAAACTTCGAAATGGCCATGCAAATGGCCATTTGGAAGTTTACTAATGAAGCGCTGAAATGCATATTCAGTGCCTCATTAGCAAGCGGGCAGCCGCGGCACTTCGAAATTGACGTGGCTCACTGCCGCGCGGCTCGTCCAGACGGGGCTCCTTTTCGAAAGGACCCCAGCAACTTCGAAGTCCCCTTATTCCTAAGAGCAGATGGGAATAAGGGGACTTCGAAGTAGGCGGGGTCCTTTCAAAAAGGAGCCCTGTCTGAACAAGCCACGCGGCAGCGAGCTGCATCAATTTCGAAGTGCCGCGGCCGCCTGCATGCTAATGAAGCGCTGAATATGTATTTCAGCGCTTCATTAGTAAACTTCGAAATGGCCATTTGCATGGCCATTTCGAAGTTTGGGGCTAGTGTAGACATGGCCCATCTGGAGGATGATCTCTGTATCTTAGCTTTCATTTACAAATAGGTTTTCTGTCCTATGGATGTGAAGAAAAGCTTGGAAATGTGAGGGGAGAGTAAGCACCCGCTGCCTGAAAGGGTAGTTGTAAGTGGTGTGCACTTCTCCTTTTGTTTTAACTGACGCTCATGGGAAGGACAAGGTGTAGAGGTGGGGCTGTGGGCTGTGCCCAGAACTAGCATGCCTTACTCAAGTCCTCTTGGGGTCTAGACGTCTGGTTGGCTGGCATGTGCTTATAGGGACAGTACTAGTACTTAGACTAACTATGGTCTCTCTGAAAGGGTCAGTAGCGTAAAAGCCTGTACATGAGTAGTTCATCCAAGTAGAAGCTGGAGGTCACTTTAGGCCAGTGGCCTTTGTTTTTACAGCTCACAAATGTGCGTTGGAGTAGTTTGGTGTCTCTGGGGAGTCAGAAGTAGCAATTTTTTGGCTGTTAGCTGAGATTGATCTAAGAAATGAAATCCATAAATGCCCATCATGGCTGCACACTATCCTGTTGGCATTCCCACTTGGTGTCATTTCAGTGCAACCTACTATTGCAACCCTAGGGTCTGGGACCAAAGAATATTGGGAGAGCACAAAAAATGTTAGGGCCAACCTAATCTAGTTAGGCCTGACAGGCCCCAGTCGGGCCTATGTTTTTAACCACTCTAACTGCCAAAGAATCGACTGGTTAATTTTGAGCTTCATGCTCATTCAGTCAGGGTAGACTTGACTTGGCAGGCCTGGCATTCTCTGCTTAGACACAGGTGTATATTCTAGCTGAATTAGAGGAGATTGCACCAGTGGCTTTTCCTAGAGTGCTACCAAATGTCACCTAAGTCAGGCCATAGGTTTCTATGTTACCAACTGTGGGTTTGAGGGGATGAAACAGGAACATGGCTGAGCATGGAGGGAGGAATGGTGTGGAAAGGTATGCCTCAGCAGCTCCCCGCTCTGTAGCATGCATGAGTGACAAGAACACTGTGCTTGTACCAGGGCTGAGGGGGTAGGTGAGGAGAAAGGAAGGACAAATATACTGTCTTGCAGACCTCAGTGCGGGCCCTTATATCAGGGGTAAATAAAGTGAAGTGGGAGGGACAAGGGACCCACTGAGTGTGATATACCTGGACTCCAAATTTCAACTCCTCCATCAGTGTTGACACTGGAAGCCGGGTGTATCCTGAGTTTCCTCTTTGAAGGCCTTGTAAAGGATGCTTGATTAGGATGACAACAAACAAGTCGAAGGACTATGACAAAAATGGCGTGCCTTTCAAGAATCTCCATGAGTTGCAAACACCAGAAAGGACTGATTGAGGCTTGGAGGAAATACTCCTGGGATCAGTCTAATCCAGTGGTGCTGTATCTGCTGGAAGAGGGCAGCCTGGACTGGAATTAATATGCACTCATGAATAAAATGAGGGTTAATAAATCTGAGGGCAGATTAGAGGCATCAGGATCCCTGAGGAAGAGGGGTGGGTAACTGATTTCGCAGAACATTCTCTTCTGTTGACTCAACTGACTTGGGGCAATCACGCCTGGTTCTGCTACTAAATTAAAGTATGAAAATTTTCATTTGTCATTTTCATTTTCATTTGTCATTCCATTTGTCATTCCCTTGGCTGCTGTCCTGATATCTGTGGAAAATACTAGGGCTAGTGCAGGGAGGGGAGCTGGGGGCAGAGGAGGCTGGGAGAAAGATAGGAGCAGGTGGGATCATGGAGTTAAGAACCCCAATGGGATGGACATAGCACCATCTGCTTCTTGAGGGGATATAGTAGCATTATGGTTTCTAGGGTTTACACATGGTTTCCCATTGAAAGGGGAGACATCAGCCCATGTGAGGATCAGTACTGACCAGCTTAGACTCACTGGGCCTCCCCCGAAATATAAGGGGTGACTCAGTCCCACTAGCTCCCTAGGCGTTCGTCCTAATGTTACCTTCCCTGGCACCTGTGGTGACTTTAGAAACCTGAGAAGGAATGTTGCCAGATTAGAAACCTGTGCAGATGAGGTTTGGGTGGATTAATACCAACCCTGCCCCTTTTTGGGAGCCTCTTGTTTTCTCTCCTCCCTTGGAAGAGTGCCAGCACTAATGGCCTTCCCAGGAACCACCTACAAGTTTTCAGCGCATAATAAGAGCAGAAGTCAGAGTCGGGAAAGTTGTATTGAGGGAGCGGGAGCAGGGGAGTACAGAAGAATTCTGTAGATTAGGATTGTGACAAATCAATTATTATTTTGGTGTCACCTGAGTAAAGGCCCCACCTCCATTGTTCTGAGTTGTGGTATGCAAACATAAAGATTTGGAAACAGTCCCTGCCTCTGTGATGAATGAGGAAAACCTCTCTAATGTGAGGAGAAAACAGCCGTGGCTGAGTGCTATTGGCAGGGCAGGTCTGTTTTTCACTGCTTAACCATAAAGAAGTTCTTCACTTTGTTTCTGTCAGTTAATAATGGAACAATCATTTCTTCTTCTGGTTGGCTGGAACGTGCTTTGAGTGGATTAGATACAAGCCTGGGTACTGGGGGTGGGGGGAACCTGTGTTGTGACTCTGCCACGAACTCACTGTGTGGCCATGGACAAGGCCCACGTTGGTGCCTTGCTTTCCCCATTCGTAAACATGGTGCTCACCCGTATCTGTAAAGCACTTTGAGGTCCAGGGATGAGAAGTACTTTGGAAGTGCGAAGGAATGAGAGCTGTGGCATCAAAGGGTTAATGAACTCAGCACTCTGAATCTCAGAAAGAGCGCATCAGACCATTCTAGACACTTGGAGGTCACGGCTGAAGCAACGGCACCTCATGGCTGATGGGTTATTGTGGCACCAACCTATAGTGCTTCTAACAGACGTGATGGAGAGAAGAAGGGACAGGATATTCTTCTGTCTGACTCTTGGAACAATCACCAACATAAAGAAACTTAGCTATTCTTAGCCATGTCTGGGGGCGATGCATAAGCTTTCCTGCTGAATTATAGAATATGATAGCTTTTATTAAATCCATTACAATTATAGCTTCTCTGCTAAGCAGGTTTTAGAATATGGAATAAGTACGATGCATAATTCCATATAAATATTTAAGATTTTGGAGCCTGATATGGTTTATAGGCTCTTAAGGGGAAGAGCTGTAGATAGGACATTTTCCTTTCAACTCTCAAACTTCTGCATTCATTTTCACCCCCTCCCACACCCAGTGCTGCAGCATCTTACATGCAATGTTAAGAAACGTTGGTTTTATAAGTAGTAATATTAGATGCAGTGGGGAACAAACAGACAAAAAACCCAACACTCCCTACTGCAAGTCTGCCTGGTCATCTGCTTTCACAGGGAGGGTGAGAAGAAATGACCCCAACCTGAATTCATCCTCCTGTGATCTCTTCTAGTAGCAGGAATGAGCATTGGGCCTGTTTAGCTCTTGGGTGGACGTCAGACTCCCAGGCAGCTGGTATGTGGGGAGGTGGTTTCAGATGTTCCCCGTCGCAGTACTTTAAACTGCCAGTTAAGTTATTCCTTCTGGGTTCCAAGAAACCTGGCTGATGTGAGCTGGTGGGAAGAAACGAAAGCCCCTGCCTGTTGCAGAATAAGCACTTCAGGAAAATAACTGTTAAGACCCAATGCAGCAGCCTGTTCCAGCCAGTGCTAAGAACAAACCTCATGAAAGTTAGAGGTTTGGGCCCCAGGAGGAGACATAAGCCTTCTTGCTTATCGGGAGTGCAGACCTGAGCTGTTCACCCACCTCTCTGTGGCCATCAGACCAGGTCTGTTCCTCCTAGTTTTCCAAAAGTTTAAAGGGACAGTCCCATATTAAGCCCCACTGCAGGTGTCCCTACTTCTGGAAGGGTTGGAAGTGCAAAGCTGGTAACTGGGCGAAGCTGCAGCCATGCAAGACCAGCCACTCCCTCTGTTAGTCCATCAGTGAAATCCATACTTGGTGCCAGCTCTTGGCTAGCAAACTCTCCCCTCTCTTGGCCCTGTATCCAGCCAGCACTGGCTGCTTACTGCAATGGCCGGTGAATGCAGGTAGGCTCTGTTTGGTTATGTGTCACCTCTGCTGCTCACCAGTCAGCCCTTTACATACTTCCCCTCTCCGTGTCCTCTCCATGCTGTGCCTGTTCATCCCCCACCATAGCCCCAGTGTTCCTCCATATCCTTCCCTGGCAGGACACGTCTCTTTCCCAGTGCTGTGTGGAGAACCACCCGCTGGCTGGATCATTCAGCTCATCAAGAACCTGGCTGCCATGTTCCTTCCTCCCCCTAGTGCCTCTGGCTGGGCTCACACTCAGGAAAGCTCAAGACCCCATTATCCAGGGCTCTGGCCAGGAGGAGCCAAGCCCCATGCACATCTGGCACAGGAAAGCTTCTTCACCCCTCAGCTAAGCTCTGGAATGGTGGGGAATAAACTATTTCCAGCCTGTTTGGGCCTCAACTCTGTAACAGCATTTAGGGCGTATTGTTGCAAAAGGGATTCTGGTTAAATGTTGGAGCTGATCAAAACTTGGGGAGAGGGAAACTGAAAATGTGGGGGGGAGGGGTGGAAGTTATCAATAAAATTTCAAACATTGACAAATTGAAAATGTTCTATTTTGAAAATTTTGCATGTATCTACAGTAGTGTGCTTGCGTTTTGTTCTAGGCTGTTACCACTTGGCATATTGGTTCAGGAGAAATGGCTGGCTAGAACAAGGGTTCTTAACCTTTCCAAACTCCTGTACCTCTTTCAAGAGGTTGACTTGTCTTGTGCTCTCCACACCGCACAACTTTCATCTCACTTAAAAGCAACTTGCTTATAAAACCAGACATAAAAGTACAAATGTGGCATAGCTCACACCCTTATGGAAAATCACTGACTTCCTTAGTTTTGCTATATAATTATAAAATAAATCAATTGGAATATAAATATTGGACTTACGTTTCAGTGGATAGCTATACAGCAGTATAAACAACTTGCTTTCTGTGTGGAATTTTAGTCTGTACTGACTTTGCTAGTGCTCTTTCGCAGCCTGTTGTAAAATTAGGCACATTTCTGGATGAGTTCATGAAATGTAAGCTAAAAGTGCATGTGTATCTTCCATCATGTCACCCTGCTTTAAACAGACAGCCTCATTTACTCTTAAACTAATTTATTATTATCATAAACAGAGTTATCTTATGCAATTATTAGTTTTTTCTTAACGGAATCAGTATTCTTATATACCGGAGCGGTTGAAAAACTGGGTGAAAATCTTTAAAAACCAAACTATAACTCTTGTCCCAGCTTGGCGTCTTTCAGGAAACACTGAAAACAGAAGGTCTTAACATTCCTAGCCTCTCTTAGTTCTTGCTCTGAAGAAGTGCCTCTCTTCAGACCCAAGCCTCATTTCCACCTGAAATTTAAATCAACCTAGCTACTTGGTGATGGGCGTGGGAAATTCATATCCCAGCAAGGCATTGTTATATTGGTGCTTAGATCAGCTTAAACACTGCAAGGTGGATGGATGAATTCTTCCATTGCCCTGTGTCCTCCTCATGAAGGGTTCCAGCCCATTACATTCGGCATAGAGGAGAAGCTTCGGCAGCTGGTGGCTAGTGTCCGAGCAGTAGCCGTGCTGCTGTAGTGTTTGTGGTGTAGACAGCCCCTGCAAAAACACTCAGCAGCATCTGCTCTCTGGCTAACGGGCACCTCCCAGCAACTTTGGTTCCAGATCTCCAAAGACTGGTGTAAAAGCACCGTCAGCGTGAAAGGTCACAATCTCTTCACTCCCACCTTCAACTGGCAGTGTTTACATGAAAAGAAGCACCCATAATAATTAGTACCCCTGGCTAATTGAAACTTAACCACTAAAGAGAGTTGCTACCCTGGTAATGTCCACCGGGAAGTTTTGGTGCAAAGCAGGAGGGGTGGGAATTTCTACATGTGATGGTAGTGAGAAAGGGCCTGTTTTTGTATTCTCTGTCGTCCGCCCCACATGGGCCTCCTTCCCTTTCTCTTCCTCCTACACACCCTTCAGGATGATACTCTAGGTGTTGGCTGTTGATACTCTGCAGATGTGTGTTGATGATGGACAGCTCTCAGAGGTGCAGTTTCGGCACCTAGCTGTCACCACGCCTCAGATTTCTGTGGCCTTGTGCATGTTCCAAGGTGTTTAACGAGCTTCTCACGCCATGCTCTTCCAGACCTAGCCTCTTGCCAGCAGCAGCAGCAGCTCCCAACTGCACACTGCTGGCTGCGACCTTGCCGGTATTTGCCTCTGACGTGTAAATGAGCAGCGCAGTTGTTAGTTAGTGAAATGTGTAATTTTTTTCCTTTGTGCGGAAGGCTCAGAGCTGACAAGACCAGAGCCCACGCTCCAAAGTCTAAAGCAGTTGGCAGGTTTCTCAGTACCAGTTTTTCATGCCCCCAAGTGGATCAGAGCAGAAAGGATGGCAGAGAGCAGGGGGGAGAGAGAATGTGTGGGTGGGAGGCAAAGGGGGGGAGCAGAAGACAGAGGGAGAGAAGGGCCATTTGCAAGCCACCAGTTTTAAATTTAACTCACATGGGCCTTGTGGTTGTGCTGAAGGGCCTGCTGCACTCATTTGATTGACTCTAGGCTTAATGCTGCTTGCCACTTACCAGCACTTGTCTTTGCTCATTAGCAGGGGGTTTGTGGGCAAATATTTAGAAATTCAGAAGAAGAAAATGTTAATCTTTGCAGTGCTCACTGAATATTTAGATGAGATAGAGCAAGCAGCTCTGCTCTGGGTTTGATCTAGACTTTTAGAGCAGAGAGATAAATCAGTCCTGGCTTTATGGCCTAGCCTCCTCTTGTGGGGCCGGGGTGGGGAGATCTCTGGGTATTTAAGGGGCTTTATATGTCACTGGATGAAATTCTGCCTTCCACAGCGGGCCAGTGGAAAGCCTAGGCACTGCTTGCATTCCTCTTCAGACCTCCTTTTGAGGACCTAACTCGGGGTCTGCAACCTGCAGCTCTGGAGCCACATGTGACACTTCAAGGACTTCTTTGTGGCTCCCGATGCTCTACTTGCAAAGTAAACAAACAAACAAATAAAACAAACTCCTCCTGATTATTTTTTTTTGATAAGCAGTGAACATCTAAAAGCCCAAAACTGAACAACTCATATCTGAATAGCTAACGATATGTGATCTTGAAACTTTGGAGAACTCCCCCTGGTGTCCTCCAGAGAGAGAGAAGGTTTGAGAGCGAAAGCCAGGAAGACAGTGGTACAAACGCACACACACATGTAAAGTGTGAGGAAACAGACTATGTAAAAAGTTTGTGAACACCCTGCAGAAAACATGTGTCACGTTACGAATCATTGTGTGCATGCTTTTCTTAAAATAGGGGTTACAAAAAGTGCAGTTTGACTGCTCATATTCACATGCATTGTGGCTCTTGAATTATTGAGTTTTTTACCAAATTGGAAAAAATGGATCTTCTTGCTATTTTCTTTGCTGACCCCTGACCTAAGTTGTATCTAGGCCTTGTTCTGGCTTTCAGCTAAAGCGTGAATTTACTCCATTGTGGAGCAGGCTACATCAAGGTGGTGCCCCAGCCTTGTAGCCCAGCATTGGAAGACATTATAATGAAAGTGGTGGGAGAAGAAGCTGGCAGTAATATCGAGGCTCCAAATCCTCAATATTTGTGTGTAGGTAATGTGATTATGGGCTCCCTTTCAATGTAACAGAAAGGAAATAGACATCATGCAAATTAGAACATCCGTTCTCACTGCTGGAGACATGGGTTAGACCCATTGCATGTTCTTTGAAGAAGCATTTGTGCTGAGAGAGGAGAATGTCAGTCGTCTCTCTGAAGCTGGCAAAGCTGATGCTTGCCACCAGATCTCTGATAAGATTTGGCACTACAAAACTGTCCCAGCCAATGAAGAGGCAGGATTTAGAACACTGGCTGGCTGAAAAGTGAAAAGAGACTTCCCACAAATATTACTTTTTGGTGGTCTAGATACTACTTAGTGCTACCATAAATGCAGAGGACTGCATCAGATGACCTTCCCATGTCCTTTTCAGTCCAATTAATTTATGGTTACTTAGAAATTTGGCAAGGAATTTGCCTCTTCTGTTTTAATTGAAGCCGAGCAAATAATGATTTTGAAAAGCTGGAAAACATTTTTTTATTGAGCTGAACCAAAGCCAAACATTTTTGGTGAATCAGGTGCCCCGGGAAGGAATCACATTAGATCAAATGAAACATTTCATTCTGGCAGACTACAGTCATTTCAAAACATTTTTGAGGAAATTTGGAAACATAATTTCAAAATGAAAAATCAAAATGTTTTTTAAATCGACATTTTTTAATAAGATCACTTTCTACCTGAATAATTCAGCAAAATCTACATGATTTCATGAAAAGTTTTCATGTCTCTTAAGTTGCTGAACTAACTGGGGGCTTCCCGGTGATCAGCTCTGAGACGGTGGTTGTAATAATTTGGAGCAACCTCAAAGCCAGCACGTGTGCTTACGCTATTCCCTGGAGCCTGTGCTTCTGAGAAAGTGGCTTGGAGAGTCATTGACAGAGGCATGGTGACGAGAGGCAGTTTGCACTGCCATGGTTCGGACTGTGTCTCTTCTTTGGAATGAAATCCACCCTATGTAAAAGAAAAGGCCAGTTCAAAGACTTGTGCTCCATGAAAGCCACACTTGAATGCACTCTAATCACCCAGTCCTTATTCCTTCTTGACTCTCAGTGCCAGGTTTTGTGCTGTGGCTAAGCTTTCCCGTGTACATCATAGTGTATTTTTTTCTTCTTCCTGAAATGCCCTTCCTTTGTCTGTTCCCATTGTCAGACTTTTGTTGGTGTTGTTTCTGACTAACCTTGGCATAGCGTTCAGAAAAGTCTGGCTTGTAGCTCTCCGCAGATGTAGGGCACTTGCTGCTCTAGGGAGTACTGCAGTAATGGAGGATAGCATCAACAAGAGTCTCCTGCAGTTAGATTTGTCAGCTGAATTCAAGTGCATCACACCCATCACAGTGCAATTCCTGATGCCACCTCTTCCACTGATACTACTCTGTCACATCTCCTCTTCCTTCATTACTTTTGCCTGGAGAGTAGCCCAGTGTATGAATGGGAGAGGGATTAAATTTTAAAAGCCGCCTTTAAGCCTACCACATAATATATCTCCACCCACTGGGGAAAATTCCTTCTTGAGGGTTGCAGCCCTAGCTGTGTGCTATCTGGTAGAAGCCAGTTCCCATTCTAGACAGTCAGGTCTTGAAATGAGGGCAAGACAAATATGTTTATATAACAAAACCTGAGGCTGATGCCAAGACTGATCCATGGCTTGGCTGTGCCAATGGGTGGAGCTGTGATGGATCAATTTCCCGTCTACTTCTAGTTTTCTATAGCACTCCCATCTCAGGCAAGTTCTGGGCTGGTTAATTAGAATGCCTTGAGTCACAGGTTGAATTTATTCATGCAGTATGCTGTGGAGATTTCTCAAAATTGCCCACTAGTTCAGTTCCAGATCCAGTTGTTAGAGACTAAAGTCTGTTTGGCGATCTGTGAATTCTGGTCTCAATTCATTTCTGAGGTGTGAAGGAGTCTACTTCATCAAAACTGTATTCATGACTGGGAAGATTTGATATTGACACTTAATGGCCAACATCAATAGAAGGTCCAGAGATTGACTTGGCTTGAAGACTTATTGACAGAGTCAAGGTGGTACGAGGCAGCTAGCACTGCCTTAGCTGGTGCTATGCCTATTCTTTGGAGAGGAATTCACCCCTATGTAAAAGAGGAGGCCAGCCTAAAGGCCTATGCTCCACTTAAGTCTCACTTATGACTTCAAAGTGTAGAGTAAGTAATGTCTAAATATTAAGGGAGTCATCTGCATCGGGATACATTTTACCATGGACATCTAGAATGCTTCATTCTCTCAGATGGTAAATTTGCCACCATTCACCACATTACGCTCTTCTAAGAAAGTAGCACAGAAGTCAGTCTGCCTGGCTTCTTCCGACAGAAATTAAATTAACTCTCAAAAAAGAGTCATTGAGATGTTTAGAGAGACACTGTCAAGTAACTTCATCCTCGCTCCAACTGTTACTATGTGCTTGTGAGTATCCTTCAGGAACAGTAATGTGCCAAGCCACAAGAGCCAACTGGCTATACCCCAGACTCCGGGGCCAAGGCTGAAGTGATGGCACTTGCAATTGTAAACAAAGAAACAAAAAAAACCTTTTCATGTTAACTGGCGGGAGATTTTGAAACAAGGGTGGGACCCACGGGAAGAATAAATGGTGGCCATTGTGAATGGTCCAAATTCCGGCTGGGGAAAAAGAAAAGATGGAAGAGTTTTCTTTTGAAAAATATAGCTTCTGAGACATTGGATGCTTTTCAGGAATGTGTAATTTAAACTACATTTTTCAATGGGAAAAAGTAAAGCCATTTCATTTCAATGGTGTCGAAACATTCTATTTTCACCGTGTAGAAATGATACCCTGATAGTATTCTTTTCATTTGTTTCTTTTGACTTTTATGTAATTTGAAATACTATCAGATAGAATGCATTATACATGCATATTTTAGTATATCCAAATGGCCAGACCACTGGTCTGCCTAGCCCAGTATACTGTCTTCCAACAGTGGCTGGTGCCAGATGCCTCAGAAGGAGCGAACAGAACAGGACAAGTTATTGAGTGACCAGTCATGTTTTTCAGTCCCAGCTTCTGGTACTCAGAGGCTTAGGAACAGAAGAACATAGGGTTGCATCCCTGTTGATCTTAGCTTGAAGCCACAGATGGATCTATCCTCCATTAACTTATCTAGTTCTTTTTTGAACCCAGCTGTCTTTCTCTGTACTCTTTCCAAGTCTCACGTTTCTTATTTGAGATGGGATAACGAGAATGGATGATAGTTTTCCAGGTGTGAGCATGCCATGGATATAAATAGTAGCTTTATGACTTTTTTCTTAATGATTCCTAACATTTATAGCTTTTTTGTTGGCCGCCGCACATTGAACAGCTATTTACAGAGACCTATCCACAATGACCACAAAAATCTTTCTTGTGTGGAACGAGCTAATTTAAACACCATTATTTCCTATGAACAGATGGGATTGTTTTCAAATGTTCATTACTTTGCACATAGTATATAATGCAAAAATGAAAAATAAATTAATCAGAATGATAGTCCAGAAATGAAATGTTGATGCTATCAAACTGAAAATGTACAGAATTTTTGTTTTGTGGGAAACTTCGGCTTTTGTTCTCATGCAGAACCAGTGCTTTTTTTGTGCTAGTATTTGCCAGTACTGAGTACCGGCACCTCAGCAGTCCCAGCCCTGGGATTGGCTGGAGGGTGGAGGCGGGATGGGGATCTGGCTGAATACTGGCTTCCTCTTTTTAAAAAAAATAAAGCATGGTTCAGACTTATTTCCCTTGACATTCCCCACAGAACAAAAATTCCAGTTCAAGCCATATACGTATCAACAGAGAGTCAGCAATAGAGACACCAGTCATGATTCTTTTGGTGACAAGATGGGAGGACTGACTTTATTATTGTATATTTGTATCATAATAGGTCCTGGAGGCCCTGATGGAGATCTCATTGTTCTAAGTTATGTACCCACACAAAGCAAGAGCCAGACTTTACCTCTTTACAGTCTAAATAGTACAAAAAGAAAGTTCCATGTTTCTATTTTACATGGGGGGGATCTGAGAGTAGATGATTTATCTAAGGTCACATGGTAAGGCCAAGAATTGAAGCCATATGCCAAAAAATCCAGTCCAGTGCATCAAATACAAGACAATCCTTTGTTGCTAGGACTACTTCAGTGTTTGCCCATGACTCTAGTCCAACCCAACTTCTTTGCCACCTAATTAATGTACCTTCTTCCACAAATAGATTAGTTGGAAATACTTGCTAAATAAGGTTCCTTAGCGTTACAGAGCTGAATTTAAGGATATCAGGGTCACTCAAGAAGTCAGTTGACTCAATGGTGTTAGTGTGTTTGCTTTTTTGTCATCTGTCATGAGGCTTTTGAAGCTAAACCATTACACTGATGGACCTGCAAAGAGCAAACACTGTAAAAGCCAAAAGAAAATCACAGAGCTGTCTAGTGAAGCCTGACACTGTGAGTTTTTCCCCACTCTCTGTGCAGCTATCATTCATTAGCATCCTGTTGATACCAATGGAACAAAATATAATGCAAAATCAGAGCCTTTTCTCCAGTTGCTCCTGCCTGAAATTTGGCAGCTCATTACAACAGCTGTAGGCTTGGATAGCGGGGAATGCTCCCCGCACTGGCATGGCATGAGCTGAATTGAGCCCACCTGGCCAAATCAGCTAAGTAAGGCTACAAATGGGGAGGTAGCTAATTAGAGAGAAGTTCACTTGGAAGGGACAGGTGAGGTATCTCCAAAAGTCAGGAAGCAGGCAACAGAAAGGAGGTCTGCAAAAGATGGCAGCCACTCCCTGTAGACTGTAAAAATTAGCTGCCTAAAGTTACTTCATGGGGAGGAGTGAGTGAGTGAGTGAAGAGAGTGGCAAACCCAGAGGAGTGGGGAAGGCTGGGAGGTATGGAAGTGGCTCAGGGAGAGGCAGCAAGATGTGGGGAATAATCCCTGAGCTGGAACCTGGGAGTAGAGGATGGGTCCATATTCTCTTGCCAGCCACTGTGGGAATGGCCTGGAGAAGCACAAAACTGACCTCTTGATACCATTGGAAAGCAAGGGTCATACACTCCCCCCAGAAGGGGAAGTCACGACGACGACCTGGCTGGAGAGCTGAGTCATTGAGAGAACAGCAGCTGCAGCGCCTGAGCCTGAGGGGTGGCAAAGAGAACCTGATGGGGTATAACTGATGGATAGGGAGCCAGCCTAACCAAACGAACCACCCCAGAACTGCCAAAAAGCGGAGACTTTCACAGTATGCAAAACCAATATCTGGCCTTGGTGGCCTCTCTCTTCTCAAAATGTACATAGTGTATCCAAGCATAGCAGAAGAGATCTGCCTATGTGTACCTGGAATTGTGAGCAGAAACCACAAGTCATGCACAAGGCCAATAATCACAGACACTTGTGCTTATTGGCCTTGTGCGTGACGTGTTGTTACCTGATCATTATCATGGTACTGGGCCTGGTCCCATCACTCCTGTGTATGTTTGTATTACACAGACATTCCTACATGGCTTCCTATGGTGCTAGAGGGGGATGATCAGAATGGAAGGGTGAACAAGCTTCCTTTGCCATTGGGTCTCTTTGCACGTACCCCAAGAATAGTTAATCTAGAAATTATGGAGGCAATTACAGAATTCCAGCATGCCTTTTTCTGTATGGTTTTTACTACATGTGCACTTTGAGGCACAAGATCATTAACAGAACACGAGTATGTTTGTCCACTTTGGTAGCATTCCTCTGGATTTACACCAGAATCAATGAGAGGAGAATCAGACCCTTTGTCTTAGCAGATCAGTGTAGATATGTGCTGTATAGAACAGGTTGCTCCTTCAGTTTACACCTAAGGCCTGAGCTCAGGGTGTGGCGTTTCTACATCGACAACTGATACCATCACTAATACCTAGCGCAGTGGGGTGATGCAACTCCCTCTGATGTTCAAGCATTAGCAGATGTTATCAGGTGAAAGAGAGATCTTTGAACTCAGGTCCTGACAAGCTATTCTGTTCACCTTTTGAAATGTGTTTATTTGTGTGCCTGCACACGCACCCTGTTAATGAGTAAGCATAATTTAAGTTCACCTTTCATGAATGCTCACAAATGAGCCTTCAAACACTAACTAACCCCAGTTAACATTGACCCCTGTGCCTGTAAACTATCAGATAAAGCTTTCAGAGGAGTGAATGGTCTTGGAAGCATGAATCCATGTATGTTCTGGGATTTGGCCCAGAAATACTTGTAACTTTGTGCCAGGAAATATACTGGCTCCTTTTATTTCCTCTGAGTTTTGTTTCTGTTAATCATACTAACCTTGTTAACTGTATGCCAACCCCAAAGCAGCCTCTGACAGAGAGAAACTGTGCTAGTTCAGGGCTGTCAGGCATACTGAGGCCTTGTCTCACCTAAGAATTGATGTACCAGTGCCATTTTGTGGTTTCTGTCTGGCACCATTGTTTGTTTTATAAAATACATTAACTTTCTGTAAAGGCCACAGCAAGTTTGGCTTGTCTGGAAGACTCGTCGGCCCCTAATCAGCTCTGTCGTTCTTCATCCATACTACTACTTTAACTTCTCTTTCTACTGAAGAATTAACTAAGCCGCCATTTAATTTCATTTTCTTCCATCTATCTATCCATCGTATCCGAACCCCTCCCAAACGCTAGTGAATTTATCCCTCACAGCTATGAGGCAGGGAAATGTTTTTGTGCAACTGCTTTTCCCTCTTGCTTCCCTTTCCATTTCTTCTTCTCTCTTTCCATAGTTCTTCCTCTCCTGCTTTCCTTCATCTTTGTGTCCCCCCCCCCACCTCATGATGCAAGTACTTGGTGATCCTATTAAAGCTAATGGCTTTTACCTGATAACAGGAGAGCAGATTGTCCTTGTGCATTGAGATCAGCATGCCCTGACTTCTGTTTCCTGAAATGTTTGTTGGTCACTCAGAACTCTCTTGGCAAGCACCTGATCATCTTGAAACTCTCCTGGTTTGTATTCCAGAGTTGAGTCACAAGTCCTTTTTCTCTAGGACCATGAGGCGCTTTTCTCTGCCAGTTCTACTGTCCAGTACCATAAATCTTCCAGAATCTTTGTAAAGATCCAGGGTAAGTCGCTTTTATTGTGGACTAAGTGGAGGCCAAGTGACAGCTCCTGATGAAGGAAAGAAAATGGGGGGTGGGTGCCTGCATACTGGGAGCTATCAGAGGCCCAAAGTCTATAGGGGAACTCACACCGTAGTGCCTGTTGCTGTTCTCTTTGAATGGGCTTATCATGCAGACCTCACCCTTCCATCTTAACTTCAGCCCACCAATCTGTGCAGAAGGTAATGCACACTTTGACCCCACTGTTCTAGACACCCTATGTCTTTGCACTCAAGAGCTGCGTGGATGCAGAATGTGACTGGCCCTCTGTACAGGAACACAAAATAGGTGCCTTCCAATAACCCTCATCTCAAAGTTCTTCCCAGACATGGTCTACCCTCCCTCGTGAAGGAGATAATTATACCTCAGTTTTACAGGGGCACCAGCTGAAGCATTGGCAGCATTGCCTCCTTGGTAGGACACTAGACCACAATTCAGGAGGTTTGGGTTCTATGCTGATCAATGAACTCCAGGTGACTTTGTATGAGTCATTTCCCCTTCTATTCTTGGTCTGATTGTAGCTATTTCATTATTTTAAAAATGAATTGTTTCTTAGTATATTTATGTACAATGCCAAGCACAAGGGACCCTGACCTTGTTAAGGGTCCTCTAGGCAGTACTATGATACAAATTAGTAATAAGAAAAGAGTTTGCATCACTTATCTAAGTTTAAAAAGGGCATCAGGAATGAAAGCAGAAGTCTGGATTTTCAGTCATATGCTCTTATTCCTAAATCTGTCTTCCTCCTTTACATCCTTGATTGTTTTTGGCACATGACAGAGCCAATACATTGGCATAATGTTTTCTAAATGAATAGAACTAATCCAACTAGCTGGAATTCTTCTCTCCTGCAATTTACAAAGGTCGTCAAGCTTCCATTGAGCCTTGAAATGCCTTCTCAAAGCAAAAGTCTTGTCCAGAATTCTGGCTGATTTAAGATATTTAGAGTTTTCTTTATTCATTTCCCTCTCCATGCAGGCACGTGGAAGCTGGGCTGTGATAGTTCAGATAGCTGAGCACAGTGTACAACCAAGACCCCTAACTAGATGGTCCATGGCGATAAAAACTCTTGAGAAAAAGCAGCTTAGATTCAGTGCTGCCTTTGTAAGCAAAGCGTAGCAACATATTTTGTGTGTGCTGGAGGAAGGGAGGGGCCGGGGTTCTCCAGTATGGCTCTGACATTAGCGGTGATTCCTCGGAAATATTTGCCTGAAATGTCTTTCTGTATCGATTTTTGCTTCTTTGTCTCTTGCATGATTGTTTTTATTTATTTTTGGCAGCACTTTCTCTTATTTACATATATTATAACCTCTCTGCTGAGTAGACAAGTGATGCCCAGCTAAGCAAACAAGCCTGGGGTGAGTGGAGATGGGGACTGGAGAGAGGGGGAGAGAGGTGGCAATCGGAAAAGGGTAAACAGACAAGCGCTAATTAAGGCCTTCGTCAGAAGCTAGGAGATGTGCTAGGCTGACAGTCAGTCAAGCAGATAAGGGGAGATGAGTTAAAATCTAGCCCAGGGTTTCCCAGGCCCCGGGGCCCTGGCAGACAAGAGCACAGTGAATGAACAGGAAGCCACTGAAAGGTCATTTGCATGGAAGAATGTTAAGGATCTTTGCTTTTGTTGTTGCCCTGATGGCTTTAACCCTTTCCTGGCTCAGTGTAGCCCATGGAGATGAGGAATGGGTTATGAACATAGCTGGAAGGCTTGTTCCAGCTGCCCAAATTTCTGTATCTCATGAAGTGACACTCACCTCATGGAGAGGTTGAAGTTCTCTGCATCCAGCTGAAGTTGTTGGCGGCCGGTCAGGATCAGATTGTGCAAGTGTGAGAGAGAGGAACAAACCAAATGGGAGAATCAGGACAAAACCATTAGGTAAGATAAATAAGATGTTCTTACAGTTCAGAGGAAATCGAGTGAACCACTGTGGGTGGAGTGACTCAAATTCTAGATTTAACCTTCTCTCTCAGGCTTCCTGAGAACTCTTGAGGCAGATGTCCAAGGAATTTCCTCTATAAATCTGTGGCAGTCCCTTCTCCTGCTTCAGCTTGTAACTGCCTGTTCTCAAGAAGGCTGTGTAGGCAGCTGCTTTCCACACCTCCATTTGGAAATGAAAACATAGCACAGAATCCTGCCCTCATGTAGGAAAGGCCAAAACATGCACAGTCTCCTCTCCCTAAACTTCTTAGGAAGGAAACAGGATCTTGCTAGATTTCCGAGGGAATTCTAACACCATTATTATTACATGATCTCGACCTGCTTAGGCATTTAGGCAGAGTGTAATTCTTGGTGACGTTACAAGAGAAATGAACATGGGGGTACGCACCATTTTGTGATCATCAAACAGACAAAGCAACCATTTTCCCAAAGTAGATAGGCAGGAAGACAATGTCACTTCTCTTCTGCTTTCCATTTAAAACAAATAAATGAAGAAACTGCATAGGGGCTGCAGTATTGTCCAGTGTGGTTAAACAGGGAGCTGGGGTATTGAACTTCTGGGTTCTAATCCCACACCCGCCAATCAGCTATTGTTTATCCTTGCTCTTGTTGCTGCAGCCTCCCATGGTTTTGATTTCTACGTCTGTCAAAGGAGGGTAATAATGCTTGACCTACCTCTAGGAGGAGAGAAAGGGATTTGGCATAACTCATGTCCCTAGAACGCTTTCAGCTCCTTGGAAGAAAAGTTCCATGTTAGCCCAAAGTAGCAGAAGTATTAGCAGAAATGTGCTAATGAGGAGATGGTAAGATGAAGACCCATGATTTAAGCTTTGTGTTTGAAGTCAGCCATCACTTGGTTTGGACTGGGATTCAGTGATGCTGAAATCCAGCAAACTCTTGAGAGAGTTCAGCTCTTTTTTGTAGTTCTTGAGGGCCAGGGGTACAGAAATTAGGTGGCTGGAGGGTCTTGGCCCCATTTCTAAGCCCTCCCCCTTTTTACCTGCTGAAAGGGTGAGCAACTGGGGACAGCTGACAGAGAACACCTAGCAGGGAGCAGTGCTTCAGGGGAAAAAGTGGAGTGGGGCAGATTCTAGGTTTGGGTGCCCATGGCTTCCAGCTTGCCTGCTAAGAAGCCCCAGTTATAAAGCAGAACCCCTCTTCCCCATTGTGGCAGTTGCTGTATGAACATAAAGCAAACAAAAATACCCACTCCCTGTCTCAAAGCACATACAAAATAAATATAAGACAAGAAATGAGACAGATAATGGCCTATGTGGGGGGAAGGTAACCAGGAAACGGACACCATTGCTTAGCACCGCAGGCAGTGGTCTCCGCACATCAGCTGCATAATTGTTTTCCACGTGATATTAAGTCTTGCAAGTCTGGCTATTTTGAACGCTTCCATCCTTGTGAGCTCCATCCAAGCCATTTCCAGGACTCATGCCCCCTTCTGGCTCCTTGTGTGCTGGACCATTTCATTTGGAAGTCCTCTCACTCCTGGAATGGGGTTGGCCTTGGCAAGGTGTTACTTTTCGCTGGGAGAGTACCATTTGGAGAACACAGCTTAGCACAAAAATCAATCCTTGCCCTCACCTTTTCAGAATTCAGGGGGAAGGTGTTGTATTTCAGGTTCCAGGTCAGACCCAACTCTGGTGAGTGTCTTTCAGATATTTTGAAAGCTTTAATATGGTCAAAGATGAAGAAAATAATAAAAAGGATGGTTAGAAAAAAGAAAGAAATGGCTCATAATTTCATGGGGTGGCCATCTATCACTTTCCTGGGGAAATTTATAAATGCTGCCCATTGGATCGTGTGTTGTGTATCTGTCAGTCAACTGGCTGTATTTCTAAGGCATCTGCCACCTTGATAGCTGAACACTAAACACTCTTCTGTAAAAATCTCCCATGCATTTCTCCTCTCTCCATCTCCCAATGGCTTGACTGCCTTAAGAGAATGATAAAACCCCAAGGGAATACTTTAAACATGTCACCTATCGGAGCTACTCCTGTCCGAATAACAGATTTCAGTATGCAGACCCAATAACAATAGAATTGTTTTTATAACTTTTTTACCCTCTTAAGTTTTCTTAACGAATAGAATGGAAGTCAATTTCAAAAAAAAAAAAAAAAAAAAAATTGACTTCATAGCAAACTGAATTATTTCAACTTTTTTTTTCTGAAAAATTTGAAAGGAGGCTCTCTTGAAACAGTCAGCCATGAATTTTCTAACTGTTTCCACTGACTGTAATTTACATTTGAGGATTCAAAAAGAGTTTTCATCTGACAAAATTTCTCCATCTTACTTGAAGAATAAGATTGAGAATAAGTATCAGAGGGATAGCTGAGTTAGTCTGTATCTTCAAAAACAACTAGAAGTCCTGTGGCACCTTATAGACTAACAGATAAAGTGGAGCATAAGCTTTTGTGGGCAAAGAGAAACTTCGTCAGACGAAAGTTTGTGCTCCAAAATATCTGTTAGTCTATAAGGTGCCACAGGACTTCTTGTTATGATTGAGAATAGACTTCTTTTGATTAACTACTGATATGGTATAGTATCATGATTTACAGTGGTCTGTTTGCTTGTAGAATTTTAAAAGGGTCCTGTCATCAGGTAACTTCTTTATGATCTGCTATTCGTAACAGCCTCTTAAGAGGCTGGAAATGATGTGCAACAGGATAAATATATAGGCAGGCACTAATTTCTTTATTTTGGCCAGTATTCCTTAACAAGGACAAGCACTGCCACTGTTCAGTATATTTCTTCTTTTACCTTAAATTCCATGTAATGTCAGTCTAAGCATCCCTCAAAAAGGAAGGATTATTTTAAAAGTCTGATTAACTTTTGAACATATTGACCTTGACAGTTGAGTGGGTGGAAAGCAAATATTGATTATTAAAAGAGAGGGCTAGTGTTCGGAAAGAAGCTTTGGGCTCATGTGCAGAGGAAGATCATTGGAGTAGCATGTTAAGAAAGATCATTCAATTCACATGCTAAAATGGTCGTTGAGTCTGTGTGTTGAGCAGTTGTGGAAATAACACTCAAAGGAAGGGGGTTTTTTGGCTTCATTTTGAGAAGAAAAAGGATATAGTGTACTTCTGTGGTATTTTTTATATGAATTTACTGCGGTTGTGAGATACCAGATTAACAGCCATAGAGACTGAAATACAGTATTTATTCCCTTTCTCTAGGGCAAGAGTATTGCCTGAAGGTGTAAGCTTTCTCCATACTGCCCCGTGAAGTTGGCTGAAACCTACTATAAAGGGAACATTATCAGAAGTGAAAAGGGAATTCATCAGCATGGACTCAAGAATGGCAAGTCATGCCTGACCAACTTGATTGCCTTCTATGACAAGGTACCCGACTCTGTGGACTTGGAGAAGTCAGGAGATGTGATTTACCTTGACTTCAGCAGGATCACCTAGGGCTGGTTTTGTTCAACATCTTTATTAATGACCTGGATGAGGGGGTGGATTGTAGCCTGAGCAAGTTTGCAGATGACACTAAAGTAAAGGGAGAAGTCAATACACTGGATGGTAGGGATAGAATCTGGACTGACCTATACAAATTGGAGGATTGGGCCAAAAGATATCTGATGAGGTTCAACAAGGACAAGTGCAGAGTTCTACACCTGGGATGGAAGAATTCCAAGCATTGCCACAGGCTGGGGACTGAGTGCATAAGCAGCAGTTCTGCAGAAAAGGATCTGGGCATTACAGTGGATGAGAAGCTGTGTATAAGGCAATAGTGTGCCCTTGTAGCCAAGAAGGCTAATGGAATATTAGGGTGCATTAGGAGCAGCGTTTCCAGCAGATCTAGAGAAGTGATTGTTCCTCTTCATTTAGTGCTGGTGATACCACGTCCAGAGTATTATGTCCAATTCTGGGCCCCCACTACGGAAAAGATGTGGATGCGTAGGAGAGGGTTCAGGAGAGGGCAACAAAAATGATTAAGGGGCTGGAGCACATGACTTATGAGGACAGGCTGAAGGATGTGGGCTTGTTTTTTCTGCAGAAGAGAACAGTGAGGGGGGATTTGATATCGGCCTTTGACTACCTGAAGGGAGGTTCCAAAGAGGATGGAGAGAGGCTGTTTCTCAGTCATGACAGATGACAGACTGAGGAGCAACCTATTTATAAATGATATGGAGAAAGGAGTAAACAGTGAGGTGGCAAAATTTGCTGATGATACTCAACTACTCAAGATAATTAAGAACAAAGGAGACTGAAGAATTTCAAAAAGATCTCACAAAACTATGTGATTGGGCATCAAAGTGGCAAGTTACATTTATCAGCATTAAATTTCAAGTAATGCACACTGGAAAAAATAATCCCAATGATACATACAAAACAATGGGGACTAATTAGCTACAACCACTGAAGAACTATCTTGGAGTCATTGTGGATAGTTCTCTGAGAACATCCGCTCAATGTGTAGGAGCGGGCAAAAAAAGCACCCATTTGAAAAGGGGTAGAGAGTACAACAAAGATTGCTTATTGCTTTTATATCAATTCCTGTGTAGTGGAGCGGATTGGCTGCCCACTAACCTGGAGGAAGAGAATCTCTGCTGGAGTCATTTTGGGCCGAACTTGAGCCCCTCCACAGCCACCTTATGCAAATCCAGGAGGCGGGGCTAGGACTATAGCTCAGTGTATCTCCAGCCTCCAGGGGAACCAGAGGTCTGCCCAGTGCTCCTTGCCAGGATGGCTGAAGACCAGCTGGGACCACTGGATCTGGAAGTGGCCACAGACTGTCCTGAACCCCAGCTGGTGCTGGAAACCCTGAGAGATCAGCGTGACCCAGAAGAGTGGCCTCAAGCCCAGCCTTGACCTGCACCACAAGTCTGGCTGGAAGCTTGAGCTGCACAAGTGGCTGCAGACTGGCCTGGACCCAGCCTGATCCTGAATCACTTGGAACTCCTGAGAGACCAGCCTGACCCAGAGGAGTGACCTTGACCCTGGCCCTATCCTGCGCAACCAGTCCAGCTGGAACTGTGAGACCGGCAGGTAGCCGTGGACTGGCCTGGCCTGGACCCCCTGGAACTCCTGAGAGACTGACCTGACACCCAGGTATGAGCTGGTGGGGGGAGGATGAAAGTGGCCAAGGGAATAGCAAGGACTGTTAAAGTTCCTCAGGGCAGCATGTTGTGGTGTGGATCCCTTTTGGCAGACCACTCTGCCACTGACATGGCTCTGGGCTGGGACGCAGTGGAGTGGGTAGGGCTGTCCACCGCCACTACACACCTACTACATGGCAGTCTCCCCCCCCAGTCTGCCAACACAGGTGAATTGCCTGTGCCTCTCCTGAACAAGGAGGCAGACTGTTTGCTGGGTTACCAGGTTCTACCTGGGAGTGTTTGCTTGCTGCCCTGCCCTGAACCAGGGCCTGGCCCCATACTGTGTGATTGCAGCCCAACCTGAGCCAAGGCCTGGGCACTCTGAACTGTGGTAACCGTGTTTGCTGCCTGCCTGGAACCAGGGCCTGGACATTCAGAACTGTGAGAACTCTGCCTGTTTGCTGGCTCGGCCTGCTCAAGTGATGGGCACATGAACTAAAAGCCTTTGTTTGCTGTCTGCCCTAACCCTGGCCTAGGATCCCTAGACCTGGGGTTATTTCCCCGTTGCCCACCTGAGGGCCCAGCACCACAGTCCAAACTGTGCTAATGGCTGACTGCCCTATGCCCCACCCTGTCTGCCCTTTTCTCTTCCTCTTCTGGGGAACAGAACTGGGTCCCCCTTCCACCTTACCGCAGGACTCATGGCAGCTGTTGGCCCTGCTGTGACCATAGAACAGATTTTCATGGTGGACACATGTCCTTCAGGAGCTACATGGAAACCACCGATTGGTCTGACATAAAGAACACCAAAACCTTTTGATCACTATCAACCCAGGTTCGACTTACCTAGAAGTAAAAGATGATAACTGCCATCCCACGCCATCCTTTCACCAAAGGAGCTCCTTAACATTTGTGGCTGAGCTTGAGAGGTTAACACTGCCCCAAAGGACAATCTGTCTTAAAGACTTGAAGGCTGTCTCAGTAAGGTGTTTGGCTTTTCTCCCCAATGGGGAAGAAAATTTAAAAGAAGCAAACTGAATATTATCATGAAGGGTTGGTTAGAGTAAGTGAGGAGTCAGGCAGGTCACCTGAGCTCCACAATAAGCTCCGTCAGTCATTTGCCGAGGGACTTTAGGCTTCATCTCACCATGTCCCTGGAAAATGGGATGATAATACAGTAAAATCTCAACGTAACGGACTTCCGTCTGCCATCCCCCATGCCCCTCCTGCCAAATAAATGCTGGAGACTCACCAGACCCACTGCTGAAGTGGCTGGCACCACCAGGGCTGGAGGGGCCACCACAGCAGCTGGGATCACCAGGGCCGGACAAGCTGCAGGGGGCCTAAGGGCAGGTCCAAGAGCTCTCCTCCCACAGCCCCGTGTGTGTGGAGCATCTCGATGCCTGGCCACCGCTACCTGCAATGGCACTGAGCAGCAGCCGTAGTGTCAGAGGCTGCTGCCTCCTGGCAGGCTGGGGGTGGTCACGCTCTACCTTCGTGCGGGCGGCTTGAAGCAGGGGGCTGGAGGGTCCGCAGTGCTGAGAGCTGCAGGAGGTGGAAGGAGTCAGGCCGACATTTGGCTCCTCTGCTGGTAGTTGGGAGATGGAGGCATGAGGGGGAGAATGGGGCAGGAGTGGGGAGAGAGGAAAGGAGTGAGAGATGGGCTGGGAAGGGAAGGGCATCGTCATACAGTATAACCATTTGGATATACTGGACTTTCGGCATTAATGGACACCCCTTACCCCCATTAGTCCGTTAAATTGAGAGTTTACTGTAAATGTTTCAAATGAATTAATTGGTTAATACAGTCTCTGTAAAAGATGTGGAAGTGTTGCATAAGCATTGAATTTTATTCTTAGGGAGGCTCAGAGACTTATTAGCTGATGAGTTTATTTAAGTGCTTTGAAGTCTACAGCTGGCACCGTGGATGAGCAAAGAATTATGATGACAATTTAATAGGGTATAACTAATTAGTTGTGTTAATTTTAAGAGGATGGGAAACTTTCTCAGTCTCTGGAGTTCATTATGTCTCCATTTTGAAAGGACTACACTTGGCCCTCGTGTCCTGTCTTCAGCCTCATTACCTTATTGGCCGATTGTAAGACATACTGGTAAAAGATCTGGTGTGACAAGCATTCAAGCCAATGGTGGCTGTTTCAGGCTTGGAGGGTCTGATCCCCCTTTCATTTACACCAGTTTTCTATCTCTGACTTCAGTGGGGCTATTTTGTGACTTGCATACAGCAACACAGGCTTTACCAGAATGGCTCAGCCCTGGTGGTCTGTCTAGTCCAGTATCCTGTCTTCAGCAGTGGCCAGTACCAGGTGCTTCAGTAAGAGGTGCAAGAAACCCCAAAGAGGGTGATTTAGGGACATGAGCTCAGTAGAGCTTAGCACCCATGGGTGCTCAGCATGCAGAGCGCTTCTGAAAATCTGATCCCAAATGTGATACAGAGCCCTTTTTGAAAATTCTGGGCCTTACAGAATAATCCATCAGGGAAATCTCTTCTGATCCCCTCCAAGGTTGGTTTTACATGATCCTTTGCAAACTAATCATTTCTTACCTCTGTAATAATTGTATTACTTGCAAGGTGGGAACAGGTATAAATGTGGAGAAGATTCAGATCTGGAGCTTTATTGTTGCCCAAAAAACTGCATATGTGGGCTGTGTTAGAAAGTCCAGTGTTCAATAAGAATTAGAAGGAGTTTTCAAAAGCTTTGAAATTCGGTGGGACTTGAATGCTTATGTTCCTTAAGCCCTTTTGAAAGTCCCATTCATACGTGCATAAAGAGACACAGAATAAGCAATGTCTTCTCATTTTCAAAATGCCCTTCAAACTCATTTCCAACAGTGTAACAACAACCATTGTATGTGATAATGCCCATTTTTGCACCAGTGAAGAGGGTGTGTGTGTGTGTGTGTATGTGTGTGTGTGAGAAATGTCCCCTAGGATCTGAGATGCAATGTTACCCCACCATAAAGAACAACCTATGCAGTTAGAGACATGGGAACTGTTAAGGAGGTATCTCTTGTTTTAATCAGGGTTTTATGCAATGGTTAGATGCACTCATGGAATCATATGAAACACTTGGTAACAATGAAGAAGATGCAGAAATCTGTGTGTCTTTTCTTCTCCCTCTGTAGTTCATCTTTCATACCACATGTCCCTTAACAACTTGTGATTCTAGGGTGGGGAGGAGACCCAGTGAGGTGGGAGGTGCTGATTTTGCAGGGCACAATGTATTTAATAAATACTGACATTTCAGACTACAGTTCAGAAATCTTTTTAAGACGACAAAATGGGGAGCCCCTGACAGCCTGTGTTGTGCCACCATGGCATGACGCATGCCCAGCAGTGTGATATGGGGTCAGAGGTCTACCCGCTTGCAGGGAGCAGCTTGTGATTTACCAAAGACCAAGCAGGCGATTGTTTTTTTTTTTTTCCTTTCCACCCGGGAAAGATGCAGCATCACAGATCTTGTCACCCGGAGCTTGGAGGACAGCAACCATATGCCTTCCGACCTCCCTTTGCTTTTCTAGGAAAGACTCAGCCTTCTGGGCATTTCCTATCAGAATTATTAAGAGATGGATGCTCAGATGTGGCCGAGGCTGGCGCTCCTTTGGAGCTGTGCATTGATGGAGGGCTGTGGAGCGAGAGGTTGTGAAAGGGGGTGGGGGTTGAGGAGCCTGGGTTGCCATAGAGGACAGGCGAGATTGGCATATTCATGTGTATGAGGCTGGCCAGCATGAGGACAGCTTGATGAGCCTGCAGGGCATTATCTCTCGCCGTTGTTCTGATTGCAGTGATGGGATGCCTGGTGGCTCGGACACCAGCCTTCATTATAATGCTCTCCAATGCTTGTGGTGCTGGGGGAGGGATGGTGGGTGAGGAGGAGGGGAAACAGCCCAGGAGGTGCACACATAAATCAGAGAGCGGGGACTAGGGAAGCGGCTTTGGCTCCAGGCTACCAATTTTGTGCTACGACACTTGCTGGTTTCCCACTTACTTTCTGTGCTCCTTTGCTATTCTGTCTTCCTGGGAGAAGGGTGATAGACGGACAAATGAATGGCGAATGTCAGGAGTCGAGGGTGGAGAGAATAATCTTTAACCAGCCAATTTAAAGAATAATTTTGTAATGCTGAAACACTTGCACAAAAACACACTTACGATACACACGAAGCACTCGTGAAAAATCACACTTATCCATACACATACACATGTGCTCTCTCTCTCTCCCGCACACTCAAACCACATTCTCTCTCCCCACTGGAGCATGACTAGTGTGACCTAATGATGTAAAGGAATTCTGAGTGCTGGGAACCAGAGCGCATTTCCCCCTTATGGAAATGTGATGTTATTTTGCAGAGATGGCCACAGACACTGAATACAACTGTATAGGGGCCTGGACCATTACCACCAGTCTGCTTTACTGAGGAAGATCTGTGAGCCCATGGGAAGGAAGCTTGCCTGGCTGGAGAACTTATTTCAGAGGTCAGCTGGAGAGGTGAGGATGTGAGAAGACATGTTATATCCTGTCCCTCCTCTGCCTTCCCAAAGTTGCATCTCAAGATTCTGCCACGTGTTTGGGTCCCACCTACTTCCTTCAGGTGTGGCTTCTCCAGGTGCAGAGCTCTGGAGAGGGGATGCTGAGCTATAGAAGTGCAGAGGGGGTGGCTCGGCGTACATTGATTGTATTTGGCTGGAAGCACGTGGTGGCAAGCAGATATTTTTATTCTGACATCTGTAAGGTGCCAAGGCACTGCTGCAGTATATTTGGCTCCATCCTTCAAGGGCTAGAAGCCCTGAGTGATGCTAAATATCCTGAAGCCAGATGGCAAGTCCATGCACATGATCAGGAAAATAGCGGGGTCCTGAGTACAAAGGCCAACATAATTGAGCCATGGTGCTGGTGGCAGGAAAACTGTGCTGGGGGACTGGTGGTCACAACTTACCTCCCCCATGGAGCAAGGGGGAAGGAGGACTGAATTTTTGCCATGAGTGGTTGTCTGGTAGCATACACATGGACAGATGATTGTTTCTCGCTGGTGTTCCTAGAAGACAGGTGTTCATATCACTATAGCCCCATCTCAGCACAGACCTTCGTTTCAGGAGGTGAGGAGACTCACTGAAGTCAATGAAACTCTTCAGGAGATCTGAGCCAGGACCATACTTGTACTGGAGCCCAAAACATCACCACTCATTGTAGGTCTCTGCAGAGCATCTGATTTTTTCACGGCCATAAGAACAAGTGAGGTGCCACACAGCATCAGACCAATGCTCCTTCTAGCCCAATAGCCTCTCTTCTGACAGTGGCAGGGTCAGCTACTTCAGAGTCCCCAGAGAACTAACTCTCCGTTCACCAGACTGGACTGCACCTTGTCAATGTGCTGCTTGCAATGTGGCCAACACTAAATCATGAGATTTTGTATGAGAAGCTCAAGATCTTTCATCCAATAAAGAATCTTTGAGGTTTTTTTCAGTGGGCCCAACAGCCACCACATGCTGGGGATGAGGGGGGCAAGGTGTGGGGGCCCTGGCTCCAGGCCCCTGGAAAGGGTGGAGTCTTGGGCGGAAGGGGCAAGGCCAAGAGCCATTAGCCCTTAGTGCCACCTGGAACGTGATGCTGGGCCCCCCGCCCTCCAGCCCTCAGAGGCTGTGCAGAGTAACTCTACCATAATGTGTCAAAGGGGTCTGGAATAGCCAGCCACCATCACCACTGTTGCAGTAACAACAGCAGTGGCTGGGAGCCTTGGGGCTCTTTGAAGGCTGGACATCCGTGCAGTTGTCCCCTTGCACATTCTGCTGCCACTCTCCTATCGATGGGCCTGGTTTTATTTGTCTTCTGGTTTCTGAGCTTTTAGAGTTTACCTTTTCTCTGTACATATAAGGACTTGAAACTTTCTTTTCTTTAAGTAAGATGAATTTCCCACATTCACATGATTCCAGGAGCTGGGGCTTTAAGCAAAATGCCAAGTAATGCAAACTGCAAAACTGGCTGTCCTGTTGCTGCCCAGGATGTATAACTTCTAACAGGTAATTAATGAAGGATCTCAGATTTCAGGGATGTCAGTCTGTCTTCTCTCACCATCCTGACAGTGTTCGTTCTGATGGCTTAGAGGCTTTCCCATGGGATGTTTTAAGAGGTGACCCACTACATGAGCCTTTAAAACAAATAAAACCGCAACTAATCTGATCATGTGACTGAAAAGCAACAATTGGGCCCAACCAATGGAGAGAACTAATGACTTAAGCTCTGAGTTATTCAAACCTTTGTGCAGCTTCATTAATTCAGTCTAGGCCAAAAACAGGCCTATGCCCACAACATGTTCCAGTCACACCCAAGTAGTCTGGTGTTTTATGACTCATATACCTTTTCCTATTTGGTCTTTCTGGAGTCTCTTACTCTCACCGCTTGGAAGCTAGTTCTGCTGGGAGGCTTTGGAAGTGGCTTTTCAGCTAATAAGTTTTCTTGGTCATTCCATCTCTCGATCTTACACCCGGAGGATTCTTGCCCTCCCCCCTTCCTGCTAGTGAGATGTTAAGACTGCTGTGGCTGGCAGGAGCTACAAACCAGATTAGATGTTAAATCAATCTGGACCTCCCAGTGGGAGAGACAGGCAGGTTCAGGATGACTAATGATTTGTCTGGAGCAGTAAAAGGGGTTATTTTATTTTTTAAAAAAGTCTACGGGGGGAGGAAATGATCTTCTCTCTCCCCCACACCCCAATATTTTTGTATTAAACTGGGGAAGCAGGCTCTGGAAGTCAGCCAGGGAGGGCATGCTATTTAAAAAGAAATCCTTCCTCCCCTTGTTGCTAATCACAAGAAGGATTATCAGTTCCCCCTTCACTTTGCACTTTGCTCTCACAGTTTAAATCACCCCTTGTCTTAAGTATGCACCATGAACTTGAGAATACTGGAGACCACAATGTCTCATATTTCCTAATGACACTATTAAGGAATATTGGCTTGTCCTCCTTTCTTCCTTTTGTTTGCAAAGGCAAATCCCAACAGGAATATTTCTGAGTCAGACTTTCAAGAGCCTCAAGATTTAGCCTGTGGTTTGGTTCTGAAGCCAGTGGACTTTCTCCGAGCACTTTTCTGTCTGTCCTTTAGATTGAAACCTGACATTGACTTGCCAGAGCTAAAATAGAGTTTAGTTTAACAAGGTCTGAGTTCAAATCCAACAGATGGAGATCTCATTTTGGATTCACCTGCTGCTGAGCCTGGTGAACGTGTTAATTGAAAGCAGGAATGAAGGGCCCCGTAAGACTATTCCTGCTCTAAATGGAGTTGTATCTGCTGGCCTATTTCTTAGCGTAGTGGTTGGTGAAATAAAATGGGGTCAGTGATACTAATAATGCAGGGGATCTGTCTTAAATCCTGGTTCTGTCTTAAACTTCCTGTATGAGTTTGTGCTAATCACTTACGGTATCCCATGCCTCAGTTTCTCCAGCTGTAAAATGGCCATCCTAGTACTGCCTGCTGCATGTACCACATGATGAGTAATAACACGAGGACTCCACTCATATTTAAATGTGTTCTTTATTAAATCAACGATTGACTGAGAGCTGCTGTAATTACAGCTTAGCATCCATTGTCATGTGCACACTCACTTGCTAGAGTCACCTCCAAACTTTCCCTTCTGGAGCATACGTCTTTCCTTCCAAGCTCCACACAGGTGGTCACAGAGATGCGGTGAAAGTAAAATCATTGCTTGTGGGGTGCTCAGGTAGGCGTCATGTTAGTATGTAGGTGGAAATCAGAACTTTGGGCCTTGTAAGAAGGTGAAAGTAAAAGGAACATGTCTTCTACAAGAGCAGAGTGAACTGCTATTCCTGACCAGGAACTTCTCCCTTGGCTTGCTAGCCAAGGAATCAGGAAGCTGTTCTGGACCTGGGGCATGCAAAAGAGAGCTCAACCTACTCTTCTAGCTGGAGTACTGGTGAGTGTATCTCCCCAGGAGGCGGTGTTGACTTCCACGACCTCCTAATATGGAACTGTTCTTCAATGGCAGAATCCCAGAAATCAACTTCTTTATAGAAATGAACTACAGTGTGCTACAAATCAGGGTCCAAAACACCACACATGGTGATAGCGTTGTTCCAGGGTTCTGTACAAGAATACATTCAGATGACAGATGGCCCACACAACCCACAGGTTAGGGAGACCAAAGAAACCCACCCAGAACCAGTGCCTAGCCCAATAGGGCCTGTTCTTGGTCAGTCCCTAGGCATCACTTTAATAACAATAAATAATTCTGATGTCACCGAACTGTGGCCCAAAAAAATCAAAACTAGGTTAGAAACTGTGGAGCTGATGCTTCCCCTTTTACTCTCCCTCCTTGTGCTTGTTTTTCTTCTATTCCCTCCTGCTCCTCCCCCACCAGTCACCCCCGCCTGCTCTTCTCTGGACAGATCCTTGAATCCTGGCCATTCCTCCAGCTTCTGGGATTCCCATTATGCATGCTTGATATTTAACAGCTTTGGCGTCTTCCATCGCTGGGAGTGAAAAGAGGAAAAACAGCTTGGAATTGTTATGGAGCAAAATCTGCATAGAGAGCCCTAGTTCCATGCCCATTTATGCTGTTTACTTGAATCTTAAAAGCTACGAGCTGTGGCATCTACTCAGACTTCATCAGCCCATCCTGCCTTTGATGCTGGCTCCGACATTGCCAGCTCCAAGCTTCTTTCTGCAGCCACCTCATTAGACCAGGAGAATATTTTGTTTCTTTGGTTGCCTTATTCTCCCTTTCCACCTCCATCTCCCCTCATAGCTGTTTCTGCCAAATCTTCTCTATTTTGTATGTGTAAGCAGCCAGAGATAACGCTGGCTCTCTATGACAAATCATATCTTCTGTTGGAAAATCCTGATTATGGTTTATAGATGGATTTATCCCATACAGGATTAGCACAATATTTGATCTGCATTATTAGGAGTACCGTGCCATACTACACCATTCACATGATGTATTTATTTGCATTGTATTAGGAGCCTGGTCATCCTGTTAAGCACTGTACAAACACCTAATGGAGAAGTTCATACCCCCAAGGAGCTTATTGTCTGCCTGCCTGTCTATGCATCTCTGTACAGATTTGATTGTTTATTTTTCTGTGTACATAGGAAAAAGCATTGTCTTATGAATCACTGGGACAATATAGCAAATGAGTAGAGCTGTGCATATAAGTAATCTTTTTTAGTTCTGTGGCTAAAGCAAGAATGGAGAAAAGTTATTGGTTTTGGTTCCACCTAAAGTTACATTTTCTAGGGTTTATAATTCTATTTTCAATAAAACAGAGGGAAATTTTAAAAACAAAGCTCTTTCTGAAATTACAAGCTGAAATGTTAATGTTCCAACAGTTCTGGTCTTTCTTTTATTCTTTATACCAAAACAATTCACTGAAATTGGCATGCATTTGCTAACTGTTTTGATCAATCCAAATCCACATTTTTGCAGCCAAACTGTGTTCACACATGCAACGTCACCCGTATGACCATTCCTAGAGGAGGGGATGCCATAAATGTTCTTTTGTTTGTGACCCTGTAGCTATAACTTCTTGCAGTGTACATGACAAACCTTGAGCTATACATCTCACGATCCCCAGGCGACAAGAATGAAGTGCAGGTGCAAGGCACAGGAAATTGGAATGGTAGACGTTAGCGAGAATGTGTACTGCTATTGTGTAAGGAAACCACTATAAATGTCAATCACTGAACAGACATGATTAGGCAGATGAGAGGTATGCTAAGGAATTAGGGCAGAGTGAATACATAATAGTGAAAGATGTATTCTCCCTGTGTAACCTGTTTGCTATTCTATTGGGGTGTCTCCAGGCAGATTGCAATTTGCATGGTGTTCAGAATTTGAATTTGGCTTGCTCTGTGGCATGCCATTGAAACCATGTTTCATACTTGTAACAGGTCACACAGATCAAAGCTTCTGCTCCCCAGACACACAAGTGTAACTTGTGTTACCAGATTTCTGGGGAGTATTTAAAATGTTGCTCGGTACAAATATTTGAGATCTTAAAATTCATTGTTTGGGGTGAAATTTACCCATAGGCCAATGAGCAACTCAGGGTCTATGCCCCAGGGCAGCCCCCTTATAGACCCTGTTCTGGAAACTGAAGAAGTCTGACCCTGAGATTAGCCTAAGGGTGGTGGTCAGAGAGGTTTTTGAAGTGCACTATCCTCAAGTGTTGTTTCTACATTCAATTGCACTAATATTCTTGCAAATTAACTACAAAAGGGGGAACACACACTCAAAGTGAATTCATTAACACATGTGGCCAAATATCTACCATGAAAGGTTTTCTGTGTTTGCCTAGCTGTCTTGGATATTATATAGGTACATGAAATGATAAATGGGATGGTGGTAGTAACTTAGGCACTGCTATTTAATGCAAGAGCAAAGAAACTCAATCAAAATGAAGGCTATAAGGAAATACTTTTTAATATAAGGTATTATTTAGCTAGTGGAAAACTTTGCTATACAATATTATTGATGTCAGCTGCTTAGTGGGATTAGAATTCTGTGTGGATAATGAAAACATCCACAGTTACACTAAACAGGGTAACAGAGAGGAAGCCGTGCTAGTCTATACACTATCCAAACAAAAAGCAGTCAAGTAGCACTTTAAAGACTAGCAAAATTTTGCTAGTCTTTAAACAAGGTAAATATACTTAAGGGAACCAAAGGGTCCTGTGGCACCTTATAGACTAACAGAAAAGTTTAGAGCATGAGCTTTCGTGAGTTAACTCACTTCTTCAGATGAGCATCTGAAGAAGTGAGTTAACTCACGAAAGCTCATGCTCTAAACTTTTCTGTTAGTCTATAAGGTGCCACAGGACCCTTCGGTGCTGCTACAGATCCAGACTAACACGGCTACCCCTCTGATACTTAAGGGAAATGCACCTTCGTACTTCAATGCATGAGACATGGTGGAGGTTAGGAAGAAACTTCCCCTGTGACTAGATTTAGCCATAATTTTTTATTACAGGGTTTCCTTTATGCTCCTCTAAAGCATCTGGTAGGCTACGTCTACACAGAAGGCCTATTTCGAAATAAACTATTCCAAAAAGCTTATTTCGAAATAACAATGCTACACACAAATGCACTGTGAAATAGCATGTTGGACACATAGTGTCTATTTTGAAATATCACCATTGGAGCTCATTATGGCTTATTTTGAAATTGTGCTATTCTGTGTCTTAACAGAGCCTATTTTGAAATAGTTTTTTTCAAAACAGGCATTCCCCCTGCCATGATGTTTACTGATTTCGAAATAACATACCCAATATTTCGAATATATTGCAAAATAGTGTGGGCGTGTCGTGTAGATGTTCGCAAAGTTATTTTGAAATAAGATTCCATAGTGTGGAAATAGCCGTAGTGACCAGTGCCAGAAATGGGTTGAATGTTGCTCTTTCATCCAAAATGGCAATTCCTATGTTCTTATCTGCTCTACTTGAGTTTCCCCAAACCTCTGACTGAAGATCAGAGAAATCTTCTGTTGCTTCCAATGAAACATTCCCTTATTACAAACTTTTCAGACAGGTGACAAAATTGAGAATACTGGTTTGTTCATGTGATTTTTCTTTTTCCTCTGGAACTGTACCAAAAGCCCAAAACAGGGATTTATTGCCTGAAAGCAAACCATTTCACACTCTAAACCTGCTGCCATTGGGCCCCACCACAGTCTGTGGCTGAAAGCTCCAGCATCATCTCTTAGGATTCAGTCCTGAAGTCCTGGCCCTGGAGCCACTGCTCCAGGAAGGAAATGTCTTCATTACCTAGGGCCTAATTCCATGGAATGCTCCCTGAACTTGCTATTCTAGAAGGTGTCTGTTTAGAATGGAAGGCCAGCCTCTGAAGTTAACTCTTTCCACTCTCAGAAAGACCCTGTCTGAGTAGCAGACTGTTATGTAACTGAGCACTAATCTTGAATAATACCTCCTGGTATTATTAGAGATCTGAACCTGCTGTTTAAAGATCTCATTATCCAAACTTTCCTCCCTGATTTTTTTCTATTGATACTGGAATAACCCCAGTAACTAAAAAGGAGCTACCACCAATTGACACTGGTGAGTTAACCCTCTTCACTGCTGCCTTTCAATTTGGCAAATGTTCATATATTTATAACACTATGTGCACTCTGGTCAGCATATTCTTCAAAGGTATTATCTTGCTGCTCCCTACAGCAGTAGGTACACAGTAGGGAGTTGCATCAAGGAAATGCATTAAGATGAATCAGCAAGAGAGGAGGATACCTCTGGGCCAGGCTCCCTGCTTCTCAATTATTTACATCTCATAATTTCCAGCAAATCACTGGCTGTTTATTGGCGCTTATCTATAATTTAAGCGTTTCCTAGATCAGTGGCCAGCTCTGCTCAAGATGTAGCTGGCCATGCATTTGAAAGCTTTATGAAAACCCCACAGGGAAGGCAGGGTCTCAGGAGTGGGTAGCCATCCACTGAGGATACACCCTTTTAATTTTTGGCTTTTGTGGGCATCCGGGATTGGTAGATTTCCAGCATGTGGTTTACCATCTGTAATTGACCATGTAGTGCCATATCAAGGCAGTACATTATGCGGACAAGATGACACAAATCCAGAATTGTTTCAAGCATTTCACATTTTAAAAATGACACCAGAGGCCAATGATGTTCATACAGTCCTTGAAGAATACATCAGTAGAGGAGTCAATCTGAAAAAGTGAAATTCCCTTTCTGGATTTTCCTATATATTTAGTGTCTGTCTTCTTGACTCTCTCATATTGCTGTAAAATATCTATGTTCCTTATACATAATTCAGGATAATTTCATTTTCTCTGAAAAAAGAAGTGAGTTCTCTACGCACATGCATTTTAAGATCGTGGTGGACGCCTTCCAGGAAAAAACTGGTGGGCAATCCTGGAGGAAAACTTAGCTTGGCTTTCTCCAGAAGTTCTCTAGAGGTGCCTACTTGTTAGTTCCTTTTGACCTTTCTGATCCATATGGAAGATAACTCTAGAGAGTCAATATGGCATTAGCTAAGCCTGAGGAATGCAGGGTGGATAATAATCTGAAGCTGCTTTTTGTTAGTAACAGGTTCAGAGGCAAGAGTAGCCAAGATGCACCGTCAAACCAAAATCATTGATTCTTTCTTGAAATTTCCACTCTGCCTAGGGCTCTCTGCTTCCATTCAAGTGCCTGAGTACCACTTTCCTTTAAAAACAGGAGCACTCAGAGTAAAAACTACCCAATGTGAACATGAATGGCAGAACCATACTCTCTGTCCCCAGTGTTTAACCATATTATGAACAGAAGTGTGTGAACCGTCAATTGAGTTAGCACATTCTATCTCAACTTCTGGCTCCTAAAAAGAAATTGGGTGCTGGCTAGTAGTAACAGGAAATAGCTGTATAGGAAATGATTTTTTGCATTCGGGGAAAAATGAGATTTCTAATAATCTGCTTGTTATGAGTTGTGACAAAGTCAAAATTTCAGTTTCTCATTCATACTTAAAAACAATCTTGGATTGGGTTAATTCAAATCTTTAATTATGGTCATTTCCAAGTGTTTTCTTTTAGTTTTGACCACTTATTTTACTCTTTTTTTAACTCTAAACTAACTTACATTTCAAAACAGAACACTGTTTGGACCTGAAAATTAGAATTTTTCCATTTAAAAATATCAAGCCCAGAGGCTTCAACAAACTCCAAAACTTTTTTTGCAATGGGTAAGCCATCAAAATCAACCCTTTCTCAAAAACAGTGTCAGTTTCAACAAATTAGCATTTTCTAGTGATGGGGAAAAATGTTGAAAAATTCCCAAGCTAGCCATAGTTTCCTTTAGCTGCTCCCCAATACTGAAACAGTGTCTAATTGAATCAATTGTCCTTGGGGCTAGTCATTGTCCTAGCTCCTTTGCATAGGGGCAAGTATTAACTCAGAAGATCAAGGGGTGATAATAGAAAGCAAATCAGGCATGAATTTGCAGTGTAATATGGAAGAAGAAAAGTAACTTGAGGTTGCATAAACAGAAGTATCACATATTATTTCTTCCTTTATGGCTTTGTTGCAATTAGACATGACCTACATCATTCAGTTAGGTTACCCATAATGTGAAATTCAGAAAAGAGCAACATCTTGATTAGGGAGCAGCACTGGTTTATGAGGAAAGATTAAAAATTAAATAGATACAGTTTGGTAAGTGACATAGTGAGAACATAAGTTGGCAGTATTTAAAGGGTGTAAACACAGAGACTATGTCTACACTAGAGAGTTTCGGAGACAAAATAGGTTTTTGTCTACAAAACTCATAGAACATCTACACACAAAATGCGTTTTTTCAACAAACTGTGGACAAGAAAGCTGCATAGGTGCTCCAGGAGGCCCTTTTGTGGACAAAGCGGATTCAAAGATTAATCCGCTTTTATGTGTAGATACGATCTGTTGACTTAAGTTTTGTCAGAACATCTCTTCAGACAGTAACTTCTGTAGACAGATGCTTCTAGTGTAGATGTAGCCAGAGAGCGAGGGAATTGTAGGAGCAAATGGCTGGGACAAAAAGGGAAAAATTCAATTTGAGTGTCACTGGCCGTGTCTACACGTGCACGTTACTTTGAAGTAGCGGCGCCAACTTTGAAATAGCGCCCATCATGGCTACACGTGTTGGGCGCTATTTCGAAGTTGAAATCGACGTTAGGCGGTGAGACGTCGAAGTCGCTAACCGCATGAGGGGATGGGAATAGCGCCCTACTTCGAAGTTGTACGTCGAAGTAGGGCATGTGTAGATGATCCGCGTCCCGCAACATCGAAATAGCGGGGTCCGCCATGGCGGCCATCAGCTGAGGGGTTGAGAGATGCTCTCTCTGCAGCCCCTGAGGGGCTCTATGGTCACCGTGTGCAGCAGCCCTTAGCCCAGGGCTTCTGGCTGCTGCTGCGGCAGCTGGGGATCCATGCTGCATGCACAGGGTCTGCAACCAGTTGTTGGCTCTGTGGATCTTGTGTTGTTTAGTGCAACTGTGTCTGGGAGGGGCCCTTTAAGGGAGCGACTTGCTGTTGAGTCCGCCCTGTGATCCTGTCTGCAGCTGTGCCTGGCACCCTGATTTCGATGTGTGCTACTTTGGCGTGTAGACGTTCCCTCCCAGCGCCTATTTCGATGTGGTGCTGCCCAACGTCAAAGTTGAACATCGACATTGCCAGCCCTGGAGGACGTGTAGACGTTATTCATCGAAATAGACTATTTCGATGTCGCTACATCAAAATAAGCTATTTCGATGTAGCGTGCACGTGTAGACGTAGCCACTGAGAGTCAATTTGTGGTGAAATAGTCTTCCAAGGGAAATAACAGAAGTCTCATCAGCTGGGACTTTTACAGTTACACAGGAGCAGACTTGCATAGCTTGGGACCTAATGAGTCTTCATCTCTAGCCCTTATGATTTGGTGAAATGTCGAGTTTTCAAAGCAGCGTAAAGATGAGGTTGTCTGATCCGACGCTCTATGCAGTGTTATTCTTGTAAGTTCTGATCTTGCTCCCAGAGAAGGTAGTAGAAAGACACCACTGTTGCTTTTAATGAGCTTTAGTTCAAGTCTAGAGTCACCTATCTTTATTCTTTAAGACAGATAAGTCTTGTTGCTGGTTGGTCTTGGGGGCTTGTCTCTATGGAGATACTCAAAAAAAGTAAGGTGAACAAACTAAAGATGTAATGTTTAAAGCACATTAAATCTCTGAGTGGATGCCCTTGTTCAGGTAAAGTGGCCCTAGTGTTTTGTAGCTTAATTCTCCTTCTAGGCCCTATAACAGTACAATGTTGACCATACCATGCCTGAAAAAATCTCACTCCAAACAGGATATTTTGAGGCAGCTGTCACAGTTCAAGACACCTGTATTTTCCCCAGCCATGGTCCAGCAAGGGAACCCCATATAGGACCCAAGCTCTTTAGCTGTCATATTGCTAGAAGTGTCCATATTTGAGCCATCCCATGGCATTGTCTATCCTGTGGTTGGGGTAGCATTTAAGATCACTGTGGTGACAGCCGACAGACACCCCCTTGATTACTGAAGGCATCTACAAAATGAAAGAAAATAAAATACATAAAAACAGAAAAAGCACCCTCCCAAGGTGGTTTTTATGTAGCTGGAAAAGCAAGGTGGTTTCCTGCTCTAAATATTTAACATGATGTTTATGGTATTTCCTCTGGGGGAAAGATACTTGAAAGCTAATGTTTATGAAGCAGGTCTGGAGGGATGGAAGGGGAGGCGGGGGAGGGCACACTAAACCGAAAGCAGGGAGAAAGAACCTCAGGAGATGTCCTGATTTATGGCTTTACTTGCAGGAGAAAAATCTCTCCGTTTTGTTAAAAAGGCTGTGACTGATGGAAAGCAACTTTGCTTCGGCTCCTTTTGAAACCAGAAACCTGCTCCCTGAATGCCATGTGCCAGATGGGTTCTGGCTCCATGCCAGCAGGAGCCTGTTACTGGCTGCTGCTTGCATCTTTTTGAACCCGATGCAAATAGCATGTGTATAGGCATTGTGAGATTGAGAATGAGGGCCTTGTGGTTAAGGTACCAGTCTGGGATACTGAAAGGCGATGTGGGTTCAATCCCTCACTCTGCCAGTGGCTTCTATTACGATCATGGGGTGTTTAATTTCTCTGTCCCTTAGTTCTCAATCTGTGAAATGAATGGGCTTGATAACAGTTCCCATGAAAGTAAATCATTGGTGTCTATAGGTACCCTGGTAATGAGGTCTTTGGGTATGCATGCAATGGATACTTTGCACAGCATTGTGTCAGAGCCTGGATCAATTGGCTGAGGCTGTGGGGCTAAAAACTGCTGTGTGTGCATTTTGATGAGGGCTGGAGCCTAGGCTCTAAAATCGTCCCCACCCCGTCACTGGGTTTCAGAGCCTGTGCTTCAGCCCAAGTCCAAATATCTACCTGATGGTTTTTAGCTCTGCACCTCAAGTCCTGCAAGACTAAGTCGGTCATGGCAATGTTGTGGGTCTGAGACGAGGGTCCATCACTGTGCAAAGTGGGTAAAGCACAAGCTGCAGACCGGCGTCTGAAGATTTAAGTAGCGTTGTATGGACATGTGAGCGAGGCTGTGAAATCCACATTTACAATACCGAGTGGACTCTCAAGAATGGGATTGGAAATGCTGCGTATGCAGACCTGGGTTTACATATAGCCTACGCCCACACTGCATGGCACCGAGAGGGAGAGACTCCTAATCCTTTCTGATCAAGGTGCAGCGTCCAGCAAGACCACTGTGTGCGTTTATAGCTTTGGAGGAAAATGCCTAGAAAGAGAAATCTCTTTGTGGTGTGGAGAAGAGTGAAATGGGGATGAGGAAAATCACAGAACTCTGAAGAAAGCACAAGAGGCCAGACATCAATAGCCTTAAGGTGTCTCTCCCTTTGATGGGTGTCTCCAGCGGTTGTGTCATTTTATTCACCAATGTCATTGCCACTCTGTTTACTGACTGTGCCCGCAATCGTTTTAGTAAATAAGTAGGCCACATCCAGAGGAAGTGGTTTGCTAGTGCTGAGGATTTTATCAGACATCATCATTATCCACTGGGTTCCCAATAAATACCTGTTTGGATTTTTGAGCCCCCTCAGTGAACTAATGATGGGGTGCTAGAGGGTTTAGAATTGAGGGAGCTTTCCACAGCTGAAAACAAGGGTGAAGGCTGAGGCCAAACATTTCAACCCTGGCTAAATCCACATTTGGGTACCTAAGGCTGGGAGTTTCAAAAGAGTCATGTGGGATGTGGCCCTTAACTCCAACAGTGATCTCTTTTTTAGCTCCTTAAAAATGCCCTATCCTAAAAATCTGCCCTGACTTTTCAGTGGTGCCTTGAGGTCACTGGATGCTGGGGGGGCGCAACACCTCTGGGAATCAGGCCACTTTTTGGTGTCTGAAGATGGATTTAAGAAACTAATTTTAGGCTCCCAGTTTTGAAAATTTGGGGGCTGTGCTCAGTGCTCCAGTCTTCAGAATTTTTTTGTAATAGGGTCAGAGAGGACTTAAGGGCTCTGGTTTCTCCCTGCACTCAGCCATGTTTGGCTGTAATCCATTCATTTAGTTGGGTGTGTGTCCTTTCCCTTCTGCGTTCATACCCTTTGCCTACCACAAGAGTGAAACCAGCACATTTTTTCCCCCAGGATCCTCTTGTTTCCACGGGGCAATCTTGTATCGAACAAATCTCTTTTGCAGAGTATAACGGTGTCTCCAAATTATTTTGGAGTCCATTGCACCATGACAATGAATCACCATGTAATGATATCACAGTACTGTGAGGTAGCATCTGAACAGAGTGCTCTCGCCTCTCTTCAGCCGTGTCTACATGTGCATGCTACTTCGAAGTAGCGGCACTAACTTCGAAATAGCGCTCGTCACGGCTACACGCGCCAGGCGCTAGTTTGAAGTTAACTTCGACGTTAGGCGGCGAGACGTCAAAGTCGCTAACCCCATGAGGGGATAGGAATAGCGCCCTACTTTGACGTTCAACGTTGAAGTAGGGACCGTGTAGTCGTTGCGCGTCCCGCAACTTCGAAATAGCGGGGTCCGCCATGGCGGCCATCAGCTGAGGGGTTGAGAGATGCTCTCTCTCCAGCCCCTGTGGGGCTCTATGGTCACTGTGGGCAGCAGCCCTTAGCCCAGGGCTTCTGGCTGCTGCTGCGGCAGCTGGGGATCCATGCTGCATGCACAGGGTCTGCAACCAGTTGTCAGCTCTGTGTATCTTGTGTTGTTTAGTGCAACTGTGTCTGGGAGGGGCCCTTTAAGGGAGCGACTTGCTGTTGAGTCCGCCCTGTGACCCTGTCTGCAGCTGTGCCTGGCACCCTTATTTCGATGTGTGCTACTTTGGCGTGTAGACGTACCCTCGCAGCGCATATTTCGATGTGGTGCCGCGCAACGTCGAAGTTGAACATCGACGTTGCCAGCCCTGGAGGACGTGTAGACGTTATTCATCGAAATAGCCTATTTCGATGTTGGCTTCACATGTAGACGTAGCCCTCGTGGTGGACCAGCAAGTGTGCATTTGTCTAGGAACCTGTTCTTGACTAGTGCTTTGGCATGACTCCAATAAACATCATAAAAATACTCCCACTCCTAGTAGCTGCACTACCAGAGGGCAACAGCCTACTACTGTTACCAGCTAATAATATTACTTCTTTGAAAATAGAAGTTTGATCTGTGATCCTGAAGTTCAGTGGTTCAAACCTGCTGATAACCCATTTCCATTTATCATTAAAACCAATTATACCACGAGAGAGATTTGAATTCCAGCAGACTTCAGATGGTTAGGGTGGACTTCATCTAAAGGACGTGTGTAACACATATGTACATTGTGAATCAAGTCGCCCTCTAATGACCTATCCACATAGAAAAGTAAGTTTCCTACTGCTATTAACTGGAGGAGCTGCTTTGAGAACTCAAGTGGGAAAGGGAAACCCTGTCAATGACCCACAGAAGAGGGCATTGCACACATGGGACAACCTTCTCACCTCTGAACTCCCTAAAAGGTTGTGAATTTCTTTTGACTGCAGACACTGAAAATCGTACAACATAAACCAAATGTAAATACCTGAGTGTCTGGAGCAGAGGGTGGAGGGGAAGGCACTTTTGCAAGGATTTTTCAAACCCTTGCCCCAAACCTAGAAACCCCTTGAGACCTGCCCATAGGGAGAACGCCAGCAATAACTATTTACGCCACAAACCTGGAGTGATTTGTGGATGCGTGAAAGAATTATTTATGGTCTGATGCAGGAAAAACTTTCAGCTCCTTATTTGCCCTCATAAGTTATGAGTCGCCCTGAAGGGTCAAAGGTGAGATTTTGGTTTTAATGCCCACCTCCCTTTAAAAAAATAAAGCCATCTATGTGAAAAGAGGAGGGGGAGGGAATAGTCTGAGAAGTCTGCTACTCCTTCCTGCTTTGATGTTTTCAGATCTGGAAGGGATCATAAATTTGCTGGTGTGAGATAGAGTGATAATAAATGTTGCTTTTAACTGCCGGATTTTTAGCTCACACAGCATCCATTATCACTGGCAACTGCAAAAGGGAATGTACTTTTTTGGCTCTTTAGAAAGATAAATATTCACACCATTATCTGCTGACATCCCTAACTCTCAAATGCTGCCTCTTTGTGATCAGGCCCCATTCCCAGTCTAAACAATCCTGTCTTATTTCAAGGAGCCGGCACCCACCAGCACATCATGGTAATGTTCTCCATTTTAGATATTTGCTTGGTGGTCCTAGATTATTTTTTCTCAGGGTTTGCAGTGTTCTGGACAGAAGATGTGTAAAGGGTGATGCTTTGAAGTAGAAAACACACTGTGTGTCATGGAATGAAGGCCTGATTTTTCAAAGGCACCTAAGGGATTTAGGGATGGAATTGTCATTCAGCTTTAATAGGATTTGGGCACCTAATTCCCATAGTAAATCCTCTACGGTGGGAATTTCAAAGAAGTCTATTTGTTCCTTTCAGAACAAATGGATGCTAACAAGTGTGCTCCTGCACAAAGGCTTCTGTGTTCTAAAGCAGTGTGGTCAGACGCCACTCTCAGGGCAAGGCATGCTGGCAGAAATGTCTACAATTCTAACACATGCTCCGTGCGGGTACGGAGCGGTGCATCCACTGGCTTGGTTGCACCATCATATTTTAAATCTATCGTGTTGTTGATAAATATCTTTTACTACTCAGAACCCGTTAATGTCTGTCTGCCCAATGCCAGCAATGTCATATGCCAACAATTTTCCACAGGGATTTATTGACCAGAGGTATGTTTGGAATGTGTTTTGCTAAATCAGTTATCATCCTCATAAATCTTTCTATCCATTTTTATATTGCAGAGTGGGCATTTCAACTATTGCTTTTATTTTATCTGGATCAGCCATTAAGCCAACTTTACTCAATTTATGTCCATTATAGATTACTTCTGTTAGATGAAATATATTTATTTTTAGTTCAGATTTAGGTCAATTTTTCTTGTCTTCTGCAAAACTTATTTAATATTTCTATAAATGTGTTTTACGTGCCCAGCCCAAATTAGAACATTTCTCCCCTACCCCAATTACAAATATCATTGTGTAATCGCTCAAAGCTTTAGTCGACTGCTTTTTAAAAATATGTTGGAAAAAGAACTATTGCCAAAGAGTATTGGCATGAAAGCATGACATCCAATGGGGAGTATATTAAAAGACACTAGGCTGGCTTGTCTCCTTCTGCTCACCAAAATACCTGTTTCTGAGAGTTTAGTTTCCATTTCTTTAACTGTTTTTGTTGGAGAAGATTCCCTTGTAAAGCTTTATTTGAATGATGCAATGAGTAGAGAGCTGCACTTTCTCTGGCTTTTCAGTTGCAAACACAGAATTAGCTCAGTTTCCATGGGTTTACAGAGTATAAGGCCAAAGGAACTATTAAATCATCTAATCTGACCTCCCATGTATCATCAGCCATAGCACTTCACCCAGTTACCTCTACCTTGCGCTCAAAAACTTGTTTGGCTTACTTGTCTTCCAGAAAGACCGCCAGTCTTGATCTGAAAACATCAAGAGTGCCACCACTTTCCTTGGTAGTTTGTTCCATTGTCAATTGCCCTTACTGGTTGTTAATCCGTATATTTTTTCATAGGAATATATCTAGCTTTAACTTCCAGCCAAACCCTCTCTGTAGATTATTCTACTTTTTAAATTATATTTGGCTTTTCCAAATTACCAAGTTTACTTTTACTGTCCACACAGGCTGGCTTTTTCTTACTGGATGGAATATTTGAGGTGCTGATTTGTTTTTCTTCTTCTTTTGGACCTTGAAGAGAACTGAGAATTCTGTTAGGAGGCTGCCAGTGGTCTTTGTATGAGGTTCTCCTTGCATATTCAAAAGATAAAGGAATAATTCAAATGTGAAGGATTGAAATTGGGTGACAGTTTGTGAATCGTTCTGAGGTTTTTGAAATGGGGCAATGTCTATGTTCCTTGATTGTAAAACTACATGACTTCAACAGCCCCTGGAATTGTCCTAAAGGAAGGAATGGTTCTAATTTTTCCATTTTATTGGGAAAGTCCTTCAATTGGACCCCTTTTACCAGTGCAGCCTATGTATTTTTGTCTTCATGGATTGATAAGTGCTCACTTAGAGCAGCCCAAACACACATTTTCCATGGTGAGAAATAACTGATAATGATACGTAGGCAGTCAGAGGAAGGAAGGAGTCATTCTTTGAATGCCCTTCCAACAAAGAGGGCAACAACTTGATCTGAATTCCACTCAGCATCTAGAATGGACTCTGGGCTTTTTTAAAGAGAACTCCTTACCTACATTGGATCCCGTACGTGCTTCTTGGAATAGGATAGCTACATAGAAATTACTTTTGGACTGCTTCCTATGCAATGACCTTAAAGGTATTCATAGTCCCTAACTCCTTGATCTCACAAGTAATTTTTGCTTATTCATGTTGAGAACCTTTATTTCATTCATATTTTTGTTTGATTTAATGTGTTTGTGCTGACTCAATCTTAGGGGTGAGGGTTGTGTGACTACTATATCTATGACAGGTGGGCAACACATGAAGTCAAAAATACATGTCATGGATGCTAGTCAGTATCTATCAATGATTTTGGTTTATGCTGTCACCCATTGCTGTAGGATCAGAGTACCTTGCTCATGAAATCAATAGCAACAACAAAGTCCCTAATGGACTTCATGGAGTCTCTGGTACTCCTCCATTTTCAGAAGAGATTCTTGGGGATAAAAGGGGCAGTTTGTATTATGTATGACACTTAAATGTTCTCAGATGATGGTTTTGCAATGTTTCCTTAAAGATGGTCAGACTCTTACTTCCTGTGTGTAAGGTTCACCTACAATGGTCAGTCTCTGTTATCTATCCTGTTGCCATCTCCAGTATGCAGTTGAAGCTACTATAAGTTTGAGTCAGCTCCAAGCGAAGGTGTATCTCTATGTGTTATAAGTGACCTTATAAAGTCTGAATAATGTCCCTTATCAAGAACTCCTGAGGCCTGCTTGTTAATTAGGAGGATCAGTGTTCATCAGTATTTGAGACAGACCTCAAAGAAATATCTCAGAGCAGGTTTCTATTTCTCCGCATCCTTTGAGTGCAGTGGAACACATGGATATTGTGGGAGCTAATGTACCAAGCAGAACAGCTGTTGTAATTAGAAGCTCCAGACCAGCACAGTAAGGAGCTGTCCATAATGCCACATGTCCAATTGTCAGTCTTCCCATAGATAGCAACCTGCTTAAATATCATGACCTAGCAATGGCGAATGTTAAAGTGCAATGGGCTGATGATGCAACTGAATGGTCTTGACAAAACTGTCATATGTAAATATTGGGGGACAGGTGTCCTGATGTAACTGGCTAGCCAAAAAGCCACATGTTCAAGTGAAGTGGGATTCAGAGCCTTTCGATGTAGAAATGCTATCTGCCATGAGCAAATGGTAAGTCTTAAATGCGATGTGGTCATTTAGTAGTTGCATGTTGAAATCTCAGTGGTCTACCCAAAGTTAAATGCAGTTGGCTAACCAGAAGTTGGAGGTTGGAATATAGTGGATTAGTATTGGCTTACCATTACAATGCTGTGACATTACTGGATTTTAAATTAAATGTGAAAACCACTTCTGTAACCTCTGTATTAAGTTTGCACCAAATAGTGTGCCAAGTGAGGTATCTAATGAAAGCTAGTAATTCACTGAATCTGCTTATGCTACTTTTATGCCTATACCATTTATACGTGAAGTTATAGATATTGTCTCTATACCTGTATCAGAAATGTTTTAGGGCTAAGGATCGCAATGGAAGGCATGGTCTTCTCCCAGCCAAGAAGGCTGGCAAATTAGAAACTCAAACTTCGTATCCACATCTTATGAATTTGACCGAGATGTGTCCTCTGGGGTGCAGCCAATGGCAGAATGCTCCAGCAGGTAAACTGATGAAATGGCTCTCCATTGAATATGTGCTCAGGAGGAGAGAGCTTCCCTCCACATGGTCATTGTCTGGGTCATCTTTATATATTTGCTGTCTTGTCTTGCATTCCTCATGAACTTAAGCCTGTGTGGACTGGGGATCCATCCCTCAGAGGATGTATTTTCAGAGACTTTCAAGATAGCAGTTTTCCCATTGGCTGTATCGTGCATCAATATCTTTGATTGATGTATGTAATTTAACCACTTCAACAATTTTTCTCTCACCTTATTCTTTCTTTCTTTAATAAGCCTTTAGGCTACATCTACACTACAGTGATCTGTCAACAGAAGTTACTGTTGGAAGAGATCTTCTGGCAAACCTTCTGTTGACACATCACATCGACACACAAAAGCAGATTGAAAGATCAACAGAGAGCAGTCAGACTGCCCAGCCACTCTCTTGACAGAACAGCCCACCAGAAGCTTAGCAAACAGGGCTGCCTGGTGAACCAGAAGCCTTGTCTGTCACCAGAGGGCCCCCTGGAATGTCTAAACAGCATTTTTGTCAATAGAAACTGTCGACAAAGGTGTTTTTCCTCATTGCAGAGAGGCAGAATGCTGTGAGAGGAGATGCTGAGTTTTGTCGACAGAGTGTTGATGAAACACGTTTCGGGTGTGGACGCTCCAGGTTTTGTCGTCAAAACTCTCTAGTGTAGATGTAATCATCATTTTTTTTTGTAGATGCTAAAGGACTGGCACAGAGAGCTGCTTTGGGTAAAATCTAAGTAGATATTGAGCTGGGAATGTGGCTGGTCACTTTGGGGGCCAGAAGAATCTGAGTGGCTTTGGTGAAATAGGTTTGCATAATCTCCCACCTGTGTGGTAAGGGTATTGGTTTGGGCATTGTTACTGCTGGAGAATCTCTGTGAGATTTGCTTATGTATCTTCCAACTGGCCAGATGGGCTAGCAGAGAAACTTTTGTGTCTGGCTTGGTTTGCCTTACTGTGAAGGAGACCCCAATCTGGGCTGTAAGTGGCCCAGTTTTAAGCAATTGGCCCAGCTGTGGTTCTCTCAGCAGTGCTCAGGAACCCCCTAAATATTATAGTGCAAGTCTTAAATGAAATGTGTCATTTAGTACAGTAAACCCTCGATTTGATGGACTAATGCGGGGAAGGGGTGTCTGTTAATGCTGGAAGTCCATTTATATCTGAGTGGTCATACCGTATAATGATGTACTGGCCTTCCCTGCCCATCACTCGCTCCTGTCCTCTGCCCACTTCCCTTCACCCCTCCTGTCCCATTCGTCCCCTCACACCTCCATCTTCTTCTCCCACGTACCAGGAGAGGAGATGAATGACAGACTGGCTCCTTCCACGTCCTGCAGCTCTCAGCGCTGCGGGTCCTCCAGTTTCTGGCTCTGTGCTGCCCTCGTGAAGGTAGAGTGTGGCTGCCCCCAGCCTGCCAGCAGGCACTAGCCTCCTACACCATGGCTGCTGCTCAGCGCCATTGCGGGCAGTGACGGCTGGATGCCGACACGCTTCATGCACACGGGGCTGGGAGAGAAGAGCTTTTGCACCCCGCTGCAGCCCCCCACCCAACTTCTCTGCTCCTGGTGGCCCCAGCTTCTGCTGTGTCCTCTCCAGCCCTGGCAACAGCTCTGGTGAGTCTCTGGCATTTATCTGGGGGAGGGGGTCTATCAGACAGTGTCTGTTATTTCCAAAGTCCGTTATATCAGGATCCGTTAAATCGAGGCTTTACTGTGGTTGCATGTTGAAATTGCAGTGGACTACCCAAAGTTAAATACAGTAGGCTAAGATGAAGTTGGAGCTTGCAATATAGTGGGTTAGTATTGGCTTGCTATTAGAATGTATTGACATGTTAATGTGCTCTATGTACTGTTTCTAACCCTAATCTGTGAATGATACTTGTTCGCTTTTATGAGCCATGAATTTATCACATTTTTAAAAGTTAAAAAAAAAACCCTAAATCAAAAGTAATCATAAGTAATCAGTTAGCTGGGTAGCAGGAACATACTGTGCACATGAACAGAGAAGTCATCCCAGGATCTAGAGTCCGACCATCGCTGATATGCTATGAGATCACGGCAAGGAAAGAGAAAAAGACACTTAGCTGCTCAGGATTGCACCCGGCTAATGGACAGAGTTTTATTCCCCTCCCTTCCCTACCATCCTGGTCGATTCAAATTGATCCTAGTTCTGCTAAGCAAGAGCAGTCCTTCAAAGTTTATTCTGGTGTCAATTTTTATAGTTTCCCTCACCGATCAATAGAGCGCATAATCATTAAGGCAAACTTTGTGAAAGCTAATCCTTCAATATGAGTTTTATGAATGGCTTGGAGCCCTGGCTCTAACCATTTGGAGGTAAGTGGAACCTTTAATCAGGTGAGTGACAGGAGACAGGCAATAGGACTTGCTGAGATTGGAGTCAACATCTATATGAAACCATGCAGAGCTGGCAGGAGCAGAAGGAAGGGGGTGGGGCAGAGCAATATACATACTCTAAAACCAAAGTTTCCCTCCTTTCATTATTTATAAAATGTTCCCACAACTTTCTCACAATAGTTTGTACTTTTATATAGCATCTTTCTGCTGAGGCCCACAAAGCACTTTGCAGGCACTCGTTAATTAAACCTCAAGCACCCTGCTTAGGTGTTATGACTGCTTGCAATGGCTTCTCTTCCAGACTCTCCCAACATCTCAAGGTGGTAAAGGGCTATGCCCATTTTATAAAACGGAAAAGTGAAACCTAAGGCAGTTGCTGGTCTATCCCAAGGCAATACTTTGCATTGCTGAGTCTAACTGTTGGGCCCCTAGAAAATAGCTCATATTCATGAAACCTGAATGTGGTGCGTCAGAGTTCTTATCCAGTGAGTGGGAGCTGGGAGAGAGAGCTGTCTCATGTGATTCATGAAAGCCTGCGTCTCCTTGCCAATGGGAGATACCAAGCCAATGGGTGTATTAAACTCCTGATAGAGGAGCCTGCGTCCAGGCTTCAGGGAGATACCACGCTCTGTTTGAGATTCTCATCTGCAAACCTTCCCTTTGCATTGAGTGCCTGTGTGGTTTTAGTGTGTGGCGGGGGGGAGGAAACCCAATCATTTGGGCACTCATTGGGATGTGGGAGACCCCCAGTTCATGTTCCGAGGGGCAGAAGGGATTGGATCAGGGTTCTGGCCCTTCTCAGGTGAGTGCTGTAACTGTTGGACTATGGGGAAGGCTAATGTGGGGCTCCCTCTCTCTCCTTTGGAAGCTGCTGCAGTTCGGATAAGTTAAAACCAGTGGAGCAGGGGGACAGACTCTTGGGTTTGCAGCCCTCAGGTGTGTGTATGTGATACCAGCATGGGACAAATCCCCTATCTCAGCTGAGGCTTCAGCCCCTGGGCTAACAGTTCCAAAGGAGATTCTCTTCCTCCTACTTTTTCTTTCCCTGCCCCATCTAGAGAGTCCTGATCTGGTCGGTGAGCTCAGACCTGTTTAGCAGGTCAGCCCCACAGGAAGAGAGGTGGGGGAAAGGCTGCACTCTGGCATGTACTGCAGCATACACGCTCGGAGGCAGAAACATGGGTGCCTGGAGAACTTCTATTGCAAAAAACAAACAAACAAACAAACAAAAAAACATTACGTCCAGGGTGAGTTTTGGCACTGAAAGCATCTGCCAGCAGCGCATGCGTGTGTTTTGGGGTGGGGTGGGTGGAAAGGAATCTCAGTGGGATATGATTCTGGGATTTAGGTGTTTAAGTCCTTTTCTGTATCTCACCTGCAGTGTCTTGGTTAGACTACTAGACTCAGTTCCTCCCTTGTTCTCAGTACAATCCTCTGTAAGAGGGCCTGAGGGGAATCACTCCATCTGCTTACAGCTAAAGATGGGAAAGTAAAGTTAATTATATAAAATAGGGGAAATGTGTGAGAGAAAAGGGTTCTCACGTTTCGTGATCTGTGGAAGCTAAGAGTCACCTGCCTTTTAAAATGGAGGGACAGCCATAGGTGAACAACTTGGCAAAGAGTTCTTCAGCACACCGAGGTATTTTTATATGGAAGGAAGCTGCGGTGTGAAGAAAAGGGCGACAATTTTTCCTTTGGCCATTGCCCTGGGAAGAGCCAGAGGAGCAGGGAGATCTGGGTGGGATGGTCGAGGTAGAGTTTAGCAGTAATGGAATTTTATGGGAATGGAGCATTGTGTGAATGGAAACGGAAACATTTCCCTTGCTATGTTTGCAACCGGGCTGATCGCATTAGGCAAGTGCATGAGAACAGCAAAGGGAAACTGAGGAAAAGCAAAAGTGAAAAGTCGCTCATCCATCTTTGCTCTCCAAGGACATGAAATGACCGAAGTAACCCAGTAACCTGAAAGGTAAAAATACATCCTTGCTACTGACTCATATGGAAGACTTGTGGTAAAATTTGCAAGGGATTTTTGAAAAATTAAAGGTAAGGGCCCAGATCTCCAACTTTGTAATCTTTTACACCTCTCTAACAATTTGATTTGCATCATCTGGCCCATAAAAATATATTAATTTCGATTACTAAAAGGGACTTCAGTTTAAAATCTTGGGTCAAATCCCCCAGCTGGTGCAAAGCAACTGACTGGAGAGCAGTAAAAGTTCACAGTGTCACTTTCTAATGATTAAAAGAAGTATCTACTGGCCAGATCCTTAGCTGGTGTAAATTATGGAGCTCCATTTAACAGAGCCCTGCAGACTTACAACATTTTAAGATCTGGCACTAGGTCCAGAAACAAACAAATTTGATCCTGATCTGGCGAAGCCAATAACAGGCAAGGAGTCAGCTTGAACAAACACGTCTGATCTGTGTTCTCTACTGCTCTAGAGCAGAATGTTGGCACACGTCACTTATTTCCAGACCAAAATTCGTCCTTTCTTTGGCAAATCATAGATATCATAGCACCCAGCTTGTGATAGGCACAGAGGTAGAAAGCAGCAGGAGAAGACTGGTGCTTAAGGGGAAAGAGAAGCCTTTATTTCCAGTGTCTCTGGAAATACAATCAGGAAAGAAAATGCAGGCAACAGAAGGCTGCAGATACACACTTGATTCAGAGATGTTCCTGAAATAGATCATTGCCAGTAAAACTCTAGGACTTGGGGGGATGTGGCAGGGGGACTCGGATCTGGGTTCATATCTGTACATTGGGATGAATAAACCAGTGAGATTCTAGGTGGTTTTACAGCCATGACAGTAGCTGAACTCCATGTTCCAGGCTTGTAACTAGCAAGAATGTTGTTCTGAGTTTCCCATGAAGCATCAACAAGCCTATAACCCTGAGTGTTTGCAGGGAGCTATACACAGGGACATGGGGGCAGCTACTAACTTGGAAATGATTAGTTGCTGAGAAGTATTTCAAAGGCCTTTGGTCTGACAAGAGCTGACCTTTAATCTGTTAAATGGGAACTTTACCCTACAGAGGCGAAGGAAGGGCTGGGGAAGAGGCTAGCAGGGGAGGAGAGATGGCCTGATCTGGGAAAGATCAACAGGAGCTAAAGACTGGGTCAGGGTACGAGTGGAGAATGTGCTCCTGGCCTACCTCCCTGGACCTCAGGGAAATCTCAGTGGATGAACTTGTGAACTGCAGATCAGTGTTAGCATCTATTTCCCTCTCATTACATACCCTTCCTTCTGCTGCATACACTGGTTTACTTACAACCTGGCCTACAGCCTAGTTTCAGGGAGATTCTCATGCTCGAGGCTCAGATGGTGGTGAGTGGAGAGTCTAACTTACTAGAGGTGAGTTCAACATCTGCTGGTGCTGTTGAGTATATACACTACCTCTGGGTAGCCAGGTAGGAAGATGCTGAATTTCTCAGAGCAGTCATTGGCTTTGTCATGGCTCGCTGTCTGCCTTGATCCCAGGTGGTCCTAAAGTGGCTCTCCTGGAAGGAAGCTCATGCCTGGCCCTACCAAGGAGCTCCAGCAGCTGTTGGAGTGGATGCAGCGCTGGAGAAGGGCGCAGGCATGAGTTCAGGTGGTGATGCTCAACCCATGAGACAAGAGCCACATGCAGATCCTGCAGAATTTACAGGGCAGCTTGAAGTTCCTTTGCCTGGGACAAGTATCAGAGAGGTCGCCGAGTTAGTCTGTATCTTCAAAACCAGCAAGAAGTCCTGTGGCATCTTATAGACTAACAGCTATTTTGGAGCACAAGCTTTTGTGGACAAAGACCCACTTCATCAAGTGCATCTGACAAAGCGGGTCTTTGCCTACAAAACCTTGTGCTCTAAAATAGCTGTTAGTTTATAAGATGCCACAGGACTTCTTGTTGTTTCTGCCTGGGACTACTCTCACAGACGTGCCAGATGAATGGGCCAGAGCTGGCTGGCTCTTGTTCTGTCACTTGAAGTGGCCAAAAAGTGGGAGATAGAAACCTGAGAGAAAGAGACCCCCAAGGCAGAAGACAACTGAGGAGATTTGTCTGGAGGAGGCCATGTACCATTCTGGTGTAACCAGGTGACATGACAAAGAGTTTTAATGGCAATTATGGTTGCTTGCCCAGGGGCTGGGCTGCATTTACCATCATTGTCCCTACCTCCAAGGGAAAAGTATCTAACAACCCCAACCTGCTAACTTGTACACATATGCTGAGCTTGATACGTTGTGAGTTGTTCTGTCAAACACAGAGCTGACAACTTTGGGAACATAAAGTGACGCTTGGAAACAATAGTTTGCAGGAGTTGAGCCAAAGAACTTGATTGTACGAGCCCTTGCTAGTAGGTGCAGTGCTAATAGGGCCTCCCATCAAAATAAGAGTGAGTGCTTGGAGGGCTGGTCCCTAAGTTAAGAGGTGGCACTGTGACTTCTTACCTGGTCTACACAGACCACTGCTGTGAGAGAAGCTCATGCTGCCAGATCTCTGACCGAGGCCAGAAGGGCTGAGGTAAACAAGCTCTTGCCCCTCATGTTGCCATGTCATTGTCTTTAGCTTTCTTTGTGTCCCACCAATGCCTCTATGTCTTGATCTTGCTACCCAGGAACAGGTCCACAGGGGATGGACTGAGGAGGACTAATGGGATAAAATAGGCATCCCTTCAGCTGTGACTGGCCCTGTTCTGGGTGGGCCCATAGTACTGAAGCTACCCCATTTTCAGAGGTAATCACTGTTTTAATTCAAAGCCATTCACAAGCTCATGTTTACCATCCCATTCAACTGTATTGCAGAATCCTATCCCCTCACAACACCTGCCAGGTCTCAAGGACATTCAAACCTCTTCCTGGCCTTAGCGGAAGAGGTGATCTGACTGTATTCCTGGACCATTTGGCATCATCCACCCCACTCCCTCCTCCTAGAAATGCTGAAGGGACATCTCTGGGGCTTCCTCTTCCTTCCTGTTGCTGCTTTTCTCCTTCTGACAACTTTGTGCTGCTGGGCTTGTTTTCCTTTTGCGTGGTTCATTTTCTGATAGAATCACCGAACATTAGAACTGGGAGGGACCACAAGAGGCCACCAAGTCCAGTTTCCTGCCCTCTTGGCAGGACGAAACACCATCTAGACCATCCCCGATAGGTGTCTATCTAACCTGCTCTTAAATAACCTGCTCTTAACTGGACATAATACTCCAATTGAGGCCTAAAGAGCGCTGAGTAGAGCGGAAGAATGACTTCTCATGTCTTGCTCACAACACTCCTGTTAATGTATCCCAGAATCACATTTGCCTTTTTTGCAACAGCATCACACTGTTGACTCATATTTAGCTTGTGGTCCACTATGACCCCCTAAATCCTTTTACGCAGTATTCCTTCCTGGACAGTTGCTTCCCATTCTTTTTGTATGACGCTGATTGTTTCTTCATAAGTGAAGTACTTTGCATTTGTCCTTATTAAACTTCACCCTATTTACCTCAGACCATTTCTCCAGTTTGTCCAGATCATTCTGAATTCTGACCCTGTCCTCCAAAGCTGTTACAACCCGTCCCAGCTTGGTATCATTTGCAAACTTAGTAAACGTAGTCTCTATGCCAATATCTAGATCGTTGTTGAAGATATTGAATAGAATCAGTCCCAAAACAGACCCCTGTAGAACCCTACTTGTTATGCCCTTCCCGCATGACTGCAAACCGTTAATAGCTACTCTCTGATCGCCCGATCCACAACTTGCTTGGGTTTATTTAAAAACACAACTCCAATTCCTCTCCTAGACTGCTCTCCCTTCTCCTGCCTACCATGGTGGTAAATATTTTAGTACTTGTTGAGATCAATTGAGCCTCATCAATAGGAAATAGAGTGTAAATCTTCTGGACTTCACATTCACCCCAGAAATCAATTTTCACACATTAGGGCTATTAGCTTATTGAGAGGGGCTTGATCAATGGCTGCGGGCGATGGTGCAGCCACACCTTCCAACCTACCTTTTGGTTCCCTCTGCATAAATCCCAGACAAGCTCGCGAATGAGGGAGAGCCAAAGGGTGGGGGAGTGAAGAGCAGGAAAGGGAGGGGGTGGACAGGAGACATGGGGACCATACAGCCAGGCTGATCAATAATATCTACAAAGCACTAACTCATCTTTGCTGCACTGGGAGGCAGCAAAAGGCTCCAAGCCAATGTTGTTCGACAGCTATTTTTTTTTCTGTCCCTGAGAAACTAACTTAATTTGGGGGCGGAGGGGGCGTAGATTCCTAACAGTTAATAAAACTAATGCAATAACTTAAAAGAGAGCCTGGGAATGAGCAAATGTCTGGCTATACCCTCAGGATTGTTGGGAGCAGACGATGGCTACACCCATGCCTCTACTCTCCCTGGTGCACACTGCATCACTCTGGATCAACAAGATGCCAATTTTTGTTCACCAGCTGTGATCAGATAAAGTCACAGTCTGGCTGTACCTTCCCCATGTTCTGATGGTCACAGCTGGTGGTGTGGGTGGTAAAGCAATGCATGGATGGAGTCTGGTTGGCAGGCAGCTGAGGACTCGATTGTGGTTGAGTGGTTATGGACATGGGGTCTTGAGTTATAATCCAGGGGTGGTGGTTCTGGTGCTGAGCTGCTCTATGACAACTCTCAAGCTACCTGCTGCCTCGATCTCATTATTTGTAGGAAAAGGATGACCTACATCTTCACATTACCGCTATGTTTCTCCCTAATGATAACATGTCAAGGAAACTGGGGATTGATTCTCCCAATGGAGGAGAAATCAGTGATTCAGAGTGTGCATACATATGAGGTGTCACTTGTCTTAGTTACACATATTCTCCAGTCCTGGAACAGGGGTAGTCAAACAGCATGCAGGACAGTCTTTTTTTCCAGGAATCTCAGCACAGCAGCAGTGCCTAGTGCCCAGGGAGCAACTCTGTGCAATAATTAACTCTACCCAGATACTGTGGTAGAGAACAAATTCTCCTGTAGCTCATATGCCTCCCTCTGTCTGAAAACTAACAACTGACATCCAGTCTTCCCAAGAATGGACATTTGCTTGCAAGCTAAGAAAAAGAACTTTTTAAATCATCCGATAATAGTACAGTGTAAGTACTCAGAGACAGACTCCTATGTGTATGAGCCCTTCAATAGACAACCATTACGAGATGCTTCTACAAGTTAAGAAGCTCTCCTTCACTTTAAGCAGCACAGTTCTCTGCTTTTGGACCATCAACATCTAGTTTCTCAGTGTCACCATGAAGATCTGAATGTAACATAGTAATAATATGATATTCCTGCTGGCTACTGAGTTACTATGCCCATGTTACAATTGGTCAAGAAAAGGGACATTTTGTTTTAGAAAAAATATTTTGAAAACCTGGTCCCTTTTTTACCTAAATTTGATAGCTTTCTTTGATTGAAAATAGGGACCCTTTTTCTTTTCGAAACTTGATTTTTGAAACGTTTCAATCCATTGCTGAGGTTTGAAAAAATTGGGGGAAAATGTCCCTTTTATCATTTGCTGAAAGAATGTGATTTCTTTTCAGCTAGCTCTTTTCATTAGGAAGGTGAAAAGGACAAGAAAGAGTGTGCAACTCATAACGTGTCCTTTTTCTAGTTTGAGGAGATGGTCTGTCCTCTCATGATACTCTGAAGTCAAGAACCAGAGCCTGTTGTTTAGTTAGACACTCAGTATCTGGTGAAAAACAAGGGGTATCTGCGGTGGATACTTGTGCTCTTAGAACCTCATAATTTAATGTGCATGGGCTGAGGCACATCAGGTAAATTAGGACTATCCTGCTAAACAAGAAATAGCTAAAGGCAGTTTTGCTGAGATAGTTTTGATGTTGAATCGTGTTCACATCAAATTATAAAGCTAGTTTGCATGATCTGAAATTGTATAAGAGATGTTACCTTTTAAAATAACTAATACAGCACCTCCTCCATATTTAGAGTGGATGACATTCAGGTACCCCTGTGCAGTGCCCACGCAAGGTTTATGCATGGCTTAGGGCCGACTTTTTAAGGCCTATTTTAAAATTTTAAGTGGAACTTAAGTGGTGTACAGGTCTTGGGCAGGCAAATGGATGAATATCTTGTGAGTCATTCGTTCTCTCAGGCTGCGTCTACACTTGCATTCCTCTTTCAAAAGAGGCATGCAAATGAGGGAAATCGAAAATGCAAATGAGGTGCAGATTTACATATCTAGCACCTCATTGGCATATTCTTCTTTCAAAAGAGCTTCTTTTGAAAGAAGAAAAGCAGTGTGATGCTGAACTTTTGAAAGTAAGCCCCATCTTTGAAAGAATCCTTGTTCCCTTTTCAAAAGAAGAATATGCAAATGAGGCACCAGATATGTAAATCTGCACTTCAGGTACATTTTTCGATTTCCCTCATTTGCATGCCTCTTTTGAAAGAGGAATGCAAGTGTAGATGCAGCCTCAGATGCCCTGAAATAGGAACCACTTTTGTTATCGGGAAGAAAATATGTATTTATGAAAATTCCTTCTTTAATACCCAAAAGATCTATTTTTCTACTATTTTGTTAAAGTTTATTCTGGGGTCTTCTCTTCAGTTTTTAAGAAACTGAAAAACATATGAACTGTTACACTGAATGCAATTCTCTCAGACTGTTTCTATTGCATATGAAACAGTATTCTTTAATTAGAATTTACTTGGAAGGGATCTGCTTAGTTCGACTGTACCAAGTTCATCAAGGGCTTGTTCAACCTTTTCCATGTGAAATTCTGTTTTACTGATATGCATCCTCCTTCTAAGACTTTATCATACCTCCTTTGCCTTCCTATGGCACCTTCTATGCAAGAAGCCCAAAATGCATCATAAATCACAACAGGTCAAATTTTTCTCTGTGCAGAGAGACATCCCAAGGCTTATGAGTCACTTAAATCTCTGCTATAGGTCTTAAGTTTGAGTTCGCATTGGTCAAGTCTGCTTCAAAGGTGTGAACTGGGCCTGCTAATAAATTTAGCTTCCCAGAATCCTTATGGCCTGGGGAAAGGCACCATTGTCAGCTCCATTTGGCACATGAGGAAATGGAGGCCCAGAGAGGTGAAGTGACCTGCTCAAGATGACCCAGCGAGTGAGTGGAAGAGCTGGGAATTGTCAGTCATGAGACTGGTCCTCAGCTTTCAGCACAACACTTTCAGAAAAACCTCCCCTCCTTTAGGAGAAAGACCTGCTCCCCAGAATGTTTCTTCTAAGGCCCAGAAGGAAGCTAGTGAACTCTCTGCTTCTGCCACACTCTAATCTGGATGATTTGGCATTGAAATTTGGGCACTACTGTAATGCAAATATTATTCTGGCTTCAGATGCCCCGAAGACTGACCCTCCTCTTGTCAATATCAATGGGAGTTTTCCATTGACTTCAGGGGCAGCAGGGTAATCGCCTACAAATTCAAATCCATCCAGTGCGGCAGAAGCGGCGGAGTGACTCAATACCAAGAGGAAACAATGAAAACAAAGGCAACCCCCCAATCAAGGGGTTTGCCTTTTGACCAACCACTTTGGCTTTACCAGAGGAAACTGTTTAGAGGTTGGTTATCCGTCACTCCCTCCTCCCCAAGCGATTTGTACATCTTCCCTAGTTCATGCCTTCAACAGGGGCCTGAAAAGGGAAATAGTGCACGCTCAGGAGACTCTTCTTGAGATTCTTCCAGTAGAGCTGCAAGCAGGAAGTTCTGGATCTTTCGCTAGAAAGACCATTCCCATGTCATTCCCAGTGCAGTTTTGCCACTCCAACAGGCCCAGCTCCGTAAAAAAACACCACAAATCTTCAGTGCTTGGGCTGGCTGAAACAAAACCTTTGATTCATAGAATTCTAGGGCTTGAAGAGATCTAATGAGGTCATTGAGTTTAGTCCCCTGCCTAAAGCAGGATCAACCCTAACTAAATCATCCCACATAGGACTTTGTCAAGCCAGGATTTAAAAATCTCTGGGGATGGAAATTCCACCACCTGTCTAGGTGACACATTCAGTGCTTCACCACCCTCCTGGTGACAGCGTTTTTCCTAATGATAACAAGAATATTTTTTCCTCTTTGAGTTTGCTTTGGAGGAAGTTTTGTTACAGCTCCTTCTGTCCCAGCATCTGGCCCATGTTTGTGTTGTGCTCAGTCCTCCTGACTGACTGACTCCTGATATATGGAGTTCCAGTTAAGTCTGGTGGTCAGGGCCTGAATTACTTCTCTGACAGTCCAGGGCTCTCACCCTTCGCTAATTACTTTGATCCTTTGCACTTTGTAAAAAGCCTTACAAAGCACACGAAGTCCCCCCTGGCTTTAACCTTGCGACATAGTTAGCCCTTGTAAAAAGAGGCATAAAGCACCCAAATGCGCATGTGTGCACACATGTATTCTCTTTGCCTGAAGCCTGTTCCTTTAATAGTTTCCTCCCAGGACCCCTACAAAAAGCCAAATAAAACCTCTTTTACAAGATAGCAGGGCTGCATGTAGGATCAACTTCATCAACAACAAGTTCTTTCTTCAGTTCATTTGTTTTTAATGTACTTTTTCCTCCAGGTTTCACTCCTTTCAACTGCCTCTCTCTCCTTTCCCTGTCCCTCTGGAGGCTTCCCTGATTGCTTGTCTCCCCTTTCCAGCTGCCAACAGCTTAATGAAAAAAACAAATGACTTCTGCTTTCTGGAACCCCAGTTCATGGGGAATTGTGTGTGCGTCCACCACTTTTGGATGTGAAACTCCATTTTCACGAGTAAGGAATGTTTCTTTTTCAGACATAGGAGATAGGTAATAGTGCCCTTAGGAGAGAAAAAGGGACCACAGAAAACTTCAGCAGAGACTAGATGTAGCAATGCGGTTTCAGAAGGTTTGATTTGAATAAGCAACCTCTTTACCCTGGAAGCTGGTCTGGAAATTACATGTGAATAATCTTTCTCATGACAGATCCAGCACTTTCAGTGCTCAGCCTGACATGGAACAGTATGATAAGCAATGATGAATTAAGGCTGGTCTCTTGAAATCTAAGCCCAGTGGACACAGCACACCAGTGAATCGAGAAGAAAGGCGTACCCTTCAGAGCTGGGTGGGAAAGATTTAGGAGGCCAACAGAAGGTGGTGGATAAGGAGGGGAAGGCAATTTTGAGGGGGTTGGAATGGGGAAGATCAAAGATGAGGGGAGAGTATTTCATTGAAAACTGGGTATTTTGGGGGCAGTTGAATGTTCTAGTGAATGTAGACTTGTTACCTCTCCAGTGGAAGCCTAATCCAGTTTATGTATTCCTACTACTGATCTCTGGTGCATGAAATGTTGGAAAAAGGAAAACAACATAGGCTGAATGCTGTTGAAATTGAAGAAGAAAATCATGGGGTTTGGTTAAACACAGAAGTTTGGGCATCTACTGAATTTATCCAAACCAGTTTCCTGGTGCCCACTGAGGTGCACAATAAGTGCTAAATGCTACCCTTACTAGGGAAGGAATAGCCAGTTCAGAAGAAAAGAATAAAATCACCCTAAGATACTTACCCAGACCTTTTACCCATTTCCAGACTTAACTGAAACTAAATTTTTTCAAGGCTCTGAACTATTTGCTTGCCTCTTGTCTGCTCTCTATTTTTCTATTTCCAAATACCTTTACACCCTGGGCTTCTGCTTTGAACTGGAACTAATGGAAGAGTGCTAGTGGGAGAAAGGCTGTTTTTTGTCTTTACTTCAAAGAAGTTGCCATATTTCTACACTAATCTTATTGCTGTTACTAGATGAGAAGAATCAAGAAAATCACTCAGATAACCCTGAAGCTGTTTTCTCCACAATCTTCTCAATAAGCTTTCCCTAAGACAGAAGGCTAGAAATAGTGCCATATCTGGTAAGATCTATACTAACAAAAGATGGATTCTTTTGCAGCATGGGCCTAGCACCCATACGTGACAGACACAGGGTACCATTAGAAGGAATTAAGCTTTCAAAACAACCATAGTCTCAGTGAGCATGATGGGTAGAGGCTGTTGAATTGGTTCCCTGAAGACACAGAATGGGTATCAGGGAAGTGGATGTTCTGGTCCACACTAATTTGAAAACACTCATAGAAAGAAGAATTTGACTTTTTTGAGCAGTCAGGTTTTACCAAGTTGGTGATCATGTGGAACAGCCTTCTGGCCAGCCCTGAAGGGTCTTCAAGCAGGAGACAAATGAATTTGCTTTGCTTTTTCCATAACCAAGTCAAAGGACAGTGTGAAATCAATACAGCCTGGAATAATCTTTCCACTGACTCAAAGCCCATAGGCTTTATGGCACAAATTCAGAAAGTTATTAAGGCCCTTAATTCCCACTGAAATCACAAGGCATTAGACACCTTTTTGGAATCAGAGCCTATGTATCACAGGCTGCATATGTACCAAAGAGGTCAGTGAGGACGAGATACTGGGAGAGGACACCATGGAGGCACAATATGTATATTTGAGAAGAGGAGGCCATAGACTGAACAGCTACAAGGCCTTTTACAGTAAATTCCTCGGGCTGCAGGTAAAATCCTTCCAGGCCCAACGAGCTTGTGTGAGGTTTAGTGACTTTCATTCTCTGCATTGACAAGAGTAAAGGATGGTTCTGGCCTCTGGCTGGAGTGAGGATGATGGTTTTACCATTGCAGAGGAGTACCCTCCTCCCTTTAGTCATCACAGAACTGCGGTCTCTGCTACTGGGGCTTGCTTGTGAGTTCCTGAGCCAGTCCAGAGGGTTCTCCTACTCATGGGCATTGGAGTCACCCAGCCAGCCTGAGCAGCTCCAGAAGCAACCTGGATAACTGGGGAGGACTGTGATTCTGAAGCTCAGTATGTTGGCTTATGGAGGTCTCATAGGGTCTTATATGGGTGTGCCTCTCTGCCCATATAAAAACACCACTCTGTCCCAAGGTCCTTGCACTCCCAGAAAGTGCAGAATCTGCTTGGCAGTCTGGCCAAAGGCTGCGCACCCTCTGGAGCAGAGTGCCAGCAACTATGGGCTTGTGCCCTGTCCCGGAGTGGAATTTTCCTTGCAATCTCCCTGGCTTCGCACCAACACAGGGCCAGATGCAATCTGGCCATAATGTCACATATGGCTCTAGAGCAGGGCTGGATACCTGACATGTCTGCCCAGCTCATCCAACATTTCTATCCAGCATACCATGACTCCTGGCAATTGAAGAAACAACTCCGGCTACTGCTACCACAGCAGCATGAATTGCTGGATCCCCAGGGCCTTTAAATTACCACCAGAGCCCCCAACCCCGCCCCTTCTACTGAAGGCCCTGCCCTTTTTGAGATACTGGAGCAAAGCTCGCCACACCTTGCACAGTTTTCGAGCTTACAGATTTCTTCTTCAAAGCTCGTCTTTCTCACCAACAGTTTGGTCCAATACAAGATATTACCTCACCCACCTGATGGGTCTCTATTATCCTGGAACCAGCATGGCTATCCCAATACTGCACGCAGCGTTTCGCTCTGGGTAAGCAGATACATCGCCTGTTGCCATAACTTGGCTTTGCACATATTTACATCATGATTGGATATGGGATCAGTTGTTGTGAAAATGCTGTGGGCTGAAAGATAAAAAACAGGAGTCCACTCCCTCAAATATGTAAAGAACAAAGGAAAAGGTTCTATGGGACCCACTTCCTCTTCCTGCATGTACTCCTAACCAACCTAGACTGCTGGGACAACCTTGCTGGGACATAGGTCATCTTCTGTGTTTCTTACCTGGCCATGGCCTAGCATAATGGGATTCTGATCCTTGATTGGGAGTCACAGAGGCCAGTGTAATAGAAATAATAAATCCGAATGAACTTCAATGATGGGAGGCAATGTATCCTTGTGGATAGGGCGCTGGACTTGGATTCAGAAGGTACGGGCTCTATATCCAACTCTGCCACTGGCCTGGTATATGAACTTGGGCAAGCGAGTTCCCTTCCTGTGCCTCTGTTTCTCCACCAAACTAGATGTTCATTTTGTAAGCTAAGTAATATTATTCTTAACCCACCATGGCGAGGCCTTTGTGTTTGATCTCATTCCCTTCCCTTAAGGCATTTAGGAGATTCAATGATTCCCATGCCATGTGACATTTGAATTTCCCAGTAAGTCCCATATTTGTCTAGGTCAACTTACTGCATGTGGTGAGTCTGCTTGGAAACGTTTCAAGGCTCCGTCTCCATAGGGCACTGATCATGCCAAGACCTGAGCAAGTCCAATCCTAGAAGAGGGCTCAGTGAGAGCCTCTCTCTCCTAAGCCTCCTGCTTACATTGAAGCACTGGGCTGCTCTTCAAAATGCTCAAGGAACAAAGCATGCAAGGCAGTAAAATGAGGCAATTAAACCTATAAAACCAGGGTTTACAAGGGAATTTATAGTGTCAGGGACTTTTTATAGCTTTTTTAGATTAGTTTAAATAAAAAAAATGGAGAGGGGGGACCTGAAACTTGAGGAGACTGAAAAGTTCAGAGAGAGGCTTTTAGGAAGTACAGAGAGGTAATAATTAGAGGCACATTTTTTCATTTCACTGTCTTTGTGAACAGAACTTTTAAAAATCTACGAATGAATGAGTGGGTGAAATCCCTGTCCCTACCTTCCTCCTATGCAGCTTTGCACACAGATGAGAAGAAATTTTCTTTTTTTCTTTCTTTCTTTCTTTCTTTCTTTCTTTCTTTCTTTCACGCTAGTGCTTCCTTGGTGGTAGGGTCTGCCAAATACTTGGTGACTGTATGAGCTTCTGCTCAAGAGGGGAGATGGCGCCAGTGCCTGATTAAGGCAGGAAGGGTCACATCAGAAAATCTGGGCCCCACATCACAATGGGAAAACCCAACCTCCTGCCTTCACCCCTCTAAAACAAATAAGCCATTTCCAGGTCTTCTTGCTTTTGGTTGATCCAACCAGACAGACAGACGGGAGAAATTAGCCTCAGTCCAGCCCCAGACAGAAGGGAGGAAACTCAAAACACTTCAGCCCTTTTAAAATCTTTTTTAATCTCTTTTTGTGGGATCGAGTGATTTTTGGGTGCTATCTTTCTCACCTTTGGCAGAACTGTGTCTATAAAAGGGCATTTCTCTCCCATGCCTTGTGGCCATCTCAAGTACAGCTTTCAGACATACAGCTCAAGTCCAAATGTCCCTTTCAGGTTGATGGGAAGTCGGTGGACAGCCTGCAGCTCAGAAGTTGCAAGGAAGAGGCAGAGAAGGCTAAAAAGAAACATAGTTGGCACAGTGCAGAGGTTTGGTGAAAGGGCCTTTCATCTCTAGCTCATTGGTTCATGTCTAGCCCGTGTCAGTAATGATTGAAGTCCATCACTATCAGAGGGCTTCCCAGACATCTCTGGAAAATATGTTGGTGGGTATCATTCTGTTTCCTGTTCATTACTGATACTAGACAGGGGGATGCAGAGCTGGCACAGAGGCCTGGGAGTGAAAGATCCCATTTGCACACAGAATAGGATACAATCATAACTACTGTTACAAAGCTTTCCTAATTTTTTTTTAATGACCACTTCTTAATAAGGTACTACAAAATATCTCGCTTTATATTTTACTTATTTAGGCTTTCTTTGGCCTGGTCTTTATTATGCATCAAGAATGGAAATTTTAAAGAGTTTTAAAAATGATTTAAACATTTTTATTTTGTTTCTTTGGAAATTATGTCTCAGCTGGGCCCTTGGTCATGGTGCTGACACTGGGGTTGCTCCGTCAATGCTAGAGCTTTATCTCTTGATGATAAATGTGCATGAGGAAAAGCTTTCTGACAAATTTATTTAATTACCACCTTACGGCATGTGATGCTCCCCTTAAAACTCAACAGTCTCATGCTGCCCACAAGATACTGCCCTCTAGGCATAAATGTAAAGTATTCTCCAAATATTATCTGCAGCTCTCTGTAATTTTTGCTATGTGGTTGGTTCACCTAAATCACATGGTACTGTTTCCACTTGACCGAGTGAGTGAAGTGTTTGTAAAAAAAGGATAGGGAATTTGGGGGAATCCCATTTTTCTGTATGAATCTTCAGACTCTGTGCTAAAATAGTTAAATATTGGGGCATTTACAGATGCCCAGATACTGGCTGAATACAGGCAATGGAAAAACAGGGAGGGAAAAAAGACAATGGAAAATGCTATTTAGAATGCTCCTTTTTCATTGCAACATCAATATTTCTGACATTTTCCAGACAGCTGGGTCTCTAACAATGAGCCAGCAATAGTGAACAGCTACTTTCGTGGTCAGTCTTACTGGACTTACTCAAGTGAGTAACTGCTCACAGTGGCATGAAGGGGTTAGCCGTCTGGCCCCCTGTAATTTCACAAATCAACATGAAGAAGATATGCTAATTTTATTTGTGAAAATATTAGTGCATTGGGTTTGTTTTGCTATTCAGCCAGCACTAGCAGCTACTTTAGGTTGTACAGACTGGTAAACTATTTCCAACTGTAGCCCACAGAGGGACAACTCTGGCACAAGGCACTCTGCCAACAGCTCCAGTCTTTTTTATATTAATATTTTAAAATTCTCAACACTTCCGGGATGGAAAAAAAAATATTTAAATGTCAAGCAAATTCGTTGCCATTCACAAATGAGAGGTGATTTTGGTCTACAAAAGGTCCTGGTTTATTTCAGTTTGGTGCGTCCCAGGCCTGAATTGTTCTAATGTGATAATTACTCCCAAATGACAGAGCCTTCCAAAATGTACTCAGCTTCATGAAAGAGACAGACTAATGCCATAAAAAAGACCCAGGCGACTATTAGCTCGTAGGATATGTCTACACTGCAATAAAACACCTGTGGCTGGCCCGTGTCAGCTGATCTGCGCTCGGGCTGTGGGACTGTAAAATTGTAATGGAGCTATCCAGGAGCCTGGGACCCTGTACCTGGGTGGTTACATTGCAGTTTTATTGCCCTACAACTGAACCCTGTGAGCCTGAGTCAGCTTACATGGGCCAGCCCCAGGTGTTTTATTGAAGTGTAGACATACCCCTTGCTATAAGAGATTCCTACAAAGAGCCTATGCTTTAATTTGGAGCACACTGTGGCTGCATCTACATTACAGCAATCTGTCGACAGGAGTTGCCTGCAGAAGAGATCTTCTGGCAGAACTTCAGTCGACGGATCACGTCCACACACACAAGCAGATTGAAAGAGTGATCCAGTCTGTCAACAGAGCGCAGCTAAACTGCCCAGCTGCTCTCTCAATAGAGCAGCTGACTGGAAGCACAGCAGACAGGGCTGCCTGATGAACCAGAAGCCCTGTCTGTCAACAGAAGGTCCCTCCGAGTGCCTCCACCCCTTTTTGTTGACAGAAACTGTTGACACGGGCATTCTTCCTCACTGCAGAAAGGAGGAATGATGCCAGCTGAAGTGCTATGTTTTGTTGACAAACTGTCGACAAAATGCATTTGGTGCATAGATGGTCCGTGCGTTGTGTCAACAAAACCCTGTAGTGTAGACGTAGTGTGGGAGCGCTCTTGGTCTCAGCCCAACCTTCAGCGCAAAAGCATGCTGAGCTCAGAACGAGCAGCCACGAAAACTGAATTGCTTCTTGGAAGGTGATATCGGCATGCAAGGGAAGAGTTGGAACCCAAGAAAGAAACCAAGAGTAGAAAGGAAATCATCAGTGAGTTTTGCTCTATTGCTTTAGGAGTGGTGGTTTCCTCCTATTGAAAACAGCATGGAGAGGACCCGTATTTAAGGTGTCTATAATATATACATTATATTTGGATAACACACATCTTTTGGAGAAGGCATAAAAACATGGCTTTGCTTGTTTGTGGCCATTTAAATGTTGCTGCACTTTTTTCCAAAGCTAAATACTGGCTAAATTCCATTTTAATTCATTTATTCCTCCTAGGATTTCCCAGGAGTACCAATAAGATAACTTATTCTTCACTTCCCTTTTTTAAAGGCTTTGATAAACAGGTCTCAAAGGGCTGCAATGGTCTGTCAAAAAATCATGTGCTTGACTTGGACTGAATGAGCCTAGAGAGTGAATCCCCTTTTCATCCCACCTGTTCAACCAGATTGTGGTTGAGATCTGGCAGTGGAGACCTGGTACTGCATGAATATAGTGACCAAAACATGCTGAATCTGTGTCTAGAACATGTCCATGATAGCTTCCAAATGGAAAGAGATAGCCAAGGAATTCTGCCCCACTGTGAGGTTAGACAGCCTATAGCAATGGGTTTTGGTACCCTCTTGGAATGGATTCCATCCAGTGTCCTGCTTATAGTACTGTCTGCAAGCCTAGTTCTGCTCCTTATGCAGTTGAGGCTAGTCATCTCTTATACTTCAATAGTAGAGAGCTAGCTGTGCTAGTCTATATATGATCAAAACAAAAAAGCAGTCCACTAGCACTTTAAAGACTAACAAAATAATTTATTAGGTGATGAGCTTTTGTGGGACACACCCACTTCTTAGTCTTATACTTCAAGTATAAGTTGGATCAGAGCATTTGTAACCCAGGATCACTTCTCCCAAAGTGGACTGTTTAGGTTCCTGAGGTTTCCAGCAGACCTGAGATATAATCTTTTGTGGAGTTGTGGTGCAAGAATAACTCCAGTCTTGTGCACCAGAAGAGGTGAATCTGGAACAATAAGACCCAGTTTTCACTTGCGAGAAACAGAAACACGCGTGATGGGCCAAGCTGAGGGGGGAGAACAAGATGGAGAGTTTAGAAGTGGTGGGTCAGTGGCAGGCAGTGCTAATTGCACTCATGTAACACAAACAGCTGTGACTAGGTTTCTGCTCCACCGTCAGGAATGCAACAAAGGTGGGAAGGACCCCCTTGAAGCACCTTGTGTGCTTGTGTTGCTGTCCTGGATTCTCATGCATACCAAAGGGATACTTCCCTTTCTCGATTGCCTCTATTTATTTTTCTTTTTCTGGCCATTTTTCTTGGGGCATGTGCTCAGTAAGTGAAATCTGATGAGAAATAAAACTTCAAACCTTGCTCCTCGACCTGCCAACCTCTTGTAGAGCGGAAATGGCTTAATTTAATAAGTCTGAATTTGGAAACCTGTTTGCTTTACTCTTCTGTGTGGAAATAGTGACACTAAAAGAAAGGCTTTGGGGCTTGGTTGTGTTTGGTTTTCAGTGTCTGTTATTTATTTGGTTTGTTTCAAATGAAGCTCTAAGGCAAGTAAAATGAATGCAAAAAAGTCAGTTTGTCTGTTTTCCTCCTCCTTTTTTGGAGAGGGGAGGGTGAGGGAAGGGGAAATTTATCATTCAGGGGTTTCCCTATCAGGTGAAGTGAATCTCATATGTGAACACACATGCTTGTTTTGCTGAACCTTGAGAGAGCACTGGGTGCTATGATTCTGATGGGTGGGACTTTCTCTTATGGTCTAGGTTTGTGGTTGGGAGGGTAAAATGGACACAACCAAAAAGGTGAGTTCAAATGCACTGGGAATGGAGGAACTGGCAGATTCATCTGAAGTGATCTTGAATCTTTGGGTCGTTTGGGAAATGAATTTTGCGATTATGATTATTAGTTATACTAGAGACCTGGTTGCATCTCCGCTTGCAAGTAGAAGTTGGGCTGGAAGAAAGCCGTAGACAGAAAACTGTTGTAATACACATTCAAAGTTTATGGGCCATGCCCTGCGCTGGCCAGGGGAGGGGCTCTGCTGGGGACTGGGCTGGCCCCATGCTGGCCTGGGGAGAAACTGGAGCTGGCACGGGGATGAGGCGGGGACAGGAATTGCAAAGTGGGGCAGGAGTATTATCCCCCTAATAAATCACTGAATGAAAATTGCAAGTGTCTAAGAAATGCCAAGAGAAACATAAGCCATGATCAGGAAAAGGATGCAAAATGCTGAAAATCAACACAACCTGGACAACAGCCAAAACATAGTGGGTGAGGAGGAGGAAATTTTATAAATTAAAAGGTAGACACACAGAGACAAATTCAGACCTGATGCAAACAAACATAGTTCCCTTGATTTAAGCGATTGTTAATGATGCTTAATCCTGCCACTTGTTTTCCATTTACAAAAGATATGGACATTTCTGGAATTTACATCTGTATGACACCTCTTCCTATCAAGAAGAGGCAAAATAAGGTGAATTACAAGCTAAAAGATAATATACCACTTTCGGATTTCAGTTACATTGGTGTAACTCTGAAGTAATTTAATTCATTAAAGATCACTCCAGATTTACCCTGAGTTCAGAATTAATCTCAATAGATTATTTTTCTTAGATTCTGCAAAAATTCTTCATTGTAGCCATGTGGTACACAACTCTAAAATCTATATAAAAGGTATTAAAATGTGGTTTTGTATCTGTGTCTAATCAAATGCATTACAATATACATCCTGGGGGTGTGTGTGTGTGTGATTTTTCAAAAGTGCTCAATATTGGCCTAACAGCTCCAAGTGGGAGCTTAATCATTTACTTCACTGGGATCAGAGCTGGGCCAGTGCTGAATGCTTTTAAAAATTACGTTCTGTATCTATATTTCGCCTAGAGGAGGGTCAAACTAAGACTCTGGATCCGTGAACTCAAGCGGCTGCATGAGCTATACTGGCGGAGTTTTACAGGGGAGGAAAGAGGTAAGGAAGGTGTTCTGTTCACTTTTGGGAGCTCACCGTATTGTTTGTCCTGTTCAAAGACAGCTTTGGCCTCTCTGCGAAGTCTGGCAACCAGGGAGTTAATTATGGCTCTGTGCATAATGCATCTGACAAAGCAGGTCTTTGCCCACTAAAGTTTATGCTCAAAAAAAATCTGTTAGTCTGTAAGGTACCACAGAACTTCTCATTGTTTTTGCGGGTAAAAACTAACACTGCTACTCCTCTGATAATTATGGTTCCGGCTCTTGTGATTGGGACACCTGTCCTTTGTGGAGTAAAGCTCAGAAGTACCAACTCCTTTCTGTGGCTCATGGAATAACCGCAGGGTTTCTACCACCATGTACAAGCTGGTCTGCATCAGGATCCCGGGCAGAGACAGAAACACTGCCTCATTTTTTTTTTTTTTAACAACAAATGAAAAGTTTTGGTGAATGTTGGATTTGGTTATCAACCACCATGATCATTAATTGCAGGAGTATACTATCACAGCTCTATGGACTGAGCAAATTAATCTCACCAATTTACACCAGGAGAGAACCTGGCTCATCTTCCTTCTTACAGAAGAGAAAACTTGCAACCAACACATATTGTATATAAAAGTCTCAGTCTGTGCACAGAATGACAGCGGATCCCAACGGACACAAAGCCAACACAGAAGCATGATCAAGGTGCAACACAGGATGGAATGCAGCATGCAGAACACTGTGGTTATAACCTGAACTGATATCTCTTGGGGTATGTCTACATTTGCATTCCTCTTTCGAAAGAGGTATGCAAATGAGGGAAAATGCAAATGCAAATGAGGTGCATATTTGCATATTTGGAAACTCATTTGCACAGTCTTATTTCAAAAGAGCTTCTTTCAAAAGAAGAAAACCAGTGTAGACGCTGCTCTTTCAACAGTAAACCTCATCGTTGAAAGAGTCCTTCTTCCCGTTAAATAAAGGGAAGAAGGATTCTTTTGAAGATGGGGCTTACTTTTAAAAGAGCAGCATCTACACTGGTTTTCTTCTTTCGAAAGAAGCTCTTTTGAAATAAGAACATGCAAATGTGCTGCCAAATATGCAAACATGCACCTCATTTGCATTTTCAATTTCCCTCATTTGCATGCCTCTTTCAAATGGGGAATGCAAGTGTAGACGCACCCTTGCGATTCACTCCTCTCCAGTAAAGATGAATTTGCTCAGGAAACAGCTCCTAATTCAGCTGCTATCCTTCCCTGGTGCATCATGGTGCCAATGCTCTTAGAATCATTTGCAGGGAATCCAGATTACTGGTTGCAAGGCTGAGTCTGTTCACACACTGTCCACTGCAGTCCAAGATCAATGTTGGGTTGCACAACTGAATAAAGACACGTACCTGGCGAAGCCAAATGCCCGGCGGTCTGTCTCCAGTTCTCTGTGGCAGCTGCAGCTGTTACCACTCTCAGGCTGCAGACTTGTGGTGGCTTAGAGACTGACGGTCTGTCTCTGCCTTGCTCTCTCATTCTGTCAGATTCATATATTATATCAAGTATCTTTAAAGAGCACAATTGGAAAGCTGGGGCTTATAATTCCATCTCAGGAGTTCTGATGATTCAGACTTGGTTCTTGTGGTTTATGATGTCACCAGAACCCATCGATGGAATCATAGCCCTGTAATTCATGGTTACCCTGTTATTTATTCTGCACAATATATGGCTGCAGTTTAATTACCAGGGAAAATTGTTGAAGCATCTTTGTGGAAACTATAATGTTACTGTAGCAGTATCTAACACAGCACTGACTGAGCCATGATGGCTAATGCAGACAAGATAATACATAATACCATTAGCACAACTGCATCTACTAAGCAGGACAAACCTCAAAAATATCTAACGTGATGGGCCAAATCCAGATCTAATGTAAATAGATGCAAATAGTTTGATTTCAGTGGAGTCGCTGTGACTGAAACAATTCTAACTTATGCCCCAATAATTAGTAAGGGGGAAAACAAGTTTCCAAATCTATGAGAAATTACAATTAAAAATTTTGTGCAAACAAATTTTCTGGTGAAAGTCTTTGCTACTTCTGTTGAAAATACTACAAGAGAATCACAGGGAAGGTGTTTTAATTGGCAGATGATTGCAGAAGATTTCTAATTTTACCTGTACCATCTCAACTCTACTTAACTGATACTGCTTAATATCTCCATGCATGAGATGTATTGTGAGCTGTGCATCTAACTGATACTGGGTCACTGTGTTGCAAAGTGTCATTTGAATAAAAACCAGATGAAAAGTGGTGGTAAAAAGTTTTGGTTTTGCTAACACTTATATCTCAGATAATCTTCCCGGCTGAGATTTACATGGATGCCTAAGGAAATCCCATTCCATGCAAATTGAGGGCTGGCTGAAAATCTGTCAAAACTGATTTTTGACAGACAATCTGATATCAACTAAAGATATTTTTGCATAAAAATTGTCTTCTCCCCACAGTAAATTTCAAGTTTTTCTTAAAAACACTGGAATTCAAGGGTTCGTTGAATTAAAAGCTACAATTTTCAGTGGAAAGAACTTTTTATAGGGGAAAATGAAATTTTGGGCAGCGATATTCAAATCCCTTACCACAGCTTTGAAAAATTCAGCCCATTTTTTCTCTCTCCCCCTCTTCAGCATGCACAGAGCATTATCACTGTGGTATACATCACAGCTCACCATGTCCAGTGGCCTATGAGTCTGCTGCTTATGGGGAATGTCATTTTACAATGTAATGTCTTTTTTTAACGTGGCAGTTTATTATTTTCTACAAGGAATCATTGTTTTAGCCTGAGCAACCAACATGTGTTTCATGAGATATCACCTTTTAAACACTTAGCAATTGAGTTTCAGTCATCAGCCTTTCGTCCCTGGACTCATACGATTATACTGTTTTAGTAACATGATACAGTGCAACATGGGGGAAAGCAGCCTTCAGATTTATGGTGGTTCTCCGTTCTAATCATGTTGTTGCTTAGACTTTGCCTAAGCTATCAATCATTTTTAATGACAGTTTCAGAGAAAAAGGCTGAAAAACAAATCTTACATAACTTTCACCTCGTTGGTGGCATGCCATAGCTTAAACCTTTTTATGGCAAAGTGTTGCATATGGAAGTTATGCAAAATAAGAGTTACACCTTACCCTGTCCTTAATGAGTGCAGGGAACCTCACCCACCACAGGAGCAGGGCAACCTAGCTACCTAGAATGAAATCCTGGCTCCCCTCAGGTCAGTGACAAAACTTACACTGACTTCAGCGGAGCCAGGGTTTCACTCCTTTGATCCAATGTGCTAATGGTGTCTATGTCCCAAAGGCAGCACGATCACCTGGTACAGAGAAGTCCTATGACCTGTGTTATATAGGAGGTCGGACAAGATGACCACAGTGGTTCCTTCTGGCCTTATAATCTATGAGGTTCTTAGGTAGATCAATGCTTCCTTTGTGTACCTGATGTGGTCAGCACCAGGTAGCTGGATGGGGAGTGCGGTGCCAATCATGCCGCTTTGCAATGGCTTCATCTCACTCCAGCTGATGTGAAAGACTCACTGGCGTCTCACTGGACTGGAGGTTTAGGGCATAGGGAGCTGGAATGGGTGTCGCAGAACAAGGCTCTGTTCCTGGCTGGGCCACTTCCCTTCTCTGTGCCCTGTTAACTCTCCCACCCTTTATCTATTTAGAAGACAAGCTCTTTGGGGCAGGGACTGTGCCTTAGGCCATGTCTGCAGTAGGAGTGCTGTGCTGGTGTAGTACACTGACAAAGCTCACTTCAGGTGGACAGAGCTCATACCAACAATGTTGTGTGTTTAGTAGTCTTGTATAACTTATTTAACTGCCACCAACATTTTTGGAATAAAAGTGCTATATTGCCAGTATAACTATACCTGCACGAGGGGGTTTTGCCAGCACACCTCTGTCAGCCACAAATCACATCCCTGGTCAATGTGGCTCTGTCAGCAGAAGTGTATGGCATAGACATGGGCTCCCTGTGTGTTACAAGTCCTAGAACAGCAAGGCACTGAGCTTGGTTGGGCCTGTTAGGTGCGACTGTATTATTATTATTATCAAGAACAACAGCAGAGCCCCAGAGAAGCAGCAGTGGGCTCTGAATAGCACATTACCTCCTGGTCTCCTGCAACTTCCTGGCCTTTGCTTGGCTGCTACCAATGGCAACTTCCCCTAGCAGCAGTGTTTTCCCTTCTGGAAAGATGTTTCTAGTTGTAACCTCCTGCTCGATGAATTCTTTCTGACTTACACTTTGGCACATTGGGTTTGTCTGATTGTATTCCCAGTAGGTTTGCTGGGTTAATTGTTGGAGCTCTTTCAAGGCCAGATTTTGTCAAGCTAATTTACATTAGTACTTCATTCCTTGAATATGTCCACATATTCCAGCAGGGCTATTCATGGAGTTTAAGTGTATCCAGAAATGGTGTCAGACTATGGCCCCCAGCTCCCCATGGAGCTGTTCATGGAGGTACGGTATAGTATTGCTCCAAAGAGGTATGAGGATCATAATCTGGCCCACTGGCTTTATAGCCCTTAGTTACTGATTCCAGTTAACCAGTGGGGCCTGGAGCAGCTTCCTGCATTCCATGGGCAGGGGGCTGCTCCAGGCCCACAGGGCCCACCACAGACGGGAATTGCTCTGGCTGCCCACAGCAGTCCCCGTCCACAGAGAGCTTGGACATATTGGCTTTACAGAGCAGCCCCTGTCTGCAGTCTCTGGGACAACTGCACCAGCCAGACCGCAGTGGAAGCTGGAGAGGCTGTACCAGCTCAGCCAGGTGCAGCTCCCTCTTTAATTAAGCAGGATTTTACATCCTTGGTTTACACGTTACTGCTGTATGTCCCCCTCAAGTGCCAAGGATGTATAGATGTTCAGGACCCCCCTATGGCTTTCAAGCAAGAGAATCTGGACTTCAAGGCTCAAACTCCCCAAGAACTGAAAGAGCCAAGCAAAGGGTAGCATTTAAGTCAATATTCATAGATGTCATTTATTATCTGAGAACTGGAGGGAGGATTTGATTGGATTTTGAAAGACGTGATTCATATTTGCACCCAGGTCTTGGCTATGCATGGAAGTTAATGTGGAGTAAGGAGAATGAAGGGCCAACGTGCTTGTTCCTGATCAGCTCCCTATCTGGATCATCTTATTCCAAAATCGTATTATCGTGTGTAAGCTAGCTTAATCTACACAGGAAGTTTATCAGGAGTCATTAATTAGGAATAAACTGTTCCAGACTAAGTCTAGGTGTAGATGAGCTCCCAGGGTTTTTCAACATACAGCAGCAATGCATGTTAGAGGGGTTTGATTTTGAAAGTACACTAATAATGTTGCCACTAACTAGCCTGTGTATACTCCTCTGGCACAGCCTAAAAGTTCCTTAATGCACTTTAATTCAGGACTGTTTGAAATGGCACAACGTTCAAGTACATGAGGGAACTTTTAGTTTTTGCCCAGCAGGGTCTACGTAGGCCAATTACAATTTACAGCAGTCACGCCCCTTTGTGCTACTCCTGCTCTGGAAAGCCGAGGTGGTGGGTGAGGAGGGTTTCAAAGGAGAATTAGACTTTTGTTGGATACATTTTTACCCAGTGTTGGTTTCCGGGTGGGAGTGAGACTGAGGAACCTTCTGAATATGTTTCTGCCTTTTGCATAACGCCGTGCACGATGTTTGTTTATTGCAAGAAGTGCTAGTGGGGCTGACAGCCTCAGGGTCTACACCACTCCATTTCAGGCTTTAGATGGTTGGAAATGCATGAGGAACAATTGCCTTGATCTTTTATTGCTCTGGTAAATCATTTATTTGCTTGCCTACTGATGAATTCCTCCTCACCCACCTTATCAAATATCATAATCATGGTGTATAGGCTTTTAACCAAGTTCTCCAGGTCTGCCTACATAGCTCACTGATTATAAATGAACTGATGACCTCTAAGAGCTCAGCTCCTTTGAAGAAGTCTTGTAACGGTAACTTGCTGCCACCCTTGTTCGTAACAGACCAAATTCAAGTCTGGATTTGAACTCTCTTGGCGTTAAGGGGGCTTTGGATCTGGGGTATTATACTGGAACTGGCTCTGCTATGTTACTGAATCTTCCTGATGCTGGCTGGATCATACAGAATGTACCTGTTTGAATGATTGAATGCTGCTGTCTTCTCTGCCATATTATGTATGTTAGTCATTAGCAGTGTGCTTCACTGTCAAAGTCCTCCAGTTAGCCAAACGGTTGGCTCTGTGGCACTTGTATTGCCTTTAATTGGTTTGTCCATCCAGGAGTTTGGCATGCAGGTGTGTGCCACACCGCTGGGTGTGCCAAGGATTGCTGGCAGTTGTGAAGAGGGTGTGCAGAGGGGCATGGGGGTGTGTGGCTGAGGGACAGGCTGTGTATGTTAAAAGTTGCGCCACCTAGGAGTACCCTAGCACATGCATTTTCTACTCTGCTGTCCTGCTGTCTGGGCGCTGGGACGATCACCTTTTCCAGTCGGATGAAATCAGGCCCCCCCCCTCACAGTGCTGTGCCCGTGACCGTGGGGAGTTGCTTTGAGGATGGGGCTTCAGCTGCTTCTGTCTCTGAAGTCTTTTCAGGCACATAGGGCTTTGTCTCTTCTCACTCCGTTGCCTCCGCTGGGGCTGAGTCACGGCATTCGGTGTGTGTGCGCTAACACCTCGGAGAGACTGGCTCTTCTCTTGTCTCACTTCCACACTCAACCAGAGTGGGTCCTCGCGCTGGGGGTTTGTGGTTTGTCTCAAGATATAAGACATCCTCCCTTGATGGCTACCTTACTCCCACAAGCTACAAAGGACTGGCGAGAGGGGGAGAAGATGCTCCAGGGGTGTTGCTTCCCACTGGGATCCTTGCTTACAAGCCCACAGAATGTGGAACAGGCACCTTTAAAATCACCCCTCAATGAGACCCAAACCACGGGAAATGAACACACACACACACACACACACACACACACACACACACTGCTGAGCTGACAATAGTGAGGAAGGGAAGTTACCCAGTGAGGTCAGGGAGAAAGCAGGCCAGCAGGGCGTTCCTGTCAATCAGGGCAGACTGCTGCCGCTCGCGATGTTCTTCTGGCTATCACAGTCCTGACAGCAAAATAAATAAGTGAACAATGGAAAAGAAGACAACGGCAGCAGCTTTGCCTCCAAACGAGCGTAGCCAGGACATTATGGTACTCAGGTCTCAGCAGGTTCAGCACACACTGCAGCGGGGTCAAACTACATGATCATACTGATCCCCTCTGTCTTAATCGGTGAGGCTGGGAATATGTTACCTGCCCATCACTTTGGGAAATTGGCCTTTTGAGCTGTCTACCCTATCTGTCCATCACTCTGTCTCCCGACCCTTTAAGCTCTCATACCGGCTCCTGTCACAGCTCTTTCTGACCTCTGTCCTGGGACATAGGCTCACACCCAGGGCTGACACTGTAGAAGGGCTGCTGTGTTACTCCCCTTCTGCCTGATTGGTGGGTTTGCCTCAGGTGGAATGAGGATCCCATGGCGCTTTAGGGAAGGAGGAAGGGATAACATCAGTATCCTGGCTACCGTCTCGAAGTAAAACAGCTTCTAATCCAGACTGCTGCTGAGCCCTTACTTGATAATTGCACTGATGGTTGTGTTGGTTTGAAAACCTGGTACAATGTGAGTATGAAAATACCTGTACAATGCTGGAGTTTGTTCTGTAGTGGCATCTACCCTCTGATACCTGCACAATTTTGTAAGGTTTGCGGATGAATTAAGAATGGGAATTTTTCTTTCTTTCAGATTCCGGTTTGAAGAAGCCCCCTCTCCTCATTGACATACTTTTCAATATCAAGCATTGAAAGGTTGTGAGAGTACTAGTCAACTGTGAGATCATAGAACCTTAGGGCTGGAAGGGACCTCAGGAGGTCATTGAGTCCAGCCCCCTGCCCAAAGCAGGACCAACCAGAACTAAACATCCCAGCCAGGACTTTGTCAAGCTAAGACTTAAAAACCTGTAGGGATGCAGATTCCACCACCTCTCTAGGTGACCCAGTCCAGTGCTTCACCACTCTCATCGTGAAAAAGTTTTTCCTAAAATCCAACCTAGACCTCTCCCACTGTAACTTGAGACCATTGCTCCTTGTTCTGGCATCCGTCATTCCTGAGAACAGCCTCCCTCCATCCTCTTTAGGACTGTCCTTCAGGAAATTGATGGCTGCTATCAAATTGCTCCTCACTCTTCTGCAAACTAAATAAGAGATGGGACAAATGCACATGGCACACCATGGGTCTTCCTTGATGTTTACCTGCCAGAGTGCTAAATCCACCCATTCATGTGCCTGACGCTTGTGATTAGCTGCATGCACAGGGCATGGGAGCATATGACAGTGTATGTGTGACGCAGGGGGCCATGTGAGAATATGTATGGCGATGTGTATACACAGGCATATGTGTGCAATATGCTTATGACTCATTCTCGTTAGCTGAGGTTGAGCATAAAGCGGGTTGGACGTTGCTCTGTGTTTCACCTCTGTCAATGAGGGGTAGAGTTTAATGGAATTGCTTTAGATTTGCATGGTTGTAGCTGAGAACCAGACTTTGCTTTCCTTCCTCTGTGCTTGTACATGTTTGGGCCCAATGTTTGGAAGTGATTGTGTGTGTGTATATGTGTGTGTGTGTGTGTGTGTGTGAGATCTTCAAATAGTGTGTGCTTGGCAAGGTGTGAGTGGGTACTCTTATCTCCATGTGTGTTCGTTGATGTGGCCCTACATGTGGGGGTCTCTTATGGGTAGTGAGGGTCTGTGGCTTGCCATGTGCAGGTCAGACTAGGTGATCATGATGGTCCCTTTCAGCCTTAAAAGTCTGGGCGACATTCATGGGTATTGAAAGGGAGATTTTCTTTTCCTTTTGTGTGCACCTCCATTCCAGTTCACCTGGGTGAGAGTTCTTGTCTGGGTATTTATGCATGTGTCATAGGTCCCTGTCCACATGCCTTTCTTTACATCCAAATATGTATTTTAGGGACTGAGACAAGCGTAAAGGTTGGTGTATCGTTGTGCCCATGTGGATATCCACGTGCATGTACACAAGCTCATGTGTATACATCAGTGTTTTTGTTTGTGAAATACGGTAGAGGAGAGTCACACAAATGTAGAGCTGGGAGGGACCTTGAGAAATCATTAAAGCCAGACTCTGTACTGAGGCAAGATCAGGTAAAACTAGACTGTCCTTTATAGGTGTTTATCTGATCTACTCTTAAAATCCCCCAGTGGATGGGGATTAAGAACATATATGAGAACAGCCATACTGGGTCAGATCAAAGGTGCATCTAGCCCAGTACGCTGTCTTCCAACAGTGGCCAGTGCCAGGTGCCCCAGATGGAGCGAACAGAATGGGTAATCAGAACAAGTCATCCCTCCCCTGTCACCAATTCCCATACCATTCCTGCCCATTCTCACTAATGGCTATTGGTGGACCTATTTTCCAGGAATTTTTCTAGTTCTTGTTTGAACCCTGTTATAGTTTTGGACTTCACAACATCTTCTGGAAAGGAGTTCCACAGGTTGACTGTGTGGTGTATAAAGAAGTACTTCCTTTTATTTGTTTTAAACCTGCTAGCTATGAATTTCATTTGGTGACCCCAAGTTCTTGTGTTATGGTAAGGAGTAAATAACTCTATTCACTTTTTCCACGTCATGATTTTATAGATCTCTTAGTACTCTCTTTTCCAAGCTGAAAAGTCCCAGTCGTATTAATCTACCCTCATATGGCACTTTCCATATCACTAATCACTTTTGTTGCCCTTTTTTGAACTTTTCCCAATGCCAAGTCATCTTTTTTGAGATGAGGCAATCACATCTGTGTGCAGAATTCAAAATGTGGCCAGACCATGGATTTATATGGAGGTGATAAAATATGCTCTGTCTTATTCTCTATCCCTTTCTTAATGGTTCCTAACATTCCTTTTTCAACTGCTGCTGCACAATGAATGGATGTTTTCAGAGAACTATCCACAGTGACTTTCTTGAAGAGTAATAGCTAATTAAGTCCCTATCATTTTAGATGTATTGTTGGGATTATATTTTCCAATATGCATTTTTACATTTATCAATATTAAAACATTAACAACATCAACATTAGAATTAATTTGCCAATTTGTTGCCCATTCACTTAGTTTTATGAGATCCTTTTGAAGCTCCTCACAGTCTGCTTTGGACTTAACTATCTTTAGCAGTTTAGTAACATCTGCAAAATTTACCTCCTCATTGTTTACCCCTTTATCTAGATCATTTATGCATATGTTGACCAGGATTGGTCCCACTAATTCTCTCTCTCCATTTTGAAACTTCACCCTTAGTTTCCTGTGTTTAAACCAGTTGCAAATGCCTGAGAGATCTTCCCTCTTACACGTATCGGAGGGGTAGCTGTGTTAGTCTGGATCTGTAACAGCAATGAAGGGTCCTGTGGCTCACGAAAGCTCATGCTCAAAACTTTTCTGTTAGTCTATAAGGTGCCACAGGACCCTTCGTTCCTCTTACATGATAACAGTTTACTTTGCTTAAGGGCCTTTGGTGAGGGACCTTGTCAAAGGCTTTCTGGGAAACTACGTACGTGCTTGTTGACCCTCTTAAAGAATTCTAGTACATAGGTGAGACATGATTTCTCTTTACAAAAACCGTGTTGACTTCCCCCTAGAGGTTGTATTAATCAATGTATCTGACCATTCTGTTCTTCACTATAGTGTCATCCCATTAGCCTGGTATTGAAGTTACACTTACCAGCCTGCAATTGTCAGGATCATGTCTAGAGCCCTCTTAAAAACTGGCATCACATTAGCTATCCTCCAGTCATTTGGTACAGAAGATGCTTTAAAGGATAAGTTACCAACCACAGTTATCATTTCCTCAATTTCACACCCACATTTTTCCTGGAATCTTACAAACCTTCACCACCCTTTGAGTTAGAATGTCTTTCCTAATGTATAACCTAAATCCCCCTTGCTGCACATTATGCCCATTCTTTCTTGTCCTGCTTTTTGGTGGACTTGGAGAACATTGTCCTCTTTATAACAACTCTTAACATATTTGAAGACTGTTATCAACTCACTGTTCAGGCTTCTTTTCTCAAGGCTAAGCATGCCCATTTTTTAACCATTCCTCATTGATCAAGTTTTCTCAACCTTGGATAATTTTTTTGCTGCATTCTGGCATGTCTTCAATTTGTCCACATCTTTCCTAAAGTGTGGTGTCCAGAATTGCCCATAGGGGAGTTAATTGTTCTGCTCTTCTTGGCATTGGAAAAGCCTCAGCTAGAGAATTGTGTCCAAGCACTAGCCGGCTAGTACATCCCATAATATTAGCCTTCTTTGCAGCTCCCAGACCTTTTTCAGTAATACAACCACCTAGACAGTTCTTCACCATTTTGTAGTTGCGCATCTGATTTTTTTCCTTCAACTTTGTACTTCTTTTTTTAAACGTAATCTTATTGAATTCAGACCAGTTCTCCAATTTAAGATCATTTTGAATTCTAATCCTGTCTTCCAAAGTGCTTGCAACCCCTGCCAGCTTGGTGTCATCTATGAATTTTAAAAGCTCACCCTCCACTCTATTATTTGAATCTCTAAAAAAAAATATGGAAAAGAACTGGACACAGGACTGACCCCTTTGGGACACAATTGGATATGTCCTCCCATTTTGACAACAAACCATTGATAACTGCTCCTTCAATATAGTCTTTCAACCAGTTGTTCACCCGCTTTATAGTAATTACATCTAGCCTACATTTGCCTAGTTTGTTTATGAGGGTGTCCTCTGGCACTGTGTCCAAAGCCTTACTAAAATCAAAATATGTCACATCTGCTGTTCCCCTCTCCCATCCAATAAGCCAGTAACCCTGTTAGAGCAAGAAATAAGGTTGGTTAGGCATGAATTGTTCTTGAAAAAATCCATGTTGGATATTTCTTTTAACCCTATTATCCTCCAGGCACTTACAAATTGGTTGCTGACTAATTTGTTCCAGTATCTTTCCAAATACCTAAGTTAGACTGACTTGTTTATAATTCCATGGGTCATTTTTCTTTCCCTTTCAAAAGATAGGTACTAGGTTTGTATTTTTTCATTGTCCTGGGATCTAGAATGTCCTCTAGGAGTTCTTAAAGATAATTATGGGGGATCTGATGATTGCTTCAACTAGTTCCTAAAATACCTCCAGATTAATTTCATCAGGACCTGCTGATTTGTATACATCTAATGTATCAAAAGTATCTTTAACCTGATCTTTCCCTGTTTTGGCTTGCATCCTTTGACTCTTATTCTTAATATTAATTGTGTTAAGCTTCTGGTCACCATTCATTCACCCTTTAAGTGAAGACTCATGCAAAATAGCTTTTTAATATCTTAGCTTTCTTGATGTCCTCAGTTATTAGTTCTCCTTCCCCACTTAGTAGAGGACCTACTTTTTCCTTTGTCTTTCTCTTGCTCCTAAAGTATTTAAAGAACCTCTTCTTGTTATGTTTTATGCCCCTGGCTAGAAGAATGATGGCATAATGGCTAGGTCCAGGTCAGGATAATTGGGTTCATTTCCCTGCTCCCTCACAAACTTCCTGCTGGCAGCGCGACAGGTACAGTACTTTCCTGAAGACTAGGGAGACCTTATTGAATTCAGGCTATGTCTATACTAGACATAGCAGTTGACCGCTGATACACAATTTTAGCTACGCCAATTGCATAGCTAAAATTCACTTATCAGCATTCGACTGCTAGGGCTGTCCTCACAGAAGTAGGTCGATGGGAACATTTCTCCCATCGACCTTCTTTAATCCTCGCTGCTTGCAAAGCGCCCCAGGGTTGATGTTGACCTGAGAAAGTGCTGTTTCATGCGTCTGTGAGGCAAAACCATGGAAGATTGACCCTGAGTGGGTCGCTCTTCCACAATAGTGTGGAAACGGGCTAAGTTTAAGTATCTTTAGGTTTCATTGTATCGGATAAATTGTTTATGTATTATTGTGGTCTGGAAATGTAAGTAAGCTTTCAAGGGAGGAGACGTGATCTGGTAGTTGAAAGGACTGTAGTGAAAATGTGCCAAAAATAATTGACTTTTGGGACAATACATATGAAGTGACCTATTAGGGGAAAATGCAAATTCCACGCCTCCACTTACGCAAAACCCTGGCCTTTTTATGTTTTGATCTGAAAAGAGGGTTATTTACTGATCATTGTTTGCATGAGTAGTGGGGAAATCAAGGTTGCAATGCAGAAAATCTAGGTTGGACACTAGGAAAAACTATTTCATTAGGAGGGTGATGAAGCACTGGAATGCATTGCCTAGGGAGGTAGTGGAATCTCCACCCTTAGAAGTTTTTTAAGGTAAGGCTTGACAAAATCCTGACCAAAATGATTTTGCTGGGGTTGGTCCTTCATTGAGCAGAGGGTTGGATTAGATGACCTCCTGTGGTCTCTTCCAACCCTAATCTTCTGATTCTTTGTTTCGGTGAGGCCAAGGTCAAAGGCCTATGCTGGATAAGAAAATGACTCAACTATTCATGATGGTTCTGGTTCTGAATCTAAGACAGTTATGAACTGTAATCATGGGTAAAATTCAACTGGAGGTTTTGAAGGACTGACACCAACTAGAGCCCAAGGATGGAGCTGGGGTGATCTCTGGCAAGCCTGTACTTGCATGGAGGTTCTTTTATTGTTTTAATATATTTTCTATTTAATCCTTTCATCTTAAGAGTAATCATCTTTGCATGCAAAGGGCCGTATGTAACCTGTGACTGCAGATAGTTCTAGCTATTCACAGCCTCCTGAGAGTAAGCAAAAGACTGACACTGGCATACTTAGGCTGTCTGGTTTGCTGGAGCTATGATGACATAGACAGGGAACTGAGCAGCCTGGAAAGGAGGGAGAGATACACAGATCTGCGTCTGAAAGAGCTGGCTGCTGAGGAGCTGGGATCTCAGGGTGGGTGTCCTTGAGAAGCTATCCAGTGGTGGGGTATACAGGTTCAGTTGCCCTCAACAGTGATAATTGAGCAAGTCATTTAACCTCCACTTTGCCTCATTCCCCATCTGTAAATGGGGGATAATGATTACAGAAGGATGTTCTGAGATTAAATGCATCACAGATTGTGAGGTGCTCAGCTACCACTGAAGCGGGACATGCATGGTGTTGGGGCAAACGTCTGCTTTTACTGGCGGCAGCTGGGGGAGGTGGAGGGGCAGGGAAGCAACACAGTTCCAGCTTTATGTAATGTCCTTGAGCGTCTACCCGGGTGTAGGCCAGGAGAGATGCTCAGCTGGCCCATGTCACCGCTGCTCTGAAAAAGAGCAGTCTGTGTCCCTGACTGGCATGGGATGCCAACCACAGCATGTTTGATAGCTGGCTGGAAGCCCAGCCTGTCTCAGCCAGCAGTCCACATGCTTGTGAGGCCGCTACTTGTCAGTCAGCTTGGTGTAGGCAGGCTTTGATGTTCGCCAGCGATTAAGCAATAGGTCGGGAATTCTGCACTGCTGCTGTGTGAGTAAGCAAAAGGATTATGGCTCTGTGTGCCATCTGACCTCCCCGCTGCCCCCAGCAACACCCATGCAGCACAGGGGAGACAGTGGCCAGCAAGGAGGTCTGCAAATATATGTATGTTTGATTCAGCAGGTGTGTATCAATGTTTGTTGTGTGTGTATATTAATTTTTGTGTAAGTACAAACTGGTGCTTTCTTGCGTGTTGTGGGTGTATTTAGTAATGCGCAGATGTCTGACTGTGTGTGCATGGATGATTGTGTTGGAGCATGTGTGTCTGTGTTTATGATATGGATCCATGGTATGTGTGTGTGTGTGTTGTTTATGTATATCTGATAGCAGCAAATAACACCATCTCCCTACCTGGAATGTACCACAATATTCTCCCATCCCTCCCAGGATTAAAAATAGCTACAAATAGCAGAGATGCTGAAGGAGCTGACCCTATTCTCTTTTAAACAGCAGTGAGCAAATCAGCAGCCCCCCCGCCCCACCGCACCCCGGTGCATGCTGGATCCATGTTCACTTTTGCATAGGCGTTCGGGGAGGAAAGAGAAGCAACAATTCATTTGCCAGTGCCTTCGAGCCAGGAAACCTAAGCTTGGAGAATTTCCAAGGCCATGGCACATTCATATCTAAAGAGAGTGTCAGGCCCAGACAGACACACACACACAGAGGAATGGATAGGAAGGGGTATTCTTAAAGCACCACAGCGGTTAAGACGCACAGACAATCTCAAGTTTTCAGGCCATAGCTGTCAGGATGCTGTGCTTTATTCATCACCCCCCACTCTGTGGTGATAAAAATTTACACAGCCAATGAAACGAAGATTAATTTCATGTGAAAAGCTGACAGAATGGCCCATGTCATTGCTTTATTTATGCCAGCACTCAGTGACTCCACGCAAGTTCCATCGAGGTGGCAGACACCCCGTCCCCTTGAGCCATCTCTTCTCCTCTCTAATGATGCCACCGTTTTGACAAAACTGAGCAACACAGCCGGTATGTGCGAAGTTGGAATTAATTTTCTTCTGAAAGGTCAAGTATGTTAATGAGCTTTTGGCTGCCTGTGTTTGCATTCTTATCTCTTTTTTTTTCTTAATAGAAAAAGAAAGAAAAGACGAGGGGGGGGAAAAAAAGGAAGGGCGGGAGAAGAAAAAGAAATCACAGCCAGCATAAGGGCCTGCTTTATTTTATATTTTTTTCATGTTCTCCTCTCTTTCCTGGGATATGGCAGGATGAGGCAGGAAAGGGGGTTATGGTCTTGGTGGACTTCTCTGTAGGTTGCTTGGAGGGTTCAGACCGGCTGTGGATGACATACATGGCAGAGGTTGTGGAACCTGGCACTGGGGAGGTGAATTACACTTACAGAGTACTTGAGGATTTGGCTACAACACCATCTGCCTGCAGCCAGCTTGGCTTTCCCTTGTCACCATTGCAAAGCAGCTGAGCCTGCCCTTGGCAGGGTCATCTACATTTTGGGGAGCACAAAGTGAAGGAATGAATAAGGTTGCTGGAAAGGAAGGGGCTGCGAGGAAGAAGGTGACATGAGACAGGTCATGGGTGGCCAGCCTTACAGACAGGAGAGAGTATTCTGGGGGCTAATGTGTGGGGGATATAGGCAGATGGAAGAGCGGTGATCCCCACTTCTTATACATTGCATGGCTCTTAAACCATGGTGTGCTGCCCTCTTTTATCCTTCAAATCCCTCCAATATTTCTAATCATTGATTTTTGTCACAATCACACATGGTGAGTTGGACCTTCAGAGTCTTGTTGATTTCAGTAGACTTCTTGTGGGATCAGATGGTGATCAACATGAATAAAAGTGACGGAACTGGATTCTGTGGATATGTCTACACAGCAAAGAGAACCCCACGGCTGGCCTATCAAAGTTAACTCGTGCTTGTGGGGCTCAGAGGCCGTGTCTACACCAGCAAGTTCTTCTGAAATATTTTTCAAAAGAAGGGGCTCTTTCACAAATTTCCAGTGAAGCATTTACACACAAAAAGCGTTCTTTCACTATTACATCGAAAGAGCGCAGTGCTCCTTTTGAAAGCACTCTTCTACGCCTGTTTCAGGAAGAGCGTCTTCTTTCAAAAGAAAACATGTGTAGACGCTCTGCGGGCCCTTTTTTTCGGAATAGCAGTCCTCATGGCACCTGATTTCTTCAGACCCTGGCCCATTCTTTCAAAAGAGTGGGGGCTGTGTGGATACTCTTTTTCGAAAGAGCAGATCACTCTTTTGATCTGCTTTTTTGTGTGTAGGTGCGCTCTTTTGAAAGAAGTTCTTTTGGAAGAGATCTTCCAGATAGGCTTCTTTCAAAGGGTCGCTGTAGTGGAGATGTAGGCAGACAGGGGCAGTTTTGAGAGTGGAAGATGGAGCCATTGCAGCAAACACACTCTTAAGATGAACCCTGTCCATGTTGATCAAGGGAAAACTGAATTTACTTGATATTTAATTCTTTCTGCATCCTGAAAAGTCCATTGAGCCCCCTTCCTTCCTTCCTGCCTGCCTGGCCCCCAACAATGTGGGCAGATGGCAAACACCAGCTCCACAAGTGGATTAGGCAGGGGGGCTGGACTAGATGACCTCCTGAGGTCCCTTCCAGCCCTAGAATTCTATGAATCTATGATTATTGGCAGCAACAGCCATGTTGTTCTGGCCTTTTTAAACTTTCTGGGCCCACATGCACATGTTGTATCTTCCATCAGCTCTGCTCTGTTCTAATGAACACACTGGCGACTGAGATCCTGCTGTGAACCCAAAACAGATGTAGGTACTTCTGGAGGTCGAACTTTAGTCGTCATGTCCCTTCACTCCTCTCTGTAAGCCCATCTGAGACTTGACTTGAGGCTTCCTTCTTACGCAAGATTGGTAGGAACACCGGACTAAATCCTCTGCTCTATTCCCCTATATCCACGGTAAACCACTTCCTGGGATGTATCGTACAGCACCATACAAATCACACTGGGATTTGGCCCACAGTTTGCCAGTTATTTTCTACGGTAAGGCCAGGAAGAGGAGCTGAGCACCCAGCATGGAACTTGGAGGGAGGAGCACAGCGTGAACGGGGAAAGAGTTCGGAAGAGGGTCCAGGAAGCCAGTCTTTGTGCACGAGGTTGGAATGCAAGCTGCAGCTGCACCACCTCTGTGCTTGATAAAGAATAATAGAATCGTAGGGTTGGAAGAGACCTCAGGAGGTTATACAGTCCAAACCTTGCTGAAAGCAGAACCAATTCCTACTAAATTAGGCCAGCCAGGGCTTTGCCAAGTCAGGACTTAAAGACCTCCAGGGAAGATGATTCTCCCACCACCCTAGGTAACCCATTCCAGAGCTTCACTACCCTCTGAGGCTGTGTCTGTAGTTCCCCAGAATCGACTTCTTCCCTTCTTTAAATATGGGCACTACGTTTGCCTTTTTCCGGTCATCCAGGACCTCCCTCAGATGCCATGAATTTTCAAAGATAATGGCTAATGGCTGTGCAATCACATCAGCCAATTCCCTCAGCACCCACAGATGCATTTGATCCGCCCCATGTATATGTGACAAGTATCAGAGAGGTAGCCATTTTAGTGTGTATCTTCAAGAACAACAAGTCCTGTGGCACCTTAAAGGCTAACATATTTTGGAGCCTAAGCTTCGTCAGATGCATCGGGTCTTTGCCCATGAAAGCTTAGGCTCCAAAATATCTGTTAGTCTATGAGGTGCCACAGGACTTCTTGTTGTTCCCATGGATACGTATATGTCCAACTTTTTGGAATAGTTCTTAGCATGTTCCTCCTTCACTGAGGGCTGCCCACCTCCTCCACATACTGTGCTGCCGAGTGCCGCACACAGGGAGCCAACCTTGTCTGTGAAGACAGAGGCAAAAAAGCATGGGATACTTCAGTGTTTTCCACATCATCTGTCACTAGGTTACGTAAAGATCCCTCACCTACTCTGGCCGGCCGTTTATTGCTAACATGTCTTCAGAAACCTTTCTGGTTCCCTTTCACATCCAATTGCTCGCTGTAACTTTGAAGTTTCCGCGTCTTACAAGTTTCCTTTTTGTGTTTAAGCTCATCAAAGAATTCTTGGTTACACCAGGCTGGTTGCCTACCATATTTGCCTTTTTTTGTTGCACATCAGGATGGTGCATTCCTGTGCTTTTGGTAAGGTTTCTTTAAAATACAGCTTACTCTCCTGGATGCCTTTCTCCCTCCTTGTCATGATCATGAGGGTTAGCCAGCAGCCTAGAAGTAAAAAGGTTAACCTGCTCAGCCAGGTGGGGTTGGCCTATAGGAATGTAGGTAAAAATTGAATTTTGGCTCCTCCCTCTTCTGTTCTCTGGTCTTTTTGCTTTTGTCCAGCATGAGGGAGAGAGACACAGAATAGCTCCCTCCAAGAACAGGCCCTCCAATCTTCTGTAAGTAGGATAAAGTTTAGACAGATCCGTTAGGCTTTATTGTTTTATGGTTTGGGAAGTGGGGTCTAATGTCTGTGCACTTTTTAGAAATGTTCTTTTATTCTCCTAGGAATTAAGTTCTAGGCCCATGGTGGAGACTCCCCATGTGTTTTACTTTGTGACTCTTCCATTTAGTCATGAGGCTTGCAACACGAATATTGTTGTAATAATAAAAGTTCTTTCTTTTTCTTTTTATTAACCTGGTATTGGTTAATGTTTGTGTCCTGGTTTTTACTTTTGGGGCTAAGATTTCCCAAGTAGTCTCTCCCTGGTTTCCTTATTATTACTTGGGTGGTGGCAGCAAATCAAATTTTATCCCCAAAATCTAAGGTTTTCAGGATTTTTTGGGGAAGTTTATACCAAAACCTGGTAGATAAGGTTTTGAAGGTACTTTTGCTGGCCCCCACTTCTGCATTTATCTTGCTAGAGTGGGGAAGGAGCCATGACACTCCTGTTAGCATCCCAGGGGACCCTGCCCATCAGTTCCCTGAGGAAGTCAAAGTCCACTTTTCTGAAGCCCAGCATCTGTATTTTTGCTTCTCTCCTTTCTTCCTTTGGTCAGGCTCCCAAACTTGAGCATCTAATGAACACTGCTTCTCAGATTGCCACCCACATCTACTTCCCCTACCAATTCCTCCCTCTTTGTGAGCAGCAGGTCAAGCCGTGCATGGTCCCTGGTTGGTTCCTTCAGCACTTGCACTGCGAAGTTGTCCCCACTGTTCTCCAAAAACTTCTTGGATTGTCTTTGTTTTACTGTATTGGTCTCCCAGAAGACATCAGTGTGACTGAAGGGCCTTATAAGAACCAAGGCCTGTTATCTGGAAACTTCTATTAGTTGTCTGAAGAAAGCCTCATCTACCTGGCCTATAGCAGACACCTACCATGACATCACCCTTGTTGCTCTCGCCTCCAAACTTAACTCAGAGACTCTCAACATGTTTTTCTCTCATTTCATACTGAAGTTCTGAGCAATCATACTGCTGTCTTACATACTGTGCAACTCCAACACTCTTTCATGCCATCTGTCCTTCCTGAGCAGTTTATACCCTGCCATGACAGTTCCCTGGTCATGTGAGACATCCCACCCAGTCTCCAATCATCTCCAAGTACCAAGATTGTGCCAGGACTTGCAGTTCTTCCTGCTTCTTTCCCAGGTATCTTACATTGGTGTACAGACACCTAAGATAACTAGCCAATTGCTCTACAATTTAGTTTTAGAAATATGGACTCTTCTGTTATTATCCAGCATGCGGTACCTAAAAGAATAGTAGGTACATATCAATATTGCTTTGATTTAGATGTGAATTTATCCCCCCACCACCAAAAATATCTTTATATTAAAAATCCAAAGGTCCTTTTTCCTTGTTTTTATATTGTTGTTAGTTATGCCTTTGACAGTGTTCCTTCAATGGTGCCATTAGTTGAACAGAGGGCCAGATAGTGAAAAGGAAAAGGAAATGAAAAAAGCCACAAGTGCTTCTCCTGGAGCCAGGAGAATGAGAATTCTACATGTGGATGATGGGCTGTGCTAAGTGTGGTCAAGGGGAGTTCGGCTATCAGCTTACTTCAGGAGCACCCCATGAAACCTGATCTACCAGACATGAAGGGCAGAAGTTTTGGTGGATACAGTACTCAGAGTAGGTAGGAAAATGCATAAAAAGTGGAGTGTGTGGAAGTGAATCTCTTAAATCTCTCACAGGCTGAAAATCAGGTGCAATGGTTCCCTCACTCCTGCTCTGTTGCTAAGAGTGCAAAAGGCACTGCTGGTTGGGTGGAGCTTCAGCTAGCTGAAACCTAATGTTTTGCTAGATGCAGCAACAGCCGCAGCACTTCCCAGCTATCACCTAGAGCTGTGGCTCACACACATCTGTGATTGATGGGCAGAGAGTATAAACACCTCATTAGTGCTGTACTTCACTGGTAAGAACTCCGAATCTGCTGTGAGGGAAAGAGGGAAGAGTTTAGAAACTTTAATAAAGGGGGAAAATGAAGCCAGAGAAGAATGGCTCTAAAGGCCACACAAATCATTGCGGGGAGCTAGCCAACCCACTTTGCAAACTTTAATTGCTGGTAATGGCCAACCTGTTGGGTGGTATTTTATTAACACTAATAGATTTTTACGGGCTATTTCTCACATTACTATCCCAGAGCCTGAGGAATACATTAAATATTAAAAGTTAATGCTCTTGGTTGCTGCTTCAAGGATGTCTTGTTGACAACAAGCTTTCCCGCAACTTAGGAGCCAAGAGAAAATGTTTATGACCTTTGCAATAATAATGAGGGGAACACTTGGCGTTTAAGTGGCACCTTTCAAAGGATGGTCTTAAAGCCATATCCAAATGTTTATGACTGGAGTATCATGAGTGTGATCCCTGGTTTACCAAGGGACAATGGAAGCACAAAAGTGCCCAAATCCCAGTGAAAATCAATGAACCTAACTTCCTTAGGCTCTTTTGAGGTTGTCACCCAAGCCAGTGTTGGAGGCTGGAGCTGAAACCAAGTGTCCTGTTTCATAGGCAGGACCTCACCAACACTGTGAAAGAGTTAACGTGCATCTGGTGAAGTGGGTCTTTGCCCACGAAAGCTTATGCTCCAAAAACTCTGTTAGCCTACAAGGTGCCACAGGACTTCTCATTGTTTTTGTGGATACAGAATAGTGCAGCAACCTCTCTGATACATGCTGACATGCACCAGCCACATTTTCATAAAGAGTCTGTGTTTATTCTTGCTGGTGACACACAACTGGTCAGGAATTGTAACAGAGGGAAAGGAGGCCAAATAGTGGCAAAAGAGGCCATGTAAAATGGGCATCTAGGAGAGGAATGCAGGAGTAGGTAGTCAACTTGTAGATGTACCTTGTATACTAGAGCACCTTAGGAAGGTGATTATTAGGCTGTCTGAGCACCTAAGTAAAAGTCTTATAGGCAGAAGCCAAGGAAGGGAAGGATAATGTTGGCAGCTCTATGGGTAGAGTAGTTGGAGCTATGAGTTAGGATTCCTATGGATAGAGCCCTTAGAGCTAACTGCTCTCCGTGCCTTAATGCAAGAACAGCCCAGCGACACTGGAGTGGAGACAGGCAAAACTGGGTCCACTTTTGATTCTAAAAGCTTGTTGCTTGGGAAGGGGGAGGCAGGGGATTTGGAATGGGATCCATGATAGCCAAGGTTCCAGGGAGTATTTAGATAAATGGTTCTGAGCCCAGTCACATCCAGGAGAAACTCCATCACGTCGCCAGGCTGAACAGGGCTACTTTTAAAGCACAAGTACCCCAGGCCTTTGCCTAGGGTTCCCGATCCTGGAGTCATGGGGCTGCATGAGAATTTCAGCTTCCACTTTAAAAAAAAAAAACCCAAAATTTCTACTCTGACCTTCACAGTTGCAAAGAGTAACTTGAATATGTGACTGAGTGGAACTGATGCAGTGACATCTGCTCACAAGTGATGGGGAGGGACTCTGTGGCCAATCACAGGTGGAGTGTGGGGCAGAAGATAGCCCCAGGGTGTGACCCTTGTCTTTCTGCATGGGCAGGGGAAGAAGAGTCTCTCTCTGGCACTCAAGACAGTGGCATGAAACCATGGTACAGGGAGAGCCACAGGGCCAGAGACCTGCAGACAGACACATCCCAACCCCTGGACTACTTTAATCCACCTCAGCCCATCAGGGTCCATGATGATTTCAGCTGTGTGTCTTCTCTCTGTTCTGAAGTGATAGGGGGTGCAAGTCTGAGACAAAGGTGCTTAGAGAATGAGGGGGCGCAAGCGAGAGGAGGTTCTACAAACTCTGTCTTTCCAAAGGGTAGAGCTGTTAGCTCAGAAGTTCTCAGGCTTTCCTTGGTGCTCGACTGCAGCTGAGCAATAAAACAGCCTTATTTACTTAACAGGAATTGACTCGGCTGATCACTACCCCACCCCTCCCCAGCCGTCGTCTTCTCCCAGCTCCCTCTCCCGTGCAATAACTACAGCTTTTCCTGATTGACCCCAGAGGCTTTTGAAAAACCTTTTTACTTAAACATATATTGACCTCAGCCTTGCTGCCCGGTGAATTATGTCACAGCTGGCAATCTAGAAATCATAAATTAGCTCTCAAACCTGTGGAACTGTCTGCTAATGATACAGATTCGAGCCCTTGTCAATAGGAGCTGTACCAGGTGCCTCCAGAGCTCTGCCGACCTTTTTATTTTTTCACTACAAATCACTAGCTGGGCCCTGTAATTTCTTAATTCTCCTCCCACTTCTCCCCCAGTCCCCTTTCTTCTTTAGTGCCACGCATAAATTGTCATAACCTGCCTTAGCCAACCTGTCAAATGGAAAGAAAAGAAAGACATCACGATCTTGGGTGATTGTAATTTTACACAGGGTTCTTTTTTGATTCTCTTTCTTGCTACATTCAACCCTTCTCTTTAGTTTTATTTATTTATTTGCTGCTGTTGAGGGTTTCCCCTGACTTGATTATTGTGAACACTTTGTTGAACAAATGAAAACCTTTGGAAGGTTTCCTCCCCCACTTCTGTAACGCAGCATCTTTCCTATGGAGTTCTGCTTGTTTGTCATGTTTTTCCTTGAATGAAGACCTGGGATATGCTTGCTCATTGGCACTCTTGTTGATCAGCGACTGGAAAGATGGGGTGAAAGGTTAGCACCATATGCTAAATCAGTAATTATGCCATTGCACAGTTGATCCAGCAGGGAGCAAGGAGCTAAATCATTGGCACTTTGTACTACAGTAGGATTCTTCTTGTGCTTGCCTTAGGCACAGGCAATGCAAGTGCTTGTCTGAGGCTCCATGCTCCTGGAGGGGTGTGTAAAACTTCAGATGTCTTAAGCTAGCTCGATCTTCATCTTCCAGTGTAGAGACAGGCGTCCACTTGCTGTCCAAACTCCCATGTCAAAAACAGGAGTTACCTCTCTTGTAGTAGGATAGGATGGGGAGGCAGCTTTTTACCCTTCCCGCAACTACAGGACTGGAAAGGGAGGGAACTCACCATCCAATTCCCAGCACAGGACACCCTTCTTGCTTGCAAGTGTTGGAGCTTGCAAATTTTGGCTCAGGAACCCCGGCACATTTTATGAACAGGGATTCCTGGAAAGCAGGACACTCCTGTTGCTGCTTGCCATGCCCTGGTTTATCCCTGGATCTTCACTTACTTTGGAAAATGAAAATTTTTGACAGTTAAGGACAGTGTAATGAGCATGCTGGGCCTGATCTTTCAACCCCCCCATTTGTCCTGTTAGTCTTATTATTGTCTATGATCCTGGCTGCTGATTAACACCCTGAGCTCCCACTGATGTCAGGGACAAGCTGAGGACAATCAGTCATCACCGTTCAAAAAAAGGTCAGTATCTTTCAGAATCAGCCCTTAAGATACCAGTGATGAGCCCTTCAGAAATATCACAGAGAGATAGTTGAGTAAATACAAATTTGCAGAATCAAGTACCTAACATTTTTCCTTATCTACTTATGGAACACCTTGAATAGACATTATCAATTGACACAGGACCTGAATTTTTACCAGCATTACAAGAACAATATTAAAACAAATGTTTGCAATTTAAAAATCAAGCATCTTTTTATTTGGATGAAAACATTCCCCATGCATTGCAAAGACTGTAAGGCCATCGGAGACTTGGCAAAATTAAACTGACTAGAAACAAGTGTGAAACTGACTAATGTGTTTTCATTATCAGACAGGCAACAGAGGCAAAGGACTTAAAGCATGTAAAAATCGGTTACATATTTAATATTCTTTCTTTTTAATAACCTACAAGGCAGACATGGGTAATAATATTTATGTTTTTAATATATGTCTTTTAAGCAGATAGTATCCCTTTAAAGAAAATATGAGGTCATAAATACTGTGAGATTAGATGTACCATGGACCGGATATAATAATGGTTCTGGGTTTATGGCATTCCTCAAGACTTTACAGTATAAGACATTCTGTGACTGGTTTTTATGAAAATAAAAAGGGCTCAACACCCTTCAGGATAAAATTTCCAAATCATCCAGAGGGGCAATGCCAAATTGTCAACGGGGAAGTGGGGTCTTTAAAGTGTCCAGACAAGGACCTGTCTAACACCCTCTCCTGGGCAAAATTAATTTCTGCCCATGCAAGATGACCAAGCTATTTAATCAAAGCTCTTCTGCTAGGCTTACTTGGAGGGATAGACACGCTGGGTTAGGGGAGAGAGGTAAAGCTCTGGCTGGACTCTTCACCCAAAATGGGAATGCCTGACCAGAGTCTTTTGAATGCTTTGGAAAAGAATGGATAAGTTGAAAAGATCTTAGATATCTAGAACTAGACTGAGAGTGAGACTAAATGCCTGTGCAGAGAGATAAGATTCCACAATCCGATCCCTATGTGCATGATCCCTCCATGATATCTGAGTATATAATAATTTAGTGGGAGTGCTCATTAACAGCATGAAGGTTGGTAGAGGATGGAGAGCTTTACAGCTCTGCTCACTATTTGGAGCAGCTGAGCAACATGGGAGTCAGATGAGGTAGTAATCTGCTGCTGATGTAGCTCAGGAAAAAAATAATACCAGCCAGGTGCCAAGTGGTAATAGGGAAAACTATGCCTCAGAAGGATTATTGACACAACTCTCATACCACTCATTATGCAGGCTGTATTTAAAATCACAATGTAGCCTACACACTGTTCCTTTTTTCCCCAGGCCCCATTATTTCCTGCCTTCAGTCAGAACTGGGGAAAAGAGTATCAAAATGTCCTGAACAAACACATTTGCAGTGCTGCAGATGTGACCAAAAACAAGGAACCCCCAAAATCTGCCAAGAAAGTTTCTTCTTGTAAGATGCTCAGAGCAAGGTGTCACTGACTCAAAAAGGTTTAAAGGTTTAAAATATGGACCAAATAAGCACCCAATGTGTTACAATGTCCTTGTACAGATATAAACTACTGAGGTGTTAGGTTTTCTGTCCATGAGGAGCAGACGCCAAGTTGGAGTTTGACTTTTTTAAGGGAAAACCACAAACCAAGAATGTCTAAGTTTGTCTCCTTTATGTCAGACTAAAGGTAAACTGAGGGTGAAATGGCCACTGATGCCAACAGCCTTCCAGAAGATTCAAGTTGAAAACAAAATAGTAAGAGCCTCACAGTCCTCCATGCACTTCCAAGCACAGAGCTCCTTCCCAAAGTTATAATAGGATACATTTATTGTCCTAAAGGTTACACAATGACCATAACATTTTCTAGGCATGGCATTATTTAATACAAGTGCTAGGAGTACCCAGCTGTTGCTTAGCTCTCTTCATCTGTAGATCTCAAAGCATGCAATGCTCATTATCCACATTTTAAACATGGAGAAACTGAGGCAGGGAGTGGCAAAGTATCCTTAGCACAACTCAGAAGGCCAGGAGCAGAGGTAGGAGCAGAACCCAGAATTTCAGAGGGAGAAGTGGGATGGTTAGAGACAGGTTCATTCTTGTCAGAACAAAATGCTCAGAATTTTTCTTTCAAAATGAAATGGGAATTTGAATATTTTTCACATATCAGAGGGGTAGCTGTATTAGTTTGTATCCGCAAAACCATTGACAAGTCCTGTGGCACCGTACAGGCTAAGAAATTTAATTTTTTACCCGCAAAAGCTTGTGCTCCAATAAATATAGTAGTCTGTAAGGTGCCACAGGATTTCTCAATATTCTTCATGCTTATGTTGTTTTTTACGCACACACACACACACACACACAGAGTGAACCAGGAGAAAAAATTCAGCAGCTTCCATCTTCACTGCCTCCACAGAATTATGAATGTCAACTGACAAGATAAAGGTTCTAATGCAGATGTCCTGTCAAGCTCTGGCATACCCAGCCTCATGTCTATCCTGAACAGCAGAAGACTACGGTGGTTTGGTCAAGTGAGAAAAATGGGTGATGAACTTCTTTCCAAAGGAATCCTCTGTGGTGAACTGTCATGTAGGTTGAGAACAAGAGGAAGAGCAGAGCTAAGACTGAAGGATACATGGGAAAACACCATGAAAAAATTCAACGTTGATCCAAAGTCCCAGGAATCTACATCATCAGCTTGAAATTCCTGGTGACAATTGCTATGACAGGGCACATCATACTTCGATCATATATGTGCAAGCCATGCAAAAGAACTTCATCTTAGAAGGAGAAGCTCTCCGACTCAAGAATTCCAAAATAGATTGACATGTGGTTATTGCAATTGCCCGTGCAAGTCCAATATTGGACAAGCCATGAAAGAATTTGCAGACTCAAACACTGCCCATCCTCACTGCTGCTGCTAACCACTGTCTCTTGAGATGAAAAGAGGCCATAGACATAGATATAAATGCAATGTGCAATTCTTTAAAAATTCAAATTTAATATGTTTTCATCAATCAAAGCAAAATTTTCTTTCATGGCAATTTTCCTAACATTCAGATTTCATGCTGAATTGGAACAAAAATTCAATTTTGAAATGTGCAAAACAGATCTTCTCATCTCCTCCCAGCTCAGTCATATCCATTGTGTGTGCAGTACAACCTGGTTAACAAGTGATTCAACCCTAGTTTAGTGACCCACACAAAGTATTGAAGAAGCAGTTAAAGTTCTTCTTTTAGCAGCTCCCCCATCCACACACACCCTTCTTCTTTATTCTTGACCGGATAAGTTTCATCCTTCCACCCCTTTTAAAGCAACAGTATCCCAAGTATCAGAACAGAGAGCTCTCTGTTGTCACCATTATGCTTGCCAGTGTATTGCGTAGGGTGCTGAGCTAAATGGAGCAGAGGTTGGATTAAGCATGGAAATTACTATGTTCCTATGCTCCTGTGTCTCTTCAACTGTCGTCTTTAAAACCAAAGCAGAGAGAGACACACACAAGTTATAACATTGTCATTCAATCTGGATTCAGTCCAGTGAGAACCCTGAAAATCTGGAGCTGATCCAGTGGAGTGGCAGAAACAAGGGAGAGACTCATAGTAAACACCACGTGATTTCTGGTATTTGCAGTGCATCTGTTTTCTCTGCCCTTGCAGTACCTTTGTCTGGCTCTATGGAAGATCCTGGGTGACTGGTCATTTGATTATGGCCTGGCATGTCTGAGATCAAGTCACTCCGCTTGTCAACATGCTCTCAGCAGAAAAACTTCAGTTGAAAACCTTGCTCTGGGCTTTGAAATCTGAACGGTGTCCAACTCTGACAGTGGGTTGTGATGAGTGCCCCGCTCTGTGATCTTGCCGTCTGAACAATGGCACATTTGTGCGATCTGAAAAGACAACAGGCCATGAGCAGGACAAGTGTCTATCACAGACTGAGTGGGAGAAGGGTGGGTGTTAACAGAAAAGAAAGCCAGGTCTCAGCTTCTCACTGGGTGCAGCAGTCTAACATCTACATTTAATAACCATAGAAAATAGACACACACACACTCCATCCTCCCCTTCCAAAGAGGACTTGTATTTTGCAAACTCCTTTTTTCTGGAACATCTGGTCATACTTGGTTCTCTCAAAAGCTGCACCTTATTAAATATTCCAGGAAACTCAAGAGAAAAACTCTCCAGCAGGAGGGTGGAGGGAGAAGAGGAGGATTTTGTAGGGATAAGTTAATTGCTTAAGAAGAAGCCACAGCTTGAAAAGACATCAGAAATTCTGGTGATCATAGTTAATATGTATCTATTTTTCAAAGGCCAGATTGTGCAACCCTGAATGGTGCTGAACAGCCCTGAGATTGTGCCATCTCATTAAAATCAAAGGGACAACGGTGTAAAAGTTGCAGCATTTTGTGGCTCTTAGTTTTATAGCCTCAGGGCTAACAGACTCCACATTATGATTTCTTCTTTGTAGCTCCTAGAAGGCCCTGGCTGCTATCAGGGAGCCTTGTGTGAGGCACTTTATGAACACAGGACAAGAGACTATCCCCTTCTGTGGAGAGCTTGCAATTTTACTAGATGGGTCAGACAGAGGGAGGGGAAAAGGGAGTATTATTATCCCTTTACAGATAGGGAACTGAGGCACGAAGACAGATAATTTACCCACAGTACAGCAGGGAGCTTGTGGCCAGGAACTGAACCTAGATCTCCTACTTTAAGCTTAACACCCCCCTCCCCCCGCCCCTCTTGCAGGCCTGTAGGCTCGGTGTGAGAAATGTGACTGCTGAACCCAAGGTGGGCTGGAAGGAGATTCTCCATAGGCTCAGCCCTAGTTGTAAAAGAAATGTTTTGTGTCATTTGTGCAACTCACTGCCACAAGATGGAATGCTGAGTGTGAAAGCTCAGTAGAGCTCAGAAAGAAGCTGAGCCTTTCAGGTCAATGTTTTCCAAAGCTCCCATGAACTCTGGATGTCCGTGTTTGGGTACCCAGCTTAGTGTGAGTAGGTGTCCAGCCTGTGTAACTATCTGCTTAGTAGAAGTATTGACTCATGGCCTTAGTTCTCCATTGCTATGTCATTGGTATGGCCATTTGCTGATGTGCAATACAAGCAGGGGTTCAGGCTCTGAGAGGGGAGAATTTCCAAAGCATGCTGCGTTTGGCCTAACTCTGCTGCACTGAAGTCAGTGAACTTCAGTGAGAGCAGATTCTCATTTTTTTCCAGAGGTGAGCCGTCTCTTGACCTTATACGGAGAATAGAAAAATCCATGGTCACTATTGTTTCTTTATAAGGGTAATAAACCCTCATGATTCTGGGTATGGTGAGGAATAAGAAGAAATGTTCTTGATGGTGTGGTTATCCCATAATTGTCCCCTAGGGGTTGTTTCACAAGGATGTGAAGCATCTGAGAGACAGGATATCAGACTAAATACCCTGCTGCTCTGATCTGATTTCACAGTTAGGTGTACGAGGGAACTAACCAGAAGATGACAGGGAAAGATACCCCTTTTCCCCAAAGTGGAGTGTGTCCAAGTGGCCTGATCGTGAGAAGTGCTGTTTTTCACTCCCGTCTGTGATCTGCAGCACCACTTCACTTTACTAATCCTCAGTTCCCCTGCTGGTAGCCCAGGGATTTTAATAGTTATCTGTCCTTCTGACTGGGCTGAATTAGTTAATATCTGTACAGCACTTTGGTGCTTTGAAGAGCTATGTAAGTGCTATTTGCTATTAGAAGGTTGTATAAAAGACCCAGTGATGCAAATCTTGGCAGTCTTACCAATGTCATGCATCTTTCCAAGAGGCTTTCCACACCCATGTCCCATGGGTTAGAAGTATTCTACTGTAACTCTCCATTTACTCAATGAGAGTGCTCTTCCTTTCACACACAAGCTACAGACATAACACTTTCCTCTGCCTTCATCTGGACCCAGAGCCAATGTTGGGATATGATCCAAATTGGTATGTTGCTTCTCTAACAGGTCACATGCGTAAATCTCCATTCTTTCTATTGCTGTATTATTAAGTCACTTCTTTTTCAGCTTAAACTGATTTTTAGCGAAAAAAAAAATTCCCAGATTTTATAAAAAATAAAATTCAGATTTTTTTCTGATTTTTTTTCCTTATTTTTGTATCATTCAAGTATATATAAAACTTGTTTTATTAGGAGAGTGCAATGCAAGGTATATGTATTATGATAATATATTTGTCTGTGTGTATATGCAAAGCTGCCTGTTGAAGTAAGTTAGCCTAAAAGGTGCACACTATAGTGAAGCAGGCATGCATGCAAGCTCTGGAGTGTGTGGACATCTGAACATATGGGTGAATTCTCCCAATCCTCATCCACATTTCCAAGGACTTAGCAAACGGTTTAAAAATTTGACACACTGAAATGGGAAGAAAATGAATATCTGTATCAAAATGTGTCTGAGAACACAAGGAAGTATTCAAAAGCTTTAAAAAAACATGAAAAAGATTACTATGAGTGCATGGCTACAGGTGGTATGGAACAATTATTAAATGTAAGTATAAGCTAATAGTTCTAAGTCTACAACAGTAAACTGTTATTCAAATGGAAAATTTTATTTGTGGATATATTGTTTCAGAAACTCCAAGGTGGCATGATGCTTTGAGTTCTGTTTTAGTTCTGCAGCAGACCACGCTGATGAACTGAATTGGAAGCACAAATCTCTTGAGTACTTTTTCCACTGTTCCAGTCACAAATTTTTACCCAATATGTACTCAGAAAAATTAATAGCTTTTTTCACTGATTTTCACCTGTTTTTTGTTGTAGTGGTAATAAATGCTGGTCACAGGAAAAAAAAAAGACCCTATGGATTAGCATGTGCATGTCTGGTTGCTGTATTACAGGAGAAAGATGTAGAGCAAAGAGCAAAGCAGAGAGCAAACAGAATGATGCAGGTTCTTTTGGGACTTCAGGTTATTCAAAAATGGCTGAAAGAACTACATCTGCAAAGCCAAATTGTGGGAGGGGAAGAAGGAACCACTTTCAGGAATAAAAATATTTGCTGGAAGTAGAAAAGTGAGAGGTTATAAGGCTATATGAGGAAGTGTCAAATGTAAGAATACGTGAGCCTGGATTGAGGCAATGGAGGAACCAGCATGAAAGGAATTTAGGCAAGATTGCACTGGACAGCCCACCGTTCATACAGGTAACAAGTTACCAAAAGTAGCATTTGTGCCAATAGGATTTGAAAACCTCTTCACAAGGATCTGGGAAAGGAAAGAAAAGAAAAGAAAAAATACAAGTAATGCAGGTGATGGAAGGAGAAAGGGAGAGCTCAGTGGTTACTGAAAGAGGCTGAGTGTGATGGAAATTCTGGCCCCTCTCCAGTGCAAGATTTCTTGCCATATTAATTATATTGCAACGGGTGTTGAGGCTTTCTGTGGTATTTACTTCATAGATCAAAGAGGCTTTGCAGAAATAAATGGCAAATGTAACCAGACAGAGTGGGTTTTATGGGTTGTCCCAAAGACCTGCTGGTGTCACATAGATGTTTAGATGGCCTTTGCTCTTGTCCCTGTGTTCTGCTCCCATGTGCAAAAGGGCAGAAAGCAGATGGATTTCCTGTGGGGGATTCCTCCCATGTGGGGCAGCTCCACATGGGGTAGCACTGGCATAGCTAGCTTCTGTCCCACCTCGCTTCTGCAGCTTCTGGAATTGAGGGCATAGCGAGCGTATTCCTGAGGGCTGGAACCATGCTATGCTCTGATACAGTTTGGTTGGCGGATGGCTTTGAGGCATGAGGAACATTCCCGAGAGGAAGGGCTGTGACCAGAGCATGTTGCTGGACATCTGAAGTAAAAAGGATTTCCTGGGTGATTTCTGCTGCCGGCTGTGTTAATGATGTTGGAGATATGATGGGAATGCCCTTGTGCCTGATATGTTGGTACAATTATTCCCAGTCCCATGTAGGTTCAAGGAAAGCAATGGTGTTAAAAAGGAACAAGTCATTTCAAACCTGTAATCTGTGCTACGCTCAAGCTTTGAGTGAAATTTGCAAGGTGCTTTGGCTGAGGGGTGGAGAAATCCAGCAATAAGCCTGTGGCTTTGAGTCTGGGTCAGATCTACAGTCCAAAAGCGTGTGTTTTCCAGGAGTGGTTTAGATGAACTTCAAGATTAAAGTGACCATACGTCCTAGTTTATCTGTCGCGCCTCCAATTCTTCACTTAATGTCCCAGAATTCTAGGAAAATCTTTCAGAACACATGAAATGATTCCTCATTTCATCTTTCAAAACATGTATTATCTTCTAATGGCAAACTACTTGTTGCTATGGCAAACAGAGCTCACCTGGGGCTTTGCAGGTGACAAACAATGCAGTAGAACAAGCATTCTGTGAAATGAACTGTTTGGAATCAGAACCATCAAGTGAGTGCTAACCCTAGTAGAATCGGTACTTTTATTCAGTCAATGGTACTGCCAAGTGTTCAGTGGTTCAGATGAACTCAATTCCAACAGCTGATTTACTGGGAATCATCCTGTCTGAGAAGAGCAAGCAGGTTGTGTGACTATCAAACAGGACGATAGCAGCTGTAGCACTCTGCGATTAAAATAAGGTGTGGCTTGCACAGCTCTTTTGTGACCTTCAAAATATTGGCTTAAAAGTGCCCTGGATTTTGTTGGTGAATACATTGACCTTACCCTAGATGGCAGAAATACTGTGGTACCAGATGACCTTGTGGGACTTCCACAATTAAGGGTAGCAGAAATCTTGTCTCATGGGGTTTTCCACATGCAGGATGGCAGATATCTCATGCTATCAAAAAATTCTGTAGGATTTTAATGGGTGAAGCTGGCACACATCTTGGACAGCAGCTGGTACAGCAGGATTCCTGCCATCTGGGACCAAAATACAGTGAGAAGAAGGTACAATATTTCAGCATATCTCAGACTCAAATTTTAGTCCTGGTTTAGTCTCATACCCCAAATTCAAACCAAACCTAGTCCACATCCAGACTGGAACAATGCCTCCTAGATTTGTTTCTGGACATGACTTTATCCCGAGGCTAAATAGGAAAGCTCTTTCCGCGCTGTGTCTGCAGGGCAGTCTGTTCTGGCACAGCATCATTCTAATACATTTTACTTGAGGCCCCTGTTGAATGGTACCATTGTAGCAGACAGCCTGGGTGATGCTGACTTGTCACCTCCCCAAGAACTAGAATCCTAGGGCTGGAAGGGACCTCAGGAGGTCATCTAGTCCAGCCCCCTGCTTCAAGTAGGATCAAGCCCCTCTAAGTCATCCCAGCCAGGCCCTTGTCAAGCTGAGACTACTGTAATGCCCCTCATGTTTTCCCTTTGCCTTTCCAATGGGCAGTAAGGAAGGGGACTGAAGTAGAATATTTTCTATTTTGACTGGTACCTTACAGGGTGAACGTGGTTTAACCCTCTGTCTGCTGCAAGTGCATGAACAGCCATGGAAGGGTGATGAGGCAGCCCACTAGGAGAATGTTCTGGGAAGGAGGGGCAGCATGGAGCTGTCACATCTGGGAAGGAGCAGGAAATAAAAGAAAAGCCAAAGCCTACAAACACCCACCCCCTGAAAAGAGAGGTGCTTCTTAGGCATGGCCTTGTAGCTGAGCTGGGCCTCTGGAGCTCTGCAGTCTAGCTTTGGCTGTGCCACAGATTTCTTCTATGACCTGGGACACATCACGTCGCCTTTCTTTGCCTGGGTATCCCTCTCTGAAAAATGGGGAAAATACAGGTGACTTAGCTGACAGAGGAACTCTGAGGCTTAATTTCTTAACGGCGAAAATCCATCCCAATGCTAAGGCCCAACTAAGGGAGACACTGGTGCCTTCAAAATAGGGCTTCAGTGGCATGTGGGGCTTGTGCTGCCTCCTCAAAAGGTGAATTTGACTCTAATGTTTGGATCCACTGCTTGGCTAGTCTGCTATAGTGCAACACCTACTATATATATTTTAGAGTGCGTCTGTCTGTCTGTCTGTGCTACATTTGTTCAAGAACTCCTCTTAAACAGTAGAGCTATGACCATGAGATTTGGTACACAGCTTCCTCTTACCCTAACTTAAACCAAGGTCAGGGTTAGGCTGTACGTGGAAAGAGGGAAGTGCCTGGAATCCCAGGATTTCCCAGAACATGGAAAGGGAGGGGCCCCGCCAGAAGGGACAATAGTGTTCAGATTCACCAGTAAGCACAGGGAACAACCATACTGCCATGGCCACACCCACAGCCTGGACTCCAGCTCTGCCGTTCCCACTCCTGCTGAGTTGGGGCCAAGAAAAAAGCTGAGGCCACTGCCCTCCCTCCCCCAAGCAGGAGCAAGGGGGCCATAACTGAGACAAAGGCCAGTCTTCCCCTGTCGTGGGGCTGGGGCTGGGGAAAAAAGACCCAGGCCTGTCCCCTGCACTGCTGCTGTGCTGAAGGTGGGAAACAGCCCTGCACCTGGTCCTCCTGCTGCTGCTTAGCCTGGGCCAAGCCAAAAGCTGAGGCCCCAAGCTCTGGCCCAGTGTCGCCCCTCCCAGTTCACACTGGAGCAGGGAAGCACCGTCCACCCACAGCAAGGAGCCCAGCCCCAGTCTCCCTGCCCCCCTGGATTGTGGGAAGGCACCTCCCCCTCCTCCCCATCCCAAGTAACTACAGCTACAGCAAAAGCCAGCCTGGCCCAGCCCTCTCCCTCCCTCTCCCCCAGCCCAGGAGGCACTGGGGCCAGGAACTGTGACCCAGACCCATGTGAGGAGATGCCAGGGCTGGGCAGCACAATCCCACATCCCAACAGTGCTTCTAACTCCACCCCCCTGCAACCAATCCCTCAGCTCTCTGGCCCCCTGCCCTCACTCTGCCACACCAAACCCCCGCCCCCCCAGCTGTGACATCTACAGCCCCATCCCCTGCCCAGACCCCACTCACTCTCATCAAACTCTGTTCTGAGTCCCTACCACCCTGCCCTCACGTCTCCACCTTCACCCCACTCTCTGTGCCCTTACCTCTCACCCCATGCCCTCCACCCCGTCCAGACCCCCAACTCTCCCAGCTGATTGCTCCACTCCACCCACCATTTACCATTAGCCCTCCCACACCCCAATACTTACCTGTCCCTTTACGTGTTCTGTTCTAAGGCAGAAAGACTGCAAACGCTGTCTACCAATAAGCGCTATGTAATCTGTGAATCACTCTCAGACTTTTATTAATACAAACTTTTTTTTCTTTCAGCTGCCAAAAATACAATTGTGTGCATAAACCATCTACATTTTCCTTTTATTTTCCAAATAGAAAAAAAAAAAAACTTAACTTCACTTAAATATCTGAGCAACACTGGGTCAATTTGCTAGTATTATTATATGAGCCAGAAAAGCAATTTAAACACCCTAAGCTTGATTTCCAGTTACTCAGTTTCTATGCTTGGAGTGGGAAGTTGGTGGGGTGGAGAGACCACGGGTTTTAAGCCACCTCTTATCACCTTATTCTGATGGGGTGGGTGTTTGCGCAGCCTCTGGTACAAAATACATACTTGTCCAGCACACGGCACTAGGTAGAGCAGCCTCAGGGCTGCTCTAACTTATGCTCTGCTTACCAGTGCTCCCCCAGTCTCTGGGAGACATAAAAGATGTGAAGAAAAGTACACCTTGATTTGCCTCCTATGGCAGGGCATAGAGCAAAGCAGCCTATTGCCCTGCCACCTAGCAATGCCCTCTGTTCAGGGGGCATATGGATGATGGGGTGCATTTCCAGCCTCTTTAAACTTTCCGAGCAGCCTCAAACAGCCCTAATGTCACTGAGAATCAGCCCCCTGCAACTTCCCTCCCACTGTCCCCCGGCTTGTGGTGTTTCCTCCAAGGCAGCCAAACCAGAGTTCACCCCCGACAAGTGCATTGTGGGCTTCTCTTCCTCCCCACCCCCTCCCTCTCTCTAGAGCTGGGTGTTTGAAATGATATCTATTTCTCTTTGCGACAGCACACCCTGACTGCTGCCTTGATGGTCTCCCGAGCTGACGTCCCGACCGGTATGACACTGATGCCGTTGGGCAGAAATCAGAGCTGGTTTGCTACATGCCTATGTGCAGCCACAGTGCCTGTAGCGCATGTGAGAGCCCCCAGTGCCCTGTTGGGGAAATGGAGCGAGCACGTGGGCCTGGGATGAACTCCGGGAGCAGCTAGCACAACCCTGCGCTATCCATTTTCGGTTTTAAATATTCCTCGCGGTGTCTTGTTCCTCCCCTTGCCTGTCTGAGGGCTTAGCTGCTCTTTCTCCCCCTCGGCGCGGAGTCCTTGGGGAACTGTGCTTTTGTGTGCTGGGAAAGGAGCACGCAGGCATCTGATCAGCCCTTATTAGTGTCAGGAGACAACTAATAGGCCCTGGCTTCTGGGACCATTACCTGTCATTTGGCTTTATTAATTCCGTGATGGGCGAGTTTAAAATTAAAGCCTTTGTAAATGGGATTCCAGCTTGAAAGGGGGGCAAGGACTTGGTGGTTAGCGCCGAACTGGTGAAATGGCACCAGATGGGAGTGTTTATTTGAACTTAGGAGGAGGCTTTGCCGAAGAGGGAGGGCTGGAATAGCCTTGGGGTGCAGAGGCCTCTCTGGCTGCCTTAACGCTGCAGGAGGCCTGCTGCACAGTGCTTACAAGGCTAGGAGAACACAGTGCTAGGTGATGCCCTGCATAGAGAAGAGGAGTAATCCAGGGGTTGAGGATGGCTGACAATTGGTGTTTCAAATCCTGACTGTGCTGCAGAGTTCCTCAGGGACATCAGGCAAATCGCTCCGCTTGGGAGGGTTTGGTGCTAGAGCTCTAAAAGGGGATGGTCCATGTTCTCTCACACAGTGTTTGTCTTGACAGCGTAAATGGGAGGCTTTGGGGGCAGGCACTGCCTCTTTCATGGCTCTACAGCACCGAGCACAGTCTGAGACCCTACTCTCCGTTGGGCCTGCTAAGCATGACCGAAAAGCAAACCATAGCCCAAAAAGGGAAGGTTAATCAGGTGATCCACCTGGATACTGAGACTGACTTTTCTTCAAGGGTCTGCAACATTCATTTACTACTTCTGAGGTTTATTCCTGAACTGACATAGTAAACTGTCTCAATTGCCATCAAGCAGTGCAGGTAGCTCATTGGGGTGTGAAAAGGAAAGCTCTGGGGCTGATCAAGATAAAGAGCTGCTGTCATAATTGCTTTCTTGGCTGAATAAAAAGCTCATGTTAATGTTACTCTGCCTGGAAGTAATGTGGTCCAATGGTTAGATCACAGGACTGAAAAGCAGAACTTCTGGGTTTCATGCCCTGGCTTGCTGTGTCTTTGGGGCCCAGAATTTTAAAGCCCCCTTTTATCGTCAGTGCAAATCATGTCCTGGCCTTTTGACATCCAAAATTCAGTGCTGGTATCCAGGTTGGCATTTAGGTGGCTAAATGCTTACAGCGTGCGAAAGCCAAGCACAGAGCTCCCAAGTGACAATAGGGTGCAGCATCTGCAGGCAAACTCTGCATTGCTCAAAGGGGGGCCGCCATTTAGAAATCTGGCACTGGACTTCCCTGTGCCTCGGTTTCCCCCGTTGGGATATGTTGCTTTTCCGCTTTTGCCTTGGGCCTGTTACACAATTCAGACTGGGATAAAATCTGCGGTGAACCAGCCCTTTCCATAGGCAAACGCAGGATTATTAGGTAACACAACAGGAAAGTCTGAGTAGGCTGAGTGTTCCCCCTCAGGACACTCCTTTCTCTACTGGGTAGTGATAGCAATCCATGGAGTGGGAGAATGCACCCTGTTTGCTGCAGAAATCAGACTCCTGACTTGCTATCACTTTCCAAGACTAACTGTTGCTTTGTCAGTGGGTTGTATTGGAACCTTTCCTGGAGAAATTCATAGGAAAGGGGTAGGGAGAAGGGGGAAATCACGTGAGAGAACCCACAGGAAGGACTTGGGGAGGGTTGGAAATTGTAAGGAATTCCCTCCAAGCTCTTCCATTTGTTGGTTAGCCAGGTGGGATTTGTACAGCCAGGGAAGAAGCAGAAGGGACTGACCCCAGCTACACAGCACCCTATAACTCTCCGCTGGCTACAAGTTATCCTGCAGCTCCATGGCATCAGAATCACCCTTCCTGTGACTCCCAAAATAAAAGGGCTTCCGTGGCAGAGATGAGAGATTCCAGGAGAGTCAATTGACTTCATTAAGCTTCATTGAAAAAGGATGAATCCCTCACAGGTTGCTAGGAGAGTGCACACCTCTGTCCTCCAACCTTGACCTGCCCACAGGATGCTCTCTGTAGGCCTGGGAATGGGGATTCACAGCCTGATGAACTCCATCACTCCTTTTGTCAGTGGGTGGGTAGATCAATGCCTGGAGCAAAGGTCCTCTCTTATCTGGACCCTGGCGAGTGATACACCCCCCCTTCTTATGATTAGGGTCTGATCTCATGAGTTGTTGGAAGAGCCTGAAGGTTCTCAGCTCCTGCTGGCTTCACTGAGAGTTCCGGGCCCTCAGTACTTCTTGGGAGCCAAAGCAACAGGTTAATAGCTGCTGTTCTCACTCTGCAGAAATTTGTGCTTTAGGAGGTGACAGTCATGAGATTTCCTCCCTGATGCTGCACTCTGAGGTTACTTGGTGACTGGAGTGCCTGCATGATCCCTGTCTTACCATTTCTAGGAGCTTGACTATACAGAGATTTGTCACCAGTACATAGGAGTTGCCGAAACACAATGAGCCCATGATCCATCTAGTTCCAGACTTGTGAACATTTCTAAGGAAGTAATGACAAATCTTTTAAACTGTTCAAAGTCATTACAGCTGCAATTGGGAAACACTAACCGAGACAGAGACCTTGCTGCACGAGGTGCTGTACAGAGAGTGGGAGGCAGTCCCTGCCCCAAAGAGTTTCCAATCTAAACAGACAGAGGATAGGATAACTGAGATATAGCGAGAGAAAACAACTTGTCCAAAGAACCACACTTACTCTGAAGCATCATGTTTACCCCACACCCCTTGGAAGTTGGTGTGTTAAAACTAAGACTGTCATAGTATCATGAAGTCGCAAGGTTGGAAGAGACCTCAGGAGGTCATCGAGTCCAGTTCCCTGCCCAAAGCAAGACCAACCCTAACTAAATCATCCCATCGGGACTTTGTCAAGCCAGGACTTAGAAGTTTGGAGGGATGGAGATTCCACCACCTCTCTAGGTGACCCAATCCAGTGCTTCACCACCCACCTAGTGAAATAGATTTTCCTAATATGCAACCTAGACCTCCCCCACTCTAACTTGAGACCACTGCTTCTTGTTCTGTCATCCAACAACCTCTCTCCATCCTGTTTAGAACCCCACTTCAGAAAGTTGAAGGCTGCTACCAAATCACCCCTCACTCTTCTTTTCTGCAAACTAAATAAGTCCAAATCCCTCAGCTTCTGCTTGTAGGTCATGTGCTCCAGCCCCCTAATCATTTTGGCTGACCTCCACTAGACCCTGTCCAGTGTATCCACATCCTTTCTATGCTGAGGGGGCCCAGAACTGGACACAATACTGTAGAGGTGGCCTCACTGGTGCCGAATAAAGGGAAATAATCACTTCACTAGATCTGCTGGAAATGCTACTCCTAATGCATCCCAATATGATGGTAGCCTTCTCAGCTACAAGGGCACACTGTTGACTCATATCCAGCTTCTCTGCCACTGTAATTCCCAGGTCCTTTTCTCCTGCATTGGTACTTAGCCACTCCATCCACAGCCTGTAACGATGATTGGGATTCTTCCTAGTGCAGGACTGTGCACTTGTCCTTGTTGCACCTCATCAGATTTCTTTTGGCCCAATCCTCCAAGTTGTCTGGGTCACTCTGGACCCTATCCCTATCCTCCAACTCATCTACTTCTCCCCCTAGCTTAGTGTTGTCTGTATATTTGCTGAGGGAGCAACCCACCCCTTCATGCAGAACATTAATAAAGATGTTGAACAATACCAGCCCTAGAACAGATCCTTGGGGCACTCCACTTGAAACGGACCACTAACCACACACTGAGCCATTGATCACTATGTTTGGGCCTGGCCACCTTGACAGCTTTCTAGCCCTCTTACAGTCCATTTATCCAATCCATACGTCCTTAATTTCTGGCCAATAATATTGTTTGAGACTGTATGAAAAGCTTTGCTAAAGTCAAGGTATATCACATCCACCACCTTCTCCATGTCCACAGAGCCATTACCTCATCATAGAAGCTACTTGGATGGGTCAGGCATGACTTGCCCTTGGTGAATCCATGTTGACTATACCTAAGCACTTTCACCTCTTCCAAGTCCTTCAAAATGGATTCCTTGAGGATCCCCTCCATGATTTTTCCAGGGACTGAGGTAAGGCTGACTAGTCAATAGTTCCCTGGATTGTTCTTTTTGAAAGATGGACCTATATTAGCCTTTTTCCAATCATCCAGAACCTCTCCCGATCTCCATGAGTTCATCCTCTGTACTATAAGGCATACATTTTCTTACCTCAGCTTTGGACTATCATATTCCTTTAAGCAGGGGGATCAATGCCTCTTATTCTGCTCTCTTCTAGCCTTGTGACATATTCCATCTCTGGGCTATGTAGAGATAGTCCATCATCATTCTCACATCATAACATGCACCTCATTCTTACCTTTGTGGCAATGTGCCCTGAGCTCAAGGCTTTCAGAAAATAAGTCTGGGAGACATGATGTAAACGAATAACCTTTTGGGAAGGTCCTGCAGGACAAAATGCGCTAATGAACAAAGGACACATTTAAAAATTCCTCCTTTTTAACATGGTGGCTGCCTATCAATTGGAAACAGTAGCTGCATCAGGACTAAATACTGTAGTCCCATCAGCTCATGGGAATAAGAGGACTTCGAAGTAGGCGGGGTCCTTTCAAAAAGGAGCCCCGTCGGGACGAGCCACGCGGCGGCGAGACGTGTCAATTTCAAAGTGCCGCGGCCGCCTGCATGCTAATGAAGCGCTGAGTATGCATTTCAGCGCTTCATTAATAAACTTTGAAATGGCCATTTGCGTGGCCATTTCGAAGTCTGGGGCTAGTGTAGGCACGGCCAAAGTCAATCAGTCCGTGAATCTCTATTTTAGCAAGGAACTTAAGCGTGTGTTTAACTGAATCTGGGCCTCATGGCTTGCCTACATTGAAACCACTGCAATACGGTTGTAACCCTTGAATGAAGGCACTATTTACACCTATAGAAAGGGTTTTTCAATCAGCATATGTACGCCGCTTATCTGAGAGATGGCACCACAATCACCATGAGAATTGTCCTATGGATAATGATGGCCAAGCAAAAGTTGTAAACAGACACGGGCAACCATGAACGCTTCATTCAGTCCATTTCACTTCCACTTTTTTGTGAATTTCCTGTGAGCTGATTGCTTTGTCCGCAGATGTATTGATTTATGTATAATTGTTCCTCAAGTGTTGCTAGTGATTAACTTATTGGATCAGAACCAGAACATCCCCTCCTTCATGCCAATACCCTGTGAAAAGTCACTAGCAAGGTCCAGAAATGCATTGCATGAGTCCTCATGCCATTCCCTGTAGGGAGCAGCAGTGTGCCCTAATCTCTCATGAAGGGGAACAAAGGAAAAACTTAAAAGTGGTTCCAAAGTGATTCATTTAAGGAGTCCATGCCCATATTCAGATTGCATGATCCTGACTGCATTATAGTATTTGTGCTGTATATTCCTCAGACATTGACTGTCTTCCATGATATGCTTGCACACTGCCTGTCACCATGTGGCACCCAGTTCTGGACGGGGGCATCTACAGATTACTTTAATGCAAATAAAAAAATAAATATAGCTGTAGTCGCTGTAGTCTGTAGTTTCATTGTTCCAGAATTTGCCACAGAATATAACATATTTAAAAAGTCAATCTAGCTATCTAACATAGTCTCATGAAAACCTGAACAAGCTGGTACGCCCACATCTCGAGTACTGCGTGCAGATGTGGTCTCCTCACCTCAAAAAAGATATATTGGCATTAGAAAAGGTTCAGAAAAGGGCGACTAAGATGATTAGGGGCTTGGAAAGGGTCCCATATGGGGAGAGGCTAGAGAGACTGGGACTTTTCAGTTTGGAAAAGAGGCGATTGAGGGGCGATATGATAGAGGTATATAAAATCATGAATGGTGTGGAGAAAGTGAATATAGAAAAATTATTTACCTTTTCCCATAATACAAGAACTAGGGGACACCAAATGAAATTGATGGGTAGTAGGTTCAAAACTAATAAAAGGAAATTTTTCTTCACACAGCGCACAGTCAACCTGTGGAACTCCTTGCCCGAGGAGGCTGTGAAGGCCAAGACTCTATTAGGGTTTAAAAAAGAGCTTGATAAATTTTTGCAGGTCAGGTCCATAAATGGCTATTAGCCAGGGATAAAGTATGGTGCCCTAGCCTTCATAACAAGGGCAGGAGATGGATGGCAGGAGATAAATCACTTGTCTTCTGTTCTCCTTCTCTGGGGCACCTGGCATTGGCCACCGTCGGCAGATGGGATGCTGGGCTTGATGGACCTTTGGTCTGACCCAGTATGGCCATTCTTATGTTCTTATGTTCTTATGTTCTTATGTTCTTAAGTGTAAACCAGTACAATGTTGTCATCTTAATCTGCTGGAAAAATAGCATTATGGCCGTGTATAGATTGTGGGTTTCTGTTGGGAGCCTTAAGGTCTCCCGACAGAAGTCTGCCACTCCAGGAGCCTTCTGCTGACATCCCGGTCATCCTCGTTCCATGAGAGAGAAGGGAGGTGTCAGCAGAGGCGGGTTTCCTGACATTTGGCCCCATGTGGACAGGTCAAATGTTGGGAAAGTCTCTCCCAACAGAACTATCTGCAAGAGATATGCAAATGCTTTTCTACCGGCAATTCTCAGCAATCTAGACACAGCCTGAGAAGTAGGAATTGTCCTTTGCTCATAATGCTGGTGCTGATTCTAAAATCCAAAAATGAGCATTTAGATTTAGGGATGAAATCTCAATTCTGATAATTTTAGCAGAAATTACCAACTAACATGCTTATCCCAAGTTTCATACCAACTCTTCCCATTTTGGGCCAGGAAGTTATGCACTGACAATATAAAAGCTGCTGCATACTGAAAAGTGAAAATATGGGCGTGGTTTACAATAAGTGGAAGATAATCTCACTTGAAGTAACTCAGGGGTTACTTCTCTGAGTATATTACTAACTTCCCTATTTAATTCATTGTGACCCTCGACATATTAATGTATATGAAGCCACACAGAATTTCCCATCTGCCTCTGAGTTCTACACAGTTTAGAAGATTTCACCACAAAATTTAAAGCCAATTTGCTGAGAAATACAAAAAGCTATGCACTAGCTATACAGCAGAGAATTCCATTGTAGGTGTCCAAGAGGAATATGATACACTGCCTGATGAGAGAATAAATCAATTAAAAGAACAAACTTCCAGGGCACCATGGGGAGAAAAAAATGTCATCCAAAGTTAAGCTGTTCAGACAAATAATGGAGCTGTCAGATTAATACATTTGTTATGCATGTTTCTAAGAACAATGGAGCCCTCCTGAAGGAAGAGCTGGTAAAGGAGGCATTTGTTTTTCTTTAATGGACTATGGTGATTTCTATGAGATTTGTGTTTGTGAATTTCTATTTTATCTGACAAAAAATAATACTAATCACAAAAGCCTATGAAAAATATCTATCTCGAGAAATAAATGCAAACTTTTATTTTTTCAAATCATCATTGGAATTGTGAATCTTAAGTGAGTCTGACTGATGGGCTGTAAATATGTGTCAGATTAATACCAGTGTATTCCATGAATATGTCTTGAAAACTTTGATTAGCTCTTTGATTGACCCGTCTAATTAATAGAAATAATTTGCACACTGAAGTATGGACTTAGCCATCAAGTCCACCAACACACTCAGATCGAGACTGAGAATATATCTGGGCAGCATTCCTGCCAGGACGGCTTCTTTGTTTGAGGAGCCGAGACCCTACTCTTCCTCCCTGCTCTCACCATTTCTCTGTATGTCTCAGAAATGAAAAAAAAGGAGGATTGCTGCTTTGATTCCTTTCCTGCGACATACAAACTGAAGCAGCTCAGGGGAATACTGCAATGCAGAGGTTAAGGTGACCCACATATAATTGTGTGAAAAGATGCCACTGCGTGCCTTTGTCAAAGAGGCTTCTTGTTCTAGCCCTAGTTATCTAGTTCCCTAACCCCTTCAGCAAAGCACAGTTTTGTTGCATTAAATCACCACTGCCCTCTTGCCAGCTGCTTAACATTTGCACATTATACAGAGAAGCTGTATAATATATATTTATATATTTTGAAAAAGTGACAGATTGTCTCGCAACATATGTGGTATTGCCTTGAAATGAACTGTGCACATGTGATGGCCAAAACAACAAACCTCATGTCTGAGCGTGGTTTGTAACTTTCCTCCCTTCTGTTAGAAATCTGAGACACTGGGATGCTCAGGCTGTTCGTGTTGCTTCCTTCTGAAATATTCATGATGAGTCCATGACCTTGTTTCTTTGATACCTGCCATTTATTTATGTGCCGCTGATGATAACCACTGCTAAGTACATATGTCAGTGGCACGGCTGAGTGAGTAGAATGATAAGAAAGTGGAGGGTGAGGGGTGAAGGCGGGTATGAAGGAATAAGATGAGTTGATAAACTCTCAGGGCATTTTAGGAGTTCGCTATGCCCTCTCACTCACCCCGCTTTGTTCTTGTGAATAAAGCACGTATTTGCTGATTCCTCCTGTGCTTTCTCCCTGACTTGTAAATAGGGTCGTTTGCTGCTGGGTTTCATAAGGAGCCAGAGATCTAATTAACTAACAACAAATTAGTCAGTAACCCTTACATTTAGAAAAGAAAGACATGAGAACATTGGAAGATACACCAGCTTTTTCCTGTGTCAGGAACAGATGAGAACCCTTGGAAGAAATGTAGAGGAGTAGGTTAGATGAGGAGTGGGATGCAAGTGGGCCGGGCAGGGGGTGAAAGGAGGTGTGTGGTGATTAGGATGAAGGCAGAGCAGGAGGAAGATATACTCTAGAGTAGGTGGGCAGGGAAAGGGGTGATGTAATACACATTCAAAGCACACTGGAAAATTACACATGCAAGTCTTGATGATTTCATTGTCTAGGGAGATTGTAACGTGTATAGTTCAAGGCACATTGTTACCCTAGTACCATTTCAGGGATGGATAGGAACTCACAAAATATATGAAGGGAAACATATCCTTTGTCTAAACCCGTTGATGATCATGGCAAATCTGTTGTCATAATGAACATGCAACATGAGAACTGAAATAGATACATGCAAAAATATAGAGAGAAATGTCAACAGAGTCACACCAAGGAGCAATTTGGTCCCTCTTGACTGTGAGTCTCCATTGGCTTCTGGGTTTGGATGAGGCTCTGTCTTAGGCTATGTCTACACTAGGCTAAGAAAGTCGACCTCAGATATGCAGTTCTAGCTGTGCCAACTGTGTAGCTAAAATTGACGTATCTGTGTTCAGCTAACTTGACTATCTATAAAGAGGAAGGTTGTCTGGAGAGTTTCTCCTGTCAACTCGCCTTACTCCTTGCATCTCCTGAGGAGTACAGGGGTTGACTGCGACCCCTGAGAAGTTGATTTCATGCATCTCTACTAGACATGTGAAACTGAACCCGAGAAGATAAATTCTGAGCAGGTTGATCTTCCAGGCTAGTGTAGACCTGCCTGTAGTGGCATAGAGAGAACACTTCCTGGCTACGTCTACACGTGAAGCCAACATCGAAATAGGCTATTTTGATGAATAACGTCTACACGTCCTCCAGGGCTGGCAACGTCGATGTTCAACTTCGACGTTGCGCGGCACCACATCGAAATAGGCGCTGCGAGGGTACATCTACACGCCAAAGTAGCACACATCGAAATAAGGGTGCCAGGCACAGCTGCAGACAGGGTCACAGGGCGGACTCAACAGCAAGCCGCTCCCTTAAAGGGCCCCTCCCAGACACAGTTGCACTAAACAACACAAGATACACAGAGCTGACAACTGGTTGCAGACCCTGTGCCTGCAGCATAGATCCCCAGCTGCCGCAGAAGCAGCCAGAAGCCCTGGGCTAAGGGCTGCTGCCCACGGTGACCATAGAGCCCCGCAGGGGCTGGAGAGAGCATCTCTCAACCCCCCAGCTGATGGCCGCCATGGAGGACCCAGCAATTTCGACGTTGCGGGACGCGGATCGTCTACACGGTCCCTACTTCGACGTTCAACGTCGAAGTAGGGCGCTATTCCGGTCCCCTCATGAGGTTAGCGACTTTGACGTCTCGCCGCCTAACGTTGAAGTTAACTTCGAAATAGCGCCCGACGCGTGTAGCCGCGTCGGGCGCTATTTCGAAGTTGGTGCCGCTACTTCGAAGTAGCGTGCACGTGTAGACACAGCTCCTGTGTGTGATAGAAGAAGTTTTGAAGGTTAAATGGTGATAAAAGATCCCCCTTTTCTGGTGTCCAAAACCAGGGAATTTTTGACAGTTCAGTGCATTGATGGAACCCCTAGTTCCTGTGTGAAAGGGAGGGAGGATTAAAGGTTTGAGCTATGGAACACATCATCTCCTGTGTATTCTCCATCACTTGAAATCTTTTTAAGGGAGTTAAAATGTATAGTGTGGTTCTGTCTCTGGAGTGTGTTTATTAGTTAAAATTGCCTTCTCTCTGTCTTTCTTTCCCATAGCTTTGGTAGTTTTCCTTTGTGAGTCCTGCGTCCCAGTTGAGTAATTGCATATGTTTCTCTTCCTGTAAGAAAAGTAGGGAAAGAAAGAAGACAGACTTAATATAAGAAGGAGTAACAGGCATCTGTATGTGTTTCTTGAACTGCAGCTGTTCTGGAAAGACGGTAGCTAAGGTGACTTGGAGAAGGGAGCTGATCCCAGAGAGGAAGTTGTTTGAGATGAATATCAAACCTTAGAACTATGAGTGGGAGTATATTTCAAGGGAAGAACAGGATGTTGCCAGGAGGGAGGGATACTGGCCAGCATATTTTACTGAAAGAGGTCACTTGCAGGAAGTCAATAGAGATATAGAACATTAAAAAACAATAGCCCTGGGTGAAGGCAAAGGCTAATACTCTCAGAGATTCTGGTTCCTCAGAGCATGGCCAACTAAGGATTTGGGTGGTCTAATTTAAGGCCATCATTGGTGGTCCCATGTGCTCGTACTCTCTGTGTGTCACTTTTCTTTTGTTAAAAACTCATCATTTTATTTGTTCTGTCATATAGCTCGCACAACAAGAAGGCATACACATTCTGTTCTGGCTCAGATTTCTGGTCTTTATCAGGAAAGTAATTTAGTGATTGTGTGCAGAATGGTGCACCTGAATGCTATGGACAGCATAATTCTCCACCTGTCACATTTCCCTTCCTCCAAGTGGGATGTGCTCCCATAGAGGTAAGAAATGAGAAGATGGACAATATAAGAGGTGTCAAAGTCCAGGATGATTTTTTAAGCCATCGACTAGATTTGAAAGTCCATATTAATGTAAGGCTTTAACTGTCTATCAGCATAAAACCTGCATTTGTTGTGGAAGGGCAATGTAATGGTCCATAGAGCTTGAGCAAGACATCCTACTGCAGGTGTTTGTGCCCTGTGAAGCTGGTGGATGCAGAGAGTGGATTGAACATTAGCTCAAGTAACCGCCTGTCTTGTTCACTTGTTCACCTCCTGTTAGTTTGTTTGTTTGATAGGAACCCCAGTCAGTGTGGAGCCCCATTGTGCTAAGCATTGTGCAAACAAGAGGTAAGAGATCAACCTGCCACAAGATCCTGCCGTCTGACTAGGCAACATGGAGGGTGGGAGAGGGGAAGTATCATCATGCTCATTTTGCAGGTGAGGAACTGAGGCACAGAGAGATGAAAAGTTTGATGCAAAGTCCTTTGCAGTTAATGGAAAGGCTCCCATTGACTTCATTGAGCTTTGGATCAGTAACTTCCCCAAAAAGTCTGCAGCTGGGCGAGGCACTAAGCCCATGTCTTCTTTGCACTGGGACAGTGTTTTAATTGGGGATGGTCTAGACGGTGCTTGGCGTTGCTGAGAGGGCAGGGAATTGGACTCAGTGACCTCTCGAGATCCCTTCCAGTTCTAGTGTTCTATGATTAAAATCACCCTTTCTTTCTACTCACTTCACTCCTGGAGTCCTTTTCCAATATACACAGCGCTGGAGGTGCCCACAATTCTTCAAGACACTTTCCAGGCCATGATACCTCTCTGTTCAGTCACAGTGTATTCCAAACTGAGCCATGCACTGGATTGTTTAAATACATGAAAACTCTCCTCTCATTCCTTTGCTTAGGTAGTTGCCCTGGCTGTCCCTTCCCATAACAGATGAAAATAGGCTGACATAAGGCTAACATCTGAACTTTCAATATTATCTTTTAATTTAAAGTTCTCCACCCTGTGATCCCCTCATCCCAATGTAATGTGGTATGTTCCCCCTTATGCTTTATATTTGGTACATGATTTATCACTTGTTAGATCAGCAGTGTTCTGGGCAATGTCCAGGGACAAGGCTTTCTGCCATCTGGTCCCAAGCTGGTGGGACACCTTTCCATACGGTCTTCACACTTGTGGCTCTCTTAGCACTTTCAAGGTCAAGCTTCTTTTCTTTTTGTCTTTTTGGATACATCACTGTGTGTGTTGTATTCAGCAGGGCACCTTGATATGTGGGAAGGGTGCTTCATAAATCAGTCAGGTGAATGGATTAAAACCTCATCAAGTGTGGAATGTGCTTGAGGGGTTCATCTCAAATGGCAGAAGAAACCCCTACAGTTGGGCCGTCTCTGCCCTGGAGGAAGCAATCTCCAAATCCCAAATGCAGTGTGCATTCCCAGCAGCAGAGTTTGAAAAGCTTCCCTTGTTCATGAGACAGCCTGTTCAACCATGCCCGTGAGCCCCTACCTCACTCTGGAAGGTTCACAATATGCAGAGAGTGGGAAAATCAGGCTTTCTGCCCATTTGGTCCTGAAATGTCTGATCCAAGTCCTCGCTGTGACTGTGGGTTCACGATATGGGAAACCTTCCACTAGCAGGAAACCTGGCTGAGGCGACAAACTCATTTTAGATAGATCACTTGATTACCTTAATTTTTGGTTGCTATGGATATGATGCTGGGGTGATCGAGTGGTGTGGAGCACGTTGTATGTGGCATTATGAGTCTTGTGAGCTGACATCCCCATCCCTCTTTTAAAAAAGGTCTTTTGATGGACTTGGTTGCTCCTGGACTCAATGATCTTCCAGGATTTTTTTTTCTCTGTTGCCTATGTTGATTTTGTTCCATTTGGCATGGTGGCTCCCTTTTATCTTATCTGGCTGTTTCTCCCCTTCTTTGCTCTCTCTGTTGTTTGTTATTCCAGGGTAAACTTTCTGGCTGGCTGAATGCCCCTGGAGGCCAGTGCACTGTGTGTTACCCGTAGAGATTGTTCAAATAGTTGCGCCACACCAGCCTTTGTCGGGGTGGATGTGAGCAGGGCCGGGAGGAGGTGCAGGTGAGAGCAGGCTGCAGAAGCAGAGGGTGTGAAGTTAGCACACAGCCATTGCTGCAGTTGGCTTGAAGGTCAGAATAGCAGATTGCTTCACTGAAGGATTGTGGGGCATGAGGAATGGGAATTGTCAGTGCTGAGCAGGGGAGTGTGCATGAGAGACATTAATGTGTGTGTCCAGATGTGATTATAGGTTGAGAAGCTTATGCCTATGTATTGGTGTGATTGTGCCTTTATTAGATGTATGTCAGGATCATCATATATGCTCGTGGGATCATGTGTGCATTCTTGTGACAGGGTGCATGTGTGATCACTGGTGCTGAGTTTTTGTTTGCTTGTTTTGCAGAGGAACAGCCCCGTACAGCAAAATACCAGAAACTTCTCACCAGAAGCAAGTCCAAACACAACAGGACCTTTTAGTGTCTGGGTAGCGCCTAAGTGCATGTGCTTCAAGTTAGTATGTATGTCTTGTGTGCATTTAATTGTTTGTGTTCCCCAGGCTGTGTGATTGTTTGTATCAGATGAGCAGTGGTATTTTCATGTGTGTGAGGAGTTTATTGGATCATGTGGGCATCTTGGACATTCCCTCCTGAATGCTCTGCCTCAGCGTACTGCAACAGACCTAGTCCCTCCCACATGCCATAGCTTGATGGGAATGGAAAAACCCAAATCCTATGGTGTTTCAGAACAAATAACGTAAAGGCTTCCTGATGGGCTTACTCCAGTGCTTTGTCACTGGAGGCTTCAGACTGTCCTCCATTGCATAAGAGGACAGCGCTCATTGTACCTCTCTTTCCTGCTGCTGGGAAGGCCTTGTGTCCTAGCAGTTTTGTAAATGGATGGATCCATGCTAGAGCAGCAGGCTTAATTATTTATTGCATTGAGGAACACCTGCCCCCTGCTTCCCCCAATCAAGTCTCTCTTGTTGACTCACTGCATTGCGTATCTTCCTCACTTTTGCATAGCTTGTTTGATCTGAAGTAACAGTTACTTTTTCCCCTTTGCTTCTTCCCAGTTTGAAGTTTGCCGTCACTTGGCTTCAGTTCCAGTGACCCATCCAAAAGCACCCTCCCTTGCACCCCACACTGAGGTGCAGGGCTCTTTCATTTTCATCTGATACCTTTAGTCTGGATGGATCCCATCACTCTGGCAGGCCTGATTGATGTTCTTATTGACAATCAGGTTGACCCTTGTCGGAGGGGCTGACATACGCTGTATTTCACAGGCAGGTGTTTGGTGTGTATTAGAGAGGGAGTCAGGTAATCAGATCAGCCAATTAAAACAATAAAGATGGAGGAGGTGAAAAAGAAGCAAGCTTTTAACTCTTTACAGCCCGTCATAAATACCATTGCCAGCCACTGCAATTCTGCTAGACATGGCAGTGTGTGGCTGAAGAGAGATAATGAAAGCCCATTTCTCTTGAGTAGGTCTGTGATCCTCTAGAGAAATTAAAGGTGTGGGAATATGGAAGGAACCTCTTTGGACACGTAGATTATTTGGGATTTAGATGCTCAGGAATTATTTCTGAAAAATATCCTGGCATATAATCAAAGATTAGGTTTGGAAGAGACCTCAGGAGGTCATCTAGTCCAACCCCTGTTCAAAGCAGGACCCACCCCAACTAAATCATCCTAGCCATGGCTTTGGCAAGCCATGCCTTAAAAACCTCTAAGGAGGGAGATTCCACCATCTCCCTAGGTAACCCATTCCAATGCTTCGCCACCCTTCTAATGAAGCAGTTTTTTCCCCTGGTAACCAACATATCACAACATGAGATTTTGCTTCTTGTTCTGTCATCTACCAACACTGAGAATAACCTGGCTTCATCCTCTTTGGAATCCCCCTTCACCCTTTATCTTCTTGACTTTATATTAGAAGGGAAGTGCTCTCTCTCTCTCTGTGCACACCTCATACTGAAATGTTTACGGCACCGCAATCTTGCTTCATCTTCACTATCTAAGACTATTGTTATCTCTGATGTCTGAGGGCTCCATCTTTCATATATTCATTAGGTCCCATGGCAGTTGCGGTTTCTCAGCACCTTGCAGAAGGTACTCAGCACCTCATGAGTTTTACGGCTAAATTAATAGCAGCCTCTACATAATGGTGTTGGAAGACCACTTACTGTTCAAGAGATAGCAAAACCTGATGTGCACATGCACTAGTCCAATAGACAAATAGAACCATTGGAGTTAGAGATCTCGAAAGGTCTATATCAACTGATGAAGTATTTCTACAAGTCACACTATGCCTGTTTTTTGTCACCCTTGAGGTTTCTGAGCCCACCCTTGAGTGTCCACTCTGCATTGGAGACCCTGGCTTCACAAACCGTAATGGCATTTCAGTACTGCTCTATGAATACCCAGATCAAAACTTCAGCTTCTGTGAACTACATGCTATCATATCCCAGGGTTCCTTGTGCCCTTCCTAGTTACAGGTGCTCTGGGGCTTTTTTTCTTGGTGAGTCATGGGAGAACTTGTCTGTCCATCCCTCAGGAGCTGACTAGAAGTGTTTTGGGTGGTTTCAGCCTGCAAACACAGGGTGACCATGCTAATGCAGGATTGTTCCTTAACATGTTTACCCCGGTGCAATCATACAAGTGCAATGGTCTTTCTTATGATGTGAGAAGTAAATTAAGATTTTTAGAAGAAGACTACCAAACCTTTCACTTCCTTTGACCTAAGTGAGGCTTGAACTTAAGTCTCCAGATATCAGATCGACAAATGAGGGTAATTAGCCACTGGACAGTTTCACAAAGGATGTGATGGCTTCTTCCTTGCTAACAATTTTCAAATCCAAGTTTGATGTTTTACCAAAAGATATCTTCTGTTTCAAACAGGAAGTAATTCAGGAAAGTCCTATAGCCTATTATACAGGAGGTCAGAGTAGATAATCACAACAGTCACTTCTAACTTTATAATCTATGAGCCTGTGGCCTTGGGCAAGTCAGTTACTTTATTATCTGCCTCAGTTTCTCATGTGTAAAATGGGGATGATAATTTCCTGCCTCTCAGATGTGTTCTGAGGATCACGGATAGCTATGATGATGATGGCCAAATAGGTAGGTGGGACTTAGGATAAGGCAAGTATACCGTCTTAAAGTAATCTCATTTCACTTGCTTATGTTCTCTCCATCTTTGCTTTAATATCATCATCTCACTAATTCAGTGACCCAGGATCCATTTTCTGACTGGTGGGAAATTGGTGGTTAAGATTTATTTAATTGTCCAGCTATTATAAAGAGGGGAAAGGCAAGAAGGTCTGTTGAGTGAAAGCTTTTATGCTTTTAAATGAGGTGTTGCTGGGTTTGAGTGCTGATTGGAGTTAAAACAGCACTGATTTTCTCAAAAATGCAGTGGAATTATAATGGGTTTGTTTGAATGCCCAAATAACCACACCATTTTCATTGCCAAGAAACTCATCTGAACCGCTGATGATAACAGCCATTTTCCCATTAAGGATACTGAAGCTATAATATTCAGGGAAAGAAACATCTTCATTAGACAGTATGGAAAGTGAAAATGTTGTTCACAGATCAGCCTCGAGAACAATGGATCAAACAGACTTTAGGGGATTTAACAATGTACTGTATATGAAAATGATTTCAATGGGATTTGAGCACTTGATTCCCGTAAGATTCTTTGAAAATCCTGAACTAAAGATTGGGAAGCCTCAAATGACTTCCTTAAGACTGCTTGGTCTATCTCAATATTAGGTACATTTTTTTTTTTAGCAATTAGAATTTTTTTCTTTAAAAATTACTAGAATTTACCTCCTAAACTAGAGATTGTGGGTTCAAGTCCCACTTACAGTGAAGTGTGTCTATTATTTTGGGGGATTGATAGCTTGGTGGTTTGAGCATTGGCCTGTTAAACCCAGACCTGTGAGTTCAGCCCTTGACAGGGCCATTTAAGGATCTGGAACAGCTAGGTTTTTTTAAAAAAAAAAAAAAAATCTGCCCAGGCTGGTTATAGGCCCTGGTGTGAGGGCAGGGGTCTGGATTCAATGACCTCTGAAGGTCCCTTCCAGTTCAATGAGATAGGTATGTCCCCATAGGACATAGCTCCATCTGCAAGCATGATGGGCCAAGATCTGCCTCAAGTACAATCTTATCTGAGACCCTAAATATGTATTCTAGACACCTAACCACCAGCACTGCTACTCATGCAGCCAGGAGGATGCTGCTGTTTTTTAGCATGTTAGCTTGATCCACGAAATCACACCTCCAGCTCCAGTGGAGACATTCTCATGGGCAGTAGCTACACTCTTCTGATGACAAAGCTATGGCACAAGCGCATAAGTTCTTGAGATCACATGTCGTCCCATCAGTCCATTCACGTCCAGCGGTGCAGCACAGAACTAATCTCTGCAGGCTGGTCTTTGGCAGGGACCCAAATGCCTGGCCTCAGTAAGAGCACTTGTACAGCAGTCAGTGAGAGAAATGTCTCCTTTGCTTTTCCTCATCCCACTCTTTTCTTGCCTGCATGCCAATCAATAAATTTAAGCCCAGACTTTTGCACTTTACAGGTATCATTCCCCCATAGGTGCTAGGACAACAACTACCCTTGGGTACAGGTGCATTGCTTTTCTGGTTTCTCTGCATAGCCTTCTGCCTAGAAACTCTAAGGCAAGCAAAATGGGGAGAGACAGTCAGTCCCTCTGTAGATGGGAAAGCAAGAGAGAGCAGCAGTGTTTTAAGAGGCCTAACCCCCTTCCACTCCATCCCACATCCCTAAGGGCCATTCAACATCCATCTCAGCTGGACACCCGTTGTTCTGTCATGGGGAAGCCATCCATCTTGGTTGGGAAGTGATGTCACCCAGCAGGAGGGCACCTCTTTCCAGCCAAAGCTGCAAGACACTGACAGTCTTGATATATCTATCACCCTCTGGGTGGATAAACACCCGCAGCAGAGAATTGGGGAACGGGAGGGACAAAGGCTGACGGAGGAAGAATTACATGCAGGCAGATGGTGGCAATAAGGGTTAAAGGAAGGAAGAGGTAAAGGAACGGGACCTGTGACAGGATGTCCACCCCACATAAAGCCTGAAGGAGTTAAGATGTCCAGGGGGACCTGTTAACCATGTAGGGTGCGCTTGGAGGAGCCAAGGAGCAAGGACTAATTAGAGATGCCTCTCAGCAGGATGGGAACAGAAAAGCATTCCGGCCAGTGGCTCGCCCCTTGTCACTCAGCTCCACTGTTTCTACTGTGTATCTGTGGACCTGTGTCACACTCTGGACTGTAGCAGCCTCTTCAGGACGCTGCCCGCCACTCAGTTCTCGTCCCTTCCGTGGGCGTCAGCAATCCTTCGTCAGTTCACCTGCCACCATGGCCAACTGCGGCCCCAAAGTCTACCTCCTGGCCTCAGGGGAAAGCTGCAGTGGGGCTGGGCGGGACCCACTACTCTGGGTGTGGGCCCAGGGATCCTCTGGTGGCTATCTTGTCCTGCCCTCCTTCACTCCCCTTAACTGCCCTCAGTGTTCCCTGGGCCATTTCCCTATTACCCTTGCACCTTATCGGCCCTTGTTTCAAGGTCATCCCACCTGGGACGTATCAGGCTGAGTCTCCCTCTGTCCAGCTCCCCTGATCTGCACAGCACTGCTCCACTGAAGGTGCTTCTCTGGGAGTCCTTCCCCTTTACTGCTCAGGAGCCAACTGCCCTCTGCTCTGCTGAGTAGCTACTTATGTCAGGACTACCTCAGCAAAACACCCTTTGTTTGGCTCCCTATAACTATCTCTCTGATTGGAAGGGTTTGCTCAGGCTCCCCCCAGCCTACTTTTAAGCCCTCCCTTGCCAGATTAGCAAAACTGCCCCAGTACATATAGTAAGGCATGTTTTCCTGAACTCAGATCAGTTTTTCAGCTGTTCTGTAACCCTTGTATAGGGATGTTCTGACTACTAACGAATTAGTCATCACCTCCCCTCGTCTAGGTCTGCTTCCCTCAAACAGAACGGGATTTGTTTTTGCTCTTCTGGAATCACTGAAAAAAATAGTTCAGTGTCGTTAGTATAGTCTTCAGTGGGGAAAGAGAAATATAACCAATTAAAGGCTATTAAATGTATATTTGTTTGTCAAGGGGCGTTCGCTCCTTCCTTGATTATGGCTGAGGCACATTGGCATGGGTGAACTGGGAAGCTTGCTTTGCCCTACTCTTCAGCCTGCTGTGTCAATAAATAAATCTTCATTCCCCAAAGCCTGGTATCTTTCACCAGCATTAAGCTGAATAAGACATTGAGGTGAAGAATATAGTCCCAGCTAGCACAATTTTCCTATTATGCATCCCACACAGAGCTTGGAGACAGGCCCTGCTCTGCTTTCCAAGGTGGAACATTCTCTTTCTGATTTCACTGTGTGCTCAGATGCAACCCTTCATGTCCCCCTTTCCCCTACCTCCCTCACCCTGTGGTGTCCTTGGCAGCTGCTGCTTTCTCTATTTAATAGGTTGTCCATCCCTGCCCTTGTGTGCCTGGGCATGGAGTGAATGCAGGTCCTTTCCATCCTTTTCCTGTCGTATTTCATGGCTCTCAGTGGCAGCTCAGTTGAGGAACTACAAAATTCATATCCTTTCGGACTAGAGGAGAATGGCAAGTGAAAGATTTAGTATCCCACTGGGGTGGGATAGGAAGCTGGGCAGGGGAGGAAGGGGAGGCTGCTTACAGCTGAAGTTTTATGAGACCTGCACAAGTCAAGGGTTCTGGGAGTTGGAGAACTGTGAATTCCACAATCTGAATTGCAAATGCAGCTCGGAGCAGGGTCCTTCCTCCTCAGTTTCCCCCATGAATGCCTGAATCTCATTGAGCATCAGTGACAGCAAAGCTCGTTTGACTTGGTGGATTGCCATGGTTCACATGACAACGCATTTCCTGATGGAAAATAAAATTCCTCAATAAAATCCGCACCTTGGAAGCTGCTTCCTTGCAGGGACCATTTTGCTCATAAGTCAAGGCCATACTCCTACTGGCTTCTGTGGCCACCTTCTCCTTTTGGGGATGCAGAGGGAGTAGAAGTGGAATTTTAGTCATCATGGGTAAGGCTGAGACTTAGCCATGGGTATTTTTGGTAAAAGTCACGGACAAGTCACTGGCCATTAAAAAAAAAGTGGTCAGTGACCTGTCACAGACAGTTACAAAAATACCCCGGACCAAATGTCTACTTCTGGAGCTCTACTGCTCCAGGGGACTCCCTCCAGTGCTGAGACTGAGACTGAGACTGAGAAGGTCAGCCTAACATTGCGTTACCACATAGTGATTCCCAAGCCCAATAGGCAGCACCAGTCTTATGGGAGCCCAGTGTCTGCGATCAGAAGAGACCAGTTTCCACACACTTGCCCCTAGTTGTCCTCTTGGTCTAACAACCAACAGAACAAGGCTGTGCTTGCCCAGTGGCAAGAGAAAATGGACAGGATTGTTGTTTTGCGAGAGGATTTTGATTTTTTGGGTTTAGTTTAAAAATTTCATCTCCAGGCTGAAATAAATAAACAAGTGTCGCTTTTAGTTATTTTAGAACCAGAGAAATGGAAAACCAACAAGGAAAGATGGGAGGAAACCTGAAATTTTGCAAATGAGAAGATGGAGGATTTCATGCAGTGAATTAGAAATTTAGAAAGAAAAGCAAAGAGGAAAACTATCAGGCTTCAAGTCTTTTGTGCAAATGGACACATTTAAATCATGAACATTACATATTTCTGATTGGTTCTTAAGACTCCTATCCCCTACCCCCAATATGTTTGATATGAAGGCCTGTATAGTTACCAGACTGCTCCCATTGAAGCTGACGCAGTTCTGGTTTTTAAAATGTTGTATTGGTTATATAGCTATGCCCCCAGTGTAATCATGATTGAATATATATATAGTATTTCATGTTTGGCTCTATACTGGCACAAAGCAAATACGGCAAAATACACCAGGAAGGACAAAGGAGAGTCTCGATTTAATTCTGCACATTCAGGACAGAAAGACTCTCATTCTGAGGTACTTCTCTAAACGTTTGACCTGACAGAGAGCACCTGCCATGTGCACTGACTTCAGCTATCTTGCTGTTTCATCATTACACTTCTGTGCTGCTCAGAGTTGAGGCCTTTTGTTTTTCTTCTGTTCCCAGGCGTGGGGGATCGCAAACAGCCTTTCTTCAAGGCTCACACATTTCAAGAGCACTTACTATAGCTGGGCTGAGGCTGTTTCTGTGTTGCACAGGCCAGTCCTTTCTGCTTACTGACAACATTAACTTCTACTAGAAGTGGGGGGTGGAAATCCAACTGGCACGTCAGGCACCTCTGAGGAGAGGGCTCCTAACTGCTCCCGCAGAGCTTGAAGAAAGAGTTTTGACAGCTTTATGCAGGAAAACGGTTGTGAAGGGATTGATAAACACACAGAGAGATCTAACTAGTGTGTCCCATCACTCTGCATAGCCTATCATAGCGAAAGTGCTGCAGGGCAGTGTCGGGAACTATTTGTTGATGTGAGCTCACGTCTCCATGAGATACTTGTGCTGTCTTGGGGAAGGGACTGTCCAGAAAAGGATGCCACGAAGAGGAATACAGCAGCGTCGGAATCGGGGGTGTGCGGGAATTGAGCAACAGTGTTTTCCAAGTGCTGACCTGGGAGGATCCTGGCTAGGACTCCGGCAGAAGAGCTTCCTCACAGCTATGTGGTTCATATAAGCTTTGTTCCATCACTGTCAGCATCTGCAAACACGGTCTCCTAGTGCAAGGCTGTTAGAGATCCTGGAGTGGGTTCTTTTTGTTTTTTACTAGGAATTCCATCCTGGATAAGATAAACCTTCCCTGCACCATATTCATTGAAAGCGATACATTTCAGTGAATCTTTTTAATTTTATCAACCAGCTCTAGTCACATGTCCATCCCAGTGCCAGCATAAATTTCAATTTTGCAATTAATTAGCACTGCCTAATAGCAATGATTGAATTTCTGTTTTGGTGACCATTGTAAATGGGGATACTTCAAAGCAGCCATGTAAGTGAGGCCTGTGCACACCATGCAAGTAGGTCTTAGAGCTCGATGATTTGGCTTGGATCTAATGAGAATTGACGTGATTCTTAGACTGACCTTTGAACAGAACCTGAAACCTCGACTGAAGTTCAAAAATGTTTAATTTCAAAATCAGGTCAAGTGTGGCTGAAATTTCTGCTTTGTTATGAAAATGAAAAAAACACAATTAAAAAAGACTGTTTTTCAACAATTCCCAACATGATCTGAACGCAGCCAAAAGCCTGTCCTTCTGCAATCTCAAACTTGGCTTCCAACGATGTTCAGGCAGGCTCTGGGTAATCACACACATTGTCGAAAGCACCCAAGCGTTAAAATTAAAGCATGAGACCCTTGGGTGATGAGCCCTTAGATCAGGCTTTGTTTGGATTTTCAGGCAATATAAGAAGCTCCATTCCCAAATGTATTGCTTTGTTTAATTTTCAGGGAACATCATAAGCTCCACTCCCCAATTCAACAGAAATGTCAAGGCTGGGATACATTTAAGCTACACCTAAGGCAAATTTTGGATGAAAATGGGCTAAATTTCAGCCAAATCTGGGCCAATGGTTGAATAAACCTGATTCAGTTTTGAGGTGAGCCTGAGAAGAGGTTTGGATGAACGTTGGCTAGCTTGTGGTATTGGTGAGCAATGTGAAAAGTCATGGGGTGACGGTGGGCTTGAAAATCTTTGTTTGTTTTCTCAAAAGATTGCACAAAACATAGTTAGATAATAAATGTGAAAAGGAAAAGTCCAGTTTCTTGACTGTTGTAATGACCAGATTTTAATATTTCTTCTCTGTGACTTCCCACCCAGGTTGGCCACATACAGCTTTTGCTCTCAAGAATAATGTGAAATATTATCTTGGGTTGAGAGAAGATCAGCTAATATTTCCTGATAAGTCTTAGCATAAAAAACAAACTGTATTTGAAAAAGGAGAATCTGTCAGCCCCACAGATGAGGACTGACAGGATGGCTGGGTTCCCTTCCTGGTTCTGCCACTAATTTGCTCAGTGTACTTAGACACATCAGTTAGAGCCTTGTTCCTCTATTTACCCATCTGTAGGGAGACATGAGCTGTGTCTACACGTGCACGCTACTTCGAAGTAGCGGCACTAACTTCGAAATAGCGCCCGTCGCGGCTACACGCGTCGGGCGCTATTTCGAAGTTAACTTCGATGTTAGGCGGCGAGACGTCGAAGTCGCTAACCTCATGAGGGGATCGGAATAGCGCCCTACTTCGACGTTGAACGTCGAAGTAGGGACCGTGTAGACGATCCGCGTCCCGCAACGTCGAAATTGCTGGGTCCTCCATGGCGGCCATCAGCTGGGGGGTTGAGAGATGCTCTCTCTCCAGCCCCTGCGGGGCTCTATGGTCACTGTGGGCAGCAGCCCTTAGCCCAGGGCTTCTGGCTGCTGCTGCGGCAGCTGGGGATCCATGCTGCAGGCACAGGGTCTGCAACCAGTTGTCAGCTCTGTGTATCTTGTGTTGTTTAGTGCAACTGTGTCTGGGAGGGGCCCTTTAAGGGAGCGGCTTGCTGTTGAGTCCGCCCTGTGACCCTGTCTGCAGCTGTGCCTGGCACCCTTATTTCGATGTGTGCTACTTTGGCGTGTAGACATACCCTCGCAGTGCCTATTTCGATGTGGTGCCGCGCAACATCGAAGTTGAACATCGACGTTGCCAGCCCTGGAGGACGTGTAGACGTTATTCATCGAAATAGCCTATTTCGATGTTGGCTTCACGTGTAGACGTAGCCATGAAGAGTATCCTGATGAACAAATATTTGTATTGTACCGTGTTAGTCTGTATCCACAAAAACAGTGAGAAGTTCTGTGGCATCTTATATACTAGCAGGTTTTCTTGGAGCATAAGCTTTTGTGGGCAAAGCCCCACTTGGTCAGATGCATGACTGCAATAGTTGTATTGTGCTTTCCTACTCTCTGATGGATGTTATGTGAGTATAAAAGGAAAACAATAGATAGCCAAGCCATGATTTTCATAGCTATTGAAGAGATTTGGATGTCCATTTCCTATTCCTTTTCATGGGAAGTAGGTGGCCAGATCTTTGAAAATCATAAACTAAAATACATACATATGGTGAACCAAACACTAGACGGAGGAAGATGTCTGTACACCAGAGAACTAGTCTGACCTTCAAGCAATATCCACCAATAGGCTGCCAGGGCTCTTTGTCTTTGGGTCTATTAGTTTTGTAAGGCTGGAGTGACTCATTCCCCAGGAACAACATTTTCTGATATCTTGGTAAACAAGATGTGTGTGTGTCTATTACATTTTAAATAACAAGACTAACAAACTGAGATTAGCCATGTGGGGTTGGCACGCATACACCAGGGCCTGAATTGATTTATCTTGATGTTTGGTTGAATTCCATACATTTTGGGTCCCTTCTGTAACCTTTTCACCTCGTTCTTTTTTAAGGTGGCTGGCTGGCTGTTATAATTTATCATGAATGCATCTCCCTTCAGTCTTGGCTCCTCTGACGGAAGGAACAGCCGGTCTCCGGGAGGTCAAAGACATTATTATCCCTTTGTCTTTCTCAATTTCCAGCACAGATTTGTCACTTTGAGAAAGCATGAATTCTGGATTTGATGCACTTTAATTGATTTCACCCTCAACAAGTCCGACTGTCCATCAACCTTCCCCTTTTCTTTTCTTTTCCTCCCCACCCTTGCATGTCTCTATTCCATCCTTCAATTTATGGTTAAGTTTTTCAGCGACTTATGTGCAGAAATTGTCCTGAAATCCATGAACTTTCAATAGCAAATGTTGCTAGCTGTTTCACTCTTGTTTCTTTGACCTTCGGGTTGACCTTTAAATGTTGAGAGAGAAAGAAAGACTCTTACAAGAGTCTTCTATGCATGAAGCCTGCTTCAGTGAAAGCAGCTCCAGGAGACCAATGAAGGTTGGCTGATGGGCTGGTTGAATGGTGTAGGTAGGAGCAGTTCAACAAAAGTTGCACAGAGATGGACATGTAGATTAAAAACAGTAGTATCAGCCCTTGATGAATGAACCACAGTTTGCAGCAGAACCTTGTCTGGGAATGAACCTAGTAAGTGGATGCCCTTCCTTCCCACACCAGGGGTCTCATGATATGAATACAGATTTCCTTTCCGTTTTATTGATACATCAATGTGTAAAACCCAGCTGCTTGGGACTTCCTTTGTCAGAATCTTATGGACCTTCTGCCCAGGAAACAGATGATGGGACCTTCTAGATTGAAATATTCCAGTACTGCTTTGCAATGAAGAACCCTGAATACCAGGGACTGAGATGGGCATAATGGGAGGGGAAACCACCTCTTAGGCCTAGGTGGTGCCACACATTCATGGAACAATGAAGTGCTCTCCATAGTCCTGTGTAAATGTAGGTGTGTCTTTGGATTTTATAAAGCAAGTGCTCTACATCGGGGGGCTCTTTGAGGGCCGAAAGATCTGCCCCCGTCAATGGGCATGTATGTTGAAAGTTATCGCTGCGTAAATTCACAGATTCCTTGCTCTTCTGCTCAGTATAGATTAGTATACAGGGTGTCCATTAAAAGCAATGGGCCAGATGCTGGGCATCTTATGCAGGCAAATCTTTCAGTGAACTCACTGGGAGTTTTGGCTGAGTTAGTAGTGCAGGACTAAGACATTCCCTGCACATGAAAATTGGAGTTTGGATAATCAGTCTGAATTATTTTCTGAACATAATATTTACCTTTGACAGGTGATGAAGAAATCACTGCAGTGGATCATCATTACTGGGATGTGGATTAAATTTCTCCCTGGAAGACCTACCTAAAATGATTTCTTCTGGGAATCAACCTTTTCCTGTGCATTAGATCCCTGCTTGGAGTCCTAGTATGAAATATGTCTGGGTGAGTCTTAATCTATTTCCTTGTGGGTGTACTTCTTCCTACAGCTACCTTACATATAATATTATCTGAATATCAGCTTGTCTGCTGGACAAGGATGATGGCCTTACTCCTTCCATGTCTATCCTATCGCTACGTCCAGAAGCTGTGAAGTGAGGGACTGGCTGAAATTAACAGCTTTGTTCCACCTTTATGTTCATTAACCTCAGTAGCTGCATGTGGTCTGTATCATCTCAGATTAAAAGGTATTTTGCAGATGAGTGACGTCTCAGATTCGGGCATGCTTTCCATATCTAAGATCCATACCCTTTCTCAGGAGATCTCTCTCCCTCCCAGATTTCTTTAGCTTGTATGAAAGATACATGACTTCTCTGTGGAGAGAATATAGACACGAAGCCCAGGCTGGTGTGGCCCAATCAATATTTGTTTGTACAAAGTGGAGAGTCTGACTCCAAAGCCTAGTAGTTAGGACTGTCATCTAGGAGAATGAGGCAGAGCAGGAACTTCAGTCTGGATCTGTTATATTCCACAAACGTTCTGTAACAGGTGAGCTCGTGGGTATTCCTGGCATTGGGATCTTTCTCATATGTGTATATGTTCTTCTGTGTAAGTTCCCAAGCTTCTCTCTCTCACGGACAGAAATTGCTCCAATAAAAGATATTACCTGCCCAACCTTTTTGTCTAATATGCTGGGACCAATAAAATTACAACAAAACTGTAGACAACACTGGAGAATACCTTTTGAGGGCAGTCAGCCATCCCTCCCTGCTGCCTGATTCCAGGCCAGGATTTAAAAGGACCAGGAGTCGTGACTCTAGGCATCATGGACCATGTTAGTTAGCCTGGGATATAAGAAGCAAGAGAAAATGTGTGGTCTGTTTGTGTCCAGCAGACTCAACAAAAAATCTCCTTTGTGCCTTCCTTTGACAATGATCTGCTGAAAGAGTCCTCCTTGATAGAGAGTCACCCAGAGCTCACCTCCATCATCTGGACTGTGGTAGTCACTGGAATTAGAACACAAATAAAGCAGACACCCAGCAGCTCATGTGACCCCAGAAGTTTCCTCCACTCCTATGCACGTCACTCCAATAGAACTTATCTTCTAGCTGTGCTTGGTGGGTGTAATGGATGTGGCTGCCAGAAGTTACCGCTAGGGTATCCTGAGAGGCCTCTTGCTCTATACAGTGATAATAACCATTTGGCTGCATGCATATGCTCCCTCTGCCTATCACATTAGCCCTCTACAGGTGACTAATGTAGTAGACTCCAAGACAGCCCCCAGAGACCACAGAATCAGAGAAGGATTGAAGGCCCCAGGCTAGGTTTATTGCCAAATGAAGTACAGTTATAGTTGTTAGCAGATTCTACCACACCATTATGTGTATGTACCTTGTGAGAATGGACTCATCAGCTCCATCCATGCCAGGAAAGTGACGCTGCCCCCCTTGGCTGGAAAAAGATAATTTTTATTACCTTTTTACATTACATTTTTATACATAGGTACAAACAAGTTACACATCACTTCTGAGGTGTTAGGTTGCCACCCCATGACATTACTTAATTACCACCTGTTGCTCTGTCCATGGGGGTTCAGTCGCTATCTGTCATGTTGTCAGTTTAGACCCTGTCCTGAACCTGGGTCAATGTGTTCCTGTTATCTGTGGGGGATATGTTGGTACAGAGATGTTTCTTCATGAGGTTTTCTGTTATGACTCTCCCGGAATACGTTTACAGCCTGTGCTTAGTACCTTGTAGGTTTGAGTGTTTCTGTAATATCAGCCCTGTTCTTGCCAACTTCTGTGAGCAAGTGAGCTCTGACAGGGGTGGGGATAAGTCCTGCTGTAAGGGCAGGAGACTGGACTGGATGGCCTCGCAAGGTCCCTTCCAGTTCTATGGTATGACCAGCTAGGTGCCTGCCTCTGGATCACAGCTAACTTTGCAGAGTCTTGCCCATTGTGGTCTAGGCCTCAGGCCCAGCTCAAGGCCTGTGATATGTGGGCTTATGATTCAGATCCTCTTCTTACTACAGCGGAATGAAAAACTTACTGAGCACTATATATAAGAGCACAGTCCAGGTCCCCCCTTTGGGTTTCCTCCTGTGTGCAGCTGTGGCCAGCCAAGCAGCAGTAAATGGAGCATATTAGATTACAGTCAGATACTAGGTCTGCACACAGTGCGAGGACTTATGAAAATTTCATGCCCAAATCAGATCCACTTTGCCATCACACCTAGATGCACATGATATTGGCTGGCTGCAGAGGTGGGCTCAGGGAGGATGGAGAGAGCTAGCATCGTGGCAGGTTTTTCACACTCCACTTGTGGCTACATCAAAAAGATTTTAACAGGTTTTTAATGCCAGGACAAGGGAAGTCCCTCGTGGGAGGGGGAGCAGGAACAGAGGTTACGGTTTGGTCCTGAGGCGGTGCTACTTTAGGTCTTTGCAGTGCACTGTCTTTGGAACCCTTAACTCTGATTGGCTGTCTATGATTCATCCCACCCCTTGGCTCTTTCACTCTATCCAGTCCATGTCAAGCTTCATCATTGCTTCTTGCAGGCGCAATTTTCTACTTCAGGATCCCATGAGGACCCGGCACTGTTAAAAAGCGCCGTACACTTCACAGATCAGGCTAGCTATCCAAATAAAGGTTATTAAAAATGGATGAATAAATAATACATCAAAAACATTTCTTTGGAGGCTCCATTATTTCCTGCTCCTATGGACTCTCTGGTGTAACCCGTCTGATTCTCGCTGTCCCCTGGCTCTGTCTTGCAGCGTAGCTCTGTTTTTGTAAAGCAGTATTTGCAAAGATGCAGGAATGTCGTATGATGTTCAGAATCACTCTGCCTGCTGTCACTATGTCTGTGTGACCAAGCAGGCCTTTCAGTCATTCTCTGTTTTGGTTTTGTGCCATTTGGAAGATGGGGGAATGTCATAGCTCTGACAATGACTTACTGCAGGCCCTGGGCAAATCACTTCACTTCATGGAACATACAGAAATGAACACTTCTCTGATTCACAAAAACCACAAGGAATCCTGTGGCACCTTAAAGACTAACAGATTTATCTGGGCTTAACTTTTTATGCATCTGAGGAAGTGGGGTTTTGCCCACAAAAGCTTATGCCCAAATAAATGTTAGTCTTTAAGGTGCCACAGGACTCCTCGTTATTTTTGAGGATACAGGCTAACATGGCTACCCCTCTGTCACTTACTCCCACACAAAGGTATTCTGAGAGTTAATGAATCTGTTTCCAACAAGTGCTTTGAGATCTCTCCCACGTGAAAATTGGTATTTAGTTGTAGCATATTATTAAGTGCTAGCATCTTGCCCATTGAATAGTTCCATTGTGCCAATTCCCTAATCATGGCTATCCCCAAAACATGTCCCATGTTACTCTGTCCCCAGAGTTCAGTTCTATGCCATCCTTCCCCTCCCTTGCTAAGAGCTGGTGGAAAAAAAATGTACATGCCAAGTGCCCCAAGCTGAGAAGAGAAGTGCAGCCGCCAGCAGGACTCTGACCTTCCTGTTGTAGGTAACAAATTGGATGGCATGTAAGCTGCAGACGCCTGAGGAGAGAGGAAGAGAAAGAAGCACTGGGGGAGGGGGAAGGCAGGGCAGAATGGGATTAGAGTTCCCAAACCAACACCGGTTACTTAGGGTATCTGCCACACAGTCATATCTATCCTGCTGCAGGAAGCGAGAGAGAGAGAGAGAGAGAGAGAGAGAGCATGTCACAAACGAAGGAATTGAGAGATCGTTTTTGTTTTTCTATTTAATGGAACCTGTTGTGTTTGTGGCCCTTATTCCACAGCCCCAACAGAAGTTAGTGGTAGCCCACAGAGGGGAAAATTGGGCCATTATTCAGTTGATTTCCAGCTACAACACTCCAGTGATCATTTCCAGTGCCCCTTTTGTGGCTTCCTTCTCAACCTCAGAAGGCTGCCTTCTTCCCAGCTGTTCAGCACCATTAACATAACAGTGCCATTGAGAAAAGGGTTGTGGGTTTTTCCTAGTCCTTTGCTTATGTGATCCACTCATCACCTTCCCCGCTGAAGGCATGAAGCAGCAATGAGGCATAGAAAGGCATACCTGAGAGATTACCCCGAATGAGCTCTGTCATTTAGGAAGATCCATTCCTTCAGGGTTGAATTGTGTTGCGAGAAAGATCTTTCCCAGGAATGCTCAAATGACTTCCTGAGGTAGGAGACTTGGAGATGGGGGAAAGGGCAGCTTACTGCACCAGGAGATATTATTTTATGTTGTGATGCAGGACAGGCATGAATTCAGATGTGCGTCACAATTTTGTAAACAAGATAGACATGGTAGGTAAGGTAATATTTTTTAGTGGACCAGCTTCTGCTAGTGGGAGAGATGAGTTTTCGAGCAACAAAGAGTTCTTTTTCAGGTAAACGCATCTGTTGTTAATAGTAATGATAATTTGCACTTGTGCTGAGAGCTGTGCAGAACAGTCATAGAAAAAAAATTGAAAGAGGCAAATTCTCTTAGTTGCATTGTGGCCATGTGTGGAAGCCCCTGCTGTGATTGGGGCCACACTGTGCTCTGTACAAACATATAATGAGAGAGCCGCTACCCTGAAGATCTTATAGTCTAAATGGACAGCAAGTGGGAGAAGAAACAGGTCACCCAGAAGGACAGTGGAGGAGCTAGGAATTTAGAACCCTGATTCCGCAATTCCCTGATTGTTAGACTCCACCTGCTCTGAGATTGCTGTATGAACTAGCAACTTAGAACACTTGCTGAGAAATCCTCTCCCCTTCAAGCTAGCGTGAGCTGGGCTTTGAATAAACCTGCAGCCAGTTCTAAGAAACTTGACCTGGCTTTCAACCCAGACAAGATTCAAGGGAACCTGGGTGAAGAGGGGACTGGCATGTTGGCGACAGGTTTTTGGGGAATCGGGAATGACCCCCATTCCATTGGTTTTACTTGTGGCATGAGACTACACCTCCCATCACCAGGGCTCTAGAGTGTGACCTCAAACTGGACTGGTTAACAGCTATACATGGGCCAAGTAGTGAGTGAGCCTGGGCAGGGCTTGGAGGTCATGTGGGCCCACTTCAGGCTCAGGGTGGCCAGCAGGGAAATTTCCAGAAGGCCCTAGGCCTTGTCCACCCACAAGATCCCTCCATGCTGTGGCATGCTAAGCACAAACCCCACTGGTCTGTGGCTCTGGGTTCTGGCTGGCAAGGGAGCTCAGTGCCTAGCAGAACTTGGCACCACCCATCAATTGCAGGACTCCATCCCTGAGAAAGGGGGCCATTAGGCATCCACGTTGGGCATGGGCTACCTTCTCCTGCCTCCTGTGTGTGGATGTAGCACACTTCCTTGGTGTGCCTTGTGAACATGATCTGATATGAGGGCATCATTCCTAGCTCGTTCACATGTTAAATTCAAAGCAAGAGGCAGGCAGCATGTAAGTCAAGCCAAGGGTTGAGGCAGGTGGGCCCACCAGAGAAGCATGACTTGAAGCTGCATAGAAAGCACCACCACCCAGCCTCTTTAGTGGATGGATTTAGCATGAGCACCTGCTTCCCCAACACCCTTTTATGCTCATTTCCTCTTACACTTTTGCCTACCCTGTCCACTGTATCATGCAAAACTGGACTGATTTAGACCATCTTGAATGGGGAATTTTCAGTTCACATGATTTTAATGTGATTCTGATTAAATTTGGATATTGTGAGGCATTTTTCATTGAGTTGCCTAGTTCATTTGAGCCCATGGAATGAAATTCAGGGTGGATGTGAACCACATGTCTGCAAGACTGTCAAACTTGGAGCTGGTAAGATATTTTCCTCCAAAAAGGGTTTGTTGTGGTTTGATTTCTTTTCTTTTTATGGGGGGGTGGGGGCAGGATGCATTTTTTTTTACTAGGCAGTTTCTCCATCATCAAAATTCTCCTGGGGACAATTTCAATTCTGTTGGCATTTTCCATTGGGAAAATCAAAACAAAGTATCTCAGTTTTGGTCAAGTCAACCCAAGTGGAGCTATTTCAGGCTATACCAAATCAAAATGTTTCTTTCCTGGTCAGTTTGACAGCCAGTGGTCTCTTCCTAAGCTGACACAGTACCTGCTAAAGGCTATAGTTTAAGAACTTTGCCTCCATTGATTCCTGTGGACCAGCTTCCCTGGCTGGACTACATATCCCATGTACTGCCCATGAGGAAGAACTTGGAGGAAGCAGCTCCTGCAGTCTACACTAGGGATAGCACTGGGATGGAATAGCACTATTTCCTATAAGCTTGGCTTATCATACAGGAGGTATCTGCTAAGGACCAGTCTGAGATAACACTTACTCCTGATGAATAGCAATGTGCACCACGAAGGACACCTTTGAATGACCCCATTGAGTGAACGAGACATTTAAAAATCTCATTTGCCAGCTATCTGCAGCTTCAGGTGTCTTTATCCCTTTAAAAATCTGGCCCTATGGTACTTCTTATGTGTAAAAGAATCGCACTGTGGCCCACAACTGTTAGCTCAAAGCTAAATCTGAGAATTTTAGCAGGAAGCTGTTGAGTAACTATTCAAAGCTGAATTTCAGAACAGCCCGAGCAGCTTGACTGATCACCATATAAACTGGTATATCATGGAACACAGCATTTACATCTCTCTGTTACATGACCGTGCTGTCTGCTTTTAGCAGGGGCAGGCATAAAGAGAGGTAAGAGGGTGCCAAGAAGTAAAAGTGAACTCAAGCCCCCAAGAAATCCTATCTTTTGGATTGCACAGATCAAGTTGCTGATCAAGGAAGACCTCATTAGGTGATGGTGAGCTTCATCTTTCAACGATTGTGGGTAGTGAGATGTTGATTACAAAACAAACAAGGAAATTCAGGATAGGCTAAAATAGAAACAATACGTGTCTTCCTGTCACCCACAGATATCTCCTGCTCCTGATTCCCAGAGGTTGTAGGGAGCAATTTTCAATGGTGCAACTGGCAATCAGGACCGCTTAGTTTTCACTCCATGGCTACGTCTACACGTGCAGCCAACATCGAAATAGCTTATTTCGATGTTGCGACATCGAAATAGTCTATTTCGATGAATAACGTCTACACGTCCTCCAGGGCCGGCAACGTCGATGTTCAACTTCGACGTTGCTCAGCCCAACATCGAAATAGGCACAGCGAGGCAACGTCTACACGTCAAAGTAGCACACATCGAAATAGGGATGCCAGGCACAGCTGCAGACAGGGTCACAGGGCGGACTCAACAGCAAGCCGCTCCCTTAAAGGGCCCCTCCCAGACACAGTTGCACTAAACAACACAAGATACACAGAGCTGACAACTGGTTGCAGACCCTGTGCCTGCAGCATAGATCCCCAGCTGCCGCAGAAGCAGCCAGAAGCCCTGGGCTAAGGGCTGCTGCCCACGGTGACCATAGAGCCCCGCAGGGGCTGGAGAGAGAGCATCTCTCAACCCCCCAGCTGATGGCCGCCATGGAGGACCCAGCAATTTCGACGTTGCGGGACGCGGATCGTCTACACGGTCCCTACTTCGACGTTCAACGTCGAAGTAGGGCGCTATTCCTATCTCCTCATGAGGTTAGCGACTTCGACGTCTCGCCGCCTAACGTCGAAGTTAACTTCGAAATAGCGCCCGACGCGTGTAGACGCGACGGGTGCTATTTCGAAGTTGGTGCCGCTACTTCGAAGTAGCGTGCACGTGTAGACGCAGCTCATGAAATTGACAGCTCCTACTCTGTGTCTTTATTTTGCCTCTGATAGGAGCTACGTGCAAGGATGTTACAATTGCTCTCATTGTAAATTTCTCTCTCCCCTCCTCCCCACTTTGGTATTCTCCTGGTTTTCTAGGCAGCCCACCTGACCCTTGAATATTTCATAAATCTTGGAATATCCCTGGTTACAAATGGCCTGTGTCCATGGTTGACATGCAGCAGTAATGCAAGGTTAATACCTAATCAGTTCATGGGGCCATTTAGCATTTCATGGATATTCAGTAACAAAAGCAACGATAAACAAGTAGAATTCCTAGGTCTTAATCTGGGAGGGGGTGGGTGGAATGACAAGAACCTGAAAATGCAGGAGTTATTCAGTGCAACATGAAGAGTTAGTCCCTTTTCTAATGTCGGCTACTGTAGCATCCTCAGAGCCTGAAGGGAAATATAACCTCCCTCCCTTTCCCTCTTTCTTTGGTGTTTTTTCTTTCCCTCAAGAGCCCTGATGTTTGCCCAGGAAAATTCTCATTTGTGTGACACTCTTTAAATAGCTCTTCTGTATTGTTCCCCTCCCCTGGCCCCTACTTATCCCGACCCCATTTTTTGACATCCAGCCATACCTGATCAATTGTATCCTGAGCAGCTGGATGTGATCAGAGCTGGCCTTCCACCTCTTGGGATGGCTAGCATATGGGCCTGCGGGCTCCAACCATTACGTTTGTGATCCCTGAGCCTGCTTGCCTGTGGCAATGGAGTTTTTGCCTCTCTCGAGCAATTGCAGATAAACTCTCCTGATGAGTAACAGGAAAGCAAACAGGCCCTTTGGCTCTGTAGGCAGTGAGAAGGAAAAAGGAAAAAAAACAAACCCAACAACAAAATCCTCCCTGTGTTTAGGCAGCACACGCACTGCTTGTCAAATGCCTTCAGGAAGAGGGATGGCTTCTGTGCGTCATCAGTCAGTGACTGGGCTATCTATCTATCGGCAAAATGGTGCCTCTCAGAACGATTATCCCCCACGGACACTGGCATGAGGGCTTCAGAGAGGGGGTGGTTTGAAGGGAAACAGCCCTAGATCCCACACAGACCAATACTTGGTTGGAGATTTGACCGAGGCTAGGTCACAGTCCAAGACAATCCAGCCCTGGAAAGGAGGGTGGCCTCCCCTCTAAGACACTGGGGCAAGGGCTAAGACTTGGCTTCAGGATCCCCATGCCAACCATAGGACACTAGTGCAAGGGACTGAAGGACAGTGAGCTAGGAATGATTTCCCCATCCTGTGAGAATTTTTCAGATCTGCAATTTTTTTTCCAATTCAAACCAACACCAAAAGACAAAATCATGAAAAGTTTCACACACACACACACACACACACACACACACACACACACACACAACGGTTTTATTTTGATTGTGACTTTTTTATTTTACCTTTTAACAATAAATTAACTTAAATTTCTAAGTGAAAATTTTGTTTCACCCCCAAACTAGAGCTTTTTTCATTGTGAAGATTGGGTCTAGCTATAGGTAAATTGCAACCTGCTTTCCCCGGGTGCTCTGAGTGGTACTTTCCTGCATGCACAGGAAGCCAGGCTTTGAACCTGCCCCAGTCATGCTCCATCTGAGGCTGGTGAATGCTGCTCACATCCTACAGGGCCCACACCCATGCCCTAATGTTACCAAGAACAAGTTCCCAGATTAGAGCTACATCCTGCACCAAAGCACTAGGGATTAAAGTGCTCCCAGGGCCCCTTCTTCGCTGTGCCAGTGCATGTATCAGCCAGAATGTGGCCCACAGATGTCTGTTCTACCTGAATGCACCTGGGGAGCAGACCAGTGGAAAATACTGAGTCTGGAGAAAAGATCATTCACTCACGAGTGACTCAGCAGCATGAGAGCTCCAGCAATTGCCACAGGTTCAGTGACATTTGCCACCCACCAGAGGATCCTGCTATTCATGGTGCTGATCCTGCTGCTATAGTTGTGTCCAATGCACTGAAAAGCTGTTAGGCAAAGTAATGCCTCGTTAGGAGCCCCGGGCTAAATTCTGTACTGACTTAGACTTCATCAAGATCACACAGGATTAAGGCAAAACACAAGTTGACCTCGCCAAAGGAATCAGTGTCCTTCTTGCAGGTGTCAAGACTTCTCCCAAAGTCAATAGCTGATGAACTTTTCCAGCAGAGAAGTCAACTGCAGAGCAGAGCGGCCGAAACCTTTCCTCCACCGATAACAGCCAAGGCTAACATGTTGGCACATCTACAGTGCCCTTTGGCATCGCTTCGAAACAATGCCAGAGACTGTAGTGTTATTGGACCTCCTGTCCCTGACACCTAACCCTCCTCCAACTAAAGAGGAGACACAGAGCTAAAATCAACATGAGATTGCAGCAGATGGCACCAGGTGTGCCGTTTGAATCCCTGCCAATACCATCTCTTCCCCTGAGCTTTCAGAGGGAATTGCTCTCGTGCAGTGGCGTAAAATGGAGGTCTCCAGAGTTTTTAGTTGCAGAGAAGGGTAGAAAATCTATCCGAAAAACAGAGACTCAGGGAGAGAGAGTGAGAGCTTTTCAGCTGCCAAATGCACCCACTGAGCCAAATTTTGCTGGTCAGTTACTTTGGAATGAATCCCATTGAAACCAACGGAGTTGGCTGGATTTATGCGGGGGTGGCTGAGAGCTGATGCTGGCTCTGAGATCAGTTGCGGTGTGGGGTGAATGCTGCTGGAATACTTATCCTCATTTGCTTGCTCAGGCTCTCTGTGACACACACACAAATGTTGGTGATGCTCCAAAACTCGGTGGGCTCACAAGGAAATGGAAGACGTGAAACCCTAGCTAGCCCTGGCTGCTCAGCTGTCCATCTGCTACAGGACAGGACATGCCCCCTGCCAGGTGCTGTGGTCTGGGCTGGTTCAGAGAGAGGGAATATCCGTAAGACACTTAGGAACCAACAGGCTGAATCATGCTGGAGATGCCCACTGACTCCAGCACCAGTGCTCAACACCTCTCAGGGTATAATCCTGGAATTATTCTAATTTTTTAGCCCTTGATCTTTTTTAAACAGAATTTAGACCCACTGCTATTGAAGGGTGACAGATTGAGAGTGCCAGAGACCAGTGGCTTCTCTTTGGCCTCAGAACAGGTGCAGCCCTGGGCAGCTGCTATTCTAGCTGTCTCCACACTCTCCTGCCAAAGGCAGTCTCATTTACTCCTGCACTGTTAGGTCAGTATAAAGGATCACCCATGGCTCTGCTCTGTGTCTTCGCATTCTCCATCTAGCCCACTTCTGGCTATCAGTGCCTTTAAAAAAAAAAAAAGGCCAGTTCAAAGGATGGTCTTCTGGAGACCCTCTTTATGGGAGGAAAGGGTATTTTAAAGGTGGGAAGCATTGGGTTTAGTGCCTAGCCTGCTCGGGGCGGGAGAGTACATTGAATATCATGCAGATTTATTGCCTGAAGACAAGCGTTATGTGAGAACTTAAAAACTGAGGGCCGGATCCTGTAAAGCTCTTGTAAATCAGCTTCACTTCTGTGTAGCTCTGCCAGCTTACACCAGCCCAGGGTCTTGCCCTGAGGGTTTGTGCTCATACAGGATGAAGCGCTCTGATCCCGAACTCTCTTGTCCAGCAACAAGTGTAATCCGGCATGATTTTAGTTAACTGGATGACCACTTATTATAGGTGGGGCGGCGTCTCCTGTGGTCTCATAAAGTTTGTTTACAGCCACCAGTTCTGGCTCTCAGTGTTCTGTGACGTTATTTAGCTCTTATTTATCCCTAAATGTCTTCGAAGAGCTCAGTAAGCAGTGGAAGTGTTGGAAATGTGCTAGACAATATCGACCCCCTGTGGTCCAGCAAATTCTCTCATCTGGCTTTGGTCAGGTTCCGAGGGTGTTGGATGAGAGAGGTTCAACCTGTACTATGCTGTGGCTCATATAGCAAAAATACATGATGGGCCAACTCTCCTAGCCAAAGCAAACCCTCCCAAACACTATTCAATGGCCACCACTTTACACCCAGAAGTAGCTGCATGTGTGGATAATTTGCAATGTGTTTTGCAATCCTTTGGAATATGTGACAGTACCAAATTTTATCATCAGTGCAAAGTCTAACAAGCAACAAGTCAAGAGAAATAGACAGGAGCTTTGCCTTGCAGCATGTTCATCTGCCGTGGCCTATGGAATTTAGGATCATATTTCTCCCTCTTGCCAATAAATATTGTGGATTTATTGTAGTGGGTAGCAAATTGCATTCCCACCTCTGTTATAAGGCTGGTTATAATAGCCTGGTCCATCTCAGATAAGGCTTAAATACAGCAACACTTCAGCAATGGAGTATGTGCTCTTCTGCACATGTGGGCACCAAAACCAGGCGAAAAAGGATGCCTTCAAACCTTTCCCTTTCTAGGGTTTACAGACAGCTCTGCTGGTGATGGGGCTAGCCTTGGGCTGCACCTTTCCCTTGGCCCTTCTGAGCTCATTCCCCACCGCATCTGGTTTCATCTGCCACAGCCAGCAGCTCTTCTCTCTGTCAAAACACCCAGTGCAGCGTATCTGCAGGAGTGTTCTAGGCCGAGACATCTGTTGTAAAGGGTTTATTCATATTTATCACTATGCGATACTTAATAGATTCTGCTTTATTCTGTAGCCTCATGGCGGGGGAGTACTGAGTACAAGCCAAATCATGCAACATGCAGAAAATTCCAAACTGTAGCATGAAAGATCCGATCCCTGGACAGAAATCCGAGGCTATATTCCACAGTTTGTAAAGGCTGTGCTACTGGAATATAGCTGCCCTAAACCTGGAAGGATCACCCATGTGATCCTAGGACAGCCAGCTCTGGTGGTAGAAAGATGATGCAGCTCTTTGCTTGCCAAAGGCCTCTCCTGGAGTCAGCATAGGGACTTCCCTGCACTTCAGCAATTCCTGGCTGCTGCATTGGCCCCTGGGGACACTGTGGTATAAAGCATCCTATGTGCTGCTTTAATTTATGCCCAGGGACGGGTTTGCCAGACAGACTGCTATAAATTGGGAGAAGGATGGTTGAGGCCGTTGCCTGTGGGTGGGATTGGTCTGATATTGCTGATTCAGTCAGCTTCAAAGGGAGTGGGGATCATGGCTTCTGAGGTGGAGTGCTTGGGTGCGATAGGGGCTCCAGTTTGTACCCACACCTATGTGTCTCTTTCTTCCCATCAGGGTCCACAGTCCCTTCAGAGCTAGACATTGCTTGTGGTAGGAGGTCTGAAGGCAGCTGACTTTTGTTCAGGGGAATGGCTCCTGTCAGGACATTCCTGTCTATGCAAACACACATTCAGTTTCAATAGTCTGTCTCAGAGGCTTCAACTGCATGTCACAAGGAAACCTGGTCACAGGGCCTGTGTCTTCTGCCTGACAGTGGGGGTGGATGGCAATATGAACAGCTGTGAATGCTCCATCTGGGCTGAAAGCTGACACCCTCAAGGGCTGGCATTCTGATAGACCCTTCTGTTAATGCTCTCTGGGGCAGCGTGAAGCAACAAGGCAAAAGAATATGCTTCATGTGAGCTATGAGTCCTCGGCATCCCACAAGCACAAACCTACCCATGACACTCACTTGTAGAATACTCTTTGCTCAGGTTGGTGTCCCCTCTGCCTGAGCTTTGGTGGCCACCTGCTGATTGGACAGGGTCTTTCATCTCTGGTCTCTGCCTTCTTCTCTACCTCATTGTGGAGTAGTGTCCACCTGTGGTTCTTAAACATTTTTCATGGGCTGATCCCTTTGGAAATTTCGGATGGAAGTACAGACCCCTTTGAATGTCTGCTCTGTGTATATATGGCTGAATTCTGGTAAATTTGCAGTCTAAAACTTCCATGGGTTATGGTTACACATAGTGGTCTGCAGACCACCACAAATTCAGAGCTACTGTTGTACACTTTTGAATGTCCTGTAGCCCTTGCCAATGGTGTCTTACAGCACCAAAAAATCAATGCACTTCAATCCATGTTAAAGCTGTCTAGGCAGCTCCCACTTTACCAAAATTGTCTTAGACAAAACATTATTTTGTTATAAATTCCACTCCCCTGTTGGGAATAATTTGCTCCTTCTTTCAGCCAGGAATATTGCAAAATGTTACAATATATTTATAATGCAATTAGAAGTACACTGTCTTTTCAGCCCCAATCATAAATATGTTCATATTTCAATATTCTGTTTTCCTATATTTACTATTTAAACTATTGCAATATTGAGAAGTACTCATCTACCATGCTAGTGGGCATAAGGCGAGCAACAGACTCTATTGCAAAAGAAATGAAAGCAACCGCCAGAAAGCAAGCTAAATCTCTTCCTACTGATTCAATAGCTGATCTTTTTTTAAGAAGAGATAATATATGGGAAATACTTTGCTTTTCCTTGTTTTGAGAGAAAGAGAGCAACTGAAAGGATACTTGTTGTTGGCCCTTATTCTCTACTCCCCACAGTAACCTTGAGATGTCAGACATGTAAATGTGGCCACAGCTGTTTATTCACTTAGAGTATATCCAAGGCCATATCCTTCTATTCTCCTTCAGAGTATGCAGTAAATGAAATAGTGACTCAAAAGATTCAAGGACCATGTGCCACACACCAGCATTGCCAGGATACTTCACATTCAGGCATTTGAAAACTGTCATTTAAATATGAGGGGGAGGTGAGTTTGTATTTTTCCAACTTCACTTCTCTTCTGAAAGCCGCTCACCACAGAAATAGGTGCGTTTGCTGATAGATGTTACTCAAAGCACTAACGCTAAGAGTTAAGGAGCCATATTTAGGGTTAGGCATGTACCTTGTAAGCTGTGTAAGTGAGGGCCCAGGAGCAGAGCATGGAACAAATTGTCACTCAGAGTCACAGGTCAGTCCCCGCTCTCCTTTGCGCTATGGGGAAAGTAAACTGTGCCCGCCATTTTCCTGGTGCAGCTTATGAAACTCGCGTTGTTGGCTCCGTGGTACTGGCTGGTATGCTGAGGAAGAGGAGCTATGATGCATTTCTCTCCTCCTGCCTGCCCATGGCACACCCATCTCTGTGGGATGGGGACTGGTGAGCCACCAGTGTCTGCTTCACTCACATGTTATGGCCTGTGAAGTAGGTAGCCAAGGCATGTAAGCCAACTCTTGAATAAACCCTTCCAGTTTTCACTATATGTAAAAGGGATTTAAAACTGACACACTCCACAAATACCAACTGAAGAAGTCCTGGAGAGGAGAGGGAAAATGAGTTTGTGCTCCTTCTTGACTTTTTCTCATGTAAAATGAGAGCCTGGATGGAGTTCCTCGCCCCCCCCCCATGTAGTTGCTTTTCTTGCTTGGTTTGTTTACATTCAATATTTTGGTCTTTTCTTCTCTTCTTTCCTTGACCATTCTATGAATGACTGCAGACCTGTTAGGACCATGTCCTCACAAGAACCGAGGAAGAGAGATCTTAAATGAGAAGGAATTTTAGTTACCCTGGTTTTGTCAACTCTCTGTTTAACCTAAATTTTTGACAGCCCAGAGAAATGTTCTCATTGTTAGAGATTCAGAAGTTCCACCTCTTCAGGGAAGGGCTGAGAAATAACTCACTCCAGGTCTAAGGTCCTCCCAAGCAGGGAAGAAAAGATTTAGTATGTCAGATAAAATATGTACAAACAAACAACAAAAACATACAGCCTTCTCCTCTCCCTGTGTTTGTTTTAGTGCAGTGGGCTGGGAACACCACAAACCATGCCACTATCGAGACAGAGAGGAACTGTTTTAACTCCAATGCAGTTCTCTTTCTTCCATATTTTCTCAGTGAAGCTCCTGGTATCCTTCAAAATTAAGTGCCTGAATCAGCACTGATGACCCGTTCAAAAATTTCTTTTACATCACACATTGATGCCGGGGTCTCCTGTCAAGTTTGACTGATAAGTTACAGTCTAGATGGCAGTACTGCTTCCATTGTCTCTTGTCTTGTTCTAAAAGCTCCCCTATGTCAAGGTAATTTCAAGTTTGGAGCTTTGCCTTAAGATTGCCTAAGTAATATTTTCTTGTTCTGCCCTGAAAATGACTTCCAGTCTTCAGTTCTCCATAAGTGACAGCCAAGGAGCCCAGGACTGTGCCACCCCTTAAAACTTTGGCCCGGTGACGGTGTAGCAGTCAAGCATCTTAGGCTTGGTCTACACCGACCAAGGAAGATCCAACTCTTAGATTCGATCTTCCAGGGTGCCATTTTGCAATCATTGTTGACCCTGGAACTCCTTGTGAGCCTCAAGGATTAAGGACTGTTGACGGGAAGAGCACTCCTGTTAACATTCTGCAATGAGGGCAGGAACTAATGTCGATGGCTGCAAAATCAATTTTAGGTACGCGATTAGCACACCTAAAATTGCGTAGTAGCTGTCGACATTCTGGGTAAGTGTAGACATAACCTTAGTGGTTGTAACCCAATCTTGCCATTTCCAACATCTGCTGTACTGTTGTGGATGCAATTGCTCCCAATGTGCTCATAAAGAGTTCACATCTCACAATCGTAGAGAGGTGTGCTGATGATAATAGACATTAAACATACATTTTTGGATTGCCGTTTGTTCATTCCAAGGATGACCTTAAAAGTTTTCCAAAGGCATCACTGAAGACTGCACCATTTTGCTTCATCATGTCATTGTCAGACATTGGAATGACTCTCACATTATATTACTTTCATCTGATGTGCGGTGAAAAAGCCCCCAAAATGGCACCTGGGTACCATCGCAATAAGCAACTTCAAAAATCTAGATAAATAAAACATGGGGGATATTTATGGGTGGCCAGTGGGGAAAATCATAAAGCATTCAGCACTGATCCATTGGCAACACGGAGAATTAGATGAACATTGAATACTTTTCAAAATTCCATCCTGGAAGCTATAATGGGTATATCTACACTCTAATTAAACACCTGTGGGTGACCCATGTGAGCTGGTTTGGGTTTGCAGGGTTAATTGCAGTATAGATATTTGGGCACAAGCGTGAGATCTGGCTCTGAGACCCTCCCTGCTGTAGATCCCATCTGGAGGGGAGAATCTTATCTACCAATATATATTTACAGCCTCTGTTACAAATTCTCTGCAACAACTCTTTGCTGGAGTATGCAGGATGCATTTGTAATGTGGGGGAGGGGGTGCATAAAACAATCACTAGAAAATCATAAGGCAATCTAGTCTTTAAGAAGCTCCAGGCAGAAAGAGGGGAGATGGAAAGGGACAAAAATACCATTGTTGGCTGATATGAAAAAAAAAAGTCACAAAGAAACCACAGATTAAAAAAGAGAGACAAAGAAAGTAACAAGTCCATGGAGAACAGAGGCTTGGAACTGTTCAGCCTAACGCATGCCAGATTCCTTCTCTCTGTCTCTATCTCTTCTTTTCCCTCCTCTCCTGCTCTCTTTTTCTTTCACCAAATGCTGTCTGCTAAACTTCTGAAACACCCTTTGCCTTTTTGACCCTTCAACTTGTCTTGAACTTAGGAAAAGCTGGGGTGGGGGGAGGAAGAGCTGACTATGTCCTGTATGTATGTGTGTGAGAGTGGGCTGGGTGGGGGGGAGTTCTAACAGTGATCAAGGGGTAACTGAAATTAATTTGTTCTATGGATGCTACCCTGCAAACAATTTGTATCTTGTTAATAGAATTAGTAAATACGTGTTTCTCCCACTGCAGCTGGTGTCCCCAGGGGAGATGTGGCAAATAAAAAATATTATTTAGCTTTTATTCTCCCATTTTTTCTCTCTCCCTTTATGAAGACACTAAGCAGACAAGTTGCAGGCTGGAAATGAGGCCTTGTATTTCTGCCATTTGCCGGAAGTTACAGGGTGGTGCATGGTGTGTGTGTGTGTGTGTTTCTTTGTGTGTGTGTAAAAGTAAAAGAAGCAGGCCTGATGCAAAATCCATTCCCATTTAATGAAATGATTGTAAGCCAAGTTCCTGAGTTATTAAGAGGCCTGAACTGAAGCAGATCCCCAGCCATCGGCTGGCTTTCTTGAATGAAAATCCACTCTACCAAGGCACTGGCTTGACATTCAGTGTATTGGGTGATTCTAACGCTTGACTCAGACTGCCAGCGCTTCGGCCTGACAGTAAGTAGGTATCCAAAAGCCTTTGGTAGCTAGGAGACTCTGAGCCTAAATTGTTAGGTGTTTTTTTTTTGTTTTTCTGACCAGTTTCCTCTGTCTTATTCACAACTAGAGTAGTTGAAAATTTTCATTGTGAACTTTGTTTGGGGCAAGGGGCAATGTCATGTGTTTTTTTTAAATCCTTCACAATGAAAGTAAAAATTCATCAGTCTTTCTGGTTTTGACAGTGAAATGCTAAAATACCTTGATTTTCAATGGGCGGGGCTGAGTTCCCCCTTTCTCTCCCTTTTTTGTTTGTTTCCTTTGTCATTGAAAAGAGAGGGAAAATAGTGAGAGAGAAAAAGGTGCCTCTACATCAGCTCCACCTTTAATTTTTTTAAACAAGCTATATTTAAGCCAGTTCTGTCTGTAGTGCTCTTGGTGAAATTTAGACCAGGAACAGGACCATCATATCTGCATTCCTGAGGCCCTCTGCTCAGTGACTGGCTCTGGATTGTAGCCTGGATTGTAAACCTAACTCCCCATTTCTGTGTTTTTCAGGGAACAATAAATGAATTTGTTGATCCCCTGTGTTTCCTTTCTTTCTGGTCCTTCCTAACGGAAGCAAGGGGAGGTCTTTCTGGTTTACTAAATGGATCCCCTTTGGTAGGTCCATCATGTACAGAGAGACCAAATTGGGCTAACTTCACCCTCTGAGCAACAGACATCACAAAGCACAGCCACAGTGATGACATGGCTGCTGAAATGCAATTCCGTGCAATTATATGGACTCGTTGGGGCTGGAAGTCAGAGTATAGGAGTGTCCAATCCACTGACAATATGCGGGGAAAAAAGAGGAAGTAGAGTCCATTAGAGGTAAAATGAAACGAGTCGAGTTATTAACGAGGGACCCACCCAGTCAGGTGCTGCTGAACAGCCTGAGTGCCCAATGCTGACAGGAGACATTCAGCAACTTGTAGGACTGAGTCCCAGGTCAACTGAGTGAGGGCCTCTTTTGCAATTCTGTATTCCAAACCTGCAGCCCAATTTTTACTAGATGTGCAGATTGCCACGTTCCTTTTATTCCCCAGTAATTTATCCTCCAGCTCCCAGTCCCATCCAGAGCTGAGACCTATTAGAAGGTAAGGATGTGTTAAGTGGGAGGTGAGGTACAGGAAAATGCTGATGAGGTGACAGGAGAACTGACCACAAAAGTTGAGCCAGCTTATCACCTCTGCTTTTATTCTTCCCCATAGCCTCGTTTTCCATGTGCAGAGCCTTTAACCTGCTGAGGTTTCCAGCCAAGATAAGGGAGCTGCACTCAGGCCAGCTGACAGGAGGACAAGGAGAGGCATCTGCACAGGGCCTGGCTTTTCAAAGGGACCCAGAGCTCCCAACTGCTAACACTGTCAAAGCAGCAATGGCAGTGGCTGGGAGCTCCGGGTCCCTTTGATGTGCCAGGAGAGTGTCACCCCACCACTCCACGCATCTCTGAGGGCTGGTGGGGGGCAGCGCCATGCTCTGGGTGGCACTAAGGGCTGACAGCCCATGGCCCTGCCCTTCTGGGGGTGTGGAGGCAGCATCCACCTTGCCCCCAGGTCCAGAGTGGCTATTGGTCCCCCTGGCTACATGATACTCAGCAGGCTTGGTTTGCAGGGTTTCACATGCATCTTTCACTCTTCCTACTTCACCCCAAAATTTCTTTTATTGCACCAACTTCTGTTGGTGAAAGAGAACCCTGGAAGTTTACACAGAGTTGTTCTTCAGGTCTCCTTCTAGTCTCTTATCTCTTCCACCAGCAGAAGCTGGAGCTCTAAAAATATTGCCTCACTCACCTTCTTGCTCTAATTCCTGGGATCAACGTGACTGCAACAACACTGCAAACATCAATGGGTGAGTGGTGTTTCGTACCTCTCTTTTCCAAAACACACTGTAAATGACTGAGTTTTGCCAGGCTTTGGGTCAAAAACAAGGAAACTATTATTCCTGGTTTGGTGTTCACCTAAAACCATGAATTCGCTTGGGTACTTTAAACGTTGTCCCAACACTCTGAAAATTCAGCCTAAGTTCACTTGAAACTGTCCTAAAGCCAAACAAGGTAAAACTCAACTGATTTCTTGTTCCACTGTGAAAAATTTTTAGCACCCTCATGGGGGGGATTCTGATTTTATTTAATACAATGAGATCCGAATTGTAATTTGTAAAGAGCCTAATTTTTATTTGCAGTAAGACTTTTTAACATCATTTTACATTAAGGGGGCTGAGACTGGACATAAATTATTGAATTTAATTACCTATCTTCTACTGCTAATACTCAGTGTTGTATTTTGAGAACCCTCCATAAGAGTCAGTGTCTCCAATGTCAACAAATTTATTTTGTACCAGCAGATTCATGCAGCATTGCTTGGCTCCTTAGCTCAATTAAGGGATTTTTTTTTTAAATAAAAGGAAAATGAACATGCTTTATTTAAAATGAATGTATTTTTTCAAAAATACAATATTATTTTTATGACGTTAATTTTTATTTTGGATTTCTTTAAAAGGGGATTGTTAAAACTTAGCCATTAATTTTTTTTCATAATTTTAAATGGGAATTCTTCATTCCTGTAACACTATGTATTAACCAAAAAGGGGTATAGTCAATTTGGTTTCTGATAACATTTTCTTTTAGTTTTCAAACCTTAAGTATTGAGTTACCTTTGCTAAAACAGAGCTCTGCTCCAAATCTCTCCATTTTATCTCTTTAAGGTTTATTGAGAAGGAATCCTATTACACATTCATCCTCTTTTTCTGGCTCATCGTGATTCAGTCTTTGTCAACATTCACTCAGTTTTGAGGACTGTACTTGATCTGGTGATTCTGTCTCTTGTCCATTCCAAGCACATACTGTTTGTCTGGCAGAATCACATTTTTACATTGTTTTAAGTTTTGTTAAGAAGAATTTAGTGATCCTAGCTCTTATTGTATATGAAGAGTTCTTCACCTAACAGACAAACAGAAAAACACGGTAAAATAAATAATAAATGATAAAAATAAATTTCAGTTAGTGTTGGTGAAAAATTAGGCAACTGTATAAAAGTTGATATTTCATAGAGTTGAAGTGGACTATTTTTTGTATATTTTCTGTGACATTTTTAATTGATTTTTGTCTAAATCATTTATGGAATCGTTATCTAAATCTTTTGTTTACAAGAAATCACCTTTGTTTCTTTTTGGGGGGAGAGGAAGGGCAGTTGTTCAAATGTTTTCAAAGTCAGTATTAAATTCTGTTGTGATTAAAAATGTCAATAAATATACATTGAACATTTCATAACAATTAGAAAATTTTATATGAGGTGGGGAATGTTTGGGTGAAAAAGGTTTTTTCTTCTTTTCTGTAAATAGACTTTTTTTAACTACCTTTGCGTGCAAATAATGTCAACCAGTTCTAGTTTTAATATGTACTCAGGAACAAAAATAACTCAATAACGAAGATGTAAAGTTATAAGCAAGAAAAACAGGCATGTAATAAATTGACCAAACTGCAGTCGGAGCCTGTCAGGAGGATTCTGAATCTGATTCTCTGAGGTGCTTTATACATCCTGTAAGTTGCTGAGCGTTCTTTACTTCCCTTGGTTTCAATGGAATGCATGCAATCTCAGTCAACCTCAGTATTCAAAATCAATATGAAAATTAGTTTGGGAATTATCATCACCAGTACTTAGATGCTTTGGTAATTGGAATTCTAGTGTGTGAGAGAGACAATGGAGGAAACCAAGTGTTTTCCCACTCCCAATCAGAAGAAAGAATACTGAAGCTATGTCTACACTAGACAGCAGTCGATGACTGATACACAATTTTAGTTAAGCCAATTGTTCATGGCTTGCGAGGAGTTGTGGAGTTGACGTTGATCTCGGAAAGCGCTGCTTCGTGCATGTGCGAAACAACACCCTGGAAGGTCGACTTTGAGCGGGTCACTCTTCCAAGGTAATGTAGATGTAGCCTGATTCACGTTCCAGTTGCTACATCTAACATAGCTACAGCCTGTTGGAACACCAGTCAATATGCAGAATGAGAAGGAAATAACATATTAGATCTGGGGCTGACCGTAAAGTGGCAGCCCTGTGAACAAGGCCCCTCATCTGCTTGGTCTTTCAACTCCTAAAAGCAAGCTCCCCATAATATATAATATATCTATATTCATGGTAGGTTCTGAAATCTCATTCTCTGGAGACCAGAGTCCAGGCAAATGTGAAAATCTCTTTCAGGGTCTCCTCTTCTTAGGAATTACATCCAGAGTGCATTTTGCCAAGATGAAAATATATAGCATGTTTTCCTCTTCACTGTGAAAAAACTAAAAGATGTTTGGGATCACTTACACATTGCTTTCTCACCTGCAAAGAATCTCATATGACATTGCAAGATCACGATTGATTGAAGCCAGTTTAGGTTTGCACCCAAAATTATGAAACATGGAGTAAATTTCAGCTTTTTGAAGCTCTTGTGTATCTAACACTGGGCTGAAAAGTTCAAGAGACCATATTTTGTTGTGAGATTTCTCTGGGATTCCTGGGCCCCATTTCTGCTAGAAACTATGGGAGGCTGACCATCCTTTTGGTACTCCCATATCTGGTCCCGCTTAACACTGAAGTAGAGAAAAGGATGAAAACGCAAAATACATTTTTTGAAAGTTCATTGATTTTTGAAAATATCCTTTATGGGAGAACCTCAGAATTCTGGTCACCTTGGTTGTAGGTCTGAAATGTTTGTAAGGCCAAACAAAATGTTACCACTGTTCTTTCAAAACTTTACAACTGAACATGGCCCACAAAAGCTTATGCTTCAAAAAAGCTGTATTAAGTCAAAGACCCACTTGTCAGTTGCATCTGATGAAATGGGTATGCAACTGACGAAGTGGGTATTTGCCCACAAAAACTTATGCTCCAAAAAATCTGTTAGTCTCTAAGGTGCCACAGGACTTCTCATTGTTTTTGCAGATACAGACTAACATGGCTACCTCTCTGATACTTAATACAGCTTTGAAACTTCACCAGACAAAAGAAAAAATGCTGCTTTCCCTTTACTCTTTTAGTAATTTATGTTTAACACAGTAGCGTACTCTGAGGTGAAAGTAAACACTCTGGTGCACAGCTCCATCGAGACCTGACTTAGATATGGCAAAAGCCAGCAGGGAGCTATTTAAAGAGCTGGCAGGGATCCAGGTTGCAATAGGACAGTAACTGTAAGAAATTTTAAGTTACTTTCACCTCTGAGTCTACTGTGTTTGCTTCCCCCCTGCCACTTTCCCCCAACTGTTGCCTGATTTTTTTTTTACTTCTGGTTCCACATGAGGTGTGTGGCTGGCTGGTCAGTTTGTAACTCTAAGATTCTACTGTAATTAATTTCAGGGTAAACCAAGGTTTAAGATGAGGCAGGGGTTACCAGACTTATACATCTTAAGAACATAAGAATGGCCAGACTGGGTCATAGAACCATAGTATCATAGAATCACAGAGCTGGAAAGTACCTCAAGAGGTCATCGAGTCCAGCCCTCTGACCCAAGCAGGATCAACCCCAACTAAGTCATCCCAGCTATGACTATGTCAAACCGGGACTTAAAAACCTCTAGGGATAGCGATTCCACCACCTCCCTAAGCAATACATTCCAGTGCTTCACCACCCTCCTGGTGAAGTAGTTTTTCCTAATATCTAACCTACTCCTCTCCTTCTGTAACTTCAACAGACCAAAGGTCTACCTAGATCAATATCCTGTCTTTTGACAGTGGCCAGTGCCAGATGCCTCAGAGGAAGTGAACAGAACAGGTAAGTATCAAGTGATCCCTCTCCTGTCATGCATTTCCAGCCTCTGATAAACAGAGACTAGGGAGACCATTCCCACCCATCTTGGCTAATAGCCATTGATGGACCTAACATCCATGAATGTATTTAGTTCTTTTTTGAACCCTATTAAAGTCCTGGTCTTCACAACATCCTCTGGCAAGGAGTTCCACAAGCCTACCATGTGCTGTGTGAAGAAGAACTTCCGTTTGTTAGTTTTAAACCACCTACCCATTAATTTAGTGTGGTGACCCCTAGTTCTCCACAAATATTTAGTCTGCCCATTACCAAGGCATACCTCTCTCGCTCATTCTTATTTTGTCTCTTGTCTGTCTCTCAAGCATATTTTTTACACAGGGATATTTTTCTATAATTCCAGTAAAGCCGAAAGAATCATTGACTTAAATTCTTTCGAGAAAAGAGTGAAACTTGTATGCCAAGCTATTCTCTTGTGAATCATGGATGGCTTTCAGCTGTCTGCAATGCAAGCTAAACTCTAACTTGGTACTTGATGTGTGGGCTATAGCAATGTTTCTGAACCAGGGGTATGTTTATTCTGGGAGGTGGCCACCAAGGTCTTCCAGGGGTACATCAACTCATCTAGATATTTGCCTAGTTTTACAACAGGCTACCTAAAAATACCCAAGTAAAGTCAGTACAGTCTAAAAGTTCATTCAGACAGTGATGTATTTCTACTGCTTCATATGCCTTACGTTGAAATGTAAGTAGGGTTTGATTCCAATACAGTGGAAAATCAGCAAGTTTTCAGTAGTATTCTTCTGTGATATTTTTGCATGTGTCTGTAAGTAACTTTTAAGTCAGGTGTAACTTGGTGGTATTGAAAACAAATTGGATGCATGAAAGGGGTACAATAGGTTGAATGGCACTTGTTTCAAGATCTCAGATTACCTTGGGACCATGTTTCTCAATTGGTGGTATGCATTACCTTAGCGGTACATGACAGAAGTCTGGGGGTACTTTTTTTTTGTATTAGAAAGAGGTACTTTATAAAAAAAAGGTAGAGAAACACTGGTCTATAGGAAGATGACAGTGGTTCACAGAAGGCATTCATTACATGATAGATATGCATAGATAAACAAGGGAGTATTCAAGTATCCAATTTTCAGTAGAGTGAAGGTGCATGTTGTACGTTTCTATATTTGGTTGCTATGTTTGTATTTTGCCACTTGACCCCCTGGGCTACTGGGCTGCCATGTTCATGACTGAGATTAAATACTTGGCCTTTGTTTCTCTGAGAGGGACAAGGCTAAGATTTGTAACCTAATTTTTAGTTAAGAGGAAAAGGTGAGTAGATCGTGGGATGCCACATGTAATCTCTCTGTATTAATAAGTTCTGTTGCTTTGCTCCAGCTTTCAATTTTTTTTGTCTTCTGAAAGAGGCCTGCCCTGCAAAATCCAGGTCTCAATTAAAACTATTATCCTGGACTGACATTTCCTTAGTCTGTCATTGGTTATTTTTTAATTCCCTAATTCATTCTAATATGTGCATTGCCTGCATATCCAGTCAGCCATGAAGACTGTGCGTTTCCAGGTTCCTTCCTCTCCATCCTCCTGAAGAAATTAAAGCAAGGAGGCTCTGGGACCACAAGTGCAGGAAATAGAATTAGGAGACATATTAATTGGGGCATCAAGTAGGATTTCGTTCCAGGCGGTTTCCTTCCGCGAGCCACTTTGATGCTTCCCCTTTGCAGCTCTGTTTCTCATTAAAAGTATCCCTTAATGGCAAATGCTGTTTATACATGTTGCAATTATGTCATGCTGTAACCCCTCTGCTGGCAGGCTTTGCAGACCGGCGAGAAGGGCAGGAGGAGGAGGTCAGTTCTGTGAGAGAGGGGGAAAAATTGGTGTGGAGACAGAGGAAGAAAATAGAGAATGACTTGCGGCGTCTTTGTGCCATTTGGTGGTTGCTCTGTTACTCTAAACTTCCCTTGTGCATTCAGTTCAGCTGCTTGTACCCTTTAGATCATCGTTCTTAAAAAATTCTTTCTGCAACTGTCAGTGCCTATGTGGAAGGACAAAACTTTTCTGAAACCAAGCACATATCCCCTTCATATTTTTTGAGATTTTTTTCTCTTCTTCCTCCTCCTCCTCCTCCAGACTCCCTCTCTCGCTCTTGTTTTTTTTTTTCATTTGTTTTCTCACAGCAACCATGGTGAATCACACAGAATCTTCTTCAAGACCTGTAATTCACCTCAGTCTTTCACGAAATTCTACCTTGAGCAATGCAGCCACAGGAGTTTCTGCCAGCACTCATTCTAAGCTCTGAGAGAGGCTCATTTGTGGGAGAGTATTTGTTTTTCCGCCAAGGCAGCCAAAAACTTCCAGCTTTCCCTCTTGCTTTGGAGGCGATCTGGAGGGCTCTGGATTCATTTTGTCCCTTAATCTCCAAGTGTGTACAACCAGCTGAGGACAACCTGCTCAATGAACTCTTGTTCTTGAGGGAGGGAGAGTGTTGTTGCTCCCCTTGTAAAATGGTTTTGCCCCACATATGGCTCACATAGGCAAACAATAATCAGAAAAGAAAACAGCTAATGAACGTGGCACTGCAAGCCAAGCCTCGCTGATACCTAAACAACTCCATAAGCCAATACAAATACCACAGCTGTGCTCTAACTCTCCTGGCCTCTCCAGCTACCAGGAGTCGACCTGAGGCTGACGCTGAAAGTAATGAGCAAAAACCTCGAAGTCTTAAAAACCTGAGTGTAAAGTAAATGAAACCATGAAGAGACCGCTCTGAGTCCCTGCCTAATATCTGATGTAAAATTACCATAGTTTAAACAGTCAAAGCAGCCCGGAAAACCAGGGGAGCTGGAGATAACAAGGACTGACCAGAGGAATAAGAGAAAGCAGACAAGTGTAGGAGTCATGGAGGAGAAGTCTCTCTTTGTGCCTAGAGCCAGGCTGCCGTAAAATGACTCATTTTCACTTTGCTTGTGTAATATTTACATGTAAAACCCTTTCTTTCACCATTAGCAGTCACCCATGTGGGTATTCAGTTCATGCGTTTTTGATCTGGGATGAAACCCACCTTCCGGGCCTAAAATCATGGCATTTCATAGATATATCCCTCCACAAGAACTTTCATTGTTTTCATAACATAAAACTCGATTGTACTGCCTCCCCACTCCTCCCTCCTGCTTTAGTGAAATCAGTGGGAGTGCCACGGTCTCCAAAATGAACACAAAAACAAGCCCTAAAATAGGGTCTGATCTTGTGGGATCTTCTGCATTAAACTGTTCCCATGGAAATCAGGAGCTCAAGTCCTGACATTTTTTATACAGTTTTTGCTCAGCTCCGACTTGAGTAAAAATCTCAGCTGAAACTCAGTAAAGACTTCAAGATGAGACCCACTGACTTAACTGGAATTGTAGGGACTCAGCAGGTCCTCATATGAATAGCTAAGGTCCAGAGAAGTAGTGTTTGTGGGCCTGACACCCTGCAAAAATCTGCAACCCATAGTGCCTACCAACAGGCCTGGTGCCCCAAGCACAGGGCTGTATGTGATTAGCATGGTCTTGCCCATTATGTAACTTCAGGACAATGTCTGAACAATTCCCATCTATGCTTGAGATGCAGCCAACTGATACTTCGGTGAGAAATACTGCCAGTGGGAATTCATCACCGTATACTTCATTTCGAGACGGATCGAATGCTATTGGTGGTCTCTTCAAGTGAGTTCTACAGCCTAACTTGTGTCCATTGGGGTGAGAGAACTCACTGCTGATGGCTCAAATCAGGTGAATGCAAGACCAGAGGGGTGGCCGTGTTAGTCTGTATCTTCTCAAAATAACGCAAGTAGTTCTGTAGCACCTTAAAGACAAACAATATTATTTATTGGGTAATGAGATTTCATGGGAAAGACCCACTACCCCTCTGAGACTATTTACCATGCAAGGCACTGCATTTAGCCATTTGGAGTGACAAGATTGGAGCTGGTTTCAGGTCATCTGGCTCCATGGATTTCTTCCATATGTGTAACACTTACCTCCACAGAAGAGATGAGTTTGCTCTTCTGGCATAAGCTGTAGAGCCTCATGATCTTAGCTACAGATCAGGACTTCAAATTCCTTGTGATGACCAAATGAAAATGGTTATGAATATGGGTTAGATAGGACCAGTCACGTTCTACCCTCTGCCACCCGAAAATCCCAACTCTCACAAAGCCTTTGGGGTTCAAGCAAGTTTCAGACTGACTAACGGAGCAAAGCTTTCCCGGAGGTCTGCTCAGTCAGACTCCCTATCATCTGCACATCACATCCTCCTCTTTTCCACATTAGACAGTGTTATCAGACTCCTTACTTTGGAAGCACCTTCTCCTCTGGTCCATTCATCTGAGGAAGTGGGTTTTACCCACCAAAACTCATCACCTAATAAGTTTGTTGGTCTCTAAGGTGCTACAGGACTGCATGTTATTTGTGAAGCTATAGACTAACATGTCTACTCCTCTGAGACCTGCTTCTCTGTGAGCCTAATCTGTTTTTATGGGTGGATGCAGCTTATTCTGTATCCTTCCCCTTTTTCCCTTCCCTCTCCCATTGAATTACCACCATCTGAAGCATTACATTGCTATGCCCCTCGTGCTGAGAAGGGAAAGGGAGAGCCTGCTGAAATCTGTCCGTGCTGTGTCATGTATCAATCAGCAGGACGTGTGAGCAATTTACACCTGCCTTTCTGACCCCTGTGAACCAGGGATGAACTTGTGATCCAAACCCAGATGTTTCTCATGGCAGAAAGGCTGCAGCCATGCCCACAATACCTTTCAACTTTATTTAGTGTCTACAGATATGTGAAGTACTTCCTTAAAGGCAGTACAGCTGAGGGCCCCAGCTACATGTGTTAGGCATCTTGCCATTCCTGGTAAGGTGCACAGACAGAGATATGGCATGCACCCAGGCAGCAAGCCACAGTTGAGGTTGGGTTACTTAATTTATGCCTGTGCTATCAGCATTCCCCCTTTTGAGTGGGTAACTCCAGATAGTTGAGACTCTACAAGGAGAATTAGGACACTCATGGGGAAAATTAATGTTAAAAGTAGAACTGGGTACAATTTTTCAGAAAATCTTTCTTTTGGTGGCATTGGGGAAACCCAGATTCAGGCTGGCTGAAACATTTTGCAGACTTGTCAAATTCACCTAATTATTTCACCTAGCCCTTACTCCTCAAAATCTGAAATATAACCCATTTTTCATTTAGAATGTTATTTCAGTGTTTTTGTTAAAAAGTTTTTGAGGCTTCCAAACTCCCCCCTCTCCCTCCCCCCAAACCCCCCCCCCCACATATACACACAAAGCATTTTGTTTCAGCTTGCATGAAAGAGCTTAGATTTGTCTACAGGTTGGACAATACTGGCCTGGCACCCTTCGGCCTGACTGTCTTGAATGAGGGAGTTTGCCAGACCAGGGAAGGTCAATGCCAGTCCCACTGTTTTTGGCCTCCAGGCTCTCCCTGGATGCCACCTCCTCCCAGCCATCAGGCTCCCCTCCTGCCCGTACTCAGGATGCCAGCCTCATCCCTAGCCATGCTCCTGGGCCAGAGAGGTCCTACATTTACAGCCCAAAATGTTCCTATTTTGTTTTTTTCCCAAAAAATTCAAAATGTTTTGCAGTCAAGCCACAAAGAAAAAATTTAGTCTTTGTTACGTTTTGGCTACCGAACCAAACCAGAAGTAACTTACGCAGCCCTAAAGAACCCCATGTTTCATGAGGGGTTCAACTCCCTAGATGATGGAGTTAAATAAAAGAGGTTCATCACAGCCAGGACGTTTGGCCAAACAGGTGGTTATGAAATTCAGAAACCTTGTGTCCTGGAAGGCACTGTTTGGCATTGAACAAGAACAGTCTTTGGAGAAAAAAGTCTGGCTCACACACAAGCTTGACATGGATTAGTGTGAACACCTGTGTAGATGCTCTTTGTTCAGTGCAGGGCAGAAAAGGCCTCTGAAGAGATCTATTTTGCCACTGTCGCAGAACTGCAAAATTGAAGGAAGAAATACAGAAATATGTAACTCCTCTAGACACGGCTTGGACAGCTGCCTCTAGTATCTTTTGATGGGTAGAAAACCAGTGATGTACTGGTAATGTTTTTACAAGGGCTTCTATCCTTTCTCACCTTTTCTTAACCTATGTTGAATCCTAATTAATCTGGCTATGTGCGCTCCTAGGCAAAGAATGAGGCACTGGCAAATCCATTCTTATGTCCTCACGTTAAACACAATCATTTTCTCATACCCATAAGCCTGGAGAGTGAAAGTGCCACTTAGCAAGCAAACGAAAACATTAAGAGCACTTTGCTGGAAGTGTTGATACTTTGTTCCTGAAAAAATACACAGAATGCAGTGATAGCATTGTGCAGAGTTCAGCTTGTGCAATCAGCAATGGGCTGTGTGTCTGTGTGGACTTTGAAGAGGTATCCAATAATCATCTTCCCCTGAAAAGACTGAAAATACCTAGCACCCGGTGACTAAGTAAATAAAAAACTCAGAGGCGGAGCAATGTTAGTCTGTAACTTCAAAATAAATAAATAAATAAATAAAATCCTGTAGCTCCTTAAAGACTAACACTTTTATTTGTTAGAAAGCCCATTACCTAATAAATAAAAGTGTTAGTCTTTAAGGTGCTATAGGGCTGCTTGGATTTTTTTTTAAATAAATAAAATGCTCTCCACAAATTTTCTGGTCCTCCACATTGTCACCTTTAATAGCAATGGTTAAACACAAGCCAGGGAGGGATGAATTCTAAGAAGGAGAAAAGAGTCCCCTTAACCCTTTCCCTGATTTGATGGTGGAGACAATCATTACTGATACCAGACATGAGGAATGATGCGGAGCGTGCCTTCCACTAATGCCAGTCTGGGAGCTCAGCATGCTGCAGATGGGTTTCACATGTTAATAAACTCCCCACCAGGGGCCACAATACTTTTCAAGAAACAATACAGAGAGAGCACAGTTCTCCCAGAGCGCTGTCCATTCACCGAGCTTTCGTGTAAGACACAAAGAAACTGGAAAAGTAAATTGGTATGAAATTAGCAAGGTCGTGATCTGACTGCTCCCAACCAGAACCATGCAATTTTCTGCCTTTTATATGTATTTCCCATGTGCTGCTTTTCTCTCGGTGTGCTCCCTTCCCTGTACTTATGTGCACACCCACACTGCCTGTAAACGCTGATTTACACTCGCCCTGTGGTATCAGAAACCTCTTCAAATGAAAGATTTCTCGTATGAAAATTCCTCTGCAATTTAGTCTGGGTATGAAAAAAGTGGAAACACCCAACATAAACAAAAGCAACAAACAACTTGTGTGGTCAGACATAATGAGTACTTGGAGGTGCAACTGTGAAATCAACCCCAACTTAACTACAGAGATGTGTCAAAGAGTACTGGTGGAATCTCTGTCTTTCTCTCTCTCAGGTTATTAACAATCAAAATATCTTTCCCCAAAGTTAAGTACAATAGTTGTAGTCAGAATATTGTACTTCCCCCATAACAACTTATTGTCCTATTTCCTATTTTACCTTTTCCTTAATTTGTTTTCACAAACCAAACCAGAAAAGCAATCCTGTAACACTTTAAAGACTAACAAAATAATTCATTAGGTGATGAGTTTTCGTGGGACAGACCCACTTCTTCAGATCTGGAATTAGTCAGATCAGAAGAGAATTACAGATCTGAAGAAGCTGGTCTGCCCCACAAAAGCTCATCGCCTAATAAATTATTTTGTTAGTCTTTAAAGTGCTCCAGGACTGCTATCTTTGCTTTGTGAAGATACCGACTAACATAGCTACCTCTCTGTGTTTAATTTGTTTGTTTTGAAAGGAATTTCATACAAAGGCTGAGAGACTTTCACCCTCCTTCCTACCATTAATCCAGAGCTTCCCTCTACCAGTAATGTCAAATTGTACTAACCTGGGGAATTTTGGGTGAACACTGATATCAAGACCTCCTTGATGGTGCTGTTCCTTCTGCTCATTGGCAGAACACTCACTTGAGATAGTTGGAAACCTGAGTGTCAAGATCTAAAACTAACTTCTTTGCCTGATTTATAACGTGACTAATTTGCCTGTTATGTTTAGTGAAGGTGGCTGTTTCTAGCGGATGATTCTAATCTGCTCCTTGTTTCACCCCTGTGTTAATTAGAAGTAATTCTGCTGAGCTCAGTGGAATCATGCAAGTGCAAAGCTGGAATGAGGGAAAACCTCAGGTTTCTGGACCTGAGACTAGCCAGTTTACCCCATTGCTTAATTTAGTGATAATGGATTCTGGTCGTTCTATTGTCAGTCTGAGTGCTACAAAGTTGCATCATCGGCATTCAGTAGATTCAAAAGGCTGGCTAGGGCAGGATTTTGGATCCTACAGTGCAGCAGTGGGGCAATGTAACAGTAGGTACTGTATCCAAAGCTTGCTCCCTATTGAGCACAGTGGTTTAAATACGGCCTGGTGAAACTCTACTGAAGTCAATAAAAAGGGGAGCTAATCAAGCAGAAGATTCAGACCAGGATTTTCCTCCTGCAGGAGGTCCAAACTCAAGGAAAGAGGCCTTTGCATGTAAATGATTGGAGTTCAGTAAACAAGAGGTAGCCATGTGAGTCTGTAGCTTCAAGAACAACAAGAAGTCTTGTGACACCTTATAGACTAACAGATATTTTGGAGCATAAGCTTTCGTGGGCAAAGACCTGCTTCATCAGATGCACGAAAGCTTATGCTCCAAAATATCTGTTTGTCTATAAGGTGCCACAAGACTTCTTCTTGTTCTCGTTGTTCAGTAAAGAAACTGTGGTATTAATAGGTTGCATTTACAGATAGGCTTCAGCGTCAGGAAGGATTTGAAATAGTCACTTTCAAATGGTTAAACTCTATAAAAGGCCCAGACGACATTAAAGGGCTGTCATAATAGGAGTAATGAAAGTTCACTTTACCTTTCTAATTTTTTAAAACAGGAGGGAACAGTTGATTTTTTTAAAATATATGCACATTGATATTTTTTAATTGGCAGGACCTAACATTTTCCCAATAAACCTGAAATGGATTCAGTTTTCAGAAGACATCTCTGTAAAGACTGCTAAATGGAGTTGTCATTAAAGCATGTCCCTGCTCACCCATTCTCTTTCCAAATAAACTATAACTTAACCAATCCCTGAGCACTACCAAAGGCCAAAAAATACAGTTTAGTAGATTTCCTAATATTTGTAACTTCGTCAGTCAGGGCTTATCTACCTGATAAATAAAAGGGGCACACAGACACACATGCACACACTAGCTCAAAACAAACAGAGACTCTCCCTACCGCACGAAAGGTGAAGGCATGGGAAGCGTGCAATATAATTTATATTAATACCTCTTGCTTGTACTGGTTTAAACCAGTATACCTCTCCTGGAGCAACATCTGATTTACACCTGATTTAAATGGAAGGAGAGTCAGATCTCTTGTCTTTTTGCACTGGGCATTAGTCAAACCAGAGGCAGGATACAGAACTAAATGGATAGATACAGCACTGAATGGATCCACTGTTAATTTGATAGAACTACGTCTGTTTACATAATCCATGGAATTGGTAGCATTGGATAGTGTTGAGCAAGGACAAGTTTCGTGTGGCTTCTCATTCAGACAAATTTGAGCCAGCCCCTGTTTGTTTGGGGCTTTTTTTTTCCTAATGCCTGTGCAAATAGCTCCATCCCTTTAAGAAGACGTCAAGGCACTTTCGTCCCTTTGAGATGGGCTTCTTAAGTGGTCTAATTTGATGACCTAACTCAGTGTCCTAGTGGCCATTGATTGATTTCAATTAGCATTCCCAGGCACCAGGAACTATAAATAATCTGTGTCTGGCCCAGGTGCTCCTCTATTGGCAGCTCAACCTTCCTCCTTCAGCTGCTGCTCAACTTGCTTCTTGGCTTGGCCTCAGGCTCAGTCTATAATTCTTTTCAAACTTCCCTGTATAAAATAATCATGTACATGAAGTAAAACAGGAGTTTCATATACACACTTAATAACTCTTGAGTACTGTACAAGTGGGAATTCCACTTTAGAACCCTAGAGCTTTCAAATGGTTCTCATTTTCAGCAGGATTCCTCTTGAGAGATCTAAAACTCGTATTTTGTCACAGGATGCTGTTTGTCCTATCTACCTCTTTTATTCTCCTCTAGATTTCCTGGGACAGACAGCTGCTTGTTCTTCATCTGTGGTTTTAGCTCTAAGGCGTCTTGGAGCTGACAGCTCCAGTGTTTGGCTTTCTAGCCAAATGTCAGGGTTCTTTTCCATAATCCCACATTTTCCAAATTAAAGACGCAACTAGTTTGTAATTTAGAATGAAAGGCCATGAGTCAAGATGTAAATTAAACTTATAAGATAAAGTTGCAAGTCTGCCTGCCTGGATATCATAAGAATATATGCGTCTCTGTTACGACAAATACAGATACATCTATATGTCGCACATGCATATTAATGCTACACTGACAGGGGAAAAAAGCAGTCCTAGAGAACCTTAAAGACTAGCAGTATAGTTTATTAGGTGACCACTAATTTAGAGAGAAAATAGGTATAGGTTCAGAGTGGGGTATTTTTGTATTATTTTTGTTTTTCTAAGGACAGAAGGGGCCATTAGAGCAAAGGTAGATATGCCTAGAACTGGTTGGGATTTTTGGAATTTGAAACTACATTTTGAAATTCAGTGAAAAGCAGGCATTTTTGGCAACATTTTTATAAACTCCCTCTCCCATCTACTTTCAACACCTTGTAGAGCCGTGGTTAATTTTGCCAATGTTGACAATTGTGAATTTTGAACATTTTTTTATTTACATGAAAAACATAATCAGGAAAAGCGTTAATGATTCCCACCCACTTTTTAGTTTCTACCCCAGCTCCCGATAGAACTATGGAGATCTTCAAAGCCCCGAGGTCCTGATCCACTCTCCATTTAAGTTATGGGGAGACAGTCACTGACTATGGATCAGGAGAAGGACATTTTTTGCCTCCAGCAATCCAGAGGATCACATTTAAGAGTCATGCTGATTTCTTTATGAAGGTAAAAGACTGTCCTTTTAGAGATACAGAGTGAAATAAGGGAAAAGATGCATCTTAAGCCATGTCTACACTAGGAACACTTATAGGCTGCATCTGCATGGGTGGCTTTTGTCAACAAAAAGCATCTACACAATTAAAGCATTCTGTCAAGAGTTTATCAACAAAACTCAGCTGCTCAGCCAGCAGCATTATACCTCTCCCCGATCAGGTATAACTCCTCTGTCAACAGTGTTTTGTCCACAGAGTGCCCAGGTAGACACTTCTGTCAACAGAGAGGCTTCTGGTTTCCTGGGCAGCCCAGTTTGCAGAGCTTCCAGTCAGCCATTCTGTCAAGGGAGGGCGGTGCAGTCTGGCTGCTCTCTGTCAGCAGAGCAGATTGCTCTTTCTATCTGCTTTTGTGTGTAGATGCTATCTGTCAACAGAAGTTTTGCCAGGGCTTCTCTGTCACAGTGACGTCTGTTGACAGAAGCTGCTTGTGTAGACACAGCCAGTCAGTGCAAGTATCACAGAATACTGTACTGCTATTTGTAGACAGAGCTTATACCAGCAAAATGGTGTTTTGCCATCATAGTGTGTTGCGCAAATGAAGAAAAACAAAGCATAGTTTTACTGGCACAGTTACGTCAGTGGCCTCTTCACACCCCTGGCCAATGTAACCTCTGTCAGCAGACCTCAGGAGCATAGACCTGGAGTAGTGAGCAAAGAAGGAAAAGTGATGAATCCTTTGGCATTGTTTTGTTGTCGCAGGGCATAATTAGGTGTGGTCAGGTGAACGTGGCAGCTGGAACTGCGAGGGGTGACCATTTGAGAAAATGAGCATAGAAAGCAGAAGACAGGGTACGGCCAAAGGCCAGAACCCACTCTGGCATGTTCATCCTCCAAACGCATGTATTCTACCACGATGAAAAGGAGTGATACAGCAGTACCAGGCTATAAGGATGAGACCTCTAGCTGCCAAAGCATGCAAAAAGGCAGCACAACTGTGATGCATAGCAAGGCCAGCTCACCACGTGGCCAGCTCATGGGAACTTCTGCTGATACTCCATGCCAATCTTCAAGTCTGCGTGAAAGCCCACAGGAGATGTGTGTATTGCATCCCTTTCTGTGACTTGGTGTGGAGGCACTGTTGTGCAGTTGTCCAGTGTGTTAGTCTAGTATGTGTGTTGTAACCTATGCTGCACACACAAGCCCAGATCTTCTGTAAGAATTGTCATGGAGCTGCTTGTCAGCAAATAATAAAAAAATCCTTCCTGGCAATGCCTGTCTTTTCACACCCTTATGGCCCCTGGCCTTGGGGGGTCATTTTTCCATTGTGTCTGTTCTTCTTATTGCAACCCATGTCAGAATGCTGTGCCTCCATTCCTGCTGTGTTTGTCCAGGCCAACTCTTTGGACATAGATGCTGGTCTGTAGCTTCATTTTCTGCTGTACTCCGTACTGATTAGGCCTCAGTGGGAATATTGTGTCCAGTTCTGGGCACTACATTTCAGGAAAGACAGGGACAAACTCGAGAAGTTCCAGAGAAGAGCAACAAAAATGATCTGGAAAACATGACCTCCAAGAGAAGATTGAAAGAATTGGGACTGTTTAGTTTGGAAAAGAGAAGACTGAGGAGGGAACATGATAACAGCTTTTAAGTACCTAAAACATATGAGAAAGGGAAGGGAAAATTATTCTCCTGAATCTCTGAGGGTAGGACAAGAAGCAGTGAGCAAAGGAGGTTTAGGCTGAACATTAGGCAAAACCTCCTAACTGTCAGGGTGGTTAAGCACAGGAATAAATTGCCTAGGGAGGTTGTGGAATCTGCATCATTGAACGTTTTTAAAGTTAAGTTAGACAAACAACTATCAGGGATAGACTGGACAATCCTTGGTGCTGCCATTAGTTCAGGGGACTGGACTTGGTGACATCTCTAGGTTCCTTCCACTTCTGTGACTCTAAGATTATTGTTATTATTATTGTTATTGTTACTATTATTGTTATTACAAGAGTGCCTAGAGAACAAACATTGTGCACTCTATTGGCAATCTATGCAAGAAAGTATTAATTTTCTTACTTTAGATATGGGAAAGTGAAACATGGAGGGATTAGTTGATTTATCGCACAAGAGAATGGGGGGCAAAGTCAGGAGTTTAATGTAAGTCTCCCGAGTTTGTCTCATGCTTTAAACACATGCCCATCTTTCCTCTCAGAAATGCATGCCCCATTGTCGTTTATTAACTCCTTATATGTACTGTAGATTTAATATATAGGCTCACTATTTGCAACAGGTGTCACTCTTATAGACCACACATAAAAACAGAGCTTCTAAAAGAAATCCCAGCCATGTTCAGTTATACTATTTAGGCCTAGCAGGCCCCATTATAAAACAGTCCTCATATTGGTTCAATTCTAAGGCTGTAGACTGCTTTAAATGTCAAACAAGAAAGATCATTCTGTGAGTTGAGCTACTGTCCACTAACAGCTGAGCCTAGAACTTTCCTTGGCATCTCTCTTGAACGAACAGATAATTCCCATATACAGCCCAGAAGTGCTGATGAGGTTGTGTCCTTTCTTTAGCTGTGAAATAGCTTTTGCTGAAGAGGAAGATAGAGCGGAGCTGCTATTGCTAACCCTGGGGAATAAGAGACCTTGGTGTCGAAGGAAAAGTACTTCTCTCACCTGATTTAAAAGATGCAGCAGAGATGGAGACCCTGGTCTTCTGGCCAGTCTATGAATCGCCCCAATATATGACCTGATGAAGTACTGAAAATCTTAATGAAAAAATCCTTCCTTAATTTTCCTCTCCCACTCACATCATTCCAGTATCTCACTCCAAAATGAGGGTGGAGCAGAGGGTAAGAAAGCAAGCAGCTTGGAAGTGAATATGTCAGGGAGACAAGTAACAGTGTGCTAGAGAAATGTGGAGAGTGCCCTCACCAGAGCACTCACAGTGCCAATGGATTGTCTTCTCATGGCATTGTCAAAGGGCAGATGGCCATTTTGGTAGGTCTCTAATGCCTTGATTCATGGAGCTCTGCTCTCTCATTTACAGGACCTGGCAGGTGTGAAGAGAACTGTGTTAAGCCAGGTCCTTTTGTTCTTTTTCGACAGGCCACTGAGGATGGTGAGAGGCAGCCACAACTCTTTTCTCTACTCAGGATTTTTGCCTCCTGAGCTTTGTTGGAGAATATTTTGCCACCTCTTTTGGGACCTACCCCTGTGAGGCGCTGAACTCCCTCACTTCACATTGACATTACTGAAAGCTGAAAGCGCTTACTCACTGGTCATTCCAGTTCCTTCCAAAGTCAAGGAGAAATCTTATTTACTACAGTAGGGGCTGGCTATGATAAGAGACCATGAACTGCAACAGGTGTCAAAGTCATCCGGATACAGGTGCTGCATGGGGTTCTTCGGGTGGCATTCATGGGTATGGAATTCTCAGTGGAGAGTCCATGACTATGGATAGCTTTGTCTGGACAATAGACTCAGTTCTCACCAGTGTTAAGGCATACTATGAGACACTGCTCTTTTATGAGGAGTTTCCTCAAATACCCATGTCATACAGCTCTCACAGAAGTCAGTCACAAGGTAACAGCCTGAAAACGAGGAGGGAAGAATTTGTACTTAATTTCACAGGTGCTACAGCAATGGGCGCTTTAGAAAGACACTTGATCACATAGCTTCATACTGCTCTTGTTGCACAGTTTGTCATATCAGTTGTGTGGGTTTTTTCCCCGGTGGGAAGGCTAGGGGCTATCAATGTCCTGAGGTTTCTTCTTTGGTTCTGACATGGTTATTACTTGCATGGACATTTCCTAGAGTGACTGGGTTTTAGTCACTGGTATTGCAGAAGGCTTGTCCTGGGAATGCATTGTGGTTATAGCTGGTAGTTGCTTGGTGTGGTTGTAACTGATGTAGATATTTTCTGGCTGTAACCATTATTTCAGCATGTGGTATGTGTTGGTGATTTTGTTTCCTGTGCTTGTTACGCCATTAGCTCCTTTGTTGTTGTGGTCATGTGTCATGTGGGTTCTGATTTTGGGTTATCACGTTACCCGGGACACTGTTGCAGCTTCTTACCTGCTATTGTTGCAGTTTCTTGTTCATTATTGTTTGTTGCAATGAATAATACATGGTGATGTTTTCCAGAGTGATCCTTTTCTCTGGGTGTTTGATATTTTTACTGGAGCAGCAGAATTTCTGGGTAAATCTTTGTAGTTCAGAAAAAGAACAAACAAGCTTCCCTCTTAGTCATTTATGAAACTTGGACATGATCTTGTTCAGCTCAACTACTAGAATTTGGAGATCAAATGGAGAAAATTGAAACATTCTCATTGCACAAAATCTCTCTCCTTCCTGAATTGCGCTTCTCACCTTCTGCAATAAGTTTCCTTGTATGTGAAACGAACGTGCTCACCATTAAACACGAAATTTCCATTGAATGGGCCTTGTTGTTAATGATGACTCATCACCAGAATACTATTGGCTCTTTAGCTGTGCATGAACTTTTTAATCCCCTAAAATACAATCATAGGCACATAAAAACAGCCACACTGGGTCAGTGAAAGGTCCATCTAGGTCAGTTCCCTGTCTTCTGACGGTGGCCAATGTCAGGTGCCCCAGAGGGAATGAGCAGAATGGATTATCACCAAGTGATTCATCTCCTGTTGCCCATTCCCAGCCTCTGAGAAGCAGGCTAAGGGCACTGTCCTGCTCATGCTGGCTAATAGCCATTGATAGACCTATCCTCCTTGAATTTATCTAGCTCTTTTTGAACCCTGTTATAGCCTTAGTCTTCACAATATCCTCTGGCAAGGAGTTCCACAGGTGCCTGCATTATGTGAAAAACACTTCCTTTGATTTGGTTTAAACCTGCTACCTATTAATTTAATTTGGTGACTCTCGTGGACTGCTTTTTTGTTTTGATAGTGTATAGACTAGCACGGGTATCTCTCTGTTACTATTTCTTGTGTTATGTAAAGGAGTAACGACCACTTCTTTGTCTATTTTCTCTACAACAGTCATGATAATAAAGACCTGAATCATATCTCCCTTAAGTCATTTTTTTTGCAAGCTGAAAAGACCCACTCCTATTAATCTCACCTCATATGGAACCTATTCCACACTCCAGTCATTTTTTGTTGCCATTTTCTGTACCTTTTCCAATTCAAATACGTCTTTTCTGAGAAGGGGTGACCACATCTGTACACAGCATTCAAGATGTGGGTATACCATGGATTTATAGAGAGGCAATACGATATTTTCTGTCCTATTATCTATCCCTTTCTTAATGATTCCCAACATTGTGTTTGCGTTTTTGACTGACGCTGCACATTGACTGGATGTTTTCAGCAAACTGTCCTCTGTAACTCTTTCTTGAGCGATAGAAGCTAATTTAGACCCCATCATTTTATCTGTGGTGGTGTTGTTGTTGTTATTATATTTTCCACTGTGCATTGCTTTGCATTCATTGTTTCATCTACCATTTTGTTGCCCAGTCACCCAGTTTTGTGAGATTCCTTTGTAGCTCGTCCCAGTTTGCCGGAACTATCTTGAATGGTTTTGTATCATCTACAAATTTTGCTGCCTCATTGTTGACCCCTTTGTTCAGATGATTTACGCGTGTGTTGAATAGGATTGGGCCCCATACCGACCCTGGGGGACATCATTGTTTACTTCTCTCCATTCTGAAAAACTGATCATTGATTCCTGCATTTGTTTCCTATTTTTTTAACCAGTTACCAGCAGGGCCATCCCTAGGGGTCCAGGCCCACCTCTCCAGCACCAGGCCCCACCTCTTCCCACCCCAGCTCTGCCCCCTCTCTGCACTTTCCCCCAAGCCCTACCCCAATCCACCTTGCACCCTGCCTTCTCCCACCCTTGTTTCACCCTCTCCTGCCCCCATTGCACATCTACCCTGAAGCATTCTGCCCCAGGCTGCGCAAGACAGGGGATTAGAAGGCCCAGCTCAGGGCAGCTGCAGGGTTTAGTCCTTTCCCCTGGCCCAACCACCGTGGTGGTAGGAGATGAAGAAATCAGAATGATGCAGCAGCCTATACTGCTCCCCTGCCCTCTCCGAGCCAGGTTACTCCACTTCACCATGGTGGCGAGCAGGCCCGCTGAGGTGAGCATTGCAAAAGTGGTAGTTGCCCCCAGGCCCGGTGTTTCAGTCAGGCCTGAAGCTCCAGTCACCACTGCTGCTACTTTGGCTGTGGCGGCGGCCGGAGTTCCAGGCCCCTTTGACAAGCTGAGACACTGCTGCTCTGGTTGCATATCACTGTGAAGGAGTGGGGGAGCAGTGCCACAGTCCCGGCAGCCCTGAGGGCTAACTGCCCTTGACCCCACACTTTCCACTCTGGTGTGTACAAATGGCAGTGAGAAGCAGACCAGCTGAGCCCTTGCACACTACATCCCACTCCCCTGAGCCCTTGTCACTCACGCCTGAGGTGGGGTGTCTCCATTTCCCACAGCCATGGTTAAGCAGAATGACCCAACTGAGGTGGTGGTAAGGCAGCACAAGCTGCTGCATGTGTTGCTCTGGTTGCTGCAGCTCCTGCCCGCCAGATGATAACCCAAGCCACCCTGGGCCATGTAGATTATGAGCAATATAGGGGGACCCTGTCCATAGGATGGTTGGGGAGGCTACTGTGGAGCTCCTAAAGCATGGGGCCTGGGGCAGCTGCCTCAAACTATCCTATGGAAGGGACAACTGTGGTTACCAGTCTATGAGAAGATCTTCCCCCTTATCCCATTGCAGCTTACTTTTCTTAAGAGCTATTAGTCAGGAGCTTTGTCAAAGGCTTTCTGAAAATCTAAGTATGCTGTATACATTGCAGCATCCTTGTCTACCTGCTTGTCGACCCCCTGAAAGTATTCTAGGAGACAGGTGAGGTATGATTTTTCTTTCACAAAAAACACGTTGAGTCTTCCCCGAAAAATTATGTTCATCTTTGTGTCTGACACTTTTTTTCATTATTCCTGTTTTAACCAGTTTCAACAGATGAAGGGAGGCCAGTGCTCCCCTGCAGTTGGTGTGGGACTGAAATCAGACTTGCCATCCTGTAAGTGCCTGGCTCACCGCTGGAGCCCTTTTTAAAAATTGGCATCACAATAGCTATCCTCCAGTCATTTGGTACTGAAGCTGATTTAAATTATAGGTTACAAATCACAGTTATTAGTTCTGCATTTTCTCATTTGAATGTCTTCAGACGTCTTGGCTGAATACTGTCTGGTCCTAGTGACTTAATGCTGTTTAGTTTATAAAAATGTTCATAAACCTCCTCATAGAATCATAGACATGTAGGACTGGAAGGGGTATCAAGAGGGCATCTTCAGGTTGGTTCTCCCTGGTCCAGCCCTCTTGGGACCTGAGTGGTCCCAGACCAGGGATTTTGCCAGACCAGTGAGCTCAGGTACTGCTCCTGGGCTCCCCTCTGTGACATCAGGCTACTTCTGGCTCCCCAGCTTCTGGCTTTCCAGCCCTGGCTCCAGCTGCAGCTCCCTGGCCACTGCCAGCTTCCTGGCCCCGGTCCCAGAAGCGGCTCCCCAGCCGCGGCTGCAGCTTTCCTGGCTGTGATGGCCCAGCTGCTACTGGCTTTACAGCCCCTGGCTGTGCCTCTTTGGCCACCACTGTCTTCCTGGTCCCTGGCCACAGTGGCCCGGACCCCACTGTCTTCACAGCCCCTGCCAACTTCCCACCCTGACGGCTACTACCCGGCCCCAGCTGAGATTCCTAGCCAACAGACTCTGATTCCCAGCCACCACAGCCCTCTGGTCCAGTAACATCCATGGTCATGCCAGATCATGGATGTTGCCAAACCAGAGAGTCACTAATTTCAGAGGTTCAAGCTGTAGTTCAGTTCCTTGCGCTACAGGCAGGACCAAGTGATAACTAGGCCACGCCTGACAATCGTCCATTTACCCTGTTCTTAAAAACCATCAGTGACGTTCCTAACCTTCCCAAGGCAATTTGTTCCAGCGGTTAACCACCCTGAGAGTAAAGTTTTTTTTACTAATGGCCTACCTAAATCTCTGTTACTGCCCATTGATTCTTGCCCTATCCTCAGAGGTTAAGGAGAGAAATTTTTCACCCTTCTTGTCACAGCCTTTTATGTACATAAAAACGGTTATCTCCCTCAATGTTCTCTTCTGCAGACTAACCAGACTCATTTCTTCCAATCCAATTTTGCTTGGATAATTCTTGTTATTTTTTGCCTTCTCTTTCCAGTGATTCCTGAGTTCAGTTGTCACAACAGTAGAAAGAATCTGTTCATACTTGGAAAGGGAAAAGCAGAGACACTTCACTGCCACATTTTTCCACATTATATGAAACTGGCCAGTTTTGGTATTTGTTTAAAAGCCCCATGATGTTTAATTCACTTCTTATCTGCCTGTGGGTTTGGGGGAAACTGTTGGAAGTTTTATTAAAATGGTTGGATTTCTTTTTTCATTGTGGCGTGTTTTTTAAATGGCAAAGTCATTAAGAGATCATGATGAAAAGCCTGGAATGAGAGTAACTGGAGTCTCAAAGATTTTGTGGAAATTCCACCCTCTCCCTTCTCTCTCTTTTTATTTTTGAAATTTTGCCATAAAAGTTTATTGAAAAATTGAAATTTGAAAAATGCAGAGTAGCTCTAATAGGAATTGAAAAGTCAAGTGTCAGGGCACTGCTGTGCCTCACCGGAGTACCAATAACTGGACCCCTGCATGGGCTATGTTAACAGTAAACAGATGTGAGAATACTAGATACAATTCTGAATCTAACCTTTCAAAGTCCAATTTACCATTTTGTTTGCTTTCAGTTCAGTGGCCATGTTCTGTTGCCCTTACTTGTACTGAATACAAGCTGAACCTCTCTTGTCCGGCACCCTCAAGATATGACCAGTGCTGGATGAGAGGATTAGCTAGGCAAGAGGTGGTCAATATTTTCTACAACATTACTCGCACTTCCACTGCTTATTGGGCTCTTAAAAGACATTTAGAGGTAAATGACAGCAAAATAACAGCACAGAACACTGAGTCAGGACTGGTGGCTGTAAATAAACTTTATGGGGCTGTGTGAAACTTGGCCACACCCATGATAAGTGGTCATCTGGCTAACTAAAATCATGCTGGATTGCAGAGTTTGCTGGCTGAGAGAGTTCTGGATTAGAGAGGTTCAACCTGTCTCATCTTGCTGCCCAAGAGGCACGATAAAATCAATGGTGGCTACTACTCAATCTGTGTAATAGAAGAATCTGACCTGAAATGTTTGTCACCACACTGCGGAAAGGAAGAAACTTCTCTACCACTGGAGAAAATGAACTTCATTTTAAGGAAAAGATGTTGAGTTCAGCAATAAAATAACCCCAGAAATTCAACATTTGTACGGGCGAAGTAATGTACACTGGAAAAAAATAATCCCCACTATACATATAGGGCACGTCAACACAAGCCTGAAGCATAGCACTGCTGCCACAGGTAGATAAGTAGTGGATTAAACATCATGGACCTTTTAAACAAAAATTCAGGGATAAGGGACTGGCAACAGAGAATGGTTTAGCTGGCCATGCGGCCTCTTTACTGCAGGCAGCCCTGTCTCCTGAGAGCAAAATCTCTCACGGCTATGCTAATTAGCTATGCAAGTATGCAAATGGCAAACCATTTGCAATTTCTAGAAACCTCATTAACAGCAGTGCTATGCTCCAAGGTTGTGTAGACATGGCCATATAGTGTAAGTTCTAAATTGGCAATTACCACTTAAAGAGATCTTGGAGTGGATTGTTCTCTGAAAAGTTCAGATCACTGTGCAGCTTCCGTCAAAAGTGCCTAATTGTGTTAGGAACTGTCAGGAAAGAGAGAGAAAATATCAGAATGCTACTACATAAATCCATGGTACGCCCACACCTTGAATGCTCTGTCCAGTTCTAGTTTCCCCATCCCCAAAAGGATATAGCAGAAATGGAAAATGTTCAGAGAAGGGCAACAAACGTGGCTGAGGGAATGGAATGGTTTCCAAATGAGGAGGTTCTTAAAAGACTAAAGATGGCCAACTTAAAAAAAGATGATTAAGGGGAGATATGATAGAGAGCCATAAAATCGTGAATGGTGTGAGAAATGAGTAGAGAAGTCCTGTTTATCATACACTAACCAATGAAGTTAAGAGGCAAGAGGTTTAGTACAAACACAATAAAGTACTTCTCCATACAATGCACAATCAACCTGTGGAAGTCATTGTCATGGGATGTTGTGATGGTCAAAAATGCGAATGGGTTCAAAGGAGGACTAAATAAGTTAACAGCAGATAGGTCCCTCAATGGCTATTAGCCAAGATGATCAGAGATGCAAATCCATGCTTGGAATGACTTTGTAGCATTGACTGCCAGAAGATGGGAGTGAAGAACAGGATGAATCACTTTAAAATTTCCTTCTTCTGTACACTCTGCCTGATGCTGTGGTACTGGCTTCTGTCAAAGAGCAGTTATGGGGCTAGACAAATGATTGGTCTAACCCAGTATGTAAGATGTCATGTTTTTATAGCTTACAGTGAGTTATATCTTAGACTCTGATCCTCCAAAGACTGTAAGTAGTGCCATTGACTTTCATGGACAGTACGTTCACTTAACTCAGCGTGTCAAGTATCAGAGGGGTAGCCGTGTTAGTCTGGATCTGTAACAGCAACGAAGGGTATGTCTTCACTACAAAATTAGGTTGACTTTATGAAGGATGATTTTCTAGCACCCAATTTCACGAGGTCAAGGGTGCTTATCCATACTGGCACATAAAGCCGATGAAGTTGCCAGCTTCAGTTTTGTCAGCAATGCACTCTGGATACCTATCTCTCAGTTTCTGCTGTGCCGTTGCATTGTGAGTTTCTGTTCCAGTGCCTGGAGGGACAAAAACGAATGGGTGGTTCTGAGTGTGTGTCATCAGCATCCCATAGTGCATTTCTCTCCTTCCTCTCCCTTTGGACAGCAGTGGCAAAAGGTGTTTTTGTTTACCCTTTTTCATATCCATACAGACTCCATTGCAAGGCTAACATGGAAACCGCTTGGCTTAAAACTGTTGTGGCAAGTATTGTGAGCACCTCACTCCCTGTGCTGCAGTATGTGCAGAGCCAAAGCAGCTATGAGAGTGATGAAGACTCCAAGGAGGACATGCACATATACAAATGTGAGACACTGGAGAGGAGGAATAAGGAGATGCTGGCTTCACTCAATGATTTGTACTCAATGGAGCACCAGTTCTGCTGCTATGGAACAATCTCAAACTGGTGGGACCACATCGTTCTGCAGGTATGGAGCAATCGACAGTGGCTGCAAAACTTCCACATGTATAAAGTCTCCTTCATGGAACATTGTGAACGGCTTTCCCTCAACCCCAATGATATCAAAACAAGAACTATTCTGATAGGTCAGACGCATGTGGTAATAGCTCTGCGGGAGCTTGCAATGCCAGACAGCTGCGGAGCAGAGGACAATCAATTTGGAGTGGGCAAATCTACAGTGGAGGCTTCTGTGATCCAGGTAGCAAGGCAATCAATACCCTTCTGCTGCAAAAGGCAGTAACATAGTGGATGGTTTTGCTGCCAGGGTGTTCCCTAACTGTAGCAGGGCAATAGATGGAATGCACATACTTATTTTTGCACTGGACTACCTTGCCACAATACATAAACTCCAAGGAGTACTTCTCGATGGCGTTGGCAGTCATTGGTGTATCACAAGGATCATTACACCGACACCAATGTGAAATGGTCAGGAATGGTGCATGACAAGCATATCTTTAGGAACTCTGCTCTGTTTAGAAAGCTGCAGAATGGGACTTTCTTCCCAGACCGGAAAAATCGCCATTGGAGATGCCAATAGTGATTCTGGGTGACCCAGCTCACCACTTGCTCTCTTTGTTCATGAAGTTATACCTAGGCAGCCTAGACCACAGTAAGGAGAAGTTCAGCTACAGCCTGAGCAAGTGAAGAATGGTAGTAGAATGTGCATTTGGCCATTTAAAAGCCAAGTTCAGGAGCCTTCTTACTTGGCTAGACCTCAGCAAAGGCAACATTCCCCTTGTGGTGGCATCCTACTGTGTGCTTTATAATTTATATGAGAGCAAGCAGGGAAATTTCATGCCAGGCTCAAGAGCAGAGGCAAATCACCTGGACACCATTTATGAGCTGTCAGACATGAGGGTAATAAGGAGAGCACAGCGAGGGGCGCTACTAATCAGGGAAGCTCTGAAAAGCAGCTGTATGAATGACCAGATAGCAATGTGACAGTCATGTCTGTTTCTCTTAAGGAATTTCTCCCGAATGACATGTGTTTGTCTGTAAAGCCTGTAACACTCCCCTACCTACCCTGTGCAACACAAGCAATAACAACACTGATTTTGTGAGCATAATCATTTTTATTCAGGGGTCATTGAAGGAGTTCAGGGCAGGGGTTTTGGGGGTGGATAAGCAAGGGCATTTTGCCATCACAGGTGGTAGAATGTCAGCCTTCTGTTCTCAGAAGCATCCCTGGGAGTGGATTGCAAGGATGTCATTGATTTTCCTCCCTTCATTCTGGGGTGCCAATGGGGGTTGGGGTTAGGGAACATGGTCAGGAGGGTGTGTGGTTCATCAGGGACTTCAGTGGGGGTTTGTGCCTATCTCCTAGTCACTGCATGGTGTCCCCCTCCCATCTGCTTAACTGGGCTAATAGAATTTTCCTTCCCCTAACAGCCCAGGGAAGGGAGGTGGAGTGGTCCAGGCATGGTAGAACAGCTTGCAATTTCCTCCTTGTAGCTGGTCACTGGGATGGTGAAAATTTCCCTTCCCCCAGCAGCCCAGGGAGAATAGTTGGGTTGGTCCAGGCATGGCACAACAGCTTGTGCTGTCATATAGCAGCAACGAAGGGTCCTGTGGCACCTTACAGACTAACAGAAAAGTTTAGAGCATGAGCTTTCGTGAGTTAACTCACTTCTTCAGATGCTGGTCCTGGAAATCTGCAAGGCCAGGTATAAATAGGCCAGAGCAAGGCTGGGGATAACGATGTTAGCTCAGTCAGGCAGGCTGAGTTGTATTGTCATCAGTAGATCTGGAGGTGTGAACTCCAAGAGAGGGGAAGCTGCTTTTGTGTTTAGCCAGCCATTCACAGTCTTTGTTTAATCCTGAGCTGAGGGTATTGAATTTGCAGATGAATTGTAGCTCAGCAATTTCTCTTTGGAGTCTGTTCTTGAAATGTCTTTGCTGCAGGATAGCTACTTTTAAATCTGCTACTGTGTGTCCTGGGAGATTGAAGTGCTCTCCTATGGGTTTTTGTATATTGCCATTTCTGATGTCTGATTTGTGTGCATTTATTCTTTTACGTAGAGACTGTCCAGTTTGTCCGATGTATATGGCAGAGGGGCATTGCTGGCACATGATGGCATAAATTACATTGGTAGATGTGCAGCTGAATGAGCCCACAATGGTGTGGCTGATCTGGTTAGGTCCTGTAATGATGTTGCTGGTGTGTATATGTGGGCAGAGCTGGCAACGAGGTTTGTTGCATGGATGGGTCCCTGAGATAGAGTGTCTGTGGTGCGGTGTATAGTTGCTTGTTAGGATTTGTTTTAGATTGGCAGGTTGTCTGTGGGCAATGATAGGTCTGCCTCCCAAGGCCTGTGAAAGTGGGGGATCATTGTCCAGGATGGGTTGTAGATCCCTGATGATGCGCTGTAGAGGTTTTAGCTGAGGACTGTAGGTGATGGCTAGTGGTGTTCTGTAGTAGGAGGCTTTGTGGCTGCTACAGATCCAGACTAACATGGCTACCCCTCTGATGCTGTCATATAGTATCTTTAAGCTCTTTCCCCTGTTTCCTCTAGATTGCAAAAATTGATATTAGTCTTCTTAGAGAAACATTGATAAGAAGCAGATGCTGACTGAATGTGGGCACCAGGGTGGCCACTATGCAGCACTGCTCTGTGGTGCCATGATGTCAGATTACTTACTGGTGGCTTGGCATGTAAAGGCTTGGCATGTAAAGGTGTCCTATTGAGGAGGTGGTCTTTTGTTAATCCACAGGCAGAATGGCTTTGAGCTAGCTCCTGACTTCATGGGGGAGGAGAGGTGGGGCTGAGCTCCCACCACACATGCTGAAAAAAATTGTCTCACGTGCCACTCGTGGCACCTGTGCCAGGGGTTGCTGACCCCATCTTAGAGGTAATCAGAGTCCATGGCCTGATTGTTGTCAATAATACCTTGTAAAAAAGAAGAGCTTAATTACATGCAAGAGCTGTACCAATAGGGTTTTGATCAATTACTTCCTGAGAAGAGAATGAGATTTAAAAGCCATGAGATTGTAACGTGATCCTTACAAAGCAGATTATGGAGCAGATTGTTTTTCAGTAATGGACTTCTGGATGGAAAGGCTAGTGGAAGACAATGGATGAGTTGTGGAATAAAGTCTTAAGTGGTGGAGGCTCACAGACAGAGCAACTGGTCTAAGATTTGAGAATGAAGTTCTTCAGAGGTTGAACAATGAACACACTGACTAAGATGATACCAATCAGACCTGGGGAGAAACACCCAAAGATATTACAGAAAGTGCATATGCCACCCGTGGTCAAATAAAAGGAAGGAAATGTCATGGCAAGAAGGTCTGTGGTGGCCTAACAGTGTGCAGACAGCAGTGAAGAATACGGAAAGGTTGAAGGGATGGCAGGAAGTCTGAATGATGGAAAATGGTAACAAAGGCCTTGGGATTTGTGATGTATGTCGAAGATGAGAACAGAAGAGTACCAGTGAAAGACAGTGAAATCATGTGGAGGTGGCTGCATTTTATGTGACACTGCTCAAAGAGGTGAATGAGAAGAAACCACTGAGGAAAATATGCACAAGTAACGTCCTTACAGGACCTTTCACCCCAGCTTAGTGTTAAAGATGGAGGAAGGCCCTGGGACAGAGGAACGTGCCAAATGAAATGTTTAAAGGGGTGTGGTGATGAAGATGACCTGTTTTCCACTTAATTCTTCATACTGGAGAAATATCTGACAAATGGAGGAAGAACTCATTGGGCCCTATCTTCAGGCGTAAAGGAGATATGCAAGGATGAAGCAATTACCAGCCTATCAAGTTGATGAGTCACATAGTGAAATGATTGGAAAGAATTAGTAAAAGCTTCAAGCGGAGCTGGAATATCAAGTAATTTGGGTTTGTTCCAGGAAGATCAACAATGGATGCAGCGTTTAGAGCACAGATATAGCAGGAGATATTTAGAGAGAAGCACAAGATACTGCACTAAGTGTCTGTGGATTTAGAAAAGTCTTCCAATAAAGTTCAAAGAAAATTGTTCGGATGGTCCCTGTGATCACACAGTGTGTCAAAGGCGTATGTTCAAACCATCATAGGCATGTAGTACCTCAGTAGTGAGAAGCAGCCTCGGAAGGTGGGTCTACATCAAGGATTGGCCTTAAACTCATTCCTGATGATGGACACATCAGTGCAGGAGACTGAGGAAGAGGCTCAGTGGAGCATGCTTTTTGCTGGTGGCATTATGCTTTTCTGAGAAGACAAATATGAACTGGAAAGCTATCTAAAACTGTGAAAGAAAGTGGTGTGGCTAACAAACCAGCTGATGAAGCAAAATACATGCTTCCTTAAAAGTGGCAATGAGAAGCCAGTAAAACTAGATGGTGACTAGTTAGAACCTGTGAGCAGTTTAAAATCTGTGAGCAGTTCAGTGGTGAGACATGATGGGAATGTAGATGCAGATGCTAGTGTGTCCCACAGACCTTCTGGGTGTGGTGTTTTGTTCCATCTAGTGGGACTGAGACCACTTACAGAGAGAATAATGAGTCTACTCCACAACCTCAGCTGATAAGCAGGAGGTTTTTAGCTCAGGCAGTAGAGGCTCATGCACTAAGCTTCAGAGGTCCCAGATTTATTCCACCCTGAGACAATCCAGCATCTGGTGTTACATTAGCAGCCTCATGAAGAGCACTTGGTGTAAAGGGAGGGTGTTGATAGAAATTTTCTGTGGTAAGCATATGTTGAGTAAACTAAAAAGCAAAGCATGTAAATTATAATTGGTCTAGCCAGAACATATGGGTTAAAATGCTGTCCAGGGAGGAAGAGAGAAGTACTACTTCACACTATAAAAATGAGAATGCTCAGGTAGCTGCTGTGCTTGATGAGAACTGATAGGTAATGTGATGAAATGATACAAACTTTGGCACAGATAACCTCCACTGCAGAAAATATAAGGTAATATTGACTGAGATGGCTGGGCCATGTAGGACAGCAAGGAGGGGAGCATGTTGCCCAGGAGTACAAGAGCGAGTAGTCACGGGGCAAAGATCACAAAGTAGACCTAGAACAGGGCAGTTCTAGATGCTAAAGGAGGAGCTGAAGAAAGTTGGTGTCAGCTCAGAAGATGCCACAGACAAAGCCTCTTGGAGGTGAAGAGTAAGAGCTGCCAACCCCAACAAACTAGAGAAAGTAGAGAAGAAAAGTTTTCAAGTAAGCTACGACTTAATGTCAGTAAGGGAGGGAGAATTTGGCCTTAGGCCACTACTTCTCCTGTTCTCTCACTGAAGCCCCATGGTTAACTTGGCAGCACTCAAGGTTCTTGGTAAATTTAGCTCAAAATTACCATCTTATCCACCCACTGGCATGTCATGATCCCCAAATGTCAGATGGTATGGGTATTATTATTATCATTTTAAGCAAGGATGACTCCAGTGAAACCCATGAAACAAATGTTGCCTTCATCTGCTTATGGTTTTTACTTTTTTTTTTTAAGGGAATTTTGTTTTATGTGTACATCAGGTTTTATGTGCACATTAATGTGGGCAAACGTTCACTCAAATGATTGCAAATTTCAAAATGAAGGAGAACTTGAGGTAGAGGTGTGTTTTGTGTGTGCAGGAATAAAATGACCCACTGCTAAAGCATATGGAGATGCCTACAAAATGACCATACCATCTTGCCAAGCAAAAATCTAGACATTTCTTCCAGAGCTTAAGGGACGATGCCAAACTGCTAAAAAAGATTCTACTCTAACATAAAGATGTCAATTTTATTCTGTACTATTATTGCTTTTGTTATAGGTGTTAAGGCCCTTTACTTGGCCTGACTAGCATAAAAAAGCAATAGCATAACCGAGAACCAAGCTTTTCATTTCCAGTTTGAGTTAATCCATGTAGGATTTCCCTGCTGGTAATGGTCACTGTGTTTCCTTTCCTCTTGGCTGATGGAATCACTGAGATGAATTAAAGATCATCCGGCGGGAGTGGAATGCTTCTGTAAAGAACAAGCTTTGTGTCTGTTACACAGCTGTCAGCCTGCTGCGAAAGTCCCGCTGTGTGACCCAGGGCTTTTACAATGTGAGACCGAGCTCCCAAAATGAGGAACACACACACACACAAGGCAAATAGGTTGCTCCAGAGCAGAAAGGGGCAGCTGGAAATGATCTGTGGGGGTAAACAGGGTTTGCTGAATTAGAGTAAACTGATCTCAGCAGTGGTGGAAGGGCACTGTTGGGGTTAAGTGTGGCCCAGTGGATCTAGGCATCAGCTCTTCCCCACTGACCTGGGGCCAAAACCTGGTCCCATGAATGCAATAATTCAAGAGAGACAAGGTGGGGAAGGTTGTACCTTCTATTGTACCAACCTGCTGTTGGTGGGAGGTTCAAGCCCTTGAGCTACACAGCACTCTTCTTCCGGTCTCAAAATGGGGATTTGGATTTTCACATGACCCTTGGAATGCAGAAGAGCCAATTTTATCCCAGCCAAGCAGAAGCGCATAGGTCCAGAAGCTCTCACGCCTCTTCTGTTTCCTTTATAAAGGCTGAGCCCAGTACCATAGAGTCTTCTCCTGATATCTCCAGGGTGCAAATTGCTCAAAGACGTACCTAGAGGTGGGGAGGAGACTGCTCCCTCCAAAGCGTCCTGAAAAGCTGCCTAGTTGCCAGGAGAGGCTGTTAAGCTCAATGACCCCTGCTCAAGCACTGGGAAGCAGAAAGAAGGAGTGGATCTTCTGAGGAGTTCTCTGTAGGGCTGAGTGACTCCACCCTGTCTCATACAAGCCAGTTCATAAGGGTGGATCTAAAAAGCAACCAAAGACTCAGGGCAGGGAGCTTCAGAGCCCAGGTTAATGGAGTTGGCCTCAAGATAGGGGGCTAAAAATAGCAGTGTAGATCTTAAGGCTAAGGCTGGAAAGGGGCTCTGAGATCTGCCCCTGTCACTGAGTTTCAGAGTCTGGGCTCTCGCCCAAGCCTGAACATCTGCACTGCTGTCTTTAGCCCTTCCAGCTTGAGCCCAAGTCAGCTGGCCCGAGTTCTCAGGCTTGCAGGTGCATGCATGTGCTTTTTTGCAGCGTAGACATGTGCTGAGGGGTCCCAAATCTCACTTTCATATCCCTTGGCCAAATTCAGTTCCACTGTAGGAGAACTCAGTTGCACTGGCCTTACAGCAGGAGTGAATGTGACCTTTTTTGTGCCTCCCTCTGTGATAGGGAGACTTGAAAGCTATTTAGACACCAAGCTCCCATTAAGTCAGGTCACTCCAAATTCTGGAGGATCTGGGCCTTTGTGACCCTGGTCTGGACAGTACCCCAGCACTGAGTAGTTATATAAAGGAGAGCAGTCACCCAGGAGATAAAATGTGGCCTTTGTAGGATGGAAATGCAATGAGCAGCATCATTCCAATATGAGGCACCTATTATGTGGTAATGAGAAGCATATTGGACACCGGGGGCCAGCCACATCACGGGAGAAGGCATTCTGGGGATTTTGGTGAAACTGGTGAACAGCTAATGTGAGCAGTTTCTGCTCCAACTTGTCCCCACCACACAGCTGTGGCAATGGGATGGCTACGGGAGACGCCAGTGCAGAATTTTGACTGGGGTGAGGAAGGAAGAGGAAATGGAAATGTCTCTGTGATGAACAATTGGGGGTGGATGGCGAGATACTTGTTAACAGAGCATATAGAAAGCCAGAACTTTCTTGCATGTGTTCTTGATCACAGTGTTTTGCTAGTCCCTGTAGAAGGATAAACTGCTGCCTGGGAATATGGGGGAACATGCTATGCCCTTTGATTTCCCTTCATTCCTGAAGAAAGGTAAAACCAGGACTTGCCTCTGTCCCCTACTAGGATTTCAAACCCTGTTACTAATCCTGGCTCCCATGTCCTTTATCTCAGGGAATGAGACCACTGTGTGGTACCAAAGAGCCACGCAAAGGCCAAAGTGGCGATGGGGCAGGACCCTTTCAGGCTGATGGCCTTTCCATGGTTGTGCAGAGCCAGGAGCAATCTGGCTCTTCGTAAGCAAATGATGTCAGCTTGCACTGGCGTTATTTTAAGCTGCTTGTATACATTACTGCTCTGAATGAATCTCTGGCCTGTTCTCCCCCATCCTCTCTGTCACACACAGACTATTTTATTTTTGTTAAAGCCAGCATCTGTAGGTTAGTTCTTTACAAAAATAAAGTCATCCATCTCCTTTGGCTGCAGTTATGTCATGTGAGCTCAGGAAAGCTGGCTCAAGCAAGGTTTACAGTAGCTGTCGCAGCCCTCAGTGGGAAAGGCACTTATCTGTATGGGACGGTTTGCAGTTCTCAAGAATGCATCCGTCCCTCAGACTGAGGGGGTGGCTTTTGTTTATCCTTTGGCACACAATGAAATGATGGGAAAACATGCTTGGATGCACTGCGGTAGTAAGGTGGGGCAGGGCAGCGGTTTAAAAATGGAACAGACTCTTTGATCCCTGGCCAGTGCAGATGACTCCCAGGGTTTGGGTTTTAGAGTGGACGTCATGTTCTCTTTCTCCATCTCCATGTGCAGATCTAACAGTTCCCTCCTACCTAGCAAACAGAACAAAGCCTCAAAGACAATCGGCTTCCAGGAAAGAGTGGGTATGCAACTGCCCTCAGAAAAAAACAACCAGAAAAAACAACAATCGATTATACCACCCTCTCCCTTGTTCAGGCCGAAACTGGAATGGGGGGGTCTGGTAATGCCCATGCAAACACTACAAATTAGGACATAGGCTGGCAACTGCTCTGATGCATGTGGCAACCCAGGAGAGAGACAGATTTCTGCTCCCATTTCCCAGTTATTCCAGGCAGCAAATAAAGACAAATTTGGAGGGGAAAAGGAGTGGGTGGTAAGTTTTATGAGCATATTCCTTCATCTTGCTCCATTCAGTGAAGTGTTCACAGGGCGTATACTCTGTGCAGCCACTGTGTATGTTATCTGCTCAGTCTCTGGCAAGACTGACTTGTTTAGCCTGAGCAGATAAAAGGCGATCTCTAAAAATCTGACTCAGGCCCCCTCCCTGTAGACAGAGAGAAAGAAACTTGCATTGATTTAAATCAATCAGTCTGTGACATGCTTCAGACTGAAGCTCAAGGCATGTACATTTTGTGTTACCTTGGGGCTTGCTTTATAAATTGACTTAGGTGCCTAAATCCTAGGGTTGATCCTCACTGTGTTTCATCAAACTGTCATTCAGCTGGTGCTGAATTCCATAGGTGCCTAAACTTGCTCAGTTTCTAAATTTTTGTAGTAAATTTTCCTAGCTGCCTGTTTGTGCCTCTGAGCATCCAGACACTTAAGCCTCAGAGCAAGGCTCAGAGAAGGCAGAGAAAGACAGACATTCCTCTGCCTCCCCTGCCTGTAGGATATAAGCCAGGAAGTGTCTCCAGAGCAGAATGATCTTCCTTGGAATTGTCAGTCCAGCAGTTATGAGGCACTCAGCCAGGATGTGGGACTCCCCACCCCAGTTCAAACCTGTCACCTCTCAGCTGGGTGCCCCCTGTCACTGTGCTGGGTGCTATCGGGATGTGGTGCTTTCTCCATCTCTCCCATTGAATAAATAACAGAAGCATCTCTTGGTCAGAGAGAGAGAAAGCTCATGCCTGACAATGACGCAAGCCTTGTGGTTAGAGCATTCACCCCAGCAGTGAAGACCCAGGAGCTAGTCCCCTTGCTCCTATGAGTATTTTCCTTGTTTAGCCACAGTGGACCAGCTTCAGTGGGAAAGCCAAAAGAAGCACCACAGCAGAACTTCCTGTAATTTCATGGCTGGAGCACCCACCTGAGAGATGGCAGAGTCTTCTTCAAAGTCCTTCTCCCTGCCCCTGAGAGGGATGGGGCCAGAGATGACCAGTGCAAGAGTTGAAGAGTTGCACCGGCCGAGTGTCCCTCCTTCTCCCCCTCCCACCCCTGCTGTGCCCATGCCTCCACCCCTTCCCTGTCCCTCTTCCAGCTGTGCCTGTATCTTGCCCTGGTCTATGCAAAAAACTCACATCATCATAGCTACATCATAGCCCAACTTCCAAGTCCTTGCTCCATTCCCAGGAATGGAGTAGTGCCCTACTTCAAAGTTTAACTTTGAAGTAGGGTGTGTGTAGACTCTAAACTTCAAAGTTATTTTTGTAGTGTAGACACAGCCTATCAGTATAACTACGTCAGTCAGGGGTGTGAAATATCCACGCCCCCTGAATGACGTATTCATACCAACTTAACACCCACCTACGTGCAGACAGCAGTTTGTCAAGGAGATGGCTTCTCCTACCAGCAGAGCTACCTCTGATCAGGCAGGTGGGTTAACTACAGCAACAGAAGCTCATAGCCACAGTGATTTTCTAGGCACCTAAAAGTTAGTTGTGGTGATGCTCCAAGGCAGCACAGCTAAAAGCTTCTGTGTCTTGGGCCCTTTGTCATGTAGGTAGATTGTGTTCTGCTACTTGTAATGGGAAAGGGGTGCTGTGCATCTCAATGTACTTGCCCCATTCTGTGGTTTATATGGAAGAAGTCCCATTACAAATATGTTTTTAGCTGCTTTTTGTTGTAGATCCCAGAACCAGTTAGTGACAAATAGAAAATGGAGTCATGTAACCGTTTACTTTCTCTGAATAAGAAAGTGCGATGCTTCTCCAGCATCTTCCCAATGACAATCACAAAAGCACTTAACGTGTTCATTACCTAAATTTCACAGCACATCTAAGAGGCAGAGCAGGTGCACTGTGTGGCACCCATTCCGTAGAGCACTTGCTTAAGGCCCATTGATTGCATGTAATTTAAGCACTCGCTTACAGTTAAGCATGTGCATAAGAGCGTTGATGGATCGTAACCTGCATAAGGAACACTTCACCCACCACTGATGCACAGCTTTTACCAAGACGGAGCATCACAGCTGTTTAGTAGCTAATACGATGCAAATGGGAGGAAATGAAGAAGAATCCGTCAAAATGCAAGTTAGGTTCAGAGGTTGAATGCTGATGATTCATGCAGCTACTTAGATATCTGAGGGTGCTCTAAGAAGAGTGCATGGGGCTGAGGAACATCTCAAGGGCCAAATTTTGTGGACAGCAGGATTTGAGTCAAAGTGCTTTAGCAGCCAGAAGACAGCCTCAAAATGATTGATCAGGATTCTTTTTCTTGAATAGAACTCAAATAGCCTGGGTCCATTTCACTGTAGTCCTTCAGTGGATGGAGGTCTCCGAAGCACAGAGCTAGGTTCACTTCTACAGCAGCCCCCTGCATGGTGGCATGCTGAGAAGGGGCACATCTGTGAAGAAGAGCTGGCCCAAAGAGAGCGGGGGTGGGGAATGTGGGCATAAGTCCCCCTGATGAGTCCCACTGGGACCACTGTAACAGGGCTGCAAGTTTGTGAAGCCCCTGTATGTTTCTGACACACCCCAGGACAATGCCGGTGTGGGAGCTGCCGTTTTGGCCAGCCCACCAAGGATTAAACCAGGAACCTACAGAGCTAAATGCATGAATCCGTGCAGTCTGAGCTTAAAAGTTGGGTTCTATTACAGACGTCCAGCCTCTGCAGATCAGGGACACAGATGAACACATAACACATGCTAGCCCATGAGTTACACACACCTTCTGGACAGAGGCAGTTCATCCCAAGACTCAGAGAACTGCAGCCATTCAAATCCTGGATAATTGCCCATTTACATCATTACTGCCATTTTGGCCCACAGGCCAGGGGTTTAACAGAGGTGCTCCAAAGTTCAATGTTTAAGTCTTTATAGCTAAGTTTATGCTTGGGCTTGAAGCTATAGCTCTAAGGTACTGCTACAGTGCTGTTTTTCCAGGGCTATCATAAACCCTGTTAGTCAGTCTGTTCCCCTGGGCTGGAAGCCTCGCTTCCACAGTGAGCCTGTATGAACATCCTTTACAGCATGAACTAGCAAGCCAAGCTCTGCAGCTGGGGGCTGTTGCAGACACACATCTGCTGTGGCTCAGGCGCACAGAGGGATGCATATTACACAGCTGACTCAAGGGCGCATCTGGTCCCTTCTGTTTTTCAAATGGTTCAAAGCTAGCATCTAGGCTGAGAAATCAAGCATTCCGCCTGGAAGTTTGAAAGTGGGTCTAGATGGAGACAGCATGAACTTAGTGGCATTGTACACACATGGCACTGCACACACTACCCACTTCTTTGTTATGTATAAACCCTTGAATCTTTCTGGCATTGAAGCTGTATCAACCATGTGCCAATTGACTGAGTCAACAGTGCAGTCGAACCCTTTATTTGTAGAACTGCTTCGCCATTGCTGTCGTTATTATCCACAAACAACAAATGATTATGGCCCCTCAGTTTTCAACATATCAAACGTTGCCTCACTTCCAGGACATTGGCTAAGGACCAGGAACAAGGAATGGATAGACATGTTATTTAAAAAATTTCGTGACATCCTACTGACACTAGCTAGTGTCAGGGAATGTTATTGTCTGTGGACATCAAAGTATATAGACTCAGAATTGTAGAATCACAGAATCCTAGGGCTGGAAGGGACCTCAGGAGGTCATCGAGTCCAGTCCCTTGCCTAAAGCAGGATCAACCCTAACGAAATCATCCCATCCAGGACTTTGTCAATCCAGGATTTATCCATGACCATCTGTCCTGTTATTCCCAGGAAAGTCCCTCAGTCTTCAGGACCTGCCTCACAAGTGTCCCAATTTTTTAAAAGAAAATGGGCCAATTGTCCTGTATTTTATGGGGCTCCTGTTCCCCAGCGCTCTGTATCTCAGGGCAGCAGCCTCACTGCCCGGGACCTACTCCATTAAGTGGCTGCCCCATTTCCTGGCACCCCATAACGACAGTCCCCACTGCCGGTGAGCTCCACCATAAGGTGGCTACCCCGTTCTCCAGCACAGCAGCCCCCACTGCGAGGAAGCCCTCCCACAGGGTGGCTGCTGTATTTCCTGCCCTCACCCAGGAGGTTGAGGAGCCCCCATCCTCCAGTCCCCCTCATCAGAAGGCTGTGGAACCCCCATTCGTGGTGCCTCACCATGGGGTATGGGACAGCAGCCTCCATCCCTGGAGGCCGGTGTCTCTTACTTGCCACAGGGCAATGTGGTCACCCTATTTTATGGGCCCTACCCTGGCCCCATTGACGTCAGTAACAAAACTGCCACTGATTTCCCTGGGGCGATATAAGCATTTGTGTGAGGGATGCTGATGTCTGCCCTTTGCAAGAATTAGCAGGTAAGATGATCGGAAACTACAGAGGGGTAAACGTGACATAGGACTTTGTAACTACTAGACAACATCCTAAGTCTCTGCTGAACTGGTATAAGTGTGCCCCACTGAGCTAGTAGAAATTTTTGATGAAACAGACATTGATTGAAAAATGAACTTGAGATAGTTTATAAGAATGTATTAATTTCAGTGACAGTGTTGGGAAGGAAAATTAATTTTTTTAAACTTTCTCTCATTGTTTTAATGTAGAAGTGTTGCACTATGGTAAGATGAAAACATTTCATTTCAACTTCCTCATTTTGATTCACCTTTTATATTGTGTTTCATTTTATCCCATATATATTATACTTCCTACTTGGGCAGAATATGTTTCCAAACAAAATATTCCCCTGTTATCTCCATGGAATGATTAAACATTCTTTCAGTTTGAAATTTGTCCAAATGCTTATTTCACAGGAAGTTCTAAGGTCGCCATTTTTTCATTTCAGTTTCAGAATGCAAACAAATTTCATAATATTAGAATTTCCCACAGAAGAGAAATTACAGTAGGATTTCAACATTCGCGAGGGTTCCATGTTGAGAACCCTTTTGGATGCTGAATTTTGCAAATACAGGGGTTTGGCACGCTGGGGAAGCTGTGGCTGCCGGCACTCCCTGCTTGAACCTTAGGTTTGCAAATGTTGAGACCCCGCTGTAGAGTTTTGGTCAGAAACTTGTACCCAGGAGTAAGCCAAGAGTTTAAAATTTGGAAATGAGCCTGGAAAAAGCCTGCTATTGATTATGGCAAAGGGAATTATGCAAATAATTGTGGATTTTTTTGAACAAGATACACTTCTTTACAGTTTGAAAGATAACTTGTTCCATCTCTCTGTGATGTATAAACCAGGTCTCTGCTTGGTAGATGTCCATCCTGGATAATGTCTTTTCTTTGATCAGATCTGGCAGGCAGGTAGAGTGGCTGTAAGAACTTATTGCTACATGCTTGTAGGCAATGATGTTCCTTCTATACCAGGGATGTCCAATAAGAATTCAAAGCTCACCACACCTGTGGTAGTCATCTTTCCATATTCACCACTTTGTATTATACAAAACTTTATTCAATAATATTAGAAAAATAAATACCTTCTGGCCTTTGAATTCGCACAAAACTGTGAGATGGTGTAATAATCACAGACACAAGTACGACAATGTGACTTGCTGCAGCAAAGAAAGGCTAACTATGGAAAGGCTTTGAACCCCATGTAGCCTGTAATAACCACCCCCCAGTGTGGCTGGGAGTGGCACGGCTCCAGCTCTTCCCTGTGAGTAGCGCACAGACAGCGGCGCTGCCCCCGCATGTTCGAGGGCGATACCAAACCCCCATCCTTGCCGTGCCGTGCGGTGCTCCCTTTCAGTGCAGGTAGCATCAGTGCCCGCAGGGGTTCCCTGCCGGCTGGCAAGCTGCCTCGTCTGGGTGAGCGCCTGCACTAATCGTCTTGAGCACGTGTGATGAATTCGAAGAAGAATGATTTCTTATGAGTTAGGTATGCGTGCATTTGCCACAACACGGTGTCCTGTTCAGCACATGTGGCGAATAGCAAACATATTGGACACCGCAGTTCTGTGCCCAAGGGCTACGTCTACACTATGTTCCCCTTTTAGAAAAGGAATGCAAATGAGAGAAATTGAACATGCAAATGAGGCACTGATTTACAAACTTCTTGCCTCATTTGCATAATCTTGCACGATCAGGGTTCCAGAAGAGACTTTTTCAAAAACAACCCAGCAGTGTAGATGGGCTACTTTTGGGGGAAAAAACCCATTTTCAAAAGAACTCTTCTTCTTGAAACAAAGTAGGAAGAAGGGTGCTTTTGAAAACATTTTTTTTTAAAAGAACCCCATCTACACTGCTGGATTTTTTTTCGGAAAAAGTCTTTTCCAGAATTGCAATCACTCAAGATTATGCAAATGAGGCACAAGATTTGTAAATCAGCGCTTCATTTGCATTTTCTACTTCCCTCATTTGCATTCCTCTTCTGAAAGGGGAATGTAGTGTAGACGTAGCCAAAAAGTTGAGCCTGAGGGAGAACAAGAATTAAAATCCCATCTTTCTCACTGATGAGAGGAACAAAGGTAAATCTAAGATCTAAATGATGGATATATGAGCAATAAAAAGATGGGGTTTACTAGTCCAGTATGAACTCCCTTGGCTGTCTCCAGAGCATTGATAGTCCATAAACAACACCCAAAGGGTAATTTTAATCTCATGAGTGCTGAGCTGCTTGTACATTTCTAAAAGAGAGGAGAATCTCCTCAGATTTTCTCTTTTGTTTGATTAGATTCCATGGCCATGCCACTGCCATTCCCTAGGAATCCAGGGCTGGCTTTCTCATACATTAGGACAGTTTTTCTTGCTACGTTCAGGCATGTTGTGATTTCACCTTGTTTTTTCTTTGTCCCACCACTTTTCCTGTGAGAGCATGGACCTCACCTACCACAGTCTCTTCTAACAACCAGTTAGTTCGTTTACAACACTGATCTGAAAGTGCCTCTAAAAAAGTCACAGGCCTCTGAATCTTAGCACGTAGTTTGTGTCTTCAACAAGTCTTATCTCTGTCTCACCCCTTCCGTGTTGACGAAGGACATCTGGGATTAATCTGCTTTCTTCTCTGTTTTGTTTACAGTTGCATCTGAAGGCTGAGGGCTATTAAGCGCATGAAGACTTTAGTCCCTTCATAGGCAGGGTGGGTTTTGCCTAGCTGGTTCTGAGTCAGATGAAGCACATTTATAATGCTTAGCAGCAGAAACCCAGGCCAGGAAGCAAACTGTGACGGAGAATCAAAATTTTCTCTGTTTCCCACTTTCACTCCCAGGGAGAAATAATTTGCTCCTTGCTTATACCAATATTAGACAGCTCCTTACTGCATGCTAGCACAGCACTGCTGGCCAGTGAACATTAGGGGCTGAGTCAAGTCTCCATCTACACTCTCCGGCTATGTCTACGTTAGGCAAAGTAAGTCGACTGAAGAGATGCAATTCTAGCAATTGCATAGCTTGAATTGACATGTCTGCTCTCAGCTTACTTGGCCATCCTTGCCAAAGGAGGTCATTGGGAGAGTTTCTCCCATCAAGCCCCCTTACTCCTTTCAGCTCACAAGGAGTAGAGGGGTCAACTGCGACCCCTGAGAAGTCAATTTCACACGTCCCTACCAGACACACGAAATTGAACCCAGAAGATGAAGCCTGAGTGGGTAGATCTTCCAGAGTAGTGTAGAAATAGCCTTCCTCTGCCTACTGATTTCCCACACTTGAGAAAGGGAGATCAGCAACTCCATTGTCTCACATTGCAACTCATGATGGGGTAGCCCATGGAGGGACATGCAGAGCTTAGAAATCCCCAGCATGGATGCATGGAACAAGTGGCCGGCTTCCTCCCAATAACATCCCACGCATCCTCACCCTTTGCTTATTTTGCAAGGCACAAATCTAAGATAACTGTATAGATTCCTCTCTTCTAGGAATTCCATCAATGAACCCCTGGCCTTTAGGGCCATATTCTGATGTCACGCAGGATCCTAATACCTGAGTACACAAGTAATATCATTGAATGCCAAAGACATCACTAACTGGGGATAGTGATCTACAAATTCGTGAATGGTATGGAGAAAATGAATGAGACAGTGTTATTTATCCCTTCACGTGTTGCAAGAACTAGGAGTTACCCAATGTAATTAACAGTCAGCAAATTTAAAACAAGCCGAAGGAAATACTACTTCATGAAGCACAGGCAACATATGCGACTCATTTCCAAGGGATGTTTTGAGGGCCAAAAATGTAATTGCATTTAAAAAGATTTAGACAGATTCATAGACCACAGGTCCATCAAAGGCTATTAGCCAAAATGGTCAGGGACGCCAGCTTGTGCCCTGGGTATTCCTAGATTAGTGAAGATGCAACTGGATGATAAGGGACGGATGTATGTTACCCTGCTCTGTTCCTTCCTTCTGTAGCATCTGACATTGTCTGCTGTCAGAAGCCAGGATACTGAGCTTGACGGACCTTTGGTCTGACCCAGTCTGGCCATCCTTATGAATCCGATGAGACCAACTGCGGAGCTACGTCCTTTTCACAGAAAATGAGCTTCAACCAGATACACTGACGAAGTTTAAAGCATGTCTCTGAAATCCGAATCCAAGCAAACTTCACTTGGTGTGAAGTTTTGTTCTGAAATCAAAACTGAGGACATGTTTTGTACAGGTTTGAGAACCAAATGAGCCAACCAAGGCTGAGTTTTGAGTTTACTGGGGTCGCATTCTGAGACTTTTGGGGTTTTGTTTTTCAGACTGCAGGATAACAACATTCCCCATTCAAAAATAGCCTGAAGAATTTGATGGGGAATTATATCCTGTTATTGAATTCTATAATATTTTTTTTAAAAATCTTATGGAAAGGTCCAAAGCAAGTCTTGGTCATTTTTGTTGCCTAGTGGTTTGTGAGTTCAAACCATTGAACAGGCATTGTCATAGCTCCTCAGTGAGGTAGGTGGGTTAATATTATCCACATTATTTACTGAGGAGAAAAACTGAGGCAGAACTAAAATTCCGCACCAGCTCTATACTCATTCCTCCAAGCCGGTCTGGCTTCGCACCTGATCTCTACTAATCCGAAGCTTTGTGTCATGATTTTTGGTGGTAAATCTCAAAGCACTTAATGAGGAGGGCAGTGTCGTTAGCCCATTCTTTATAGAGGGGAAACTGAGATATAAGAAAGACTACTCCCTAGCTGGCCAGAGGAATATATGGAAATAGAACTGAGATCTCCTGAATCTCAGTCCAGTGCGCCATCCACTTCAGGAAAGGAAATTAGACCGAATATTTTTCCTGATGATGCCAGTTTAAATTTGGCTGTCCGTGAGTTTGCCAGAAGCTGAAGAGGCTTGGGGGTTTGTGTGTTCTTACATCTGCTAGAATTCCCCGAAGTAATCAGGGCAGAAGGCTCCAGGAGAAAAGACTGTGAGCCCTGGTCACTCAGCTTCCTTGCCTCCAGCCGTCCCTCTGCCTGGTATGGGAACAAGAGTGCTTTCTGGTTACCCCCAGCCGTATGCTGTTCCAGAGAAGTAAGGGAGCATGACGTGATCCCTTCCAACAGCTAGCAGGCTGCAGCCAGAGACTGCTCTTCTGCCCACCAGTCACCCTCGGAGCTGGCAGAGAGGTGAAAAGGATCTGGAGCAGCAATGACTTTTAAAGCTTCCCGTCTCTTCCTTCATTTAAATTTGAGTTCAGCCAACTGCTCGGCACTGTCCCTCCTCCACAGCAGTGCTGATAAAGAAGGAAACTGATGCTCTTCCAGTCTGTGATGCCTTCACACTACATGGAGCCGGGCAGCTGGGACCCCTTCTCCTTCTCATTTCTCAGCCAGAGCCCCACCCAGGAGTTCACAGCCATTCTCCCAGATGCGCCTCGAGAAAAAAAAACACCAGGGAACTGCAGGAAGCCCCGGGTGCATCTGTATGAAATTACTCTGTGGGGGGTGGGGAAATGAACAACAGCCGCATATCCTCCTTTGGACAGGACACAATTTACACTAACCTCGTTAGTTTTTTTACTGGACCAGTCTTCAGCAGTGCGGTCTGTACAAAACCATGTGACCAAAGATGGCTGGCTTGCAGCGACAGTGTGCAGGTCTGTCTGCCTCACCCAAAGACAGCGCCTGCATTATCTGTGCTGGGAGGGTACAGCTAAGCCGGACTTACAGCAAAGGGCTACATGGGTCAGGCTGAAATCTGTGGCTCACAGAATTTCTGTTCTGCTTGCGTGATCTTCCACAAAGACTCCTCATGGAAGTCCTGAAGTCTCTTTCTCTCTCCTCAGGTCCTGCCTCCCACTCCCGAGGTGCTTTGGCTCCCCTCAGTTAAAGTGAAATTAAGATAATGAGTCAAAGAGAAGAGAGGGGTGGGAGGGAAGGGGAGGGGAAAATAAAAGACAGTACAAAGAAGAGATATTCTTCTGACAGATAATTAGGGAGATTGGTTTACCAGCCAGGGACTAAATGCTAGCTTCCCAGCTAAAAGAGTCCCCGGTGACCCATTGTGTGACTTTAATTTCTCAGGGGTCCCTTAAGCAGGTGCCCTCTGACAGGTAGTCAATAGAGAACTTCTGCCTGTGCACCAGCAGCTCATTGGAGAGGTCAAAGCTGGAGGTCAAAGACCAAGGCTTGAAAGGTTGTCGGGTCAGGAGACATCATGGTGACAGATGAACCTAAATGTGTTCCTGTCTCTGTTGCTCTCCCTTGTAAAGAAGCTAAGCCGCCGTCTCTGGAGATCAGCCCCCCCACTCCCTTACAAAGAAAGGTTCCTGTTTGTGTCCTGCCTGCACCTCTCAACTGGTCTTCATTAGATGGAGTATACCACTTGGTCACTGCCCTCCGTCCGTCCCACGCGGGGTGGGTGCTGTCGCCATACCTCTCAACTGTTCCTCATTAGGTAGAACAGTTCCCTATTGTCCTGCATGAAGACTCCTTTGTTTCTCACAAACAGCAGGGCTGGAAAAGCCGAAACTGATACAAAACAATGCAGCACTTTTTATAGGGAGCCTGAAGTCAGAGAATGAACTCTGTTTCTCACAGCTCTCACTGCTCGCGCACTGCACTGGTGAGAATGTGAGTGTGTGTGTGTGAGAGAGAGAGAATACATATACACAGATGTTTTAGATCTTTTTATTCCCCAGCTACACACTGTTTGCATCTAGCTTGCTCTCTAGTTGTTTCCATATGCACCCCTCCATCTGTCTGTCTGTATCTATTTACCCCTCCGCCACACCTCACTGGCTCCTGCTCCCAGTTCCCAGGCACACCCCTCTATTGCTTTAGCCCTGTGTACATGCCTTTATTTATCTCTCTATGGCCGTGTCTGCACTAGCCCCAAACTTCGAAATGGCCAAGTAAATGGCCATTTTGAAGTTTACTAATGAAGCGCTGAAATACATATTCAGCACCTCATTAGCATGCGGGCAGCTGCGGCGCTTCGAAATTGACGTGGCTCGCCACTGCGCAGCTCGTCCCGACGGGGCTCCTTTTCGAAAGGACCCCGCCTACTTCGAAGTCCCCTTATTCCTATCTGCTCATAGGAATAAGGGGACTTCGAAGTAGACAGGGTCCTTTTGAAAAGGACCCCTGTCAGGACGAGCTGTGCGGCAGCAACCCACGACAATTTCGATGCGCCGCAGCCACCCACATGCTAATGAGGTGCTGAATATGTATTTCTGCCCTTCATTAGTAAACTTCGAAATGGCCATTTGCGTGGCCATTTCGAAGTTTGGGGCTAGTGTAGACATGGCTTATATCTATCTGCCTATCTCTGGTTAGCTGAAGAGCTAGCTAGCTAGTTACGTAATCTGTGTAATCATTCAGGGATTAGTCCACTCTTGCTGGTGTAGCAAGGTGTAAAATTCACCTTGTTACACCAACCTACCTACCACAGCCCAAGGCTCTGGAAGGTTTCAAAATGCCCCCAGCTGCCTTTGCTATGCCTCCTGCCCTTGTCATGGGCAGAGCTAGCTCCACGAGTGAATGGGGGGCGATGTGACGACTGCTTCCACCTCCCCACACTTGACTTTCTACCCTGGCAGAAGTTAGCTGACCAAAGCCTGTGTGGAGTGTTGTCTGAGTTGGGATGCAAATCATACAAAATAGAGTCTGCAAGAATGGATGGGCCAGCACTGGCTCCGCTGCCCCATAACGGCCTCTGACTCGCCAGGAACTTCTATCCGTACCACAGCCAAGGAGCAACTATGAGATCTCTGGATTCAATAGGAAGCCTTGGAGGTGGGACTGAAACCCAAAATTCTCATCCCTCCAGTCCGAGAGATTCAGGTTTGGTTTCAATAGTGCTTCAAACCCCGAGAGCGTGCCAGCTGTAAAGCCTGCTTTTCAGCAGTTCTGGGCACCAGCACGTCGCTTGAAATCAATGGGAGCTGTGGGCACTCAGCCTGACTGACGACCGGGCCCTGTTAGAGCACATCACTGAAGTAATGTCCACATGGACCTAAGGATGTATGAGCAGGCACTACTGTTGCATCCTCACCTATGCAGGGTTTGGTACATTCATTTCACTTGTATTTCACATATGCACCTTTAGTTCTTCAGTCCTCTTTAGAAGAGTGCTGAGAGAACCTGTTCAGCCTGGTTTTGAGCATTTTAGGACAGTGGAAGGGAACTAATTGGCTCTTGTGGTGTTATCCCTTCTCTGCTGCTCAGATTGGCAGGTAGCATCTCCTTGGTTTCAGTGGATACCTTTTGTCTGTAGAGAGAGGCTCTTTGGGAAAATCATACGCCAACATGGAATTTCCAGATCTGACCAGGATACATTTTTATTGCATGTGTAACTGAAAGCTCTGAATGGAGCTGTCCTGATGAGTAGCCCAGAAAGTTTGGCAGACGGGTGGGGCTATTTCTGACAGATTAGCACAGGTTGATGTGCCATATGGTTTTTAGAGGGACGGGGAATTAAATTTAGTCTTGTATTTCCTCATTGACTTTTAAAAGGGTACATTTTCATTTGATCTTATTGCTGATATCCTTATTCTGTTTTCATACTTCCCTCTTGTTTTCTGCTCTTGCTCATTGCATCTTGTTTTCAGTTAAATGTTCCACTCTTTTAAGTGTGTCATTGTCCAGCTCCAAGCCTGAAATCCTTGCCATGAAACACCAGAGCACATTTTGGGTGTGAAAAGAACGAGAAGTCTTGTGCCACCTTATAGACAAAGAGAATTTTTGGAACATAAGCTTTTGTGGGCAAAGACTCACTTCGTCAGATGCGTGCAGTAGAGAGTCCAGAGGCAGGTATAAATATACAGGCTCATGAAAAGAGGGTAGAACCAATCAAGAGGAAGCCCAGAGTTGACAAGGTCAATTCAAACAGGGAGGATGTGGCCCTCTTCCAGCAGCTGATGTGGGGGTGTGAACACCAAGAAAGCAGACACTGCTTTTGTAGTTGGCCAGCCATTCCCAGTCTTTGTTCAATTCTTGATTAATGGTGTCAAACTTGCAAAAGAATTGTAGCTCTGCAGTTTCTCTTTTGAGTCTGTTTTGAAGGGGTTTTTTTTATTGCAGGATGGCTACTTTCAAATCTGCTACTGAGTGTCCAGAGAGACTGAGGTGTTTTCCTACAGGTTTTTGTATGTTACCATTCCTGATATCTGATTTGTGTCCCTTTATTCTTTGATGTAGAAACTGTCCAATTTGGCCAATGTATATGGCAGGGGGGCATTGCTGGCACCAGATGGCGTATATTGCATTAGCAGAAGTGCAGGTGAATGAACCCCACCTGCACACCTACTAAAGTCATATATGCCACCACATCTACTAATATATATGCCTGCACATCTACTACTGCACATCTGACTGAATTGACCTCGTCAACTCTGGCCTTCCTCTTGATTGCTACTCCCTTCTTTTCATGAGCCTGTATATTTAGACCTGCCTCTGGAATCTCCACTGCATATATCTGATGAAGTGGATATTTGCCCACAAAGGCTTATGCTCCAAAAAATCTGTGAGTCTATAAGGTTGCACAGGACTTCTCTTTGTTTTTGTGGATACAGACTAACATGGCTACCCCTCTGATATTTTGTGTGTGGACATTCCACAACTTCTGTCAACAAAACCAGGGTTTTGTTGGCAAAACTTGGTAGTGTAACCATAGCCACTGAAACTTACTGATTTGCCAAGACCATATAGTGAACTGGGCATAAGAAGCTGTGAACATAAGAATAGCTGTGAACATAGGAATGGCTGTGCTGAGTCATATGAATCGTCCATCTGCCCAGAATTTTGTCTTCTGACTGTGACTGATGATAGGAGCTTTGAAGGTAGTAAACAGAGCAGGGCAATTAGGAGATGAGTCACTCAATATTCACCCAGTCCCAGCTTCTGGTAACTGACAAAACACCAGGCTTCTGGTAAACAAAAATGTTGTAGTAATGTTGCTATAGTATTTAACTAGAAAGGTTGTCATTTTGGTGCAAACCACTTGGTTAAAATAATTTTATTTTTTTCCTGGTAAATCTTTTTTCTAAGATCTTTTGGGGCAAAGAAAATTCTGCCTGTCTAAGGTGAGGATGTCTGCTTCAAGAATGTCTAGAGTCCAAGGGTGTCAGTGAATTTGGATTGAGTAGCGTGAGCTAACCTACAGACATTCAGGATGCCTAGTGACCCTCTGGTTCTTTCATTCTTTCTTTCATTATTTTTTTCGTTCTTAGCACGGTCAGAGATTTTGGCATCGTTAGCAGGCAGTTGGTAGAAGTAGTTTTTATTTGGTTTCAATCCACAGCTTCCAGTGAGTGGTAACCTTGGCATACCTAGAACCTGCCCATCATTCGACTGTCCCACCGGAGCCATTCTGGCACCAGAAATCTGACCTCTGGAGGAAGCAAGAGCAATATGCGTGTTATGCTGCAAACATGGAAGGGGTTAGATAGATTATTACCCATGACCAGCACACAGTGCAAATGGGTAGATGGAAGTGAGCTGTCATAATCTTTCAGGCCTATTGGATGGTGTAGGAAGCGGATGTCAACACACAGTTTAATTTTAGATCTGGTCTATCTTTTTTTGGAATACTAGATTTATTTTTACAGATACTTCATAGATAGCAAACAAGATGGTGCCCACCCCTGCCACATGCGGTTCCCATAATCTGTCTTCCATTACTCCCTCCCTCCCCTCTGCTGATTGGGTGCTGGCTCCAAGGATTCTATTTTAATGCTGTTTGATGATAATAATCTTGCAGGATGAATAGTTGAACAAAGACAGGAAGCGTTTCCCTGATTAGATAGACAGAGTAGCCATCAGAGTGAAAAAACAAATGACAAAAATGACAAATGAGGGTCCCATGAATTCTGCCATCCTTTTTGGGGGAAAGGGAAAAAATAAATGAAAACAAAAAGAATTCATGGATTTAGCAAACCAAGTTCTGGAAGTCTTGAAGCATCTCAAACCAAAAACAAAAGCAGGTACCAGGGAAGGATAAAGCCGCCAATGTTATCATTTTTATCAAGAGTAGCTCCTACCAGTCGTGTAGAAATGCATTATGGCCTTTCCTGCTGTTGAATTAGTACAATTAGAGAAAATGAGCCCCCGCCATAAAGTTTGAATCTGGGTTCCAATGCTGATTAATATAAGAGCTTTCACAAAGTTTCAAGAAATTCCGTTTGGTTTGGGTTTTGGGTCAACCCATTGCTTGGAAAAAAGGGCAGTCACAATCTTTTGGTTTGATTTTATGGATAAACAGATCCATTCTTTTATCATAAAACCTTTAAAGCTTGTTTTAGAACTTAAATAGAGAAATTTGACATATAAGCTGTGTCTACACGTGCACGCTACTTCGAAGTAGCGGCACTAACTTCGAAATAGCGCCCGTCGTGGCTACACGCGTCGGGCGCTATTTCGAAGTTAACTTCGACGTTAGGCGGCAAGATGTCGAAGTCGCTAACCTCATGAGGGGATCGGAATAGCGCCCTACTTCGACGTTCAACGTCGAAGTAGGGACCGTGTAGACGATCCGCGTCCCGCAACGTCGAAATTGCCGGGTCCTCCATGGCGGCCATCAGCTGGGGGGTTGAGAGATGCTCTCTCTCCAGCCCCTGCGGGGCTCTGTGGTCACCGTGGGCAGCAGCCCTTAGCCCAGGGCTTCTGGCTGCTTCTGCAGCAGCTGGGGATCCATGCTGCAGGCACAGGGTCTGCAACCAGTTGTCAGCTCTGTGTATCTTGTGTTGTTTAGTGCAACTGTGTCTGGGAGGGGCCCTTTAAGGGAGCAGCTTGCTGTTGAGTCCGCCCTGTGACCCTGTCTGCAGCTGTGCCTGGCACCCTTATTTCGATGTGTGCTACTTTGGCGTGTAGACGTACCCTCGCAGCACCTATTTCGATGTGGTGCCGCGCAACGTCGAAGTTGAACATCGACGTTGCCAGCCCTGGAGGACATGTAGACGTTATTCATCGAAATAGCCTATTTCGATGTTGCTATTTCGATGTTGGCTTCACGTGTAGACGTAGCCATAAGCAGTTATAAATTGGTTAATGGAAGTCCCTAAAGCCATACCAAGGAGATCACCTACTAGCCACTTTCATCAGCTTTGTACTATTGTTCAGATACTGAGGTTGATGCTCTTTTATTCTTCCAGTGTTCCAGGTAAAGGAAGATGGGATGTAAAATTAAACTGTGTGTTAACATCAGCTTCCCACATCATCCAAAAGGCCTGAAAGATTATGGCAGCTCAGTTCCATCCGTTTGTCCTGTGTCCTGGCCATGGTTAACAATCTATCCCTTTCCATGTTTCCAACATAACATGCAGTGTTGCTCATCCTTCTTTCATACGTCCAGTTTCTGATTCCAGAATGGCTGTGGTGGGAAAGTCAAATGACGGGCAAAAAACAAGCAGACCTGTAGCACCTTAAACACTAACAAATTTATTTATTAGGTAATGGGCAGTTCTAGGTGTGCCAAAGTTACCACTCTCTTGAAGCTGTGGATTGAAACTGACAAATTTGTGTCAGTTGAGATCTTTCCTCATCTCATAGTAACAGAGAGGAAGCCGTGCTAGTCTATGCACTATCAAAACAAAAAGCAGTCAAGTAGCACTTTAAAGACTAGCAAAATAGTTTATTAGGTGAGCTTTCGTGGGACAGACCCATGAGTCCACACTTCTGTTTTTACTTACATTTATTGGATGCCAGATCAGAACACCTTCTAAAAATAGAAGTTCTGGGTAAATCTGGTGACAAAGTATGGGGGGTGTTTTGTTTGTTTGTTTTGTGAAAAAGATCAAAGAAACCAACAGTCGTTCACTTTCATAGTGTTTTTTTCTCTGAAATTTTAGCCATTACATTGTAACCCCCTCAAAAAAATAGTTTTGGGTTTTAAAAAAAGTTGGAGGAGAGTTTCAAACTTTTTATTAACACCATTTCAGTGAAAACCGTCAACAAGCCATATTGTGCTGAAACAACTTAGATGGAATTTTTTTTTTCAAACAACTTGGGGCTGAGCTCCAGAACTCAGGGCTTTCTAGAGTTACCATGCATTGAAGAACACAGCTTTCCTGGCTCCTACTCACTTAGTATTAGCAGCCAATTGCATGGAGGACATAGATCAAATCCAAGATCTTATTGCAAAAGTAAGTGTAGTGGCCTTTCTCAGAAGATATGTCTCAATCCACATTTCCCAGAAGTCTGAATATTCATAGTCAACATATCATGATTCCATGGATACATGCAGGTATGTGCAGTGTGGAGGGAGAGACTGTGTCTGAGCAAGTAAACTTCCATGGTAATTTGCAAGGTTGGGTGCAGAAATAAACACATGTGAATATTGATACTTCCCTAGAACTGGAGTTTAAGGCAGAATTCTCCTGTGCCTCTTCTTTTCATTTGACTCATACAGTGCTAAAGTAACCTGATAGTTAGTCCTGGTTTTTGATTTCTCCAGGCTGAGCCCACCAGATCCTACAACTCACCTCTTAATCGCTGCCATGACACTCAGTGGCTTAAAGTCTTGACAAAAGACCTTTGGACTGAACGTAAAGGCTCCCACTGACATCCGTGGGTTTTAGATTAGGCCGTATGGGATAAAACAAGATTTCTAATGCTGTGAGATTTCTATTGGTGGCATGGGTGGTTTTTTTATTATAATAGAAATAACTAAAATAATTAAAATACACGCTTACAATTAAGCGGTTACTGTTCTTTAGAGGTGCCTGTCTTGTCCTCATCTTGCTGTCTTGCTGTCTTCCACAGTGTGAGCTAGTTGCGTGAGAGTTGGTAGTGTGAGGGGCAGCTGTGGGAACTGGGGCAGGGGGCTGGGTGTGTGGGGAGGAGGCGAGGGGGAAAACAGCACCACCCCACCCTCTTTTTTCCATAGTGTCTGCTTGGAAGAAGATAGAACATCATACCTTGTGAGGGAGGAAGGTTAGTATCCTGGTGTCCAGTGAAGCAGGAGACTAAGCAGCTTGCAAACACATAATCAAATAAATGACATCCTAACCATAAAGCAAGAGGCAACAAGAGTGGCTGGCATCACTGACAGAGTGGAGGCAAGAGTTCTAATCAGTAGGTTCCTGCTGTGTATAAAGCCTGCCCTATCACCTAACCCAGCCATACCAGACAGTTCTTTAAACAGAAGCTTCATGTTGTTTAAAGAGCCCTTCCAACACATTCTCCAGCATTCCCAGGCAGCTCTAGTCTGCTGTTTAAAGAGCTCACCCCACTCATTCTCCAGAACTCCCAGGTAGCCCTTTAAACAGCAGCCCAACATGAGGGACAATTTGCCAGGGATATATCTAGATCTAGATCTAGATATATAATAAAGCCTGCATACTCTCCAGGAAGCTGAAACAAGGTACTCTCTCATTAAAAACCGGACAGATGGCACTCTACCTCAGTGGGGTATTGTGTCCAGTTCTGGGCACCACATTTTAAGAAAGATGTGGAAAAATTGGAGAGGGCCCAGAGAAGAGCAACCATAATGATTAAAGGTCTAGAAAACATGACCTTTGAGGAAAGACTGAAAGAACTGGATCTGTTTAGTTTGGAAAAGAGAAGACTGAGAGAGGATATGATAGCAGTTTTCAAGCACCTAAAAGGGTGTTACAAAGAAGAGGGAGAAAAATTGTTCTCCTTGACCTCTGGTGTTCGAACAAGATGCAATGGGCTTCAATCGCAACAATGGATGTTTAGGTTGGGCATTAGGAAATAAATAAATAAATAAATAAATAAAAACCTTCCTAACTGTCAGGATAGTTAGACACTGGAATAAATTGCCTAGAAAGATTTTGAATCTCTATCATTGGAGATATTTAAGAGCACATTAGATAACATCTGTCAGGGATGATGTAGATGGTACCTGGGACTGGACTAGATGACCTCTCGGGGTCCCTTCCAGTTCCAGTGTACTATGATTCTATGACAGTAAATGTTAAAGAATTGTCACATGATCTTCTCTTTGCTCCTAACTTGATGCATAGTAGTGAAGAAGAAAGGAAGGGAAGTTAAATGGGGAACTCAGCGAAATCCCAAGAAAAATGTGCAAAACGTCACAAGTAATTTTCAGAGCAGTATGTGACTGCTTCCCCTCAAAAGTACAGTTTCACTGTCCAACATTCACTTCCTTTTAAATATATAAACATATATGAAAGGAGATGATTGGGTGTGTGGATTAAATTAGATAGAGGTATTTTGCCAACTATGTGAATCTAGTAGTGTGATAGTTAGGCAGTCCCCTGCCACACATTTTTGAGGTTCTGCTTATTAGGACCTGGATTTAAGCCACTTCTGTAGACAAAATCAGATGTTTTAATCTAGAGCTAGAAATGCTTCTGTTAGAAACCTCTGATATGCATAGATTAGGGGGCACCCAAAACATTGTTATTTTAATAGAGCTATTGCAGCTGTTCAAAAATGTTTGAACTTCAGATATCAGCAGAATTTCAAATTTTGACATTTTAAAAAGAAAATGGATACAGGTGTGTGGGAACATTTCCAGCAAATGTTCCTGATTTTTTTCCCTAATTTAAAATGATCTTATTTCTGGAGTCAGACAGCTTGCCAGGTTATCCCCTTTATGCCCATCTCCATACTACCACCACTTCTGTAGGGTCTAGACTTGCTTGCCAATATGCCCCTCCTTCAGGCCCCATCTTCTGCATGTACCAGATGAGCTGCTAATGAAGTAACACACTGCTTTCTTTGTTTTGTTTTTTAACAAAGGCTAATTTGGCCTAAGTAGATACAGCTTTGGGGCCTACCTCACTCTTCCAAAGCACAGCTTACACTTCTGGCCTTCAACAGGCTCTGTAACATGTCATTCGTTTGTGTGTGTGTATGTGTGTGTGTGTGTGTGTAACTGTTTCCATGTTTCTGACAGATGGTTTAGTGTGCCTCACAGCCAACCCTACATCCTGTTGAACACACTAGGAAGAAGAGCAAAGCAGGGAGAATGGGGTGTGGGAGAGAATGCAGAAAGCCGTTTATTCTTTGATTCATGTAAGTGCTGTGTGTGTGCAAGCACCCATCAGATTGGAGCTGGGGGAAAAATCTTTGTGCAAATAAGATACATTATACCACTCTATAGATACCAGATGTTCTTCTCTGCTTACTTTGGATACCATTTGGGAGTAATTCTGCTGAAGTCAGTGGAGTTACTGATGACAAACTTGATTCCTGTTTGATTTCCAGTTACGTAGCAGCATTCTTTGGTAAACACGCTTCGTAATTTGTTGGTGTCCTGTCTTTTGGGCATGGCCTCAAAATACTTAAAATCTAAGTCGATTCCAGACTAGAAAGGAAAATGGCAGTGAAGTGATATGTCCAAGATCACACAGCAAATTATATTGGAAGCTATCTAGGTCAGGGATTTTTTTTTTTTGTTCTGTGTATGTACAGCACCTAGCATCTTCAGGTCCTGAGCCATGACTAGAATTTCAGGTGGTGGCACAATACAAACAATAAAAGTCAACAGAAATCAAATCTCCTGACTCTGCCCATTGTCGTAGTCACAAACTCACTCTTACTGTTAATGATGTCTCCACTGTGAAACAAATCAAGAGTAATCTCTTGACATTAGGCCCCCTCCTCGTATTTCCTAAATCTGAGAGCTTTTCCATGTTTCTTCAACTGCTGAAGACCAGAGGACTCTTCTTTCCAGGAGCACAGACCATCCCACTTCTTGGAGCCAGTCTCCACAGCAGACTCAAGAGTTTGGAGATGCTCCCGAACTTGCTTTTAGCACATGGAATCATAGGACCCTCCTCAAGAGGTCAGTTAGTCCAGCCCCCTGCTCTCACAGCTCTCCTAAAAAGCAGGGCTCTAAACCTTCAGCTTCTCAAAGAACAAATCAGTGGTGTAGGGGCAGGGTGAGCTGACTCAGCTCAAAAAAGAACTGAACCCTCACTCAGAGCAAAGTGCACCTGAATCTGTGCTGAGCTTTCCTGGGCTGCCAAGACAAGTGATGTGTTGGAGAGGACGGATGAGCTGAGGAGTCCATATTTGTCTGCAAAACACTGCGCCAGACTTCTGTCAAACCCCAAAATGTTGGAAATATTCTTCATACAAGGAGCAGGGCACTTTGCCCAGCTCCCCAGCTCTGTCCTTCAGAGCAGGTGCACAGTATCGAAGCAACTGGTGTCATAGGCATCAGCCAAGCCTATCCATTCTCCAAAATTAGCCAGGGTAGCCTGCTCTACAAAGAAACTATGATGCAGCATGTGATAATGGACAAAGCACTGCATGGAGACTCAGGATCTCTGGGTGCTATTTCAACTCTGCTAGTGGCCTGCTGTGTGCCCTTGGGCAATTCACTTCACTTCTTGCTGCCTCAGTTTCTTTATCTATAAAATAGGGATAATGACACTGGCCTCCTTTGCAAAGAGCTTCAAAATTGGCACGGCAAAAGTGTTGCATAATACCTAAAGCTTAAAATTATCTTAAGGAAATACTTCCTCCAAACATCTGGCTAGGGAGCATTCAAATAGTTGCTAGGCTAAGATGTGCTACCCCAGTGTTGTCTCAGCCACGCAAGACTGTCACTGGCATGTAAGCCCACTGGTACTCTCACACCTCCTTTAGGACTGTAGTGCATTTGTAGCTCTGCCAGCATGTCAGGAGTGTGCTGGGAGACGAGACAATGGGCCCAAAAGAAAGCAAATATGGATCATAATGATTGTTACTATCCCTGCTGATATTATTGAGATTTCTGCCCCTACCCTCCACCCCCGCCCCAGAATACAGAAAATTGCAGTGGCATGCTAAGGCCATCATGCATATTTCTGCTTCGCTTAAGTGGGATTTCTAAAAGTGTTTCACATTGGCTTAATTCTGTGCCCACTGAAGTCAATTGATTGATTTAGGACACGTCTTGTGCTGCAGCCTGGCCTGGGATTACAGCTTGGGAGATGCCTGTGCTAGCTGGCTCCAAGCAGCCATGTAGTAGGAGACGATAACCAGGGCTCCGGGATCCCCAGTGTGTTTGCCTCGCCCGCTCTGAAGCCTTCACTGCCACATCTGCACTGCTGCATTTGCCACACAAGCTCATCTGCCTGAGCTGCAGTCAGACTCCAGACCGCAGTGCTAAATGGAAGCAGTGTCAGGAGTACACAATTCTGATGCGGAACCCACGCTGAGTCTCTGCCTTCTTTCTCTGCTTTTATTTTTCATTCATCCAGCTGTATATTGATCTGTCCAATCTAGCCCGTAGTTACTCTTTAGGCTAGGGTTACACTACAGCGCTCTGTCGACAGATGATGACGATGATGATGAGGAGGAGGAGGAGGAGGAGGAGGATGATGCTCTGTCGACAGAAGTCACTGTTGGAAAAGATTTGCCTACAATACTTCTGTCGACAGAGTGTGGCCACACACAAAAGCCAATCAGAAGAGCTCTCTGTTCTGTCAACAAAGTGGGTGGACTGCCTCTCTGCTACCTCAACAAAACAGGCACGCGGAAGCACAGAAGACAGGGCTGCCCATTGTTCTGGATGCTGCCCAGAGTGTCCACACAGCTTTTTTGTCAACAGATTCTGTCGACAGCAGCGTTATGCCTCGTGGCTGAGAGGCAGAACTCAGCCGATGTTAAGTGCTGAGTTTTGTCGACAAACTGTTGACCAAATGCATTCTGTATGTGGACGTTCCACCAGTTTTGTCAACAAAACTGGGGTTTTGTTGGCAAAACTCACTAGTGTAACCGTAGCTTTAGGCTCCAAATCAAACTCTCTCTTCTCTTTTTTATATTCTGCTAGTTGTATGTACTGTCTTCAAATTGCTTTATTTGGCAGTTTTGTTCTGTGATTCAAGCTTTGTCTGGTCAGCTGTTGGTAAGACCATAACTGACCTGAATAGATTCTTCCTCTTTGGGATTTGTCTCATGTCCAAAGGAACAGATTTTCCTCCTGTGTGTAGTGGAGGAGGTCTTTGTGGTCAAGCCTACACTGTGAATCTAAGTAGGTATAACTACATCATTGAGGAGTGTGAACAATTCACACCTCTGAGCAACATTGTTATAGTGAGCTAACCTCCCTCCTTCCCCCATAGATGGTGGTATGTTGGCAGGAGAACTTCTTCTGTTGACGTAACTATTGCCTTGTGAGGAGTTGGACTAACTACGCTGATAAGAGAACTCTATCCTGCTGGGCAGAATATTGTCATTAAAGTGCAGCATTTGGTGCAGCTGTGCTGTGCAGACTTTTCAGGGGAGCCATGCTCTCAGTGTCTCACTGTATTGCTCCACAGTACAGTCAAATTGGAGGCAGCGAGAGTTGGGACCAGAGCTGAAAATTTGGATAGCACTGTGCTCCTGCACTTGCCTTCTATTAAAGTCGCACTCACCGTCCCCTCCGGGATGTGGCAAGGGAGCTGTTGACATTGGTATCTCCGACATGAAAGCTTCTGCCGCTGGAATATCTGGGTTAAGGAATCCAGGAACCAGAAGTTCACAGAGTACACAGGACCTTCATTTTTCCAAAGGGTGTGTTCAGAATGGAAATCCCTAAAACTTGTAATGGGAACCTATGGCCAGGAACGTTTCTGGTTTTAAGCTGGAGTGATTCATGCACTGGTGCTATTTAATCAGGGTTGGGCCAGAGGGGCAGGGACAAGCATGAAAAAGGGAAAAAATTCAAACCAACGGGCCATTCAGATCCCAGCAGTAGTGGAAGAACAGGAAGACTGGATTCTCTCTAGGGGATCTGCTCCAAAACCCTTGAAACTAAATGGAAAGACTTCCATAGACTTCAGTGGGCTTGTGGTCAGGTTTGGGCAGAACAAATTCAAGTCCTTTCCATTATGGAATAAGGGGTAGTTTGGAGTCGTGTCTGACCATCAGAAGTTCCATCGTCTAGGTGTCCTTTATAAACAACTCCTTTCTAGAACTGTTCATCTCCTCCATCTGGGCGGAGGGGGTAAATATCTTTCTTCCTGCTGTGAGCAGCCAAAGTTCCAGCATTGAGATTCACCTTTGATAAGCCTACATTTGGTGGAGTTTTACACATGGATAGAGCATCTGTCTGCCCCCAAATAGCACAGCCACTTAATGAATGCAACCAGCTGACAAACCATGCACCCTGGCAGTCAGTTTTCAAAGACTTTTTATGCCAAGCTTCTCTTTGTAATACACCACCAATAATTCCAAGATCTCCCCAGGTCATGGGGATGTCATCCCAACCTGTTCTGTGGGTAACTAACCAACATAGGATGTAAAACATAAATAAATTCGGATCTTTCACCCTGTACAGGAGTAGCAAATCAGAGATCATCCATGGTGTTACCATGTTAACAAGTATATGTTTGCCTTTCAGAGTTCTTCCAGGGAAGCTGTTAATAAAGGTAGTTGACTGTATGGTTCCATCACCTGATTATTTTACTTCTCTTCTTTACTGTGGAAAGAGCAGGACAGGCACTGTGTTTGTTTCAGTTTTTTCCTCTGGGATTTTTTTAAATGATTGGAGAGATCTTAGCTTATGTTGGGTGAACAGGTTTGGACAGGACCCAAAGAATTACCAAAATTCAAAGTCTACAGGAAGAAAACCTTCCTGAGAGTGGGTTTAAAAGGTGGAGTCTTTGTTCATGTTTAGGTACCTTTGCACTCCCAGATTCTGGGTACAAAAAGAAACAGAAGAAACAAAATATAACCAGGATTATTGCATCATATCTGGCCTAATGAGAAGCAGGAAGTACCAGAAAACCAACCTGCCAACCATTTGTCACATGCAGTGTTGTAGCTGCGTCAGTCCCAAGATATTGGACACACTGTACCTCACCCACATTGTGTCTCTAACCATTTGTCACAACAATGTCAACTAAATTAGAAATGCTGCTTTGGGTGAAATTCTGTCATCTTGGAAAAAATAATTCCAAACTGGAACGACAAGTCAGCACTTTGAATTTTCCACAAACTACAAATTCAATTTGTGACCATCAAAACATTTCATGTCAACTTTATCACCTATTAAATATTTATAGCATAATATTATATGGATATCATATGATATTAAAATATAACTCAAAACAAAAATTGAATCTGAATGAAGACATTAAAATGAAATGGCTTTATGTTCCTAGTGAAAATTCAATCAAAATGAACACATTCCCCCAAAATATTTTGATTTTTGACAAACCTACTTTTTCTGCAGAAAACTGGTTCTGGTCAAACTTTTCAATGTGCTGCATTCCCAGCCCAAGCCTGTTTCTTATTCACTTGAGAAGCCTTCATTACCATGAGCAATGCTATGGAATTCAGTAGAACTGTTTGCAAGAGGAAGGACTACTCAAATCAGGAAAAGGTTGTAGATTAAGATTCCGGTTCTGCTTTTATGAAACACCTATTTCATTGGTGGCTCTCAATTCACACCAGTGAGATCTAGGTCTAAGCTTCCATTGTCAAAGGTTATAATTCCAGTCACTTGCTGTTTTTGTACACAAATGTAACCCCATTAGTTAAGTCTTGACTCACAGTGTTGTAAGTGAGAAAAGAAACAGGACCAAAGGGATTGGGGGAGGTTATGCTGTTTTACTAGATAAAAATGTTAATAATTGGAAAATTAGAAAAGCTCTTTATCCAGCAAAGTTCTCTTTTGTTATCCTCTTGATCACTGCAGTTCCACATTCCATGACATATATTTGAAACAGAAGTGTCTTATTTCCACTGATGTTGCTAATCCTTCTGCTGGCCGAGTGTCTTGCTGACATGATAGAGTTTGTGATTTATGGAGAGCAGTTCTATTCTGGATATTCAGAGCCTAACATTTGCTTTGGCCTATTATAAAAAGAGACAATTTCAAATGTGGATCTGTAACTCAGTTCGGATTTTAATAACCAACTGAGTTTCAAGTATCAGAGGGGTAGCCGTGTTAGTCTGGATCTGCAAAAGCAACGAGGGGTCCTCTGGCACCTTATAGACTAACAGAAATGTATGAGCATAAGCTTTCATGGGCAAAGACCCACTTCGACAGATGCACTCCTGCTTATGCTCATACATTTCTGTTAGCCTATAAGTGCCAACTGAGTTTGTGGGCTTTATAATGCTGGCTTTGGAGCTAGGTACTACTCTAATCCATCCACTTCAAATGTTCTTTTAGTTGGGTTTGTGACTGTTCCCCTGTAAAAGAACGATCAGACCACAGAAAAATTCCAAGGATTCTATGTAGGCAAAAAAAATCTCAAAACTTCTGAAAGGCAAAAGGAATCCATCATGTTTCTTATCTCATTTAACTGCTGGAGTTTGAAAAAGGAGTTGCTCCTACAACCTAGTCTCTCTCTCTGGTGGTCCCTGTGGGGAAAAATATTAATGCTGGATCATAGTTCAGGATTAAATTTTCACAATGTCAAGATTCACCCCAAACAAGAAAACCATGACTATGATCTGAATCTCAGGCTGACTCCAGAAGGCTGGACAGTGGCAAACTCTGTCACGCTTGCTTGTTTTTGTTGTTCTCTTGTGCAAAATCTCATGTCTACAAAAGGGAAGCGTGTTCTGTGTACAAGAAGCTGCCTGAGCTTGCCACGCAAATTGTAACCATCATGACAAACAGCCCGAATGGACACAATAATGTTGAGTGGACCCGAAAACCACAAATGACCTGCAATAATTTCTCAGCCGGGCAGCTGAGGCAGTCGATCAAGGTGCAGAATTCACGGGGACACAAAATACATCAGTCTTGGCACCTTGGAACTAGGTCAAAAGCTTTGTGGTCAGGCGCACCTCTGGTCCTTTGTAAGCTGATTGTGGAAAAGGGATCTGTATGTATAGCCTGAACAGTCCTTCCATTCTTCCAGTGCAATCAATTTCATAGGGGAGCGGGCAAACCAAAACACATTCAAACACTAGAATTTTTCAAATAAATACTCAATAAGAATATTGGTGGGAAAATTCAAAGAAAAGGAATTTTTTCTTTCATGAAAACTTTGGAAAAAATTACTTTCTGAGAATGTCCCTCCATTTCTGACCAAGTTTAATGCCCTGCCTTTCATTTAGAACTGGGTGCTCACGCCAGAGAGCAAAAATTTGACCAAAAAGGTAACTTTTCTGTGGAAAGCAGACACATCTATTTGGTATGTTCAATTGCAGAAGTCAGAAAATAATGAGGCTGTTATTCATTGAATTATTTATTCAGTATATCACCAAAATAATTGAATAAATTGTTCCACAAATTATTTAACTAGCTGTATGCAACTTGTGCACTTGCTTTCTTGTGCAAGGTGGTATTTGCATGCACTGTATCCATTTAGCATGCACAAATGCAAGCTCTGCATGTGGACCAGAGGGTGGGGCTCTTGGAAAGTGAGGTGATGATGCTTTGTGGTACGCATGTGTCTGAATGCTTTTAATGTTGGCTCTGCATTCAAAGCAGATGCATTCCCAGACTCCACAAACATCACAGACAGAACTGGGCAGAAGAGTCATTCCCTTTCACAGGAGGAATCTGTGAAATCCCATTTTGTTCTGATCCAGATTGAAAAACTTCCCTTCTCCCTAAAAGGAGAGATCCCCAAAATATTTTAGTTTGGAAATAAACATTACTTTTTGACTTTTTTTGGAATGATGTTTGAAAAGTCCCTCCCAACTCCCCTCAACAAGGAGCCAGGGAGCCCCTGGTCTACTTAGGAGTTAAGAGCCATAAACTCCTGGGAGGCCAGGCTGCTGAGAAGCTGGATCCTAGGCAAGCTGCTCCCCGTCTGCCCATCTGGTACACTACTGAAGAATCAGGAGCTGGGAGGCTGATGGTATGGACTCCTCATCTGGCGCCCAGGACAGCTGCTGTTGAGCTAGGAAGGAGAGCTGTCAGGAACCTCCCTCTCAATCCTTCTGCCTCCCACTGCCCAGGTTCCATTGGATTTTAGTTGAAACTGACACGTTTGGAACTCTTTGATATTGATGAATGTGCAGATTCTGACCAAAATTATCCAAAATGCTCCAAGCCACCTCTAATCACAAATAGACACACTTCTTTAAGCCACAGCATTCATGTCAACTGCACCTTCAATGCAGAGAGACCCTGCAAACATAGTGTGCCAGATCCCCAGGGGGCATAAATCAAATAAGCCAGTGGAGGTATGTCCATGTACACAAGCTCTCTAGAATATCTTGACCTGACACTAAGGGAAGACTGAGCTATGTATGCACGTCCTGTGCACTGACCCCTTGCCATCCATCACTTTGCATGGCTCTTTTATTCTACCAGTATATCAATCACCATTTCAATTAACTAGTGGAAGGACATAGCACCTGATAGACCATTTGATTGAGGATGAATCTGCCTGAAGAGGGCATCTGAGGTTAAAGAACTCAGGATTCTGAATACATGCACAAATCAGCAGACCTGAGGTTTTCATCATTCACCTTTCAGTACACGAAGTGATATGACTCACTGGATCATAAAAGAGATCAAATAGCCTTGTTGCTAATAATTCTTTCCTTGACCTATTCTCTGGCATGGTAAGTTTGTAAACAGAGGTTTAATGGCATCCCTTCCACATAATCACATCATGCCTTTATAGCACCTTGGCTGCCTATAAGCTTTTGGCTTTACCTGTGGTCAGGCAAAAACTTCTGAAGTTTGTGGGAACTAATGCACTTTCACATCTATGTAATTTTTCAGTTGTTGCCTTTATTCTTTATTAAGACAGTGATTCTTTCCAGTTCTTCCACCTCTGCTGGTCTCACATGTATGCCACTTGAACCATACCAAAAGAATTGCATGGGGCCAGTCTCCAATTTCCTAATCCATCTCTCCTTGAATGATAAATTGTCCTGTAATATTCTGCTGGGATCATGTGCTTGATCTTCAATGTGTCGTTAATGCATAATGAGCTCAGGCGCCATTTATTGTTTTATGGGTAAGTCATGATTATTCATTAACTAATGTGGCAACACATGACTGTTCCAGGTTTTGATTCAGGAGCCGTGGGGGGGAATGACATGGCAAGGACCCACAAACTCAGCGTTTGTTGAGAGTAATAAAAATAGAATGTGTGTGGTCGTGTGGAAGGCACAGTGACAAGCTCTGTACCGACTTCTGATCCAGGGCTGAGGTTCTCTTGGTGAAAGGAACCTTGGAGTGGAGGAGAAGAGGGAATGTGTGTAGCTAAGGACATTAGAGACCTGAGTTTGGTTCCCAGCTCAACCCTGTGTGAGTTTAAATGAATTGTTTCATCTTGCTTGTATTTCAGTGGGGAAACTTCTTCAGTACCTCACAGGAAGGGTGGTGAAGCTCAGTAACTGCATGGTGCTCAGCCACTGGTGATAAGGTCCCCTGTTAGTACCTCGGTAGAAATTCCATCCTAGAATGTACTGAGTGGAGGAGGCAGGTGATAGAGATGCAGGTCTTGGCTGCTGCATGACCATCTGAGTGCTGGTACAAGGCTCATCTCAGCTACACCTAAGGGATCAGGGCTACATAATCTGAGTAAGAAACAAACAGCACTGGCCGTAAGGAATGGAGGAGTAAGATTTGAGGGTAGGGCAGGCAGACATGAAAGGCTTTTCAGACAGATGAAATATGCACAGAAGGAAAATAAATTCCAGCTTTCTGCTGGCCTACACCCTCTTGGAATGGGCTGGAGCAGAATATAAAGATGGAACTGGCAGGCAGGGAAGCAAGGATTGTAAATGCTGAACTACATTAACATGGTTGCTATTGCAGACGACATGCTGGGAGATTCATCAAAGAGCATGCCAAAGCCCTGTGGGACTGATGCTTATAGGATGTGTTTAGTGAGCCAGAGCAAGTGTTAAGACCACTCTGGAAATAAAAACTGAAGCTGAGAACTATTGAGGGAGTTCTCTTTGTGGAGGGTAAATTAATGTGTCTCCTGGACAGTACCCAATGTAATAAAATCTGTAACTATGAATATATCCAAAAAGGGCCCTGTCTGCATAAGCACGGAAACCTAATTATGGCATGCTGTTTGATCTGTAATGTAGATATGGCCAATGAGTTAGACAGGAATGCAAAGGAAGGAAATACTACAAATGACAAAAAATTAGACAGCTATCTGGATAAATAACAATGACGTCGTTTTGAAAATATGATATGTACCTGAATTGGGGTCCTTTTTGATCTGTTTCCCCAGCAAATGTACGGTATCTAGCAGAAGCAAATGTACGGTATGGGGGGTTGTCTGAACAATTTTTGTACTTCTACGATTATATTGGCTTAGAAAATCTACTGACATAAGCATGTTGGTAAGGATATAACTGCATCCATCTGAGGATAGTACTGCTTTAGCTATATCAGCTTCTAAACAAACATATGTCTATGAATGTAAAACATGGTGCATTCCCCATCACTTGCTGTCTTTCAGACAAGATGAGATGTCTTCCTATGAGATATTTGTAGCTCCACCAGAAGTTATGGGTTTGTGGTACAACTTACTAGAAGAGAGTCTCTGACCTGTCACATACTGGAGGCCAGACCAGAAGGCCAGAATGGTCCCTTCTGGCCTTAAACCAGACAAATTTAAACAGTGTATAGACTTGTGTTTAGCCACTATCTGGCATCCAAGATGGAGGTTTTCGGTGAATTCCAAGGGAATTAGGCGCCTTTTTCCAATTGACTTCTATTGGTGTTTGGGCAGCTAACTTCCTTCAAAACCTTTAAACATCCCAGCTTCCCATATTAAAAATATCTTGTAACTCACCCCTGAGCTTGTGAAATCCACTGCCTCATGAGGAAATTATGAGGCTCAGAGAAGGCAAAATTCTCCAGGGCCTATTTGCACTTATTCTGAATAATAAGCTCCTACTGTGTCCTCCTAATGAGAGTTTCTCAAATAGAATGGGTGAGGAACAATCAACAGATCTCTGGGGCAAAGGACCTGAATTGTGTACAATGCTTCGAAGTGCTCTTTTCTCCATAAAGGGGTTAGATATAGATATAGATAAATGGGGCAGCAACAGGGACGATAGATAGGAGAAAATGCACAAAGGATGTAGAATTTCATGCTTCAGGGCAGAATCCAGGAGGAAGAAATTCCCCTTTGGGCCTTGATTTCATATTTGTCTGTTATACGGATTCTTATGGACATTTAGCTCTTTTCATTCACTGAACTCCTTACAAAGGAGACAGGTGCCCTGAGCTCAATTTTTCAGAAGGGGCAACTGAGGCACAGAGTGTCCATGTGACTTGCCACAGGTCACCCAAACAGTGACATAACAAGGAATAGAGCCCAAATCTACTGAGTCCTAATTTGTTGCAGCTACCTCTACTCTGTCTGATACTGGCCACTCTCAGGGGCAGGGTACTGGGCTCCACATACCTCTGCTCTGGCACAGCTATTCATGTGCTCCCTATTCATATATGCGTACCTGAGCACAATGGATTTTCTGCTTTGCGGTGATGTGGCTCTTTTCATTCCTGGCAGAAAACGCTGGGGAATGGGGCCGCCCCACTGGATCCCATTCCAATACTATGTCTACACCACCTCTTCTATTTCTACATATCTTCCATTCCCTGGGTCTGCTCCCTTTGCACAGGCAGGAAAGCAGACTCCACAGACAGAGAGGAGGGGAAGGGACCAGAAGCCCATTACAAAGTTATTAGCCTTGTCTCGTGTACCCTGAGGAGTGAGAGTGGCTGCCAAGCCCACTTTGCCGTAAAATGTTTAACAGATTGCCCACATCTAATTTCTACTGTCGTGTTTACAGAAGGTAGGTGGGCGGGAGACGGTTTGGGGAGAGGGGCAAGAAATTGCCAACGCTCCATCAAAGAGCTGCATTCCTCCTTGTGGTTTCCAAATGCTTCCTCTTTCCCCAGCCTTCTTGTAATCACTCTCCAGCGGTCACCAGAGCAATGTTTACATGCAGCGCCATTACCAGCAGAGAAGGGAGAAATTAAAGCCTCACAGGCTCCATTACCTCCCTCCCTCTTCTCTTGCCCTCTTTCATCAAGCACTGCCAATGCATGAAGGAGTTAAAGCTTTATACGTGATCCTGCAGATCTTAAAATTCAGGTGGCTTGTTTTCAAAAAGGGAAAATAACCCAGGTGCAGCCCTTCCATTTTCCAGCATGTCCTCAGCCTCTGTGCCTGAACTCTGCCTGCCAAGCAGAGCTGTAGCACTGAAATTTGACTTGGATGGCTAGCGAGACCACACAACTCTTGCAGGCTGGAATTAATTTCCTACATACAGCTGAAGAATCCCATGCACACATAAACACAGCAAGTCCTTTCGTTTCCTTTTGATTTCCTTTGCATTTCCTTCCTGGGATAAAGTTGATCAGCAGCAGAACTAGCTGTAATGTAGCTCCAGACACTGTCAAGGCAAGAGGCATTAAATCGTCATGTGAATGAAAGAAGGGGTGAGGGCTGGAGGAGCAGACAGATACAAATGTGCAAAACAGCAATTGTTGGACAATAATAGGCTGTGGATTTCATATGTCATTTCAGTGTCAGAAAAGGATGGTCTCATAGTTCTGGCATTCAGCTGGGATTTATGAGATTTGGGTTCAATTACTGGTTTAGCCCCAGTTTTTTCCTACATCTTATTATTGAATACATATTTTATCCTCTGTTATAGCCATAAACAATTAATAAATTCTACCATAAACTGGGCTTTCTGTCCATAAGCTAATTTTTGTTTGTGTAGGTGTCTGTCCATTGTATTTTATTGTCCATAAGAACATAAGAGCTGCCATATTGGGTCAGACCAAAGGTTCACCTAGCCTAGTATTCTGTCCCCAAACAGTGGCCAATACCAGGTGCCCTGGAGGGAGTGAACAGAATAGAACAGGCAATCACCAAATGATCTATCCCGTCACCCATTCCCAGCTTCTGACAGAGTCTGGAGCATCATTCCTAGCCTTCCTGGCTAAGAGTCATTGATGGACCTATCTTCCATTTTAAAGTCCTGGTGTTCACAATGTCTTCTGGCAAGGAGTGCCACAGGTTGACTGTGCTTTGTGTGAAGAAATACTTTCTTTTGTTGGTTTTAAACCTGCAACCTATTCATTTCATTTGGGTCACCTTAGTTCTTGCGTTATGGGAACAAATAAATAACATATTTTTTTTCACATCTCAGATGATTTTATAGACTTCTATCATATCCACCCTTAGTCTTCTCTTCTCCAAGCTGAAAAGTCCCACCCTTTTTAACCTGTTCCCCTACGGTTGCCATTCCAAACTCCTAATCATTTTTGTTTCCCTTTTCTGAACTTTTCCAATGCCACTATCTCTCTTTTGAGATAAGGCAAGCACCGTTTTATTTGATATTGCACTTGCAAGCTAGAAATCAGCTTTTTAAAACAAAGGCTGAAATTCTCACATGAATTGTTTTCACTCAATGGGTTTTAAATAAAGACTGACAGTGGTTACAAATAGCCATCCTGTGACCACCAAGTCTGGTTTCCTGACTTCTGACCAGTACTTAATTTGTAATGAAAGAGGTGCCAGCACTTAAGCAATTAGGTGCTGGAGGTGAAACAAATTTTAATAACTAACCTGGAAAGCCCAGAGGTACTAGGGCTATGAACTGCCAAGCCTAGTAGTGCTGGGTCTTAGCCATTGGCAAACCCAGAACAAATTAGGCAGTGCTTCCAACAGCGGCTGATGCCAGGGGCTTCAGAGAATTAACGGAACAGGCAATCATTGAGATCCATCTCAGGTTGTCCACTCCCAACTTCTGGCTATCAAAGGGTAACACATACCGGAGGATTTCATCCCTACTAGCCATAGATGGGTCTATCCTCCAGGAACTTAACCAAGTTTTTAACTTCCCCTGTCAACTAGTTACACAGGTTGATGGTGCACTATGTGAAGAAGCATTTTGTTTTTGTTTGTTTTTTAGACTCACTGTCTGTTAAGTTCATTTGGTGAGCCCCTTGTGAAGGAATAAATAACATTTCCTTATTTACTTTCTCCACAGCAATCATGATTTTATGGACTCCTAACATATCCATTTTTAGTTGTCCCTTTTCCAAGCTGAAAAGTGTCAGACTTTTTACTCTCTATTCATATGGAAACTATTCCACACCCTTAATCATTTTTGCTGCCCTTCTCTGTATCTCATCCCATTCTAATATATCTTTCTTGAGGTGGGGCAATCAGAACTAGACTTAGCATTCAAGGTGTGGGTGTATCGTGTGTTTATAGCATGGCATTGTATTTTGCCTCTTAGTGTGTATCCTTTTCCTAATGGTTCTTAACATGACTAGCTTTTTTGACTGCCACGGTACATGGAGTAGATGTCTTCAGAGAACTATTCACAATGACTCTAAGATCTTGAGTGTTGGTAGCTAATCTAGTTTGAGAATTGGCAACGGTGTTTTATTTTAATTTAGTGATTTTTTATGACTGTAAGTATTCCACTTACTTGGAAGATTGCCATGTAAATCTTATTATTGGTTAAAATTTTTCCCGTGGAAAGGTTTTCTTGTTGGAAAATGCTGATTCAGCAAAGTTAAAATATTTCATCAAATGTATTATATTGTCACAATCTTAGTGGGGAAATGTTTCATTTTTATAAGGTCAAAATAATGACCTTCTGATTTCTTTTAGTTTGACTTAAAATATAAAGTAAAAACAAAGTTAAAACAATATTTTGATGTCTTCAAAATGAAGCATTTAAGAAGAACTTTCTGAAAAATTCAGATGGACTTTTTATCCCCATTAGAGATGAAACCAAATTTTAAAAATTAAAAAAATTTCATCTTCAAAACAGCTTTCATTATTAGGATAACTTCAGTCTCAGTAGAATGAACATGTTAATAGAAGCATCAGGGAGATAAAGCACCTGACCCTAAATATTTTTTTTACTTTTTTCTTTCAACTATTATTACAAGTTAATTAAGGAAACAATGGCTGAAAGCCAAGAGAGAGCATACCTTAATGCCAGATTAATAAGTGCAAAAAGGTTTACGTTACAAATGTAGCTGTCCCCATCACAAATTGTAGTTTTAATCTCCATTTGGCAGCTCTTTGGGTAATTTGTATGGGTGAGGAAAGGATTTGGAAAACAGTGGCAAAGCTGCTCCAGGTTAATACAACAAATCTGTGAAAGGACCATGTCCCTCTTCCATGCTGTTGGAAATTTTGATTAATGGTATCATAACTGGCATGTCAGAACAGCCATGGATATTGTTGTTAGCAATGGGCAATCCAGCTCAAATGTGGTAATAACTAAAACCCAGGGGAGGGAAAGGGATTCAGCACTTCTGAAAACCATTCACTGACTTTAGGTGCCCAAATGTGGATTCAAGGGACAAACATCAGGAATTCATGTTGAGAAAGTCTGTCTTAATTAATTAATGTGCTTGGTGATTCTTCTAGAGCTAGTCCTCAGGTAGCTCTTTATCTCTTCCGAATGCTTTGCAAACATAAATCAGTCTTCAGAACAGCCTTGCAGGGCACATAAGTATTTCCATTTTACAGGTGAGAAAACTGAGGGAAAGAAGGTCAATGACTTGCCTGGTCCAACAATGAATCGGTGGTGAACCCAAGATCGGAATGCAGGTGTTCCTGTTTCACAGACCTTTGTTCAAACTACTAGTCAAGCCAGAGAGGTCGCAAAGTGTTTGGGTTCTATGAATCAAAGTTCTTGGTTCCGTCTAGACAGCAGCGAATTTGCAGAAGTTGTTCTAGCTGGTGCCTCATGGACAGAATGCTTTCCTGGTCTTGCAATAATGTGGAGCTTAATGCTGCCATTCACTGCTTTTTATTTCCTATGGGATCTACGACTTCCAGTCACCCTGAGCTCCTTAGAGCTAAGAATTGAAAACCACGAGCGGCAGGTGTCCCCAGGGCAGTGCCATGCCTTGAATACGCAGGAAAATGCCAGTGTATCAAGTCTGAGACAGTCACCAAGCCCAAAAGGGAAGTCCTGGAGGAATATTCTCTCTCCCTGTCATATTCTCATAGATGGACAAAGGCTGCAATCCTATTTGCCATACCCAGGGAGACAGAGGAGGAGATGAGCACCCGTAACCGAAGTGACCCATTCCATTGCAACAACCCAAGTTCAGCACCCTCTAATCAGTGGTATCTTATGAGTTTGCACATGATCAAAGGCCCCCCCAGTGCATTGGGAAGCAGGCCCATGGGTCTACATGTCACGTGAATCATAATGTATTAGATCCAAGTGCTGCCCCCATGGCTGTTTAATCTCAACAAACCAAACTAATTCACAATTAACTCAGCTCTTAATATGCTACATTGCCGAGTTTTCTAATTAATGCCACATGTTGCAGTCTGCTGTCACACTGCATAAATGTTTACAAAGCTATTAACGTACTGTATTTGTAAACCAGCCCAGCTCTGCTCTGGAAATCATGTGGTATGCATTTCCCCCTCAAAGATGGAAAAAGTTTTTGCAATAATGAATACATTATTTTGCCTCTACAAGAGGGAGGCACTTCCCAAGCCTTCACAGCAAGATGTCTTTGGCTGCAGAAACTGAGACTGGTTGATCTTGGGGCTGCCTAAAATGTAGCCGGTGTCACTGGAACACAAATGGAAATCCGGAGACCTCCTGACCAGCAGTGAAATGCACAGCAGGATGGATGTGAGGCAATGCAGGAGGAAGGGGTTGGTGGGGCTGGTAGGACTGAGGGATGGCTTGCTGACTGCATGAGAGAGCAATCCAGAGGAGGAGTGGGTGAAAAGCAACACCAGGAACTCAGGAAAGAAGCCTGCAAAACAGACATTGTGTTGGGGGGAAGCTGTCCTGGAGGAAAAAGTGGGAGAAGAGGATCAAAGACTGTGGTGCGGAAATTCTAATAATGCAAAGGTGTGGGGAGAAGTGACAGGGGAGTCACATGGCCTGAGAGACGGTCTTGTCTAGTGATAGTGCACTGGGTTGGATGTCAGGTAACCTGGAAGCTATTTCTGTCTCTACAACTGAAATGCTATGAGTTTGTGCAAGCCACTTGCCCGCTCTGTGCCTCAGTTTCCCTGCCACTTTTTGTTTGTCTTGGTTAATCTGATTTTAAGTCCTTTAGGATGTCAGGGGGTGGGACTGTCTCTTATGGTATATGTGTTAAGTGCCTAAAAGAGCATGGGCCCTGATCTCTGTTAGAGCATCTAGGTACTTCTGAGATAGAGGTAAATAATGTTACCTCTCTGAGTGGCTGCAGATGTATGTATAATTGTTTCTCAGTGGAGTTAAAAATCAAGGAAGTGAAGCCTGAGCATTTTATTTTTGCTATATATGCCAGTCCTTGGACAGAGAAGGTCACAAATGGCATGCAAGCAATCCCTTCTGTCTAGTATCCCAGTCCAAATATACATGACCAGTTCCCAAAAAGTAACTGTATCCCAGGAAATAACTAGTGAGAAACAAGGCTGAGCGCAAACTCACTTTTTTTGCAAAACACTCTGCCCCACAAAAAAACTCCATTGCAAAACTATCAACAGTACAACATTTATTCAAAGAGCGGGCACTGCTCCCACGCTAAGAAAAAAAAAACTTGTTAGAAGAGAAGCAACAGTCCTGCTAGGACCTCCTACTGTAACAATAACAATAGATGAGGTGGAGAGGAATAGCAGCAGATAAATGGACTGGCTGCTCAGTGAAAGACAAAATGAATTTCAAAAATAGGGTAAAGGCGCCAATCACAAAGCATTTTGCTAAGGAATCCAGCCATGGCAGATCCCCCACTGAATATTTTATAAAAATAGACTGTTCATTTCAATTGTATTTCATAGGTCCTAAGATTCAGATTCAAAGGCTTTTTTAAATTCCCGTCTTTTCTGATATTAGGAAAACAGTGAGTTAAGGTGTCTTTAAAAAAAAAAAAAAAGAATGTTCTGCTTCCTGGACTCCAACAGTCTTTGCTATTCTCTTCTCCTTCCAAGTCTCCAGCAGAGACAAAGAGAGATGTCTGAGGACTACCCTAAGACTTGGGAAAACTGGATACAAGTCCCTCCTATGCCACAAATTTTGTGTGACATCTTAAAAAAGCAGATAAGATCGTAAGAGCTGCCATATTGGGTCTGACCAATGGGCCTTCTAGCCCAGCAGTGGCCAATACCACAGTTTTAGGGGCAGTCAGAGATTTAGGATCACCCTAAACATGGAATTATCTCACTGCCCATGTTGGCTAAAAGCCACTGATGGAACGATCCTCCATAAACTTATCTAATTATTTTTGAATGCAGCTGGACTTTTGGCTATCATAGCATTCCTCATCAAAGAATTCCACAACTTAAATGTGAACAAGCAGAAGTCCTGTGGCACCCTATAGAATAACAGATATTTTGGAGCATAAGCTTTCATGGGCAAAGACCTGCTTCTGTTAGTCTATAAGGTGCCACAGGACTTCTTGTTCTCAAAGATACAGACTAACACAGCTACCTCTCTGATACAGGTTAATTGTGTGTTGTGTAGAGAAAGGGTTTCCTCTGGTTTGTATTAAATCTGCTGCCCATCAATTTCATTTTGTAGTGTAGGAAAGCTTAAATAGCACTTCTCTATTCACTTTTCTCTCTCTATTCATGAGTTTACAGATCTCGCTCATGTGCACCCATTTGTGAGAATATGCCAGGGGCAGAAAGAACAATGTGCCAGGACTTCCCTTTTGACATCTGTCTCTGCTAGGTCCACTAAGGTCACTCTGGCACCTTGGCAGTATCTACACTACAGTGATCCTTCTAAAGAAGTTCTTCCAGAAGAGATCTACAAAACTTCTGTCAGAAGAGCACGTTGACACACAAAGCAGAAGATTGAAAGACCTTTTCACTGTTTCAATAGCATCCACACAGCCCCTGCTCTTTCAAAAGAATGGGGCAGGGGCAAAAATCTGGCACCATGAGGACTGCTTTTTCCAAAGAAGGGCCCATGGAGCATCTACACACACTTTTTTTAAAGAATCTTTTGGAAAAAAGCACTCTTCCTCATTTGGGAGAGGAAGAGGCTTGCCGGAAAAAGGGCCATGTTCTTTTGATTTCAGATAGAAAGAGCACATTTTGTGTGTGGACAGTCCGCGTTTTTTAAAAAAAGGGCCTGATTTTCTGAAAGAACTTGCTAGTGTAGTCATGGCCCTTGGGTTTAGCAACCACTGGTGCACTTTATCCTCAGGCTTGTCCCCACCATTGTTTCACCATGTACAGGGAACTCTTCACTGTATACAGACAGGAGGGAAGAGAGAAATACCTCCACTCCCTGCCTTTTCCCTTTCTTCCTGCTCATATCTCCCCACATTTTCAGTGGCTAAAGCAGGATGGGTGCTGCCCCTCAGGGATGCGAGGCTAAAGTGGGGTTGGGTGCATTCCTGGTCAGGCAGGAGGCCTATCTGGGTGAGTTGCAGAGCAGGCCTGCCCCATAGTGATGGCTCCTATCTAATGAGGCTGTCTGTAGGGGTGAGACTGTACACACCAGGGAGCGGGTCTCAGCACCCACCACGAGGATTCAAGCCCAGGCAGCCCTGTGGAACAAGAACCACTTCAACCAGGATAGTGGGTTTGGAGGGTCAAAGTGGGACAGTCTTGTGAAATCCAACTCTAGTGAGAGGTATGGATGTTAGCTGGATTGAAGTCTGACAAGTGGGTGGTTTTGTGATGCAGAATTTCTGTCAGCTCAGGAAATGAGCATAAAGTGACAGCTGGGATTTGGACTATCCAAAAAGGTGAAATTCTACTTAAGCGTGTCAGGAAAGAACATGGTTTCCCTCTTAGCTCTGGTAGCAAAAACGATAAGGGCCATATCTAGAGAGCTATGTTCAAGGAGCTTTTGCAAATAACTAATTTATCCCCATAATGCCCCTCTGAAGTCAGTAAGGATTAGTTACAGAGCTAGTCAAATTTTCTAACATTTCAGCAATGTTTTAAAGCGAAAGAGAAAACAGAAAATGTTCTCTCTGACCAGCTATGGAGCAGATTAACGTCTTTCAAAACATTTTATCATTAGATCATGTCTTTGTTGTACTCACTGGCAAACTGAGGCAAAGCAGTGACAGGATTGAAACTCAGGAGCAGATAATTCCCAGGGCTGAACTTGGGAGTCTGTCCCACACAAATCAGGTATGGCACTTCACAGCCTTATTGTTTCTATACATCATCCCTAAAACTCTGGGATTTTGACTGATACGTAGATATACAAGGCAAAATAATGGCAGTACACATGTTTTTGTCCTGATGTTCCTTTCTCATCCATGGTGAACATTACATAGATCCATCATTTGTTATTTCTCCAAGACCGAGGGCCAACCCTGCCTTGTGAAATCTAATAGTTAACAGAGTCTTTCCCTCACTACATCCTCTTCTGCCTTCTTCAAAGCAGTGAGGGGAACCCCCCTTTGCAGGGCATGGTGCTAGCTGCGCTGCTCTCATTGGTGGCAGGGATGACCTTGAGGTCTTGGGAAGCCCCAATGTATTGTCAACGGTTAAATAAGCATCATCAAATAACAGTCACTTAACAAATAGCCATTATGAATAACTATGTTAATGGAAACTGTTGGAGAGCAGGTAATTCCATGTGCATAGGTGACAGCCTTCTGTTCATGTCCTTGGACCCCAGCATTCTTCCTTAGAGTTCTCGAGTCCTGCCTGGCCCTTCACACGTACATGCACTGCCGGTCTCTTTTCCACTGTGCTCCCAGAGTTCTCTCTGGCTCAGACAGGGAAGACTCTCTCCTGTTCTCCTACTCCTGTGTCCTACTGCATGGGATCTAATGCAGCGCTCCTCTACCGGTGTGATGTGACACCCAGGTATGCCAGAAAGCGGTGCTTGGTGTGACCCACAGGCACAGGCCAGCAGGGACATCTGTCACTCTGCACACACGCCCCATCACTTCCTGGGAGAAGCGTGTGGCAGCAGCGGCTCTGGGCAGGTGGCAATGGGGGTGGCAGCTCTGGTGAGTTGCTGGCATCAAGTTGTAGTACCCGGAGGCACTGAGACCTCATCCCAGGGTGAGTGAAGTCTCTGCTCTGCAGCCTGGGCTGAGAGCCAGCTAGCCTTTAGCTCATGCAGTGGAGCATAGGGCTTTAGCCCCTATGATTGCAGGTTTAATCCCTGGTGCCGGCAACCTGGGTCTGTTGGTGTTACAGAGTTATAGAAGGGGCCTGAGTGTGCCTGGGTCTGGGGGGGAAGGGGGGCATTGAGTTATAGTGGAGAGCTGGGAGTCCCTGGCCCTGGGGGAGGCATGGGGGCTGGGTTAGAGTAGGGACAGGGCTGAGGGTTCCTGGCTCGGAGGGAGGGAGAGGCCATGGAGTTAGAGTGCGGGCAGTGCCTGGCTCAGGGGGAGGGGATTGGCTTATATATATATTGGGTGTGCCGTGAAATTATAACAAGTGCTGAAATGTGCCACGAGGTGACAAAGGTTGCTGAGCACTGATCTGAGGTACCGCCATACTTCCAAACCTGGCTTTTCCTCCCTCTCCTCTTCATCCAGAATCCGCCTACTCTAATCCCGCTGACTAGTTTGGCTCACATGCCGGCTGGGGAAGTGTGCCTATAATGTTAAACTTCCCTCATTAGGTGGAACATTCCTCCTTTTAACCTCTCTAACCTCCAGCATTCCCTTTGGGAGGGCCCTGTCGCCGTGCTTCTCAACTGGCCTTAATTAGATTGGGCATTCCTCCCTTCCTTGTATATTTGCAATTGAGGAAAAGGAAAAAACATAACCCCCATGTAAGAGTTTTCCTTCCTCTCGTTTGTTTGCTCAGTTGAGTTTTTGGACAGTGGGAGGTGAATACTTACAAAGCCCTGTGCAACTAAGCCTGGCCTCAAATTGTGAGGGAAGGGAACATGAGGGAGTTTATATAATCCCTTAGGAGGCACTGATTTCATATCTTGATGAATTTTTACAACAGCCCCATCTTTCAGTTCCCTGGTATGTGCGTGCGCATGCTATTCTCTGCGTTTTGCTTATTCTGCCATCAGCCTCTTAATAATATTATTGTTGATGGCTTTTCATTCCCCATGCCAAACCTGATTTGGTGATCACAGGACTGAGGGCTTCAGTTTGAGCTCTGCAGACAGCAAACTGGAGTCCTAAGTGACTGGAGCCCCCAGACAATCTAATTGTTATTGACATTTGTGTCTGATTGTTCATCAAGGGGGATTTGACTTGCAGGCCAAATCATTCTATTACTAGGGTTCCTTTCAGCCTCTCCTCTAACAAAAAAAGCACTCAGCAGCAGAAGAATCAATTGCAATATCTATGTACGTCTATCTATCTATCGGGGTATGGGTGAGTGTGTGTGTAAGGGACTGGCAGGGAAGAAATCACACACATTCCATTTGCAATGGAAGTGTGAGCAAAAGATGGGCAGCTCTGTAGTATTGCATTACAGAAAAAGACCTAATTAAAAATATAGCCTTTTCTTTATGTTGCTGGAGGAAGGAAGCTAATTCTATTAAGGTCATTTCACCTGTCAAAACTTTCCCCTTAGTGTCCTCAAGGCCCTGAGATAACATCCAGATTTTGCCCTGAATGGCCCCTCTGTTTCCACTCCAGGAGCATTGGCTGGTGGATCCTGTAGAGAGTTGCATAAGAGTCTGGCTACATCCCCCAGCCCTCCTCCCTGCAATCAGTTTGACTTTCCCTCTCTCCTTTAATGGTTCATTCATCCTCCATTTGGTCTGCACTGTCACCTCATGAAAAGCAGCGTGGGTTGGTATGTTTCTCTCTTATTCACTGCTACAGGTAACTGGTGACTGCAGCTGCCTTGAAAGCTCTTTGTTGGCAGGGGTAGGAAGGGAGTGAACAGGACTATATAATGGCACTGCCTGGGATAGCAGGCAACCAGATGTGAGGACCCAGGAGATCTCTTCTAGTCCTGTGTTCTCATGGGCTAGTCTGAGTGAACTGTTAGTGGAGAAAAAGGACTAATTCTACTGAGGTCATGGATTAGTTGCCGTTGCCCCAAGAAAGAGAAGGCGGATATTCTGTCATGAATTTGAAATTGATGGTGCTGAGAATCTGAGCGGTTCAGGTATCTGGCTGAGAATTACTGGCTGCTTTTACAGAATATTCACAGGGATTGACTCATTATGTGGTCCAACAGGAGCAGGGTTCTTCTACTGAAAACTTCTCTTCTCTGAATGGCCTAGCCTAGCCTTGCCAAAATTAACAGGGACCCATGGCATGGGGAAGAAGGGGGTGGGTTTTGCTCCAGAGGGCTCATTCATGATCTCTCAAGCTAGAGCTGTTGTCGTGGAAGCAGCAAGAAGGCCCAGAAGTCTCTCACCAAAAGTTGCTGCCCCAGAACTAAATCATAGAGGAATTGAGGGAGGGAAGCACCAAACACACTTGCTGTTTTAAGGATTCTGGAGGTTAGACTCCGCGGGTGAAGCCCATCTTGGAGGAATGCCCTAGATTCCAAAGCCAAAAGGGACCACTGTGATCATCTAGTCTGACTTCCTGTATAACACCAGACAACTTCCTTCAAAATGATTCCCCGAGCAGATCTCTCAGAAAGATATCTGGTCTGAATTTAAAATTGCCAGTGATGGAAAAGCCACCGTTACCCTTGATAAAATGTTCCAATGGTTAACTACTCTCGCTGTTAAGTTAATCAGACTGGAAATAAGGGATAATTTTTTATTTCCAGTGAAGTCTAGAGATGAATGGGACCCAGATGTCCTGCATTAGATCATTAATAAGCATAGGAGAGCTATACATTTCTGAAATCAAATCCAAATCAGAACTTCCCCACTGCTCAGGAGCATACAGAGCCTGTGACTGGGTGCATAGAGATCGAAATGATTAGAGACAACTAAAGAGGTTTTTGTCTTTTACTCCATTCTGGAGACAAGCTCGGGTTTTTTCCTCAGAATCCAGAGCTATTTAAACTCCCTACAATTCACTGGAACTGCTTGGAATTGAGCCCTTGACTTCAACATTGACCCAGCTGTGTTAAAGGATTGCCTTCGGCCAGCACCAATGGAGTGCGTTGTCCCTAAGAGGTTGGAGTTGCTAGCTATAGGCAAGAAAAGCTCTTAGAGAGCCGAAAGTGGATGGAGGGGCACACACAAACAAATGCTAATCCCAAACCTATCTCTGCAGCATCTGCTACATGAAACCGTGCACCTCACCACAGCCCTGTTCATCTCCTTTGAGCTAGAAACTGGAAACAAACCTTTGCAATGTTTGCCAGGGAGCACACCTGTCCTATGGTTTTCTTTTCTAACTTGGTAACCTGTATTATTTAGCTTTAAGGCAATTTGTGGGAAAGCTTACATGAAAGATATTGAAAATGAAGTTCATTGTACTGCATGGATTGGATTGGTGGATATAATACAAGAGGTGGCGTTTTAGAACCAGCCAAATGCTGGCTAAGGTGACAATGCATGTGCATGCTTTTTCCTGGGCTAGCTCTCACAGCCAGATCCTCAGCTGATGTGAATTGCCAGAGCTCCATTAGAATTAACTGAGCTGTGTTGGTTTAAATCTGTTGAAGATCAGGTTCTGAACAGTTTCTGCGTGCAACTGCGAGTACCCAGCCAACCCTTTGGAAGAAGCCTCATCAAGGGTTTGATAAGACATGAGACAATGGAAAGCAAAAGAATGTAATGGGACAGCAGGTGAGCATCAGCGGCTTTTGACAGGTGCTCACACGATTCCAGCGGAGCAGCGATGGCGACAAGCCTAAAAGATTTCCAATGTGGTAATTTGAATCATTTAAATAGCAGAACATGGGAGACAAAGCCTATCATTGTAGGCAGCAGAGCTGGAATAAGAAGACGCTTGGGAGCCCTGCCACGTCTCTTTAATCTGATCAGAGATCAACATTCTTGCAATTCCCTCCAGGTCACTCTGAATTCCTTGGTTTTCTCAGCCACATAGAGACCTTTCCGTTTGATATTAAAACCCCACCGACTATGTTTAGCTGCCTGCACTAAAGCTAAATGAAGCAAAACTTATCCCACCTAACATACCCAAGGAAATGTTTGCATGACTCATCTTCTACCTCTAATGCTACTATTAATGCAATTAATAAATACTTTGCATTTATGGTACACTTTATACCATCATCACTCTGCCCAACAATTATGCATAGGTATGCATACTATTTTTCTAAACCTGATATACACCCGTTCCTCATCAAGAACTATTTTATGCCCATCCCCTATTATTTTTACTTTCTAACTGTTTATTCCAGGTGCTATTTAGAGTTAGTTTTAACCTTTCAATTGTAGAAGTTAGTTTGTGATTTTTTTCCCATTGGCTCTCAGCAGGGGGCAGAACAGCACAAACCCTTTCCCCATTTGCTCTAGGAAGAAAGAATTGTGCTGAAGATCCATATCAGTAGTAAGTGACCACCCCACCGTATGCTGGCTCAGCTGTGCTGTCCAGTTTGTGCAGGGAGCTTGCTCACGTGAGAGAGTTAGCAAGCTAGTGTCCCACTCTTAGAAATGGGCTAGACTAAGTCCTTGAACTCAAATTTTGGGCTGCTTGGTCTCCTCAGCTCTGGATCTATATGTTGCTGCTGGAGCCCATCTCTAATTTTGCCTTGAATCACCCATCTCAATCACTATTTTCCAAAAGTCTGTCACATAGCTGCACAAGAAGGTAGATTCATCCCTATGTGTGCAGGCAGAGGGCTGCCACGATACTGTGGGCTCATGTCCTGAAGCCTAGGATCATGTGTGTTTCCAGTCATTGTTCTGTAACCATTCTTGCAGCAGTCTTTTGACTTGCTCTCATGAAAACTGCAGAGCCATTGCTTCCTTTCAAAAGACCTATTTAAATTACCTTCTGACATGGGGCACCTAATCATTCTTTGCTCTCTAGTTGCAACTACATTTAATTTTCTTTTTCCCTTCTTAAACATTCCTATAGCAATCCTATGCACTAAATATTGCTGCCATGTTCCACCCCACAACTGGCTGCATCCCAGCAATGTGCTTCCTTAACCTGCCCCAGACGTCCCCATATCTGCAGTACCATATTCAAACCAGTACAAAATTCCCACGTGGTTCAGGTAAACTGAGTGCATATAATTTGTTTGCCTGTCCTCTCCATTGGCCTGATCCAGACCCCACTGAAAGCTACAGGCGTCTTCGTCCACTGAAGATAACCATATTAGGGGAATATTTGATAATGGATTTGTCGGCCTTGCAGAGAAAGGCAGAACATCATCCAATAACTGGAAATTGAAACTAAACAAATTCAGACTGGAAATAAGGTGTAAATTTTTAACAGAGAGTCATTAACCATTGGAACAGCAGACCAACAGTTGTGGTTGATTCTTCATCACTGGCCAATTTTTAAATCAAGACCGGATGATGTTCTAAAGCAGTGGTTCTCAACCAGGGCTACATGTACCACTTGGGGTACACAAAGTTCTTCCAGAGGGTACATTAACTCAGTATTTCTCAACCGTTTTATGAATAAAAATCTGGACTTATTTTATGTTCATTTATTTTTTTATTTATCCTTTTTTTGCACAATCATAAGTACGGTGGCAAGTTTATTGCCTATAGGCATTTCTTCCAATCGACCAGTTATGATAAAGTTGTTTAAACAAATGTGTTGCAATGGGAGAAAAAAATGTGTGTCTGAAAATTATAGGTATTGGGGGGTACTTACATTTTTTTAAAAGGGGTACTTTATACAAAAGGTTGAGAAACACTGAAAGGATCTTCCTTACAATTATGTTGGGAAAGTCTGTATTGTACAGAAATTAGATAGATGATCACGATGGTCCCTTCTGTCCTTCAGTTTTCATGTGAACATCTTTCCCACATAGCTTTCCTGTGCAGCTTAAATGATACACAGGGCACTTTGGCCCAGGTTTTCTTAGACATTTAGGTGCCTAACTCCATGGATTTCAATGGGAATTAGGTGCCAAAGTATGTTTGAGAAGCTGGACCCCCTAGAATCCCCGCACCACTTGCTTCTGGAGTTACTGTTAGATTGTAATCCAGTTACCCCTTAACATTCTCTTTTTTTAAGCAAAACAGTCTCAATGAGTTCAAACAATCGTTATAAGCAATACTTTTTTCTCCTTTAATTGTTCTTGTGGCTCTTCTCTGGACCCTTTCTGATTTATCAGCTTCCTTCTTGAATTGTGGACCACTGCACTGGGCACAGCATTCCAGCAGCAGTCGTACCAGAGCCAAGCACCGATATAACATAACTTCTTTTCTCCTGCTTGAGAGTTTCCTATTAATGCCTCCCAGGATCTCACTAACTCTTTTGGCCAGTGTCCTCCAGAGAACTCATGCTCAGCTGATTATCCATCATGTTCCATAACCTTTTACATAGTTACTTCTTCACAGGAGATAGTATCTGGTCCTGCCATACGGCCTATATTTTTGTTCCCGTGTGTATATATTTACATTTAGCAGCAGTCAAATGCATATTGTTTGCTTGGGTCCAGTGAACCAGACGATCTTGATCACTCTCACTGATGGTGAGGGGCTTCCGTGCCAGAACATAGCTCCACACACTGAAGATTCTGGAGCTGCTCATGTCTTGCCCCTCAGGAGAAGAAAGATGGTGGTGGGGATGGGGATGGTGGGAAGGCATTAGAAGTGGAGGGAAACTGGATTCCTTTTCCAGATCAGCACCAGACTTCCTGTGCCGTCTGAGGCAAATGACATACAGCCCAGTGCAAAAACCACTAAACTCAATGAAACGTTGCCTTTAATGGATCAGGTCCTTAAGTAGAAATAACCCAAGAACAGAAGTGGAACTGAGTATGTATTGCTGATGGAGTCTTCATTGTTGCATTACCTGACTCTTCTGTGATTTTTCACTGGGCAAGCAATGGTCCACCAGTGCAGCTTTTTGTAATAGTGAAGAGAAGTGTGTTCATGCAGGGCCAAAACTGCATAGCCAAGCATGTTAGGAAACCTTAAAGCAAGGCTAGATGCTCAGCTCAGTTCCTGTACACATGCATCACAATCTCCAACAGTATGATCACGCATGCAGTTGAACTATAATGTGTTGTACTGTCAATAAAGTACAACATTGTGTATAATGCAATACAGTGTTATATAGTAAAGCACAACACAATGCAGTAAGTGCTGTGCCATGTGAGACAATACTCATTGCCCAGTGTTATAACCGTGTCTTCCCATTTCTTTCTAATGTCTGTGTTAAGTTGGCTCAAAGCAGGAACTCAGCTTTAAATGTCTATGGTTTTATGGTCCTGATTCAGAGGAAGGATGGCTCAGGCTGCTCTAGTGCTCAGGAAAGCTGAGGTTTCTATTCCTGGCTCTCCCCGTGTGTCTGTGGGCAAACCACTTAATGACTTTTTGCCCCAGTTTCCCTACCTGTAAAATTGGAATCATTAGACTTCTTCATTAGACTTCTTCTGTTGGGTCTGCTTAGATTGCAAATTCTCTGATTTTCTTACGTCCATGGGAACCTGGATTTAAATAATGTTGTCAGTGTTTGTCTTAATATGTATCAGTTTTGAAAGCATAATCTTTTGCAATTTTTTTCACTGAATAAAAATAGATACAATTGTGATGAGCACTAAGCAGGTACGCAGAGGAACAGACAGATTAGATGGCTTATTTCCAACAGTGCAGAGACATGTCTTACACACACGGGGTTTCACCAATATAATTAATGGGGTGATTTTTAAACCAATTTAGGTACTAGTGTAAACCCATATTGTTTAAACTGATTTAAATCTGGCTTATACAGTAAACTCTTTCATATCCAGCATTCTATCATCTGGAACTCTCAAAAACCAGCATTTTAACCACAGGTAAATTTTAGTTACGTTTTCCATAAGTACAGTACAGTGAAAGTAAAAACAAATAAATACAGCAAATACAGTCTAAGTTTACAGTGTACAATACTACTGTTGTTGGTAAATAAAGTCATCTGCATACATTTTTGTTTGTTTCTTAATATCTAGTCTTGTTTTTCTTTAGTGTTATGCATTGCTAGGTATACCTCTCTAATATCCAGAATATTTGAATACCTGGCAACCACTCAGTCCTGGGACTGCCAGATATGAAAGAGTTTACCGTACAAATGCAGCTTGGGACAGGAAAGAAACATGTGACATGACATGATTTAATATGATACAAACCTTTAATAAGCATAATAATAAACTTCTATTGTTTTAAGCTGCATAGCGTTCAGGGAACATACATCCTCTTTCAGTGGTTTTTCCTTTTTTGACATGTTTAGGAAGTTTTTTACATGTCATAACATTTTGTCCGTTTTGCTGAAATCTTTCCATGTAAAACAAGCATTGACACAAACAGACTGACATGTTGATACTGGTTGGCAACCGAATTAAAATGCTAGCACATTTGCATGAAGTATATAGCATGTCCCAGTTCTGAGGAAGCGAAGGAAATGCGGACGTCTCAATCTCACTTCCACTTCTGTTTCTCTCCCTCATTCTTAACCTCTACTCCCTGAATGCCATGGGAAAGTTGTCTGGATTTTTCCATTCAGGTTTGAAACAACAGGTCCTTCTTTTCATTCTCAAGCATTGTTTTCACATTCTGGGCGGGTCTCCCCTCTTTTCCCTCCACTATCTTGTTATCTTTATTAGTTCTCTCTCTTGTTTCCCCTTTTTTTCTTGCTTTCAATTTAAAGAGCAGCTGGCGGAGTGTTTTTCAGAACTTTAAAAATGTCATGTTGCTGTTGTGGCAAACGACTCCATGGAAGCTTAACCCCCGGCAGCTTGATATTTTGTCAGTGCAATAACAACAACACCAGTAACAACAACAACAATGATTATCACATCTATTATGGTTGCTGCGTCTGTCCATCTGTCTGTCTGGGCAAGGTTCTACCATGTTTCCCCGCACACACTGTACCATCTCCAGCCCCTTCCCCAGCCAACATGAGGCCCAGCCCAGACTCCCCAATGGAACACTCCCCACCCAATACAGGGCCTGATCCAGCCCCCAAACAGAGCTCCTTCCCTTGCCAGCACAGGGCCCATACTACAAAATTCTGCCTAGAACTGCCTTCCAGCCCAGTTTCCTCTTGCAAATGGAGCTGCAGCAAGTAATAGTAATTATAAAAATAATAAAAATATAAAAAATATATATAATAAAAATAATAATAATAATAATAATAAAATATAAAAATAAAAAAATAATATAATATAATAATAATATAGTAATAATAAAAACAGCAGTAATACCTCTTCTCTTATGCAAAGGACTTTCCACCAGTAGAGCTCAAAGTGCTTTACAAAGGAGGTGTGTCATCATTCCTGTTACACAGCCGGGGAAGCTGAGGAATAAATTGGTGAAGTGACTCACTCAGGATCACCCAGCAGAGCCGTGGGAGAGTCAGGAATCGGAACTTGTCTCCTGGCATTCAGTTTAGTGCTGTATCCACAAGACCAAATTGTTCCAGGGCATTGTGGGGTTTTTACTCGTGCTGGATTGTTTGCAGATATATAGCACTTCGATGGGTGGTAAATGGTGTAGGATCAAGGCTCCTGGTCCCTCCTGAGCACAAAGCCACACACTGCTTTACTGTTGAAGGGTTACTCATGGCTGCCAGGCCTTCCAAGAGTTCCACAGTATTCACTGGCTAAGAAACAAATATTCCAGGGTACGTTCTGGATGTCCTTTTAATTTCAGCCCTCTTGCCAGAAATCTAAGGAGGGGAGTTGAAGTCCTGATGAGAAAAACCCAAAACAGGGCTGGATGAAAGGAAATCCAAGCCACAACATTCAGACTGCAAATCCTTCTAAACCTGGGGTTGTTCTAGACAGCAGGTTGGTGCTTAGCTTTAATCAGAACAGTTCTTTCTTATGTGCCTCATCTGTCATGCTTAGTACTACAGGGAGACAAGCACAGCCACTTCAGATCTTGGGTTTCCTACCTGTAAATGTTGGCTGGAGTTTGCTAAACTTGACACACTGGTATCATCTGAGCTGGGGATTCAGGAATTCCAATGATTTGCTATGTGCATATCATGAAAGGAATTTCAGACATGACCTCCAAAGACACTAATAAACAGTGCCAGAGCTGGGATTTCTAATATCCTCATACTTGTTTGCTTGCTGCTTCTAGCCATGTTTGAACAGGAAATGGATGTTGATGCTAAATTACCAGACTCCCCTTCTCTTTACGTGTTCTGGGTGAGTTGTTATGACGGGCGAATAGGACTGGTCAAGTTGCCGGCTGTGGTTTTTAAAGGGCCTGAAAGAAGTTAGGTACACAGGGTTCCAAGAGTTCTTCCGGGTGAGGGGAGCCTGCTGCTGTTCTTTCTCGCCTAATGAATGGGATATGCAGGGAAACAACACTCAAGGCAGTGTGGCCTAGCAGTTCCAGAATAAAACGGGACGTCAACAGCATTGAGTCTATTCCACATTTTTGCAATTGTGGGCCAAATTGTGGTAACCTTGTCTTCAGTAGTATCTTACTGCATGGGCTTGTCTACACTAACCCCCTCCTTCGAAGGAGGCACGTAAATGAGCCCACTGGGTGAATAGCAATAAGGTGCTGCACTGCCTATGCAACTCCTCATTAACATAGTTCTTGCCACACGAACTTCGAAGTTGCTAGCATTTTGGGACGAAGGGAACTTGGAAGTAGCACGGTTACTTTGAAGCGCCCGCGGCGAGCCTCCTTGCCACCGCTTCGAAGTTAGATAAGCCCCTGGAGTAATATACTGTTCAGTCTGAGTATAGATAGCAGAATCTGGCCCTATTAATTTAGATAAAGTCATTTAATTTTTGACCCACTTTCTCAAAGCTATTTGACTACCCAACTCCCATTTCAAATGAATGTAGGTTAAGTTCCTATATAACTTTTGACAACTGCACCCTTTTTTCTTTGCCTCAGTTTCCCCCTCTTGTAAAATCCATCCCATGGTACTTTTGCGAGGCCTCATTCACTAATGCTTCAAAATCATAGGCTGGAGGGAGGTGTGGATGGGCCAGCAGTGATAGTGCTTACACTTGGAATGTGTCAAAAATCCAACAAAAGGAGAATTTTTGTTCCGTCCACACTCTTTGGGACACAACAAAATTTTGGTTTTGTAGCATTTTGACTGTTCTTTAAATAATCCCTCATCAAATGTTTTACGTGTGCTGCGTGGCTTTCTGAGAAGTCCAACTCATTAATAGCTGCAGTCTGATGAAATAAATAGTCTCCCAAGAGTGACAAGGAGGCCTGAACCACCAGGCTTCATGTGAGCTCTATAACCCACTTGCCCATGCTCCATCTGGACCTGGGAATGTGGAGGAGAAGGTCAGACCTCAACCTCCTCCTCTGGCCTTGGGAACGTAGCAAGACAGAGCTCAGAGACCTGCTGCTTTGGAGAACCACATCTTGCAAGGCCAACAGTGGCTTGGAGAAACCCGAGAGACAAATACACTTGCACATCAGGGTCTCTGTTGACAGTGTGGCAAGGGGAAGAGAGGCGCTGGGGTGGTTTGTCATGTCAACATAACCCCGCGATAGCTTTGAGTAGCCTTATTTACAGTTTCCCTGGGCTGTTTCATAAGCTGGTAGGCCTCTAACGAGAAAAACATGTTTGTGGAAATCAGAGACAAAATGTCCCCCTGGCCAGAGCTTTCATGAGTATTTGTTTTGTTGGACTCGGGTGGGGGGGAGCGTACAACCCTACGAAACCATTGCAATATTTTTTTAGCAAAATGTACAGTTTGACTTCAAAGTGGGTGTTAACCAATAGCAGAGTGGGTCAGGATGTAGGGCAAGGGTGGCAGGGTTGTAACCTCAGAAAGAAGTCAGCCAGGACATTTTTCTTACAGTTAACATTCGATCACTTTCCTATTGCATTCCTTGTCACTGGTATGCTGCAAAGGTTGTCTGCAATGCTCTTGGAAGCAGCAAGGGCAGCTGATTTGCTCTGGTTTTGCTCATCCTGTGGATGGTGAGGCAGCAGCAGAGTTATAACCATTGCTTCCCATTACTTTCTAATATCTGTGTCCACTTGATCCAAAGCAGAACCTCAACTTTAGATTTCTAGGTTTCATTGCCCTGGTTCTTGAGTACCTTGTGGTATTTGTCTAGTGCTCAGGAAAGCTGAGAATTCCATTCTTGGGTCTCCCTGTGTGTTTGTTGGCAAGACATTTAATCTCTCTTTGCCTCAGTTTCCCCATCTCTAAAACTGGAACCATCAGGCTTCTTTTGCCTCTAGCATCTATTGAGATTGCAGGTTCTCTGACTTTCTTTCATCTGTGAGAACTGGGATTTAAATGGTATTGTCAGTGTGTGCCTCAAGATATATGTTTTGAAAACATTTGCAACTTTTCTCATTTGCAAAACTCATTTGCAATTTTTTCTGCAGATAAAATAGAAACAACTTTGACGAGCACCAAGCAGGCAGGCAGGCAAACAGATTAGATGTCTTATTTCCAATAGTGTTAGACACACAGACATTGCCTAGACACACTGATTTATGCCAATATAACTAATGGTGTGATTTTTAAACCAATTCAGTTACTGGTGTAAACCTGTATGTGGACACACTTAAACTGATTTAAATCTGGCTTATCCAAATTCAGCTTGGGACAGGAAGGAAGGGATCCCATCTAACCCATGGAGTGGCAGCAGAGTCACGGTGTCCGAGCTCCTTTGTCATGAGAGAAAGTCTAGTGAATCCATTAAGGGTACATCTACACTGCAGGGAAGATCAACCCAGCCACAGTTGATCTGGAGTTTAATTTAGCACACCTAGTGGGGATGTGCTAAATCGAATTTACAGGGCGCCCCCATTGACTGCAGTACTCCTGCCCCCTACCAGGAGTAAGGGAAGTTGAAAGGACAGCAGGAAGTAGAGACAACGCAGAAGCCCACAGTAAGGCACTTTGACTTAGGTACATAATTGACGTAGCTGCAATTGTGTGCCTTATTTCAACCTTCCCCAGCAGTGTAGTGTGTAGTTGCGCCGCCTGTGGCTTCACGCACCTTCCATTTCGAGTCCCACCCCACCAGGCACTGGGAAACTGTTGCTCTCACTGCCGGCATGCCCACCCAGATCCTTGCCTTCTGCTCATGCAGCAGAAGAACTGCCCTTCAGACACACCATGGCAGGATTTTGCCCCTACCAGAGACCCCTGCTCTAGTCTCAATTACGCTAGCAGAAAGGCAGTGCCCCGCTACTGATTTCCATGAGGCTGCTCTAGATTTATGCTTGTGCAGCCAAGAGCAGGAGCTGGCGCTGAATCTTTTGTTCTTCCTCCTGTTCCAATCGCAGGCACCATCAAGGAAGCCATAGGCCGAATTCTGAAATCATTTGCAGGCTAATTAGAACAGGAGCCCCAAACAGCGGCTAGGGCTGGTGGATATTTTTGTTTTTAAACAGCCATTATAAAAAGGGGAAGTTGAGACTGGGCTGGTAGAACTGAAGGAGCGGGGAGTGTATTGGCTGTCAGAGGTCAGCCTCCCTATAGCTCTGTGATCAAAGGCTGCTCTCAGCAGCATGAGTTTATAGGCAGCCAAGACAAACAATGAACAACTTTATCTCTCTGTAGGAAAAAAAAAAATGAAAGCTACGTTCCAGGAAACTATTTCTGGACTAGACAAATTTTAGTTGATCTCTCTCTCCCCCCCTCTGTCTCTCATAATGAAGTGCTATTTCTAGATTAACGATAAGAGTAAGACAGCAAAGGGAAAGACCAAACTAACACAATGCACCATGTTCTTAGCTGGTCTAAATTGGCATCACTCCCTTAAAGACTAAGGAGCCCCACTGATTTACATCAGCTGAGCGTCTGGTCCCAACAAACCCCATTATAAAAGCAACGGGAGAGCTCTGATTTGAATCACAGCCAGTTTGATCCATTTTCCGAAGGTGCTGCCGGCTTTGTTCATAACTGGAATGTTGCCTCTTCGTCCTGTCCCAGCTGTGGCCTCATGCATCAGCTGGTCAGAGCACAGCTGGCCAGTTTCATGCTGATTCCAGAGCTTTTTTCACTGACTGGAGTTGCATAGTGAAGAAGGGAGGAAAAGTAATCTCCTTATCTGGATCCCAGAGGCAGCTCGCAAAGTTCAGAGCTTTTTCCTTCCTAGCTGTTGGTTAAGTGACCAGCCTTCTTTAAGATTATGGACTCCAGTGGTCTATGTGGTTATTTATCTGACAGAACATTCAAGTCATTCAGCCTTTCTATTCCAAACCCCTTGCTGCAAATTTCTTTACTGAGCTCAGATCTGGGGCTGGAAGGAAGTGAGATTCTATTAAAATCTGCAGGGTATTTGGTGTAGGTTGCCACCTGCTTCCATTGTGGAGAGCAATACTAATCACAAATAATGAGATCTTTAACTGGTGTAAATCAATGTACTTTTATGGACTTCAGTTTGGTTATGCCAATGGACAGCAGCTGAAGATATGGACCCAAATCTGAATCAGGGTTTCAACAGCCCATTCTCATTGAATCTCACAGTTGGAATTTAGGGTGTGGTCCAGTAGAAACATCAACACTTGCTATTAAATTCAGAAATCTAGATTATGAGCCCTCTGAAAATGAGTTGGGCTCTTATACTCGTGATGGAAGAATCCCATGCACTGCTACAGGCTGGGAACTGACTGGCGAGGCAGCAGTTATGCAGAAAAGTACCTGGGGATGACAGTAGAGGAGAAGCTGGATATGAGTCAGCACTGAGCCTTGTCGTCAAGAAGGCAAATGACATATTGGGCTGTGTTAGTGGGAGCATCGCCAGCTGATTGAGGGAAGTGATTGTTCCTCTTTATTTGGCACTGGTAAGGCCATGTCTGGAGTATTGTGTCCAGTATGGAGACCCTTCACTACAGAAAGTGTGGACAAATTGGAGTAAATTGGACGGTAGGGTCACAATTCAAAATGATCTGGATAAATTGGAAAAATGATCTGAGGTAAACAGGATGAAGTTTAATAAGGACAAATGCAAAGTGCCCCACTTGGGAAGGAACAATCAGTTTCACACATACAGAATGGGGAGAGACTGTCTAGGAATGACTACAGCAGAAAGAGATCTAGGGGTTATAGTGGCCCACAAGCTAAATATGAGTCAACCGTGTGATGCTGTTGCAAAAAAAGCAAACGTGATTCTGGGATGCATTAACAGGTGTGGTGTGAGAAGTCATTCTTCTGCTCTACTCTGGGCTGGTTAGGCCTCAGCTGGAGTATTGTGTCCAGTTCTGAGCACCTCAGTTCAAGAAGGATGTGGAGAAATTAGAGAAGGTCCAGAAAAGAGCAACAAGAATGATTAAAGGGCTAGAGAATGTGACCTATGAAGAGAGGCTGAAAGAATTGGGCATGTTTAGTTTGAAAAAGAGAAGATTGAGGGGCAACATGATAGCAGTTTTAAGGTATCTAAAAGGATGTCATACCGAGGAGGGAGAAAACTTATTCTTTTTGGCCTCTGAGGATAGAACAAGAGGCAATGGACTTAAACTGTGCAAGGGAGGTTTAGGTTGGACATTAGGAAAAAGTCCCTAACTGTCAGGGTGGTCAAACACTGGAATAAATTGACAAGGGAGGTTGTGGAATCTCCATCGCTGGAGATATTTAAGAACGGGTAAGATAGATGTCTATCAGGGATGGTTTAGACAGTACTTGGTCCTGCCATTAGGACAGGGGGCTGGACTCGATGGCCTCTCACGGTCCCTTCCAGTCCTAGTATTCTATGATTCTATGATTCTATGAAATCCAGCAGAGGGCAACAAACTTGTTAGCGGTCTTTGGCATGTGACTTGTGAGCAAAGGCTGAGGGAAACGTAAAACCAGTCATGCAGCACTTTAAAGACTAACAAAATAATTTATTAGGTGATGAGCTTTCGTGGGGTAGACCCACTTCTTAACATCTAAAGAATGATCTGGGAAATTGGTTCATTTAGTCTTCAGAAGAGAAAAAGGTGGGGGTAGGGGAGGATTTGGTAGCAGTCTTCTGCTACCTGAAGGGGGTTCCAAAGAGGATGGAGACAGGCTATTTTCGGTGGTGGAAGATAACAGAACAAGAAGCAAGGGTCTTAAGTTACAGTTGGAGAGCTCTAGCTTGGATATTAGGAAAAACTGTTTCCCTTTGAAGGTGGTGAAGCACTAAAATGGGTTGCTAAGAAGGTGGTGGGATCTCCATCCTTAGAGGGTTTTCGGGTATGGCTTGACAAAGTCCTGTCTAGGATGATTTAGTTGAGGCTAGTCCTGCTTTGAATAGGGTGGTTGGACTAGATGAACTCCTGAGGTCTCTTTCAACCCACATCTTCTTTCATTCTATGAATTTCTTTTCCCCCATAGCAAATATAAGTGTCTCAAAAATCTATGTGGACAGTAAACGCTTGCTCTTGGTCCTTAAAAAGTCTTATTCTGGACAGGGATGGATAAGTCAAGACAGAAAAACCTCCCTCCACCTTTTACTGGTTTCAAAGGCAAACTTGAACCACGCCACTTGAGATTTATTTTACTCATCATTATTTTTACTTTTTGAAGTAAGTACCAAAACTTGTATCCTTTCATATTCTGGGAATGGAAACCTGAAATAACATAAGAAAGTCTATTTTTCCAGAATTGCCAGCTGCAGAGACAGGAAGCCCTGAGGTACTTGTGAGAGAACCTATTATCATGGGATGCCCCTCTAAACACACACACAATTTTGTCACGGGGTTGGAGAGTTAAGAAATGTGAATCTTCTCATTTACACTCTTTATTAACAGTAATTACTTGGGTTTTTCATCTTGAGCTGTCAGAATAAAATCACGAGAAGTGACAGGAATGGAAAAGGGACACTCCCCAAATTTTATTTCTTCAGTCCAGTATCAGTCACTGCTGACTGCAGCAAGCTGTGGGCTCCTTCCCATCCTCCTTTGCTCTTTGATTTTTGTTTTTGATTTGTACAGCACCTAGCATAATTAATCTTGGTTCTCGACTAGGATTTCTCACTGCTACAGTAACACAGATAGTCACCTAATTATGTACACTACATAGTAATAACTCATTAAATAATACCCAGCACCTTTCACCCAGAGAGAGGGTGTAAACAGATGAGTGTCACTAGCCCCGTGGTACAGATGGGAAAACAAAAGCACAGCAGAGCCGAGGTTTTTACCCAAGCTCATACATGGAGCCAGTGGCAGAGCCAAGAATGGATCCCTGGTCTTCTGCCTCCTAGCCCTCTCTGGAGGGCAAATGCAGGGATGCGTCCCTCCCTCACCCCTCAAGTCTGTGCACAGGGTATCTCAACAGAGGGCAAGAAGGAAAATGTTCTCACCACCAGGCAATGAAGCAGCTGCTGTCTGGAGGCTACTTCTTCCCAGCGGCTGAAACATTGTTGGGCCTAACCATGGTCAAAGGCCCATCAGATGTGCAACCCTTCTGTGCAGGGAGTCCCTGCTTCCTCGTTGCACATTGTGGGACAGCACACCCTTTGGAAAACCCTGCCATCTCCAGCCCCATTCACCATTGCATAGCCACACCAGTTCTACGAGATCTGCACATCTGTGGGTGGGTGGAGCTTCATTTTCCCCTATACAAACAGCCGCCCCCTACCAGAGCAGTGCCCTGTAGTGCAAAGGCCTTCCTCTGACACACTGAATCCTTCCCCGTAGATACATGCAGAAGAGCTTCACCACTTTTTTCAGTGCATGCAGAAGGACAGTATACATCCTGTATCTTGTTCCTGCAGCAGTGTTCAGTCACATGAGCACTACCTAAGAGAGCAGTTCAGTGACATCTAGTGTGTACATACACACACACACACACACACACACACACACACACACACACACGAAGGGTTTGATTCTCCCCCATGCAGTCAATGAATAACTTCCCTGGTGCTAGTGGGAAGCCCAGAAATGGCTCTAAGAGGCACTAGGCCCAAGGAGACTTCTGGCAGGACAAGGAATTAAAGCCACAAAGATGGCCATGGAGTGGCAGATTGACTATATATCTTGTCAATGTTGATCACTTTTCCACACTTTAAGCCACGTTTGCTGAGAAATAAGCGGCCCAACATGTGAAAAACTCTTTTTCCAAAACCGACGTGGTTGTTTATTTGTATTGCCCTCGAGCTTTGGGTACCACAGCTGGGTCAGGGCACAGGAGTGCAAGGTGCTGTACAAACACAGAACAAAAAGACTGTCCATGCCTCCAGCAGTTTGCAATCTAAGGGTCTATAATTACTGCAGGTTCACAACACCATGATCGATTTGAGGGAGTTTGATTTTGCTAGGTCAGCGAAGAAGAGGCAAAATCGATCTCTCTGGGCTTGGCCATTGACCCTGGTACTCCATGCTGCCGTGTGGGGTAAGGGACATCGGCGTGAGCCTGAAGAGCCCTGATCTGTGCCAAGGAACAAAGCTGATCCTCATACGTCAATTCTAGCTACTCTAATACCATGGCTAGAATTGCACATCAGGGATCAACTTTGATCCCTTGTGTAGATGGGGCATAAGAGAGAGCAGGTGGAGCTAAACAGGTATAGGGGAAGGCCAGGAAACACAGAGGTGCATCTGGACTGCAGCCCACTACCAGTGGCATGTAGGGTCTGCGTAGCAGCTCTGGAGGGCAGTGGGGAAAGGAAGCTGCTGGAGCCTTTCCCAGCCCTCTGCCTCCCCACTCCTGGAGCTTTCCCCAGTGGTGGGGAAAGAGTCTGACAGGGAGGGAGTGGGACCCTCTGTTACCTTCAAAGAGGTGTAGAGCCCAGGGAGGCAGTGCTTGGGTGTGTAATGTGTCTAAGCAGTGCTTCACCTTCCCCACTCTTATTTATACCTGAGTGAAGCAGATGGACAGTGTCTGTACCCTCCAGACTGCCATGAGCAGTGTAGACATACCTCCTCTGTGCCGTGATGGGCAGGAGTCCCAGCACACCAGTGTCCTAACCACTGAGTTTCTTGTAGGCGTTGTGGAGGAAAAATGTTTGAAGGAGGGATTCGAAGGAGGACAATGACTAACAGTCCCACATCTTATGTAAAGTGTTGCACCAGTAGGTCTCAAACTGCTTTGCAGAGGAAGTCAGTAACTTTATCCCCATTTTACACACATAGGGAAACTGAGTCACCAAGCGGGGCGTGATTTGCTCACCATCAACCAACATGCTGGCAGCAGAGCCAGGATTAGAGGCTAAGTCCCGTAAAGGTTAGGTCACTGTGCTGGTTGCTAGCCCATGTGATGGGTGCAATGCTGTGTTGCAGGACTAGATATTCAGGTACTGTATCTATTGCACAACTACAGAGGTCTGGCAGCTAGGTCAAGAACAGCTATCCTAGATTACGCCAGATGAGAATCTGTCCCTAGTGCTTTAACCCCATCGGGAAAGAGAGACAGGCTGAGTATCTCTATCCGTGCAAAAGCATGAGCGGTGACTACCAAGGAAAAGCAGAGGCAGTTGCTGTGTATTTTGTTCTGTTCCAGGAGTGTTTTTACTGACTGCCAGACAGTGGCAGCAGCTAGTGAAACAAAGGGAACTAAACAGCAGGAGCTAGACTTTCCACTCTGTTGCTTTTCTGTTTCCACCTTCTCTCTTCCTCTGACTGACCTCCGTCGCTTCACTGACCCACTTGGTCAGCTGTGCTCTGTACAGAGAGTGTCAAAGAAGAGACAAGCAAACATGGAGCTGATGAATCCAGGACTTAAACCCACAAGGCGGTGATGCCACTGCTTTTCCAGATGCAATGTTAATTTCTGGGCTCCAGGCTTTTCAGGTGAAGAGTCCATTATTAATACGTCTGGGAGTTTCAACAGCACCGAAGGGAAGTAGGTGACCACCTTCTATTGTATTTTAATGTAATCCACATGCTTAACTCCCATAGGCTCCTTTGAAAATCCCAGACATAATGCATCTTGTGTAACATCTTTAAAACAAAGGTCAGTGTGGAGATGTCAAGGCGTGGATTCTGATCTCATTTACACAGTGTGAATCTAAAGAAACTCCCGTGAGGTCAATACTCTTTATTCACCAGTGTGATCTTTAATCCCGTGCAAAACTGGCCAGATTGTGGCTGTTACTTTAGCTGCCTTCCACAGCTCCAGGAGATCATTCAAGGCCGAGGGTTCTACTTAGACAGGACCAAGTAAACCTCAACCATCCTGCATACCTGTTTGTCTGACCTGTTCTTAAACTCCTCCAATGGTGGGGATTTCAAGTCCTCCTAGGAACACTATTACAGAACTTAAGTACCCTTATAGTTAGAATGGCTTTTTTAATGTCTAACAAAAATTGGTCTTGCTGAAGTCTGGGCCCGTGATTTCTTGTCCTGCTTTCAGTGGCCTTGGAGAAAAATAAGGGGAAGCTCTGAATGGTGTACCTTTCCAGCCCACAGCATAATGGACTTGGCAAGGAAAGGGGGATGTAGCACGGTTGCTTGTACATTCTTTCTAGCCACTAATGGAAGATACGCTGCTAGGCTAGCTGGACCATTGGTCTCACCCGGGATGGCCATTCTCACATTCTCAAATATTGTACTCACAATGGAATAATGCCTGGAGACATGTCATGCTGGGTGTGAATGCTGCTTTACTGTATGTTTTCCTTGCTCTTCGGTGTTTGTGGCACATGAGAAAATAAACTTAATAACCGTTAAGTCTAACTTCATACAGACTTTTATGTAGGATAAATATATGGCCCCTTTACAAAATGTGAATGTATGGTCGGGTTAAGATTTTTATCAGTCCCAATGTTCCCAAAAAGTGTTTTTGTCATTTTCATCTATTTTTTCAGACTTTGTTGCATTTTCACTTAAAGAACATACAAACTCCACACGATTTTTTAGTTTTCTGCAAACAAATGGTCAATGATTGGGTGGGCTGGGTTTTGTTTGTTTTGCTGCTGAAAATAAAAAGCAGGGGGTTGATTTTTCTTTTAAGAAAACTCGGAAAATAAAATGAAAAGATTTTTTTCACAATTTCTGTTTTTAAAAAAATGAAAAGCTTCTGGCAGATTCTATTTCAACTCCATCTCAGTGAGGAAATACACATCAACAAACTCGACCAAAACAGCATTCAAGTTTTGCTAGATTTATTCAAATGTCATAAACTATCCCACTGCAATTTCTTTTGTTACAAATGTGTTTTTCATTTCATATGTTTTGCTGTTGTTTAGGACATCATAAATTCTTCACTTGATATGAGACACTTGTGTGCTTTCTTCTTATGTGCACTCGGCTTATGTCATTGACTTTCTGCTCTATTTAGGCATTTATTATTTTGTTCATTGGATAATTTTTATTTATAAAATGTTTAGAAATACCTCCCAGCCCTACACCCCTTTCCTGTCAAGAACTGAGAGAGAGAGAGAGATGTAGAGCTCATTTATTTTTAAGTAACTGTAACTAGCGGCTTGATCAGCTAATGTAGTGGAAAATATGCAAACTGCTTGGAGGAGAGTGGATGTTAAAAATGTAATTTACCCATTATTGAGATGTCTCTTTCAACCCTAATGACAGGATGCATAACAAACATGTCAAAAACTTTGTTGCTTCTCCGAGCAAAACGAAATAATTGAGTTTTTACTCAGTGACAGATCTGCCCTTTGTGCACTCAGATCCTTGTCTGATTTACTGCATCTCTTTTCACTCATTTTTGTTGTAAACATATTTTTTCCTGGAGGGTTAGGCAAGTGGGGGTGGGGAATTTCTGGGTAGTTGATTCTCATTTACTTTTTTCCCTTATTGGGATGGACAATAAGCCACCTTTGTGCTTGCCAGGTCAGATCATCAGCTGGTATACATTGACATTAGTCCATTGACTCCAATAGGATTGTTATCTTGCCCCACTTGAGGAGCTGTCCCCCACAGTCAATGATGAAGGAGTCTGCACAGCCCTTGATCTAAGTTAGAGCAGCCCAAGGGGAGCTCTGATTTATGTACATGCCTTGGGGCAGGGGTCAGCAACCAAAATAACATGAAAAGCCTTTTTTTTTTTAATTTGGTAAAAACTCAATAATTCAAGAGCCACAATGCATATGAATATGAGATGGTCCTTAATAAATAACATTAAACCATACTTTTGGTAATCTCTATTATAAGAACAGTGCACATAATGATTTGTGATACGACACATGTTTACTGAAGGATGTTCACAAACTTTTTATATATTCTATTTCCTCACACTTTACCTATGTGTGTTTGAAGTACTATCTTCCTGACGTTCACTCCGGAGCTCACTTTAATTATGTCCATTTTACTTCGCGTTTAATTTCAGTTTTCTTCTTAAAATGGGTGTTGCCCTTCACAGCAGGAATGTCACAAACTTCTGTTTCCTTTTCAAAATCAAGACTTTATCAGCAACACAATCAAAACACTGATGCGGTATCACATCTCACAATGCACTGCATTTACTAAAGTGGAGTTATCTAACATTTCAAGAGCACAGATTGTTTGCTATTTAAAGCAGAGTTGTTCATTGTTGGGCTTTCAGATGGTCACTGTCTATTGAAAATAATCAGGAGGGCTTTTTTTACTTTGCAGTTATAGTGTCGGGAGCCACAAAAAAGTCCTTAAAGACCCTTGCACTGGGGTAAGCAAAAACTATGCATTGTTTATTAGTTAACAGGGAGACAGCATAGAACAGATTTGTCAGCACTGGAACCAGCAGCAGTCAGTACAATCCATGCTGGAGAGAGGGGGCTCAAAGGGAGTTCCCAAGCCAGGACCGTGGCCGTCCTTTGTCCCTGTCCTGCCAAATCAAACTGACCACCTGCCAACTGCCCAGTTCCAATTCAAACTTGCCAGACCCCTCCTCCATCCTTTGTCCTGTTTCCCGGGAAAGGGAGGTGTCACCTGGTGGCCTAGATTACAAAGAGCAGGAACTCCCATTGTGTTCGAGAAGCCTTCACACTGAAACACCCAGTACAACTATGTGCTGATGCTGTGCCTACGGGAACTGAGGCACCTACCTGGTGATACTACAGAGCCTCAGGAAACACACACAACCTAACCAGGGGCATAACATCCTCAAACACCACACTTCATCACACACACACCCCAATCTCCTCTTCCAAGCAATTCACCTACAACGCCAAAGGCTGGAAGTAAAGTCAATGCAGTACCTTTCTGCCCCTTCTAAACTACTCAGAGGTATTATAAGGGTCTGGTATTATCAGGACCCTTTTACTTTACTATCTGGGCACCTCACTTTACTCTTGTGAGGTAGAGCAGTGCTGTACGGATGGGAAACTGAGGCACTGATATTAAATTATTTGCCTCAGCTCATACACCAAGTCTGTGGGGAAGTAAATAACTGCATCCAGGTTTCCAAACTCCTAGGTTAGCAACTCTCGCCATTGGGTCATCCTTCCTCTCTGCTAACATCTGTTGTATATCCTGAGTCCCTCAGGGTACACAGGAATCAGGCCCCTTACTGTGCGACAATACCTGAGACACCATTTAGCGCCCTGTCTGCTCTGTGCACTCGAGCGCACATGGAGGGGAACAGGGCCTGCTCTTCCAAGGATCAAGAAACCATTGTCAGGGCCTGAATTCAGATTCTTCCCTTGTTGGGGTGCATTCAGACCCCCAAGCCAGCCTGCAAATCTTCTCTCTGTAGGCATTGGGAAGGGCCGATAAGATTACCTTTCCTTTCATGCAGCACTAAAACAAACCGTTCCACTCACTGGTGAGATCTCCGGGAAAACGAGCAGCCCAAAGCTCAGAAGCTTACAACCTTCCACACCAACGCATAGGCCCAGCTGGCATGAGATTAGAGTCACTACAAAACCTAAAAGCATTTAAAATCCCACCACCACCCCGCCCCCATAAAGCTGGCAGGAAACTTTGCAGATGTAGGACTCATTGGAGCTGCTGCAGACCATACGGTGATATTTAGAACTAATTCCTGTCAGCAGCATTTCATGGTGAGAATGCTATCACCCTGCCCCCAAAACATTCAGATATACAGGGGTCGGGTGAGAGAATTACAGGAGCCAGCCAATGGACTGTAGTAAAAAGGTTAGTGGCAAAACTGCCCATTCTGCCTGGCTCTTCTGTTCTCTTCTATTCCAAGGAGACCTTTTCTTTTCAGCTTGAATCCCAGTGTCATGTTCCCCACTTGCTGTATGTGAGGAATTTCCCAAAGAGGTCAGGTCTGCTTACAAAGGAAGTCAGAAAATGCCAGGGCTCTGCAGCACAGATTGCAGTGAAGGAGTGGCTGTCAAGGGAAGATTCACAGATCCATAGTATTTTTTTTAAGATGGGTCCAAAGGGTCAAGAGAGGGGCATTATGCGGCTGGACGACCAAGAAAAGTTGTCTGAAAGAAACGCTGGAGATGGGACTGAGGGACATCCTTAAGATTTCTGGTGCCCTGTGCAGCCGGAGCACCTCCACCTTCCATCGCCTGCAGGGAGTGGAGGGCAGGCATGGGGCTGAGAGGCAGAGCAGGGGGTGGGAGTCCAGGGGATTGGATCCAATGGGGCCAGGAAGCAGAGCAGGCAGCAGGAGCTGGTAGACTGGGGCCGCTGGAGCTGGTACTTCCCATGGCTGATGGCGGCCCTTGTCATGTACAACATAGGGCACTGCCAGAGGTACCTCAAATTTAGTTGTGCCCTACACAGCTGTGTTCACCTAAGGGTGGCACTGATGGGAGACCCTGAAACCTGCATGTCATTATTAGAACAACAAGAAGTCCTGTGGCACCTTACAGGCTAGCAGCGTACTAGTCCTGGTTACTAGACTGAAGATTTGTATTGGTAGGCTTCAATTGTGTCACCTAATGGATCTTTCTGGGAGGAAACATGGCAGATGAGTCAGAGGGTACTGTATTTCAAACTCTTCCGTGAACCGAAATATCTGGAAAAAAATCAGTTTTGTTTAGATCATTTCGAAACATTTAGTTTGGAAAGAACATGGGGGAATCTTAGGGGAGCCGTGGTCCATTTGATGTTTGGCATTTAGCCCGGAAGAGGAATTGAGAATGGGTCCCGTTGCCTTATTACCTGTGTGACTCACCTACAAAGGTAATGCTGATGTGCTTTTGGTGACTCGATGCGTATTAACAGCGACCTATTTTTCCTAAATGGAAAATGTTGGGATCCAAAGGAATGGGGAGAACTATAGAGTCGGTCCTCAATTGATGTGTTTGTGTAGATCCATGGAAGTCAATAAAGCTAGCATGGTTTATGCCTGCTGGAGATGTTGTCCTACGTTCAGGAACGACTAGATGTGAATTAGTGCTCTGAGCATTAGATAATAATAGCTCCATGTATTAAACAGAATTCTTTACCTGAAGATCTCACAAGACTTTACAGATCTTAAGATCTGCAACAGCCTTATAAGGCCCTATTTGAGTTTACTGTTCTTTTGCAGATAGCCTCTGTGACTCAGTTTTTCTTTGTAATTTGCTGAGAGCCATAAAAGAGTGGCAGGACCGGGTTCAGTAGCTCCATCTCCTGACCCCTAGGCCGATGCACGAACCACATTGCCATGTTTCCTTTCTCCCCTTCACAAGTTGTGAAGCCCCTTCAAAGGGACTTGCAGAGGGGAAGGGAAAAAGGAGCTGACATTTACCCCCCATTTCCACATCCAGGTCCAGACCTGAGGACACGAACTCCACACCACTCATAGAAAGGGAGGAGAAAATGGAAGTTTGCTGTAGTCAAAGACCAGCTGAGACCTACCAGACAAAGAAAGATCCAAACACCATTTTGCTGAGATTGATTTCATGTCATTTCTTCTTTCTACACAGAAAGAGCAACTTTATTTCCTAGTTTGTTTGCTGTGTGTGCCCCAAGAGAGAGCATCATCTGTGATGATGTCAGGGATCATTATAAAGATGTCACAGCGGTTATAATCTCTGCTCTGGAAGGTACATATGACCTAAAACCAAAAAAAAAAAAAAATCCTGGGCCCCAATCACATGCATGTTCTACTCGTTTTCCAGCAGAAAACGTCATTAAAGTAGGTAAAAATGTATATTATATTCATTGCCCCAGAGTAGTGTAAAAGAGACTTCATATAAATGCGAAATAGTGCCCCAGTGTTCATGCAAAAGTCCCTTGGTGGAAGAAAAATATGTACAATAGCTATACTGGCCGAATGGCTTTTCTGTAGCGTCACTGCTGGAATGTTTCTGCTTCTATCCATGCCTCCTGCTGAAAACAAAAGTAAAGGAAGAGAAGAATCAAGAACTGGCAGACTGGGCTTTTTAAAAATACATACAACGCAAGAGGAGGAGAGAACAATAGTAACAGGAGTCTGACAGACAATTTACATGCCATTAAAACTGCCTTTTAACTTCCCCCCGCCAAATCCCACCACCACCACGCAAACACACACACACACACAAACACACACACAGAGTAATTATTGTTTAAGGGGGGAAAAGTGGTCTGATTGTGAACATGTGCAAATGGCAGTTGCAGCCACATAAAACTGCTGCCTACAATAAGTATATTTGTGTAGCAATTAATGTGAGATCACAGGCTTGGCTTTTGCTAAACAGTAATGTCAGCATGAAGTTTGTTATGTGTGTCAAAAACCCAGTTCCCAAATGTGGAATACATTGGGATTGCTGTAATTCAATGTTTTGACACTGAAAAGCAAAGCTTCCTTCACTTCAGCTGAGGATTGTATCTAAAATACAGGTTCCAAAAATTTCCTTTCCTTGGCAGCTCTTTAAGGAAACTTTATGCAACGGGAATTTCAAGACACTTGTAATTAGATCATTCCAAAAAAAAACCAGGCACAAGGCATTTTTATTTTGTGTCTCAAGAAAGAGACACCTAATTTAAATCTCTCTGCATTGTAGAAGGGTTTATCTCTCAGCTTTGCTCAGTTGATATATCTTTTCCATTACTTTTCTGTTAGGGATTTATAGTAATACTTCTGTGACTCCAATACTTTTTGGAAAAGTTTATTACAGCAGCTGTTAAGGCAGAGCTGAGGCATACAAATAGTGCAGGAATATGCATTTACCAAACCTACAACTCCAAGAGATTAAATTACCAAGTACTGCTTGTACTGCTGCAAGTTTTTTCATGTTCCTTGTGGTCTTGTTAAGTGTGTGGATTTGAATAAAACTGTGATCCCTTATACTCTATTTCTGAATGTATTTTGAAGGAAAGCTGGAGTCTAGAGAGGCCAGGTTTTGGCGAGCATGGAGCTGGTTGAAAATTGCGTTCAAGGCATGTGTGTATGTGAGAGAAAAATATACTTCATTCATTATGCTCTCCCTCCACACACACAACACTATCTACACACCTATCAGGCTTTCATCACCCAAATGTGATCCAAGGGTGTTCAAAAAGTGAAACAGATCATAAATCTGTAGGTCTGGCCAAAACCTGGAAAGTTTTAAGAAGAAGGGATAGAGCAGGGAAGGGTAGGGATGGGGAAATGGAGAGAGAAAGTGAAGGGTTGATCAACACATTGTATCTTGCAGATGAAGCACCTTTCTCTGGCTTCATGTATCACAGTCATATTTTATCTCAGTGTCAGGTGGGACAATGCCCAACCTTTTCCCCCTCCTTCCAAGGAAGTTAAGACCAGATGTGTCCCATGTTATAAATGTTGACCAGCTGAGAAGAATGCCTGGCTAGTTCAGCATGATTTTCTTTAATGGTTTCCCCAGTGGTGGCGTGAATCTCACTTTAGAATCTTTCTTTCGCTTTCTATGCTGCTGCTGCTAACTTCAAGTTGTTTTCCGACAAGCTTGGCTTAGTATCAGTGGAACTGGGAGAACTTTAGGAAAGATGAATAATTGTCCAGCTTTTCCCCACCGCTCTGGACCAAATGAAATGCAGACACACTGGCATATTTATTCTGATTTAAAATGGATAGGGTCAGATTCTGATATCATGCTTCATGCTGTATAGCAACTTGTTCCATAAGCAGTCTCACCAGAATCGAGGGACTAGGTTTTCAGCTGATCTGAATTGGCAGACTTACATTTGCTTCAGAAGAGCCAGGCTATGTTACACCAGTGAGGGCCAAGCTCAAGGAGATTACTTGTATAGTGACAAGTATCGGGGGGATAGCTGTGTTAGTCTGTATCCGCAAAAACAATGAGACGTCCTGTGGCACCTCATGTTTGTCTATAGGGTGCCACAGGACTTCTTGTTGTTCTTGCATAGTGAGGAACCATGCGTCCAGAGAAGGGAGGCTAGCAACATTTGGCCCACGGTAGTGTTCGTATTAGAATGTCTCTTAACCACTTCTCTTGCTTCTGCGTAAATCAGGAGTCACTGCATTAAAACGGTTGTATATTAGAGGAAAATCAGGCTTCCTATACTTTCAAGGTGGGTCAGATTTTTGTTTTAGGCACAGTCCTCAGTGAGGGAGGTTGAGTGAAGAGTGCCGTCTCTGGGGAGCCTTATGCCTCACACACAGCTTTGAGCCTCTTCTTCCCTTGCTTCCTCCAAAGACAGTAATTTGCGGTGACTTATACTGGGAGCAAACTCTAAAGCCCACGTCCTCCTGGCTCTGCTGGACTGAGCAGAGAGTAGAGGCACTGGGCAAAGATTCCATCCATTCCCTGCACACACACACCCCACCCACCTACTTTAGGTAAAAAGGGGGCAGACGCGGCATCCACTTATGCTTGTATTTCAAAGCCTACATCTGTTACCCATGTAGTGGTTAAAGGAGGGATCCTTATTCACTTAAGCCAGCATGCAATGCACATCAGTCAGCCCTTAGTGATTATCAGGACAATGGCATACATAATGTAGCATGTACCACTTGTTTATGTTTAATGCAGCTAGTGAGTGAACCAGATTTTGTCTGTTCACAGAGGTTGTAAATTTCAAATTTAACCAAAAAACTGGGACAGAAAGAGCATGACAACTTTTTTTCTCTTCCACGGACTCTATGTTTCACCTCTTTTTTTTTTTTTTCCTGTTTGTGAAATATGCTTGGGAAGATCATGACATGTCCCCGTTTCTTATTGAGGATTATTTGCACATTTCTCCGTTGCTTGAATTTCATGCTTGAATCGATTGCGATATGATGGCTGTGAAGAGTCAGTAACTGAAATTAGACTTTCTTGTTGTATTGATTGATTACCTAGATCCACAGGGTGTTGTGCCTGATCTCTGATTGGTTGGTAACTAGCCAATTTTGAATGTTTCAACCAATAGCACCATGTGAAATTCTCTGTCAGCACACCTAGGAAACTAAAATTGGCTTTTGGGGAATAGTCCTGCGGGCAAAATCCAAGCTCTCGTGTGTTCATAAGAGCTCACCAGCAGTGTGGCCTGGCTGGTGGGTGGGGCCCATGGCAGCATGCAGACAGTGGGGCCCAGCCAGTGAGCAACAGATGCAATCACCAGTTGGAGTGCTGGGCCCTGAAGGTGCAGGGCCCAAGGTAAATGCCTTACTCACCTTGGCCAGCCAAAGGTGACAAAACTGGCCTTTGTATATGGCCTTTATTCAAGGAAAAGTTCTCCCCACTCTCTCTGCTGTGCACAAACTAGACCAAACCCTGAAGTCCTTGTGCGGACCAAGATTATCGCTTGCCAGCCCCATGTCTGCAGAAGGTGATATGGATACCGCAGTTAAATCCCATCTATGTTCAGGTGCACCAGAGCACAAGTGTAGCTCCTGGGCTCCCATGAACGCAAGTTCTGCAGCTCCCGTGCATGGGTTAGAGAAGACTGAAACAAGAGGGAAGCATGATGGGTTGGGTCCTCTTGAGACAGTCACCCAATGGGCTGATCATACCACTGGGCTTGCCTGTTTGCCCTCTGGGGCCTCCCACCACACTGTCCTGCTGGGCCAGAGGCTCTGGTGTCCCACAGCAAAGGTACAGATTTGCGGTAACACCTCCCAGTAGAGAAACAGACACTTATAAGAGCTCAGGTCTGGGTGGGTTCAGTTACAAGGATTTCACAGCCCCAGATAGGAGCAAAATCCCAAATAAATCCATCTTACTCTGTATAAAAGTTTTACACAGAGAAAGCTGATGAAATTCATTCTCTTTATCAATGAAAGAGAGAGACGCACAGCTGTCCCATGCCACCCCAATACCACTTATTTGCACTAGGTTTAATAATAAACAAAAGTGATTTTATTAAGTATAAAGATAGGATTTAAGTGGTTGCAAGTGATGACAACCCGATCAAAGTAAGTTACTAAGCTAAATAAGCAAAACACACCAGCTAAGCCTAATACACTAAGGCTGCATCTATACTCTCCCAAAAGGCTGATGGCTGATATGCAATTTTAGGTATGCCATTTGCATAGCTAAATTTGACTTTTTAGCAGTTCACTTTCGTGCCTGTCTTCATGGCAGCAGGTCAATGGGAGCGCTCTTCCCATCAAGGAGTTCCAGGGTCAGTGTTGACCGTGGAATGCACCATTTCACACATGTGCAAAACAGTGCCCTGGAAGATCAAATCTGAGCCGTCAATCTTCTGTGGTCAGGGTAGATGTAGCCTAAGAGAATTTGTTACAGATCATAGTTTCTCACCCTAGCTCTTTTCCAAGTAAAGTCCTTCAGGCCAGTCCATGTTCAAGTTACATATGTTCATATTTAAAAACATATTTCCCTAAAAATTATGAGGGTGCAGTGTCACAGGGAGTTCCATCACCACCAAGCCAAGGGGACAGGTTGCTGTGCAGAGCATTGCTTATCAAAGCCCAGGAATGGAGAAGAAGCTTCCCCTCTGTTTTTAGCCTCAGCGTGCAATCTGCACATCTAGCCTGGCTTCCCTTTTTTTTTAACTTGTCCTCTGAACAGCAAAATTCCCCAGAGGAGGACAAAGCCAAACCCCTGCCCCAGGTCCCATGCACTAGGCTGGGGAAAGCATAGATGCACAGATCTTCAGGCCAGGAGGAATTATTGTGGTCATCTAGTCTCAGCTCTGTCTGAGCACAGGCTGGCAAACTTCACCTAATAACTTCTGCCCACATTAGTTGTATTGCTGTAGCTGTCTACTGTGGATGTAGCAATGGAGACACTCACTCTGAAGAGGGATAGGGCTGGATTCTGTCCTCCCTGAACTGGTTGAACTCTATCCAGGGCAGCACATCTGAGCCTGCTTAATCCTTCCTGAGACAAAACACCCAGGCCCAGCTCTTCAAAGGTATTTAGGTGCCTAAACCTCATTGCAATCAAGAGAATTAGGCAGCTTAGTACCTTTGAGGATCTGGTTCCCACCGAGTAAACTTTTGAACAAGAAGAAAGTGAGAAAATACCAGGTTAGGGCCTAAGGGTTTGGCTCTGTAACCTATTGCTGAATTGCATGCATGCACCTACATATTTAGCAACAATCCCTAACAAAATTTCCTGAAACCTAATGCGGCTTTCTTTCCCACATGCTAGCCAGGCTGATCTTCTCCCAGAAGCAGCAGCTCCGCACCCCAAGTGAACTTTTGAACTTTACCCTTAAGCTCCAGCAAATTCGTTATTTCTGACACACCGTACGTGAATTGTTGCCAGTATGAAAAACAGAGACCTGTCTCTGTTCCCTCCTTTGCAGCGTCTCTAGTACAGCTCTCTGTCCTCCTGCACCCAGCAAAAAGCTCGGTGCCAGCTGCTGGCATCTTTTCAGGTGCGCTTGCAGAGACAGAGCAAGTCCCTGGACAGTACAGTGGATGAGTGCTATCCACAGTGAAACCAGCCTGCCGTCTGCTATGCTCCTTGGCCAAGTTACAGAAATATATTTTTTGTGAGCCTGATTCTGCATTAACTGTTTCCTAGGATATTTCTTTACATGAACATTGGGGCCCCCTTTGCTCAGCTTGAATTAACCCAGGCAGAGGTATTAATGAGTGGGCATTGTGTATATTTTCACCTTCCTAACTGTGGCCAGCCAAACCTAGTTCTTCATTTCCGATGTGAGGTATTCTGATCCAGCATGCCACACTGTGCCAAGCAGTTACTGAGTGAGTACTTGAGTCGTTCACTTTCCCAGCAAGTTCTATAAAACTCAGAACTGGATCCCAGACCCAAACTTTCCCAACATCCAGACGCATTCAGGTATTGTCTTTCAAGCCAGTACAATACAGAGTCAAGGCCTTGTTCTGCTCCCACAAACATAGGTGTAAAACACCACTGCAGGTCACAACTTGCACCTTTTTAAAATATGAAGTTCAGATTCAAACTTTCCCAAACTTCTGTCTCATTTGGAGCCATTGCTTTGGGTCAGGACAGTAACTGATGTTTTTTTCTCATTTCGTTCCCCTCCTCTGAATCTTACCTCACATGAGATTTATTGTGAAACTTTCCTTCTTTGACTGCCACAGTGGTCTTGTCTACACACAAATTTGTACTGGTTTAGTTGATCTGGTTTAGATTAGTGCTTTTAAATTTCAGTGTAGAAATGCTTCTTTCAGTTGATGAGGAATCTCTTTAAAATAACCAAAAATATGGAATGTTTAGCACACAATGAGAAGTACCCATAGAAGGCCAGGCACCAATTCAACTAAATCAGTTTTGAAGTAGTAAAACTGCCTTGTGGAAGCAAGTCCTAGGCTTTGTTTCAAGCAAACCAAGAGGGTCCATGCAGGCTTTATCACCAGCAGAAATAAAACAGTTTTAAAATCACACCTGGCATTAAACCAGCACAACTCTGAGGGTAAATCAGCCCTGAAATAGAGACTGTTTCCCATGGTGAATGTTAACAGTTGGCAGGGGACGGATGGCACTTTTGTTACATTTATAGTACATACCTTCTCCAAACAGCCCATTCCCCTGGGTGAAGTTGGTTAGCATTAGGTCTAGGGAAAGATGTGAGACTGACGGCTTGAGGGACTGCCGCTCTACTGCATGGACAGCACCAGTACAAGCAAAGAATGGTCCCTCGCCAGCACACCTTGGCCAAGAGCTGAGCTGCATAGGTGCCCCCTTAGCATCTGGATGGATCACTGCCAAGGGAATTTGGTCTCCAACGCCTGTTCAGCCTGCTGGCGCTCTTGCAGAAACTGCTGACAAGGGCATCTGCTAGTGCCGGTGGTGGGGATGGTTGGTTTTATTAAGGGTCTGTCTGGGAGCAAGTTCAGAGACCTAACTCATTTGCACACCATCCATGTGTGTCACTGAATGCAGCAGAATGTGCTGACAGAGATTCAATAAGTTGGTCTTTTTCGATATCTGGTGATGTTGTATTGGAGAAACTTGATGAACTAGATCCGTCCATCCAAGGAACCAGTCAATTTAGGACCTAAAATCTGAGCTGGTGGAATGAGATCTTTTAGCTTTGTTTTAGCTCAGTTTTCCATTTCTTTTCTTTTCATTATTTTTCATATGCTACATGCTCTTTCACCCCCATCCCCAATCTCTCGACCTCCTTAAATATCTGGGACAGGGGAGTGCATAATGTGTGAAGAAATAATTCTCTGTCTTGTAACACAACAAAGCAGTCCTGCGGCACTTTAAAGACTAACAAAATAATTTATGAAGTGATGAGCTTTCATGGGACCAACCCACTTCTTCAAACCTGAAATTTTCCAGCTCTGAAGAAGTGGGTCTGTCCCACAAAAGCGCATCACTTAATAAATTATTTTGTTAGTCTTTAAAGTGCGACAGGACTGCTTTGTTCTTTGGGGAAGACACAGACTAACATGGCTTCCTCCCTGTGGCCATATCTTGGAGCTGGTGATGGTGATGGATGGTGTAAAGGCAGGGGACATTTGTGCCACTCAGTTCTAGATCCAGTTGTCCTCGTATTCTTCCTTGTAGTTATAGCAATTGTCCTTTATCCCGCAAGTCGATCCACAGAGTCTAGAACTTGGTCCCCCACCCACCTGCCCTCTCTGGTGGTGAGTGAGATGAGGACCCACAGCAGATTCCCCCGACACAGCTGGGTTCAGGGAAACCAAAGAAAATGTGTACTGAATTACACTAGGGTTTTCACTCTGGGTTTGACTCATCCAGTAGCCGTAAGCTGCACACAGAAGGGTCAAACAGCCACCGGGGCGAAAAGGGAGGACAGCCAACGGCAGAAGATGCAGGGCCTAGGCCCTAGGGCATCAGCCCTTCACTCTGCTAGGATCACAGGGCTGCCCCAGCCACCAAGCCATGTGGGGCAGTGCTAAGGGCAGCTGAAAGGGATCTGATGCTCTGGCCGCCACCTCTGCCAAAGGAGCATCAATGGCGGGCAGAGCTCCGGGCCCCTTTGAAACATCCGCTGTGGCAGCTGCCGCCACAGCCCCTGCCCACCCCATCAGCAGGTCTGGCTGCACTGGGTATGCACGCGTGTCTTTATGCAGCATTTCTGGGAACTTAAAACTGGTACAACCCCAAGTTTGCTCTCCGAGCCTCAATTCATTCAGCATTTGCAGCATGAGCTAGTCCAAGAATGTGCAAGAATCTGTCCCTAAAAAGGCAGCTGGAGAAGAGGGGGTGACTGAACAGGCACGAAGGGGCTGGACAGTAAAACAGCACAACCCCTTGCACTTTACAGCAGTCTTTCCTTCCTTCCAGTCCAAATACCCCTGCATTACCTGAAACGTTTTCTAATAAAATATAGATGTAACTTTATCTGAAGTAAGTGCTGCAAATGTACATTAGATAACATGTAATTAATAACAGAAAATAAAATTTCCCCTATTATTAAAGCAAGGCCCCTCTTGGCCTTTCACCCTCATATAAATGTCTCTGGTTTTATGATAGCAATGGACAAAAATTAGAGCCTGTGTGCGTGTGGCAGGCAAAAGACTCACCTACCCATTGCTGGAATTGGTTTAGTTCCCCCCATCCACAGTTTATATGAAGTTCAGCCCCCAGATGAACTCAATCAGTGTCTGAAACTGAGCTGGTTCCTTTGACGAAAGGGTCTGTCTATATATCTCAGTGTAACTGTATCTATTTACATGGACAGAGCCGGAGAAAAGGAGCGAGCGTTTCTGTTGGAGTCCTTAATGCATTTCCAGGCTCAGAGAGATGCTGGAGGAATGTGTCGATGTTTAGGCGAACATGCAGCACACAGCTAGGAAGCAAAAAGGAGCTGAGCTGGGCTGGAATGGGTCAGCCTTTGTCTAGCAATACAGCTAAACCGGGCTGCTTGCAAGAGGGTAATTCCTCATTGGGAAGGCTTCTCCTGCTTCAGCGTTGGCAGATATTTTTACTTCTCATCAGTGCACAATCGTCACTTGACAAATATGCGTATCTATCTGCTGAAAGGGAAGAATTAGGGCGAAAGGGGTTTGAGGTCACGTGCTGTCAGCGAGGGCTATTTTTTTAGCCCATACTGTTTGTAGTGATGTCCCCGCCCCCACCCCAATATGCCTGTTATAAGTAATGCTACCTAGCTTTAAAGGTCACCAGGCTCTGTCTGATGTATAGGCTTCCCTTCTGATTCATTATGTTTGATGCACAGCTTTTCCTGGAGTTAACTCAGCCAACCCTTTGGGTTAATGGAAGCCACACCGTCTCTTAATCCAGTAGTTCGGAATTCTTGTGTTTGTGTTGGATGTCGAGACTGGGGCACAGTGGAAAAGCCTGGTCTTTTAGGGTCAGAGAAGTTCCTTTTGATCACCATCAGCGGAGATGTGAACCAGAGGTCATACATTCTCCACCAATCCTCCAGATCTACCAGACAGCAGCAACCATATCTGCTTGTTTCCGCCCCCCGCTGAAGTCATGCAGCGCTTCTCATTTTCACTCTCATGGGCCTAGAAACTTGTTCCACTTCTGCCACTGGCTTGTCAGAAACTCTGGACCATGAGGGACCATATCCTGTCATCTTATTAAATCATTTGAATACGCCCCTGAAAGGCACCGTATTCCCTGATCATCTTGGCGTTTAGCATCTTCCTGTCAGCATGATTGCGCTTCCCTTTGGTGACTTCCTGACTAAAAGAAGCAGAAATATTTGAGTCCTTCAGCATCATTTTAGCATTCAGCCTCGCTAATCCTCATCACATTACCTATGCAAAATATCACATAATGCACATTAATACCGCATGCTGCATTTTGATGATGGCCCCACCACGCCTCCTCAAAATGTAAATTCCAGGCATACCCCTTTCTGGTTTAGTAACAATAAAGGCACCCACAGCTCTGATTGCTGGGGGACGACCTCCTGGGCGGAGCTAAATGACAGAACTGACTCTGAAAACACTCATCTTTTGAGATGGAGATTTGTGGATGTTGCCATTAGAAACAAATCTGCTCAGACAGGGTCAGAATGGGCCTGGCTGGCACGTGGCATGTGTGTGCGCAGAGGAGGGAGACACGAAAGAAGCCTTTCCTCCTTTGTGCCCATCATACACCCTGAGCCACAAAGAGCTATCACTTCTATTTTAACCTCAGCAAAAGGGGTCAAAAGGCTTTCGCCATGATCCTCCCTATAAATCTCAGAGAGGAAGGATGGTCTAGTGCTTAGCTCCCTAGCCCAAGCTACAGGAGACGTGGATTCAATTTCTGATCTCCATGACTGTCCTGGGTGACTCTGGGCAAAGTGTTTAGCCTGTGTGTCTCAGTTCCCTTCTGCAGACTGGAGCTACTTCACAAGGGCATGTCCATTTACACCCCCTGAGGATCTATCTCCTCATAGAAAATATAGAGAAAATTATTGTGGGGTTGACATTTGAAGGGATGTTCAACATCTAAAAGTCAAGAAGGACTTCAGGACCTAACATTCAGAGGAGAAGATCTTCAGCTGGTGTAAATGGCATAACTCCATTAGCGCATCTGGAGCCAAAGGTCTTTCCCAAATTCTCCATATTGCTTACATGTAATCTAATGCTCTTCACAATGGTGCTGCCATAGCTCCATTGAGGATGTCACATGAGTTAGTTGCTCCTGGTTTCCACCACTTTGCACGAGATGAGAATTAGGCTCCAGGAAGTTTTGTTGTATTTCTGTTTTCTCACTAGCTGGTATTAACGGTTGCTGCTGGAAAGTGATAGGTCTAAACTGAGCCTTAGCATCTGGCCACAGACAATCTGAAATTTGTTTCATTTACACCAGGGTGGACTTTACCCTGGATCATCTGTTTTAAGAGTTCACCCAGTTCTTTGGTAGTGACTCTTGGAGCCTGGCTATGGTGCTAAAAGAATGGTGCTAAAAAACAGCTGGATAGTGATTGCTGTTTGGACACTGGAGGCCACATGCCTCCTCCTACTGCCCTGCCATCTGAAACAATCACAACTGGCCACTGTAGAAACATTTATGACATCAAACAGGATGATGGCCTCATGTGGAGAAAATCTTCCAGAGCGGATGATCACTGAAGAAACAAGAATGTTATGAATATCAAGGTAATTAAGAACAAAGGAAGAAAAATGCACAAACCATTGGAAACAGATGCAGAAATGTTTCTGAATAATGTTTCCATAAAGCATCAACACACCCAGAAGGCCCTGATCCAGCAAAAAATAACATATATACATAAGGTTAAGTATGAGAGTCAGTGGGGCCAACAGACACTGCGGGCCCTGCGTAAGTTGGGAGGGGGAAGCCTGGTTCTGTGCCCCGGAAGGGGCAGGACCAAGGGAGGAAGAGGCGGATCCTAGGGCATTCAGTCCTCCTTGCCACCCGGATCATGGCACAGCACTCCATTCCTCTGCAGCCTTGCATTTCAAAGGGGCCCAGAGCTCCCGCCTCCATCACTGGCAAACATTGGGCCTGGGAGCAACTGCCCCCATTGGCATTCTCCCCCATCAGCAGGCTTTATGAGAGTTATGCCACTGAAATCAGGAGAGAAGTTGCACAGTAGATGGGCCAGTTCTGCAGGCCATGCAGAAGCACAACTTCTCAAGAACTGAGAATTTATCTGTCATGAAAATTAATGAAAATTAATGCACCAAAGTTATTTGAATCATTTATCCCTATGTCAAGCAAACAGATAACAAACGGAGTTGATGGAAATAGAGAAGTTTCTGTCTGAAGCAAAACTGGATTTTTTTTTCACAACATTTTTTTTTTCAGTCTGCTCCCTCTGTGAACTTCTGCAAAGTTCAGGGGTACACCCTCAAGTGATCCAATAAAAGCTTTCGAGATGCAACTTGGGAAGGACCAGAACTGGCTTTCAGAGCACATTCACTGCTACATTCCATCACCAAAACAACTTCCTCTCCACCCAAAATTTAAGGAACAAACATCCCAAAATTTGATAAAATATAATGAAATGGAAAAGAGAAATTAAAGCAAAGTCAGTGTATGTTACAGTTCCAAACAAGTCACATTAAGGACCTGCTCGCCCTTTTCACTGATTTCTGTGATAAGGAATATGCATGCATAAATAAGCAAAGGTTTCTGATAGGGTTGATTTGAAATTGTTTGCTTATTTGATGGTGCCAAATAAAAATAGCTAAATAAATATCAGTGAAACGGTTTATAGTTAGTACTCCTGGGTCCATTTGAAGTTGCACAGCAGGAAATGTTAACTAGGCCATATTTATTTAGTAGTTATCTAAACTGGAATTTAGCCAGAACATGAGGGTTAAGACTGCTGCTCTTGGTGAAAGTGCCATGAAATCTTTAAAAAACAATGAGAAGTCCTGTGGCGCCTTATAGACTAACAGATTTTTGGGAGCATAAACTTTCATGGGCAAAGACCTACCTTGTCAGATGCATCTGATAAAGTGGGTCTTTGCCCACAAAACCTGATGCTCCAAAAAATCTGTTAATCTATAAGGTGCCACAGGGCTTCTTGGGTTTTGCAGATGCAGACTAAACACAGCTACCCTTCTGATACATGAAATCTTGATCATATGTGGCCATGACCTCAGTCTTACACCTCATCCAAAAGGCATTACCTCGCATAACACAGTGACGGCATTACGATATGATAAGTGGATATTGGAAAAGGCCCATCTACTGAATCACTTGGAGTTAGTTTAAAAACCTGATTCCTAACTGGTTTAAACTAACTCAAATGAAGTCAGGTCTAAAATAAAATAAAAGTGTCCACATGGTCCTTTGTTCTGTTCTAATTAAATCTGTTTAATAGCACACCTTACTTCACAGCAAAGCAACTTTCTTGTGCAGGCAGAGTTTTAACTCCAGTTCTCTTGTGCTGTTTTCCTAAAAGAGCGATGTTGGAATTTCTCTCTTCAAATAATTGTGCCAATATTAAGTTGTAGCAGCAGATTTAGGCTGTGTCTACACTAGCCCAAAACTTTGCAATGGCCATGCAAATGGCCATTTTGAAGATTACTAATGAAGATTACTAATCTTCTAATTACTAATGAAGATTTCGAAGATTGCTAATGAAATCAGCAGATAGGGATAAGGGCATTCTGAAGTTCCCTGGGTCCTTTCAAAAAGTATATGTGGTCTAAGTATGGTGCTGCTGCTAGCTCCTGTAATTACAGGCTAATGTTTATTAATGACTCCAGAAGAAAGGGAGAATTCTGTCAGGATTTGATATGGGATTTTTGTGCTTTCCATTTGCTTAGATTCTTGAAGGTTCACCAGGGCAAAATTGGCTTAACGTATCCAACCGAAAACAATAGACACAATAATAGCACTTCATACGATTTCATCTTGAAAAAATGGCAGTCAGGAATGTTACTCAAGGATCGCACAGGCCTGTGATTCTGTCGGGTCACTCCTTGATCACTGCTGAATTTAGGTAGTGTCAACACCCATGTTGACAACGTTAGCATGAACATTTTTTTTTAATGATGATTATTTCAGTTACAAACTGGATGAGTAATCCCAGCTGGCCGATAAGAATCAAGCATACACAATGTGGTTGGTCTTTCTCAATATACGAAAGCCTGAATCTTAGGAGAGACAGACGGAGTGTGCATGTGTGTGTGAGAGAGAGAGCCACCATACATCTAGTTTAGATATGGGGCCTGATATGATTCTGCTTAATTGCCTAGGATGTGCTAGCTAAATCAGACCTAAATTTAACATCTTTCCAAGTGTGGATGCAGGGTAGCTCCTTGTGACCTCAATTATATGGCCTTGATGCCTTCAATTAAGAAATAGCTGGCCCTTTCATAGAATCATAGAATACTAAAATTGGAAGGGACCTTGAAAAGTCATCCCATGGCAGGACCAAGCACTATCTAGCTCATCCCTGACAGATGTTTATCTAACCTGCCCTTAAATATGCCCTGTTAATGTTCTCAATATGGGTGTCAATAGCACCTACATTCCACAACCTCCCTAGGCAATTTATTCCAGTGCCTAACCACCCTTAAGCTGCGTCTACACGTGCACGCTACTTCGAAGTAGCGGCACCAACTTCGAAATAGCGCCCGTTGCGTCTACACGCGTCGGGCGCTATTTCGAAGTTAACTTCGACGTTAGGCGGCGAGACGTTGAAGTCGCTAACCTCATGAGGAGATAGGAATAGCGCCCTACTTCGACGTTCAACGTCGAAGTAGGGACCGTGTAGACGATCCGCGTCCCGCAACATCGAAATTGCTGGGTCCTCCATGGCGGCCATCAGCTGGGGGGTTGAGAGATGCTCTCTCTCCAGCCCCTGCGGGGCTCTATGGTCACTGTGGGCAGCAGCCCTTAGCCCAGGGCTTCTGGCTGCTTCTGCGGCAGCTGGGGATCTATGCTGCAGGCACAGGGTCTGCAACCAGTTGTCAGCTCTGTGTATCTTGTGTTGTTTAGTGCAACTGTGTCTGGGAGGGGCCCTTTAAGGGAGCGGCTGGCTGTTGAGTCCACCCTGTGACCCTGTCTGCAGCTGTGCCTGGCATCCCTATTTCGATGTGTGCTACTTTGGCGTGTAGACGTTCCCTCGCTGCGCCTATTTCGATGTTGGGCTGAGCAACGTCGAAGTTGAACATCGACGTTGCCGGCCCTGGAGGACGTGTAGACGTTATTCATCAAAATAGACTATTTCGATGTCGCAACATCGAAATAAGCTATTTCGATGTTGGCTGCACGTGTAGACGTAGCCTTAGCCTCCCTTATTACAATTTAAGCCTATTGGTTCTTGTCCTATCATCAGAGGTTAAGGAGAATAATCTGTCTCCCTTTTTAGGAGCTTGAAAGCCGCTATTTTATCCCTTCTCAGTCTTCTCCTTTCTAAACTAAACAAAGACAGTTCTTTCAGCCGTCCCACAGAGGTCCTATTTTTAGACACAATATTCCAGTTAAGGCCTAATCAGCACAGGTTATTGTACAATCACATATTGGCCTGGCTATAATCACTCCCTTGAAAAATTGTTCTTTTCTGAACTCAGATTTAAAGAAACCCCTGCTCTTCAGACCCATGGGAAGTTACCTGTCACATTGCATGACATTTCATGCACAGTTACATTTTTAAGAGGTGTTCTACTCTTTGAACTAATTTTTTTTTTCTCTATTCCATGCTCAGGAGCCTCTTCCAAAAGGCAGGCACCTCTTCCATATGCCAAAAACGCTGCATGGGGGGATTTGATCTTCTGAGGACAGGAAAGGAGTAACCATGTCAAACCATTGCAGAACCCATCTTGAGCAAATTAAGTTTGTCTAAAATTCATTCAGCCTCTAAGGTTGAATAGAAGATGAAAGTCTTAATGCATCACATGCCCCGGCGTAAATGGATACTTTCCCTTTAAAAGGCCTTGTTGATGTAATGTGAAAGGGAACAACAGTTGTTAGGATTCTGAAAGTCAGGACTGACTCCGATTAATCACTACTGAGATGATTTGAATCCTGAGCCATGCTTAGTCACCTTCTCTGATATTCTATCCTTAGCCTCTCTGTAAACTGAGGCATGATTGATATCTGCTATGCAGCAAGTCTTCAAGGGAAGGCAAAGCCACCTCAGTTGAACAGAGAAGCAAATTAAATCAAAACTGTGCTGGGGGGCGGAAAGATCACTTTCAGAAAAGCGGCTGGAAGGAGTGGTGGTGCTCTCCCTGGGGCGTGGGCACAGATTTGAGCACTGACAAAAACCAGTCCCAGGTGTGGGTGAGTGGCAGGGAGAGGAAGGAGCAAGTTTCCCAGGGAGAGTTTGGCATGAGATAGCTACAGGTGCCCTAGGCCATCTCTCAGGGATAGCTCAGTGGTCAGAGCATTGGCCTGCTAAATCCAGGGTGGTGAGCACAATCCTTGAGGAGTCCATTTATAAGTCTGGGACAAATAGATTTAAAAAAAAAAATCAGCCAAGGATGGGGCTAGGTCCTGCCCTGTAGTCAAGGGACTGGACTCAATGACCTCTCAGTTGTCCTCCACCCCTGGGAGATATGTACTAGACCCATCACAGGCAGGTTTGCATCCCTGAGTTGCTCCTCATGTAAAAACCTTCATACAGCCACTCACAGGGTACAGCCAGGGGTGGTTACCTAGGGCCTGTCCACTGAAAAAACAGCTGGAGGGGCGAGTGCCGCAGTATGACCAGGGATTATTTCAGGGGGGATCCTTGTATCTGCCACGTGTGTTCGCCAACTGATGTCCAGGTTTCCTGACTTCTACAAGCTGCCAGCGCTGGGCAGGGCCTTGCTGGCGGTTTCCTCTGCACTCCTGGATTCAGCAAGGGAGGGCAGGTACTGCCCGGGTTGAAATTGCCCTCCCCTTGCACCAGGGCTGGGGGGCAGCTGTGAGTGGGGCTGGGTTAACTGCTAGCCCACGTGTGACACGGGCTCCCCGAGAGATCTGAGGCCATGCTGCCCTCTTTGGTGCCCCCTCCCAACTGCTGCCCAGAGTCCAGGCCCTCACCCTCTCGGGACTCGGTTTCCCAGCCCCTTGCCAGCCCCAGGTCCTGGAGTGCTGTACTCAGGGGCTTTGATTTCTTAGGGGAAGGAGCGGGCCTTTATTTACTTATTTATTATCGGTTGTGAGGGGCAGACGCCTGCGAGCCTCCAACCTGCTCACGTCCCACTGCGCCAGCCTCGGCCACCGGCCTTTGCTGCGCACCCGCGTGTTTGCGACACGGCCGAAAGCCCATGGCGCCCACGGCTGGTTGCGCCGCTGGCAGTTTCATCGGCCCCACCGCCTAGGAGGAACGCGCCTGTTGCCTGACACTCGCCCCAGCCCCGGCGCCTGGAGCGGAGACCCCGGGCTGGTGCGCAACGGGGCGCGGGGCTGCCAAGCGTCTCCAAGGCGCTGTGGTGCCTGGTGCGTCCCAGTCCAGCGGCGGGTCAGCGCAGGCCTTTTGCAGCGGGGCTCGCCAGCCCTCGGTGGGACTGGGCTGGCAGCCGCCGGCGGAGGTTATCGCCCTGCGATCAAGGAGGCCACAAGCGAAGCGGCGGGAGCGGCCCTGGCCAGAGCCCAGCGCGCAAACTGTGTGCACAGGGCGCCCCGCTGGGTAGTTTTCCGAACGGCAGTGGCGCGGTGCAGCGCCCGGCCTGCGCCTACCCTGGGCTAACCGCGGACGCACTGCGGGTGACGGTGCCTAAGCTGCCTGGCGCGGGCCGGCGGTGGGAGTGATACTGGGGTGGACAGGCCAGGCTGGGGGGGCGGGGGCTGTAGCCCAGCCGCGCCCAGAAAGGAGCTGGCGGTTGGTTTCACCGGCCCCGCTTTCTGGCAGCGGCGCTGCACGTCGGGTTTTCAGCCCGGCCCCGAGGACGAGCCGGGGATATCAGCGCGTCTCACGCAGGACTTGGGTGGCCTGATTCTCCCCCAGCCGAATCCCTGGGCTGACGCCTCCGGTGCCCGGCCCCCGGGTCGGCCACAGGGGCTTGGGCAGGGCAGGGCAGCTGGCCGGGGCGTTTCCCTGGAGCAGCTCCCGGGGAAGCCATGGAGGGGCACCGAGAGCTTCCCCCGGGCAGCCCCGCGAGCGGAAACCAACCCCGTGCGGCTCTGCCAGCTCCCGGCGCGGCCAGCCAGGAGCGCAGCCCGCGGGGCGCGTCTCGGCCGCCCGTGGCTCTGCATTTCCCCCTCCGGCCAGTGCCCCTGTCCTCGGGCTCGCTTCAGGGCGCGGGACGCGGAGCAGCGGGGCCGGCCCAGGAGCTCCCCTTGCCGGCACGTCTCCCGGTCCTACCCAGCCCAGGCGGGGCACCACGCACCAGGCAAGGGGGCTCAGTACCCGCGGGGGACTCCCTGCCCTCCCGCGGGGCTGGCTCTGAAGGAGGAAAATAACCAGCTTCAACCCCCCCGCAGCCGCAATTAATGTCCATTGATTGTGCTGCCTGCTTAAAGTCTCCCACAAATCCCGTTTCCTGCCCCCCCGCCCCCGCCCCGCCGCCTTGCGAGCCTGCGTCTTGTCACTCAACGGCAGAGCCCCTTCCAAGCTGGCCTCCTTTGTGTTCTGCCTAATTGTGGTCCCCGGTGGACCGGCTTTGATGGATTTACTCCCTTTCATCAGTTCCCAGTTACGTCCCCTGGCTTTGCCTCGCCAACACTTCGGGTGGGGGACGCGCCCCCGCTGGAGCGAGCTAGCGGGGCGTTTGGCCCGGCTTTCGGGGCTGGGGGGGGCAGCTTTCCTTTCAGCCTGGCCTTGGGGGGGTCCCCTCCTCCTCCACCCCGGGGGGTGTCCCCCCTCTCCCAGCCCGCACCCCCCGCAGCCGCCGCCTTGGAACAAGTAGTGACATTTTCACACGGCTGTAAATCCGCGGCCGTTCCAGGGCCGGTGCGCGGCGTTCCGAGCGCAGCGCGCAGGGCAGGGCTCGGGGAACCGAAGGCGGGGGCGCAGTTACCCTCCTGGCGCGCAGGCACGGAGGGTGTTCGGGGATAAATCCTGGGCAAGAAGCCCCGGCGGCCTGGGGCCGGGAGTCGGGGCGGGGGAAGGGCGGGAGCTGGGGAAGCCGCAGGGTTTGCACTGAGGCCGGGCTGGGAACCGGCTAAGCGCGGAGGCGGGAGATGGGGAACCGTGGCGGGCAGGTCCGGGAGCAATGGGGTGGGCGAGCTCCCGGGAGCTCCCCGTCGGCTGCAGCGCGGCGCGTGGGGTTCGTGCGCACAGCGCGCTGCGGGAGAAACGGCAATGCCTGTATCCGGGCGTCGTGTTTCTCTCTGTCGCTGTCTGCCTGCGGGGTGTGTGTGTGTGTGTGTGTGTTCTCTATCGCTGTCTGCCTGCGGGGTGTGTGTGTGTGTGTGTGTGTGTGTGTGTGTTCTCTATCGCTGTCTGCCTGCGGGGTGTGTGTGTGTGTGTGTGTGTGTGTGTGTGTGTTCTCTATCGCTGTCTGCCTGCGGGGTGTGTGTGCGTGTGCGTGTGTGTGTGTGTGTGTTCTCTATCGCTGTCTGCCTGCGGGGTGTGTGTGTGTGTGTGTGTGTGTGTGTGTGTGTGTGTTCTCTATCGCTGTCTGCCTGCGGTGTGTGTGTGTGTGTGTGTGTGTGTGTTCTCTATTTCTGTCTGCCTGCGGGGTGTGTGTGTGTGTGTGTGTGTGTGTGTTCTCTATTTCTGTCTGCCTGCGGGGTGTGTGTGTGTGTGTGTGTGTGTGTTCTCTATCGCTGTCTGCCTGCGGGGGGTGTGTGTGTGTGTGTGTGTGTGTGTGTGTGTTCTCTATCGCTGTCTGCCTGCGGGGTGTGTGTGTGTGTGTGTGTGTGTGTGTGTTCTCTATCGCTGTCTGCCTGCGGTGTGTGTGTGCGCGTGTGTGTGTGTGTTCTCTATCGCTGTCTGCCTGCGGGGTGTGTGTGTGCGTGTGTGTGTGTGTGTGTTCTCTATCGCTGTCTGCCTGCGGTGTGTGTGTGTGTGTGTGTGTGTGTGTGTTCTCTATCGCTGTCTGCCTGCGGGGTGTGTGTGTGTGTGTTCTCTATGGCTGTCTGCCTGCCTGCGTGTGTGTGTGTGTGTGTTCTCAATCGCTGTCTGCCTGCGCTGTGTGTGTGTGTGTGTGTGTGTGTGTGTGTTCTCTATCGCTGTCTGCCTGCGGTGTGTGTGTGTGTGTGTTCTCTATTGCTGTCTGCCTGTGCTGTGTGTGTGTGTGTGTGTGTGTGCGTTCTCTCTCTCGCTATCTGCCTTCGCGGTGTGTGTGTGTTTGTGTTCTCTCTATAGCTGTCCACCTGCACGCTCTGTGTGTGTGTGTGTGTGTGTGTATGTTGCTCATGTGGATTGGATCGAAGCCCTGGGGGACTGGGGCTTGGAGCTGGAGAGGGGACAGAGGATTAGGCCTGACTGGAAGATGGGGCAGGTATGGGAGAGGGGCCAAGTTACTGGAAATGAAGCTGGAACAGAGTTGTGAGCGGAGGCGGGGACTGGCTGGCTTAGGACACAGCATGATGTGCTGCCTTATTCCAGAGAACCCCTGACTCATTCCGCGCTTGGAATGGGCCAAGCGGTGGAGATTAATCAGGAGGTGGAGGGAAGAAGATTGTTACCTGGCCCCACCTCCTTTGTTGCAAGGAAGGTGTGTAGCAAAGGAAGGAGGGCCCAGCAGGAAGAGAGAGGGTGAGTTCACGGCTAAGGCTGTTCTGGAGAACTAGGCCTCCCTGTGCCGCAAAGAGCTTCTATTACGCAAAGCAAACCACTGGCACCACTCGTCACCAGCCGTCACTAATGGCATGCCCAACCTGAGACCTTGCCTTGCCGAAGCACTGAGCGCTCACAGGAGCGACATAAATCCATGGGGTGCTGTACCTTGAGCATATAAAGTGCTGTATAATGGGACACACTGAAAAATCAGGCCCTTGGGGCACCCCAAATTAGTGGGCACTTTTGTCCTTTGTCCCTCTGTGCCTTAGTTTGCATCTGTAAAGTGGGATCGCAACCCTTCCGCTGGCAGCAGAGGTGTGAAAAGAGAGGTCTAAAACTTTCTGATACACTCAGATATGAGACCATAGCCAGACCAGAACAGACTCAATATTTAAGGCATTATTAATATTAAAATATTATATTTTATATAATAAAATATAATATATAATAAAATAAAATATTAAAATATTGAGTCTGTTCTGGTCTGGCTACGGTCTGAAGAAGCGGGTCTGTCCCACGAAAGCTCACCTAATAAACCATTTTGCTAGTCTTTAAAGTGCTACTTGACTGCTTTTTGTTTTGATAGTGTATAGACTAGCACGGCTTCCTCTCTGTTACTATTCAGATATGAGAGTGATGAGTGCCAGACAAAAGCCCATGGAGATTCATGTCGGTATTGTTGTTGCTATTACTGTTTATTCTTAAAATATTAATTGCAGGACACGGGGCACTCACTGAACAATAAGCAGCAAGCAAATTATTAAAGAGCTGAATGCAATCCATTCAAGTGGAGGATTGCAAGAGGGTGAGGAAAACAGTGTGTGATCTTGGCATTAAAGACTGTATCATAATGGAGATTCAGAGCAGGGAAGAAATGGATTCTGGCATTTCCTAACTTGTATGTTGCTTGATTTTGAAGTTTAACGTTTTTAACATAACCCTGGGTGGGCATATAAACACAGGTATAAAGGCATAGTAAGTATATAGAATACATAGCTATTTCGTCTCTAATGCGTATTGATTTGGAATGCCCGACTTAAGACCTGCAAAAGAGGCCTGATTTTCAGAAAGTGCTGAGCTTTCATCTCTGAAAATCAGGTGTCTTAGCTTCGGAACTCTGACATTGTCATTAGTCACCCCGCATCCTCACCCCGTGACATTTTATGGGGAGACAGAGGCAAAGGTGGAGAGCAACATTCTATATATATTTGACATTTGATACAATTGATAGATTTATTTGTTCAGCCCCATGCTCTCTGTTGTCTCTGTGTTGAACTCACCTAGATCTGAGTGACCTGAGAAGCAGGCCATGTTTACTGCTGTTACTTTGTAGAAACTGTTGCACAACAGATGTTTGCAATCCAATGTAATCATTTGATTAGCTCTACAGTGGGCCCCAGATGGTTCATGAGACTAAGAAGCATTGTGCTCTGAGGCCTGTGTTTGTGGAAGGTGTATATTCACATGTGTACCTGACTGTATGCACAGAGAGATCTGTGTTTGTATGCATGTATACATGTGTATAAAACCGTGAAGTTGTGCCTCTTGGAGGTCGCATGTTTTCTTGCATGTGCCTGTTGAAATTCCTCTGTTTCTGTCTGTATTTGAGTCCATAATTACCCCCTTAGATTCTTCTATTTCCTAAGATGAAGCTAGTTTAGGCTAGTCCATTTCCTGCCCAGTTCCTACCATCATTGTTCAATTTCACTTTATTCTGACAAACCGTTACATTTCTGAATGGAAGGCAGCAGTATGTGAGCAAGCCAGAGCCAAACTGCCAATACACAGTTACTAGGGCAGTGGTGCCCAGCCTTTTCACCAACCAATCACCTCTCAAAGCATTTGCAGACCCTCATGAAAGCCAATTCTATCCACTATGTACGCTTCATTAAATGAAAAAGGAAACCACAGCATAGATTTTTGGACAGCAATTAATAACATTATTGGAAGACATTTAATTTAAAAATAATAATTAATTGTACTTTCACAATTTATTTAAAACTTATTTTCTGTGATCATTTTTATTTATCTTTTTTTTTTTTCATGGACGCCCTGCAATACCTTCACAGACCCTCAGAGGTCTGTGGATTCCCGGTTGGAAACCCCTGTACTGCACTAGAGGATTTACCCATCATTGTTTGGGCCCTTGTGGAAGCTCAGGGCAGGAGGGGAGTGGGTGCATGAGCCAATACAGGTGGGAGAGAGGGACAGGGGTTGGGTCATGCAGGGGTTCTGCAGGGCTGAATGGATGTCCCCAGGGTTTGCAGCTGCTCGACAGCTTATTGGGCCCATTGGGTGACAGACACCGCACTGCCCAGCTGCCAGTTCTCAGGGCTCCCCACCACTGTGGGGACCTTTTCCATGTGGTTTGGGGTATATAATGCCTGGCTGGTGGCTACTCTGCCACTCTTGGGGGCTGACCCTGCTACCAGAGCCCTCCCCTTCTGTTCAGTGAAAAACAATCTCATTCCAAGCACATCCCATGGTCCTGGCACAACCACCCCCTTTCCTGGCTTTAAGCTATGGTAAGAGCAAGCCGCATACCAAATTCAGCAGCCCTAGCTCTTACCTTTTGGGAGGAATTCTTGAAGAAATGGACTTGCAGACAGATGGACAGACAGACTCACCAACTCTCTAAAATACATAGTAGATAAAGGAGGGAGAGAACGTGCGGTTCAGTTTAGGAACCGAGGGGGCCAAGTCCTCTCCCAGTGACAGTCAGGTACATCCACAATGATCCAACTGAGTGAAGTGGCTTTCATTGCACTCTTAAGTTTACACTGAGATATTTACCAGCTCCCGTATGCTTTGCGTGATTGTTTTTGTCCTGCATTTCTGTGCTGAGTGGTGAGATTCGGATGGGTTCGACAGTAACAATCACTTCTCCAGCTTCACCCTGACACTCTTCCTCGTCTTGTGCTTGTGAGCCCTCCTTTCTTGGCACAGGCTAGAAAGTCCATTTGAAAGCATGGAGAGCTTCATGAGGACCGGAACAAGCACGCCAGAGGTAAGAGGGTATGAACAGTTAGGAGCATAGGAATCAGATACGCATAGAACACTAGAACTGGAAGGGACATTGAGAGGTCATCGAGTCCAGTTCCCTGACCTCACATGAGGACCAAGCATCCTCTAGACCATCTCTGATAGATGTCTATTTAACCTGCTCTTAAATATTTCCAGGGTTGGAGATTCCACGGCCTTTAAGGCCTCTACAGACAAATCCATCATCCAGGGGGTTGAGATTTCTTCACAAAGCTAAGGAATTCTGATGCACCGGACAGATAAATATCTCATAGATTCCTGGGACAGTCTTGTGCTTTCCCTAGCTGGGGGATGAACGGGCTCTCCAATATGGTTCCTTGGCATTTAAATGTGGCCAGCTGAACTGATCCTGCCCCTGGGAAAAGCAATGGCAAAATCTTTCTTTAGACTCCACTGGGGCAGGATCAAGTCACTGGGGATTCCAGTCCTTCAGCTAACAGGGCCGCTGTCTTGGGGAGAAGGGGGAAGGGAGGTCGTCTTTGGAAGGGTTAAAGCCTATCAATGCTTTGGGAGAAAAAGCTCTTGGAAGCCATTGACTCCTCCCACCGGAAAACAAGTTAGTGTCTGTGCTCTTGTGCAGGCTGTAACATGTACCCACTTGTTAGCTGTCTCCTCTTATCTGCTTCTTGGAGATAGGTTCCCTTGCAGACCAGGGATGACCTTCTCCACTCGTTAAAATAGTTTCCGCAGGCTTCTCCGCCCCCCATGTTTTCTGTGTTATATAATGTTTCCCAAATCTTCCCTGGGAAATGTCTCTCTAGATTCCCCCGCTAACAAATCTCCGGCAATATAGGAACTCTGGATTTTTTCGAGCGGGCGGGGAGGGGTTGAATGAAAGGGAGAAGAGGTAGGAATTGGTTCCCTGGACATGCAGAACTTTGTGTGATGCACTGAGCCAGATGCACTTCTAAAATGAAATTAACAATAATCCCAATAGTAGGGGACAGCAAGCATTTCCAATGATTTAGTCACTGCATTGGGTCATAAACGTGTGTATGCAGTGCCCCGTCATGTTCACCGCTTATCATGGCCAGGTTACCGGTAGCATGGTAGAACGTGTGAGCCCTATTCAATATATGGAAAGAAGTATGTATTTTGTAATTATGCTAGAGGCCAAAGGCATTCACAGGAAAGACTCAAAGAAGATTATTCAAAATTCTGGGGGCAGGGGAGGGGACAGGTATATGGAGCGAATAACCGGCTGCAAACCCAAACCGGCAGATAAGAAACAGCTTAGGAAGAAAATGGCAAGAGGCTGCCGCTACGCTAGCAAGTTGTTTCAGAAAAGCCAGGCCTGCACACAAAACGAACCCTTTTGATTGGAAATGGAAAGAACGCAGCCCTTTTCCCACAGCCCTCTTTTGCTCCTGAATCAGGAAGAGTGCTCTTCTAAAAGATTCTCTCAAAAAAAATGTTTATGTAGTTGCTCTGTAGGCCCTTTTTTGGCACCGGATTTTTGGACCCCTGGCCCGTTCTTTTGAAAGAGCAGGGGCCAGGTGGATGTCCTCTGTTGAAAGAGTGGATTGATGGTTTTTTTCGATCCGCTTTTCCATGGGCAGACGCTCTCTTTCAAAAGACATTTTTTTGGAAGAGATCTTCTGGAAGGACTTCTTTCCATGGAGAGCTGTAGTACAGATGTCGCGTGAGAATGTCCCAAAGCTATTCCAGGATGTCCTTTTCCCATGGGTAGGGCTCTTCTGCTGGGATTGAGTTAGTGCTGAACAGGAGGGAAATTGCTGCAACTCCAGCTGCTGTCAGAAAATGGACAGGAAAGGCAGAAATGCAAAATAAACCCTTTTTTTCATTGTATGTGCCGCACACTAAACCCATCTCCACTGTACTTCTGAGTGTGACCCTGGCTCTTTAGCACTGAACCAAAAAGCAGTGCTGTTGCACTTTAAAGCCTAACAAAATAATTTCTTGGGTGATGAGCTTTCGTGGGGCAGACAGTCTGCCCCACAAAAGCTCATCACCCAAGAAATTATTTTGTTAGGCTTCAAAGTGCTAGTGGACTGCTTTTTTGTTTGGTGAAAATACAGACAAACACAGCTCCCTCTCTGTGACTGTTCTTTATCACCGGTGAGTGGACAAGGAGACATGAAATGCAGGCGGTGGCCATACCAGAACTACGTGTGCTAAAAGTGTCAACTTTTACACATTACATGAGTCTTGGGGAACTAGACAAAAATTGTAATCACCTACTGTGATGATCAAAGGTGTGTGGGGATTATTGTTGCCAACCCGGAGAAATTTCCTTTACAGACAAAATGGGAAAAATTTACAGAGAGACAAATTTTTATGGACATAATTTTTATACTATATTAAAATGACAGAAATGGCCAAAAGGAAAAAGTAATCGTCATTCATACCTCACAAGAACAATGTGCTATTTGTCACTTTCATTTATCAGAGGGGTAGCTGCGTTAGTCTGTATCTTCAAAAACAAGAAGTCCTGTGGCACCTTATACACTAACAGATATTTTGGAGCATAAGCTTTCATGGGAAAAGACCTGCTTCGTCAGATGCAGCTTTCATAAAGTGAGTCATGGTCCTGGAACAGCAACAAAGGGTCCTGTGGCACCTTATAGACTAACAGAAAAGTTTTGAGCATGAGCTTTCGTGAGCACAGACTCACTTCATCAGATGCTGATCCTGGAAATCTGCAGGGCCAGGTATAAATAAATCAGAGCAAGGGTGGAGATAACAAGGTTAGCTCAGTCAGCAAGGGTGAGGCTTACTACCAGCAGTTGATCTGGAGGTGTGAACACTAAGGGAGGGGAAGCTGCTTCTGTATTTACCCAGCCATTCCCAGTCTTTGTTTAAGCCTGAGCTGAGGGCATCGAATTTACAGATGAATTGTAGCTCAGAAATTTCTCTTTGGAGTCTGGTCCTGAAATTTCTTTGCTGTAGGATAGCTACTTTTAAGTCTGCTACTGTGTGGCCTAGGAACTTGAAGTGCTTTCCTATGGGTTTTTGTATATTGCCATTTCTGATATCTGATTTGTGTGCATTTATTCTTTTACATAGAGACTGTCCAGTTTGTCCGATGTATATGGTCCTGGAAGTTTTCCGTTTTGTGATCGTACATCTGAGCACCGACACTGTTAACCACAGCTGAAGTAATTGTCGCAGATCCATTTCTGACAGTTATTAATCCTTCAAGCATAGGCAAATGGCTGAAGCAGCACGGAAGAGATTTAATTGCTATAGAATAATTGCTGTTTTTGAAATTTTATTGCACTTTTACGAAATATACAGACACCTAATTTTTTTTATGGACTTTACAGACACATCCAATTTTGGCTAATTTTTCACGGACTGTTGGCAGCCTTGGTAGGGATCCAGCTAGATAGTCAGGTGGACTTGTAGCTACAGGTGAAGATCCCAGGGATGGAAAGAAGTTGGCAAATTTGTTTCTGAAAATGCCCTTTCTCTCCAGCCAATGACCCATCCGGTTGCCCTATCTCAAGAGAAGATGAATTACCATTTTCCTCAAGGAAAGGGCAAAAAACATCTTCATATTACTAACCCTCCCAACCACCAGAACCTTAACTCTCCCCTTGGTTATGAGCAAGGCTTCAACAATGGAGACCCTGCTAATACTGTAATGTGGTGGGAACAGGAAGAGGGTCTCACTTTAGGGAGAAAGAGGATATTGAGGCCTCCAGCAAATCAAAACCCTTCATTCCCAAAATCTCTCCCCAAAGCAGCAGCAGCAACAGTGGGACCTCCTGCTCTTGTTATTTTGAAAACACTCACCCCCCAGGCAGGGAATGATCTACAGGAGGCATTAAAGAAAAGTGGGGGTTTCCGTGCCGGTCCCACTCCTGGCTGGAGGAGGAGGGTTGGTCAGATAAGTGAGGATGCACCCACTGTGAAACAATACGAATGAAATCTGATGCCAGTACCACAAAATGAGAAAAGATGCCAGCTCGGCCATCGCCCAGATAAACAAGGTCTTCAAGACCAATGGAGCGATCAGGGTTGGGTCCATAAGTTGGCTACTGAAGGAAAAGTACAACTGAATGGGTAGATGATTTTGTAGATTGATGTGGAACTAGTCTAAAGAAACTAAGCCACTCTGCACTGGACAGGGAGAGATGGAAGGAAATAGTGAGGGAGGCATTGGACAGCAACAGGGGTTGAGCCCATGGCTGTTGATGATGATGAAGATGATGGTGGCATTAATCCTGTGCCCTAGTTTAATCCCCCCAAGAAGCATCTGGGCCTTGTGTCCCAACCTGGGGATCAGCTTTCTCTGGGCGAGTGTACAGGAGCAAAGAGCTAGTCTGTGATATCCCTGGATCTTCCAGTCCTGTTTGTGGACCCTGGTGTACCCACATGCACGGCAGATCTGCGGATCCACGTCGCTCTCCGGGTGGGTCTATGGCTAAGGAAAGCTTTGCTAGGTAGAGAGCCCATCGGGAGCCGGGCTGTGGTTAGGGGCAGCGCTACACCTTAGGGAGCTAACCTGAGCGAGTGGTAGGCGTGAAGGCAGCTACCAGCACAGGCTCCATCTCCAGGTAGGAGCAGGACCCTCCAGGTGTCACCTCTCTGAGTAGATCCCCGGACAACCCTACAGGAAGGCTCAGCCCAGCCGCAGCAGTGGTTTCCACAGGCTGTGGGGTTCCTTGTCCAGCCACTTCCCCGGGCCTCTGAGAGCTCGAAGGCGGCCGTGGATTGGGTTTTCCTCCCTCCCCCGTCACTGATCAGCCGGCGGGGCGGGGGGGGGGGTGCGTTTGGCGGTGCCCCGCTTTCAACCCCTTTAAAAATCAGCCTCCCTGCTTTCCCATGGCACGGGTCAGCCAGCCGGGTCCCCTCTCCCACTCGGTACGATCCAGGCGGCTCTTCGGTCCCGTTCAGCCCCCAAACGCATCAACTCCTTTGCTCCCTCTCGCCGACTTGTCTCCTCCTTCTTACGGCTTGGGGGAGCAAAACCAACCCCCCGGGGCTATGGCAGAGCTGGACCGGGCCGGGGGGGGGGGGTCCTCGCCTCCATCGCCGGGCCTCACGGCAGGACCTAGCCCCATCCCTGCGCAAGTGGTTTTAAACTAACCTGCCCCAACCCCTCCAACGGCCCCCTCCAGGGCTGAGCGCGCAAGGCTGGGTTTACGAGGCCAATGCGCTGACCACAGGGCGATCCCGCCTTTGCTGTACGGCCCCGCTGGTATAAAGCTGAGGCCCCGGACCTGGCGGTGACCGGAGACAGGCTGACTCGCCAGGCCAAAGCCACTTTTCAGGAGCACGCCCCGCTGCGCTTGGCACCGCGCGCTTGGCACCGGGCACTGCGCTCTTGGCACTGCGCTCTTGGCACCGCGCGCTTGGCACCGGGCGCTATGTCCTGCCAAGCTCTGGGCAGGACGGCCCTTCCCGCTAGACTCAGGCAAAAAGAAGCACCTGCAACTCCCCCCTTTGCTCCAGGCTGGAAAACCCACCGGAGCCCGGCAGAAGGCGTTGCCAGTGGGTAGCCGCAGGGAGCGGGAGGTGCCTGATCCCCGAGTTTCGGGAGGTTTCAGGCCGGGCGGAGAAGGGCCAGCTTGGATCGGAGGGGCTGGGCCGGGCACCGCAGCGCTAAGCCGAGCCCCGCAAAGCGTGTGGCTTGGGGGCGGGGCAGTGCTCGGTGCAGGGGAAGCTACGGGCCGGACCTGGGCGAGCAGGTGAAAGGATGGGCGGAGACGGGCGAGGCAGCGCGTGGGGGAGATAGAATGGAAGTGAGGGGAGGAAAACTGAGGCAGGGGGCGAGAAGCGGGGGAGGGACGCAGGAGGAGGGGGAAACCCTAGTGTTGAAAGAGGCTTGTTAGGAAGCCCCTTCGCTCCTGGCCTGTCCCCCCGCCTGCCAGGGCAGCAGACCGACCGCGCCTACACAGCTGGAGGAGCTGCAGTAATTGTTCTGGGGGCTGCAGGACAGGCGAGCCGACCCCTCCCAGCCCCGGCCTCATTCTCTTAGGCGCTCTGCCCCTTGGTCCTGCCCGCCCCTCGCAGCATCCCACCAAGGCCAGGTAGAGTCAAAGGGTCGGAGGAGCCCCGACTTCCCTCCTCCAGGACCGGCTCTTTGCTGCTCTCCGATCCTCTCCTGCCTGTAGCAGCCAAGCAAACCCAGGTAAATTGCTCTCCGGGCCCCGCCCGGTTCCCCCCGGCCTCCCCCTCCCCAAGACGCGCCCCAGCGAGGAGCCGCTGCTGGCGCCCACGACAGGGAGAAAGGTGCCGGCCCGTTGAGCTTTGAAAAGCTCCACCCTGGCTCCAAATCACTGTCCCGTGTTCCGCACAAGAGCGCCCCAGACCTAGCCAATGTGCCTTTGCCCACTTCGGTGTCCATGACCTCGGAGAAGTCTTGGGAGCCTCCTCAGCCCGGGTTTTATCCAGCAGGAGGGTCCCTTGGAGGAAGTTTGCTCTCTATTTGCTACAGTCCAGGGCCCTTTGCTTCTCCCTTTCCATCCACTCTATTCCCAGAAACATTAAAGTACCATCACAGCAAGGGCAAAGGAGCTGCTGCCCTAGGATGGAGTTGCTGTTTGGTCTAACACTGAATGGCCTGTGCAGTTTCTGTCTTAAAAATTACAGAGACAAGAGGAGCAGAGGTCATATATTTATTGGCTCAGCTTCTGTTAGTGAAAGACACAAGCTTTCAACCTTACAGCCAACCAGTCTCCATGGCCACCAGAAGTTGGGCCAACAGAAGAAATTTCACCCACCTTGTATCTGATGCATCTGGGGAACAACAGGGCTACAACCACTACAAAGATATACTAGAAATTGTGAAGCACTTTGACATTTGCTGATGCAAAGTGCTGCAGAACAGCCAGGTGTTATTACTTATTATTATCACTACACAGTCCTGCCTGGGATGATTTAGTTAGGGTTGATCCTGCTTTGGGCAGGAAGGACTGGATGACCTCCTGAGGTGCCTTCCAGCTATGAGATTCTAGGATTCTATGATCTGTGGGGCCCAGGCTATCCTGTACGGTATAATGAAGCTCTATTGTGATTGTTTCATTTTACCGTGATATGGTCAATAGTTTACAAGCAAATTATAGTGTTTTCCCCATGGTCACTAGGCTTCTTTTAAGAAGTGTGTTTCCATTGGTGGATTCCTTGGTTCCTCCTCGATATTAAACAAGCTGCAGTGTTCATTTTTATGGCTAGTATATTTTATAGGCACAGTACATACAAAATAATTGTATTATGCCCCCTAGTTAAAGAAAATAAACAAGTGCAACAAACTTTTCATTAAAATGACTTCAGGTTTCGGACTGTCCAGGTTCTTCTGATCAAGATCACAGAGAGCAAATTTCCTGACCTCCCAGCTGTTTAAGGCATTGGTAGGTGGACAAGAGGATCTCTTTGGTGCATCTGCATGAGGAACTAGCTTCAAAGTTAACTTGGAAGTTAGCCACTACTTCAAAGTAGCCAGCAGAGAGTCTACACACGTTTTCCCTTACTTTGAAATTAACCCTTCGAAGTTGTGCTTCGAAGTAAGCAACTTTGATGTTATTTTTGTTGTGTAGACACGGCCTTTTGTAAGTGAAGAATGATTTGAGAAGAATCGCTGGAAGTGTGTGCCAGAGAGAAAGATGTCCATTATCTCCCTGTGTGTGTGTGTGCGTGTGCAATCCTGTGATGCTACACAATTAGTAGCACCCTAGTCACTGGTGTCATTACAGCATGACAAAGACTGGAGGGTCAGCTACGAGCAACTAAAATCTGTCTGCTGGGGGATTGCGAACACCTGCATGATAATCAGTGGGTTCAGGGTGTGACTGGCAAGATATAAATGGAAGGAGCAGGTAATAAGGGGAAGTTTGGTAGGAAGAGAGCGGAGTGGGGGCAGATGTGAAGGCTGTGGTAAAGCACATCTTGGTATAAGTCTGCTGCGTGCTGTTATATTTCACAAGGAACGAGAAATGAATAGGTGGCGAATAGGGTAACAGCCTGGTGTGTGTTTGTGACTGTGAAGCCACATGAACTTACCAAGCAGTAAAGAATACTGTAGTAGTGACAGAGGCACCTTGTGGCAGATTCCCATAGTAATGTGTGTGCAAGAGCCCTGTGATAGATTCTCTGAACAGGCGAACTAGAATCAAAATTTGTTTGAAAGCAAATTACTTAATCCAAGCTGGACACCTGCTTAAAGTGATGCGAGCCCCTTTGTGGGCATGTTTGCTTTAGTTTAAACTATGTTTATTTCTGTTGACATTGACTTGATTGGGAACATGTTTAAGAAAACCCCAATGAGCCTTTCTTAAACCAAAATAAGAGTATCTACACAAAGGGTTGCTGCGGTTTAACTAAATTGTTATACAGGAGAATCTTTCTTATCAAGCATTCTATTATCCAGAACACTCCAATAACTGGCATTTTAATCAGAAGTAAATTTTGGTTAAGTTTTCCATAAACACAGTATAGTGAAAGTAAATACAAATAAATACAGTATATACAGTGTAAGCTTGTTGTGAGGGGGAAGTGGAAACTTTGAAATAGCTCCGTATTTTGAACTTCGGTGCTCTCTGGACAGCACCAAGCTCGAAATAAGTTGTATAAATTGCATAAGTTATTTCAAGTTATGGCAACTGTCAAGGCATAGCCTGAGAAAGTTATGTCAATATAATACCTGTGTGTTGACCAGGCCCTAGTTATTTCCATTCCAGTTTGACACTAGAGAAACTTACATGTATATCAGTCTATCTGTATTATAGCACCATATCCAAATTTGCAGCCCACACTGACAGAAGGGTTTCCTCTTCATGCAGGAACACCATTTTCCCAGAGTATCAGCAGCTTGATAGACAGAGCTGTCTTACAGTATAACTGTGTCTACAGAGCAGGCTAGCTAAGCAGTCACACCCAGATTTTTCACAGCCTGCCTGACATAGCTATGTTGGTCCAAAGTTTAAGTGTAGGCCAGGTCTGAGAGATCTCCCCATGATGCTTTGTGTGCATGTGAAATGTGTACTGTATTTTTTCTACCAAGTCATAGAGAACACCATGCAATCTTTGTTTCTCTTTCAATGTCAAAAAGGATTTTCCCCCCTTCAAAGAAGGGAATTAATATCCAAGAAACTAGAAACGTCAATGGTAGAAATAAATCTAAATTGGCCAGAGGATGAGCATTATCCAAAGTGAAGCAATTTAGTAAGTTTGTTCCCCTCCCCACAACCCAATGAAAATTAAATTATTTAGCTCAGCAGTATAAATGATAGGGCAGTAGCAGTTAGAATCACTATTTGGGATGAGTTCATTAGAAAGATGGCTTCAAAAAAAATAAAGGAGGATTTTTAAAAAAAAAAATTGATATTCTGCTCTGTTGATCATTGAGGGGAATTTCACAAATCAGTGATGGAATAGCAACAACATTTCTCCCACTGACAGATATATCATTTGTAAGACTTTGGATTAAAGCAGGAGAAACTCTCTATAAACATCCAAACGTTTGGCTAGCTTGTATGTAAAGCATCACATGGAGACTAGTGTGTGTTATGAGTGAACTCACCAGTTATGAATAATTAAATGGTTGGTGAGCTGAAATGATTCATAAAGGACATTTCGATTAGATCTGAAATTTGCACACTGAGATAAAAATTACTTTATTTTTCTAGCAGGGAGAAGCCCTAACCTAGATCAAGTGTTCTACTTAAAAATCAACAAGTCAAGGATTGTACAAACTGAGATAATCTATTCAGTTAAAAGGTTTATTAAAGGGGAAAAAACTGTTCTTTAAAATAAATCCTTTTTGTGCAGAAATCTAGATCATATCAGACCGTGTATATAAATACCGATATAAATGGCATTTATACTTTGAAAGACTTTATGGGCCTCATTCTACCTCTAGGACACAAGCCAACCCACACTGTTAGAACTAGAGCTATGGTTTCTTAAAGCTGTTCAGAACAGGGGGATTGACCAGCAAACACACAGTGCTTTAATTATACTGCTATAACTGGTGTAACTCCCTGTCAGGCTACCCAGCAACGGCTTAAGAACAAGAGCATCAGCCTCATGGAAGGACTGCTACAGACCAAATTGGCCATGAGTGATACACGTAGGCTATGTTTACACTAGAGGCTTTTGTCAACAAAACCGGGGTTTTAGCAACAAAACCTGTGGAGTGTCCTCACTAAAATGCATTCTGTCGACAGACCGTCAATGAACTCTTCACTTTTGTTGACTGGCTCCATGAGGCAGAACTCTTTTCTCAATGGAATCTGTCAATAAAAAAGTCATGTGGATGCTCCAGGGTGGAGGTGGGGGCTCTATCGACAGACAGGACTTCCGGGTCACCAGGAAGCCCTGTCTACTGTTCTTCCAGCTGGCCATTCCATCTACATAGCGGCCGAGCAGTCTGGCCACTTTCTGTCGAAAGAGCGGATCGACAGAGCAATCCGCTTTTGTGTGTGGTCACAATCTGTTGACAGAAGTTTTGTTGGAAGATATCTTCCCACAGTAACTTCTGACAATTGATCACTGTAGTGTGGATGTAGCTGTAGATTTCTCCCATCAAGTTTCAGCTCCTCACTATAACAGCCTAAACATGGAGTCACAGACAGGTCCTTTGGGTGCTCTATGTAACCACCCAAGTATGCCTGTCTTTGACAGCTCAGTGGTCTGAGCATGGGTCTACTAACCTATGGTTGTGAGCTCAATCCTTAAAGAGGCTGATTGGGGTAAATAGATGTCAGGGATGGTGCTTGGTACTGCCAACAAGGTAGGGGGCTGGACTGGACTAGATGACGTCCCAAGGTCCCTTCTGGCTCTAGGAGATGTGTGTATGATAGATGGCCCCTGACACCCAAAATCACAGCAACATTCAAGTTACTTCTAGTCACTTACTTCAGGCCAGTCAGACTTTAGATTTCACATTGAATAGCATGTTTGTAACCAGTCCTACAACAAACTATTGAAATATTTAGTTTATAGGAAAAGGAAACGAGAGCTTATATGCAAAATTAAGGCAGGTAAACCTACATATACAAATGAATTACAATCATAATTTTCAAGAAGCCGCTGTAGCAGGCATGGGCAAGATATGGTAGGTGGGCTGAGTCTGGCCTGCCAAAGCCACCAGATGCAGCCTGTGAACCACTTAAGACACAGGAGGCAGCATCTGCTTTAAGCAGCTCCCTGCTTCTTACAGCTCTCTGCTCTGGGTACCGGGAGGGCGGTTGAGGTTTTGGTGCTGCTCCTGCTCTTTGCAAAATATCTCAGCTCCTATTGGCCAGTTTGCAGCCAATAGGAGCCCAGGTCATTTGCAGGGACAGGGGAGTTGCAGGAGCAGTACACAAAGCCTCTCCCTCCCCTCCAGCATCTGGAGCAGAGAGCTACAAGGAACAGGCAGCAGTTTTGAGTGGTCTGGGGTTGCAGCAACAGGTCCCCTGATGTGCGGGGGGAAGAGGGCAGGTGCCCCTGGGCCTGGCATTTCAAAGGGGCCCGGAGTTCCTGCTTCCACCACTGCCAAACTAGCTCTGGGCCCCTTTGAAACACCTCAGAATGCTGTGCCACCACTCTGCACATGGCTCTGAGGGTGTGCGTGTGGGGTGGACCAGGACTGACTGGCCTAAGCCCCAGCCCCTGCCCTGTCCCCCTTTGCACAGTCAGGAACTGGGCTCCCCTCCCACTTTTCCCCAGGGCTGTGGCAGCTGTCAGTACTGCTGGGCAGCAGGCCGAGAGCCTGCTGCAGGGCTGCTGGCTAGGAACTGCACAGGTATGGGGCCAGGCCAGATTCTGCCGTTGGCATCCTAGCCTCCCCCTCCCCCTAACCCTCTGGTCCCTCCCATCCTGCCAGATAATCCTAACCCTCTGCCCCTCCTCTTGCACTCATACCCCCTCCCATGCCCTGCACCCCAATTCCCTGCCCTAGGTCACAACCCAAACCCCTGCATCCCCTCCTGCCTCCCCAGTCCCAGGTCTCAGGTCACAACCTACTTCCACCCTTGGTTCCAACCCAAACCCTTGTGCCCCAGTTCCCTGCCCCAGGTCACAACCTCCTCCTTTACCCAAACCCCCACATAGCCTCCTGCACCCTCAGTCCTCACCCCAACTCTCTTCTGCACCCAAGCTCCATCCCAGACCCCACACCTCCTCCATTAATTTCACATAAGAGTGCGGTCCTTGACCATTTTCCAAATTCTTGGAGTGGCCTCCCATCAAAAACTATTGCCCACCCTGTTTTAAGTTTCAGAAAGCTCTGGCTATACAATGGCTGAACCCTTGTAGGCCTACTAGGAGTGAAGTAAAAACACAGGTGTCCAGGCACAGTGTGGTTGAGGGAACAATGCCTATTACTAATTCTTACAGCAGAGAGGGTGCTAGGTACTGTGAAAGGGACAACACAGTTGGCCACTCATGAAGTGTTTCTAACCTCATATATAGAGGAGCTAATGTGGTTCCATATATCTGCCTGGAAAAGAGCCATTGAATAGCTACCTAACCAAGTGACTCCTATGCACTGACTTCAAACAACATAGAAAATTGCAGACAGGCATGAAACAAAATCACTCTGTGCATAGGTGTTACAGAGGAGATCAGGGCTTTCTGCAGCACATGACAACTTCTCTTGCCTTTTAACACCTTTACTTCAAGCTTTGAGGGTAATCAAAATATGTTCTTAGCTGCTCGCTTACAAAGAGAGGCCCGTGCCTGGGAAATATCATGACCTACACACAGCAAAATTTTATATTTAGCCTCAGTGGAAAGATCACCGACAAAAAATAACAGCATTAACCATGGTGTGGGAAGATGTTTTATATTACAAGACTAACATGTAGAGCAACGAAGGGTCCTGTGGCACCTTATAGACTAACAGAAAAGTTTAGAGCATGAGCTTTCGTGAGTTAACTCACTTCTTCAGATGCTGGTCAGATGCTGCAGTCCAGCATCTGAAGAAGTGAGTTAACTCACGAAAGCTCATGCTCTAAACTTTTCTGTTAGTCTATAAGGTGCCACAGGACCCTTCATTGCTCTACAGATCCAGACTAACACGGCTACCCCTCTGATACAAGACTAACATGGGGGTAATTGCATTCAAACATTTTAAAGTGTTGTTTTTTGGAAGGAGAAACCTAGTTTGGATTGAAGAGAACTTCCATGGCTAAATCCTCAGCTGGTGTAAGTCAGCCACTGAAGTCAAAGAGCTCAGCTAGCTGTCCACAGCTGGAGATTTGGCCTAGTTGTCTTAAGATCCTGTTAATTTATATTGACCCCAATGGGTTACCAGGCAGCATGTTTACCAATGGGCGTAGTTAGTGAAAGGCCCAACAGCAAATAAATTCAACTTGCAAACCACTTCATGAAAACATAATATATTTGAGAGAGCAACATAGGAATCTAATATTTTTATGTTGAATAATATTATGCCAACTCTACCGACTTGCATGTCTTCTCATACAAACCAGCTTGGTACAAGTGGAACCTCAGTCTTTGGGGACATGGAATCCCAGATGTTCCAAAGGGGGAGGGTAGGAGGATACAATAGCAATTTGTTCGGGACCAGGGTGGCCAGAATTAGAAAGAAAAAGTAGCCTACACGTGCCACAGGAAGGAAGAAGAGATATAGTGGGGGAGTAAGTTACTCACATAAATAAGAATCCTGTATATTAGGAGCCTCCCTCTCTTCCCATTCCGCTGAGGTCAATAAGAGGTGTTGGAGGTGTTACAGGCCAACCCTTGTATTAACCCCTTGTCCAGCTCAAGAGAAGGGAGGGATCAGAGACAAACCCGCCACTAGGCTAAATGTTGTTTTAAGCCTAATCTCTGTGCAGTTATTCAACTCACCCCTTGTGTCTGATGTGGTCATGGCAGGACACCATCCCTACAGCAGGGAAGGGGTTGTGCTGAAGGAGATAGGGCCCCATGCTCCTCCCATGTGATCATTCCAAGGTGGTGATGATGGTGCACAATATCGTCTGTGCTGGGCACCTTCTGCCCTCAGCCAGTCTGACACCTTCTGCCCTCAGCTCCAGTTCTGTAATGGAATCACCAGACAACAGAATTCCCAGCAGGCCAAATGGTCCCTTCTTTTAAAGAGCTACCTCAGCTCACTGACCATCAGCCAGCCAACAAAAGTTCTCCCTTCAGTGATGAAGACACCAGAGGCACTGGACTGGACACACATTGTCCTCTAAACCCAACAGATGTAGGTGAGATCACTGAAGGAATGAGTTGGGCTACTTGAAAAGGTGAGGATTTAGGTCTCCTGGTAAAGTCTTAGAAAATCCCATCTCCCCTTGGACCAGACAATTATTTCTTGGACAAAGAACATTAGAGACTACCAAAGCAGCCACTCCAGGTTCCTCTGACCTAATTCTGAACCTGACAACTGATGCAATACTGTATTGTTATTGTGTACATGAGGTGCAGAATATCCTGGCTTTGAGTCATCCAGCAATCATCCCACACATCAAACATAAATCAAGAATATTGTGCCTTTATCCTAATTCCGTCCATTTAAGGAGTTCAAGGAACTTTTCAAAATATCATGCACCTATTTTGCTGATGGCAGAATATGAGACATGGAGAAGTGAAATGGTATGATCCAGATCTCCCAGCGACGCCAGATCAGAAAAGAAACAGAAAGCTGACATAACCATTAGCCAAATGCTGCACTGGGAGTAGCATTATCCTCCTGATTGCACATAGCCTTATGCCAGCATTCTCACCTAAACATTTTCTAAAGTTTTGCCTCCATTTGTTTGCATCCATGGAACCTATTTTCAGACCCCAGCTAGCTACCAATGCTTTTCTTGATACCTTCATTTTAGGGCTGGTTGAACATTTTCTCCAACAATGGGTTTGCCAACAATGGCCTGGGGTTTTGACTCAGCAAAATGTGTTGTTGAAATGTGTTCTTTCCACATGAAATGTTGACTTTATTGAAACTCTCCAAGTTTTCCCAACATTTTGTATTTTGGTTGAAAATTTTTAATCTTGAGCTGAAAAGGTCAAATTTCCCCTGGGCACCTGGTGACATTTTTATTTTTATTTTGTTTCATTTTCCCACCATAAATAAGAAACCCCTTTCTGTTGGCTCTTATGAAGAGGGTGGTTGTTTCCTATTCGCTTCAAAGATTATTAATACATTGGGACACTGAGGTCACAGTACAAAATTTCTGGGCCAGATCCTTAGGCGGTGTCAACTGGCATGGCTCACTTGAAATCAGTGAAGCTGTGCTGATTTACACCGGCGAAGAATCAGAAAGATACAGAATACAGAGTGTTCCTTGGAATTTGCAATCACAAAAGTGAATAGGGCCAGAAATCTAAGGCTACGTCTACACGTGCACCCAACTTCGAAATAGCTTATTTCGATGTTGCGACATCGAAATAGGCTATTTCGATGAATAACGTCTACACGTCCTCCAGGGCTGGCAACGTCGATGTTCAACTTCGACGTTGCTCAGCCCAACATCGAAATAGGCGCAGCGAGGGAACGTCTACACGCCAAAGTAGCACACATCGAAATAAGGGAGCCAGGCACAGCTGCAGACAGGGTCACGGGGCGGACTCAACAGCAAGTCGCTCCCTTAAAGGGCCCCTCCCAGACACACTTTCATTAAACAGTGCAAGATACACAGAGCCAACAACTAGTTGCAGACCCTGTATATGCAGCACGGACCCCCAGCTGCAGCAGCAGCAGCCAGAAGCCCTGGGCTAAGGGCTGCTGCCCACGGTGACCACAGAGCCCCGCAAGGGCTGGAGAGAGAGTATCTCACAACCCCCCAGCTGATGGCCGCCATGGAGGACCCCGCTATTTCGATGTTGCGGGACGCGGATCGTCTACACGTCCCTACTTCGATGTTGAACGTCGAAGTAGGGCGCTATTCCCATCCCCTCATGGGGTTAGCGACTTCGACGTCTCGCCGCCTAACGTCGATTTCAACTTCGAAATAGCGCCCAACACGTGTAGACGTGACGGGCGCTATTTCGAAGTTACTGCCGCTACTTCGAAGTAGCGTGCACGTGTAGACGCAGCTTAAATGGCATAAGTCAACATACTCCAATCAAATCAATAGTGCCATTTATACCAGATGAGGTTATGGCTCATGATATTTAGAACTAGCTAGAATTCCTCCTTCTGTTCCTCCTGTTCACCATGGACAGGATTTTTAGAATTAATATACTGGACCTGATTCTGATCTTATGTTCACTACTTTCGCACCAGTGTAACCCCTTTTCCACTGAGTTATTTCTGATATTTACACCAGCGTAAGTGAGATCAGAAATGAAGCCATTGTTTGCTTAAGGATAATAGGTGATAACTTCAGCTGCCGGAATCCAACATATACTCTTTGAAGTCAATGCAGCCAGTCCAGTTTACCTCCAGTTAAAGCTCTGGCCCCATAACTTTTGGAGGTGACCAATTCTGCTGATTTTGGAAAGCAGCTGGAAAACATCTGTGAGTGTTCTCACCATGCAAACTGCACGCTCCCTAAAACTCTGCTGCAGGTCTTCTGAACTGCTTAATCCATGGATGGTCTGAGAGATGCAGGAAAAATCCTAAGGGAGGCTTACTGAGCGCCAGATATGCCTACATAAAGCCCTGCACCTCTGTAGCTCTTCCAGTGAAGATGCTCTGAGACAGGGGTCAGCAATACCTGGCAAGCGTGCCAATTTTCATTGGCATGTAAGGCGGGAGCTCAGCCCTGCCCCTGCTCCCCCATGTCCAAAAGCCATTGAGCTGCTTTCCTCTTCCAGAGTGGCAGCTGCCCACCTCGGCTTCCCCAAACCTCTCCCCAGCTGCTCCAGCTACCCTACATGTCAGCATTTACTGTGACCCCTGGCTGAGATAAACAGCCCGGCCCTGCTCCCAGGGCTGAATGGAAAATGAGCAAGTTTAGAAAGGGCAGCCAGCTTCCAAGGTTCTGTGCTGGGAAGCACAGCCTGTCAGGACAGAAGGCAAGCCAGGCTGCAGAAACATTGCAGCATAAGCAGCTAAACAGCCTGAGTAGAACTTTGTGGAGGGGTAGCAGGGCTCCTCACAAGTCTCCAAGATGGTGCACCCCCCACAGAAGGCCCTGCTCAGCCCCCAGCCCCGTTAAACAACCCATAGCCCAGCTGCCTGTGATGGGGCTCAGGAGTCCCCAAGCTCTGCACCCCATCCACAGGCAGGAGTGATTCTCACTCAGCAGGAGAACAGCAGGTTTATTAGCTGACAGGGCACAGCGTCGTACAGAAGAGTCAGTGCAGCAATCAGAGACAGCCAGTCCAATCCATATTGGGGAGAGGAAGCCCCGAGGGGCCCCCCTGAGCTGGGACCTTGCCCCGCTCCTTTGCCTCTCTCTCTCCCAGCACAGACTCACTGCTTTCCAACTCCCAATTCCAATTCAGACCCCTTAGGCGCCATCTCCCCATTTGTCTGCAGTCCAGAGGTGTCACCTGGTCGCCTAGGTTACCCTCAGCAGGAGCCCCACACCCCCTGTGAGCCATGCACATACACACACCTATCCCCCAGCACATCACACTGTCTGTTTTCCAAGGCCAGAATACCAGGGTCCAATCTTGCTTTTCCCAGTTCCCTTCCCAGGCCCCACCCACCGGGGTTCACAAGGGACCAAGGGATGGAGGAGGACTGGGCCTGTCCCAGCAGTGTGATGCTGTGGAGACATTGTGCGGCATGTCAGGGCAGTCTGGCAGAAGTTGCAGGGAGCTGAGTTGGAGTGGGGTAAAGGGGCACACCCTATTTCCGGCTGCCTTACCACTCGGGGCAGACTCACCGACAGAAGGGGCCTCTTCTCCTTGGTGACACATGAATCCACCTGCAGCCCTCAGTGATTTGCAAGGATGCCGGTACTCACTGTTAAAATAGTTGCTCCTCCCCCCCAGTATCAGAACAGAGGCCCAAATTTTCAGAACATTTAGACTACATGCACAACTTCTACCATCTGCTTATGCAACCTTGACTTCAGGGATATTGACTGGAAGTCCAGCACATATTTAAATGATTTGCTGAACGGGATCCTGATTGGTAACCCACTTGTCATAGCTCCCTAGCAAGGAATGTGAGAGAACCAATTATCCTCTTCTATTGACAGGGAAACTGAGGCACAGACAAGCCAAGTCAGAGGTGCCCAAAAGCACCTATAGGAGTTCTGTGCCCAGCTCCCATTAATTTTTGAAGGACCTTAGGTGCCTAAATATCACTTAAGATGAGGCCCTAGCTCCCCATGGCTTCTCTGCCCCCAACCCTAACACTTCCCAGCAACTGGCCAATGGACACAGGGAGTCAGTGACAGGGGCAGTATTCAGTCGTAGGTCAGATTTTAGGTGCTCTTTCCCTGACCTCCTCTAAAAGTTCCACCCACTTTCAGCACCAAAAACCAACCAACCATTTTGGGGCTGTTCCAAAAATGCCAGGCTTTGTAATGAGGAAGAGGTTTGGTGAAGGATGTGAACTGGTTGTTTAAGGTGGCAGGAAGCCAAGAATGTCCACCTTTGGATTAACAAAAGACCAGCTAATGCTACCAAACACCACTTAAACAGTAAAGCTCTGCATCTACATTTATTTACGAATGAAGCTGTTGTAAATAGATCTATTAGTGACTTTTAAAAGTATCACCAGTGCTCGGACTGTAAGCCCAAAGTGACTGGTTCTACAAAGACATGTGACCATGCTACCTGATTCAGGAACCCATTTTAGATCTGGCATCTTTCCATTCAAGGTGAGAAAAGTTTGAACTGAGCACAAAGAAGTCCCACCTTGGGCAAAAGGGATAGTGGGGGAAACCAAACCATAAGGGGGAATTACCAGATGCCAGGAGACCCAACACCACCACTTATTACCTAAGATGACTGCTGGAAACATGTATGACTGAATGCGGGAAAGGAATGGGTCCAAGCTGGGAGGCTACCTAACTTGTGTGAGGGAGAATTAGCACAACTTTTAGGGCAAGAAATTGCTTGTAACACACTTCTTAGTGTATTAGAAGGAGCTGGGGTGTTTTCTTTATTTTGACTTAGGAACTTACTTTGATCGATCTGTTTTCACTTGCAATCACTTAAATCCTATTTTTATACCTAACAAAAACTGTTGTTTTTATTATCAAGCCCAGTGTAAATAACTGTTACCTGGGGTAGGGAGGGGAGAGCAACCACTATGCATAGTTCTCTTATGTTGGTCAAGAGGGTGAACTTACAGGCTTTCTCTGTGTAAAAATTTTATGCAGAGGAAGATGGATTTATTTGAGGTTTTGGTCTCTTTGGAGGGTTGGGTTCCTTGCTGCTGTCAATGGCTCTGTAGTTCAGCCCAACCAGAGATAAGCTGGTCCAGCAGCACGTGTTATTCTGCTGGGAGGTAGTCACAGAGAGGTGGCCGTCTGAGTCTGTATCTTCACAAAACAAAAAAACAGTCCTATAACACTTTAAAGACTAATAAAATAATGTCTTGGATGATGAGCTTTCATGGGACAGACCCACTTCTTCAGCTCTGGAAAATTCTGACTTCAGAATACAGAAAACGAAGAATTTTTCAGGTCTGAAGAAGTGGGTCTGTCCCACAAAAACTCATCACTGTTCTAAGAAATTATTTTGTTAGCCTTTAAAGTGCTACAGGACTGCTTTTTTGTTTTGCTGGGAGATAGGAACCCCACAGCAGAGCCTTGGCTGGGGGAGACGAGGACTTCCCGCCAGCAGGAAACCGTGGTCGGGAGCCCAAAGGGCAGGAAGGCAGGCTTCAGTGGCTTGATCTGCACACTAGGGGACAATCCTAAGAGGACTTCTGTGATTCAGCCTGCTACACTAATAATGTTAGTTTAACTTTAAGAGTCAGGCTACGTCTACACTAAGGGAAGACTTTGAAATGGCCATGCTAATGGCCAAATTGGAAAATACTAATGAAGAGCTGAATATTCATTTCAGTGCCTCATTAGCATGCTGCCGGCCGCGGGACTTTGAAAGCGCCATGTTTCGATCGTGGGTGGCTTGTCTACAAGACCCCGCAAATGTCGAAATCCCCTTATTCCTATCAGCTTTTGAAGTGCCACACCCGACAGCACACTGATGAGGTGCTGAATATTTATTTCAGTGCCTCATTAATATTCTCCAATTTGGCCATTAGCATGGCCATTTCGAAGTTTTCCCCAAGTGTAGACGTCGCCCAAGTGGAGGAAAGGGCTGAATGCCACCAGAGAAAAGGAAATTTCACTATTACTTCTCTCTGAACATGTTTCCTGCTTTTCATGCAAACTTTAGTGTCCACCAATGGACAGGACACTGGGTTTGCCTCATCTTAAATAGGGTCTCCTCAGAACCATAGCCTCTCCTAGCACTATGTTGGGGAACTAAGCTAGTGCTCACTCAGGCGGATTGTTACTGTTCACTTCCTTCAGCATGCAGTTGTTCTCTGAAGGGCTCCCAACCAAGTGTTTGGCAAGGACCAGGTCTTACTCAATATCTGAGACCTTTATTTGATTCTTTACTGCTGCTCATTTAGCAGATACGTTCAGTGAAGTGCTGGTAGTGTGATGCCTCCTTCCTTTTCTTAAGAAGTTGCCCTCCCTTTACAACTCAACAGACTACATTAGTGCTCTAGAATTCTCCTTCCTGTGTGCGCTAACTTGCACTTGTCTCTGCTGAATAACTTGTTCTGCTAGTAAGTAGCCCCATTACGTACAGTTTTCTTAAGTCCCTCTGGAGGTCATCACAATTCTCCCTAGTCCTGGTTCACCTAATTAAGTCATCAGCAAAATACTTCACTTCATTACTCAGCTATTTCTTCCAGATCAATGTTTCTTAATCAGTGGGATGCTACCCTCTGGGTGGGGAGGAGTCATGAAAGGAACCTATAAGTCATGGAAAATGTTATCAATCTAAAGCAAAGAAAATCTTATTTTCAGAGTTTCCACCCACGTTTACCCTTACAAGTCAGGTGTTCTCTGCCAATTTCTGATACCTCAATAAATTATACAAACAATCGTTATTGTGGATGTTGTTTACCTGTAGTTTTATAGTAAACAAAAGAGGTCCATAACAATTTTTTTTTTTTTTACTTTGGATAAGGAGTTGCCATCCTGAAAAGCTTGAGAAGCACTTTTCTAGATCATACTTCCCTTCATTTGTGACTTCCCTCCTGTACTACATGGACATGGTCCTAGTTACATTGATTTCAGTAGCAAATTTATTTCTATTCCAATGGGTGATAGTGTAAGCATCAGCACTGTCATATGAATTATTGTTATTTATTATTTCCCCAACCCTAATTTCAGAGGCAGCTCCCTGGTAAGCACTTTCCAAAATCCTAGGTACACAGCTCACAAATTATTTCCATATTGGCTATTTGCCATTTGTTTCCTACACTCTGTTTTCCATCTCACCAAGTTTTTAATCTATGACAGCACTTTATCTCCCAACCCCACAATTGTAAAATTTCTTTCAGAGACTCTGCAGAAGGACTTTATCAAAAGCCCTTTGAACCTCTCCATAAATTATACCCTCTGGTTCTCTTTCTCCTGCCATTTTATTAACTCTTTCAAAGAATTCATATGGTTAAGGGAACCATGATTTACTCACACAGAAGCTTACATTTATTTTTCCCCTGCTATGCAGTGTTCATCTTGCATCGTTTATTACACTCTTTTTAAATTATCTTCTATTTTGTTCTGCTAGTGAAGAATGGCTCACCAGGCTGAGAGCACCCTTAGCCAGTTTTCAAAGAGGGGTATGATCACCCAATAATCCTCTGATATCATACCTGCAGGTGAAGACAAATTTGATGGGCCTGATCCACAGCTAGAAGGACTCAGCCTAGCTTTGGGGACTTCCATGTAATGAAGCTGATATAGGCAAGCAAGGATACAGCCCTATTCATTTTTGTGGCTAGCAGTTATTTCATTCTTTAAAACCTTTGGAACTTTCAAAAGACATGCAATATGGTCCTGGTCTTTTACCACAAGTGCAGCTTCTACTCAGTCCTATGTGCTCTACATTGGGTGGGTTTTCACGTCCATGCTTGCCGATTTAGTTTCATCCTCTAACGTTCTAAGCAAATGTGTCATTTCAGAAAAATTCTAGGTGGAGGCAAAGTTTTGTCCCCTGTATAAAACGTTGTGTTTATATGACAGTAGAAAATTAACCCAGCTTGGCTCAATTCCTTTTGGTTTTTCTTCATTTAAATCATTGCTCTGGGAGCTGGGGATGAAAGGAGCAGTATGTAGCTGCCCTGAGGAGAGAGGACTATCTCAACCCTCTTTTGCCACAGCAGCTTGGGACCAGGTGAGAAACACCTCTCCGTGGCTGCTCCAGTGCCAGAGGGCTATGTGGGAAAGGGGTGCATGTCCCTCAGCTGGGGTTGGTCCAGGTTCTTCTGCTCCCTGCTGTTCCCAGCTAGAAAGAGGAATTCAGGAAACCCTGTGCTTTTCCCTCACTCCTGTGATGAAGGAGAACAGCCAGCAATGTACAAATTAGGGAGGAGCTTCTGGGAGGCTTGGGCAGTCCTGGAAGAAGGAATTCTTCCAGCCAGCCCCTTTCACTTGTCTGTATGTGCTACGAGAAGCAATCCCATTCCAAGCACATTCAATTTTCCTGTCCCAAACAAACCGTTTCCTTGCTTCATGTTATCATAAGCTAGGAGGAAGCTGTATACTGAATTGGGTGGTCCTAGCTCTGAACTCTTAGGAGGAGTGCTTGGGCAAACAGACAGACAGACAAACTCTCAAATATATAGCAGAGTTAGAAAAATCATTGGAGAGGTAGTGAGGGAATGAAAAATGTGGAGCCCACAGAGTTACAAAAAGCCGGGGTGGGGAACAAACCAATACCTGGGAGGGAGTAAATTTACTTACTCCATAGCAAGCTCTGGCTCTGAACAGAGTGAGGCAGGAAATTTTCCACAGAAAGTATCTCACTGGGAAATGCTGATTCACTGAAGCTAAACTTTCTGTGGGAAAAGGCTGGTTTTGTGACACATCTTTATTCAGAACAAAACTTGGGGAAAAAAGTTTCAAAATGGTCCAAATGTTTTGTTCCAACATTTACTGAGCAAAAAATGATTCAAAATGGTTTTTGAAATATTAACTGTGTTTAAATTAAAAATGGTCAACATGGGAGCAGAATTATTTGAAGTTAACGAAAGGGGTATTTTGATATACTTGAGATATTTTTTTTTCAGATTTCTGCTTCACAGAAATGTTTTTGCCTCAACTCTTTCCTACCTGGTTCTAGTTATAACCCAGTCAAAGAAATGGCAGCCTGATCCAGTAGATAAAGCGTTCAATTAGAACTCCTGAAAGTTAAGTTCTAGTCCTCCTTAGTCTGTTGTGCGTGCTGGGGAAATTCCTTTCTGTACCTGAGTTTCTGCTACCACAATGTCTCTGTGTTGACTAGTCACACTGTGACAGCTTTCGGGCTGGAGTTGTCTTTTGCTACCTGTTGGTACAATGCCTGCCACAGCAAAGCCCCATAACAGAAATTATAATATGTCTTCTCAGAAATTTCTTCCCCTTGTATTTGCTTCCCCCTTACGAGTTTGTGATCAGATTTTCCCCTGTGTATCTTGCTTCTAACATTGTTAAATATCTTTTCTCTATTTTTCTGTCTCTCTCTCATCTTTGTAGCAACATTGTCTCAAGGCAAATCCAGACACTGAGCATCCAAAATAAATTTAACTGGGAATAGTTCACTTCTACCGATAGACTACACACTGGTAGGTGATACTAGATGATAGTTCAGTGGTTAGCACATTGGCTTTGTAAACCCAGCACTGTGAGCTCAGTCCTTGAGGGGACCTTTTGAGGATCTGGAGCAGGTTAGATATAAATAAATAAATCTATCAGAGATGGTAAAAGGTCTTGCTCTGAGATCAGGGTGCTGGACTTGATGACCTCTAGAGGTTTCTTCCAGTTCTATGAGTTATATATCTTTACTTCCCCCGACATTTGTTCCTAGCAATATTTCTATACTGAAAAAAGTTATAGTGTGACCCAAATGAATACCAAGGCTATGTCTACATGGCTATGTCTACACTAGCAGTCTTCTTTCGAAAGAAGCGTGCAAATGAGGGAAGATGGAAATGTAAATGAGGTGCAGATTTGCATATCTGGCATCTCATTTTGCATATTCTTCTTCAAAAGAAAGAAAGCAGTGTAGACTCGGCTCTCTCAAAAGTAAACCCTGTGTTCCAAAGAACACTTCTTCCTATTTTTTAGGAAGAAGGGTTCTTTGGAAGATGGGGTTTACTTTTGAAAGAGCCGTGTCTATCCTGCTTTTCTTCTTTCAAAAGAAGAATATGCAAATGAGGTGCCAGATGTGTAAGTCTGTGTCTCATTTACATTTTCGATTTCCATTGTTTGCATGCCTCTTTTGAAAGAGAAATCCTAGTGTAAACGCAGCCCAAGACTCCTGTGCAATGTAACCATCGCTGCCACCAGGTCTTTGCATGGTTCAGATTTCTAATGGTGCTGAGTACCGGCAGAGTCTATTGACCTTTGTTTTCCCCACGGGTGCTCTGCATCCCTGAAAGAAGCTGAGGCTGAGCACACAGAGAATGAAGTCCACAAAAGGAGTGGTTATGGAAAATGAGGATTTGACTTTATTGTGCATCATTTTACTCAAAAGTATAAGGGACATAACAACCCTTGTCTGCTTCACGAGACACCCCTGTGTGAAAATTCCTCTAGGCTTCCAAGCCACTTCAAAGGACTCGACAGAAAGACATGCCAGCCTGAGCAGTAATTACTACGTCAGTTTTGCATGATACTACGTGAGAGGAAACAGTCTGCAAGGCATGGCTGGAAAAGAAAGTAAATTTTACAGTGAAAATCCTTTCTGAGGAAAGAGAAAGATTTACTGCTAAAATCAGCTAACGCCTTTCACAGCCATTACAAATGGATTGGAGACAATGCTACATTGCCGTTAATTGCAACCACTGAGAAACAGTAGAAACCCCACAAATCTGTAACTGTCAGCACTGTTAGCCTGGTTTGTGATGTAGCAGATTCTGGATATGTCTACACAGTGACAAAATACTCGTGGCTGGCCCACATTAGCTGAGCAGGGCTTTGGAGCTATAAAATTGCACAGTTGACATCCAGGCTTGAGCCTGAGTCAGGTCACCCTGTGCAAGAGCCCTGGATTCAAGCTGCAAAGTGAACCTGAACAACTCTAGTGCAACTGTACAGCCCCGTCAGCCTGAGTCGTCTGACTAAGGCTCGCTAAGGCTGTTGTATTGGTGTGGACATATCCTTAAATGTCAGATTTTCATCCGGGTAAGTCATAGCTCCATTGACTTTAGATGAGCTACAGTGATATACACCAGTGGAGGTCCTGGCCCATTTCTGTTGGAAGCATCTTCTCCAAGGCATTTGCATCCCATCTGAGGCTCTTCCCTTGTTCTTGTATTATTAAGGGCTCAGTTGTGGATTTACCACAAACCCCTAGGAAGGGGCAGCATGTATTTGCACTGCCCTTTGAAAAGAGCAGCCTCCAAATTCGGATTGAGTCACAATTTCTGCTCCAGTTCTCCCTGTTTTCTGGGAAGAAATAATCTGTGCCACCTCCCCTAGGGCAGATGAATCCACCTTCCAAACTGATTCAGTGTCCTGGGCTAGCATGCAGGGAGTCAAGGCTCCATCTGCCGCCCTGTCCTGTCCCCACCTACCTACACTGGAGAGGGAACCCTGTGATGAAGGGAGCGCACAGAGAGGAATAAGAGTCTGTTTTATGCAGCTCATTCCCTACGCAGGTGCCGAGAACAAGCCATAATCTCACCCTGTGTTTGCCAGTCACAATAAAAAGCCATAATCCTTCTTCCCTTTTCTCTCTCCCTGCCTCTAATCCTCATTTAACTCAAGAGTCTCATGCGTGGAGGAAGATGTCACCACCAGATGATAGATGACCAGACACATGCATGATTGCTAAGGGCCTATTAAAAAATGAGACACCTTTGAATTCACTGAGTAATAACAGGCCTGGAGTATGCTTTATTGGTCTTTTTGGGGTGTTTTGTAGAAGTAGTGATGGATGTTACTGCGGAAAGATATAAAACGCCCTCCTGAATGAGATGCTCTTACATCGCCCATCAAAATGGCAAGGTCAAAGGAAAGGCTTTAATTTCACTGTTGACATGCAGCCAAGTGAAATATGTGCTAAGTGCAAAAGCCAGCTGTTCTCAGGGCAAATCAGCAAAGAATTTTTTTTTAAATGAAGGCTACCAGGCAATTGGGCTGTCACTAATTTTCTCAGAAAACTTCCAAGTGATATGTGGCTGTGCATGTTCACCTAAGTGGTTATTTCACACATACGTGTGCCCCGAGGAAAACTAGTCCTTGTGGTTGAAAGGTACAAGGAATCAACTGGTTGCACAGCTTTTTCTTGTCAGTTTGGTAGCCACCATGTTGAGTCATGCTGCAGATAAGCTGAAATGTGCATGGGCTTACTGGTTCCTCCCAATTCAAGATGACCTTGTGGGGACACTTAAATCCCACCTTTCATTGCTTTGCAGAGTTCCCATCCCCAAGGCTTTTGCTATGGGTGTCTTTATGGCTTGACCGAGAAGCTTGCAGAGTTGATGGGAGTCTTTTCATTGACCTCAGTAGGTGTCACTGATCTATTCAGATTGTTCTGTTCTATCACAGGCCCTTGGTAAAAGAGCAGATTTTAATAAAATATAAAAAGATGATCTCCAAACAGGTTTTCCCCCATATGCCAGACAAGAAGAAACAAATGGAATATCCTACAGGACCGTCCCTCAACCCAGCTTCCTCCCCTTCCATCCACCTTCGGGACATACTTGGAGGCAAGATGGGCATTACAGAATGCCCTGAAGGGGACCACGTCTACTTGTTGATAAAGCAAACTGAGTGGTCTAGCTAAGGGCCTCTCAGGCGACATCTACACTACAGAGTTATTTCAAAATAACTTTGCTAGAGTCTACACTCTGCACAAGCTATTTTGAAATAAATTCAAAACAGCAGCGTCATTATTTCGATATCAGTAACCCTCATTGCAGAAGGAATAATACCTATTTCAGAATAGGCACTGTTAAGCCAGGGAATGGCGCTATTTTGAAATAAGCCATAGTGGCACCCATATCTACTATTTCAGAATAGCACTGCGTGTCTGGAAATGCTATTTTGAAATAGTCACCATTAAGACATGGAATAGTGCTTTTCCAAAACAAGCCATAATTGGGTCCAACGGCACTGTTTCAAAACAGCGTTGTGTGTCCTGAAATGCTATTTCAAAACAGCAGGGGGCTCTTTCTAAATAAGCACAGCCATACTTGATCAGATCAAAGGTCTATCTAGCCCAGTATCCTGTCTTCCAGCAGAGGCCAATGTCTAATGCCCCAGAGGGGTGAACCAAACAGGTAATCACCAAAGCAATCCCTCTCCTGACATCCATTTCCAACCTCTGACAAACAAAGGCAAGGGACACCATTCCTACCTTTCCTGGCTAATATCCACTGATGGACTTAACCTCCCTGAATTTATCCAGCACAAAGGTTGCTGTCAGCACCTCCTTTTTTATCCTGAAAAGGAGCTATTAGCTCAAGAGCCTCATGTGATCTCAGTGCACAAGAAGAGACTTGACTTCAGATAGCCAGAACCCAGCCCAAGCCATGAAGGCCTTTAAAAGTCCAAGTACAGGTCTTTAATATGGCTTGGAAATTGACATGCAGTGCAGATCACTGGGTATTGGTATAATATGCCTTATACTGAAATTCTGCTTATCACGCAGGCTGCCCCAGTTTTATCTTTTGTACAGCATGCATATTCGTCCATCTCATTAACAATCATTGGACAATGCATGCAGCCTGGAAAAGACAGTTTAACATCCTGTTTCACAAAACTATTTTCCCCCAGAACCTTCAAAGCTATCTCTCTAAAAATGTGTCTCATAAATAGAGTATTTCTTGTCTGCAAACTCAGTCCTGGGCACTGCTCTAAAGCTTGCATTTCGCTTATTACAAAAGTGACTCTTATCTGCTGCACTGCACCTCCTTTCCAGCAATCCTGTTCGCTGCAGTGTCTGGGCATCTATTTATTCAGGGTGTTCAATGTGCTTAAACCAGGCCCTGAGCATATTGCAAAACTTTTATCAAATAAATCCAACAAAATAGGTATTGCCCTAGTCCAATAGGATTGGAAAATAAAAACTACAGGCCTGCTAGAATATATTCCCACTGCAACACCCTGTGCAACATCTTCCAACCCATCACTCAAGCACCCCAATAAATTCATGACAAACAATCCCCATCTCCAGGAAAACTGACATTTGAGTCGGGCAGCAAAAGACCTATACCTCAAGTAAGTGCCTGCCAAGGTTTTTCTCTCACTTACATCCCCAGATTTGATAGAAGCCTCCAGCACACACTCTGCACCGGTGAATTCTATCCTGGAAGAAGGGCCTAGCCCTTAACTCTCATTCAACAATTGTATAAAACTAAACCACTTACTTATTTACTTTTGAGGGGCTATAAAAATACCCTAGACCCTCCGACCTACTCCTAAGGCCACAGCATTTGAACTGTACTACCTGCCAAGCCCCTATCTCTATACTCTGGCATCTAGATAAGGCTCTGACTGCAGAGGTGCTGAGCACCTAGAAGCTCCCAGTCATCACTGTGAGAGCTGCGGGTGTTCTGAAACTCTGACAAGCAGGATGATTATTTAGGTGCCTAAATACAGATTAGGCCCAGCTGAGGATCTGTGGCTGTTTCTACACATGCCACATTTCAGCCCGAAATATGCTAATGAGGTGTATATGTAAATTCCCGGTGCCTCATTAACATAGGCTTCTGGAAGAAGGACTTCCTTCCGGAAGACCCCGGGGGGCCACGCTTCTACATGCCATTTTGGAGTCCAGAAGAGCATCTTCCAGACTCCAAATCACGTGACCTTATGCTAACGAGGTGCTGGGAATTTACTTACGTGCCTCATTAGTGTGTTTCGGGCTGTTTATTAGCATGCGACTTTTGGGGAAAATGGCATGTGTAGAAACAGCCTATGAGTCTATCTCTAGATATGCATTTTGGACACTCTGGTCCCCCGTCTGCCATTAAAAGGGGGCAGAGAGGGAGCCGTGTTCGTCTGTATCTTAACAAAACAAAAAAGCAGTCATGTAGCACTTTAAAGACTAAGAAAATAATCTGTTAGGTGGTGTTTTTGTTCTGAAGCGGCCTGCTGTTGAAACGTGCTTTCACTCCAGACTTTCACTCTTGTGCTGGCCCTCTTTGTCTGAATGGCTGGAGAGAGCCCGGGTGTTCTGGATGCACTGGCTGAGTGGCGTTGGCTCCATACCACTCCACACTCAAGGACTAGCCTGAGGACAGTTTTCTCAGGCGCCAGCAGCTGGCAACACGTCCTTGGAAGAGGGGAATGACATCTTCCTCCTCTCTCCACTGATGGAGATGGAGCTTCAGCCAGGCTGGATTCCTGAGGCATCTGGATAGCTTCTGTCAGCACAGGGTGATATTAAAAGAGTGGGGAAAGAAGGGTCCTCGTGCTCTTTCCAGGGGAGGGGCTGAGAATGAGCCGTGGAGTTGGAAGAGCCTCAATCCCAGCAGACTCCTCTGGCTGCCTCCACATAGGCGTAGCTAGGAGGCCCCCGGTGTACCAAGTGTGCTGAGACTTTCATGAGCCAGGACACACACCCCAAGCAGTTGGAGTGGCCAGCTGTGCCATTTGTCTCCCTGTTACAAGAGTGCAGGGCCAGGCAGAGGCCAGCGTGTCTCTGAGGCTAGGGCCACACTACGGTGGGCCTTTGAAAGAAGTTCTTTGGGAAGATCACTTCTGAAAAAAACTCCTCTTCAAAGATTGTGCCCATTAACAAAAAAGCAGGTAGAAACATCCATCCGCTCTTTCCATAGACAGCAGCCACACCCTGGCCACTCTCTCAAAAGAACAGGCCAGCAAATGCCATGGATCGAAAATCTGGCACCATGGAGGAGTGGGACAAGGGCCCCTGGGGCAGCTACACCTCCCCCCCACCCCCAGAAAGAACCTTCTTCCAATTTAATATCCAAAGGACGCTTGTTGGCTGCGGCCACACTAGCCCCCTCCTTTTGGAAGCAGCACGGTAATAAGGGAGTTTGGAAGATGCTAATGAGAAGCTAATGAGGCCCTGCCATGGGAAGAAGGGCCTTTCGAAATCAGGGGGCCCTGTCAAAAGGCCCTCAGCCAACCGGGTGGTGTGTGTTTCAAAAAGCGGCACTTTCGAATCCCGCTTGGCTGTCTCTGTGCTAACGAGGTGCTGCATATTCGTGGCAGGCCCTCATTAGCATCTTCCAAAATCCCTCATTACCATGCCCCTTCCAGAAAGAAGAGGCTGGCACGGCCTGGGCCTGTGTGTGTAGATGCTTTGTGGGGGAGGGCGGGTTCCGAAAAACGTCCCTAGTGTCGATGTAGCCAGAGGGTATCGGTTTCGGTCCTCTACTTCCCTTTCCTGGTATCCTTTTCCAGAGCCTCGTTCACCTGCCAGCTCTCCCCAGACTGCCTGGCACCAGTGGCCATTTCTGTAGGCTAGAAATGCTGTCCGCTTAAGCTGTAAGGACAGGTGTAAATCTGTCCTGACATCCCCCCTTGCAGCACCTCCTCACCTGAAGGCCTCTGGTTTATTACACAGCAAGCAAATCAAACCAGCAATTGCTTTGCCTTCAAACGACCCCTGCCCTGCTAGTTAACATCCCCCCGCCATGCCTGGGGTTTTATAGCGAGCCTTAAAGTAAACCCCCTTCAGCTGTTTGTTAAAGCAAAGCAAACCAGAGCAGTTCCAGCTCTCCCACCAAGCCACTTGTCGGCTGGGGACAGTGTTGAAGCAGGAGGCCAGCAAAGGAACCAGGGAGACGTGCCTGGGGTGTGGGTGACGGATTTGTTCCTGGGGCAGGAGGTAGCTCAGCAGAGAATCCTGGAGGAAAACTTAGATGTTAAGTGATTTTTTTTTCCTCCCTGGAAACAATGGTGGCAAACCTGGTGGGGGGACAGCTGCAAGGAGGTCTTCTGAGGGGGAAGGGAGGAGATGCACTCTGAAAAATGTGACACACGTCACTAAAGTTCTTCTCTTTCTAGTGCTTGGCCTGCTAACCCCAGGGGTGTGAGCTGAGTCCTGCAGAGGGCTGTGGAGGGATCTGGGGCAAATAGGTTAATTTAAAAGAAGAAGGAGTGGGGTGCTTGGTCCTGCCAAGAGAGCAGGGGATTGGACCTGATGACCTCCCGAGGTCTCTCCAGTTCTAGGAGATGTGTGTGCGGCTGTGTCTACGCTTGCATTCCTCTTTCCAAAGAGGAATGTAAATGAGGGAAATTGAAAATGCAAATGAGGCACTGATTTGCATATCTTGTCCTTCATTTCCATTGTCTCTTTTTGGAGGAGATTCTTTTGGAAGAAAAAAAGCAGCGTAGGTAGGGCTCTTTCGAAGACGGGGTTTATTTTCGAAAGAGCTCCCTCTACCCTGCTTGTTTTCGTTTTGAAAGAAGCCCTTGGGAAAAGAGATTATGCAAATGAAGCACACAATATGTAAATTAGTACCTCATTTGCATTTTTGATTTCCCTAACTCACATTCCTCTTCGGAAAGAGGAATGCAAGTGTTGACACAGCCTCTGTGTGTGATAAAAACTGCTCTTCTCAAGTCGTTTTTTCGGAAGAGAAAAGTGGCCTTTCCCCCATTACACCTGTGGGAAAATCACTGAAGGAAACTTACCTTGGAGCTGCCAAACAAGGGCAGCGTCTGACCTACTCTGCCTGAGATCCTCTTGGCTTCAGAAACTCGTGGGACTGTTTTTAGCAGCTGTCCCGAGAACTCGCTGGTCAACCTCAATGTCACTGCGGTTTTCATACAGACTGGAGAGTGGTTTCGCCTCAGACTGCTTTCATCTTGGCTGAGCCCTGAGGACCAAAGGGTTTCCCTGCTTCTAGGCTCCTTTTGATTAAGTTTTCCAACTCAATATTATGGTGCCTACATACAGGATGAAACCGTCCCTGACCAGATCCTCCCAAAATAACCATTCTGGGGAGGCAGCAAACCAGAATTAATTATACACTTTTCTCCTAACTAGTCAGATCCTGTTGAGAAACCATATTCCCAAGCCAAAACACCCCTTCTGGGAATAGGTGGATGCGGCTCAGTCGTGATTAAATGGACTCATTAATGCTCAGACAGATAACTAGAGAGGCACGTTAAGTAATACAGCAGGACTGCTTCCCCAGACCTCACTCCAAGCCCCTTAATCCCCTTTACTTCCAGCTACTGAGATGGACACCATGAATTTCCTGCACACACGGCTTTATTCATTTTCTTTCTGCGTGTGCATGGGAACGATCTTTACCTGACCAGAAATATTGCGGGGCATGGGGCGGGGGGATATTTGTACGGGTTATTTTTAAGCAGGCAAAGTGTTGCTGTCCCTTGGGTAAAGGGGCTGGCCTCAGAGAATAAAAGGGGGAGTCTCCTCTGAAGGTATCTCTGTCTGATCCCTAACAGCCGGACTTCAGGGTGAGCGCCCCCGGGGTATGTCTACACCAGGGGCATCTGTCTACAGAAGTGAATGTGGGAAGAGAAGTTCCGACAAGACTTCTGTCAACAGACCTTTTCTATACATAAAAGTGGGTGGGTCTTTTGATCCACTCTGTGAACGAAAGGGCCCTGGGAGCATCTAGGCAGCTTTTTTAGCCATTGTTTCTGTCGACACTACTCATTTCGTCTGTAGACACTCCACAAGATTTAGCTACAAAACCCGAGTTTGGGCCCCAAAAACTCTCCGGTGTAGACATGCCCCTGGTATTTCTAATGGCTGTGCCGATCCGGACCTGGAACCCTGCACCTCCCCGCTTCCTGCCCTCGGAAATGGGGTGGCTTTCACCCCCAAAACATCCACCTGGGGCACAAGCCAGTGCGGAGGGCCCGGGCCCCGAGGCATAAGGAGGCAGACAGCTGGGGAGAAAGAGCCTGCGTGCAAACTCTGCCTCCCTCCTCCACGGAGCTTGACAGGCGTTTGGAGGTAGCAGGCTCACCAGTGGGGTGGATGGGCGGGCAGCGGTGGCTGTGTGGTCGGACACCGTCGGCGCTGGCTGGATCCTTTGAGCACTCAGATCGTGGGAAGCCAAAACACCTGGGCGTCCAGTGCGCCTCTGCCAGAGGCCTGGCGCTACCTAGGGAGATGGATCGGCTGGGGTGGAGCCTTCTGTCCTCAACACCCCCCACCCAGAGCAGTTAGCAGCGACCTGGAGGACATCACGGGGGTCAGCTGAGTTGAGAGTGGCCCTGAGCTGCCCCCAAGGGAGGTGGCTACTGACCCAGGTGCAGAGAGTTGGGTAAAGGACAAATTAGTTCTGCAGATGAGCGAGGGGAGAGCTGTTCACTTCAGTGGGGGGCTTATGGCTGTGGGGAATGGAAGGTCCCCATCATGAGCTCCTGGGGATCTCCACCCTCTTGCGATGTTCTAGCACCAAGTGGTGGATCCACTCTCTCATCACAGAGGAATAGCCCACCTGTTCCTGGAGAGCTGGGTCCTACGGGCATGTTCTAACCACACAACCCCCCTGGCCTCTAACCTCACCGTGACGTCCCAGCTCTGGCTGGTTGGGTGTCTCTCCCTCTCTTCCAACAGCCACCAGAAAACAAATAAAACCTGCCCCGCACTTTTTCGGAGGCCCCTGTCATCATACGCCCCACCTCCCCCACCAGCTGTGTTCAGGGAGCTCTGGTCCAGCTTGCAGACAGGACCTTCCAAAGCTATGTGAAGTTCTCCCCACCAAGCTCTACCCAACGCAGCAGAAATTGCTTCACTTTTTTCAGAGGGTCTCGACTCCAGGGTCTAATTGGAGACCATCTTTTCCTTGAAAAATGGGTTGAGGGAAGGGGAAGCTCCTGGTAATTCATCCTTGGATTCTTTCCCTGTATTCTGAGAAGATGAAGATTTATAAGGATGACGTTTAATAAGGACAAATGCAAAGTGCTCCACTTGGGAAGGAACAATCAGTTTCACACATACAGAATGGGGAGAGACTGTCTAGGAATGACTACAGCAGAAAGGGATCTAGGGGTTATAGTGGCCCACAAGCTAAATATGAGTCAACCGTGTGATGCTGTTGCAAAAAAAGCAAACGTGATTCTGGGATGCATTAACAGGTGTGGTGTGAGAAGTCATTCTTCTGCTCTCCTCTGGGCTGGTTAGGCCTCAGCTGGAGTATTGTGTCCAGTTCTGGGCACCTCAGTTCAAGAAATATGGGGAGAAATTAGAGAGGGTCCAGAAAAGAGCAACAAGGATGATTAAAGGGCTAGAGAATGTGACCTATGAAGAAAGGCTGAAAGAAATGGGCTTGTTTAATTTGGAAATGAGAAGATCTAGGGGAGACATGACAGTGGTTTTCAGGTATCTAAAAGGGTGTCATAAGGAGGAGGGAAAAAACTTGTTCTTTTTGGCCTCTGAGGATAGCACAAAAGGCAATGGACTTAAACTGCAGCAAGGGAGGTTTAGGTTGGACATTGGGAAAAAGTTCCTAACTGTCAGGGTGGTCAAACAGTGGAATAAATTGCCTAGGGAGGTTGTGGAATCTCCATCGCTGGAGATATTAAAGGACAGGTTAGATAGATGTCTAACAGGGATGGTGTAGACAGTACTTGGTCCTGCCATTAGGGCAGGGGGCTGGATTTGATGACCTCTCGAGGTCCCTTCCAGTCCTACTTGTGTTCTATGACTCTATATCCCACTCCCGCCATAACTGACCTGCCCAAACGGTGAGAATCTAGCAATGCCTGGAGTGCCCTGCCCAGCGGCTGCCAGGTGGGAGCACACAGGTAGTATTTCTCTCTCCCTCCAGCTGACACATTTACGGTTGGTGCAATCTGCTTCCAAACCAGACCCATTCTGGAGCCCCAGTGCAAACTGCTTTCCCAGGTGGTTCATCTTGCCCTAGTGACAGACCCCAACGGGAGATGAAGTTGGAGGCTTTTAGGTTTTCCCGTTACCTGTTTTCCCCCCTAATCCTACACACTGACCCGTTTAGATCTTTGAGCGCTCAGCAAGTGGGAAGCCAAAACACCCCTTCAGGGGGCTCCCCAGACGGGGCCTTCCTTCTTCCCGCGGTTGTCAGCTCAGAGCGCCCGGCAAGCAGGTCTGGAGCCCCTGGGTCGGGGAACCTACAGAAGGCTGCCCAGAAAACTTCTGCCGCCTCCCTGGGTTCTCCGCAGGGAGTGGAAACCTGAGCCCCGAGCGACCCCGGCGGTGGGTGACTCCGGGAGCAGGAACCACATGCAGCGGTTTGGAAATGGGCAGCGATCGACCCCGGGGGCTGCTGTTGCGCAAACGTGACCCGAAGACGCTCCAGTCCAGTCTGGGGGTCCCGGGGTGTCCTGACACCGATTTCTCAGCCCCGCCCTGGGGGAGGAGGGCCGGGTGGGGCAGAGGGAAGGTGCTGGGCCTGGCCAGTGACCCGCCGCTGCGGCTGGCTGCGCCACCGGCGATCAAGCGCCGGCCCCGGCCAGGAGCTAATAAGGCTCTTGAGCAGCGCAGGGTCCGCGCGGAGTTTTCCCACGGACCCGCGCCCTCGCCGGTTCTCAGACCGCCAGAGCCGCGCGCTACTCACATCCAATTTATCCCGCACAAAGGCTGATCCCCGCGACAGCCCCCAGACGGGCCCGTTTTCTTCCTAATTAACTGCCATCCCTCCCCCCCCCCGGCTTTTTCCCGGGCCCAGTTAATCGGCAGTGCCTGTCAAAGGTCTTTCCCCCGCTGCAGACGAGTGAACCTTTGTTAGCTGCGCGGCCCCCTCTGCACTGATCTTATTAGGAGCCGCCCCCTCTCCTCCTGCGGCTCTGGGGTTTGGGGGCGAGGGCCGCGGCGCTTCCTTTTCCAAACGTGAGTAGGATTTGACCAGCTCCTCCGCAGGCTCCGGAGGTCCGGAGCCAGCCCGTGTGGGCAGCGCTGGCTTTGCCGTGCAACGTTCCCACGCTTCACAGCCCTTGCGCGGAAGGACTCCCAAGCGGCTTCCCAAGCAATGGGAAGTTTTCAGCCGGCCGGCCGGCCAGCGGCCGCTCCCCCTGGATTCCCCGGGGAGGGGGGGTTGCTCAGAGCGCGAGACGGTGGGGTGTTTGGGGGCACTTCTCTCCTGAGAGGTGGATTTCTGCTCTAACTCGGAGCGGGGCGCTGGGTTCGAAGCAACCCGAGGGAGGGGATGTAAAAGAGGAATTTATTAGCTTTCAACCCATCAGAGGACTAAGCATGGATTTTATTGACCTCATTATGCACCGAATGACCTCGGCCATCGATCACATAAAATTAAGGGGTTTGGGGTTTTTTTTTAAGGAGTTGGAGGAGGAGGAAATAAAGGGTCTTTAAACCCTACTTACTTGCAAAGCAGGAGGAAAAAATGAAACCGAGAGTGTATTTTAAAGACTTTAAACGGGCAATGAAATGCAATGCTCCCAAGCAAGCGATGGAAACACTGCGCGGGATATCCTTAGTCAACCAAGGCTCTCGTGCGGAATCCGGTCCTTTTGGTTAAAGTTATCACCGAGCAAATGGCACCAGTTTATTTCTCTCCCTCCACCCCCCGCTCCCATTGCGTTGTGTAGCGGGTGGAAAGAGGACGCTGGGACATCCCAAACAAAACACAAGGCATAGCTACAGTGGGACCGACCCGGCTGGGTAGGGCAAGATAGAAGGAAATAGTGAGAGGGACATCAGAGACCAACGAGCGCTGAGCCCAGGGTTATTGGTGATGATGATGGTTTTCCTTCATCAGGTTGTACCAGGCTGCGGGCTAATCAAGAATCAAACCTGCCCCCTCGAGCTCCCGCAGCCTCCTCCCTGCGGGATCTAATGGGCCTTTTCTCCCAGCACTGCAAAAGGAACAACCCCACGAGTAGACACTTGCGAACCGCCGCCCTGGGTAATACTGTAACTGCCCGCCCCCTGAGCGCATCTGTTTTAGAACTGGTCGGGGTTCGAGCCCACCCCGCTGCTTGCAGCGTGGCACCCGGGATCGGACTCGGCTGGCTGCAAACCAAGCCCCGAAAGTGACTTGCGGGGTTTGTTGTCCCGGGGGATTGTGAGGGGTTTGCCGCGGGGAGCGTTACGCGAGCACCCCGCACGCAACCACAGCCGCGTGCGTTTGACAGCGCTTTTGTGTGGCTGTAAAGGGGCGGGTCTGGGGCAGATGTCCCGGCGCGATTCAGCCAGCACAGCCTCGAGTCGTACCCTCAACCCTCCTCCTCTCAGCGCGGCCGCTTCTTTGAGCTGGGCCGGAACACGCCTCTGAACTTCCAACCCCTTTCCCGTCCAGCTCTTGCTAACTAACTTCCGAGGCTTTGACCCCCGGACGCCCAGCCCCTTCCCCGAACTCTGAAATACTTGGACTAATTGTGTTGCATGGCCCCTATACTGCCCGAAGCCTCCAGGGGAGTGGGGAGCACGGAGCTGAGCCGGCTCCGCGCAGGAGTTCAGGGCATTAACCCCTGTTGCTTCCACCAGACCGCTCCTCGCAGCTCGATAAGACCCGGCCTTTGCCCCATTGCAGCAAACGTCTCCATAAGCCATCCCCTCCCCAGTTCTGCCAGGAGCCGGCTCCTTAACAGGCGCGGCTCAGCCCCAGCCTCCCGTTGCTGCTCAGCTCCGGAAAGCATCTCCCTCGCGGAGAGACGCGCACGGTGAGGGCCGCTGGGGCGCCATCCAGTGGCCAGAGCTCGGCATTCCCACGGGAGCAAGGGGCCCCGCAGAGAAGCCGGAGAACTGCCCTGGCCCCGGCGGTGGCAACCCTCGCCCCGGGTGTCCCGTCTGCGCGCTCGGCACTCGCGTTCATTCCCTCCCCCGCATTCCCAGCGGGCCGCTTGCGGAACATCTGCGGGGGAAGGGAAAGGAAAGGGCGACACTTTCACCCCGCTTCGCCTTGCCTGGCTTTTCCCTCCCTTTGCACGGCCGGGCTCTGGGCTGGAGGTTGGCGCGCGTTCTACCCCGGCCACTTAAGGGCTTGGCTCAGCTTTTTCCCCGGGCTGTCACACAAAGTTTCCCCCTCTCCTCCGCTCAGGCGAGAGCTTCTACGCTGGGTGTGTGGGTGTGTGTGTGTGAGCAGCCAAAACAACGCCGCACGCTCTGCACAGCCGGGCACTGCTCGCCTGTTGCGTGGGAATTGTATGAGCCGCTTGAATTTTGCACCCAAAACCAGACGCTTTAGAATCCCCATAACGCCCTTCTGCACCTGAAACTAGAAGGATTCTTGCCACAGGGCTCAGGCAGCTCCTCCTGACGTTTGAATAATGCACTCGTCTTCATTCAGGAGCCCCTCTTCAAGTATTTCTGACTGTCACCTTGATACGTGGCCTGACCTCCAGGGCGGCTGCGTTACCCGCGTGCTGCTGGAATGAGGACGTTGGTCCTGCATGGATGAGGAAACAAACCTCATCTTGCAGGCACGGTTTTGGCTTTGCAGCGCTATCCAAAAGCCCCAGCTGAACTCTGCCTGGCTGGAAGTTCACCTCCACTGCTCCGCTTCCAGCCTGTGTGTTTTCTCTCCAAGCCTTCGGTGTCCTTGAAGGTCAGTTGTTACCCCTGTGCCTTCCGGAAGGCTTCAGAGGGACAAGACCTCTCCTTCCCCACCCCCCCGGGTGGTGAACTGAACGCAAATGGCTGCAAGGGCGCACCGTTCTCAGGAGACCAGGGCTCCCTGTGCACCAGAAGCCCCTGGGCTACAGAAGTTACTGTCGGAAGAGATGTTCCGAGAGAACTTCGGTCACCTGTGATCCTGTCTACATATAGAAGCAGCGCGATGGTTTGATCTGCTCTGTGGACAAAAGCCGCCCTCACACACACACCACCCCACCTCCCCTGCCTCTACGCATCTTTTTCGTCCACAGCCGCTGTCACCAAAATACATTTTGTCTGTGGCTACTACACGAGTTTTGGCTACAAAAATCTCTAGTGTAGACGCACCCCGCAGGAGTCCCACGACCCTGAGTGGCGCTGCAGTTCTGGGCAGAGCTCTGCCCACAAGGGTCACGTCCAGGCGGGGACCACATGCAGTGTGCGTGGGCCATTGAGGCTGCGGGTCTGTCATGCCCAGCTACAGTTCGTGGGCCAGCTGAACTCCGAAACATTCCCACGTGCTAACTCAGTGGGAATGGACTTCACGAGGAAGTGCGTGTGTGTGCGCAGAGCGAGAGCAAACAGCAGCACTGCCATTAGATCAATGAGAAACCTATGCAATGCTCGATGTGTGTGTGTCGACAGCATCCTGGTTCATTTGCCCAGTTAAAAGAAATACCCGCCTCTTAAACCCGTAGCTTTTCCCCTTCGGACCATTACAGACACAGAGATTTAGACAAGGTGGGAGTCCACGCACGCAGGCCTCCTTTAAGAAAACACTGTTTACACCTGCAGCGGGAGGATGAGTGTATTCTGCTCCAATTGACTTTAATTGTAAATCTTTTCCTTATGCGGCAACTCCCGAATCATCTGCGTTTAATAAATTTTCACAACACCCCTGCTGCAAAAAAAAAAAAAAAAAAATGCCAAGGCAGGAACCGACCCTGCCTATTCCGCTGAACCTTAGCAGAACAGTAATTGCTCCAGGCACGCTAATCGCCTGCAACTTGCTCAAGGTATAGAGATGGGCTGGGGCGCTGGGAAGGTTTTAGGCTGAATGGCAACTTTTAACTTGTTTTTATCAGCTGAAAGGCGAGGAGCCGGCGCGGGGGCAATGCAAACCAGGGAAATGCGAGGGCTGCTTCAAATGGTGAAGTAAAGGTGGTGTTTAACTAGGTGCCGACACCCGCCCTCTGTCGCCAATATTCTGCTTTCCCCTTCCTAATTACCCGTCGTTTTCCCACACTTGTGTGCCTTTTAGCCAATCCGCTCCCACATTGCTTCCAAGGAAACACCTGGTTTTAAAAAAAAAAATTAGGGGCAAGTTAGAAGAAGAGGCTCCTTTCCGAGTCCCAGGGTACCCATTTAAACTCATTTTCCTTTGCTTATCCAGTGAATAGGGGCGGGGGGAAGCTGCCTTTCTGATATTTACAGCCGCGTTAGCCTGTATCTTCAAGAACAACAAGAAGCCCTGTGGCACCTTAGAGACTCACCGATATTTTGCAGCATCAGCTTTCGTGGGCAAAGCCCCGCTTCCCACTCGTGCGTCTGACGAAGCGGGGCTTTGCCCACGAAAGTTGATGCTCCAGAGTATCGGTGAGTCTCTAAGGTGCCACGGGACTTCTTCCTGATGGTTTTGTTTCCCAAACAGCCACCAAAGGCTTAACGGTGATGAAGACCGGGGGGGGGAGGCGGGGGGCCGGGAAGGATCGTAGCCACCCGGGGACCCCAAGCGAGGAAGCGCTGACCAGACTCCAAGAAGAGGCAGCCGTTGCCACCGTGGTTTTCTGCCCTGCCGCACAAAACTCGTTCCAACTGCAGTGAATTTCCCACGCCTCTGGCGGCGGCGTGGCTGTCGGGCAGGATGTCATCGTGATAATGTCGTGACTCAAGGAATCCCCCAAACACGCCTCCCCCAGCCCCCATTTCCGCGAGGATGCGCCGTATTTCTTTGGCACTGCCGCTGTGATCCGGCCGCGGCTGGGAGCCAGAGGGGGAAGCGGCTGTTCTCCGAAAAGTTTCACGCTGCCCACGCGCGGGCGGAGGAGCGACCCCGGGCTAGCTCCGGAGATTTTAGCACGCTCCTTCCCGGCCGATCGTCCGCGCGTGCAGCTCGCGCCAAGGGCAGGAGCCTGGAGTTGCCCCCAAGGTTTCTCCAGCGAAAGTTGGGTCGATTCTGCGGTTCCCTCCCCCGAGACGTTTGCAGGATTTCCGAGGGAGAATTCAGACTCTTTTGTTCCCCTCCCCCTGCGGCCAGAATATGGGCAGATTTCAGCGGGGAGGGGGGGGGCGGAGAACTAACTGACTGGAATCGTCTAAGTGTCTGTTTGCTCCTCACCCCATGGCCCAGCGGTACATACCGCTGTCACTGCACCCAAAGAGTTAACCCACGGACCATTTCTCCTGCCCCTCAGCGCTTTACCCGGATGCCAATATGAGACCCGAGAATGACAAGCCCAGCGCGTAGGTCCCATGTTTGTATTTATTTATTCAAGGGCTTTAGTGGAAGTTGATCAAAGTTTTCTTTTTCTCTTCTTTTTTTTTTTCTTTAATACTCTGCAGTTTTACGTTCATCTCATACGGGCCAGCTAAACGCATTTGTAATGATTTGAGCGAAACCTCTCCTTTGATAGTGGGACTCTGAAAGTCACATGCTTAATTAAAGACAGCCCCGCATCTCCAGAGCCGATCTGTTCTACGCCAGGCTTTCTGGTTTGTGTAGCTCTACTGTAAATCTTAGATCTTCAATTACAGGAGCGCTTTGAAAATATATACAGTTTAAAAGGCCGACTTGAAAAGCGGACAACCGCTCCCTTCTCTGTTAAGTGGCGAACTCGCAGCTTTTAGGATGCAAGAGATACCAACAACCGAGATTCTTTCTTAAAAAGTTCCGGGCTTCTGTGGTTTATCTGCGCCTCTGCAAACAAATTAAGGAGCATTACACCGCAGGAAAAATAACTCTGCCTGGTACAACCATTCCCCTCTTGATGGGCGAGGCGGACTCTGGTTTCTCCCGAGTGACTTATTTATACATCGCAGCGCGATCCAACTGTTGATTTAACCCGAGTCAACACCATGTAGATCTGGGGGCGTGCGGAAAGAAAGACAATGGCAATACGTAGGCTGGAGCTGCGCGGGGGGAGCAGCTTTTGCGTTAAATGAAGCTATTTAATTGTCTGGCAATGAAACCGTGTGTACTTGACCAGACCCAGCCTAGGCCTTGCACTGTGAGGTGGTTACCACTTTTCCCCCCTCCCACCGTCCAGGACAGGTTTACACACCCCCACCCCACGGCCAGCAGCCTCCTCGGTGTATTCTGTTTGGGGAAATAAATGGCTTGTATTGGGTGACAAAGCCAGCCAGGAGAAAGGGCCCAGCCCGCAGCTTCATCTTCCCTGTCATTTATCTCCTGTCCTGAGTGCATGTGTTTTTGTCCCTTTAATTGAAACCCAGTAAGGAAACTAGTCATGGACACCCGGCTTCAATTGGGAAAACGTGTCCGCTGCTGCATGGGCAGGGTTAGTTCAGCAGACTGGGGGAAGCCAGTTCTCCTTCTGCCTGTCGCTTTCCTCCTGACAGTCGCCCCTGTGAGATTTGCCCTGCCCTTCCGCTGCAGCTGTCCCTGCCCTGCCTTCACCCGCGCGCTCGGGGCCAGCGAACGCCTCCGGGCTGCAGCGCAGCTCCAACAAAACGCGGCACAACCCAAGCAGATTGATCCGTTTAGCTGCCTCGGGATCGTAGCGCCCGGCTCGGTTTTACGCTTGCGGGCTGAGAGAGAGACTGGGGCTCCCTGGGGCGCCTTAAAGACTCCTCGGGAGCTCCAGGGAGGGAGGCGTCTTAGTCTGTAGCTTGGAGAACGACAAGAAATCTCGTGGCACCTGAGAGACTAACCGATCTCACTGCTGGTTGTGTCGGAAGCTCCGTTTGTCAGTTTCATGCCGAGACTAGCTCCACACGTTCCTCCGCGCGAGGGCAGAGAGCTCCGCACCCGAACAAGCGCTTACCTGCATCGGTGCAAAATGATTGGGGGGGGGAAGATGGCAGAGCGCCTCCAGGGTTGCGCCGGGGCTCAAAAGGACCCCGCTTGATGGTCAAAGCTGATAAAAGGAATCAGCTCCTTTGCTGGGGCATCTGGCGCGCCTTGTTGTACAGGGTATACGAGAAAAGCGTGTGTCTGCAAGGGGGAGGGCAGAGATTAGGTAGCATCTTGCATACAGCGCTGGCGAATTCCTGTTGCAAGAATCTCTTCGGTGCGTGTGAAAGTAATTCAGCAAAACTCTCCCTCCCTCGCTCGCACACACACGCACCGAGCAGGCACTGAGAAGAGAAATCAGCTGGGAAATGGGAAAGGAGCTCGACTCCCCGAGAAGGCAACTGCGCGGGTTTTTGTCTCGTTTCTTTTCGCCTAGCCCGCATCGCTCGCTCCCGGCGGCTGCTGCCGCACCACCGCGGGTGAAAGAAGGATGATCCTGGTGAAAGAAAGGGGGGGAATTGCCCGTAGCCTCCGACGACGACGTATTAGCACAACCGGGGGCGTGAAAAACAACCACCAAATCAACCGGGGCTGCCTGTGAGGAGCGCCGGTCTCCACGGGCTGCAAACGCGCAGCTCCGCAGCTTGTGCCTCCCAACACACACACACACACACACACACTGGACTGTGACTTTAAATGGCCCCGATGAGTAATTCTAAGACCCTGTCCCAGCACGTGCCGGTGGAAGTTAGGGCAAAGCTCCCGCGCTGCTTATGGAGAGAGCCCGGGATTCGGAGGCCACCGGGCTGCGGGTTTGCAAGGCGAGAGGGGTCCCAGGCTGTCCCCTGTGGAGCGGGCCTGGCGGGGAGCAAGCTGTAAAACAGACCGCGGGGATGATTTAAACACACTGGCAGGGGCCTTGGCGTTTCAAGAAGCCCAAGGAGACCCAGGGCCACCCATCCCCAGCGGGGCCGCGCGGGGGTTGCGCCCTGAGCTCCGGGCGCTGCTCCATTACCCCGGGAGCCTGCCCCAAGAACCGGTCCCACACGCTTATTCCCGGCTCGCCTTTCGGCGCGGGGGGTCGATGGAGACGCCCAGGTCCCAGCCTGTCTCCTTTCCACCGGCGCACCACAAACTTCAAGCCAACTCGCCGGGACCTCCGGCTGAGGGCCTCTTGACCGGCTTCAAGTGGCAGCTCCCGCCAGCGCTTCTCTCGCGCGTGTGACCTTGTAAGCAGATAAGACAACTCCCCGGCCCAACGTGCTAACAAGCCCCGGGCCCGGCTGCTTCGCCAGGCGTCTCCAGCCCCCCCCTCCCCAGCTCTCTGGGGCCCCAGTGGCTGGGCTGGAAAGCTGCTGGGCCCCTGCCGCTCCGGCTGCTTTGGCACGGAGGTGCTGATGCTGGCCGCTGGCTGGGGACAACCAGGCCAGGAGTGGGGGGGTGGGTTAAGCAACCGCAGGTGGAAAGTTTGGGCAAGCCTAAGGTTAAACTCTGCTGGCAACTACAGTCGGGTCTGGGCATGAGAGAGCCGGCGGGGCTGGGGCGGATTCCCCACCCGCCTGCCAGGAGCAGTTCCTTTTGTTGGTGCCTGTTGACTAACCCCTCAGGAACCGGCTTCGTCAGGGCTCCCGCCTTCAGTGGGAAGCACAGATGCCCTTGTGTCGACAGCGCTTCCCTTTGAGCGACACCTTTCGGCGGCCTGCGAAGGGAGGGGGGCAAGTGGAAGTAGGAATCGGCCCGTAATCGTGCGCCACCAGGCCTCGCCCGCGCGAGGACCGTCGGCACGGCGAATGCGCCGCAGCAAACTGACCCTCTCCCTTCGGTTTCAGGGAAACAGCTCTGGGCCTCCAAGGGGCTGGCTCCGGGGGCGGGGGCAAGGAGCAGTCACAAGCCCACAGGTACTTATGTGCTTCCAGGCACAAATGCCTGCCCAGGTGTACAAACCCACAGGCGCAGGTGCCCCGGCGGGAAGCGCAGGGCGATGCCTGCAAATCTAAACCAAAGTGGCATCCTCCTCAACACACACATGCATCCGACGGCGGGCACCACACCCGAGCGGACCTGAACCACCTGCTGCACAATACACACCGGAACGTACCGCTCACAGACCCAAACTGACCCGTGCATGGGCAGTCAAACACACGCACAAGGCGCAGACACAAATACAGGGTGCGCATTTACACCCTGCGCGCCCAAACACAACTGCTCGCACCACCCAGCGCGCACAATTCCCCCTCCCCCCACGCTCGCATATGTCGACATAAAGTGGGCTACCAGAGCTGGAGAGGGGAAGCAGAACAAGCGGCCCCAAGACCAGAGCTAATCGCTAGGCCCGCAGGCCGCAGCCTCGCCTATCTCTGTTTCGAGAGAGGAAGGACAAGCCGGGCTCGAGTGGAACTGAAGCCAAGGTCTCCTGCATGAAAGGTGGGGCGTGGGGAGCAGCTCGGGGGGAGGTTTGCTTGGCTCCGGGTCGCGGCCAGGACCACCGCGTTCACCTATTTATTTTATTGCAGCCTCCGCTATCACCACCCCTCCCTCCTTGCGCCAGGAGATCAGAGGCAGCCCTGGCCCGACCCCCTCCTCCGCCAGCCAGGAGACATCTCAGTGCCTCTTTGAAGAGCAAGATAGCGTCTCGCGCGCGTCGTTCCCGGGCTGCAGACAAGGACCGGGGGAGCGAGTCTTATCTCGGCCCCTTTATCTGCTCCGCTTCAGATCAGCCCAGGTTCCCAAGCGCACGGCCCCTCGCCCCGGGCCTGGCGCGGCCATGCGCCCTCCGCGTCGGACCGGCTGGAGAGCCACCCCCCACGCCGCTTGGCGCGCGAGGAAAAGGGGGCTAACAAGTAGCGGGGAGCGCTGGCCCGTGGTTACCGAGGAGGCCCGGCCAGCGGGTCCCTTTTGTTTGCTTGCAAATGAACCCGCCCGCGCGCAGTCGGCGCCAGGGCAGATTTATCACCCCCGAAGGGGGAACGCGGCGGCCGGGGAGAGACAAAGGGAGTTCGCACCTTCCTGCTTTTGATGCTGGGGGAGCGCGACCGCCCTTCATCATACGAGTCTCCGGGGGGCTTCTTCGGGGAGGTCACTCATAATAGGCGGAAGTTTGAACACCATTAGCAAGACGTCGCGATTGGAAATCATAAGCCACAACCATTCTCCGCGCCTCACTAAGGGGGGGCGGGTGGCTCGGGAGGATCGGGGTGGGAAAATATCACCGAGCCTCTTCCCTTGCTCCGGGCCCGGGGCCTCCCGGGTTGTTTCCCGAGCAGGGGGTTGACCGCGCAGCTGAGTGCTGCAATGTCTGAAAATCGTCTCCCCTGCTATTTGGGGGCGGGGGATTGTGTTGCGTTGAGTACTCCGCAAAGGCGGACACACGCGCGTGCAGAACCGTGTAGCTGTGCAGACTTAGGGGCCTGCTTCAGATACAGAGCCGGCCAACGTCGGGCGAACGCCCTTGCCATGGCTGGAGAGCGCCTGGTTGTTGTTTTTAAAGCTCCACCCTGGATTTCTGCAAATCTGGCGGGCCCCGCTCGGCTTCTTTTTATGGCTGCGTTAATTATGTTTATGAGCCTCATCCTCATTGTGATTTTCACGCTGAGATGGTGACAGGAGAGGGCCAGGAGGCCCAAGCACTGACTTCTAGCAGAGGCTGGAGGAAGGACGTGCATTTTTCCAGGCCTCGGTCTGCCAGAACCAGCTGAGAGCCGTAACCCGGGGGGATTAGCCGGCCCAGAGGATCGTAGGGGATCCAAGAGCCTGAGTTCGCGGAAAATGCGACTCCAGCCCCCCCCTCCCCCCCCCCCCCGCCTCCACCCGCATGGCCTTTGAAGGCCTGGCCCCGCGCTCCCCCCAGACTGGGGCTGAAGGGGAGATACTCGGTGACTGCAAAGTGATCCTAGGGGCTGGTTACTACAGGGATTTCACCAGGCTGGCGCCAAGCGCTCTTAGCCCTGTGCGTCAAAAATGCAACGTTAGACGAGCTAATCACTTCAGATGTTCCGCTGCTATCTGCCTGCAGTTAGGCTGAGGTGGCACTGCCGGCCACCTCCCCTGGCTGCTTTGCTGCCAGCCTATAAATACTGCACAGGCTCCTGCCTGTCTTTAAGCCGGGGGTGGGGGAGATCCCTCCAAAATGTGACATTCCCCACCCCTGCTTTTAACCCCGCAGGATTCCCCCGGCTGTGGCCTTCCCCCTTTCGCCCCCTCCTTGCCCTCAGGCTCCATCCCCGCCGCCCCACAGAGCCACCCTCCAACTCCACCGCAGGTATTTCTGCTCGCTCGCGCGCGCACACGAGCTCCAGCCGCAGGATGTGACTTGCAGCGCGCACTGGCGTTCCCAAGCCAGCGCGCACCGCCACTGCAAAGCCGGCTCAGCCCGGAGCTCCCTGGAGCAACTGCGGGTGGAAGGACGCAGAAAAGGGATGTTCCCTGGGGCCCAATCCTGCGTTCCTTAGCCACCCAGCAGGGGCTTGGGGTGCTCCGGGGAAGGCCGGAATACGCTCCCCCTCTCCCAACCCCAACGCATTCCCACCCCCCAAAGAGCCCGGAGAATTGCAGTGCACTTCCCGTCTTCTCCCTGCGCACCCAGCTGGAGGAGGAGGGGTGAGAAGGCGCTAGGCTGAGGCGTAACCCCTTCGGCACCAGCATGCAACGCTAGCACAATACACCGCTTCAAATCGACTCCCCCCCGCGCCCCACCGCCGCCACCAGCTTCCCTAGAAGGCGCTGGGGCGAGGGCCTGGCCGCCTCAGAGGCCGGAGAGGGGGATCCGCGCTCTGCTTGAGCAGCAAACCACCCACCCGGCCCCCCGATTCCCGCGCAGAGAAACCCGGGGTGAAGAAAAGCGCAGGGAGCGAGAGGCTGCGCCTCAGAAAGGGGCCAGACAGCCCCACGCCCCGCAGGGTCTGCTCCCGCTGCAAGCTAGGCTGGTGGGGGGATAAAAGGATTAGAGCCAGAGCCGGGCCTGGGCACACTTTCGCCTGTGGAGTCAGCCTCGCTCCAGGTGGCGTTAGCTCGGCCCCCGTGCCAGGAGGGCACCCCTGGTCCTGCCACACGCGGGGCACAGCGGCTCTGCCTGGACAGAAGGCGCCGCTTGCAAGGTGCCTGGCGCTGGAGGGGGGTCGGAACCCAGCGCGCCTCGCCCGTGGAATAGTCCGTCCCGGGTGGGTCTGAGCCAGGGTCCCGGCGCGTGGCTTTCTGGCCTGGCCCTGGCTGGGGTGGAGCCGCCCCGTGGATCTGTCCCGGGGGGCGGCCTTCCAGTGGCGCGCAGGGTACTTACATGGCTGAGAGGACTGGCTTTACATGGGCGCTCGTGCCCGGGGAGCCTGATCCTCTGCGGGTGCAGCGAGGGCCCGGGGACAGCCCCCCCCCAGACTAGCTTCTCGGAGCCGCCCACTCGCCAGACGCCCGCTGCGCCCCCGTGGCTGGCAGAAGGGGCCGCTACCCGCGCGGCGAGGCAAGGCGAGGCGAGGCAGCCCCTAAATGGAAGGCGACAGAACGCAGCGCGGGCCAGCCCTGAAGGCCGGAGCCCTGCACCGCTCCAGGGACAGGCGAGCCCTTCCCAGTCCCCACTCCCCCTTCCCTAGGGCTGGAGCCGGGTTGGGGGGAGCGATTTGTCTGGGAGAAGCCACCTAGAGGCGGTTCTCTCCCTCCCTCCCTCTCCCCAGTGGCTCGCTGCGCCCTCCCCTCTGATCATGTTGACATATTCACACGCCACGGACTAGTAGCGATGCTTTGCTGCGGCGTTACAGTTTCCGACACCTTCTTTTTATAACTCGGCTCTGTCCGCCTCCACCCGACCTGTGAAAACCACGCCTATGGAGCCACACAATTGGTCCGAAAGCGTCAAAGAGCCAATCAACTAGGCTCCAGCTCCCCTGCGACCCACAACACATCCAGGCCATCCGGTGCGAAGGCAGCAGACTCGCGGGGATTCCTCGCGGCGGAGAGGCGGGCTGGGCTCGGCTCGGCTCGGCCGGCGGCTGGAGCGGAGTGTAATTCCATTCACCAGCGGACCGAGGCGCGCTCGGTGGCGGAATCCGGGCACGGAGTTGACGGCGGCTGCGGGCTACAAGGGGGACTGAGACAGGCTCCGGTGTTGGTGGGTGGGGAGCTTTGGTGGGGGCATTTTTTCCCCTCTTCCCCCTCCCTTTGCAGGCTCCGGGCCGCAGCCGAGCCGTGCACGGGAGGGGACGCACAGCCACCCGCCGCGCACCCGGGCAGCACACCCCGGGGAGGAAGCCCGGATTGGAACCTGCAAGCTCCGCAGGGAAAGGGCGGCTGGCGCGGAAGAGGGAGGACAATCGACCCCCAGCCTAGAAAGGCGCCCGGAGCTCCCGCAGGCACAGAGCAGACCTCCGGGAAAAGCTGCACCGCTGCATCGTCTTCCTCCTCCTGGCCGTGCTTGTAACTTGCCAGGAGTCCCGCTCGGGCACAGAGCAGCCGGGGGAAGCTGTCCCGGGTGATCATGTCTCCGGACTGGGCCGCTGGCCGTGCGTAGAGGTTCTGTTTCCTGGTCTGCCTCCATTCCCCCCACCGTCCCCTCCTCGCGGGCGATTTTCTGCCACGATGCACGGTTAGAAGCCTCCGCAGGGCTGCTCCAGCCGTGAGAAGATCCGGGGGCAGTGGATGAGCAGACCCATGAGAGATCCAGTAATCCCTGGGACGAGCATGGCTTATCATCCCTTCTTACCTCACCGGGCGCCGGACTTCGCCGTGAGCGCAGTGCTGGGACACCAACCTCCCTTCTTCCCGGCTCTCGCCTTGCCCCCCAACGGGGCGGCCGCCTTGTCCCTTCCCGGGGCTCTGGCCAAACCGATCATGGATCAGTTAGTCGGGGCGGCCGAGACCGGCCTCCCCTTTTCTTCCCTGGGTCACCAGGCGGCCGCTCATCTGAGGCCTCTAAAATCCCTGGAGCCAGAAGAAGAGGTGGAAGATGACCCCAAAGTGCACCTGGAAGCCAAAGAGCTGTGGGAGCAGTTCCACAAAAGGGGGACCGAAATGGTGATTACCAAGTCAGGAAGGTAGGTCCGCCGGTTCCTTTCCCTAGCGCCCGCTGCGCCCCCAGGGCGGCTGCAAAGAAAGTCACTGACTTCTTCCCCGCAGCCCGGCTCACCTGAAATTAGGAAAAGTTGCAGGACTGGGGCCCCGGCAGGGCCACGCTGCGCGTGGGTGAATCTGCGTGTGTGGTGGGGGGAGAGAAAATAATTTGGGCTCGGACGGTCACTGGTTTGCTCTCAGCTTCCCCGCAGCCAGGGCAGAATTCTGCCGTGGAAGCCGAGGTGGTGATGGGAGAGGAAATCCCTTTCTCGGTGGCTTCCTTCTCCGCCTGCGGGGCTGCGCGAGGGGAGCTCAGGAATGGCGTTGGAAAAGCGTCAGCTGATCGAAAAGAAAAGCCGATGTGAGACGCACGCGGCGGAGTTACTAGGGGTCGGGGCTAGGGGAGGCTTTGCAAGCAATTTTGGGACCGTAACATCAGCCCCTCGATGAGGAAATGTGTCCCTCCTTCCTTTCGGAGCGCACACGCAGAGCTCTGTTCAGGGCGAATATTTGTATTTTGTGTGTGTGAGTGTTATGTTCTATGTTACTAATAACACGCGTGTTTACACACACATATACACACGCACAGTTCTTCGCACTGAATGATACTGTATTATAAGCACTTCATATCATGCAGATGTAATTCACAAGAGCAAATCACTCTTAACGCTCCTTTCTGAGCAGTGATTCTCTTAATGCTTCTGCGGGTAATAGTTAAGGTATAGATTTTTTTTAATTGCATTACTTGGATAGCCACAAGAGGACAGAGCTGGAGAAAATTGTCCTAGGAGACCCCAGATCCTCCCCCGTTTTTCTGTGACCGAATTTTGCACGGCCGGTCGGAAGAGTTTACTTACTCGTTGCAAAATCCTGCTTCGTTTTAAGCCAAGATTGCCGCCTGCCAACTTCTCGATATATTTGTTGCCATTTTTGACTTGGCCTTAGCCGCACAGGGGAACGTGTGGGTCCCCTTCTCGTACACTGAGGCAGGATTGGATTGTGAGTCTCACATTCACACACAACATTGTGGCCCTTTCCCCAGCCCCAGCAGAAACCTTGTCTCGGCCCTCCAGCTAATGGAATGAGTCCGAAAAATGTAGAACCTTCACCCAGTTAACTAATGTTTTCCCGTGTTTCCTCGGTTTCAGCGCTCAGGGAAGCCAAATAAAATCCGTCTCTAAATACCGATCGCTTCGGGATCCACGAGCCATGTTAGGCTCTGAAGTTTGTGGGGATATATACACATCTTCAGTGCATTAGTTTAGGGAAAATTTTCTCTTGAAACCTCTAAGCGACTGAAAAATATTTTGTGTTGGGGGGGGGGCGGGAAATCTGTGTATTTCAGAGCGTTTTGCTGTCGAGACGTGAGAAATGCCACTGGGTTAGAGGGAGTTACTCACTGGAGGGAGGGGGTGCTTGTTTTGATCTGTCTTTTCTCTATCTTCCTGTTTCTCTCTTTCCATAGGAGAATGTTTCCTCCATTTAAAGTGCGGTGCACCGGGCTGGATAAAAAAGCCAAGTACATTTTATTGATGGATATAGTGGCGGCTGATGATTGTAGATATAAATTCCATAATTCCCGGTGGATGGTAGCCGGGAAAGCTGACCCTGAAATGCCAAAGAGAATGTATATCCACCCGGATAGTCCGGCTACAGGAGAACAATGGATGTCCAAAGTCGTCACTTTCCACAAACTTAAACTGACTAACAATATTTCTGACAAACACGGATTTGTAAGTTCCTTTTCTTTCATTCCGCCCAAGCTTCCCCCCCCACCCCAACTCCAGTTTGCAACAGAACCAGCCCCTAAGTCTGCAGAGCCTGGGGATCTGCCTAATGAAATAGCTCTGAAGTCTTGCAGGAGAGGGTTGCAAAGATTTGATTTTTAACTCGGTAAAGAACACCGTGGTGGAAATCAGACAGAATTAAGCCTCCTCTGTAACACCCACGTGCCCAGCTCCCGGTGTGATTTGCTCCTTTCCCTTTTGATGAATATAGTATATTTCAGTCCTTGGGATATCTAGACACCCATTGGAGCACCACTGGCTTTAAAATATGGCATATCGCAGTTGGTTTTGCACTATAGGAAATTGTAGGAGTCTGTGTATAAAGGGTTTTAATCCCCGGGAATGCAAACATTTAATTCTATATTAATCAAGACACTACAATGCAAGTCAGAGAGAAAATAAACAGACACAAAAATGAGAGGTCAAAAGGCCCCTTCATTCCCCCTCCCATTACATTTACTGGCTGTGCAGAGATAAAACCTCACTTACCAATTAAATCAAACAAATAGGCCGGCTGATAAGCCCCAAAAGAAGCGAAATGCTCTTCCGGGGGTTTCTCCTTCCTTGGGACGGTTCTGCAGAGGAGCGGGGAGTTGGCACGCTTGCATTTGCTGGGTGTTGAAGTAGATCCTAATTTTTGCGCTTCACAGAAGGCCTTCGGAGGGTTGGGCTCGTCCGTTAGTGCCAGCTCAGGCCTCGGCTCGTTGTTTTCAATTCCTGAGCATGTGGTCTTGCCCGCAAACGGTTCCCTGCGCCCCCAGCCGCTGCCCAAACGCGGGGGGGGGGGCTGGCCGCCTGGCAGGAGATGGGGGTGTTCAAAGGGGAGCCGGGAGCTGTCCATGCGTGGGAAGAGCCAGAGAAGGAGGCTCCCGAGTCTGGGGGCCGCTGCGGGGACCTGACCGTCTCCCCTTCTCCCCTTCCCCCCCCGTAGACGATCCTCAACTCCATGCACAAGTATCAGCCGCGGTTCCACATTGTCCGAACCAACGACATTCTCAAGCTGCCCTACAGCACCTTCCGAACCTACGTGTTCCCCGAGACTGAGTTCATCGCGGTGACCGCATACCAGAACGATAAGGTAAGGCGGCCGGGGCGGGCTGGCTTTACGTGCGCCGGGTTTTTCTTAAGCCTTTCGCAGACGTTTGTTGCTTTAAAAATCAGGACGTCTGCTCCTTTCTTTTGCTTCCCCCCCGCCCCGCCGCCTTTTTTCCCCATGCAAACGGGTCCGGTTTGCCTGGAAAAATGTTCCTTCCACTGGAGGTGGAGGGGGGGTGTGTTTTCGGGGTGGATTTAACTCGAGAAAGATAAGGGGGGGGGGTGTCACAATCCGCCCGGGGTTGAGAAAGACAGGCCGGAGCCGGGTGTGTTGGTGCACCGGGCCTTTGGCCTTTGCACGACTCAGGACAGGGGTGATAAGCCGCCACTCCCCGGTGATTCCGATTATGATTCCTCGCCGGCAGTGGTTTTATTATCCCTTTGCATGCCGCCGGGGTTGGCTGAGCAGGGAGGCTCTGGAACAGGGTGTGCGAAAAAGTGAAAAGCAGCGAGGGCGAAAGAGTTGCAGCCTTGCCGATTTTGCGCCTGTGAGTTGTTCTGTGTGAGCGGTTGGCGCCTGCTGAATTTAGGCCGACCGAGAAAGGTCTCGGGGCCCAGGGAGCCCAATCTGGCCTCTTTGCTGTTACTTTCGACACAAGGTCGCTTTCTCGGTTCAGTTCAAACTGTTGGATTTAAAGAACTCGACTGAGGTCCTCAAGTTTTGCGTTCTGTAAATCTTCCCGTTTCCACCTTTTCTGATCCCAGGAGATTTTAAACGTTGGGCGGAAGATTCCTCACCCCCTAATTATTGTATTTTAATTAAAGCGCTGCTTGTCGGCGGGGGGAGGGGCGGTGTACTTGACCGGCTTTCGGCAGCGTGCTTCTGGTGCAAATGAGTACAATGGAAATATAGGTAGGCCGGGGGAGGCTACGTTTTACTTTGGGGCTTGCTGGCCCCCGTGTTGGCTTGGAGCCGCCAGCGTCGGAACCTGACTTCTTGTGGAAGAGAACTAAAGGGACTGGTCTTACTGCCGGGAATTGTGCGGGGGGGGCGTTGTAATGGACGCAAAAATGCCCCGGGTCTGGGGCCTGATCCGCGACCCTGCCCTCGAGGTCAGAGCCCACATTCCGCAGCTCACCATTGCGAATTTCAAGCAGCGCTTTTTCGCGCAATGATGGGCCGCGGGGTTTAACTGCAGGGACCCTGGAGCTGCCAGGCAGCGTCCTGGGAGTCCAGGCGGACTCCCCCAGTTGCGCGCTCTGGGGCTGCTTTGCCCCCTGCGCGGAGGTTGCGGGGTTTGCAGTAAATGCACAGAAATCAACGAAATGCCCTTCCCCCTCCCCTGGCCCTCCCCGATTTCATACCTGGTGCATTTTTCTAGGGTAAACTCCCCTCCTCTCTTTTACAAGCCCTCCGCAAACTTGGAGCGGGGGGGGGGGTCTTAAATCTCTTATGACCTCATGGGCCCCACCGAGTCTTCAAACGGGCTTTAAAAATGTAAAGCGGATAAGCGAAAACAAATGTTTTCGGGGCCAAGTCAGTACTTTGAATCTGAAAAATCTGGGGGCATTACCAGGCGTTTGCCGTAAACTCCGCTCCTGGGTTCGCGCCTTCCCCCAACCCCCGCTGCAATGTGACTATATAAAGCCCTTTATTAAGGCAAGGGGGTGGCTAGGATTCCTTTGCGGTTTAATTATGACAGTTAAAGAGCTCAAACTGAGGCATAACTTTAAGGGAGCGCTGTGCTTGTAGTCACGCTCCTTGCAAGGCGGTAGTAGCAGCGCTGGGCGTTTGCAATGGCAAATCCTCCTCCGCTGTGGAGTCCGTCTCTGTACCTGGGGACGCGGAGGTGCCTTTAAAACCGTACAGAGCCCCTGTATGAAAACGCACCGCTTCCCCAAATCATCTGCTTGCACCCACCAGCCAAAACCCGGAGTGATTTTATGTGCTGTGTGTTTCTCCAGGGCTGTATTAATTGCAGGGGTGGGGGACGATTTTGAAACCGGAGGTGGCTTAACCCTGGCCCTCTCCCCCCTTGTTTTTTCTTTTAGATAACCCAGTTAAAAATTGACAATAACCCATTTGCCAAAGGGTTTCGGGACACGGGCAACGGACGGAGGGAGAAAAGGTAAGTCGGAAAAGCTGAGCGAGTTCATTGCCTTTTGCCACCCTTAGAGCCTTTCCAGAGGTCAACAGAACTTGAGAGGGTGTGTCCACTGCAGGGCCTGCTTTTATCTTTATTTTCCGTATTGCGCGGGATTGCCATGGGAAGTGGCATCGGGATCCTTGGAAGGGAATGACCTGTGGGCCCAGGACAGACATTCCTCTTGCAAAGCAGAGTCTTGAAGTCAGTGTCTGCCGCTGCCACTGGAAACCAGGAGCACCGAAGTAGATTTGAGAGCCCGCAGTTAAATATGTATTATTATTGTACACATTGATAGCTTCCTCTGGGTGTTAACCCTCATCTATGCCCAAGGGCGGGGGTGGGGGGAGATCTCTAATATTTAGAGAGCTGGCGCCTTGATTATAAGGGAACTGCAGATTTTTCTGAAGTAGGAGCAGTTACTTTTCTAGATCAAAACAAACAAAAGCATTTTTCATGGTGGCAAAAGCCTTGTGCTAAGGCCCAAGAGAGACGCTTCTGGTTTAGTTTGTTTTGCTTTATCTTTACTGCAGAGGGGTTCTGTGATCAATTCCCCCTCAGTTTCCAAAGCCAAATAAAGCGTTGTTAACCCTGCCCCTGACCCCACGCCACCTCGCACAGTCCATCCGAGTGTGAAAACAAAATCCTCACCGAAGCCCCAAGACGGAAATTATTTCTAATTTCTCTCTAAATAGAAATAGATTTCACTCCAGGTTAATTGCTGGCGAAAAGATTACATAAAGTGCCTAGCAAAATAACCACTTCCGAGCAGTCTTAGCAACCATTAAGTTCCCTGATCTCCCAAGAACATCCTAACATTTTAAAAGCTAATCGCCTGGGAATGGTTTTTTCCCCCTCATTTATTCAACACTCTGCCCTAGCTAAGTAGTGATACTAACAGCTTCCAAGCATCTCTTCTCGGGAAAAGCGCCTTTTAATTCTGCCTCCAAAAAGGCCACTCCTTCCCCGAGCCCAGCTAACTGCGAGCCAGGCCCTGCCAAGCCAGGGAGCCCATCCGGGCAGGTGCTCAGTCACTGAGGGGGAGGAAAGCGGCCCCCGCGCGCTGCAGAGCTTGCCGGGCCGGGGCGCCGGCTGGACGACTTAGCCCCCAGCCCTGCTCCCTCGCTCTCCCGGCAGAAAGCAGCTGACTTTGCAGTCCATGCGCGCTTACGACGAGCGGCAGAAAAAGGAGACCGGCACCTCCGACGAGTCCTCCAGCGAGCAGACCGCCTTCAAGTGCTTCGCCCAGTCCTCCTCCCCCGCTGTGGCGGCGGTGGGCACCTCCAATCTCAAAGGTGAGCCCCGCTGCCCTGCAGGGACCGTCCCTTCCTCCTCCCCTTGGCCTCCGAGCAAGAGTTTCGCTGGTGACCGAACTTCTGGCCAGAGCTGCGCGGGTGACCTTGGCCCGCGCGTCCCCCAAAGCTCCTTAGTTCTTCTCTCCCCCCACCGCTGCTTCTTTCTTCTTTCCTGCTTTCGGCCGGGCTTTGAGTCCTTCCCCCTCCCTCCGGTGCAGCCCCGAGTCAAGGGAGCAAACGCAGACCACGGGGCAAAAGTTCAGAACTGCAGCCAGGCTATTAATATGCATGTTTCAGGCTGTTCCTGGAGGGGCGGCGGGTTCCCCGGCTCCCTTCTCCAAATCCCACTGTCTCGCAGGGAAGAAAGGGGAACTCGCGGGGGTATTTATCTTCCCCTTTCTAGGGGGCTGGTTTGGAAATCTTCCCTCCGCTCCGCTTGGTTGGCAGCGACTGGATTTCTTTACCTCCCCCCTTGTTTTTTAAATGATTGTTGTTTAAGGTGGTGCCCAGATGGAAGTGGGAGGGGGTCTGAAAGCCCGGCCGGGAGGGGTGGCACAGAGGGGGAAGTTGGTTCACCTCTTGCAATGGGCTCCCTACGTTTAAACAGGGACAACCCGCCCCAAGTGATTTAGAAACGTTTTTAACCCCCCCCCCCTTGAACTACCCTGGGCTACAAAGCCGAGGAAGCCGCTGGGTGTGGCCCATCAGACGCCCCACGACCTGATCTCAGTTCCGCCGGAGCAACCAATCCAGCCCAGGCGGAAACTGATCCGGATTGACTCCGATGTAACTGAGCTGAAGGCTCCGGCCGCTGGCACGTTCTGGTCACACAGGTGTGTGCCTCCGTCCCTGGCTGGCTGGAGCCAACAACTCGCGGCTCAGGCTGGTGGGGGACCGGGGCAGCCCCTGGGCCGTGCTGCTGGGGGACCCCGGGCTCGGGGCCTTCCCCCGGGCGCAGAATTGCGCCCTAGCGCCCTGCGCCTTTGCCTTGCAGACCTGTATCCCAGCGAGGGGGAAAGCGACGCGGAGAGCAAAGACGAGCCGCTTCTGGAGGCCGGTGACTCGGGCAAGATCAGCACCACCACGGCGGCTGGGGAGGAGACGCGGGAGAAAGGGGGCAGCCCGGCCAAAGCGCCCTTCTTTCCCGCCGAGCCGGCGGCCGGCAAGGGCCGGGAAGGCCCCAGCCGGACTGAGAAAGCCCCGCCCGACTCCAGGCACAGCCCAGCCACCATTTCCTCCAGCACCAGAGGCCTGAGCGGGGAGGAACTCAAAAGCCCCCTGCGGGAGGCCCCCAAGGCGGAGGAGGCCAGGCTGCTGGGCAAGGAGCCCTTCGCGCCGCTCACGGTGCAGACGGACAGCGCCGCGCACCTGAGCCAGGGGCCCCTGCAGAACCTCGGCTTCCCCCCCGGCTTGGCCGGCCAGCAATTCTTCAACCCCCTGGGCAACGGGCACCCGCTGCTCCTGCACCCCAGCCAGTTCGCCATGGGGGGCGCCTTCTCCAGCATGGCCGCCGGCATGGGCCCCTTGCTGGCCACAGTGTCCGGGGCCGCCGGCGGGGTCAGCGGCCTGGACAGCACGGTCATGGCCACCGCAGCGGCTCAGGGACTGTCCGGAGCATCGGCCGCGGCCTTACCGTTTCACCTTCAGCAGCACGTCCTGGCCTCGCAGGTAAACCCCCTCCCCCCACCCAGGCCTGTCCCGGCCGGTCTGCCTTGCGCTGCCGCTGCTGGGATGGGGCTGGCCTGTCCCGGACACTGGGCTCTGCGCGCTGCTTCCCACCCCCACAGCTGGAACAGCTGGAGCCAGCGGCTGCGGGTTTCTCCTGGCCAGGGGGTGTAAAACCCGACCTGGCGGGGACCCAGGGCTGCTCTCCGGGGGCTTTCCCCTCGGATTTCCCCCGGGGAACTCTGGCACACGGTGTGCCGGCTGGGGCTGGGTTCCCTTCCAAGCTGCAGGGAGCCAGCCCGTAGGGGCGTGGGGGGGGGGGGGGGGTGGCTGGGAAGCAGCTCTGAGGGCGGCGGGAGGAACCGAAGCTGCCCGAAATTCACCGGTCCGCTCGGAGACGGGAGTCCTCCGAGGTGAAAGACAGACCTGGGGGAGGGGAGCTCCCGAATTGCCATCGGGGACCCTGTGCCCGCCCCCAGCAGAACAGCGCCTGGGCACTTGGCCGACTGGCCCACCGCTGCTCCGGACCTGCCCCGCCAGGCTCCTGGCCCACTAAATCCGGCCTTTAGTCTCTGAAGTGCTTCGGGGCAGCTGTCACTGGAGAGGGCCCACGTTGGCTTTCATCTTCCCCGGCCCGCCCCCAGCGCCATTCCGATGGAAACGGCCCGGGGCGCGCGGCGGTGCGAATGGGCCAGCAGAGCCTGGAGCAAAGCCTGGGAGGCTTTTCCCACCCCGGTGCCTCGGCGGGTGTGTCTCCAGGCTTGCAAAGAGCCTGGCGGGCAGGGCTGGCTGGGGCTGGAGGTTCTCGCAGGCCCAGTTGCTCCACCTTTGCCCTGCAGGCCGGCGGGGGAGAGGCCCCCGAAGCTTCCCAGCCCGGCCGGGGTGTGGTTTGGAGCGCGCTGCGCGGGCGGAGGGTGAAAGGCGCTGAGGTCTCCCCGCTTTGTCTGTTCGCAGGGCCTGGCCATGTCTCCCTTCGGAAGCCTCTTCCCCTACCCCTACACCTACATGGCTGCCGCAGCCGCGGCCTCCTCCGCAGCCAGCAGCTCGGTTCACCGGCACCCCTTCCTGAGCGCTGTGCGCCCCCGGCTGCGGTACAGCCCCTACTCCATCCCCGTGCCCCTGCCGGACAGCAGCGGCCTGCTCACCACTGCCCTCCCCAGCGCGGCCAGCAGTACGGGGGAGGGCCAACCCAGCAACATCGCCGCTAGCCCGGCCTCCGCTGCCTTGGACTCCGGCTCGGAACTCAACAGCAGGTCCTCCACCCTCTCCTCCGGCTCCCCTAAAGTCTGCGCCGAGAAGGAAGTGACCAGCGACCTGCAAAGCATCCAGCGCCTAGTGAGCGGGCTGGAATCCAAGCAGGACAGATCCAGGAGTGGGTCTCCTTAATGTGGGGCCCTGTCCGCCGCACCCCCCTTCCACTGGGGAGGGGAGAGTGTTGTTAACACGGGGGCTCCCCTCCACGGTCTCATTTCAACTCCCTCTGGCAGTGCACTTTGAAAAGAAACCACCTTGTCCCGCTCCCTGATCAGCAAACTTATCCTGAAGTGGGGGAAGGAGGAGGGCGCAGGGCTGGGGGCGGCAGAGCTGGTTGGCAAGCTGCTATCAAAGATCATTCTGGTCATTGGAATGACACGTTGGCCAGAGAGGTGGTTTGGTGGGCCCTGGTCCTTTCTTCCTCACCCTGTAAGGCAAACAAACCAACGTGGATGAAAAGTGACATAAGAAAAGTGATTTTGTTTAAAAAAAAAAGTGTAAGTAACTTGCATATCAGTTCTTTCAATATTGTTTGGGGGGTGGATTTATTAAATATAGCTCCGGTTAGTCTATGTTAAGGGAAGCTGTGTCTTTTGACATTATTGTGATGTCTCAAAGCCACCTTAGGGCTTTTTGCATGTTCCATAGTAGTCTGCTTTTTTGGGGGGGTTGTTTTATTTTGGGGTGCTTGTTAAAATCCCAGGGACAAAAACTGAAAACTGAAAAATAAAAATATTATCTTTACCCCTTTCTTCCCGCCCTGCCCCTTTGTAGCAACAAAAAATAACGAAAAATGTAGTTGGAAAAGGGAAAAATATTTTATCTAAAAACCTCTGTAGCGCCACTGTAGGTTTCTTACAGCTTTTCCACTTTTACTGTATATGCAATAAGAAGGTTTAAACATAATACTGAGAAGAAGAAAGTGGACACTATTATTAAAACAAAGTATTTATGTAATTATTTGATAACTTGTAAATAAGCGGAATATGAATACTCAAAATTAAACTTTAATTTATTGACACTGTACATATCTCTGTAAATATGACTGTAGTTATTTTTTCTGTTTTGTTTTAATCCTTTTGAAGTTCATATTTCCTTTAAGAGTACACCTAAAACCAACAAATCAACCAAATATACCCTATTTATAAGTGTTCACTTACCATTTTGGGTCATTCCCATGAAAAAAACGTAACTTTCTTTTTTTAAAAAAAAGAAAAAGAAAAGAGCTGAATGCAACAGAAAAAGAAGAAAAAGATGAACTTTAAAAAGAATGAAAAAAAGAAATGTGCCACTGTAGCATTTAACCCTTGTTTTTCAGTGCTGAAAATGCTACTTCTCCATGTAAAATTTCAATATACGTACATAAATAAAATGACAACACACCTCTCCAGTGACTTGAAAGAAAAAAGAGTAAGATGAAGAATCTAGGTTTTTCTTTACCTTTAAAAGACTGTTTTCCAATTTCCTTCGTGTGTCAAAATCACAATGGAGTTTTACTGCTGTTATGCTTATTGTCTGTTTGAGTAGGTGCATATATCAATGGCTTGAAAGTCAGGTGCTCAGAGCTGGTTATAAGAAAAATGAAGGTATATTTTGTGTTAATATTGTCAAGAAGTTCTTGGTTATTTCTGTAATTTTCCCCCCTTTTGAAAGCCACTGAAGTTTCAATAAATTTTTATTGAAATGTCTTTAGGCCTCATGTGAAATGCCTTCGTAGAAACTTTTCTAAGACTTGAATTGGAGGGAGAATAGAGGGTTTTTAAAATACTGTCTTTTTTCTGTCTCTCTATTCCTTGCTCTCCATAGAAACCATAACATCTTCCATGCAAAATGAATTGAGAAGGCTCTCTTTTAAATCAAGCAGTAAAAAGGAGGATAGCATGGAATGTTGCTGGGAAAATACAAGTATTAACCAAATTGTTTAAAAATGTTTTTTTTCCTTTCCAAAATGTGGATTCAAATGCAATACAGTTGAGTCTTTTAATGGAAAAAATATTAAGTGACATTTGAAAAGTTAATGAGAGTGGCTCAACTGTGCTTTTATCTATCATCAATTAATAAAGCAAAACTGAAGACTTAGAGAATAGATCTGTTAAAATTTAATGCAAAGGCCCTCAAAAGTTTGCAGGTAAAGTGCTTACAGTAAGGTGTGCTATTACTAGTTTTATTTCTTTCGGTCTGTTCTTGGGAGTGGGATCATTCTACTTTTGCCCTGAAAACATAGTTTTCTTCTTCTAACTTGTCCTGGTTTTACGGCTGTAATAATAATAAAGACATATAAACCGACTGAAGCAGGAACACAAACTGTATTTAATAATTGGGTTTATATTCTAGTTACCCCCACCTGGCCTTGGAGGTCATATTAAGAATAGGAATAAAGAGAATTGGCAGCAGCTCACTTTACATTTGCCAACTCCTTGATCACATTCTCAAGCAGCATGAATATGTTTTTCCTTGTTTAAAAGATTTTTTTAACAGTTAGTGGCCCATATATTGGAAAGTGATTCATCTCCAGCCAGTAATAAATATTATAAGGATCCACTTCCAGGCTGTATCCTGTTTTACTCTCCCTCCTCCCTCTTGCAAGCCTCTGAATGGAGTGGTTTGTAGATAAACAGAGGTCCAGTTGGTGAAAGTGGATATATACGCAGCAATCTTATGCAAACCTATTACAATCCCTTCTCAATGAACACTGGGCCGCTTCCATGAAGAACTCCTGCTGAACTCTGCATGCAAAAGAAGGGGGTTTTAGCCATAATAATACGGAGATGTACCTCTTTCACAGAACTGGAAGGGGCCTTCAGAGGTCATTGGGTCCAGTCCCCTGCGCGGCAGGACCTATCACCATCCCTGACAGATTTTCTTTAAAAATAATTTATTTGTCCCAGATTTCTAAACGGCCCCTTAAAGGATTGAACTCCCAACCCTCCCCTACAGCAGGCTAAGGTTCAAAGCACTGAGCTATCCTTTCCCTCCTCCACGGGGGCTTGTCTAATCCAATCCTAGGTTCGTGGAGAGTTTGGGAGCAAAAAAGGAACATTTCGGTTTAAAATTGGATCCCAATAACACCGATTTTTTCACCTTCTTTACAGGAAACCATCTCAAGATGGTGACTTTTCCCTGCTTTCTCCTGTACTCAGAGGGTGTCAGGAGTTTTAGGAACGGTGACACACCGCGCTATAGACAGACACCGAGACACTGCCCAGCAGCTAAAGTCACAGGGCACAAGCGCCGTGTAGACGCCTTACGGGTTGCTCACACACAGCAAACGTGCGCGCGCAGGCTAACCCTGCCCGGGTCTGGCACCTTCGCAGCGGAGCTCAGTCTCCAGCTGATTATGGGTGTTTCCTAATTTGAGACCCGGGTGCTTAGGCTTCCTTTCAACCCCCACGCGTTTAATTTTGCTGGTGTTCTTAGGGGACGGGTTGGCGCGCGTTTGGATTTGGGTCTCTCGCAAGCCCGTGGGGAGGAAGACGAGCAAGCAATTGAATTGCAGCCGTGCACCACTGAGCCGGACTCTCCATAACCCTAAAAATCCAGCTCCACAAGGGTTCCTTCCAAAGGCTCTGGGCGCGCAGTGGCTGGAGACCCAGAAGCTGCGGGGAAAGCGCACTCGTGCCTGGCAATTAACGAGCGGCTTCTGGTACGTGCAAAAATGGGTCTACACGCCTCGAAGTTGCGGGGGAGGGAAGGAGCAGGCGCGTGAAGAGATCGCGCGAGTCACCTCTCTCTGACACCCGCGGGATTGACTCTGGGGCGCACAGATGCGCGCGGTGCCTGGAGAGCGGCTGGGGCCAGGAGTGGAACGCGCGGGTGATGTCGGGTGTAAAACCATTGTTTTTTTCCCCTCTCCCCTCCCATTGTTCTTGCCCCCCCCCCCCAGCACAGGCTGCCTCTAGGCTCCCCCAGGCCTCGTTGGAGCAAACTGAGCCGCTTTTCTAGCCCCAGCGCAAGGGCTGCGTCCCGCGGCTGGCCCCAGGCACCCCCCAGCCCCCCGGAGCTCAGAGGTAAGCGCAACTTTCCCGGCCTGGCTGCTCTTTCCCCGGCCGCCCGGGAGGGGAGCGCTGCAACCCCCGGTGGAATTGTGACTTGCAAATGGCTTTATCGCTCGTGGCCCTTCGCTGTGTGTAGTTACGTTAATGAGTAACTCTGGTGGCGCTTGCGGAGGGAGGTGAACGGCGCGCAATCTCTCTGGATTATCCTGTCTATTACTCACCTGGCGCCTGAGCTTTGATATCCCCGGTGGTTTTATGGGATCGCCGGCCTGGGCAGCCGACCCGGCTGGCGCTGGGGAGATTCCGCAGAGGAGCAGCGCCACCTGTCTCCTGGCAGCGAGATAGGCCAGAGCGGGAGCTCCCCTGGCTTGCCCGGAGCTCGCTGCGCACAGGCCGGGGCGGCTTTCTCCCCCGCGAGTGGCGCTTGAGGAGGGCGACCCGGGGCAAAGTCTGCGGGGAAGGCGGCTGCACGCCTTAAGCCCGGCCCTGGGCCCTGCGCCGCAGCCCGAGGAGAGGGGAGCGGGCGCGCAATGTGCGCCCCGCGCAGCGCTCCCCGGAGGCGCCCCCGTGCGTTCCTCCAGCCGGCGCGCTGCCCGGAAGGAGTCCCCGGGGCCCGGCAGCCGCTCGCTTTGCGGGGCGGGTGGGGGATTCTCCTTGGCTGCAAGACGTCTCGTTCCTTATCCCAGGAGCTCACCGGCCAGGGGCTCCCTGACCCGGAGATCGGCTGCCCGACCCCACCTCCGCAAAGCCCCAGCAAATGTTGCTTTTTCCCCCGCCCCCCGGTCTCCAGGACAGACCGTTAGTGGCCGAGTCCCCCTTGAATTCACACCTCGCGCGCTGCAGCTGCGCCGATTTTCCACCAGACACGGGCCACTTGCGCTCGTCTATCTTCTGGCCGATCCCGCCGGCTCTGGCCAGCCCGCGCGGTACCGGTCGCGAACCGTGCAGATTACAGGTGAGAACTTGCTACACCCAGGCGGCGTTTGCGTCCGGCGCCCAGTGAAACTCACTCCCCCGGAGCGGAGCGGTTCCTTCCGAGGCTCCGCCGGGCTTGTGCAAAGAGTGACACGGAGGTGGCGATGGGGTTGGGCTTTGCAGCTTCCAGTCCTGGGCAGCTGGGGAGCCGCACGCTCCAAGCCCACCAGCTGAGAGTCCCAGGCCTGGTGCTACTCAACCGCTTTTAAAAATGAAAACAACCCCCCCGCGCCCCCCGCCCCGGCCAGTTGGTGCCAGGGGCTTTTGCCTGCGAGAGAGAGACTCGCCAGGCGTAATTTCATTTTTGTTTCTAATTGCCCAGAAGATAACAGGATCCTGGTCACCGAAGGAGATCAGATACCCCCCACCCCATTCAGTGCAAGGCAGGAAAACTGTGCCTTCATTACCGACTGTTCTTCAACGTCTTAAAAAGCAGCGGCCAAGGCCGTGCGTCCGTCTGTCTGTCTCTCTTTCATTTACTGCACCCTGGGCTGTAGGATTTCTCCAGCTCCCTACGCCGCAGGAAGTGACTCACTCGGTCTACCGGCTTGGTGGAGTTTGAGCAGAATTATTTTTCAGCGCAGAAAACAGGACGGGCTGTCGCGTCCTAAGAAACACAATCACACCCTATAGCCAGCCCGTATTACACACACACACACAGACACAGAGCATTGCACGTTCGCTGCAATGCGCGCACACACACACACACACACCATTGCACGTTCGTTGCAATGCGCGCACGCACACACACCATTGCACGTTCGTTGCAATGCGCACAGATAAACTCACCGGCGCGCGCCGCTGAGGTGAGCTCGTGGACAACAGAAGGTTTACTCCATAAAGCGCGCGCCCTAGCAGGGGAGCCCATGGGGCCGACGTCTGTCCCTGCCTAGGCTTTTGGGGCAGCTGTTCTGGAGCTTTGCACTGGAGGTCAGCCTGAGACGGGAAGCCCCCAGCGCCCGTGACCCGCTGCGGGGCTTTGCACGCCCCAGGACACGCATATGCAGTGCATGCAGGATAGTCCCATAGCCTGGGGTTGGCTGAGAGCTACACGGGGGATAGAAAAGCGCACGGCTGCATGACTGGCACCCGACCCCCTTCAGATGAGGGGCCTTCCCCAAGTACAGCATCTCCTGGGCCACCCTGCCTGGAAAGGGAGCCTTGTGGTGATGAAGGGCAAGGCGGTGAGGCCAGCTGCTTCCGCCGGCTCCTTCCCCTCTGCACACACCCTTACACCACTGGGAACACCCTCCACGCTAGCGCAGGGAGAGACGCGCGCCCTGTCTTACACAAACCCGGCACAGGTGGAAGGGACCTCCAGAGGTCGCCCAGTCCGGTCCCCTGGCCGCACAGCAGCGTTCTTATTCTATTGGTAACCTGCCCCAGACCCTTGCCAGGCTCCTCAAGGGCTGGGCACGCAACCCTGCGTTTGCCGAGCCGGTGCTCTAACCCCTGAGCCAGCCTGCTCTCCCAGTGCCGCTCTGCCCGTGCCATGCTGACGCACGCAGCCGCAGGTGCTGGGATAACAACGCCCAGAGAGGTGCCGGGGGGGTTCTCAGGGTTTGGCGGGGGGTCTCTGTGTTCCTAGGCAGTGGCGGGGGGGGGGGTTGCCTCAAAACGGCCTGTGCACGGGGCAGTCCGCATTGGCAGAAACAAAGCAGAGGCGACCCCATCGCTGAATTCTGCCTGTGCCGCTTTCACCCTGCAGCCCGGAAACTCTCTCCCCAGCCGGGAGAAGCGGAGTGTGATCCGGATTCGCGGGCCTCCCACGAATACCCCGGTGTCCTCTCTCGCCTTCCCCTAGGCCTTGTCTCTCACCCCCCCCCAGGAGAAAAACACCCTCTCACCCAACCGCCCTTAACACACCCGCCCCCCAGCTAGTGACTCACCCTCCCTTACACACTCCCAGCAGGGAAACAGGCCTGGGAAGGGACCTTCCAAGCCCTGTGCCTGACAGCTCCGCTGGCTTTAGCTCCCCGACCTAGTGGCCCCTGGCTGCAGCCCAGCCCTTCCTACATTGCCTGAGATTTTCAAAGGCCGAGAGGACCACCTGCCGCCCTTCGCTGGAGAGTGAGGAGAGCAGAAGGGAAGAGAATTCAAGTCTCTTGCCCCCGTCTAGTCCCAAACTCCACCCAGGCTCCAGACCAAACCCCCTCAATACAAGGGATCTATCAAGCCTTGAGAGGTGTGTAAAAATAACACGGCCAAGATCAAATCTCCTTTGATGCAGTGCAGCCCTCCCCCATGCAGTGTCTCCCTCCCCCATGCAGTGTCGCCCTCCCCCATGCAGTGCCTCCCTCCCCCATGCAGTGCAGCCCTCCCCCATGCAGTGTCTCCCTCCCCCATGCAGTGTCGCCCTCCCCCGTGCAGTGCCTCCCTCCCCCATGCAATGCAGCCCTCCCTCATGCAGTGCCTCCCTCCCCCATGCAGTGTAGCCCTCCTTCCCCCATGCAGTGCCTCCCTCCCCCATGCAGTGTCGCCCTCCCCCATGCAGTGTCGCCCTCCCCCATGCAGTGCCTCCCTCCCCCATGCAATGCAGCCCTCCCTCATGCAGTGCTTCCCTCCCCCATGCAATGCAGCCCTCCCTCATGCAGTGCCTCCCTCCCCCATGCAGTGTAGCCCTCCTTCCCCCATGCAGTGCAGCCCTCCCTTATGCAGTGCCTCCCTCCCCCATGCAGTGCCTCCCTCCCCCGAGGATTCTAATCCGGACTAGCAGGTCTGCGACTGATCAGCCAGTTCCGCGGCAGCCAAGCGGGCTGATAGGGATGCGGTGTTCCATTCTGTTCAAGGGGAAGGTTTGAGATGTTGCTAGAAAATGCAGCGCAACAAGGGGGCTGGGGTCCCCCGGGGAAAGCCTTGGGACCGGAAAAGGCTTGCTGCCTTGGCAAAAGCCCCACATAGCTCCTGCCTCCGTCCCCCACTGCGGGGCTGTCGGCTGCCTGATCCTAGAGCAACTGTTGGAAACCCACCTCAGGACACCGGGCAGCTGAGTTCTTGCTTTGCCACGGCTGCTTTTCATCTCACTGGGACTCATCGCTCTCTTTTTCCCCGCCTCCCCCGTTCCCAGCCTGGCTTAGTGCAGGGGAGCTGCTGGTCCAGCCATTTTTTAAACTGAAAATACCCCGCAGGGAGAGGGGGACCCGCGCCAATTGACTATAGTGTGATGAGGGCAGCGTTCCTGCTGAACGCCCCGCCCCACCACAGACCCCTTTGGACATCCACACTGGCAGGGGCTGGAGAAATCCTTGCTTGCAAACCGGCCGCTTTGAGGCAGTAGGTTCCCCTTGGCGGAGGGTGTCACCTGGGGTCCCAGACGCGCGGAGCGGCCGCTGTTGAAAATCGCGTTCCTTAGTCGTCTTCCTGGCGCGCTGTCATTGCCAGATCGCCTGTAAAGGGCCCCACACGGGTAACCTCTGAGGCCCTTTGGGGCTGGGGGTGGCTGGTGCTTGTTTCTGGGATCTGCTTTGCGGCAAGGTTAAGGGGCCAATGACAAAAAGAATAGAAGTGCAAATGTAACCTGAAAGCAAGGGGCTCTTGGTGTGTGTGTGTGTGTGTGTGTGTGTGTGTGTGTAGGATGTGTGCTCGCCCGTGCAGGGGTGTGTGTGTGTGTGAGAGAGAGAGAGAGAGAGAGAGAGAGAGAGAGAGAGAGAGAGAACTCCTCCCAACTCACTTTGGACACCTCCATAAACAAAAAAACTAAATGGAGACACGTCACAGCAAAAAGTGGGGGCCCGGAAGGAAAATACGACGCCCCGTTTTCCCTCGAAGTGTTAAGCAATCGCTGGACTTTTGTTCCGACAAGGAGCTGTGGAGAAATTCGGTCGCAGACCTTTGCAAGGCGGAAGAGGGAGAAAGTGTTTAAAGCGGGCGTGTAAAGTTTTCAGTGATTTTTTCTTTTGAGGAAGAAGAGCTTTTCTGAGCCGCAGCGGAGGAAAACCGAGTTTTCCTTTGCCAAAGTTCTAGGTTTGCAAATCCAGGGCTCTGGTTTCCCTCCTGGGGAACTGAGCACCTTAAGGGGGGTTCGCAGTGGCTCGTCCCCCACCCCCCAGAAATCTTCGGTGCTCAGTCCTGGTAGCGGTCAGTCTGGTGTTTCTTTAGGATTGTTTTAAAGCGGAGATGGTTAAAAACTTCCGCGGCTTCCTGTTGAGAGCTGCTTCGTTTTCTCAGCGATCCAGTTCAGCTACCGGCGTCTCCGAGGCTCAGTTTAAATTCAACAGCTTTTAAAATATTTAAAGCCAGGAACAAATCATCAGGGTTTTCCCCTGGTTCGCTAGGAACAGCCACAAGCTCGGTGTGAAGGAATTCTCTTGGAAAGTCTAATTATAGCGCCGAAAAGGGATTGCCCCCCACATTGGGATTGGTTTGTTTCACTGTCACCAGCCATTCACTGGATTTGAACTTCACAACTGCTTTGTTGCGCGTTATTTTAACGGCGACTGCAAATTCTCAGCACCAATCCCGATGGAAAAGCGAAAAATACCTCCTTGACCTCAGAGAGACGCGTGTGAACCCGCCCCAGGTCCTGTAAAACAAGGCACGGATGTTGATTTGCAACAGGGGGAAAAAAATTGAGCTCTGGGAAAGGTCCAAAGTGGGGTTGTAACAAGGCCGAGGTTCCCAGGGATTTAACATAGGAATTAGCAGATAGGTAGCCCAGTTAATCTGTATTTTCAAAAACAACGAGACGTCCTGTGGCCCCCTAGAGACTGAGATGTTTTGGAGCATCAGCTTTCGTGGGCAAAGCCAGCCTCAGGTCAATTTCAGCCACAAACCTGAGCTGGGTACTACGAAAAAATACATTTCTTATGTTCAAAAATAACAAAAAAATCCTGTGGCACCTGAGAGCCTAAGATAAAATAACGAGAAATAAAGCCCACGAAAGCTGATGCTCCAAAACATCTCTTAGTCTCTCAGGTGCCACAGGATTTCTCGTTGTTTTTTGACCGCAGGAAGTGTATTTTTTTTCGTAGTACCCAGCTAAAGTTCGTGGCTGAAATTGACCACGGTGGGAAAGTGGCTGTACAAAATGCACACACGTGGGCAATCAACCCCTTCCAGACTCGGTGTTGTGCCTGTAACACGTTTAGTTGTAGCTGTTGTGGGCAGTGCAACAGGTAACACGATAACCTCGTGGGTGTGATGAGACACACCTTCCCCTTTGTGTGTGGGCTGTATCCTGGATGTTCATCTGCGCCAATCACGTGCATCAAGTTATTCAGGCGCTGGGAGATGGCGGCTGGCTATGGAGTGCACAGATCACATTGCCTATGCTATGCGCAGAAACGCACATCTGCAACGATGGGGAATAGAATAATCCCCAGGACTGGGGCCGAACCTATTTTACACGTGTCTTTAAATACCTCGTGGGCTGTCACCGCTTTTCCCCATCACCTGCAGGTCCCGCCGCGGTGTTCGGCTGGAGGCTGAACGTTCTCCCTCCATCTTCCTGGCAGCTCATGTAGCTGGACCCAGGGATTCTGAAGCACTTTTTAGTGTGTGTGTGTGTGTGTGAGCGAGAGAGAGAGAGAGCAATTGTGTGTATGTGAGAGAGAGAACACAATTGTGTTTGTGTGTGTGAGAGAAAACAATTGTGTGTGTGTGAGAGAGAGAGAGAACAATTGTGTGTATGTGTGAGAGAGCGCAATTGTGTTTGTGTGCGCGCGCGCGCGTGCTGAGACCTACTGAACCCAACTGTAAAAGTGTGTGTGTGTGCGCTGAGAGCTACCGAACCCACCTGTAAAGTGCCACCCACTGCAGCACCCCTGGTTCCAGCGCCTCTGGCTGTAAACCGCGTGTGTTCGCCAGTTTAACCCATGCAAAGCGGCGCTCTGTGTCCCTCCGTCGCCTTGCAGCGCTCTCCGTGGAGAAGCAAGCCCCAGTTTTCCAGCCGCCTCCCCGCCTCGCCCCAGGGTAGGAGCGCCTTTGATGGCCTGTGATCGACGGTTAAATACGAGTGAGCGGCGGGTGGAAGGAGCCACCAGCCCCGCGCCTGGTCCCTCCCTCACCCGTGGCTCTAACTGCTACTGCCAGAAAGCTTCTCCTGGCTGCATGGAGTATTTCGGAGTGATTTACTTGCACTCAACTTGTGCAATCATGACCGGCTTGAGAGCAAACGGATGTCTTGTGCTGCAGAGTGATCACTGGAGGAAAGGGCCCCCATCAAGACCCGCGCCTGGTAGTAGAGGAAATAAGGGTCTAAGCACCCACTGACCATTTCGCCCCTGAAGCCAGAGTATTTTGGGTCCTGGTTTTTGCATTTCTGTATAATCCTCTTAAGTCAGTGGTCTCCCCTTGAATCCGGCTGGAACAGGGAGGAAATCAACCTACCCTCCTGAAAGGGATGGGGGAACCTCAGTTCCTGGGGAGTACCTGGCAATAAGCTTTCTAAGCTGTTCTTGGAGTGCCATCTGCTGGTAATGGCTTGTAAACTCCACTCCTTTGTTACACACCGCACGGGGACTGCATGCACATTGCTTCCAGCAAGGCAAAGAAAATGTGTCAGGTTTACTTGTCTGCTCTTGTCACACCCTAAGTCACTTCTTCGGTTCCTCCTAGCCACCAGAAAGGTAACTGAGAGGTGAAATATCCGCCAAGTGTTCCCCCATGACAGTACACCTCGGAAAATGTTGCACGATTTGGTTGGTTATTAACACAGACACCTCCACAGTGGTTTAGTTATAACAATGAAATTAAATTGTGTATTGTCTGGAAACTGGAAAAGGATGGGCCTGTCTGTCACTCACAGTTACAGATATTGCCATGAGCATTTTCTTTCTTTGGCGTGTGTAATGAAGTGTAAGTGAGGCTATTCCTTGGCTTCTGGTTGTTTGCTAACCCAATGGAACCAACGCAAATTCTCTCAGGCTATGGCTACCCTAGAAACATCTGTCTAAAAGAAGTTTCTGTTGGAAGTGATGTTCCCAAAAGAGTTCTCTTGACCCATCACGTCTACACATAAAAGCGGATCCATCTTTTGACCCATTCTGGCAACAAAATGGTCCCCCAGAACATCTACCCCACATTTTTTTGTTAACAGTTTTTGTTGACAAAACACATTTTTTTGTGTAGAAGCTCCATGAGATTTGTCTGCAAAACCCCAGTTTTGTCTACAAAACGCTCTAGTATAGACATAGCCTTAGTGATTTCAGTGGCCTTTGGATATTTGGGTGGAAGAAGAGTTTAGCCTTGTATATTTATAGAGCAAATACACAACTAATGTGTATGTTTAGATATGCTCAGTGAGGAGGGAAATTTTTAAAATAAAAATTCTCTCCTTCTCCAAATAAAGTTAATGCTTGGTTTAATACAACAGGTTGGTAAAGAACAGGTCACTCTCCATTTCAGGTAGGTTTTCTTATTATAGTAGATTTCCAAGAAAATCAAGTAGATTTTCTTATTAACCCTGGGTGGTTGCAGAATCTCCATAATTTAAGACCAGGTTGGATAAATATTTAATTGGGATTCTTGGTCCTGACCCGAGGGCAGGGAACTGGACTTGATGACCTCTTGAGGTCTCTTCCAGTTTTATGATGCTATTATTTTAATATGCAGTGGTTGCACATTTGGAAAGAAAGCCTTCTTAGTGACAAAGAGGTTAGCTTCTCTGAGGGAGCACCTATCAAAACAAAAAGCAGCCAAGTAGCACTTTACAGACCTGCAAAATAGTTTGTTAGGTGAGCTTTCGTGGGACAGACCCACTTCTGTGGGAGCATCTGTGTGTATTTAACTGAGTTCTGGATCCTAGGCCACAACCTGGAACAGCTGAGAGGTGCTAGTGATGCAGACAGTCTTATGTCAGAGATGCTTCAGTCTCAGCAGAGCTAGGAAAATAGACTGCTGTCCTAGTTTCCAATAACCCTTGAATACTAATCAGAAATTCCCATTGTCCTTTCCCAAGCTGCTGTGCACTCTTATTAAGGTCTTTGAATCATGTTCATGCACGTGAGTACCGCAGTTGCTTTGCAACTTCTGCAAGGATCAACATGCAGGGTTTTGGTGGCAGGTAATCCCTGGTATACAGCAGCCTGAAAGATTTATGAAGGAGTTAAATCCTGAGAGTTTCATGTTAATTCTTTTGGGGTAGGGAGTGTGGGTGGTGGAGCGGGGAGAGAGAATGATTGTCATGCGGCAGAATAGCAGATCTTGCCACAAACATTTAGTGTAGCTATGTGAACAGAGCTTTGGGGGAATTCACAACTAGATGGCCAGTAATTTTGCTGGAAGTAGGAGGATTAACTTGAGATGTATCAAAGTAACCACTCTTAATTCCTCAGGTGTTGGGTTTTGATCCAAATTGACAGGGGATGTGCAGTCTGAAAAGCACAGCAATTCCTTACATTTCTTAATGTGTTATCTAAAGTCCAGATCACTTTATGTTGAGTGAGATGGCGCAAGTATGCAAGGCAAAGTGTCAGAAAATGTGCAAGCACATCTGCTGTTTCCACTTGGATAGCTGCTATCAGTCTGGATAATGGACATCCTGTTCAGATCCTTGGGGGGGGGAGGGGCTTTGGGGGCTCTGGGTTTTCACTAAAAGGGGACATGCTCATTTATTTATTGAAGTGTAGCCCTACTTTGGGCAGGGCTAATGGATTGATTGAGGCCTTTTCTTCTTCATCTGTTTTAAAATTACAGCTTTTCCAGTGAATCCAGAGGAATATATTGATATGTTCTTTCAAAATACTGTTATGTCTGTTTGGTACACATTAGGGTGATAGAACTAGTTATAGCCAGACATAGCATGCCAAGTATCCCACATTTACTCTGCTTTGGCACCTTAATCCTGGCATATTGGACTCCTCTGCCAGCACATTCTGAATCCTACACTGCTTTACCAATGAACATTGGCTAACATTTTCCAAAGTAACTCAAGACCCTAAGTCCTTATAGTGGCACTTTTGAAAATTCTGCCCCTTATTCCTGATAGACGGTCATATTAGTTGGAATATTTTATTGCTAGACACTGTAAGGACCTGGGATCCTTTAATGTACTTTATTCTTGACATGAAATACCTATTTTTCCAGTCCTGTGCCTACACATGACTCTGCCACCCCTGATTTTCAACACCCCCTTCTTTTCCAGGATGCACTCACCTCCCAGTGCCCCTCATGTTAGATCTGCACTAGTCTAGTCCTTAATAAAGATTGGGCCAGTTTATTCGATAGCTTTTATCACATGGCCATTTGGTAAAAAGTAATTGGTAAAAAGGGTTGAATCCTGATCTCCAGCTCTTGTGGTTGAATGCTCTAACATCAAGCTTGTTTCCTTCCTCTCTCTTCTGTGCTGTAACTCTTCTACACACACTTGCTTTCTCTTCTGCCGGAGGCTAAAACTGTAACTTAATAAGCAGCCAGCTTGGTTTTGCTCCTTTGGTTGGTGACATGATGTATGGTGCAGATGTTTCTGGTCCCTGTGGGAGGGGTTGCTGAAATGGGCTGGCTTAGGGCAGTCAGCTGGTGTCACTGTCATACCAGAAACTGAATCTGATCTGCACAAGAAGCCACCTTGATATGCGTGTCCCAATTCATGGGATATTATATTGGTACAGTAGGAAACTGCCTGGCCAGCTGCGTTGCTGGGGAATGAAGGCAGGAAGGGCATCTGTTCAGTGGGGGGGACCAAAGCTAGAGAGGATTTCAGAAGCAGGGCGAGGGATGAAAATCCCAAAGGCTCTCGCTGGCCTGTCCCAGAAGCAAGAGACCGGAATTAGAGAGAAGATTCAAAAACAAATCAAACCATCAGTGGAATGACGATCCTGAAGTCTCTTCACACTTAATTCCACCTGCGCTTCTGATCTATTACCTTATGATGTCAGTCCCCATCACTGCTCCACCAACGTGCCAGCCCTTGCACCCAACCCCGAAAATGCCTGTAGACTTTCTCCATTGCCCCTTATCCACTGGAAGACTTCCTGATAAAATCTACACAGCCATTGCCTCCTCTTCCTCTAGGTCTCTCCTTCAGACCCACCCCTGCCATGACTCCTACAGAGCCCAGCAGGCTCAGTAGCACTAGCTTGATGATGTGTGTGGAACATCAGAGGCTTCTGAATGTTAAGGATACAAGTGACCGTTATGGTCATCTAGTCTGATCTCCTGCCAGGCTCATTGACAAGAAGGGAAGAGAAGGGGGGAACATTGTCTCATGTCCCAGTGATATAAAAGGGCCCGGAGCCTTGGGCCGTTCATATCACTGCCGGCGCAGTGCTGTGCAGTCAGGAGGGCAGTGGGTGTGGCCGAGTGGTCCAGGTGGCACTGAGGACTGGCTGCCCTGGCCCTGGCACCCAAGCCATGGAGCAGCCTCCCACTTTATGGTCTAACGTTTGTGCTGTTTTTGAAAACACGAGCTGTGAAGGATTAGTTGGAGAATGGGTGGAGCATGTGGACAGGTCCCTCAATTGTTCTCCAGAGCCTCTGTGGGCACTTAAAAATGATAAGGCCAGGACCCACGAAGGTATTTAGGCCTCCATCATCCTAGGTCACCAGCTAATATGGTTGTAAGGCAAAGCTTGACAACCTCACCTTCCCGTAGTTCATCCTGCACTGACTGCCTGAGTTTGCACTGACCCTGGGACAACAACTCAGAGGACTGAATGCTGCATTCAATCAATGGAGGTTAACAAGGACGACAACGACGATCCTTCCAGTGCCAGCTTGGTTAGCGGTTTCACCGATCAGTGAGAAAAGAGAGGAATTGTCCAAGTGTGAAAGATTTACCTCAGCATCCCCCAAAGCCTGTGTGTGGGAGGGTGCACCTGGGTCTGTAAAACCCACACCAGCAGTGACAGGGTTAAGGGAAGCGGCTGCACCCGATAAGCATGTTCTGTGGCACCTGGAGGGGAGAGGTATAATTAAGGATTAGAGGTAGCTGAGAAGAACCAGCCTGGGTGGTTCCATAAAGGCCTGCAGGGTTAGCAGGTGAGTACTGAGAGGGAAGCTGCAGAAGGTCTGTGTTGCTGAAGAGCTTGGGAGGCCCGTCAGTAAGTTAGGAGCCACCCTGAGAAAATGCCTCAGCAATAAACTGGGAAAAGTTGGCCAGACAAATGGGACTGCAGTGAGAGGAGTGGAGGGTGCGGCTCCATGACAGGTACTGGCAAAGGTGGGAGGTGGTCCTGGGGGCTAGTAGAGCGATAATGGATCTTCATTGCTTACCACAAGGGTCTTGTGCTGGAACCTGTGGGCGGAGAGGCTGAGTTCTCCTACCAGCTCCTTGCAGGAGGGGATTTGGGAGTAAAGGAGAAGGTAGATGTGGCCTGGTATGTAGTTACTAAGGCTTTAGGTTTGTGTTGGGGCCTGGGAATGGGGGAGGCTGTAAGTGTCCCTGCTGGGGAGGTGGAGGGGGGGGTGAGTCACAAGAAGGAACAAGCTGTGGGTGACAAGTTAGGAGATTTATGCCACAAGGGGGGGCACCCCAGCTGTGGAGGGAACCTTCTACAGGCTGCATAGTGCTTTCTAGGGGATGCAGAAGATGCAGTTAGTGAGACTGGTTGCCTTTAAAAACCCTTGGTTGGGCCTGGAGGGGTGGGTGCAATTGCTTTCTTTCCTGGATGGGGGGATGCTGTGCCCCAAGGCTGCTCCCATCGAACCATTTGGAAAAAGTGTGTTTTGAGTGACTGCATTCTCCAGGGGAGGCTTTTGGAGATGGGCAACAGGAGCTGCTCGCCTGGTCACCAGTTTGAGGCCACCCTGGGCAAGTAGCGAGTGAAAATTGTGCCATGGGACAAGCGTCCAGTCCCAGAAATCTCCCTCTGATGGGCAATCTGGTTGGGACACTGGGCAGAGGGACCAAGGACCCTGAACAATCTTCTTCTACAGACATATCTGAGCACCTCTGGGGCTCCTTTCTTGCAGTAGCTGAGTACCTCAGAGATGACCCGCTCCTCCTGATAGTGTTGGGGGCAGCAGAGCGAGGGCAGCCAGCTTCAGCAATGTTACTGAGCATGCTTGGTCTGCATGAGCATGCTCATTGCAAGTGAAGCTGAAAAAGTGGGGGCAGGCAGGCAGTGACTCCCTTGTGTCACATCTGCAAGGCAACTCTCGGTCCCCTTCATACAGCGGTGAAATGCAGGCACGAAGGGGCGAAGATCACCAAAGAAGCCTGCAGCTGAGCAGGGATATGGACCCACGTCTATCAAACGCAAGGTTAGCTCCTCTCACTCGGTTCACAGCCAACACAAAAGGCTTGATCTTGCCATGTGCTGGGGATGATTCCTGGGGTGCTGAGCCCCTTGATGTCTACTCGTGCCCATGGGAATGAAGCATACTCATCACTCTGCCAAATTGAGAGCAGGGCTTTCCATCTGGCATAATCCACCACCCATGCACGAAGGTCCCAACTCAGCAAAGCACCTCAGCACGTACTTGAGTCCCACTGAAGGCAATAGGCTGTAAGGCAGATAATTGAAGGGGGGACTCTGTGTGGCATGGAGGTGGGACTCTTGTGAAAGCTCAGGGACCTTCAGCTATAAGCGATGCCTCATTTTGAGGCATCATCACGTAGGTGTCATTCACTCTCACGTCAGAAGCCATTTTCCTGAAGACTATTCAGTCTGCCGCATGTCAGCGTGAAACTCTTCTTTCATCCTACGCCAGGATGAGCTCTTCACTGGGGAGGGCGGTTGGCTGAAATGACTATTTTTTATCATGGCTCTCGCACGGGGCTGCAGATGGCCACCCGGCTGTGAAATACAAGAGCCAACCGTCCCTGACTGAGGCGGCTTACGGTCACAAGGCAGGAACCGAGGCCGCACGAATACGGAATAGATTGCGGGCTTCAGTCAAAATTCTCTGTCGTGTACACACACACACACACTCTGTCAACACTCCATGTTAACATGTCACTCACTTACAGCTACTCCAACAAAATGTATCAGCCTTAATAGGCTGAGAGTATTTGGAGACAATTCTCTCCTTTTCCATAACAGTAGCCAGGGATTTTTGCAAACCTTCTCCAAGCCTATTTAGAAGCTTTTATTAAGGCCAAGAAAGGCCTTAATGAGTTACCCATCTTCAAGATCAACAGTCATCTCCCTGCCTCTTTGTCCTGCCTTCAGCGCTTTGTCTGCTGCCTGGCTGGCTGCCATGACCCTTGCACGTATCTGACCAGGGCTGGCTCGGCAGTCGCAGACAGCAGCAACAGAGAGAGGGGAAAATAAAGAATCAAGGCTCCCTTGAACAGACATCAGTTAATGAGATGAGGGGCGGAAGCAGCTGAGTGTGCAGCAGATAATCTTGCTGCAAAGAAAAGCAAAATAGGGCCTTTAAAACTCTAAGCACTGCCTGTGCTGTGTTTTCAGTCTCTCTTCCTAGTGCGGGTGAAGTTGCTTGCAAGGCGGAAATCACCAAAGAATGCCTGGCTTATTATTTTGCTTCTGGGTTGGTTTGAGTGGGCCACTTTCAATTTAGGGCAGGTGACCCTAGGCTGCTACTTCAGGCAGGCCCCAGAATCTTGAGAAATTAATTAGGAGGAAGAAACCTTCTGGTTTGGAGAAGTGGGGGTGGGGAAGTTTCCACTTCTGGATGGGATTAGAGATGTGAAAATCAACCAAATTAAGGCCGTGATTTTCAAATTCACCTAAGGCCTGGATCCCAAAAAAGCACTTTGGTACCTGACTCCTCTTGGAGTTCAGCCCTGAGGCCTGGATCCTGCAAGATACTTAAGTGACTTGGGAGAATTTCAGCAGGTATTAAATGCTTTTGAAAATTCCATCCTATACATTTACCTTGAAGTTGGCCCCTCCAAACTTTTGGGAGGTTCTAAAAACAGGGGGCCAGTTTCATCTGCTTCCTTTTCCTCTTCCTTGCCCTGGGACCAGATGAGTCCTGAACTGGACTGTTCTCAAGGCAGGAGGGAAATAGTTCCAGTCCCAGCAGAAATCTTGCAGGAAGACTCTGTTGGTCTTTGATTCCTTGGAGCACAGATTGAGCGGCCTTCATCTTTCTGAAAGGGGGCTCTAAAGAGGACAGAGAGAGACAGTTCTCAGTGGTGACAGATGGCAGAACAAGGACCAATGGTCTGAAGTTACAGAGGAAGAGGTGTAGGTTGGATATTAAGAAAAAACTATTTCACCAGGAGAGTGGAGCTCTGGGATGTGTTAATGAGAGAGGTGGTGGAACCTCCCTCCCTAGAGGTTTTAAGTTGTGGCTTGACATCATCCTGGATGGGATGATTTAGTTTGAGTTGATCCTGCTTTGGACAGGGGGCTGGACTTGATGACCTCCTGAGGTCCCTTCCAGCCTTAGAATTCTATGGTCCTTCCTTGTCCGGCCCAGTGCCTCATATCACAGTCTCACAAGAAATCAACACCTGGCTCGAAAGGCACTGAAGCAAGACTGAAATGAAAGGGAAAGTTTCCGGGAGCTCTGGTTGCTGTTTGATGAAGCCAAATATGTATTTGGTTTCTGACATGATGGTAACTGTCAACACCCTGATCTCTGCCTCCATCAGTCAGCTGCTGGTTTGTCAAGTTCACACCAAAGACTTGCATTGGCCTCAGGATCTGGTTCCTGGTTCTGCCATTGATTGTAGAGTGACACCATGTAACTTACTTCCCCTCTGTTTCCCTTCCATGTACTAGTAAGCTTTCTGGGCCTGATCTGATTTTTGTACAGCACCTAGCACAATAGGGCACTGATCTCATGCCTATCAAGCCTTGCTGCAGTCCCAGTAAGATTTGGGATTTCCCTGCACTCATTACTTTCTCAGGCACTTGAGTACCAGCTGTGGTAAGAAGTGTTTTCATCCTCTCCCAGCTTGCCAGGAAATCGTCTCCCGTACCTTCCCCTTCCTCGGAGATGGGAATCTGGTCCCTCCAAGCTTTTTAATTCATCTATGTGCTACCAGTGTTCCCTTCAAGTGGGTAGTCACCCACGAGAGATTCACGTGCCGTCCAGCTGACGAGCCGAGTGCCCGCAGCTACCCGCTGCCAGAAGCATGGCCGTGTCTACACTGGGAAGTTCTTTTGAAGTATTGCCTGAGAGAAGGGGATCTTTCAAAATATCCAGTGGAGCATCTACACACAACAAGCTTTCTTTAAAAATTAAATCGAAAAAATGTGGCACCTCTTTTGAAGAGCTCTTCCACTCCCCTTTCAGGAAAAGCGCCTTCATCCCAAAGCTTCTTTCAAAAGAAAACATGTGTAGACGCTCCGTGGGCCCTTTTTTTTTTTTTTTCTTGAAAGAGCAGGCCTCATGGAGTCTGATTTTTTTCGATCCCTGGCTTGCTCTTTCGAAAGAGCAGGGGCTGTGTGGATGCTGTCTTTTGAACGAGCAGCTCATTCGTTTGACCTGTGTGTGTGTGTGTGTGGATGCACTCTTTGGCTGTTTCTACACAGGCATGCTAATACAGGGAACAAAAGATGCTAATGAGGTGCGGATGCAAATTCCTTGCGCCTCATTAGCATAACGTCACGTGATTTGGAGTCTGGAAGACCGTTTTTCCGGACTCCAAAATGCCGTGTAGAAGCACAGCCCCGGGGGGGAGGTGCGGGGGGAGCGTCTGGAAGGACATGCTTCTTGAGGAGGCCCCTTCTTCGCAAAAATTTTCGGGAAGAAGAGGCCTCCGGAAGAATGACTTCCTTCTGGAAGCCTCTCTGGGGGCCGCACTTCTACACAGCATTTTGGAGTCTGGAAGAATGGTCTTCCAGGCTCCAAATCATGTGACATTATGCTAATGAGGCACGGGGAATTTGCATCCGTGCCTTGTTAGCATCTTTTGCTCTGTGTATTAGCATGCCACTTCCGAAGAAAGTGGCCTGTGTAGAAATGGCCTTTGAAAATAAGTTCTTCTGGAAGAGCTCTTCCGGAAGAACCCCTTTTGAAAGATCGCTGTAGTGTTGACATAGTCCATGTGTTTCTCCTGGTGGTGCACATTTGCACAGGCATTGGCACCCTTAACAAAATTTATTCCACACTTAGATGGGAAAAAATTAGAGCTAACATTGTGTGCTGCTCCTCTGGGGGTGGGCTCACAAAGCAGAAGATAGAGAAGGCAATGTGGAAACTCTCCACATGTATAAAATGCAGCCTCCTTTGCAGGAAAAAGAAAAGGCACAAGAACATATTACATCATCCCACTGGTCTCAGGTTCCTATCTGGTGTTTATTCAAGGCTTGGGTCTTTTTCATTAAGTCATTCAGTGGATGAGGGGCCTGGTGCAATAGCCTGGTAGAACTTAAGGCCAGCTGGGACCATTAGATCATCTAGTCCAACCTCCTGCATATCACAGGCCATTAAATTTCACCTAGTTAACCCTGCACTGAGCCCAGTAACTTGTTTGGCTAAAGCATAACTCCTAGAAAGGCATCCGGTGTTGAGCTGAAGGCAGAGACAGAGAGAGAGAGACAGCTCGCCCATCTCTTCCCTGGTAGGTAGTTCCAACACAGCAGTTAATCAGTTTCGTTGTTAGAATGTGAGTCTCATTTCTAATTTTGACTTTGTCTGAATTTAGCTTCTAGCCCCTAGCTTCTGTTTTCCTTTCTCTGCTCTATTAAAGAGCCTATTAACACCCGGCATTTTCTCCCCAGGAAGGCATTTAGACACCGTACACAATTCCCCCAGTCTTCTTTATGGTAAGTTGAACAGAGTTCTTTATGTCTCTCACAGTAAGTAAGGCGCATGCTTCAGGCCTCCAAATATTTTGCTGGCACTTTTCTGAATCCTCTGCAATTTTTCAACATTCTTTTAAAGAGGCTGGACACCAGACTGGGTGCTGGTTTCTTGAATTGGTTCCACCAGTGATGTGTACAGAGGTAAAATCACCTCCTCACAGCCACTCACTATTCCTGTGTTTGCCCTCAGAGTGTCACAGTAGCCCTTGTTGCTATAGCAGTATAGTAGGCACTTACGTTACGAACTTGGTCCGGTAACACCCCATCCCACTTTTAACAGGGGAACCCTTCTCTACCTGTTACCCACCGAGCAAGGTTGGTCAACGTTTTGTCACCAGTAATCTTTCCAATGACATGTGACTTTTCCACTCAAATGCAAATTTTTATTCTGCCAGTCTTTTCCCAATGAAAAACTGATTTTTGAGGTGGCGGAGTGGGGACGGGGGGTGGTTGGTTTTTGAAAGATAAATTAAACAATTATCCAAAATGGCTTTTGAAAACCAATTATTTTCCTACTTTTTTCTGTAGCAAACGCAATGCGTGTCTAGTCACAAGACACTCTTTTTCGGAAGGGGGGAAGGGGAGAGTTTTTTTTATTGTAGGTTGCCACTGAAACAAGTTTGACATTTTTTGACCAGCAGGCTGGCTGAGACCGCTGTACTGCTTTGGGAGGTAATACAGCCAGCAGCACTTGAAATGAAACTGGTGAGAGCTGGCACTAAAAATACGCATCAATTTGTGGCCCCTTTAGGGTTAAGTTTGAGCATATGGCAGGGGTGGCCAAACTGATGCCTGAGCCACGAGCAGGTCTTTTGCTGTTATAGTGCGCATTGCAAGCCCGCCTTGCCCACCCCCTCACTTTCCGCCCACCAGCCTGGGGCGAGGAGGGTGCAGGACTGCTGCTCTGCTGTGGGTGCTGCCGTAGGGGCTTCTGGGTGGGGGAAAAGAGGACTGCAGCTTCAGCAGGCATGGGGGCTAAAGCTCTGGCTCCTGACAAGTGTCTCTCGGCTCTTGAACTTCTGATGATTGGCGCATGCAGCTCAGAGGGCCAGTAAGTTTGGTCAGCCCTGCTCTATAGGGCCTTGGAAAGTTTATGGGGCCCTCTTTTGGAGTAAAGATTTCGAAGCCTGCTAGCCTGATAGAAGAGAGTGGGGAGCTAAGTTTACAGGACTCCTGGCAAAGGGAGAGATGTACCAAGCAAGAAAAAGAGGGATATCATCCATCCCTCCCTGCAACCTTATAGGCAAAGATGGGCAATTGTAAAACAAGACATGCAAAGGGGGCTGCTAGCGAGGTGCACGCTCAGTCTGTAGAGATCTTTATTAAAGGCTAAAGCTGGATGTGCATTGGCAGGGAGCCAGGAAAGTTCCTTCCAGTCATTGGCCTCTCTGGAATGGGGCCAAGCATAATCCCAGCTCTGTGTCCTAACATTTGGGCAACCCTGCTGTCAAAAGGAGGAGAGAAGTCCGGTGAGGTCAGGGCCACAGCATAACCTGCCCTCAGCACCTGTGGACTAGGATGACAGGAGGAGACAGCATAATACTGGGGACAGTAGAGCCTCTAAGGGTCACCTGCTCAAGGTCCCAAGACATAAGGGTCCAGGGACTAGAACCCAGGTCTGCAAAGCCTGGTACAGCTGCTTGTGCTGGCAGGAGACACAGCAAAGGTGGTGTCTCTAGTGAGCCTGTCTATCTCTGAGCCTCTTGAAACTGCTGCTGTTGTATAGCCCCTACCAAATCTCTCCTCAGCCAAAGCATAACAACTCGGGGCATGCTTGCCGCAACCCTGCACGGTGTGCAGTCATTGGTAACAGTACAAAGTGGGTATTGGTTGCTACGGTTCTGATCCAGTAGCATTCTGCACATCCCTTGCACTGGTGCCAATGACTGCATGCTGCGAGATGCATCATCTTAGTCATGGGGTCAACAACCTTGCATATGGTTAGGGGGATTCATTTATTTTCTAGAGGGGTGGGATTTTCTAAAACACTAGAGGGATTCAGAGGTTCCAGGCCCATGGATTTTTAACAGCAGAATATAAAGATGAGTACAAACTGGAGAGAAATATTTCATCATTTCCATCCCCAAAATTCTACTGCCTTTCCGACTGTGCCCAATGCACAGGGGAGTATTCTGTGAAGATTTCGTGTGTGAAAGTGATTCATTTCCTTGCTTTCAGCTGCTCTAGATAACCCAGGTGCCTCCCAATGGAGCCATCTAGTGGTCAGGTCTATGATATTGTCTGGCACCAATTATTTTCTCAGACTACAAGTTTTCATGGCATAAAATTACCCCGAGTCTCTTCCTTGCCTAGTGCCATTGCAGCCAGTAATCTGGCTACAGCTGTAGTCTGGGTTGTAGGTACAGTGTAATGAGCTGTGTGTCTCTTAAAAAACAGAGCTCACTGGATTGTCTGATGGCACACGCCAACAGTCACTGAAATAGTCCCGAGAGACTGCAAGAGCTGAAGAAAAAGTAAAAGAAAATGACAGAGATGTAGCCAGTGGGATAGTTAACACTCAAGCTGATGGTTCAGGTACCTGCTTGCCGAGTATTCAGTGTCCCCCGGCATGATGGGATGCTCTCTTCACACCAGCCTTGAAAGGGGTTAATAGGCAGACTGGAGGACAGGTAACTCATGGGAGGAAGGCTAGTTCAGAAACCCCTGACTGTGGGAGTAGAGCCCAGCTGAAAACAAAAAGGCAGAGCTAGGATGAAGTCAGGAAATTAGTGACAGAAGGAAACCAAGCAGAGAATGGATGCCGTGGGGGAGGGTGGTACCTAGGGGAGCATGCGGAATGAGTCAGGTAATGGCAAAAAGCCTGACAGAGCTGAAGTAGGAACAGCTCAGGGAAACAGTAGCAAACTTGGCTGCTGGCTGTAGGCTCTCTGGGATGGATCCTGGAACCTACCATTTGCTGGGGAAGTGGGACAGACCAAAGTGAGGAGCAGGAGACTGCCTAGGACATTCATCTAGTGGGACTTTGCCCCCTTGATGGGAAATGGGATGGGATGGAGCTCTGGCTGGAGGCCCAAGCCACAAAGGGGGAGCACCTTGGTAGGTGGGCACGAGGCTGAATAGCAGAAGGGGGATTGGACCTGGAAAGATTCACTAGAGTGGCTAGGAGGGGGTCCGAAGATGAAATTGGCACAATGTGCCATTTTAAGGGAGTCAGTCTGGCTGGATCATGGAGGAGTCACAGCCCAAGAGATGGCATTGCTGCTTTCACCCCTCTAGGATTTCCACTAGAGTCTTTCCTGTGGCCCCTTCAGAGCCTGGTTAGCAGAGACAATGTGCCCAGTGAGGGCATTTCTTCAGCCAACTCTTCCATGACCCCTTCCTGGGCAATGCATCCATATTTTTGATTCTGCTGCCCCCCTCCCCCACATTGCTTCCTGTTGACGATGTGCCGACCTACTCTGGGTCTCATGGGTGCGCGTGGGGTTTGATACAGCGGGGGGAGTCGGGTGGCCCGGGAGTGACCACCCCACCTTTATAGCAGCCTTATATAGTGTAGCAGCAATATGTGATTCAGTGTATCAACTTTAAAACCTAGGTTTCCACAGTATTATGAGTACCAGGAACAATAACACTCCGACTGTGAACACCACAATGCCCTGTGGCTGTTCTAAGTCCCAATAATTCTCTATACAGCCCCAGCTAGTCCAGCTAGTGGTATTTACCAGCAGCGATTGATTCATTTATTCGTAACTACAATTACTTAACACTTGTCTTATATATATTTATTTGGCATAGGCTAAACACTAGGTTACATATAGCTGTATACAATTACATGTGACTTACCAATAACATCCAATGCTCCCACATCTCACCAACAACTACGTTACAGCAGCCCTTCAAGTCAGAGATACGGCTTGGTTGGGACCTTTCGTGGTGGTGACGTCCGGGTGATCAGGCTGGGGTCTGCTGTCTGGACTGGAAGTTGCTAGCCTCCGCCTGGTGTCCAGGAGCCCACACCTCCCCCCCGGGACCCTCTGATGTTGCACAACCAAGATGTTCTCTTTGCGGGGGGGGGGGGGGGGGGGGGGGGCTTCCAGCTACTTGCCCCTGCTGTTCTCTTTGGGGACTTACTATCTGCTTGTCAGGATGTTCTCTTTGGGGACTCTTCAACTACTTGTCAACTTTCTGATTTCTTTCTCCTGGCCTGGCTTCAGACCTTCCCGCCGTTGTATGATAGCATTCCAAGACGGAGTGTATGGTCATTCTGCCTTGCAAGTGAGGCCTGGCCACCAGGCGCTCGTGCTCCCACACCTGGTGTTCTCCAACAGAGTAGTCGTCAGCCATGATCCCACGGCCTCCTCCCCTGTGGGAACTACTTAGCTGGAGTCACTCAGCGTATGTGAAGTTAAGCACACAGATAAGGCTTGACAGGATCAGGGCCTTGTTCTGTGGGATTTTTCTTTCCTCTACCTTTAGTGCCATTATTATACAACTCCCAGGGTTGACACTCCATGGCCCTGCTCCTGAGCTAATCAAATAAGTCAGCATGGAATAGGTGTAAATACTATTACCAGGACTTGCTTTGCTCTTGCCTGGAAAGCGACAGAGGATGTTATGGAGCATTGCGTGCCAGATTCTTTCCTTCTACTCAGTGTACTTCTGCCCTAGAAAGGTGCCACAGTGGTGACCTGGTGTGAACAGTAGCTGCAGAATATATATATGCCTGGCCTCAGCAATATTTCTGCTGTTGATTTAGATGACCTGAAATTAATTTGCCAATAGTTAGATTCAAAAAGAACAGATGTGCATATGAATAATTAGTACACAGCATTGCATTTAATCTCTCTTTTTGTCCTCTTCTCTGATGTCTTCCAATGAGGACCTAGATCCTAGAAGGAACTTTGCAAACGTTGGCTCTGTGCCCTCCTGAGAATTTCACCTTAGGTCTTCAAAGCTAAGTTAAGAGGTGCATGGGGCTTTTGCTGAATTTTTGTCCAATAGTGACTATCTCCCGATTCGTTCATTAAGCCTGACTGCAGCCCTTTGACAGAGTAAGTATTCTTATTTGCTAAGCTCTCCTGAGCAAAGGTGGTAAAATTAAACAGCGTTAAGTGATATTGGGGGGTTTGTATAAAGACCTCAGCCTGCTTGGTACCATGGCAAGCCCACCATTAAAACTCCTCCTCCTACAGATACAGGAAAGAAGGAAAACAGTGAAAGCATTTGAAACTGAAAGTATTAAGTCGGGCTTTCATTTCTCCTATGCTCCTTGTATTTAATAGGGTCTTACATGATATCAAAGATAGTGATGTGCCCTCTGGGCAAAGAGAAGAAGTTAGTTGAGGTGAGTTGATGCTGTTGCAGCAGATGATATAAAGCCCCATCCTGTTTTATTTCAGGTGGTGTTTGGAGTTCAGCTGCAGCTGGTAGGGGTGGCATTGTCAGCTGGGCCCCTCTTTCTGGCCTGAGTGGGTTATGACTTCTCCCAGGATTAGGACAAACAAGGTCTGGGGCAGGGCTGGTGTGGGTGGCAGCCTGACAGTTATCTCAGCAGCTTCCATCCACTCTCCCTATTTTGTCAGCTCTTTTTGTGCCCTTCTCCCATCCCCAAGCCTCTTTCTTTAAGGACTCATAAAGGAAATGACGGGGCTACCAATTAGGTCTTGTATCAGACATCGCTTTGGGTGCATTGACTTCTGTCACCACATAATCTGTTATAAACTGCACAATTTCAACTGTCCTTGGATTCTATCAGTGTGGACTTTTTACTTTACTCTAGTTTCGTTGACTGGTTTTTCTTGTACCTTCATATACATTTTGCAATGAAGGTAAGTCTGTTGTATTCATCATTACAGCAGATCTTCTGGGCTTTTTGCATCAACCCAATTCCCTGAGCAGCTGACGTGGTCGGTTTCTCAAGTCCTCTTCCTTTGGCGCATACAACTGTAGTCTGCTGAGGACCAAAATGCTGTGGTTTAACTGAAGTTCTTGGGCTCTCCATAGAGGTGTGGGGTGAAATGTAATGCCCTGTGATATGCAGAAATCAAACCAGTTGATCTAATGGTTCCTTCAGGTCTTGAACTGTGTGAAACTCTGAATTTCTCTACATTTAACAGCAGAAAGGCAGCACACCAAGTCAGTGACATGGATGGGGCCTGGCTAGACTCTTTCTGGCTCCTTAATGAGAAGCCCAGGCTTATGGTTTTTATACAGCTAAGAAATAGGGCCACATATGTTTTATATTTTGCAACAGAGGCAAAACCATGGGAAATACGCTCAGAGAGGTAGCCCTGTTAGTCTGTAGCTTCACAAAAAACAAGCATTCCTGTGGCAACTTAAAGATGAACAAATTTGTTTATTAATTAATGAGCTTTTGTGGGTAAGACCCACTTCATCACTCAGGATCTGACAAACTCAGCCTCCCGTTTCTTTTCCTATAGGTGTCCATTTATGCTTCCGCGGAGCAGACGTGGAGGTCATTGCTGTGGCTAAGACAATTAGGACTGAATGTGGGAATACCACACCTAAAAGCACAGAGTGTTACAGCGTGAGGTTAAATTCTTAAGTTATGCCTATAACAGAGGGGGACCTTTCTCTCTCTGATATCGCCACCAATGTTCAGGAACAGATCTAAAAAGAGCCACAGAACATGATACTCCTTTCAGATGGTTATTGCTATGATTTCCAAATATGGGAAGCATCTTGGGATGGGTACAGTAATTTCATAGGTGTGCTAAGGAAAGAAAAACAGTATTTTCCTTCCAAGAGAAGCCTTGGCCCAGATCCTCAAAGCTCTTCAAATCAATGCAATCAATTTTTGAAGATCGCGTGGAAAGAATGATTTGCCAAAACCTTCTCATTTGAATATTATCTTTCAATGCTTATTAAGCTATTATGAGATGTGATAGCTGGTATTTTAACTTTAAAATTACATATGGGTATGTCTGTACTGGGGGGGAAGAGGTATAATATTCTTGGCCACTAGATGGCTCTACTGAGAGAGGCCTACTGATATAATACCAAAAGGAGTTAGCTACACTTTTCTGGAAGCAGGGGTTCTTCCCAAACTCTGAACTCACACAGTACTAATCCTGGGCTTCTACAGCTCAGCATCTGTCTCAGTTTGGGGCTGTATAACCTGTCTGATAGCAGTTTCTCATGCCTGGAGGGGCTTAATTATTAGAGAAGGCTTTTCAAGCTAAAAACAACTGTAACTTGGAGAGGGTAATGGGGAAAATGCGTTTGCCATTAGCTGCAGAGAACTGAGGCCAGGGCTAGGTGGGTATTTAACTCTGTCACACAGGTAGCACATCATTTGCAAGTGTACAATCAGTGGATGCCATGGAGGGGTTCCAAATTGCATCCTCAGAGCCAATCCACTCTGTTTTCTGGAGCGGAGAATGAGTTAGAGTCGAAACCTGGATCTAGGTCTGAAATTCCCCAGATCTGACATCAAAGGGGAACCTCAGAAGCAATGCGATTTCTTGTTTGACACATGCGAAGGGCGAGATCCTCTTTTAAAGTTAATCAATCCCGTCTGATTTACAGCAGTTGAGGACTATTTTAGTCAGCAATAGAACAAATCCTTACAAGATATTGTGATGGTTAATTAAACCCCTCTGTTTACCCCTTGCATGCTACTGTAGTGACATCAGCAAACAGTATTTTGTACCAAGTACCATTTGAAAACTCAGACTTCTCTGGTAACAGAGAGGTAGCCGTGTTAGTCTGTGCTGCAACAAAACAACACAGCAGAAATGTAGCACTTTGAAGACTAACCAAATGATTTAGTCAGACTTCTCTGGTTAATATTGTCCTGATATATGGCAACCTCGTAAAGTTATAAGATTGTACTGCCTGGTGTTATTACCACATGTTCCAAACCCCAGTCCTGCCTAGACATAAGTTAGCAAACAGGTCTGTCACAAACAAAAGAATGTGTGCTCTGCTTAATTTGCATGTAGGCAAGAAATAAAGTCATCAAGCACACAGGGAGTTTCTAGGGATGGGTAAACCCTCAGGCCATCAACAGTCGAAAGGGAGGCTGTCACCTGGAATACGGCAGGAAATCTTCTCTAAAGCGGGGGAATCACTGCCGTAAGCGTGAGCATCGGGCAAACAGCCTGCCATTCATTGCACCAGAAAGAACATGGGAAGAGGCCATTACCCAGAATGAGGGGTCTGCCCTAGAAGCTTGGCCGGTAAAAATACTGGGGACATGTGATGAGAGACCCTTTGCCCTGAATTTCACAGTTAAAAGTTAGTCCCTTGTGGTTTGCCTAGTGTTGTTTCTCTTGTGCCCGTTTCTGCCCTTCACCCCTCATTGCTTGTACTCATGTAAAATCACTCTCTTTGGTTAATAAACGTTGTTGTGCCTAAACCAGCGTGTTTGGATTGAAGTGTTCCCGGCGCTCCATTTGGCTCAGAGGGTTTGTCGTATTGTTTCTGGACTCCACTGATGGAGTTTCCGTTGTCCGGGGGACAGCAGGGCTGTGCAGAACACCTTTCTGGGGAAAGGCTGGCACTGCCAGCTTCCTGGGGGTCACCCTGCAGTGGAACTCAGGCTAGTGAAAGCCCGAGTGTCACTGGCAGGTTGCAAGTGTACACAGGCGCAGCTGGGAGTGACTTGCAGGTGAGAGGCTCTTTGTGGAGGTGAAGTCAGCAAAGCAGCATACAGGCCACTCAGGTTTGGGAGCAGACGCTGGCACAGTTACTCACTACTCTAGACAGAGGGTGACTGTCTGGCCCGTTTTGGCTGGGACGGTCCCATATTTCGGGCACCAGGAAGGCGGCCTGACTTATTTTAACAAAGGGGCCGATTGTCCCATACTTATGCCCCCTCCTGAGCTGCCCTTCCCCCCAGGTCAGCTCAGCCACAGCTGCTGGCTGGAGAGCACTTGGTGCAGGTACTCAATGTCCACATGTACAGGCAGCGGCAGAAGCCAGTAGGGGCCGTGCCGTAGGTTAGTAAGGCAGGATATAGTGGGGGGTAGTGTGGTCCCTCCACTCCTTTTTAAGATTTTAATGGGACCTGGGTGCCCCGGCAGCTGCTGCTGTAGCCAGGGAGACCCTCTAACCCTGGCCCCTGCCTCAAGGCAGGCCTGCAGCCCCATGCCGGCTCCCTGCGGCTTGGGGAAAAGCCAGGAGCCACACCAGCGAGGCTGCAGCCCCAGTGTCAGCTCTCCGTCACCTGGGAAAGCTGAGAGCCACATTGGCAGGGCTGCAGCCCTGTTCCTGGCACCGAGTGGCATGGGTCATCTGGTGAGCCCCACCCTCCCACAGGGCAGCCTCCCTGAAACCGGGGAGCTCCTCTGTGGGGCAGCAGCCCCGTTCTGGCGCCCTTTGGCGTGGGGCAGCCAGGGAGTTGCCCTTGCGTGGCAGACACAACCAGGGAGATCCCTCCCCTGCAGCGTGTTCCATATTTAGCCTAGGGAAATGTGGTCACCCTGTCTAGATATAGTACCCTGGGTACATGTCTGATGTGTTCTGCCCAGTGCGGTTATTTGGAGTGGAATTTAAAAGTGAACAACGAGGTCGTTTTTGTGGCCTAGGGGATCAAGGCGCTTTTGAAGAAGCAGTGCCAGGCAAACCAGAACTGCCCCTTGGCCTCACCCTTCTGTTTCACAAACGTGAGCGGCTGTTGTGGTTCGATTCCCCAGGGGTCTGACCAGTACACAGAATCTACTGGATACTGAGCACGACCTGTAAAAGGGGCCACAGGCTTTGTGATGTACAATTTATGTTGTACGTTATTTCACGTGTGGCTGTCGACGAACTGAGCAGCGACGCGTACGCCTCATTGATGCTCGTGAGAGGAAGAAAGCAACAGCAACGGTCGTGCCAACAGAGCCAGGACAATTCCCTTGCCCCCACTGTGAATGCCCATGCCGTTCAAAGCTTGGACTCCTCAGCCACATGTGAGTCCATAACCGATGAACCTGTGCAAGCTCAAGACGTCATCATCGGACACGACGGACTACCTACTTACTCATCGATGAACTGAAGAGGGGATGTGTTAGAGGGGCACCAACAAGATCAGGTTAGGCATGGTGGAAATGCACAGTAAGACACAGTCCTTCCTCTCAGGAGCTTACAGTCTAAGGTTATGTCTACACTACATCCTGCCCTGGCTGATCTGACTTGGTTTCTCCTCTCTTGATGGTCATAACTCCACATTAATTGCTGATTAGTCAGCCACATCCACCCTGACAGAATAGACCTTCAACACAATGCATCAGAAATGTAGCACTTTAAAGACTAACAAAATGATTTATTCGGTGATGAGTTCTCGTGGGACAGACCCACTTCTTCAGATCAATTTCATTTCCAATACAGACTGACATATATAAGTACAGAGGACCAAAAAGAAAAAAAATGCACTAAAATCTGACAAATCAAATAGGATAGAAGGAAGGTGGCGAGAGGTAGACCTTGTCAACTCTGGCCACCACCTTGACTGAGACTCCCTCTTTAAATCCTCCTCTGAAACACCCCCCACTCATGCATCTGACGAAGCAGGTCTTTCCTCATGAAAGCTTATTCTCCAAAATATCTGTTAGTCTATAAGGTGCCACAGGACTTCTTGTTGTCTACACTACAGCCATCTTTAGAAAGAAGATCTTCTGGAAGAGCTGCTCTGAAAAGCACATCTTTTGAAAGAGTGCGTCCACACACAAACGGCGGGTTGAAAGAGCAAGCCTCTCTTTCGATAGAGAGCACCCACACAGTCCCCGCTCTGGTGAAAGAACAGGCCAGGGATCAAAAAATCCGGTGCGTTGAGGACTGCTCTTTCGATAAAAGGGCCCATGGAGCACCTACGTGTGCTATTTTGTTTTGAAAGAACCTTTAGGAAAATGGCACTCTTCCTCATCCAGGAGCTTCTGGAAGAAGAGCAGAGTTCTTTCGATTTTGGACCAAAAGAGTGCATTTTGTGCGTAGACGCTCTGCGTGCTCTTTTGAAAGAGGGCTGGATTTTCCAGAAGAACTGGCTAGTGTAGACACAGCCTAAGAGGGGTGAGGGGGAATGGCTGCACCAGAAGAAGTGACTTGTCCAAGGTCACAAAGCAGATTTACTGGGAACAGAACACAGGCCTCCTAATTCCATATCCAGCCCCTTAGTCACAAGGCTGAACTTTCTGCCCCTCTGCTCTCTGATTTGCTCACCTTGCTAACAGTTTTTCTGATTTGCCAACCTTGATTACTATTTTTGGTTCTCTGTGCCTTAAATATTGAGTCCGTTCTGGTACGGCTACAGTCTGAAGATGTTGGTCTGTCCCATGAGAGCTCATCACTTAATACATTATTTTGTTAGTCTTTAAAGTGCTACTGGACTGCTTTTTGTTTTCAAGACTGAACTGACTGTAGCTGAGACAAAATGAGTTCCACCCTGGCAATCAGCCCTCACTGCCTCCAGGCAAACTCATCTGCCTGTAATACACACAGATCTCATGCCATCCCATGCCTCCACTTTTCAAAGCTAAATTCTTCTTAGGGGATTAAGGCACTGTTCATCTGGGAATAGCTGAGTACTTCCCAGGCATGGGAGAACTGCTGTCATCTGAGTTTGCATGCAGCGTTGTAGCCTAGTCTATTGCAAGATAACAGAGGGACGAGGTAGGAGAGGCAATACTTTTTATTGGTGAGAGAGACATGCTTTCTGGCTGTTCCCTGAGTTCAGCAGCCCAGGAGGCTGAATGCAAATTCTAGCACTGACACTGATTGCAATCATGACAGCATGCTTGGCCACCTGTGTGCCTCAGGTCAGTGGTGTTACCCCAGGGGCAAGTCTGACTCACTGTCTCCGTTTCCTCCCCAGCCTTGTGGGTTAACAACACCTCTTGGAGCTATTGGGAGGCTTAATTAGTCATTGGGTGTAAAGCACTTAGAAGATCAATAGCGCTGTGTCAGTGCTCAGTGTCATCATTACTGTAGGCCTGGGGCTGTGCTGTCTTGTGGCAATGAGGAGCAGAGGAGAGAGGGAGAAGTCAATGGTAAGGCACAGAAATCTCTGCTGTGAATGTTCTTGACCTGAGGGAGGGCAGCTGAGGCCTAAAACAGGGCCTTTAAAGTACCTGCTGCTGGTTGGGGCGTATGTCCCATCGCCAGTAGAAGTTAAAAGGGCACAGCCGCGAGCAATGAGACCTACTCGGATAAAGAGGATGCAGGAGGTAGGGACTGATGGGCGGGTTACTGCCCATTCCCTGCCCCATATCAGATAATGTACGCGCATACCTTAGTGGGTGTGTAAGCTTTTCCATGCCTAGCATTCAGTCCTGGGTGGCCACCGTTGTGGAGCTCTTGTGTCATGCAAGGAAAGAGTTGCAGTTTGCACCGGTTGCACATTTATCCCCAGCTTGAAACTGGATTAAACCCAAGCAGTGCGATTCATGGCTGTTGTGCTGACATCTGAGCTTTGCACTGGCGCAGTTACACCAGTTGCCGGTAATCATTGGCGGAATCAAGGCTAACCAGGGCATAGAAAGGGGCTGAGACACCCTGGGCTAAGAACACTGCTACACAGCTCGTTCCATCACTCAGGAGAACCCTCCCTCCTCCACCTAGTGACCAGACAGGCTCCAGAGGAATTTTGAGCCGAGGTCCATTTGTTCAGAGGGATGGTCGCCGAGGCACCTGGCCTCTGAGGGTGGCAGAGAGACATACACAGGGGAAATGGGAGCGAACGCATGTCTCTTCCTAAGAATAATTGGCTGCTGCACAACACCTCAGCTACAAATAACTGCCTGTCATGTTCCAACTTATCTGCGCTTGGTGTCTGTTGAATCTGTATTTTTGATGGGTTTCACTGATGTCCTCAGGGCAGTTTGCTTTCGCTAGCACAGCTTAGCTCCTCGCCCAGCATAGACTGGCTCAGCTCCATTCAGCTGAAGGGAGCTGTGCTGACTCACCAGCTGAGGCTCTGGTTTAGGATTTTTAACCTGGAAACCAAAGACACCTGTAAAGAAAAACAAGTTCATTGACTATTTTGGAGATTGGCAAGGACCAAAGGCAGAGGAGGGTGATTCCTAAACGCACTCCACCCTCGCTGGGAGCTCGGAGTGGGTGAGAGAAGGAAGGCAAGAAACTATCAGGCACGGCACGCATCCCAAATGCTCTGTGCTTTGCACAAAGAGCAACAGGCTCCCAACCAAGGTTGGCACCCCACTGTGCAAGGTGCTGTACAAACAACGTCCCTGCATGAAATAGCTAAGGAGTGGAGAGGGTAATCTGATTTGCCCAAGGTCAAGCAGCAGTGTCGTCAATCTGTTAGGTAGGCCAAGCAGGCTTTCTGACCTGCTCAGAGTTTGGGAAGGGTGTTTTTTCCATGTTAGAAGTAGGGTCCTGCAGCCAAGCCAGAATTCTTAACACTCTGCAAGAAGTTATATACTTTTCAAATTGATTTACCCGCTATTTCTGGCATCGTATATAATTATGATCAGAACAATTACAATTACATTGAGAACAAGTTACCAGAAATAACTTGTCTTGTACCATCCCTAGGAGGGGAAATCTGCCTCAAATGTCTTATGTGTTGTGTCTTATGTGACTAAGAGGGCTGCTGTGATATTTTTATACTGTATTCAGATTGTTTTTACTTTTGATTATAGTGATTTAATAGTTACTAACTCCATTGTTCCTGACTAATGGTATGTACCTGGAGCAGTGTGAATACAGGCAGTTCTTAACTTACAAATGGGGTGTGTTCCAAAATTTGTTTGTAAATCAGATGTTTGGAACTCAGAACACATTTTTCCATTGAAATAAAGTTAGAAATGGGAGTTGAGTTCCTGGGCTAGCCTGAGAAAAGCTGATTTAACCCATAATGTTGCTGAAATACTGTGTATTTGCAATTAAAATAGCAGAAATTATTTTTAACCTCGAATGCTGGTGCATGAGGAAAGGCAGATTTATTTAGAGGAGTCGCAGAGAGGTAGCTGTGTTAGTCTGTATCTTCACAAAAAAAGAAAAAAAACAGTCCTGTAGCAGTTTAAAAACTAACAAAATAATTTATTAGGTGATGAGCTTTCGTGGGGCAGAGCCACGTCTTCAGATCTAGAAATGGTGCTGAAAGTGAACTGGCATGATGAATAGATAACAGAAGGAAAACAAACAAAAAGATTTTTTTAATTGGGTTTGGTCTCTGTTACATATTCATCATGCTAGTTCACTTCCAACATTATTTCCAGATCTGAAGCAGTGCATCTGCCCCATGAAAGCTCATCACCTAATAAATTATTTTGTTAGTCTTTGAAGTGCTACAGGGCTGCTTTTTTGTTTAGTTAATTAGAGCAGGATTATGAAGTAGGTGGAGACTCTGAAGAGGACTCCTAGGCACCCCCTAGCCACCATCAACTCCTGCATCCAGCTCCATCCCCCAGCTGCCCTTCCCTGTGGGCTGCTCCCAGCTCCACTCACCAAGAGGCGGTGAGTGGTGTGAGCACAGATGGAAGGACCTCAGAGGAGCAAAGTGGCGGTTTCCCGTTCAGAGCATTTCTGCTCTCCAGATGCTGGCAGTGTGACTGCCCCCCCCTGCTCCTCTGGAGTCCTCTGAGCAGCATTTGTACGCTTGCCACCACCTTTGCCTTGTGCCTGCTCCTCGGAGGCTGCAGGTGAGCTTTTATTTATAGGTGTGGATGTTCATGAACCCAATGTTTGTAACTTGGGGATTGCCTGTAAGTGGGACAGGATGCCTCTCTGGCAATCTGGGGAGGCAGAGGAGAAATTCATTTTTAGGTCAACTCGAAAACATTTTAAAGAAATGAGAACTACAACAAGAAGTCTTGTGGCACCTTACAGACTAACAGATATTTTAGAGCATAAGCTTTCATGGGCAAAGACCCGCTTCATCAGATGCATGAGTTGAGGGGTGGTTTCAGAGGGATATTTAAAGAGTGTGGTCCAAGTAAGAGGGAGGGCCAGAGCTGACAAGGTCTATTCAGCAAGGTGGAAATGGCCCAGTATCAACAGCACTTATCAAAAGAGGAAAAAACAAGTCAGATCAGATTTTAAAGAAATGTTGGTGAATTGAAAACTGTTTTTAAAATGCATCCTTTGACCCAAAATTAAATGTCTGAAGTTTGATTTTGAGCTTTTCAAATATCAACAAGCTAAGCATTAAATGGCAGGAAATTTGCAAACCAGGAAAAGGTTACATTTTTCCATTGAAATAAAGTTAGAAATGGGAGTTGAATGAAACATTTTAGTTGTAGAAGAGGTTTTTTTTTTTTTGTTTTTGTTTCCAAACTAAACTAGGCAAATTCAACACAAATTTGCAAAATGTTTCGGTCATTCTGCATCTACAATTTAAAAAAAGAAAAAAAAGTTTGTTGGAAATTTTCATGTAGCTGTCTTTGCTCACTTTTATACCTGCATGCATCATCCTGAACTGAGGGCCAGATTTTCAAAAGCCATCAGAAGACATAATGGCGGTCAGATTTGAGAAAGTTCTACGTTAGGTGAATTGGAAAATGAGGTTCTCCATGATAACGTTTGGCTCTTCATGCAAATCCTGAACATTTTCCGCATGTTTTTTCCCCTTTCCTTCTGGTTTTCTGAAAAGGCAATCAAAGAATGTTGAGGGAAGCAGAAGTGCAGATGAATATTTGAATGCTTCATTCATCCTACCAGTGTGCGACAATATGAATTTATAGACTGGGATTTGTTGTCCTCCATTTCTCTTGTTCTAGACTCTTCCCTTCAACTCTTGTTCTTTTCCAACTTGATCCCAACTCCATCTGGTACAATGCTGTCTGACATTGGTGAAACGATTACAGGTCTCTCCTTCCATCGCCTTAAATACACTGTAGACTGGAACACATGCAGTTTGAGTTAACCTAGGCAAGATTTGGGAAGGAGCCAAGATTTGGGAAGGAGCCAAGAGCTGACTTGAGCTCAGAGCAAGGCCTGTATGTCTGCATGTGTGCATGCATGCAAAGGGTTAAAGTACACCTCCTCCCAGCCCAAGTCTGGCTTCTCTCCCTTCTTCCCTGCTGTGCTGTGCTGTGCAGGAGGGAACCTGCAGGCCATGGTAGGGAGACCAAAGGCACTCTGGGAGCTGTAGGTCCTTGGCCAGCTCCCTGCCGAGAGAGCTGGTCCTGGAGCAGGGAAGGGACTATGTTTCCCAGCATGCCCTTGGCCACCAGCAACAGGAAAGGGAGGAGGATGAGGGAATATTGTTTTTCACTTATAATATTACCGCAAGATCCCAGAAGGTAATTTCTATGAAACTTTATTACTGTACACATTTTTAGTATATTAATATTTTTTCAATCACTGTTTCCACTCAGATTTTCCCATTAACCTGTCTTATGCACACTCATGCCATGACTATTTAGAACTTTTTTATATATTTTTTTTAAATTGCAATCCACATTTACAAAAAAAGCACTCTGTACCCCACAGAAATTCCTCCATAGAGGCCTGGAAATAAGAGCACCCAAGAACAAAATCCCAGCAAAGGTCTCTCAGAGCCCAGTCCTGCCACCCTGAAGGCATGGGATCTCATAGGTGCTGGGTTCCACTCAGGCTTATTGGGAACACGAGCTTGCTTTCAACAGTGTTTAGAAGTAGCTGGGAAATAGCCAAGGACAGGAACAGAGTCCAGTGTAATGCTTGTTTGCTGTGAACTGGGTCTTGCAAGACTCCAAGCCCTTCTAGCACTCGTCCAGAGCTGCAGCCAAGTCAGTCCTTTGCTTTTTTGAGAGACTAGGCTGAATGATGCTGACAATAATGATGAAGAATATGGTTTAAAAGGGGTTGTGATGTGGTCTTCTGTATGCTTTAGGGAAGTAACACTGCATGTGGGGAAAGGTACATACCTCACCTTGTAGAGCTGGAAGGAAATGCCAGGGTCGAGTAAGTCCCCTGTCCTGCCCTCTCAGCAGGGCAAGACACCACCTCACTTTTTTTTTTTTTTTTTTAAAAAAAACTCCAGTTGCCTCATCTACCTAAATGGTCTCCTTAAGGCTGGAGCTCACAACCCTGGGTTTACAAGGCCAACATGTAAACCACTGAGCTATCCCTCCCCCAATAGCTTGCTGCATACACAAAAGTAGAAAATGCTTCATGCAAAATAATTCTTGTAAGGCATCACTGGAAAGTTTGTAATCTAACAAATGTGTATATTCCATTGTGCTTTGTAATTAGGCGTATTGCCTGTAGATTTTTATAGCAGGGTCAGGCCAGAGGGCTCTGGCAGAATGAGAACCTGGCACCACAAACTGGAAAAAAAAAAAAAAAGACCTGTTAAATACAAGCAGAGGGCAGTAGGCAATTACAAGCAGCTGGGAGGGAGCTGGCTCAGGCAGACTGAGGACAGCTGACTCCAATGCTGGCTTGATGAAGGCCTTTAAAAACCCTCCACAGTTGACAGGTGGGGGAGAGAGTGGGTGCATGGCAGGAGAGGTGTAGGGCAGGCAGATAGACTCCAGCTCAAAAACAGTGGGGTGGAAATCCCAGGAGGAGTAGCTGGGCTCCCTAGCACAGAGACCTACGTTGCAGAACCCCAGCTCCTGGGGGAAAGGGCTGAGAGACTGATGGAGCAGTGGCCTCGGTAAGGGGGAGGTCCTTGGCACAAGGCATTGTAAAATTCTTTGTGTTGGGAAAAGCCTATTGCCAACTCATCAGAAACAGCAATGAAGAAGCCCAATGCAGAGCTTGTAGCCCATTAGCAAGAGACAGTGGAGTGTGTGTGTGGGGGGGGGGGCCGGATTTTACCCTGCTACTGACTCTTGGGTGCTATACAGACATGTGACCATCTCAGCTGATGCTGGAATCCATCTTGAATGTTCTACTTTTCCACAGAGGTGTGGGGGAATTCTATATAAAGCTGGGAAGTAAACAATGCTGACTGAGAGGATAGGTGAACACACCTGGAAACCAAAGGGCTTTAATGACGGGGTGGAAGAGTCAGGTCAGAAAGGACATCTCTGGCCTGACAGAGCCCTCACCTCAAACAAGAACGAAGGGAAAAAGTATGATTTGTAATAACTTCTATTAAGGTATTAAGCTTAGCTTACGTGAACAATTTATTTTGTTCAGTAACCTACACTATTGTTTGCTAACCCCTTAACACCTTATCTTTATGCTTCAATAGACTCACTTTTAATTGAATCATAGGATTGAAAGAAACCTCAGGAGGTTATTGAATCTAATGCCCTGTCAAAAGCAGGACCAATCCCAACTAAATCATCACAGCCCCCACTTTGTCAAGCTGGGACTTAAAGGCCTTGGGGGAAGGAGATTCTACCATCTCCCTAGGTAGCTCAGGTCTTATGCAGAACTGCTGCTTAGCCAGTCAGTTCCCAGCCTGTGGCAATGCTTGGAATTCTTCCATCCCAGGTGGAGGACTCTGCACTTGTTGAACCTCGTCAGATTTCTTTTGGCTCAGTCCTCCAATTTGTCTAGCCCTCCCTGAACCGTATCCCTTCTGTGTTTCAACCTCTCCCCCTAGTTTAGTATCATCTGCAAATCTGCTGGGTGTGCAAACCATCCCCTCATCCAAGCCATTAATAAAGATGTGGAACAAAACCAGTCTCAGGATTGACCCTTGGGCTACTCTGCTTGACACCGCCCTTACCCAGACAGAGAGCCTTTGACCACTACCCATTGAGCCCAACAATCTAGCCAGCTTTCTATCCACCCTTCATTCCATTTATCCAGTGCATACTTCCTTAACTTGCTGGCAAGGATATTGTGGGAAACAATATCAAAAGCTTTACTAAAGTCAAGGTATATTACATCCTCTGCCATACATCCCATATATCCACTGCCTTTCCCATACAAGTTAGGAAAAAACTTTTTCACTAGGAGGGTAGTGAAGCAGTGGAATGGTCTACCCAGGGAAGTAGTGGAGTCTGCATCCCTGGAGGTGTTTGTCTCTCCTCAACAAAGCCCTGGCTGGGCTGATCTGATGGGTTTGGTCCTGCTTAGAGCAGGGGGCTGGACTCAATGGCTTTTTTTAGGTCTCTTCCAGCTCTGTTGTTCTACGATTCTATGATTGATTCATATCCACAGAGCCAGTTATCTCACCGTAGAAGGTAATCAGGTTGGTCAGGCATGACTTGTCCTTGGTGAATCTATAATGACTAATCCTGATCACTTTCCTGTCCTCCAAGTGGTACAGGTGGGTCTGACTTTTCCTTCTGGCTGTCAGTGGGGCCATGAATAAAGGCATCTTTTACTGGGGACTAGGGGAGACATAACCTCTCCACCCCCAAAGTTTGAACACGTAGATTTCATACATGAGGTCTGCTTAAGGTGCCCTAGAGAGAGCTTTTAAGGGCATTTGAGTTTAAGCTGCTTGTACAGGAATTTTGTTTTTAAACAGCGAAGGGCAGGGCGATTCCTAGTAACAAAACCCTTGTCATTCCAGGATCATTAGATCATTGTGAAAATATTGCCAGGACTCCACTTAAAAATGTGCATGTGTGGTGGTGGTGGTGGGGAAGCGTGGGCATGAGTGGCGTGCTACTGGGATTTGCTTTTGGACCACTGCTGATAAACTGATCATAAATGGTCTTCAAACCAAGGTCAACAGCGAGGTGGCAAAATTTGCTGAGGCTACAAAGTGATTCAAATAGTTAAATCCAAAGTGTTACAAAGGGATCTCACAAAACTGGGTGACTGAGCAGCACAAGGACAGCTGGACTTCAGCGTTGATAAGGGCAAAGCGATGCACTTAGAAAAATATAATCCCAACAATACGTACAAAAATGCTGGGGTCTAAAATGGCCGTTACCGCTCAAGAAAGAGATCTTAGAATCATTATGAATAGTTCCTTCATAACATCTGCTCAATGTACAGTGGCAGACCAACCACTAAAAAGCTAACAATACTGGAAATCATTAGGAAAGGAATAGATAAGACAGAAAATATCATATTACATCTTTTGGTACACCTACAGGCTGAATACTGCATGCAGATCTGGTCAACCCTTACTGGTTTTGTAAAATGTACAGAAAGGGCAACAGAAATGATTAGAGGCATGGAGCAGCTTCCATATGAAGACAGATTGATAATACTAGGGCTTTTCAGCTTGGAGAAGAAATGATTATGGGCATGGAGATACGTTACAGGTCTACGGAAAAACAAAATAAGGCCCCACTATTTACTCCTTCACTAACATAACACAAGAGGCTCAGCCAGTAAAATTTACTGGCAGTAGATTTAAAATAAAACAAATTATTTCTTCAGGCAACCTGTGGAACTCTTTGCCAGGGGATGGTGGAAAGGCGCAAATGACAGCAGAGTTCCAGTAAGAACAAAATCAGTTCAAGAAGGATAGATCCATCTAAGGCTACTAGCCAGGATGGGCAGGAATGGTGTCCCTATCTTCTGTTTTGCCAGAAGCTGGGAACAGGCAACAACGGCTGGATTGCGATGATTACCTCTTCTGTTCATGCCTTCTGCAGCACCTGGTATTGTCCACTGTTGGTAGACAGAACAACAGGATAGATAGACCATTGGTCTGACCCATTATGGCCGTTCTGATGCTCTTATATAGAGCTGAAATGGAGCTGCCTCCTGCTGTAACCCGCTAGATCCCACTCCCCTTCCAGAGCTGAGCTAGAGCCCAGAAGTCCTGGCAGTCCCTCTCTCTCTGCAGAGTTAGTAACAAAGTAAGAATATATATTAGAAGTGTAAGGCTAACCAGTGTCCCGTTAAGTGACCTGCCACAAAATGGCAGAAATTATTAGTATTAGAGCTCAGCGGGTCTGAAATTTAGTTAATTTTCTCTCTTTTGTATAGCAATTAGCTACAGTGCTCATGTCAGGTAATTGCTAAGTTAACTTAATAATATACACATACCTCAGAGATTTCTAGTGCCTTAGTAGCCCCTTTGAATAGGTTGTGTGTAGGGTGGTGGGAGGATGAGTGGGAGTCAGTCACCCTCAATTTGCTGCTTGGCTTATACTGAGCATGCTCTGTAACACTGCAGAAGCAGCTGCCCTGGCTCCGCCCCCCTTGCTCTCACTCTTTCTTCTCCCATCATGGCATATACAACCCTCCTGCCCGTCCCCAACTAAAATTTGAATGGTGCCCCTGGCCATGAACTAGCTGGACATCAGTATGCAATGATGAATGCAATGTTCTCTGAATGAAAACCTGCTTTTAGAACTCAGCTTGGGAAAGGGAAAGGGAAAGAGGAGTTCTGAGTGTCAAGGTGAGCTGGAAGAGTTATGTTTCAAGGTTTAATTTCCGTCCAAGTAATTTTCTCAAGCTGTATAAACTTTCTTCATTGAAAATAAATACCGTCCAAAACACATTCAGTGTCTCTGGCCACGTGAAAATGTTCCCAGTTACAACTTTCGCCTCCACTTACCCCTCAGCCAAAAGCCAGCAGTTTTACCTTTTCCTCCATTAATTTGAACAGTAAATTTCCTTGAGCAAAGTCTCCTGGTCCCAGACCACAGAATGAATTTAAGTAAACAAGGTGTACAATAACAGCCTTGTGTTGGGCGCAGGGTTTTCAAATGGCTTCTAAATATCTAGCATAAGTTCTAAAACTCACGACATTATGGAAGAATTGGCACGTTTGTGTGTGGAGGTGAGGAAATTATTGACAAATGCCTGTAGGTAACTGGTTGAAACAATCTGCCTCATGGCCGGCAAAAGTGGATCAGATGTCCAATGCCCCAGCTATCAGGTGAACAATCAGTCCTACTGAACATAAGCTGAGATTCCAAAGCAGCTAGTGCCTTTGTGAGTGCCCAGCCTTTGGCACCTTCAAGAGGGCCTGACTTTCAGAAAGTGGTGGACCCCTGCCCTCTGAATACCAAGTCCCTATAAGGTGTCTCAAGTTGGGCTCTCAAAACCTGAGTCCCCTGAGCCTGCCCAGCACTTCTCTGTCCACAGAGCTTCTTTCTGGGAATCAGCCTGTCCCCTTCATTGGTCAGGCTCCAACTGCCCTCTGCTTTGGAGAACAGCCTCTTATAGAGAGGCTTTCCCAGAAAGCTGCTCTTATTGGCTCTCTATAAGCCTCTCCCTGACTGGAAGGGTTTGTGCAGGCTCCCGCTGGTCGGCTTTAATCCCTTTCTTGCCACAGTGGGGCAGCTGCCCTACTATAACCATGAAATGGAACAAAGCTTTCCATTAAACACTGGCCAGGTAAATTTCAACTGACAAGATCAGAGACTTCATTTTCACTATCCTGAACTATCCAATTCTTCTCAAAGGGTTTCTAATGTGGACTGTGGATGTTCCCTCTAATGGTTTCTGTTCCTCCTTGGCTACTTCAGAATCTTTTGGGCTACGTCTACACTAGCACACTATGTTGAAAAAGCCTATTTCAAAGTAAGAACATCGAAATAGGCTACTTTGATACTTATCGTCTACATGTCCTCCGGGGCTGGTGCCGTCGACGTTCAACGTTGAAGTACCAATGGGGAACATCGAAAGGAGCCATCCCAGAAGGAAATGCAGAGCGTCCACAAGTGCTCCCCATCGAAATGAAGGGCCAACAAAGCCTGCAGACAGGGTCACAGGATGGCCTAGCCCTTCTGGGGCAACAACAGGCTGCTCCCTTAAAGGGCCCCTCCCAGACACACTTGGCCTGCACAGCACGAGGTCCACAGAGCCGACAACCAGTCATAGACCCCATGCACACAGTATGAACCCCCAGCTGCAGCAGCAGCAGTCAGAAGCCCTGGGCTAGGGGCTGCTGCATGCGGCAACCATAGAGCCCCACAGGGGCTGGACAGAGCATCTCTCAACCCCTCGGCTGATGGCCGCCATGGAGGACCCCGCTATTTCAATGTAGCAGGATGTGGATCATCTACACACACCCTACTTCGATGTTGAATGTTGAAGAAGGGCGCTATTTCCATCTTCGGATAGCAATAGCAATTTTGTCGTCTTGCCGCCTAACGTCAATTTCAACGTCGAAGAGCACAGAGCGTGCTATTTCAATGTTGTGCCAGCTACTTCGAAGTAGCTGGCTAGTGTAGATGCACCCTTGGTGAGTTCTACTTTGGGCCCAAAACAGGACACCATCAGCATTTCTGTATGTCTGGATGAGGTATGTGTTTTTTTTGCCCTTTCCTAGTGAATGACTGAACTGTGGGTCTTGTGTAGACAACAGAATCTTTTGCCTACCATTGTGAGCATGTCCATCCGTTACATTTCATACCAAATAGTCAATGAAAACAATACGCAAAGGGAATGAGTGGAGAGACACTCATGTTTAATGTTTAATGTTTCAGCCCACAGGGGAAGTTTATAAAGATTCATTTTCTATGTCCAGGGGTCAAAGAGATGGGAGGGAAACAAAGCTAGTGCAATAAGATCAACTCAGACCCAGGTTTATTCCTTGCTCCACAGGCACTGAAAAAGAACCTCTGGTAGAGAAGCAAAGTCAACTACCAGATTTCTGGTTGTATCTATGGAAGGTATCTCCTAAATGCTTTCTTCTGGGCATAGCTCAGTCATTTAGGCACTTCTGAGAATCTCACTGTAGATCAAGTGGGGAAAAAACCCTCTTCTTTCTACTTAACAGTAGAAAGCCATATTCTGAGGAAAAAGAGTGTGAGTGAGCTGGATTTAAATGTCTGCTGGTGGTTTCCTTGGACTCCACTGGAGTAGGATACATTGTTTTGGTCATTATTTCACTCTGAACTAAGAACCTGCTTGGAAAACCATGTTCTTTCTAGCTAAGGTGAGAGGAAGGAACAAATATCAGGTTCTGGCATTAAGGGCCTGATCCAAAGCCCATTGAAACCCTTTTCTTCAATGGGCTTTGGATCAGGTCTTAAGTGTGTGGAGAATAATTTACTAAGCCAAAAATGAGATCATGTCTAGCTATGCTTGTTTGATCTATAAGCCAAGAGAAGTTGCCAATTACAAAGTCTAGGGGGCAATAGAAGTTTAGGACCTTCTTACAGTAGTACAGAATATTGAGCCTAAAATGAGAGAACAGGAGATAATCTATTATATGTATAAGGATGCACTTAAGATATTTACAACCTGGGCCAACTGTCCTAGACATTAGATCTGTTTTTAAGGAGAAGGGAATTGGGAGAACCTTGTAAACCATTTATACTGCCTTCCTGTGCTTTCTAATACCAACTGGATTTCTTTGCTACAATACACCCATTGTTTAGCCTTGAAAGAGGCGTTAAAATATGACTCCAATTTTTGGCTTGCCTTAACTTGTAGGAGAAAGAGGCGATAGCTGGTGAAACACTGATCATGTAACCTTGGCCTGGTCTACACTTAAAAAGTCAACCGACCTAGCTACATTGCTCAGGGCTGTAAAAACCATGTCCTGAGTACCACGGCTAGGTCAATTTTAAACCCAGCGTGGTGGCTGCTAGGCTGACAGCAGAAGGGCTGGTAGCCACTGTAGGTCCAAGGGCAAGGTGGGAGGCAGGCCCGGCTCTGTGCCTCCAGAATGGGCAGGTCCTAGGGCAGATAGCCATTAGCACTGCTCATGTGGTGGTGCTGGTCTACCCCTCCTCCTCTGCCTGCCCCCCAGAGCTGTGTAGAACTCCCTCAGAACTACTGCCTCTGCTGAAATTGCAGGGGTGGCATCTGGGCCCCTCTGAAATGCTGGGCCCTGTGGAAACTGCCCCCTCCTCCTCCTCGCCCTGGCAGGCATAGTTGACAGAAGGCTCAGAGTGGTGGGTTAACTACCTAGACAGGTGCCACAGGACTTCTTGTTGTTCTCATAGATACAGACTAACACGGCTCCCTCTCTGATGCGTAGACAGGAAAACCCCTTCTCGTCGATGTACGAAGCACTACAGCGGTGCAGCAGCATGGGCCATAGCACTGCTGCTGTGGGACAGATGTGCCCTCTGAAGTCCTTAGGTCTCATCCCTACTACAGACCCCTTGCCAGTATAGCTATGCTGACAATAGTGCATGGCCGTATGCCAACAGAAGGAATTGTCCTCCCATCCTGATAAACCCACCACCCTGAACAACTTTAGCTATGCCAACAGAGGCACTCATGGCAGCATAATTGTATCTACCCTGGGGATTTTGGTGACCTACCTCTGTCAGCTGGTGTGTTTTTGGTTTTTTTTCCCCCATATCCCTGATCAACAAAGCTATCCCACTTTCGTAATGCAGACCTGGCCTTACTCAGGTTGACCAGCACTTGCTCAAATGAGTAGCCCCATAGACATCAAAAGGACCTTTGTGCGCATGATTGTCATTCATATGCACAAATGTTTACCTGTGGGAGCAAAGGGTCGAGCCCATTGTATATTAGGTACGGGGAAAATAGACCCTGCTGTGGCTGAACTTCCGAAGTTTGGTTTACCATGCCTAGTGGGGATAGGCTAAATTGAAATTACATGGCGCTCCTTCAACCGCATTACTCCTGCCCCGCCATTAAGAGTAAAGGAAATCAACAGGAGCACAAGCGTCCATTGACCTCCCTTAGTACAGACAATGCAGAAATCCAAATTATGGTGCATCAACTCCAACTATGTAACTGACATAGCTGGCGTCGCATACCTGAATTTGATCTTCCCCTGTCGTGGACACCTGTCCTGAGATGAAATGAAGCGGCTGTGTGCTATGTGATTTTGGTAATGTTTTTGTTTCCAGTAGGTAATATTGGTCAAAAATCATTCACCATACCTACAATTCTTCTTCAGTTCTTACTCTTCAAAAGATAAGCATAGAAGGGCTTTTTAAAAGCAGCCAGCATTGGCTTAATTTAGTTCCTATTGAAGTTAATGGGAGTTCTGGGAATCAGTTTTGAACCTTAGCATACTGCAGCAATGCAATGCTTCCCTGGAAAATTAATTTTCTCTAGATTTGACAGAAGGAATCACATTGGATTTCTTGTCTGTTTATCAATTGATTTTATTAAGGCACTTAATTCCTTGGATCTAAGCATAGACCAAGGCTAATATTACTTGTTCAGAAATAGAGAAATTTATAATAAACATTTCTTTTAGCTCTGCACAACTTTTGAAAACAAAGAGCTCAGTGGGCCAAATGCATCTCTAATATCACTCATTTTAATTCAAATGAGTTACTCCAGGATGAATTTGTCCCAATTTGTAGACCTCACTTCTTTCTAAAATGTCACTTACTTAAGTTGAATATGGCCGTTCCTCAAATGGTTAGCTCCACACTTTTTTATGCTCTTTGGCCCTGATCTGATTCCATTTGAACTCAGTAGCAAAACTCCCATTGCCTTCAGTGGAGCAGGCTCAGACATGTCGGTCACCAAAATAAAGATCTGTGAACTGGATCAGCACTAGACCACTAAAATTGGTTCAACAAGGAAGGCGTTGGAGAACATCTCATTTTAAATGTGATTTGTCCCATTAAATCCAGTGGGACAACTCATTCACTTAACGTTAGGTACATACTTAAGTACTTTGCAGAATTGTGTTCTTACTAGTTGAGCCCTATTAGAAAAGCACAAATTCTGTTGCGCAAGGTCTCCTCCAGCGTTTCGGAAGTTAGGGCTGTGATGAGAGGACTGACAACACGTCTGAATAAGTATGCTTTGTAAAGTGGAAGGTGACTGTCATTCCCAGAATAGCCTCATGTAATGTCAATTGCTTTAATGTGGACTGTCTATCAATCAGTGAAAAAACAATCTCTTCATTGTAGGCTAACAGATTTTAAAGCTAGAATTGAAAAATTGAAACCATTATGAGCATCTGCACTAGCGCTACATACTATAGGCCACAAAATTTCTCCCACTTCCTTTTCCATTGAGCCCAGCAACTTGTGGTTGAGATACAGCTTCGCTTGATTTAATGACTCATATGACAAAGAATCCACCATGGTCCATGACAAGCTGTTCCAATGGTTAATTACTCCCCCCATAAAAAAAAAAAAAAGTGCCTTATTTCCAGTTTGAATTTGTCTAGCTTCCATAATGAGCTTGGATCTTGTCCTTTGTCAAACATATTATTGAACCCTCCACCTAACTTCTCCCTGTGCTGGTAGATACAGACTATCGTGCTCTTAACCTCTTCAATGAGCTAAATAGAATGAGCTCCTGGGAGATTTTTAAAGATACATAGGCACCTAAAGTTGCTATGTCTACTAGGAGTCTGAAAATTGCATTTGGCACCAAGCTGCTTCTTTAGGCTCTTAAATACCTTTAACAATCTGGCCCTTTTAGTCACTCAGTGCTGGATGAGTTCTGTAGCCCTCAGAACATACTTGTAGCTACAAAAAAGGGGAGTTTAAAAGTTTGCTCATAGTTACAATGAGTGCATTACAAATTAATACAAGGCAGCTCATATGCATTTTATAAGGCACAGAAAGTGCTACTGATAGTATGCTGCAATTGGCTGGTCATTGATTATTGCTTCCTAAAATAAAATCCTGGCACCAACAACGCAACTGGACTTCCTCTTCTTGACAGAATTTATAGCTCTTTTCCTTCTGGGAAATTCTTGTGGCTGTACAATAAAGATACATCTCCAGCTTTGCCTATGGGGGTTTAGAAAAAGCCTCAATGGATTGACAGCATTCTGGCACAATTGGATGTACAAGACTTTCTTCTTGTCTTGATTATGAGCATTTGTCCCTTTGATCAGACACTTCTTTCCCTGCTCTCTTCTGGGCCGTAAACGTAGCCAAGTTTTGATCACATGGTTGGAAACTATGCTAAGCAGTGAAAGGCCAGAGAAGGATCAAACACAAGCTTCCATTGGTGGCCAAAAAGGGAATGGCAGAGGAAACTGTTTTGAGCACAAGAAGTGATACTATTCATTACACAGACAGATGTCCTGTAAGAGGCAAAATCATTGTCACCATGGGTTTGGATGATCTCGTCTGATCTGCACCCCAGATGTCTGTAAACCACATGGACATTTCTAGTGTTGTCTTTTGGGTTTCATGTCATCCTTCATTTACATTTAATTGTTTAAGGAAAAAATTAGGGTTTTGTTTTAACCACTATTACTATCATGTGACTGATCCATGTCACGTCACCAGAGCTGGGAAATAAAGCTTTTTCCCTTAATAGCACTCCTCTATATGTCACATCTTTCACACATCCTGGCTGTTATCTGGTTCTCTGCTTGCTTGGACACCCCTCTGCTGCTGGTGTTTCTCCCACCCAATTGACTATTCCACTGAGAACATCTGTTTTCTCTTCATTTGTTTTTACATACCCACAGTGCCTGGTGGAAACCACCAGGCTCAGTTCCAGGCTTCCAGATGCTTTGATGACCATCCAAAGTTGTTCTTTCCAGTCAAGAACATGGATGCCTGTAGAAGCATCTGTAAAAATGCAAGCAGAGTCAGCAGCATGTGACCTGCCAGTTTTGCATAGACCCCCAGAAAGTACACAATTTGAGACTGTCCGCATTAGTACCTCTAAGAATAAGGCACGTGGTTCGGAGTGAAAGGAAATGAGTCTCCTTTCCTGGAACGATGAAGCAGGGACAGTCTAGCATGTGCAATTTGATACACAGGTCCGTGGATTTATTTTATCTGAAGACTGCTGCTCATTTGTCATCTGCTAAGTTTTATTAGTTTGGGCCAGACTGCTGGCAGGTTTGTTCTAAGGCCTGAGCACAGAAATAACTGAAATCATCAGGAACAGTAACAGGGAGATAGCCGTGTCAGTCTGTACTCAAGCTAAACACAACAGCAGAAATGTCACACTAACAAAACGATATATTCAGTGATGAGCTTTCGTGGGACAGACCCACGATCTGATGAAGTGGTCTGTCCCAGAAAACTTCATCACCAAATAAATCATTTTATTAGTCTTTAAAGTGCTACATTCCTGCTGTTTTGTTTTGTTAAAATTATCAGCAGCATTAACAGTAGGGTGGGTGAAGTGCATTGGGGGAAACAGAATAATCTGAACCTTTGCCAAAAGTTCAGGTAGAAACCAAATCAAAGTACAGTATTCATTTAGTTCAAAGGACAAAAATCAGCTGACTCCAATGATACATTTGACACTTGTGTTTGGGCTTTTGTTCTTGTGAGATTGGCAGGAAATAGAAGCAGAAGAGACCAAATATTATGAGGAAAAGTTGTTCTCTTTGTATACATGACCTAATGCAGGAATGTCCTGAGAGAGCCTGCTGTTGAGAGCTTTCCCATGCAGTTAGGTAGGGCTATAGAGAGGAACAGTCCAATGGTTAGAGGACTAGCTAGCCATTGGGGAGTTTATTTACCTGCTCCACCACAGATTTCGTGTGTGACCTTGGGTGACACACCTAGGTCCTGTCTCTTGAAAGTATTTAGGTGTGCAGCTCTCTGGACTCAGGTCCTCGTCAATAACGTGGAGATAACAGCCTTCCCCTGTTTCACAGGACTGTTGTGAGGATGTGGTAAAGATGGTGAAGGACTCAGGTACTATGGTCATGCGGGAAAGGTGTGAGATTAGGGTTCCAGTCTTCAGGCTGCAATCCCAGCTCAAACCACAGTTAAACAACCTAGTAACTTGAGTTCCATGAGCCTCAATGAGGTGGCACCAGCTAGCTATGAGTGGTTAATTGCAATTTAGACAAACCTGCTTTAGTCTGGTCAGGGTGGATCACATTCATCCCTGATGTTGAGAAGATTTTGAGATCAACAGAGTTACTCAAGGGGCGACTGCCCTGATATTCTTTCCAGTCTTGTGGCAGGTTCCTTTGAGGTTACATGACAATTATTACAGAACTTCGGGGCGGTCTGTGCTCTCGTTTTCACCAGTGCAAATCCAGAGTAACTCCATTTGTGCCTATGAAGTTACTCCAGACATGCGTCTGTTTAACAGAGAGCAGAGAGCTTTCTCTTTTCATGTTGCTGCTGGTTGCTGAGGAACAGGGGCGTGAGAGAGAAGATTCAGTGCAACGGAGGACTCTTTAGCATGCAAGTGGCAATTTTAGAAAACCCATAAGCAAGGCAAACTGCTGAGCTGAAACCACAGCACTCATTGAAAAGGATGCTGGCAAGAAGCTTTTTAAAAATCAGGTTTAACTTTCGCTGCTGTTTAAAAACACTTACAGTAAATGTTCAAAATGAGCACAGTTCCTTTGTTTTACATGCTATGTCCTTTTTACTAGATTTGGACTGTTTGTGGTCTACTCCCCAAGGATCTAAAGGAGTACATTAAAGCCTGGGCCACAGACATTCATAAACAGATGCTTGAGGTACGTCTTTCACGTTACATGGCAAATCTTTTTTTCACAAATGAGGAGCTTTGGAAAAGAGCAGGACAAGAACCACTTGATGTTCAAATCAAGAGAAGAAAGTGGGAATGGCTAGGCCACACTCTCAGAAAACCTTCATCCAATCATCATCTGTTAAGCTCTCAAACAGAATCCTCAAGGAAAACACAAAAGAGGAAGACCTCAGGCAACATGGAGAAGATCGAGATTGAAGGACAACAACTGGGGTGCTCCTGGAGTCAGCTAGAGGTCTTGGCCTGAGACAGAATGAAGTGGAGGAGACTTGTAAGTGACCCTATGCTCCACTCAGAGAGAACTAGAGTTTAAGTCAAGTCACTCACTGATTTTAGGGGCATATGAGTTGTTACAGTGGATGAGGCCTATGGTCCACCTAATTCAGTATCCCGTCTCTGACGTTGGTCAGGATAAAGTTAAGAAACCTGTACGAAAAGTCCTACAGTTGAAAGTTATGGGATAACCTACCCCCCAGGGAAATTATTCTTCTGACCTCTGTGAATTAGAGATTGTCTTAAACCCTGAAGCATGAGAGCTTATGGGATCCAGATTCTCAGAGATACTCATGTATGTAACTCAAACTGAAATCATACCCCTGAAGCTCTGGGTCTACATCCCTTCTCCATCTCTTGTTAATTTTGTAACTTTAACCCTGGATCATTGTGATAACCAAATACGTGTCAAATTCCTTTTTGAATCCAGTGAGAAAAGTGCCATGCAGCACAATTGTGATGGGTTGGATCACAGAGGTCCCCTTGGGATTGTCACCTGATGGGCTGATCAAGCCATTGATGCCTGCTTTCTGGGGCTCCCCACTACCTTGTTCGGCTAGGCCGGAAACTCCGGTCTCCCTCAGCCAAGACACAGAGCTGGGGTTACAGCTATAAGGGCTTTAACAACACCCAGGAACACAGCCTATAGGGAGGACCAAAACTTTACATAAATCCATCTTGCTCTGTGTAAAAGCTTTTCACAGAGAAAGCTCATAAAAATGTGGTCAAGGCTGTTCTGCACTCTGAGTGTACAAGGCGTGAATCTGCAAGAGACCTAAAAATACCGTGCCTCTGTAAGCTTCTGTTTAAAAGCTTCCCAAGCTCACAGATTCCCTGACCCTAGGAGGTAGCTGCCACCACCCAAGTGCAAAAAAACCTATTTCAGAACCCAGGAAGACATACTTGGGATGTCTCCCTGTGAGGTAACCCCAAACTCTTAATCTTCCCTTAAGAGAGAGCTTGGGGGGGAAAAAAAAGGGAAAACAAATGGCTATTTCTCATGGCTGACTGTCAGTCTCAGGCATGCATACACACAGAAACACCTCTACCATCCAGGACACAAGAAACAAATCACCTTAAAAAGGTGATTTTATTAACACAACAAAGAAGAAAAACTTGTCAAATATAATTGGTTGTTGGGTGTTACAGAGAAACTAAAAGAAAAAAGGATTAAAACAAAGAATTACTTCTCCAGGATTCAGTTTAACAGTTAGTGCACAGAGGGGTACACCAGCCAGCCTAAGAAGTACCACGCCAAACCTAAAATAAAAAAATAACCTGATCACATCTGACTAAACATTTATTTTCTTCCCACATGTTTGTTTTTCCAAGATTGCTCTAGAGGCCTGGATATAACTGAAAACTTCCAGACTTGGTCCCAGACTTAATACATCTCTGGATCTTTCTACTGGCCAAACAAAAGACTCACTCAACAGTCAACTTCTTCAGTTCATAACCTCCCCTTCTTTCTTCCCATTGGCTCAGCTGGCTGCTTGCCAACATAGGATCCCACTACCTCTGGATTTAACTCTTTGAAGTCAGTATAGTTAACTGAATAGTAGAAGGTCTAGAAAAGGAGTAGGAGCCCACACAAACATCACAGATGTTTGCCCCCTTTATCAATGAAAGAGAGAGATACAAATTGGTTGCTCCCCCTCCTCCGTAACAATTACTTATACTGGTCTTGATAATAAACAAAAGTATTTTTACTAAGTATTAAAAAGTAGAATTTAAGTGATTGCTAGTGAAAACGACAGATCAAAGTAAGTTACTAAGCCAAAATAAACAAAAGATGCCAGCTAATACTCTAAAGGTATATCAACATTACCGAGTTGAGTGGTTCCATTTCATGTGCCTAGTGGGAGAATGTGCTAAATTGAACTACCAGGGGTCGACAGTCTACCTATGTATTCCTTGATCTTGCGAGGAGTAAAGGAGGGTGACAGGAAAGTTTCTCCCGTCAACTTCCCTCAGTGTGCATGGCCAGGTAAGTCAATCACAGATAAATTAATTTCAGCGACTCAGTTGCTACAGCTGAAAATGTATATCTACAATTGACTTTAAGGTCTAATATAGACTTGGCCTAATAAACTTGATATGTGCTCATTCTTACCCTAAACAGTCATTTTTAACTTAGGCCAGAGTAGAGCTTTCACTGACATTGACCCAGCAGCTTTGCCTTCACTCTTTCATTACCTTTCTTTGTTTCCAGATCTCTTCGTGTGTATCCTGTTAGGGTGAGGAGGTAATTTCAAAAGCCAGCTGAGGACAAAGACCTGATTGCTTACCATTCTTTAAATAGACTTTCCCTCAGGGCTGGAACCCTTTAGTCAGTCTACCTTATGACAAAGCTCCTTCTCTAACTGGGTGGGTCTCCCACTTTTTGGCAGATTATTTGCCTCAGAGGCTCACAGCAGCTCTCAGGTTAGACACCAGCTCTCTGTTTTGTTGAGTTACTCTCATCATCAGCCAACGTAGGGAAAAGAAGACCAAATGCCTTATTTTCTACTGCCCTTCCGAGTGATTCAAGCAAGACAAACCCATCCACCACATCAGTCCTTCTCCCATACTCTGTAAAGGATTGGGGAGCATTGGGCAGAGCCCAGGCTTACCATCTATTTTGGGCTCTAGTCCAGGAACACTGTGATAGCAGCTGCCAATGATGTCTCAAGTTTCAGCTACTTGATAGTGATAATTCCCTGGGCCACTTCTCCACAGCTGTCCTCATCAGCCTCTTTACTACAGGCTCTTCCCTCCAGTATCTGCTTGCTTACTCCTCTCAGACTCTTTCTGGGGCACTGTATTTCCTCCACTTCTGACCCAGCAACTGAGCCAGCAGCAGAGAAGCCTTTCTATAGCGAGTCTCAGCTGCTTCTTTATTGGCTCAAGCTGTCCTGCTTATCCTGGCTTCTTTGTGTCTGCAAGCCCACTAACTGGCCCCAGGTGTTTTAATTGACCTAATTGCCCTGATTGCTTCTAGAAAGTTTCTGCTGGTTCTCCGTCAGCCCTTGCTATCTTATTCTGGAAACAGAAGCCTATTCAGTCGAGGGCTTATTTGTCTCACATCCACCACTCTCCTGTAGCCCTCTGGACTGATCGTCACACCCTATCCCCAGGGAAAAGTACCAGGTTCAAGATGGATCTGAGTACGAGGTGGCATGGTCACATGTCTTTCTGGGATTAACCACGTTTTGAGCTTACAGAAAAATAAAACCATTCTTGGGTTGATAGTTTCAGTACTGAGCCATTAAGTTCCTACAGTATCAGTAATGGCCCTCATTAGCACATTTAGAACTAACAACAGATTCATACTTCATATTTCTTCATTCACATACAAGAATGATACAGGCACAAAAAATACAGAGTCAGCAGTAAAAATGTTACATGACCTGTTTTACATAAAGCACCTTCATTAGTGAATTATGGATATTCAGATTCATAGGACAATTTTCATAAAGCATGGAGGGGGACCAAGAAAATAACTACCTCCATTGCCTCCAATGGGTCTAGCCGCATGCTGTAAGGTGCCTTTCAGCACGAGTAAGGTTATTACAGTGTAGTCCTTCTAATTTCAAGCTCCTTGGAGCAAGGCCAGTCTTTGTTCTGTGTCCTGAGTGTAGTGTTAGGGATTAACAATTAAAGTAAATAGTAATTAGTAATAATAAGATAATGAAACTAAATATGGTTGCACTTCCTAAGAAAGCAGCCACTCTATAAACCGGGAAGAAGTCATATACCATTGACACATAAAATTATGGAAAGAATATATTGGGTGGATGGCACTATATATATTGCTAATGCGACAGACAAATAATAGCAATCCATGGAAACACTGGCAATTAAAGTGACAGCAACACTGATGAATTGCTAAATAGATGGAATGATTTGTTGCTGGAATGACTCTACTAGCAGTAAATAGATATATGGCCCCTCAGATACACAAGAAAGTGACAGAAATATGACCCTGGCACATCCTGCAAATGAAGTTTGGAAAGCTATTGTGGATGCTGCGTGCAATCTAGTGTTCAAAGATGTCCACAACCCACTCAAATGCACTAAATCATAGGGGACAATTTACCGGAGCTGTGAATCACACAGAAGTTTGCCAGAGGTATCATTCACTTTGTGGTTATTCAGAGCATCCATGATTTGACCGGGGAAGCTTTAGCTGTTGCTGTTTATTTCTCCACATCTCACAAACAGGGAGAAATTGGTCAGGGAAGTAGATGTGGGTGGCAACCTGAGCAGCAATGATGATGAGATGATTGAGTTCAGGATCCTGACCAGCAGAAGAAAGAAGAGCAGCAAAATCCAGAGCCTGGATTTCAGAAAAGCAGACTTTGACTCCCTCAGGGAACTGGTGGGCAGGATCCCCTGGGACGTTAACATCAGTAGGAAAGGAGTCCAGGAGATCTGGCTGTATTTTAATGAAGCTTTACTAAAGGCACAGGAACGTATCATCCTGATGTGCAGCAAAAAAAAGCAAATGGTAGGCAGCCAGCCTATGTTAACAGAGAAATCTCTGATGAGCTTAAACGCAAAAAGGAAGCTTACAAGAAGCGGAGACTTGGACAGAGGACTAGGGAAGAGTATAAATGTGTAGCTCAAGCATGCAAGGCTGTACTCAGGAAGCCAAACCTCAAGTGGAGTTGCAGCTAGCAAAACAAGTGAAAGGGAACAAGAGAGAATTTAGCAGGCATGTTAACAATAAAAGCCTGGACAGGGAAGGTGTGGGACCCTTACTGAATAAGCAGGAGGTAACCTGGTGACAGATGATATGGAAAAAGCTGAAGTACTTGATGCTTTTTTTTCCTCTGTCTTCACAGACAAGGTCAGCTCCCAGAGTGCCACCGTAGGCAGCACAGAATGGGAAGGACATGGGAAGCACTGAGTGAAGAAATAAAAAGTTAAGAACTATTCTGAGGAGTAAAGGGACTTTGAAGGAGTGTGGCGCTTTGAAGTACCCACGGCTGACCCATGGCTACACTCAAGCCAACTACGAAGTTGCCACTGGGGAGATTTTGACCAATGAAGTGCTGCACATGCATCGCAGCACTTCATTAATACGCTACCGTCACGCTAATTACCATGCCCCCTTCGAAGTTCGGGGCTAGTCTAGACACAGCCTTAGTATCTTAGAAATTTAGTCTTTTTCTTTTCTTTTCCACCATAAGGGAAATGCCATTGTTTACCTGAGAGCAATAATTAAAAAAGGTCGAACTTATTGGCACTCATCTCCCTGTCAAAACATCTCCATGACAGCCAGGCTCAGTGCATCGAAGACAAATGTCACTGCATTCCACGTGAGGTGAATAGGTGTTCTGTGAAAAAAATTTCATGCTAGTGGTATTTTTCCTTCTAAAATATTAAATATGAAATTATGTGTGTACCAAAAATACTCAGGTGTTTGTAATATATTAATATTTATGATGCATTTATAACGGTATCATTGTTATTATGTGACTCGGGCCAAAACAATCAGAGTTGGTTCGGATTGTTTCAGCACGAGTCGTGTTCATAGAAATCGTGTGATGCTGCACCATTATGAGGATGCAGCTTGCCGGCATCATTCCTGATACTAAGTGGATTTGTGATCAAAAGACATAAAAGCACTCTTCCCATTAAAAAAAACTGTCAAATGTGACTTATTTTTCTTTTCTGGTATTTTTCTGTAAAAATCAATTTTCAAACAAAGTTTTAAAATATTTTTCCATACCTCATTTGTTTTACATTTTTTTCTTAAAAATGTGTTTAAGCTTTAAGAAGGACAGTCCTTTTTGAACAATATTGTCCTTTCTCGTTTTGTACAAAAGAATAACACTAACCATTCTTTTTTCGGCTGTTATATTGATGTTTTGTGATTTACTTAATTTTTAAATTTTATACTTAACTACAGGATTACTAACCATCCTTGACTCAGAAGTACATTCACTGTTTAGACAATTTTCTCTTGTTATTTTTTGTTCTTTTTAAAATAAAAGACATTTAAAAAAACCTTTAAAATTAACTTTTGAGCTTTACATGTGACATGTTTCAGTATGAAACCCTCCCCCACTCCCAGACCAGCATGTTTGTGGTCTGTCAGTCTATTGCAAGCCCAAAAGTGTCCTGTGGCCAAATCAGTTGGGAAAACGCTGGCTTAACCAATATAAATTAGGGTCTGATCAGAGAGATTAGCAGTGTATCACTGGTCTGATAAGTAACTCCCTTGTCTCCACTTTCCCCAGTCTGTTTCCTGTTACTCCAAAATTTAGTCTTTTTCTCTTCTTTTCCCCCATAGGGGAAACGCCATTATTTACCTGAAAGCAATAGTTAAAAAGGTTGATCTTATTCTCACTGATGTCTAAACATCTCCATGACTTCTACCACAGCAGAGCTATCAAAGACAAATATTGTTCAGAAAAACTGTTGGAAAAATAAACAGCTGTTGGACATTCCACGTACTGGAGTCTTCCCAATTGTTCTTCTCATTAAGTCAATAGACTCTGAATGGCACAAATGTATTGAGGTTTAAGTGCAAAGACACAGGAACAAACAGAGAGTGAAAAGGGACTATTGAATTTGGGCTGCTTGTAATTCAGAGTCAATTTATAAGGTGTAGAGTGCATTCCTGCATGTTTTTCAGGCAGCATTTACATCGGTGCCTGCTTGAACTTGAATGTGATTTTAATGAAGAGAGAGAAGGCCAGGTAATTTTCCCCTGGGGCTGCATTTTTGTTCAGAGTCCTCTCTGTTTCTTTGCTTTGGAGCTTTGCTTGCATTAACATTGTCTCTGTCAATTAATTAATTGATTTTTCTTTTAAAGTCTTTGAACCTGAAAAGCGCTTATGTATTGTTTTTATTTTTCTTTCACCTGGTATTCAAGAGGGCATCTAGAAATGAAGGAAACACATCCAGGTCTCTGCCTGAGCTCCAGAGTGTATGTTGTCTTAGCCATCCAACATCTGCATAAATACAAGCAAGTTTGCAGCGTGCATGTGCACATTTGAATGCCTGTTAAAACATAAAATATCAGGCACAAATCCTGATCCAGATGCTATCTTTTTCTTCCTTCTCTTCCACTTTGCTTCTTATGATTATTTGCTTAACTATGACCCATGGCTTAATTTCAGATCTGTTATTATTAGTTCAAAGATGAAAAGCAGGGCTGGGCAGGGGGACTGTCCTTGCAAGGTGTTTATGTCTGGAATGGTTAGCAATTAGATTAAATAATTGTTTTGTAACCTCACTCATCTTTGATAAGTAACAACGTTCCTGGCTGTGTTACCTGGAGGATTGCCTCTAAAACAGGGTTGGCAACCAAAATAGCAGAAAGAGCCATTTTTTCAAATTCGGAAAAAAAGCTCAATAATTCAACACATGTGAATTCAAGATGGTGCTTAATCAATAACGTCAAACCATACGTTTTGTAACCCCCTTTTTAAGAACAGCGCACACGGGCTACGTCTACACTAGAGAGTTTTGTTGACAAAACATGTGGAGCGTCTAAACTCAACGCTTCCTCTGGCAGTGTTCTGCCTCTCTGCAACCGAGAATAATGCTTTTGTCGACAGTTTCTGTTGACTAAAAAACTGTGTAGATTCTCTGGGGGGGCCCTCTGTGGACAGACAGGGCTTCCAGTTCACCAGGCGGCCCTGTTTGCTGAGCTTCCAGTTGGCTGTTCTGTCAAGAGAGCAGCTGGGCAGTCTGTCCACCCTCTGTTGATGGAACGGATCGTTTTTTTGATCCGCTTTTGTGTGTGGACATGATCTGTTGACAGAAGTTTTGCCAGAAGATCTCTTCTGACAGTAACTTCTGTTGACAGTTTGCTATAGTGTAGACATAGCCATTCTGATTTATAATGGGATACATGCTTACTGAGGGACACTCACAAACTTTTAGAATATTATATTATCCAAGGAAAACAGTTCCTGCACCAGACATCTTCCAGCCTAGATGTCAGACAGGACCCAACCAATGGATAAAACAGGCAAAAAGGGGGTGGGAGGTTTGAGGTTACAATGAAATAGTTTAGCAGGTAGCTCAGGTCACTGTTTGCCTAGCCACTGTGAGGACCGTTAATTCAGAAATGTATTAGGTTAGCCTCCCTGTCTTTCTGCATCACTCTGTGGAGCCAGAAATTTAAACCCACACAACAAATAAGAGTCTAAGCAGCGGATGGAGATGAATTCCTGAGAAACGTTTTGAAAGGAAAAAAAATGGCTTAGTGACCAAGGCAGAGAGAAGAGGCTTTAGCTCTACACCAGTTTCTGACAATGAATTGCCATGTTTGAGTAAACTACCAAAGCACCTTACCCAGAACTTACCCTTTGGGGTGTTCTACAGGGTGTATTGAGAACTGTGTTGTCATTACTATGGTGTTTCCTGGTCCTACTTGCAGTCTAGGGGCTCCGTAAAGAAGTGGGATTCTAGGTCTCAGCAGTCAGTCTCCAAACGGACAGATGAAAGTAAAGCATGTTGAGTTGTTCCTTACTATTTAAGGGAGCAGTCTGCTTTGTCTCTTTCTGGTTTGGTGTTCTTGTTCTGAATTCTAAGATACAGTTCTACCTTGCAACCTTCTGAAAGTATTGTTTATCCAACTTCTCTGTGTGTCTGCCAGAAACATAACATTCTAAGACTTAACTAAAATTTGTAAAGTGCTTTGAGAGCAGATGAAATTATAATGTTGTAGAGCTAGGAGGCTAGCTAGTCCATTCCTCCTGTGCTGAAACAGTAATTAAGTACACCTATCTCAGCACCTGGTAGTGATACATGAGTGCATATTCTCAAGTACATGTCTGCTCTGGATGTGTTCACAGGGAAAGTCTGACCAGATGCCAGATTTTAAGCATTTGGCTGGGATGCCCACTCTCTCCTTCTCAGTGACTCACTGAAGATAATGCTCCACCTTCCACCACAACAAAGGGAAAATTGGGACAATTTCTCTGTCTATTACCCTTTCCTCTCTCCAACACATGTATCCCTTGTCCACGGTGTATATCACAAACAAAGGGGAATATTTTTGCAGCACTGTCCTGGTTACAATATGGACAGCACCCTGCTGATCCCCTGGACTTGTCTGTGAGAGGTATGTGCATTCTGGGAGCATAACATGGGAAACCATCATGACATTTCCAGGGCTTGGTGAAACTAGCGCACTATTATTTGGAACAAAAAAGCAGTAAAGTACCACTTTAAAGACTAACAAAATAATTTATTAGATGAGCTGTCGGGGGACAGACCCACTTCTTCAGACCACAGCCATACTAGAACAGATTCAATATTTAAGGCACAGAGAACCAAAAATAGTAATCAAGGATGACAAATCAGAAAAACAATTATCAAGGTGAGCAAATCAGAGAGCAGAGGGGTGGGGGAGTCAAGAATTAGATTAAGCCAAGTATGCAAAAGAGACCCTAAAATGACCCAGAAAATTCGCATCCTGGTTTAAACCATGTGTTAATGTGTTGAATTTGAGTATACAAGAGAGTTCAGCAGCTTCTCTTTCAAGACTGTTGTGAAAATTCCTCTTCATTAAAATGCAGACTTCTAAGTCATTAACAGAATGGCCCACTCCATTAAAATGTTGGCTGACCGGTTTGTGGATCAGGAGTGTTTTTATGTCTGTTTTGTGCCCATTTACTCTTTGTCTAAGAGAGTTTGAAGTCTGTCCAATATACAAAGCCTTTGGGCATTGTTGGGACATGATGGCATATATGGTGTTAGTTGAGGAACATCAGAATGTGCCCGTGAATCTGTGAATAACCTGGTTAGGTCCAGTGATGGTATCTCCAGAACAGATAAGTGGACAAAGCTGTCAATGGGCTTTGTTGCAAGGAAAAGTTCCAGGACTGGTGTTCCTATGGTATAGACTGTGGCTGTTGGTGAGAATCCTCATAAGGTTGGGAGGTTGTCTGTAGGAGAGAATAGGCCTGTCACCTAGGGCCTATTATTTGGAGTTTGCAAAAGTAGAGTTCATGAAGCCTTTTCCCATCTTGTAATTTAAAGTTGTATTTTTTAGTTTAAAACAAAGATCCCCTGGTTCTTTATATATATACAACTTCATTTGCACTACAGATCTGGCCACCTGGGCATTCTCTCTGCATTTGGGGAATCCTCAAGGGTTGTAGGCCAGATGTAGTGACTCTGTATGTCTATTTGCAGCCTTTCTGGCACAGAGGGTAGGCTGCTCCACTACTCCTAGATTCTAGGCCAGCTCTTGGTACGAAGCTGAAAACAAAAGTGCAATACCATTTGTAATTAGACCTGTGCAAAGAACCTGAGTTTTTCAATTCAGTGACCAGACTGAAAAATCAGGGCAAAAACATTTTGGGTCAAGCAGAAACAATTTTTTTCTCCTAATTTCTTTGACAAACTGAAAAAATCTTGAAGGTTTCTTTTAAATCTTACAAAATAAAATTGCACTCAAATTCAAAATAAAACAATGTTTTTGAATCAATGAATCAAAATGTTTCATTTTGAAAGTATAGAAACAAAATGTTTGATTTTTTTTCTGCTGCCTTTTTCTAACCAAAACAATTCAATGAATTCTACCTAAATTCTCTGCATGTTTTGCTTAATCTGAATTTTTATCCTACTCCTCCACCACCCAGTAAAGAGATGTTTTGGCTAAAAAAATCCTATTTAGCTCTACTTATAACTTCTGAGACTTCTCCTCTCTCTGACTCTTGCTTTTTCATGGGTACACAAAGCACTTTTGTCTTCCGTTAAATGCCTCTGAATCCCTTCTCAAACTTTTTCCATAACTCCCATTCTATTGTCATAATCTATATGATAAAAGAAAATTCAGGACTCACCATCTCTGCCCACTTGACTTTACAACCGTGTTTGCTTTGACATATAAATCCTTATAACAAATAAGCCATCTGTCATAACACAGTCTAAAGTAAACTTGTTTCTCCATGCAAACAGGTCATGTTCACCTGCAACTGCAAACTCCACCCTATAGTTATGATGCAATACACTTTGTTTGGTCTTTCATTGCATTAAAATCTGTGAGACAAGCATGTATGTAAACCTATGAAACATGAATCAAAACACTGGGGGCACAGATAATGGCTAAGGCCTATTTAATTACATTTTGAGACCAATTTCAGGATAACAGGCAACTATCTGTGATATGTTAAAGTGATTGTATTGGCAATAGGGTTAGTTGCCTGTTCTCTACTAGCATCTGGGGCATTCTGCTAGGCACTGTGCAAACATGCAGTACAAATGAGGACAGAGAACTGACTATCTAGATATGTAGCAAATCTCTTGAGATGGATGGGATTGACAAGTGGGGTTAAGGCTGCTACATTAAGCTGCCCTCTGCACATCACTTCATGGAGGTGGAAAAATGAGAGTTGCACATTGGAAATGGGTAATAATATTTGAAATACATTGAGGTTAGATCCCTAATTGGGAGACAAGTTTCCGGCTTACCCCTATCTCTGCCACTCACTTCTAGGTTGGATTTGGTAAATCATCTATAAAATAAGGATGATAATATTTGTCTGTCACATTGGGATGTTGTGAGCTTAATTAGCACTTGTAAAGCACATGAAACTGTTGGATGAAAGATGCTGTATAAGTGCAAAGCACTGTAATTACATATTCTCCAACAGTTGCTTGCTTTGGACTTGATCACAGGGTAATATGACTCAATGCCAGAATTAAGCAATTGTCCAAACACATCCTTCTGGCTCTTCAGTGAAATGATTTCTCTGAGAACCCTTAATCCTGTATATTAAACTAATATGTTCATAGTGGATTTGATCCAAAGCACATTGAAGTCACTGGCAACCTCCCTCTGATTGAGCTTTGTTTAATGACAGCTGAACACTTGTTTATTGTTCTCATGGAAGTCTAAATCGCTTTTGAAGCTGGAAGACTAATTTGAATTGTTGAGTCTTTTTCAACCTGAAATTTCAACCTGTATGTATGGGGAAGGTTACAAAGCATGTTCCAATTTAAAAACAAGTATGCCCTTTTAGCTGAAGGAAAGCTTGTGTGGGTACTATGTGTTGAAGGGTTCTTCTAAAATTAGGGGATGAATGGCTTTTGCACGGTATAAATACTTCGTTCATAAGTTTTGTTTTTGTGTTTTTGTCTCCCCCGCCCCATCTTTCTTTCTTTCTTTCTCACTCTCTCTTTCACCATTTTTCACCATTTCTTTTCCTTTGGATTTAAGTATTTCTTTTAAAATTTCTCACTGGGATGTAAGTCATTGCTTTGAACCATTTACTATATTTTTTTCTATGTCTGTGCTCTCTGCACATGTATATGTTTGATTCCTTAAATAGCCAGCCCAAGGAGGTATCTAAAGTGAAATGTGAAAGAAGAAACTCAGGCAAAGGCTGTCACATTATCATCATAAACCTTAGAAAGTTGACGTTTCAAACCCTGGTATCAGTGGTAACATCTTTTGCGTTAGGATAACAAACAGCTTTACCAGCTGAATAAGGGACCCAGGGTGCTTTGTGTTATACACACCCATAGCATGAGACAGCTACAAAGCATATAAAATCCAAATACATAAAAAACCCAACCCTAATTTGCTTACCCTGGTGTACAGATTAAAGGAAATGATCTGCCTAAAATCATACACTTGGTGAGCCAAGATCTTCTCATTCTCAGGCCAGCCCCTTAATCACACATACAACTTTTGTGCCTAAACTAGTTACCCTTCACACTTTACGAGTTAAACCAGGGGTGGCCAACCAATTAGAGATTAAGAGCCAAAATAGCTGGGGATAGAGTGCAAAGAGCCACGTATTACATGTGTGGATAGAGTGCAAAGAGCCACGTATTATATTTTTATCTATCAATTTAGATAGATGGAGTCAGTGTCTTTTTTGTAAAAAAAAAAAGAGGAGCCGGTACTTAGCCAGCTCCTCACCACCCACTCTCAGCCAATCCTGCGGCTGGGGCTGCCAAGGTGCTGGTACTCAATACCGGCACAAAAAAGAACTGGGTATAGTGCATGAAATATAGTCCACTGATTGGCCACTAAAGCTTCCTCCTCTCTAATCCAATGCACCCACCATCCCCTCAGAGCCAGGCACCCCCAGCCCCACTGTTCTAACCCAATCCTCCTCCCGTCCCCCAGAGCCAGGCCCCTGCCCCCTGCTGCTCTAAACCAATCCCCTTCCCCTCCCCTAGAGCCAGGCACCTGCCGTCCCACCCCCACTCTAACCCAAAGCCTGGGTCTCACCAGAGCCGCTGCAGCCACGTGTCTCTTCAGGTGCTGGAGAGCATGTGCAGAGCAGCGATGAGCAGTTCAGGCCAGCGGCTTCAAGCAGGAGCCCCAGTTTATTGAGCAAACAGCCGCATGTGGCTTGAGAGCCGTGGGTCGGCCACCCCTGAGTTAAACTGCCCCCAGATTTTATATTTGCAGCTCCTGTTGGTTTTAATGGGAAGTGTCTGTCCTCAGCACCTCTGAAAATTAGGCCGAAGGTGCCATGTGCAAAACCACACAGCATATCAGTAGCAAAGGTGAGATTTGTGCTCTGAAGTAATTAAATCCAGTTCCTGAGCTCAATCCACAAAATCACATTCTGCCGGGATTAATTGATGGGTGTGGAATAATCTCATGGGACAGAAGAAGATTTATAGCTGCTGCTGGTGGGAGGGTGAAGCAAGCAGGAGGAGAGATTTGAAATCCCCTTTGAAATTAAAACAGCCATGAAATTAAAGCACCAAGCCCGGCATGTTTTATTGTCTTTTAATTGAACAGTACCCTATGTTTTTCCCATCTGGCAGCAGGCCATTGCTTAGTATAGTTAAAGAGATAAGGAGGGTGAGGTACGATAATATCTTTCATTGGATCAGCTTCAGTTGGTGAAAGAGACAAGCCTTTGAGTTTACACAGAGCTCTTCTACAAGTCTGGGAAAGCAACAGAGAGCTAGCTGTGTTAGTCTATATACTATCAAAACAAAAACGCAGTCCAGTAGCACTTTAGAGACTAACAAAATAATTTATAAGGTCATGAGCTTGAGAAAGGTGGTGAATCTGGGAAAGGCACTGCCAATGGCCCAGGTAAACACAGTAAGGAACAGACTGTTCAGCATAAGGAGCAAACAAGTGTTAGAAGGACCCGTTGAAGGTGGAGTGAGCAGGTTTAGGACACAGGAGGGCTAGTGGGTTACAGATGATTGTAGCTAGCAATCTGTAAATCCAGTATCTTTATCTAAGCCATGATTTTTAGCATCTAGCACAGTTACTAGATGAAGTTACTAGCTCCTTCTGAAGGCGCTTATCTGGGTGCCTTTGAGGCCAAGAACTGAGAAGTCAGGTGTGGAGTGACTGCTTTTAGAAAAGTATTTGGCCACCATGGGTGATCTGATTTTGTTGTCTTTTGTCATTTTTCTGTGTTAGTTCATTTGAGGCTTCAGGAGTTAGCTAGGAACTGACAACCTCATAGCTGGAGACAAGACCAGGGCACCATTACATTAATTTGCTTAAAAGATTATTAGTTTTGTTAGGGTGTATTTAGTATTTAGACTTTATGAAATGCTTGTAAGTTACTGCCTGTGTTAATCTTACTTGTAACGGCTGTTTTTCAGGCTATAAGATAATATGTATGTTTTTAAAATGTTTGCCCTCAACTTTTGAACCTAGGCACAGGAATCATCTCCCCTGTTCATCCCAAAGGATAACCAAAATCCATTGAACCATCAAGGCTCTTTGCAATACAAAGGGCTGGTTAAGACCCTGTTGCACCTGGGAAATGCTATGTGCAAGGAAGAGTCTTCAATGGGTTTGGAAACTGAAGGGAAAAGATAAAACAAAGCTGCAGGAAAATTTTCCATTTTTTTGGCCATTGACTCTCAATTGAAGCCAGAGATCTCTAGGGGTGGCCTCATGGGTCTGGCTTGAAAGACACTTTGAATAAACAGATCACCCTAACTTTGTCACTCTTAGGTTTTAGATCAGGGTCATCATCATCATCATCATCATCAACAACCATGGGCTCAGCACCCATTGGTGATGCCTCCCTCACTATTTCCTTCCGTCTTTCCCTGTCCAGTACAGAATGGCTTAGTTTCTGTAGACTACTTCTGCACCAATCTACTATATCATCTACCAGTTCTCTGTGGGGTTTGCCTTTCCTATTCAAACTGCCCATTATGCCACATACCAGGGTCTTGAATTTTTGTTCGTTGTTCATGCTGCAGATATGCCCAAATAGCTGTAACTTCCATTGTATAACCTGCTGCAGTAGGTTCTCTTTCAGCTGTATCTTCCGATATAATCCCTCCTCGCTGACCTTCTGCATCCATCCTGTTCTCAGGATCTTTCTATAACAACTCCTCTCAAACACCAATCTTTCATTATCACTCATGTCTCACATCCGCACAACGTGCTGCTGAATACACACATTTTCAAGACACTCAGCTTTGCTCCTAAGCTAATCACTTTGCTTTTCCAGGTCATATCCATTCCCTTCAAACTTGCTCATGCTTTCACTATTCTAGTTGCTATTTCTTTCTTACAGTCTAGATCATGTCATGTTGCTCCCCAGATACGTGAACTTCTCTATGTTCTCTAGTTTGATCTTGTCTACACTGATCTTCCTTCCTATCCCCTTAGCTCCAAATAGGATTGCTTTCGGTTTATCAGCATTCATAGTCAGTCCGTCCTGCTTCCCTTCCTTGTTGAGCACCTGCACAATTCTCACTAGCTTGTCCTCATCCCCCTTGATGATAACTATATCATCCATGAACCTCACATTGTTAATTCTTATCCCATCCACTGATATCTCTTCTACCTCTTCTTTGATCTAGTCCATCGCTCTCTCTGGGTGTGTGGTGAACACACTCAATGATATCAGATCTCCTTGCCTTGCATCTCTGCCAGTCCAAGTATGGATTCAGCTCTGCTAGTCACTGAGTTCCCTTCACCTCACTCATCAGCTTCTGCCTTTCAGCAGGGAGCCTGTATGGCTTGGGCATTTCGCTCCGAATGCTTCCGACGTGTGGATGTGGGGTTGTTCCAGAAGCAAGGGTGAAGGTGCAAGGGCTGGGGGTATGGAAGCATGCTGGAGGGGATTGGGGGTCTGGGCTAGAGGGAGGATGTTGGAAGGGTTTGGGATGCAGGATCTGGAAGGGAGGAGGAGCTGAAGAAGCCTGGCTTTCCTGTCAGCCCCACTGGCCTCATCTCCTACCAAAACCTGAAATGGCTCCCCAGTCCCCACCCACACACTAGCACAGCCCTGGGCATCTCATGCAGATTCTGATAAGTATGTAACATTTAGGTTTTACGGCACAGCATTGACAGCAGATCTATGGAAGTGACTATTCCCCTACACTGGTGAGGCCACATCTGGAATACTGTGTCCAACTCTGGGGCTGCCATTACAAAAAAGACGTGGATGTGTTGGAGAGAGTCCAGCAGAGGGCAACAAAAATGATTAGTGGGCTGGAGCACATAACAGATGAGGAGAGGTTGAGGGATTATGTAGTCTACAAAAGAGAAGAGCGAGGGGAGGTTTTGATAGCAGCCTTCAATTGCCTGAAGGAGATTACAAAGAGGATGGGGAGAGGTTGTTTTCAGTGGTGACAGATGACAGAACAAGGAGCAATGGTCTCAAGTGGCAGTATGAGAAGTCTATTTTGGATATTAGGAAAACCTATTTCACCTGGAGGGTGGTGAAGCACTGGAATGCGTTACCTAGAGAGGTGGTGGAATCTCCATCCCTAGACGTTTTTAAGTCCTGGCTTGACAGAGCCCTGACTGGGATGATTTCATTGGGATTGTTCCTGCTTTGAGCAGGGGGCTGGACTTGATGGCCTCCTGAGTCCCCTTCCAAACCTATGATTCTACAAAAGCCAACAGCCTCTAAAGAGACCAGCACCATCTATGAGATTATTTAACTTCCAATGGATTTCCATTCCCCCACTAGCTGCATTGCTGGTGGGTGTATGAGAGACAGACTGGGGAGATAGCAAGTGAAACCAGCTTTCTTTAAGCATTAACATTGGTGGGCTTTGCTTCTGTGGTTAATCTCACCTACTTCATTTGGAGGCACCTTGTGCTAGATTTGCTCAGCTTAATAGCCAGGAAGCTAATACGGTAAGAAGCGCTTGTAACATTACCATATTACATCATTCTCTTTTTTTTAACGGATTTTATTAGATCTGGAGTTCCTAACCCTTGGTCTACAGCAGCCATTTTACTTGCAAGCTACGCCATGTGCAGCCTCAGTTTATGCAAGAGGCCAGCACAAGATGCTCTGAACCATATCCTAGTCCGTATTAAAACCAACAGTCACAAGAAAGATTTCAGTGGATGATGGTATATCACTCAGCATTCTATTAAACCGTCAGCGTTCTCCTCCAGGGTTGTTAAGTGGCTGTACAAACAGATTGGTAACTTGTTTAATATTTTCCACAGACATCCCCCACAGTGACTTCTCTGCATCTGGCTGGAAAAACAAAAGTATATTTTGTGAATGAAGTAAAATTGTTTTGCGGAAGGGTTCTGATGGAAGTTTTCATTTAATTTCGGTATGTGGTGGAGGGGGAAACCCTCACTTTCTCAAAACTTTATTTTCCATTGGACAGGAAGGGCCTGGGAAGGGGAATTGGTTGGGGGAAAAAGGACAGTTTGCATTTTCCAATTTTCTGTCAAAAACCAACTCATGTTCATGAAAACCTGGAGTCCACCTGCATTGCTGGAACTCAGTTTCTAACTGATTGGGGCTTTTGACCTGACTTCATACAACCAGGCTGTACAGAGGCCCCTGACTAGATAGGATTAAACAGGGTAGGCAGTGGAATGTGATGTCTTTAAAAACACCAAGGTGTTGCAGGAAATCGTTCTGGTGATTCATTGATTCCATGTCCAGAAGAGACCTCTATGATCTGTAGTGGGGGGCCCTCTCGCACTCCTTGGCCCCTGGCCTGTGTTCTGTCCAGCTCAGCAGAGACCACTCCCATGCTTTTATGATGTGTAAAGTCACACCACCTTCTGTATACAGTCAGTCACAGAAACCCCTCTGGTTAAGCTAAAAGCGAGCAGAGCCTCCCACGCCCTAGCTCCTCCCCTTCCTGCCTCTCCGTCTCCTCCACATCTTGCATTCCCAGATGCCTTACATAACCCCCTCTGCTTCTGCTCTTGCAGCTGCCAGCCAGAAGGCCTGGGTTCACTCAGCTGGCTCCCATTCCCTTCTGAGGCCAGGGCTACTGTGACAAAGCCTGGGCTCAGGCTCCCTGGCCCGTCGTCTGTCACACACCCTCTCTCTCAAGAACCTACCAGGTTCAGCCGGCCTCGGCCATTCCGTCTCTTAGTGCTGAGGTCCCTCTGGGGCGGTCCCTCGCCCCCAGTATTCTTTCCTGGGGCTACCTTCATCCATTGACCCTTCTGATCCTTAGCGGTAGGGTTCTTCTGGCTTAGCTCCTTGCCCTGGGCTGGGCAATCCCCTGTGCCCCATGGCGGGTTTCCATACTCCCTGAGCCACTAGCTGAGGGAATTTCTTTGGGGCAGTCTCTCACTGTGTCCAGGCACTTTCCTGGGGTTTTTCAAGAGATTCCTTAGTTCCCTCCCCACAAAATGTACAGTGGAGGGGGCTGAATCCATAAAGGTCAGCCCTTGCCCTCAGGTCCTCAGACCAGTCACACCCCTTGCATGTCCCCACCCCTAGTCCACTTGTCCTTTGGGTGGCAGAGGTGTGCCTGTATTAGCCCCATCCTCCTGGGATGTGGCTTGGGCCTCAGTTCCCTTACTTCCCCCAGTAGTGTCCCTGTCTGCTTCCCCAAAAGTGGCTCCATGGCGAAGCCCGGTAGACCCTCCCCTCCTTCAATGGGGTTTGGGGTCCCTACCTTCCCTAGACAGGCTTCCACCCCATCTGCTCCTCCAGGGTTGGAGCACTGTACCACGATGTGCCCTAGTTCCCTATATTCATAGCGCCGGCAGCTGTGCTGCTGTCTTCATTTCAGGGACTTCTCCCTTGTTCCTGGGGCTCTCCTCCTCCTCTTCTTGGTGGGCAGGCTGCAGTCCTGGCCTACCTCCACTGGATATGGTAACCCCTCTACTACCTCCACCCGCTTCCACGGAAAATGGTCCATCATTTCCAGCAGCACCAGTGCTACTGGGTCAGATCCTTTGTCTCCATGGACCTGCCTAACTAGAAACATCCAGTATGGCCATAGTAATCCCCTCCGCACCAGGGTGTGGGCTGAAGCTGAGCCCCTGTGATGTTCCTGGATTTCTAAATTAAATATAAAAACCATTTCTGTAACCAGTGTGTTAAGTTTGCACCAAATCTGGGGCCACCTGGGCCTGTTGAGGTGTTCCATGAAAGCTGGTAATTCACTGAATCTGGTTTTGCTACTTGTACATCTGTGCCATGTTTGTACGTGAAGTGATAGATATTGGCTTGATACCTGTCTTAGAAATGTCTTAGAGCAAAGAATCACAATGGAAGGTGTGGTTGCCTCCCAGTCAGGTAACATGGATGGAACACAGGAGTAGACACTCAGCCTTCCAATCCACATTTTATGAATTGACTGAGCCAATGGCAGAATGCCCCACAAGGTAACCTGATCAGGTGATCCTCCATTGCCTCCTTGAGGGAGAAAGGGTTTTTCCTTCCACCTGGCAAGACACCATCTGACAGTGGCCAACTTTGCCTTTCAGTCCTCATGAACTAAGTGTGCATAGACCTCAGGGGATGTATTTTCAGAGATTCTCAAGACAACAGCTTATACCATTGGCTGTATCCTGCATCAATAACTTTGATTAATGTTCGTAATTTGACAACTTCAACGATTTTTCTCTCTCACCCTCTTTCTTTCTTAGTAAACCTTTAGATTTTAGCTTTTGTTTTGGGTAAGATCTAAATATATATTGACCTGAGAATGTGGCTGGTCCCATTGAAGGCTGGAAGAATGTGAGTGGATTTGTTGAAATAGGTTTTCATAACCTTTCACCTTCATAGGCGAGGTGCTGGTTTGGGCATTGAAATTGCTGGAGAATCTGTGGGTTTGTTTGTGTAGCTTCTGGATGGCCAGAGGTGCTAATAGAAATACTTTTGTGACTGGCTTGGTTTGCCTCATTGAGAAAGAGACCTTAGTCTTGGCTGTATGTGGCCTGGTTTTCAGCAATTTGCCCTGGGTTGGTTCTCTCAGCTGGTCCTGGAAAGCCCCCTAAATATTACACCATAGTCTGCTCAGGGGTTTCCTTCCACACTGGAGTGGTGGGTGGTCTTGGCCTCCTACCAAGTTCTCCTGCCTGGATCCAGCCACAGAACCCAGCGTTCCCACAGACCATGTTGTCCAGGCAGTCATATTTTCTATGCCCCAGCCTCCTGCATTGCCAAGGGCCCACCGGGCCAGTCCCACCTGATGCCCCTTAAGATACCTCCTTCCTCCCTCTGGGAAGGGTTTCCCCTGCTTCTCTCCTGAGTCGTCTTCTTTCAAGGCTCAGCTCTGCCTCTGGGGGACATCTGCCTGTGTACTCCTTTGCCAGCCAGACTGTTGCATCCACTGTCTCTAGCTGATGGCATCGGATCCACACACATATATGTTCCAGCATAGCCTCCAGCAGCTGCTCCAGGATCACTGCATCCATTATCTCCCTCGCAGTCTACTCCGCTGGCCTCAACCAGCCTCTGGGCAAACACCTGGAGCTGCGCTATCCTTGTCCCCTAAGTTGACTGGGACATCTGCTGGTACCTCTCCAAAATGGCCTCCTTCACTGCATCATAGGCACTGGCCTGTTCATTGCTTAAAGGACATGTAGGCCGCTTGAGCCTCCCTGGGCAGGTAAGGTGCCAGGCGCAGGGCCCAGGTTATGCTCTCCCATCCAGTGCCCATGGCCACCCACTCAAAAGTCCAAAAGAATGCAGCCGGGTCATCCACTGAGTTCATTTTGCAAAGTTCCAGGCCTGGGGGCCGGTTGTCATCCCCTTCCCCAGGACTCACCAACCCCTGGGGCATCTGCTACTGTTCATTGCTCTGCTCCGTGATGAACTCATCCAGTGTTGGTTGCTGCTCCATCTGCAGGTCACCAGGGTCTGCCTCCCCATCAGGAATGTCTGCTGCATACCTTGCAGAGCCTGCTGTGCCTGGTCCTGCTGATTTGGGCCCCAAGGCACCAAGGCCCCACTCTTCCAGCAGGCCCAGAGCCACCACCCTCCTTGCCAAGGACCCTGGTGAACTCAAAGTCCTGGCAGTTACTTTCACCCTGACTATAAGACATATCTAGTCCTTTGATCATTCACCTGGCTCCTCTCTGAACACACTCCAGTTCGTCAACATTCTTCTTCAGTTGAGGGCACCAAAGCTGGACTCACTGTCCCAGCAGTAGCCACATCAGTGTCACACACAGAGGTGAAATAAGCTCTCTGCTGCTGCTTGAGACTCTTCTGTTGACAGCTGTCAGGACTGCATTAGCTCTTTGGCCCTCAGCATCACACTGGGAGCTCATGGCCAGCTGGTTTGCAGCTCTGAGCCTCAAAGCTTTTTCATTGTCCTTTGCTTGCATTGTCCTTTCATTGCTCCTTGGCTACCGCTTTTTTTTTTCTATGAAGCAGAAATCCATCTGAAGTACTTGTATGATGTCCATCACCACAGTATCTGAGCACCTTGCAATCTTTAGTGTATTTATCCTCCCAACATCACTGTGAGGTAAGGCCATGCTGTTGTCCCCATTTTACAGATGGGAAACTGAGGCACAGAAAGCCTAAATTCAGACCTTCAGAGGTCCTTAGGTGTCTTGCTTCCTTCAACAGTGGCTTGGCCAAAGCTACAGGGGTAGTGTGCAGCAAAGGAAGGAAGTGAAGTTGTCTCCCTCATAACATTGGTTAGCACGCCGGACAGGGACGGCAGAGAGCAATCTCCCAGCTCAAGCTGAGGGCAATTCAGGCCCTCGCACTACAGTTCTGGCAAGATGTGGTCATTCAAAGTGCAACCACATTTTCCTCAGAAATAGGACATTCACCTGGTTAAGTCCTAAAATGTCTGCTGTAAATGGCTGCTGTTGAACAAATGCAGCTGGACAGAAAACTGCCTGACGGATGAAGTGATTTTTATGTATCTCTTAGGCTGCGTCTACACGTGCACGCTACTTCGAAGTAGCGGCAGTAACTTCGAAATAGCGCCCGTCACGTCTACACGTGTTGGGCGCTATTTCGAAGTTGAAATCGACGTTAGGCGGCGAGACGTCGAAGTCGCTAACCCCATGAGCGGATGGGAATAGCGCCCTACTTCGACGTTCAACATCGAAGTAGGGACGTGTAGACGATCCGCGTCCCGCAACATCGAAATAGCGGGGTCCTCCATGGCGGCCATCAGCTGGGGGGTTGAGAGATACTCTCTCTCCAGCCCTTGCGGGGCTCTGTGGTCACCGTGGGCAGCAGCCCTTAGCCCAGGGCTTCTGGCTGCTGCTGCTGCAGCTGGGGGTCCGTGCTGCATATACAGGGTCTGCAACTAGTTGTTGGCTCTGTGTATCTTGCACTGTTTAATGAAAGTGTGTCTGGGAGGGGCCCTTTAAGGGAGCGACTTGCTGTTGAGTCCGCCCCGTGACCCTGTCTGCAGCTGTGCCTGGCTCCCTTATTTCGATGTGTGCTACTTTGCCGTGTAGACGTTCCCTCGCTGTGCCTATTTCGATGTTGGGCTGAGCAACGTCGAAGTTGAACATCGACGTTGCCAGCCCTGGAGGACGTGTAGACGTTATTCATCGAAATAGCCTATTTCGATGTCGCAACATCGAAATAAGCTATTTCGAAGTTGGGTGCACGTGTAGACGTAGCCTTACTCACCTAATACTTTGCAGCAGTATGGGGGTGGGGGGGCACTTAATTTCCAGTGTCTGCAAAGAACTTGGTTCTAGTGAGGAAAAGGACCCCTGGAGATATGCGTTCATCATTATGATTATTTATTACACTGGTGGCACAGCTGTGCACTGTACTTGATGGAGATGAAAGCAGAGGTGCTCCCCAGCCTGGAGACAGGCCAGATTTTTCCAGGCTTACCCATAATGAAAGGACCTGTTGAAATCAAGGGTCTGGCTCCTCAAAGGTAGGGCTGTGCTAAGAAGCCTAGGGGCTGCTCCAGAGGTGGTGCACCCTCAGGAAAAAAGCAGTGGGTGCTCAGCACCAGCAGCCACCCTCCAATCAGCTCTTCAGTGGCAGGAGGCAGGTGGAGCTGGGGCAGGCGAAGGTGGAGCGTGGGTGGGATACTTAAGTGTTGGGGTGGGCAGAGGTGTGTTGGCAGGAAGAAGTGCAGTGACAATAGAACCTTGAGGAAAAGCTGGAGCGGGGGCCACAAACTGTTTTGAGAATGGGTGTGAATTCATCCTCCAGGTGATGGAATTGTCAAGCTCAATGACTCACCCACCTTCCCACCTGGGAATCCACCCAGGACTTTTAGAGTAGGTAGACAGGTGCTTTTGGTGAGTATTGTGTAGGGTGCAATACAGGTTTGGATGAGGGAACACACAGCCCCTGAGGCCAGACTCCCCTCTGACAGAGGCAGAGGCAAAAGGCCAGAAAGCCAACCAGTAGCTGGCAAGCACGGTGAGATCTTGTCAAAAGCTAGAGAGAGAGTTTAGGGGTCTGTTTGCCTATAATAATTTGGGGCCGTAAACTAAGGAAATGCTGTTTTTTCTCCTCCACTCACAGGTGCAGGACTTTGTACATTCCTGATAAATAGACAAGACTGTTTCTGAAAAAATACTGGAGTTATCCATTTCTGTTTCCAGCTGGAACATCCCAGGGCCCTGTACTTTGATTGGCTGTTGAAGGGGGCTACAGATTTCGGTGCTTAACTCCCATTGAAATCGACAGGCATAGGTGGAACTGCCCACAGGCTGGGAACTCTGGTGCTTAGTGCAGGTGTCTCCACAGCTTGAGCTAAAGGCCAGCTGGCTCTCAGCTTAGGCCATAGCGGAGACTCATTCTTCCTCTGTGAAGTGGTCTAGGTACCACTACATGGGACAGTGAACCACACATAGGTGTGTGGGTGACATAGGCTCCTGAGTTCCCCACAGTCTCCCTACAGGGTAAGATTCTACTTGCCAGGTGGAAGAGTGGGCAAAATCAGGCCCTGCGTGTGGAATGAAATTGACAGATGCCTTTTTTCATGCAAGTTCTATTTTAGGCCAGGTTCAGGAGCTAGAGTGGAAAGGAGGACAAAGAGTTTGTGTTCAGGACCAGGATGCTAGATTACTTGGTGGGGGTGGAGCAATCAAGTACTGATAGGAATGATTCTGTTAGTAGTTACGATCATGAGTCTGCAATTCACTATTACCATTAAAATGTTTTTCTAGATTGTCAGGCTAAGCAAAATGAGAGCAACTGACCTTTAAGACATTTTTGAGCCACATCTACAAAGACAGGCCTGGTGACAGTGGGGGAAAAGGGGACAGTTACACCAGACCCCTTTGAAACACCACAGAGAGCTGGCTAGACACTCTGGACATGGCTCTGAGAGAGTGGCAGGGTGGTGGTGGTGGTGGCAGGGCTGATAGCCCAAAACTCCACCCCTTCCATCCTTGACCCCACCCCTTCCAAGCCACAGACCTGGGCCCTCTTATCACCTTGCCCCAGGCTCACAGTGGCTGCTGGGCCCACTGTACAAAGATGAAAGGATTAGTACCATGGTACAACTTCACTAGTGAGTGTCCCTAATGCACAGCTTTATGCAGTCTCTGGCTATGTGCTTGGACTGGCTGGGGGTTTATGAAGAATCAAAGAAGCGGGTTTGAGGCACAGAGCTATGAGAAGAAATGTGCAGCCATCTATGAAAGAGCCGGGATATGGTGGGGAACACGGCTCTGTTTAAGAAGAATTCCAGTTTTTCAGTGTCATTTCAGTGTATTCGTTCAAATGCACCACCCACCCTTGGGAGAGGGTAGACTGTTGCCCTGAGTCAAACTTTTATGAAGGTCGATTGAAGGTCTGAATTGTACTCTGGAGATGCCGTTAGTACTGACCACAGATCACCTCAGATGCTTGAACTCTGCCGGCCGAGGGCAGTGGTTGTGATAAAAAAGTTAGAAGATGGCGTTGGCTTGGATGAAGGTTGCAGGCGCACTAAAGGAAAGACTCTGAGCATACACTGGGTTATTTGACTCTCTGATCTCAAACACGTCTCCTCGTGTTTAGAATCCCGTATATTTTACCTGCCTGGAGGGCAAGTCCACTAAGTGACTGTGTCCCTGCTGCGGTAGTAACCAAGGACTTCAGAAGTAAATGGGAATGGGCTGAATTCTAACTTACAGGATTTCACATGGGCACATCAGTGACAGTTTGATGACAAGACTCCTTTTGTTACCTAGTAACAGAGACAGCTGTGTTAGTCTATACGCTATCAAAACAAAAAAGCAGTCCAGTAGCACTTTAAAGACTAACAAAATAATTTATTGGGTGGTCAGCTTTCATGGGATAGACCCACTGTGCGTCTCTCCCACGAAAGCTCACCACCTAATAAATTATTTTGTTAGTCTTTAAAGTGCTACTGGACTGCTTTTTTCATTTGTTACCTGGCTTTTCTAGAACCTCTTCTTTCCTAGAACCCAGAATTTAGAGCCTAGAACCAATTACAGAAGCAATTTCTTCTCTCTTGATGTTCACATCTCCACATTAGCTGCTGATAATGGGCCACATCCTCCATGACTGAATTGACCTTGTCAACTCTGGCCCTCCTCTTGACTGGGACTCCCTCCTTTTCATGAGCCTATAAATTTAAACTGTCCTTGGGAACCCTCCACTCACACATCTAAAGAAGTGGGACTTTGCCCATGAAAGCTTATGCTCCAAAATATCTATCAGTCACAGGACTTCTTCTTGTTCTAGAACCTCTTTTTATTGTCCTCAGGACTCAATGCGATGAGGAAAATGCCAGCTGCCTTGTGAATGGGTGTGCATTATTTAAATGTTCTCTTTGGTTCCTTAAACCCTCTCTGAAGCTTGGAAAGAAAACAGCTTGGGTGGGTTTTGTGCTTCTGAGCATAGCCTGAAGCAATGAAGCAATGGGATACAGTAAAAGGAACACAGGGTTGGGACATGGCAGGAGGGGCAGAGTCCAGTCACTAATATTGTCCCTTCACTTGATTCAGCAATGGGCCATGCCTCTCCCAGTCCTGCCTATGGCCCCCCCTCCCAGCGTGTTCCCACATTGCTCCTCCTCCTAGGGTCATGCAGGACGTGAAGGCAGAGTAGCTGCAGATGGTGTGGGAGATGAAGCAGGTCTTTGCCCATGGAAGTTTATGCTCCAAAATGTCTGTTAGTCTATAAAGTGCCAAAGGACTTCTTCTTGAGTACCTTGGTTTCCTTCCACCCTCCCTTTGTCTGACTCGGCTCTTTAGTTTGGGAGTTGCCCTGGCTCTCCCCTTGTATTTGTACAGCACCTTGCACCATCCAACCCTGATCTTAGGTGGAACCACTTGGTCCTGCTGTAATGCAAACAATAATATGCAAATAAGAAATATGAATTGGTAACGGGAGGAGAAAAGCACTCTTACCCACAGGAATTGTAAAAAGATGTGACACCTGATGGAGTTCTTACTCGTTGGACAGCTGCATTGACATCACTGGAGTTACTTACAGAAGTGAGCCTGGGCCCTTTTTCTGTAGTTTTCATTCAAAATGTGCCCAAAGTTATAACGAATACATTACTTACCTTTCTGCATAAATTTTCCTCAGCCACTAGAGGGCAGTAAAATTATACAGATTTTTACCAGGCTGTTAGTACCTAAATATCATCCTCCCAGGTACACTGAAAGGAACTGAAATTCTTTTGCATCCAAGAATTGCCACAGTCGGCCTGTCTAAGTGTTCTGGATGCTAAAAGACCAACCTAAATGTCTAACTAGGTTTATAGATACTTTTACCTAGGTGAAAGATCTCCGTGTGGTTCATGGGTGTGTTATTTTTGCTTTCCTTGCCCTCAGTAAATCACCTGAAGGTGAACGTAATGTTAAATGGCACCATCAAGGTCTTTTTAATGTAGCTGCAGTGAAGTTAAGTAGCCTGTTTACTGTGTTGCCAGATAACAGCTTTAATAAAGCCAAAACTGTCTGTGCATTCAGAAGAGAAGCTGAAATCCAACTCAAAAGCTTTTAAAGGGAACAGCAAGAAGTGGAAAAGGGTCACCTTCAAAATTCACAGCAGAGTCCACTGTTTGTGTACAACTGGATGTCCCTAATTTCCATTCAGACTCCCAAGAACTGCACTCAATGGGACCCCTTCAGCTTGGAGGAGCTGGATAATCCCCACCCTCCGCCCCATTGAGATCGCAAATAATGTTTTGTTGAAACTGAATTATTTCATGTCAGTTTCAACAGGTTTTGATGGGAAAGGCTTTCAAAATGATTTGCAAACAGAGTATTTCCTATTGACTTTCTTGTTTTGTGCTTCTGATTGTATTACATAGTACTGAATTATTATTTTATAATGTTTCAATGGAAGTATTTCAGGATTTCTACTGCACAAAATATTTTGCAATTTCAATCTTTGGCCTTTATTTGGGTTGAAAACAAATTTTGACCTTTCAGAATTTCCTGGGGCTGGAATTCCATTTTCTGGCTAGCTCTACATCTTGTCTTAGTTACTTGTTGCTTTCCTGCAGTGCATTAGTTCTTAACTTTTTCTGTACGGGGCCTCTTCCCTCCAGCACCTTCTCCCATCCATGTAGGACCTTGCAAAGACGGCCTATTATTTGGCAGTTTGAGAAGGTTACTACAGACACTTGTTTGTGTGTCCATTGGGTGTCACGACCCTCCAAGCTGGGAGCCCTGTCAATAATGCACCTTCAATGTGAGATTTCCAAAAGCTTTACAGATATTACCTGAATAAGTCTCACAAGGCCTTGGAGATGCAAGTTAATATAACAGTCCTCAATTTTCAGAAGGAGTCGGGTAGGCAAAGTCAACTGTTCTAGGTGGCAATGAGTCAGGAATGTAGCATCAGGAACGTAACCTCAAAGTTCTGAGACTAACCACTAGGTAACAGTCCTTTTCATGGTAACGTTGCAGAAAGAATCTCAGTCCAGAGCACCAGTAACATAGTACCTATTGTCACATAGCCAAAGATAAATGGATGAAAATGTGAATTCTCCAAGCTGATGTGTTACTAAATTCAGAAGCCACAATGCTGAATTTACCAAAATATTAATGAAAGAATTGCCCCATCCCTGGGTCTTAAAGCCCTGGCTTGTCCATCTAGTAATTCAACACAATCTCCTGCTGGTGGCAGTATTCTGATTTCAAATCTGCTGTTTACCAGACTTGAAAGATTAACTTATCGTTTCAGTTTGGACGATGAAAGGAGCCCATTTTTCATGCATCTAAGTACCTCCTTTCCTTTTTTAAGCAAGATTCCATGCACCAACTGTTACCGGGATCTGTGTATCCAGAGGACAGCTGATGAATGAGCTGAACAGAGATAGGACTGAGGATATGGTCAATATAAAATTAAAGGTCCAGGCAGGTACCATCCCTGCAATTCTTTGGTGTTAACTGAGGATACAGTTTAGCTCAGAGCCTTATATAATAAAATAGACACCCGTTAATTGATGGTGAGGTAAACCTACCCTCAGAAAGCCCTGACATTCTTACCACTGACACAGCTTAGATGTTGTAAAATGGCATTGCTATGGAGCTAATTTACATCAGCTGATGATCTTCCCTGTCAGTCTTCTCTTAACCGTCTCCTGCTTAATCCCCCACAGGTTTCAGTACTGCAGACAATTGCATCACCTCAGGATCAGCAAGCCACAGGAGACCGATCGGTTCTGCAGGAAGAAAAAAAAAACCCAACTGCCCAGTTCCTGGCTTCATAATGTGACATGCTGGAAAATGCTTTGGGGAAGATAAATGACTTGGATTTTGAGGCTGTTCCTCTTTAAATAACTAAAATCAGCTTATGGAGAGTAAATAAATGACACTGTGATGAGAGAAAAATGCCCCCAACATGATCAGTTCTAAAGGTAAGGGGCAGTTTCTCTCTGTAAAAGATACTTTCAGAGCTTGAATCACTAATTCCCCTGTATTCAGGGCTCTAATCAGCAATAAAAGTTTCTCTCCCCACCCCCTGCTTTCTTACTGCCCCTTATTTATACTGCAACACTATAATAAATTAATCGTGATGCCTCCATAAAAGCAAATGTGCATCCAAAACAAACCACCCGATAGGGGTCTGAGAGCAGCATATGTGGGCTACACGTTGCAGATTTATTGTGACAAAATGATTTCACCAGCAGGCAAAACTCAGGACTTGGTACAAGGGGGAAAAAACATGCACGACAAAGAAAAGTGTAAAGGACATAACATTCGAAGCTCCCTCAGCTTAACAGAGAAAAGGTTAAGGAGTGACTTGATTACATCATTTTTAACGGTAAGGTTAATTAACTACTAGAGTAAGTTACCAAGGGTCATGGTGGATTTTCCATCACTGGCAATTTGAAAATCAAGATGGGAGGTGATTTTTTTAAAGGTGTGTTATAGGGGAAATTCTCTGACCTGTGTTACACAGAAGCTTAGACGAGATGATCACAAGGTCCCTTGGAACCTATGAATCTAAAACTACCCCATAAAATTCCAGATACCTTGGATCTTGGCTTCTACCTGCATCAGTTTTAAGCTGGTGGCTGGAGTTGCTCTAAGCCTCAGAGCTGCCAGCTGCAGTATGAAATGCCATGATTGGTAAAGGAGGACAGTTGTACAACAGAGAAGTCACCTGCCAAGTGCATGTTGCCTGAAGGGAGGATTCTAGCCATTCTTCAGGGACTTACTACTTTGGAGTCCAATTCTGTAACTCTTAATCAGGTAAAGCTTTTGCTGGGGCTGAGACATAATCAAACGGTTGTTACAGCCCTTTGCTCCTACACAGAGGGGAGTTTACCAACATCACACAGGCCCATCCCCTGAGTGGTTCTATGGTGCACTGTCTCTAGCCACAGCAACAGTAACGCTGCACTGGCTCACAGATTAACCTGTGGACTTTCTTGACCGAAGATGCTGTGATATCCAAGATTACAACAGGGTTTAAAAAGAAGGCGATAAGTTCATGGGGGATAGGCCCATTGATGGCTATTAGCCAGGATGGGCAGGGATGGTAGACCTAGAATGTATTTGCCGCAAGTTGGGAATGAGCAAGAGGGAAAGGACCACTTGATGATTAGCTGTTCTGTTCACTCCCTCTGAGGCACCTGGCATTGGCCCCTGTCAGAACACAGGGCACTGGGCTGGATGGACCTATGCTCTGACTCATTGTTACTTTGCATGGCTGTGGATTTTGGGCTTTATTGATTGCTCAGTTGCACCCAGCCAGCCCCACACCCATCCATCCCTCAGTTACTTCCGTTCTGCCCCATGAGTATATGCAGGGGCAAAATTTCATCTATTGACTCCAATGGCAGGTTCAGGGCACCTGATGGTTGAATTCTGTTCCCTTTGGACTTGTTGGCAAAAGTCCCATTGATGTCAATGAAAGCCTTGTGGAGGCCTATGGCTAGAAGTGGACCCAAGACATTTATGGGATGTGGATTTGGACATTCTTAGTATCTCTCTGAGAAGCAGGGCTTGAATGGAGGAGGGAGGGATTTCAGGCATTTCAAAACCATTTCAGGGCCAGATTCTGGTCCTGTTGACTCAGTGGCAAAATGCCCATTGACTGCGGTAGGGCATAGTGTTGGCCTCCAGGTCCGAGAGCAAACTGGCACAGTAAGAGGAAACCTCTCAGAGGTGGACATTCCTACAAGCTCCATTTACAGGCATAGAGGAACCATAGAGGAACCACAGAGGAACCAGGAATCAGCGTCTTTCCGTGGGGCTGAGAGTCAAGCATTCTAGTCTTGTCTCTGCCGTCAAATCTGGGACAATTTGACTGCACCACTTAATCTCGGCCTTCGTTTCCCTGACCGTCAACTGGAGATGCTACTTAAGCACGTTTGCACAGTGCCTGGAGTTTCTGCAGTGGAAGGCACATGCCAGAGAACTGCGAAGTAGTGTTAGTCACATGAGTTATTTATCAGCTGGGCTTTGAGAAGCTGCACACCCTGTAGTTAGCCCAGACATTGCTCTGCTGTGTTGCCATTCACCCGAGGATTTTGAAGCACTTTCTCTGCATGAATGAGGCTTCAGAGTGGCTGGTGCAGTAAGCTAGTTGCCATTATTATACTGAATCAACAGAGGAGGGGAAACTGAGGCAAAGAACAGGGTTTTTTTTGTGCCTTACTGCATGGCCGTAGCTAAGCCAGGACTACTGCTTGGGAGGAGTGTGTAGTCTCTGCCTCTGATCATCTACCACCCCAGGTCTAACGGCCACAGCTGATGCTAGCAGGCCAAGAAGACAAGGCTTCTACCTCTTCAGCCTGACTCTGGTATGTCAAGGTACCTTTATGTGTCTCTGGCAACATAAGGGCGCCTTAAAGAGGCAGAAACAGCCCCCCGAGAATACATTTTGTCCAGGGAGCTGCTCTTTCCAGTTCTGAACTGGAAAAAGGGCTCATGCTGGCCCTAGTCCAAGTTCCTGATGTAGAGTTCAGATCCAGAGAATACTGGGGCCTGACCGTAGAGCACTGAATTCCCTGCTCCCTGTGGGCCATGGGAGGCAGAGTGTTTGCTAGAGTAGCCTGGGGTTGCTTTAATTTATGCTGGGGCCAGGCAGAGTCTCAGAATAATGATTAAGTTGGTGATTAAAGCCCTTTAGGCCCTCCTCTTCTAACATCCTGCCCCCAGTTCAGGAATAGAGGAGTTGAGATCTGGGCCTGTTGTGTTTTCATCGGCAAGTTGTGCGCTCTCTGTGAATGGATTCTGGTGCCTTGGACTTCATGGAAGATCGATAGGTGGACCTGGACATGGAAGCACTCTCCCATGATGAGGAGGAAAACTATGACCTGTATTGTTATGGTAGGGTCTTAGGCCCTGCATGGTTTGTTTATCCAAAGACGCATCCCCACAGCTTTCACTGAAAGACAAAACCAAACTGCAAGCTAGCTGCAGGGCAGAGAAATACAACTGCTAATTTGTGCCATTTGACCCCTCTGTGGATACAGCTAGACTGGGGAAAAGATGCTTATATAAGTACAGCTTATTCCCATGTGGAAAAGGGAATACATTTCCCTGGTATACCTTTATTACCATTATACCATTACCTTTATACCGCGGTATTTATGGCTGTACTGAGAACTGTACAGCTTTAACTATTCTGCTTAAAAAAACCACATGCACGTCCCTAACCAAAATCAATAAATTGGTACAAAACCCCCCATAGGTCAGTCCTTAAGGTGGATTCGACATTTCACGGCGTCCCAACCTTGACAGTGCTTCTTTCAAATTCTTTGGCTTAGAGATGGGGGAAAAGAAAGTGGTGTTGACTGACTGATGTCTGAGCAGGCAGCAGGAAGATAGCTCACTAATACATTTCAGGACAGATGCAGTTTCCCTTTCAGGCTCCAGGCAGCTCATAACTAAACCGCATACACAACCTCCCTTCCTCCCCAGTTCCATGTCTCTTTAGTAGCCCTAAGTGGCTTTCCAAATGTGTTTATCTGGAATTCTTTACATTTTTACCCCACGTACCATGCATGGAAACCAACTGGGCTCTCAGATGTGTTGCCCTGAAATCAGTGCCTAATGTGCATCTGGTTGCTAGCCTGTCCCCAGTTATCTAGAGGAGACGATCCTGTTGAAGGAAGAAGAGCACAAGAATCAGCCGTGTGCCCGTAGCAACCATGCTAGTGATAAACTTCTACCATGAGTGCATTCCTGTTCTGTGTCTCTGAGCCTCACTAGCTAATCCTTTATGGAAGAGGAGTTAAAAAAAACCACTTCACGGTATTACAGTCAGTCTTTTGCCATGATTGGCTGATAACAGGATTGCAACAAAGTGTGGCAGATTTTTGAAACCTAAAATATCCCTAGAAAAGTTTATGTGGCTAAAACAGTCGAAATGACTCAGTCATTTTTAATAGACTTTAGTCTCTTTGATTTATCTAGCTGTGGGACTTGATTCTCATTCATTAAAGTAGAGTCCATCTTCAAGCCACAAAGTGCATTTGGCCACTGAATAAAGTCATGCATATTTTGAGCTGGCGACAGCTTTGTCTGGGAATGTAGATGCCATGTTTACCTACATTTGTTCTAGTAATAGGCCCAGCTTTCTGTGCAATCGCTCCAAGGGAGCTCAGTATCTTTTTTGTTTCCTTTGCATCCTCACACAGATCGACCTTAACTGAACAGCATTGTAAAGACTGAAGGTAAAATGTGAGCCAATAATGCTAGCATAGAATTTCCTGCTGCTGTTAAAGCTGATTTCAATGGGCGAACCATCAGGCAGTAGAAAGCATTAGAAATAGGGCTTTTAAATCTTTGGTATCTCTTTATTTATCAATCTAGTAACATGTAAAAATCTCAAAGCAATAGCTCAACCTGCCTTTCAGTGCCTGATCCTTCATATAGACCTGCATCCTGCGTTATAGATACACACCCACCAACTCTCTCTAACAGACATAATCATATAAATGCGACATTATATATATGTTTTTTCCTTTTCCAGCATTCCAGCCTTCTAGGGTTGACCTTGTCTCACTTTGTGATTTAGGTTTTAGAGAAGGAATGGGTAAGGATTTACTTTGACATTTAAAGGCAATCCAGGTAATTAATAGCACTGGCAGAGTCCATCTCTCCCCCCATATATCTGCACAACAGTATCTATTTTTGACGTAGCTGACACGCCATTTCCTTTGGCAGCCCAAGGGCGGCTCATCTTTAAATTAAACTCGTCTCCGACTCACCAATCTGCGAGCTGTACAGAGGCAGACACTGGTGGGGCATATCATTTGGAGACTATGCAGGCGTATTTGAGCCGGGTGATGTATTATCAAAAGAGCCCTGCATTGCTGCTGGCTGGAATCAAAACAAGCTCTAAAGTATTAACTAATGACATGGGAAGTCCCTTAGGTATCTAATCACCTTTAATGTGCAGATTTAAAAGACAACTTTAAAGGAAGAAAAAGAGATTAGCAGGTCAGGTCACTGTAAACACAAAAAAATGGCAATTACCATTTTTTTGAATTACAAACCAGATTCATAGTTATATTTCCAGCTTGGCAGTCAATAGACCATTTAAAATTAGAGATGAGAGTAAGCTGGAGGGTTCTGATCTTTGTGAAAAATTTCTCTGAAGTTTAGAATGTTTTGAAACCAGAGCTTTGGTACGGATGTGGACCAACGGCAAAGTCGGGACCTGGAACACCAAGTTTTGCGGGAGTTTGGATCCGTGGCTGGCTCTGGCCAATTAGACTAGTATGGGCCAAATGGCAAACTTGACTCAAATCAATCTATTGTGGCTACTTATATGGCCTTCATTACTGTAGTCCAATAGACCCTTGATTTGTGTGAGTTATGTTCCTGGAAAACCAGGGGTAACTCGAAATTCGTGCAAGTCGAGGGGGCGGGGACAGCAGCTCAGCACCAGCAGCCGCTGCCACAGCCAGGAGCAGGGAATCCCCCCGTGAAGGGGGAGGACAGCTGGCAGAGCACTTTGCTCAGCCAACTCTGCCCTGGGGTGCCACCACTGGGGAGGCAGGGGTGGGGATGTGTTAACAGGGATCCCCATGTTGAAAGGCTGCTGGCTGGCTGGCTGTGAGCCAGCTCAGCTGCAGCAGCCACTGCTGCTGGGGTGGGTAGAGGGGGAGGCGATCCCCCTGTCAAAGGGCAATAGCTCTTCCCCTGAGTGCCATTGCTGGGGGGAAGTTGTGAGGGTCAAGGTTGGGCTCCCCTGACGACCTGACCACCCCCAGCGACAGCACTCAGGGGAAGAGCTGGTTGTACCAGTTCTTTGACAGAGGGAGCTCCTTCTCCCTTGCCTATGTAGCGGCGGCTGCCTCTGGCTGGAGCTTCTGGGGTCCCCCTCCAGTCAAGCAAATGTGAGATACGTGCATGCCGAATGCGTGTGTCTTGAGGGTTTACTGTATTTGACAGCCCCATTATCTTTCATGTGTTTGGCCTCTTGATATGCCTGCAGCACAGAGAGGTAATGTGCCCACTGGGCAAAGTGGGAATAGAGGCACAGAAAGATTACGTGACTTTCCCAAGAGCTACGTCTATACGTGAATGTGACATCGAAATAAGCTATTTCGAAGAATAATGTCTACACGTCCTCCAGGGCTGGTGCCGTCGACGTTCAACGTTGACGTTGCGCAGCACTACATCGAAGTAGGTGCTGCAGGGAAGCATCTACACACCAAAGCGGCCCACATCGAAATAAGGGTGCCAGGAACAGCTGCAGACAGGGTCACAGGGCAGACTCAACAGCCAGCCGCTCCCTTCAAGGGCCTCTCCCAGAAACACTTGCACTAAACAGCACAAGATCCACAGAGCCGACAACTGGTTGCAGACCCTGTGCATGCAGCATGGATCCCCAGCAGCAGCAGCCAAAAGCCCTGGGCTAAGGGCTGCTGCACACGCTGACCATAGAGCCCCGCAGGGGCTGGAGAGAGCGTCTCTCAACCCCTCAGCTGATGGCCGCCATGGTGGACCCCACTATTTCGATGTTGTGGGACGTGGATCAGCTACACATGCCCTACTTCGATGTTCAATGTCGAAGTAGGGCGCTATTCCCATCTCCTCATGAGGATAGCGACTTCAACGTCTCGCCGCCTTATGTCGATTTCAACTTCAAAATAGCGATCGCCATGTGTAGACGTGGTGGGCGCTATTTCAAAGTTGGCGCAGCTACTTCAAAGTAGCTGGCACGTGTAGACGCAGCTAAGGTCGGATAGGAAGTCTATGGTGGTGCAGAGACTTGATTTCCAGTTTTCTACCCGCTGAACGAATGCCTTAAGCACTGAGCCATTCTTCACAAGCCACTCTTTGGCTGGTCTAGACCTAATATTTGGCTGTACCTAGCTATGTTGCTCAAAACTGAAAAATTCACATCCTTGAGCAGTATAGTTTAGCCAACTGAAGCCCCAGTGCAGACACCACTATGTCAAGGCAAGAATTCTTCTTTTGGCCTAGCTACCGCTTCTCAGGGAGGTGGATTAACTACAGCTACACTCGCCTCCATCGCAGTAGTGAAGGACTACACGGAAGGACTACCATGGGCCAGCAGTAGTAGTTTAAACATAGATATTGCCCAAATGCACCAGCTCTGCACCAGTGTAATATCCATCAACCAAGGTTTGTATGTAGGTGTGGCTGTAGACAAAGCCTTCCTCCCAATCTTGAGGTGGAGTATAGCGTGGGCAATGACCTCTGTTAAATGTGCCTCTGAGCTCAGTGAAACCTTCTTAGGGGTTGAGTAACATCCCACTGCTATAAAAATATAAAGTGATGTATTAAGAACCCAGGTCTATGATTTATAGCTAGAATGCTAGCAGGAATTCCAAAGGTTATCCTATATGTTCTCAATTTTGCAAGTCACTACCGATGTAATTCCCTACCTCCATATACTTTGGCTTTGTTAGTCACTGGATAGTTTTTCTGAAAAACAAACTTTTAGTGAGGTAACTATACCCAGCCACCATTACAGACTAAGGCCCCAGTCCCACAATGGACACAGGCAAACCCTGAAACGACCCCAGTGCCCCACTGATTTTAATAAGACTGCACATAGGCACAGAGCTATGACTGCACAAAGGTGATTATATGATTGAGCTTTTAGAGAACACAAGGTCCCGTGTCCTGCAACTGACGGTGCACAGGTGCACCTCCATGGAGCTTCAGTGACTTCCGCGGAGGTGATCCCGGAGGCAGACACTTGGAGGAACAGGTCTTAGGCCTCAGGCACAATCAGTAGTGTTATCAGAATACTGCAAAGCCCAACCGCGACCCTCCCAACTTCCCCCCAGCAATGGCACTCAGGGGAAGAGCTATTGCCCTTTGACAGGGGGATTGACTCCCCCTCCACCTCTGCAAGCCTGCGGTGCTGCAGCTATGGCATGGTAGCATAGAGGAGCATGCAGTTGCTCCAGTGATGGAAGGGATTTTTCCATCATACTAGTAAATCCATCTTTTATGTGTCAGTTAAGTTTCCATCCAAATTCTTCCATTGACCTCATAGTGTGTGTTTCTAGGGATTAGGCTGACACAGCTACATCACATAAGGCAAGATGTTTTCTGTAGCCCCGACCAACGTAGCTAGGGATGTAGGCCTGAACTCCGTTGGTGGTCTGGGGCTGGAGCACCGACGGAAAAAACATGGAGGTTCCTGTAAGGGGCAGTGAGGAAAGAAGCAGATCACCAGCAGCTCCTCCAACTACCATAGCGTACCCAGCCCCACACCCAGGCCCCAGCCCTGAACACAGAGATAAGGCAGTCTTTCCCAAACACCATACCAACTAAAAATAATGTTGGTATATCCTATCATATCAGTCCTCTTGTATCACTGCCTTACAGTTAGATCAGCTAAACTACGATAACAAAAGATTAGGATTGGAAGGGACCTCAGGAGGCCATCTAGTCCAACCCCCTGCTCAAAGCAGGACCAACCCCAACTAAATCATCCAGGCAAGGCTTCAGCAAGCCTCCTGTTAAAAATCTCGAAGGAAGGAGATTCCACCACCTCTCCAGCAACCCATTTTGGTGCTGTACCTCCTTCATAGGGAAATAGTTTTTTCCTAATATGTAATGTAGATCTCTCCATTGAGAGGTCTCCCTGCTGAGGACAGACTCTCTCCATCCTCTTTGGAAGCCCCTTTCAGGTAGTTGAAGGCTGCTATCAAATTCCCCCTTGTTCTTCTTTTCTGCAGACTAAATAAACCCATTTCCCTCAGCCTGTCCTCATAAGTCATGTGCCCCAGACCACCTAAGCATTTTTACTGCCTTCCACTGAATTCTCGCCTATTTGTCCACATCCTTTCTAGAGTAGGGAACCAAACCTGGATGCAATATTCCAGAAGTGGCCTCACCAATGCCAAACAGAGTGGAATAACCATTTCCCTGAGTCTGCTGGCAGTGCTCCTAGTAATAAGCCCAATAATACCTTTAGACTTCTCAACCAGGGCATGCTGTTGACACTTCTTGTAAGCTTCCATTTTGTGTTTAAGATCCCTGAAGATTTCTCTGCTAATCCCTCCAGTCACCTGCCATATTTGCTATAGTTTCTGCTATTGGGCTGGTTTGTTCCTGAGCCCTCTCTAAGGGCTCTTTAAAATACAGCCAGCTTTCCTGGACTCCTTTTCCCATCGTATTAGCTTCCCAGAGGATCCTGCCTATCAGTTTCCCCAAGGAGACAAATGTTTTTTGTGAAGTCCAGGGTCTTATCGGAGGCAAAAGTGGATCAGTGCAAGCAGGTGCAGCGCACCATAACAACTGCCCAGTGGTACCAGTCCACACATGGGCCAACTTCCCCTGCCCCGCTAATTGTGGCACTGCAGGTAAGATGTGGCAGTGTTACCACGGTCTTGCTTCAGTGCTTTAATGTTGCCCCAGACTCCATCAACAGGGCCACCGATGGGCAAGGGGCACCTTCTCTGGGTCCCAGTGCTTTTAAAGGACCCGAGGCTTCTGCATGCCTCAGCAGTGGCTGAGAGCTTGAGTCATTCAAATCACTGCAGGAGCTCCTGGGCCCTTGGTTTCCCCCGCTGCAGCCCCAGGGCTCCTGACCCTTCCACCTGATGCACTCCTGCTTCTGGGAGCCCAGAGCCTCCCTCTCCTGTTAAGGATACCAGCCCAGTGCAGGATGCACTAATAAGTCCAAAAGTCTACTTTCACCCCAGTCCAAATTCTGCTGCTCTCCTTTCTTCCTTGGTCAGGATCCTGAACTCGACTATCTCATAGTCATTGCTGGCCAGATTACCACCTATTTTCCCTACACATTCTTCCCCATTTGAGAGCAACAGGTCAAGAGGAGCATGGCCTTTACTTTGCTCCCCCAGCACTTGGACCAAGAATTGTCCCCAACACTTTCCAAAACTTCCTGGTTTGTCTGTGCACAGTTGTATTGCTCTCCCAGCAGATGCCAGCATGACTGAAGCGCCCCATAATAACCAGGGCCTGTGACCTGCAACCTTCTCTTAGCTGTCTGAAGAAAAACTCATGTACCTCATCCACCTGATGTGGTGTTCTATAGCAGACACCAACCACGACATCACACTTGTTGCTGTTACCTCTAAACTGAACCCAACAACTCTCAACCAGCTTTTGTTCCTTTTCATATTGGCGCTTTCAGCAATTACCCTGCTCTCTTACATACTGTGCAATGCCTCCACCCTTTCTTCCCAGCCTGTCCTTCCTGAACAGTTTATACCCATCCCTGACAGTGCTTCAGTCATGTGGGTTGCCCCTTATGCAATGTAATTAAACCAAGGTAGGCCATGGTGTAGACATCGGTAGGTCAACAGATGAATTCTTCCATTGAATTAGCTACCACATTTCAGAGCAGTAGATTTACTGCAGGGGCAAAAGAACCCTTTCCATTCCTGTAGTGGCTATGCTTCTGTGGAGGAACTGTAATTGTGTCACTGTAGTGCTTCTATATACATATTTTGGAGATACACATCTCCTAGAACTGGAAGGGGCCTCAGGAGGTCATGTAGTCTAGTTCCCTGCTCTCTTGACAGGACCAAGCCCCATCCCTGACATCTATTTGCCCCAATCCCTAAATGGGCTCCTCAAGGATTGAGTTCACAACCTCAGGTTTAGCGAGCCCATGCTCAAACCACTGAGCTATCCCTCCCCCTGGTGTAGATGTACTCTGAATAAAAACTAAGACCTTCCTGATTTGCCCCCTGGAACAGAGAGAAGCGATACAATAGTAATATGAACAATGGACCATGGAAGGAGACAACATAATGCAGGAGAAAGCAAAATGTCTTGGTCATTGCCAAAAAATGCATGCCGACACATGCCCAGTAATATAAATACATCTCGGAGTGATGATTACATCATAAGCCACTTGAGCGCCATTCTAATCCTGTTTGTTATGATGTCACCCAACAGCTGTATTTATAACTTTGCCATTCACAAGTTCCCACGAGAGTGAAGCGTGAGCCCTCTACAGTTTCACCAGTGTTTTGAGCTTGAACGTGAGCCTTGTTGGCAACGTTCCTCAGTTTATGTATTGCCTGTAACATGACTGCTTGCATTAGGTCATGCCAGTAGACTTTGGCCTTAGAACTCCCAACAGCAAGGAAAGGAAGTGTCCTTGTTTGGATAGCTCTTTGCCCCCCTCTTTCTTGCAAGCTGTAGCACTTCATTGTCTGCTACCCACAATGAGAGGGGGAGTCCTCCTGTTGACATAGGTAAGCAACTGCTGGCTATATTAGGGATGTGGGCTGGCTTAACTTTACCCTCAATGGTGCAGATTTTTCATAACCCTGAGTAACACAGCTGGGACATAACACTTTAGTGCTGACTTAGGGCCTAGTCTTTAAATGATCTAATGATTAGTACAGTGGTACATGAGCCTATTGGTGATGACGGCGAGAGTGGGCGAGCTGCTGTAGGTACAGATAATGAAAGAGAGTCCCTACCCTAATGAAGTGAGCTAAAAAGACAAGACCAGCAAAGGGTAGGTGAAAGGGAAGATTATTGTTCCCATTTTAAAGATAGAGAGCTAAGCCCAAGACTCAGAAGCATTGAATCACCTAACTCCCATTAAAATCAATGGGAGCTGGGCACCTTTAGGCTCTCCGAAGGTCTGGATCTTGCCAATGGCATATGGGGTGTGTGTCGCAGACCTGGGTACATAACCTAGGTAGACAAGCCAAGGTCCTCTCAACAAGGCCATTCTTCCTCTCTAATCTGGCTTCCGTTCTCTGTCTCTCCCTTTTAACACCCTAGGTAGCTGAAGTCCAGCCTTTGAAAGCTAGCTGGTCTGGCTGCTGCCTTTGCTAGCGCTCAGCTGGAGACTGAGCTGCTTACATCCTTCACTTTAGATTATGAAATCCCAAACTGTTAACAGGAGCTGATTACATCAGTGAAGGCGGAAAGGTGCACACCTATATGACAGGCTATTTAAAGCTACACCCCAGTAGGAAGCTGGGGGAGCAGGAGGAGCTTGCAGTGTAATATTAGCAGGGAGTTAAGCAGGGGTGTGCCCAGACCAGCCGGTGAGGGGCACTGCACACAAGCTGTGGCATGGGGTGGCAGTGGCTGGATGCAGGGACATGGAGCCAGGCAGCCAAACTTATGGTGGCCCGTTGGCAGCCACTGGCTTTTTGAGACTCTTCTGTGCTGAGGCTACACATGCCTCTGAGCCGGATGCTGGGGGCGGGGGTGATCAGAGCACTGGCTGGTTTTCTGTGGCAGCCATTAGCTTGGCTGGAATTCTTCCTGTTGCCTTCCCGAAATGATGGAAGCCTGGAGTGTCTCATCAAACGGGGCGAGGACAAACGCTCTTCTGGCCTGTGGTGTTAATACTCCAAGAGTCAGCCTGAGGACGGGGGCGTGGAGGGAGCCCTGGAAGAAGCTGTCTCTTGTGAAGTGACCCACAGAATGGATCAGCTGGTACCCCAGTCACCTTCCACTTTGAATGAGGCCAGCGCTGGGTGGTATGCACCACCCACCCACTCATTACTGTATATCTGATGCATTCCATCCCATGAGCACAACATCAGGGGTTTAAGGGTGTCGCTGGCTGTTTGGAAGACTGTCAGCATCTTTTCAAAGTGATGCATAAAAAGCAACTGGAGCCGCACATGTGCACTCCTGGCATTTGTCAGTTTCTGCCAAATACCACGGGGAGCTTTTCTTACTGCACAACTACATTTCAGCACAATGAGGCTTCGGAGTCCCTAAATGGGGCTTCTGAGCACTGCTTTACCCTAGTGTTGCAGAGGCCTAGCGGTTAGAGTGTGGCCTTGGGGTGCAGAAAAGCTGGAGTCAATTTTTCACTGGGTTACTTGTGGGCTAGATGGCCACATACAGGCCTGCTCTGTGCCTCGGTTTCCCCATCTGTATAATGAGGCTGGCTGCCTTTGTAAAGCACTCTGAGAGCTACCGATGAAAGGCATTAATTGTGGAATGCCATTTATCACTCCATCTGTCTTCCTACCCTCTAGACTGCAAGCCATTCTGGGCAAGGTCTGTCTTGTTATTGTGTCTGTGCACAATGTCTGGGCCTTGAGCCCAAATCAGACTCTACTGGCGCAAAGACAACAACAGAGAACCACCTACTAAATGGAAGCAACAGAAACCTGTGAATTATGAGATCTGGAGGGAATAATGAAGATATTTAGGTAAATCAGAAGTTCTCAACCAAGGGGTCTTGCCCTCAAGTGGGGTTATTAAGAGTTGTCAGGGAATCATAACCACCCATATTGGTAAATGGAAAGAGCTGTCTGGGATCAGGGGAGTTCAAGGGAAAAAAGGGTACTGCTAGCAAAAAGTTTGAGAGCCACTGAGCTAAATAACTGCAACATGCCAACTGGCTCTGTCTCTCTTCCTCTCTCTGTCAGCATCTTCCCTCATAATCATTCATTCACTCTATAAACAGATTGCCTAGTAATGGTTTTCATTTTCTTTGAAGTTCCCCATTCATTCTCCTGCTTGCCCCATTCATGTGCTCAAGATCCCCTGACAGGGAGACAAACATCTAATGTGCTTGAAATATGTTTGGGAGAGAAGGGGGAGGGGAGGAAAGGAAGGGAAGGGAATGACCTACCTTAAAAGTCTTTATTAAATGATGCTTTGATTCCTCTTCTACAGCTGTGCCTGAGCAGCAGTGAATAATTAGTCATGTGTTTTGTTGTCCAGACACTGGCCCCCATTCAGCAAAGTTTCCACACATGTCCACTCCCATTCAGCAAATCACTTGAACACATGCTTAACTTTAAGCCAGTGCTTGAATCAAATGGAAGTCAATGGGTCTTAACTGGGTGCATAAACTTAAGCAGTGGTTTGCTGAACAGAGATGCTGAGCCAAATGCTGGTCACCTTAACAACACAAGAACTTAGTCATAGAATCAAAGAAATATAGGAACCTCAAGAGATCTCGTCCAGCCCCCTGCGCTGAGCCAGGAGTGAGTATACTTAGACGAGGGATGCACAAAGCAGGGGGCAGACCCTGTGGGAGGGGTGTGAAATATCAGAAGAGGGGTGTAAAACGATCGGCTGCTGGGTGTCCGGCTCATCCATCTCATTAAAAATGTGGAAATCTGTTACTGTTTTTATGTCTATGTTCACATTTATATACCAATTAATAGTTTTTACATTTTTTACATACCTCTCTTCTTACATATGCCCAAAGGGTTTTCTTTTTTTCATATGAACATAACTGAAATTTCCATCAGTTTGGATTACATTAGACAAGCTGGGGAGCCCCACATAAAATGTTTGCTCACCCCGACCTAGACAATCCCTCCTGGCAGGAGTTTGTGTAACTTGTTCTAAAAAACTCCAGTCATGGTGAGTCTACAATCTCCCTGGATAACCTATTTCAATACTTAACTATCATTATAGTAAGAAAGTTTTTCCTAATATCTAATCTAAATGTCCCTTGTTACAGATCAAACCAACCCTTTCTTATTCTACTGTCTCTGGACAGGGGGAGCGACAGATTACCACCCTCTTTGTAATGTCCTTGGCATACTTAAAAATCGTTTCTCTTCTTATTCTTTCCTCAAGACTAATCAGTCTGAGTTTTTTATTGTTTCCTCGCAGGTCAGAATTTTCTAAACCTGTGATCATTTTTGTTGCTCTCCTCTGGACCTTCTCCAGTTTGCCCACATATTTCTAACAGTGTGTCACCCCAAAGTGGACAGAATCCACCAGTGCCACAGAGGGCAGAGTATTTACACTCATGCCTTAGGGCTTGTCTATGCTACGGAACTATAGCATCATAACTACAGTGTTGTAGCTATACCACCAGCACTCTGCAATGAAAATGCAGCCTAAGCGATGGAAGGGCTGCATTTGCATCATCTCCATGACTAACCGTAGCAAAGTCAAGCTACAGTCGTCGAGCAGCATCTGCGCTGGTGGGTAGATCCAACAGCGGCAGTATTGAGAGATGTGGATTTTTCATGCTCCTGAGTGCCATGTGTATGTCAACCCAAGTTTAAATGTAGATCAGGCCTTACAAGCAACACATCTGTTAATACACCCCACAAGAAGACAAGCTTTTTTTCTTTTTTTTTTTTTTTTGCAACTGCATCACATTGTTGATTCCTATTCAGTCTGTAACCCACTAATCCTCATCTGCGGTACAGCTAGCTAGCCCCATTTCGTAGCTGGGCATTCAATATTTCCTTTCCAAGTGTAGTACTTGGCATTGGATTTGCTGAACTTCCTCCTCTTGATTGCAAGACAATCCCACTATTTATCAAGTTCATTTTGAACTCTAATCTTCTCCTCCAAAGTGCCTGCAACACTCCCGGTATGGTAACACCTGATCATGTGAATAAGATGTAGAACTCACCTCTAAAATCAGGATTATATCAAGTCTTTGGAAAAGAAAATCATGGGGAAGCTAAATATTACATATGCTTTAATAACTTTCCTCTGTCTTGCATAGGTACATTTTCAGCTGGAATGTTCCTGCCCTTTTTAAAGGGATCAAGTCCTGATTCACCTGTCTAGGAAAAAGGCTATGAATAAAGGCAATCAGTCAAGGATGCTTCTCTCCTGCATCTTCCCACAACCTGGTCTATGCACAGGTTATTTTACTGGCTAAACTATTTCAGCCAGGTTGTATTGCTATAACTGAAATCATTGTAACAGTACAACCCCTAGTGTGGATACAGTTACACCCATATAAAGCTGCCTCATACTACTGTAACTGTCACAAAGCACATTTTGCATGTAGATGCTCCCAATTTTTCCTGACAAGAGCCCAGTTTTGCCAGGAAAAGCCTCTTATATAGACATAGCTGTTCTGGTCTGGCTATGGTCTGAAGAAGTGGGTCTGTCCCACGAAAGCTCACCTAATAAACTATTTTGCTAGTCTTTAAAGTGCTACTTGACTGCTTTTTATTTTGATAGTGTGTAGACTAGCACGGCTTCCTCTCTGTTATTATAGCCTACCAGTATAACTGTGGCCACGCTAAGGGCACACATTGTATCACTTTAATTGTACGAGCATCATTGAAGCAGTGCCACTTTTGTTTGTAAGCAAGACCATAGGCTGAGTCTACATGAGAGACACAATATGGGCATAGCTATGTTGGTCGATGAAACCCCCCCACCACACCTGACCAACATAGCTCTGCTAACTGCCCCAGCACAGACAACCCATTAACACACCGCTAACAAACTTTTCCCAAGGAAGTGGCATTTCTACAACAGCAGAGAAACTCTTTTCCTTGGGGTAGGCTGCCTCTACTGGGAGAGTTAACGCCAGAGCAGTTATGGCAGTATTGGCTCCCTCAGGTCTGCTGCAGAGCTGTGGCATCTGATGGTATGTCTACCTTTGAAATGCTGCAATGCCCTAGCAGCATCTGTGCCCCTGTAGTGTTGCAGGGTAGGCACACTGGAAAGGAGGCCTCTGTCGCTGTAGGAAACCCATCTCTCAGAAAATCGGTAGTCAGGTCACTGGCTGCATTCATACTTTGACCTGGTGGTGTCTACACTGGGGCTCAGGTCAGCATAACCACACTGTGCAGGTGAGAAATTTTGTAGTGTGGATCAGCTCTGAGGTTACATCTACAGGGCAGACCCTACTGTTGGCACAGCTGTATCAGGTATTGTAGATAGAGCCTTATCACTCACTGCAGCACTTTAGACTGAGACTGTGGCTACATGAGGGCACTTATGCTGCCATAGATATAGCACTCTATATATACTGTCATAGCGCCCTGGGAGAGCCGCAGCCTGCAGAAGGTGTTTTTTCTGCTGGCAAAGGAACACCACCTCCTGAACAAAGGTAGCTTTGCTGGCAGAAGCATGTCTCCATTGAGGACTAAGCTACACTGAAAAGAACCCTCCTGTTGGCATAGATGTTGTCTAAACTACAGTGGAATTGCTGCAGCCCTACAACTGTGTGGCTGTGACCCCTGGGGGGGTTTGTCAGCAGAGTTTAAGTGCTAAGGGGGAGTAGCTTTTATGATGCACTAGGCTCCATTAAGCAGCTGTCCCCTTGCTCAAGTCAGAGGGGGTGACAGTAGAACATGAGAAAACTTGAATCCAGGTGACCACAGTCGCAGGGTAGCTATGGTCCTTCCATCCCCACTTGGACTTGTGCTAAAGGTTTACTTGGGTTTAGCTTAAGTCAGTTCTGATTTAAACAACATGAAAATAAACCCTGTTTAAACTAAAATCAGAGGGTTCTCACAGGAGTTTGCTCTAAATTGGTTTAAAAGTGTAACTTTGGTTAAACTGATGGGCTTCCATTCCAGAATTTCCAGATCTGAAGAAGTGTCACAAAAGCCCATCACCTAATAAATTATTTGGATACTCTTGAAAGTACTCCAGGACTGCTTGTTTGTTTTGTCTAGTTCAACTGTGCAACTTTCCCAGCTTTGATAGAAATGAGCATTCAGGCTGCAATTTTTCTCCTTTAGTTGTTCGCAACTTGTTATTAGAGCTATTTTCATACTTTTCTACTCTAGATGGTTTCTGTGCAGTCACTATGTGAGACCCCTCAGACTAACCCTTAGGGTTCTTCTCTGGAAATAGGTTCCTTGAACTTCAACTGGGAATTGGATTTTGTTTCAGTCGTGAGTTGCTGAGAGGTGCTTTTGTTTGGGTTGTGTGTGTGTGTGTGCACGCGCGTGTGTGTGTAGTCATGGTTAAATTACTGTACAATACTGTAATGGGTTGATGTGTGTTTATTGTACAGAGGCTGACATTTGCTGCTGCTCCAATACATTTTGTATTTTCTTGTTTGCTAGTGAGACATATGTGGCTTTGATTTAAGATTTATACTATAGCAGGCTACAGCAGACCTTTGACTATAGGCCACTGCAGAAATGAAAACAATTATTGCTCTCCTACTTATGCTGTTAAGGAGAATTGGAGGTTCATATCAAGATTAACTGAAAGTCTCCTCTGGGTAGGCTAAAGCCCCAAGCTTGTGTGAATGTGCACGCAGAGGCAGGGGATTTGACTGGGCGGGGTTGCGGGTGGAGGGAATGTGGTGTTAGAAGGAGGAAGGGGGTGAGGTGCACGTCTGAACCAGACTTGGGAGAGGGCCAGAAGCAGGAGAAGAGGGAGGGGCAAGCCAGCCCCATAGCATAACACCAATGTGTTTTACATTGTAATATCAAACACTGCCTACTCTGTATTTTCTGTTAAAGCAGGTAATAAAAGAGCTATTTAAAGGTAATTCCTCTCATTCATATCTCCCTCTATATGAAAACAAAGCAAGGCATATGGTGTGCAGATCATACTGATTTGTCTCTCCCATCCACAAACACACACTGCCTCATTCATCTCAGTGATGGAATAAGGAGGAGAACAGTGCTGATGTTAACAAAGGCAGGGTTTATTAAAGTGATGCAAAAGGGATTCTCAGCTGGAGATGTTTCAGGGGAGGATTTCTGGCTTGGGCAAACTCTTAGCCATTTTCACACACACGTAAGCCCTCAGTGGAGATGCTGGCGTGGAGCCCCCCTAGGCACCGCTGAACTTGCTGGGGATACCATGGTTGGGAGAGGACAAACTACATTCACCAGCCAGCAGCCAAACCCTGGTCCCCTATCAGGGGCTGTTGATACATGGCTGTTGGCCTGGGCAGCAGCTGCCTTTCAGGTCTCTAGAGTCAGAGAGGTTATGGCTGCCCTTGAAATCAGTCAGTGTCCTAACTGCACAAGTGTAACCTGCCAGGCCTTTGTGAGGGGGATGGAAGCAGAAGGTGGGGGAACTCACTTATAAAAGGGCCGGGTGGGGGTATCAAGAAGAGGAAGCAGGAAGCCAGTGTATGGTCTGCCAGGCATAAGCTGATTAAGCCACGGCTTAGGGCCCTCGGCAGGTCAAAAGAACCCCATCTTGTTGAATGGGGGCATTTAACCAAGTGCTTCAGCACATGTTGTATTGGTCATTTCAGCAGCTCTCAGCCCATCGTGGGTCTCATCCAACAAAAACTAACAAGGCCGCCCCTCTGAGACTGCAGGGCCTGAGGCTGTCACATAGGCCACAGCTCTGAATGATGGAGCTGCAAGTGGCCTGCAGGTTGAGAATGGCTGATCTAGCTGGTTTGGGAAGCTAATGCAATTAGTAATCTTCGGGGGCACATGAGGGACAAGGGTGGGCAAAATTATTCCAGGTCTGCCAATGGGGTGACAGTGCTTCAGTATATTTCCCAGCTGGCATTGAGGTAAGCCAGCTGAATACAGTTTGAAAGAGCTTCCAGCCCACCTACGTGTCATGCAAAGGCACCTCCTTTGACTGCATGCAAAGTGACTTTTCAATCAGACCAGCCGTAAAGGTGACATAACAGACAACTGCATGTCAAATGGCCAGACATTCACAGTCCCGGCTTGACCACCTAATTGTGGGACACATCAGTGTCAATAAGAGGTGGCCGGACCAGTAGATTTTTTTCAGGTCTTACACAGAGCCATCCAGACACCAGTTTAAAGGCTCACTGCCCAAAGCTGTAGCTAGACTATGGAGGAAGGGTCCCATCCTGCCGCTCTTACTGAAGGCTTCTGGTTAAACTCTTTGCCCACCCACTAGATCGTTTACTTGCTTCCCTGGATTCCTGCCTCAGCAGAACATTTCCAGGCCAGGTGGGTCAAGAACTAAAGATCATCTCCGACCCTCTAGTCCAGGGGCCTCAGCCTGCTGCCAGGAAAAACAAATGGGACAATTTTTCTAAAGGCTGCAGCACAGAGCCCTACAAATGGGCAGGCGCAGCTTGTCTTCTGTCTGAAAATAGCACTCTTCTTTCAAAACCCTCTCAGCACCCCACGGCTTGGAACCACCGGGAAGTTTGGGGTTGTTCCCACTCGTTTCTTGCTGGGTTTGTTGCCAGGAAGCGCAGGGGAAAATTGAGCAGCAGGCTAAGGTCAAAAGGGAGCGGAATGGCTCGACAGGCCCGGCCACAGAGGTCCTTTGCTGGGATTGTGGCTTTTGGGCCAGCGGGGAACTCGGGGGCCTGTTCTGTTTTCACTCGGCCGGCCCCGAGCGCAGTTCCGCAGCGCTGCAATGCGGAGGAACGGGGCTGAAAGCGCTCCACGGGGGCGGGGAGTCAGCTTGGCATTTTGGGGGGCAGAGGGGGACAAAAGCTGGGTCCCCCAACAGCCTCCCTCCCCGATGACCCACGAGGCTGGGCGCTGCCCAAGACGCTGGTTTCCGTCCCGCTTGCGGCTTGTGTAGTTAGTCTCCCACGACTCCTTTCTGGGGGTGACCTGGGGCTCGTCTCTCTCCCAGCCACAACTTAACATAAAGCGGCGGCCAGCGGACGTGCTGCGAGGGGCCGCAGCTGCGCGAACTCCCCTGTGGCCGGGAGCTGAGCTCCGGCATTTGCCCGGCCCTCAGGAGTCTGAAACTTACTTTCCTTCCAGCTCAAAGTCCGGCTGCCTGGGGCAGAGCGTCTCCTCTGAGCCTGGCCGGTGCGTGGCCCGCTGAGACGCCGGAGCAGCCAGGCTTTGTCCCGGTTCCGTCTGCCCCCGCCACCGCCCCAGTGCGTGCGGCCCTGGGGTCCCGGTCGCTGGTCCTTCCCGGCGCGGCTCAGGGAACAAAGAGGCGGTTTACAGCGGGCTCTAAGCAAACCTCCAAGACGACCCAACCCAACCCCTTCTTAATGATCGCTCCTGCGAAGGCGTCCCCGGCTGCCTCGCACGGGAGGGAAGCGGGAGTGGGGGACTGAATTGGAAACGAAATTTATTTGGGGGGCGAAAATTGAGTGCCTATTCGAGAGTTTCAAGGCACGTCCATTATCACCCCCCCCCCGACACACACACACGCCAGACACTCGGCGATTAAAAAATCATCCCTGGAATTAAAAATAAAGCTGAGCCGCACCTCGCTGTCTTTTAAGGCGGAAAAGTTTATTTTGCAACTCATTTGCCTTGCAACGGCGGCGCAGATCGTTTGCAAACTCGCCTCCCCCACCTCCCCCCGGGGGCTGGAAAGTCGAGGTGAACGTGGTGGGGAGGATTCGTGCCTGACGGGGGGAATCTCCCAAACCAAACGGGAGTTTCTCTCGACTTTTGCGCCTTCTGCCTCTCGGCAGCGCCTCGCAGTCCCTCGGCCTTTTCCCCGCCTGAGGCAGGGGGGAGAAGAAACTTCCCTGAAAGCACCTCGGAACCGGCGGGGCTAGAGGGAAGAACAAGACGGTGGAGGATGTTGTTGTTTGTTACACTTGGCCCGGGCAATTTGCAGGGCTCCAGACCGGGAAATCAGGGAGCCTGATGGAGGTCAGCTTCTCCAGACACGCACCCAGGTCTACTCCGAGGTTATTGCTTGTTTACAGATAGCAAACCCTATCGCCACGTTGCTCTGCGTAATTCGGACCGCAGTAAAATCTGACTCAACGATGCAGGTTTCATGCCAAGAACCACGATGTGTGTGTCAAGGGGAGCAGGCATGTCTGAGGAGGGTCTGCCCGCGTACATAAATGCGGGATGAACACATCCATCCACACACACGCGATAGGGGAGATATGTTCCTATGCCTGTTTGTAGGTACGGGGAGAATAATAAACCAGTTAGTTTCGGTTTTATTGGGGCTGCGCAGCAGTAGAAGATAGGCTGGCGGGGGGTAGAAGGAAAATGTCTGGTAATATGGGAAACATAAGCCCGTCGTTAGGTCTCTGGTGCTCACTAAGCCACAGCGCCGATCACGGAACCTTTCGCGTTTGGGTGCGGGCCACGTGCGTTCGATCGCGTCAGTTTCATTCCGAAATGCCACTTAAACAGGTCGATTTCGGCGTCTCCGCAGGCCGAGCGAACGGCTTGTCCTCCGGCAGGCGACGCGGCTCAGAACAAAGCGGTCCCAAGCTCTTTCCTCGGTGCTGCCGGGAGGGCAGGGGGCTGGACTCGACGGACCTCTCCAGGTCCCGTCCGGTTCTGTGAGGTGCCTACATCTCCTATTTGGGCCTCGGAAAGCAGCGCAGGAAACAGAGGGGAAGGAAAAACCAGGCTGTTGCGCGTGGGTTTTTCGTTCTACAGATTGAATCCTTATCGCCTAATCGATACCAATATTTTTTCAGGGGCGAAAGGATCCGGGAGTTTGATTTTATTTTGTTTTACACTCTCTCTCTCACACACACACACACACACGCGCGCGCGCGCACACCCCCTTCTGAAAAGATCTTCAGGATGAAAACAACCGAATCACAACCCCACTGTTGGGCTGCGATGCTGGGTTGAAGGCGCAGCCCGTTTTTCCCCGCTCTCTGCGCGTGTTTATTGTTTGCAGTCCCCCGGATAGCGTTTCCCCGGTTTCACACACACACACTAACAGCAAAATCACCATAACTAGCCCTTCGATCTGGGAGGGAGAAAAATCGGTCGAGCCGTCCGCTAAAACGAGCGTTAGTTTCAGCGTTCACTCTGACGCGGAGGCCGCCCTGTGTTGGGATGTTTAATCAGAGAGATCCAGGAAGGGGATATGTTAGATGGGTAATAAAGTGCCTGGTTCAAAAAAAGCCCTTTTCTTGTAGGAAAAGAGTGGGATGAAAAAACAATACAAGAGCAAGAAATGAACCAGACAGACGGGACCAGCCAGGGAGATGCTAGAAAGCTACCCACGGGCAATAGGTCCTCTTTGCAAATGCTTCCGGCGGAACACTGTGAAGTTGAGGGGGTGCCAAAGAAAGACAGAAGAAGGGGGAAAGTAACTTAGTCGCTGTAAAATCCCCACAAAAGCAACCTGGCAATTAAGGCGGCCGAGACTGACCCCATTGGAGGGGGTCAAAACAAACGGATGGGGTGTCACCGCTTGGCGCTGGAACGAAAGAAAGTGCAGACAGGCGGGATAAGAAATGTGTATTGAAAAAGGTCTGGGTTTTTTTTTTCTCTCTCTTTTCTTTCGGGGGTCGGCACCTCGAGCTCTCCCAAAAAGTTAGGGCTAGCTCGGAAAGAAACCTACTCAGATTAGAGACAGGCAGACAGACCCAGACAGACAGAAAGAAAGAAAGAAAGACGCCCATGTCGTTCTGAACACTTCTACACATAACTACAGTCATACTAAAAAGAAAGAAAGTAGTTTATTGTTATTTTCAACAGATCTGCCTAAAACAAGATATAACTGTGTATATGTATATAATATAATATAATATAATATAATATAATACGTGGTTACAATGAGCTGCACAGCCGATGTGGACCGTTCTATGTTACAGTTGTACCGTACAAATAGATGCCACGACGTATTCTACGCTAGGGTAACAAGCTGCGGTCCTGAGCCGAGCTCCATTTGCAGCGCGGTTAGCAGCTGGACAAAGCGAAAGAGCTGCTGGGTTTTGGGCTGGGATTTTTTACTCCTTTGAGCCAGGGAATATAAATCGTACTGCTGAGCGCTGAGCCCGGCGGGAGCAGGGGAGAGCCCATTTGTTGTTCTTGGGCAAGGTACTGATTTAATGAAACTTTAAAGCGTTTAGCTTAAGGAAACGATCAAGGCGGAGGGGCCGGCTGAGCCCAGCCCGGCCGGGGCGAACATTAAAGGGGCTGCCACGTCTGTTAGCCCTCAATTATAACCCCATTAATATCGGGGGCTCCGAGCGCTCATGGGTAGCTGGGACTGACGCTAGCTCGCTCGCCCTGCAGCGGCCCGGCCCGGAGCCTGCCCTCGCTCCTCACCGGCCCGGGTGGGAGCTTCTCCTGGTCCCGGTTCCCCGGGCTGCACCTCCAGACGCGGCGGGGCTCGGCCCGCGAGAGGCCGGTCCGGAGCGGGTCCGGGGCCCGGGCGGCGCCAGATCCCGGGCTTCCCGGAAAGCGACTCGGTGTTTAGCCAGGCCCCGTTTCCACCCGCCGCGGGGCCGGTGTGTGGGAGCAGGACAGAGCGGGGAGCGAGAGGCGCCGGGGGGCCGGCTGCGGGGGAGGGGGCGGGAGGGAAACTGAGGCAGGAGACAAATCCGCGAGCGGGCCGGGGGAGCAGAGTCGGCGCCCTGCGGGGGGCCGGCTGCGGGACCGGCGGGAGGGCTCGGCTCCGAGCCGGCGTCCGCGCGAGCAGCCCGCGCCTGCAGTGTAGAAAAGAGGGGAGATTTTCTTTTCTGCCAACGTACTGGCATGGGAGGAACACACGCACACGCACACGCACACACACTGTCGCGCCCACACGCACGCACACGCACACGCGGAGTCACACGCTACACGGGCACACACACGTGCACACACAGTCACAGGCTACACAGGCGCGCGCACACGCGCAGTCACGCTCCACGGGCACACACGCACACACGCGCGGGTGACACGCCACACGGGCACGCGCACAGGTCCACACGGGCTCCCACACTGCACGCGCGCGCGCGCGCGCGCACAGGGAGTCACGCACGACACGGGCACACGCCCCTGGACACGCGCGCACACGGATCCAGACGCGCGCACACGGACGCACCCGCCCCATTTCATGCTGCACGTGACGACCATCCAGCCTCGGAACCAACGCGGCCCTTGCGCGCTGAAGAGCTGCTGGAGTCCTCAGAGCGCTTCCCAGCACGTGCCCCCAGCCGCCTTTCGCCCGGGGTGTGCACGCGGGGGTGAGACAGCGCAGCCCCCCTTCCCCTTCCCGACCAGTGCAGCGGCAGCCCAGCGGTGCGCGGTGCTGGCGCGGGAAGAAGTCCGCCTTCAACTGCGTTCTGCTCGGGAAGCCCCCTCGCCGAAACAGCCCCTCGGCACTTTCCCCTCGGCCCATTATTTGGGTGTAGTTCGGAGCTCTGAGCAGCCCCTCTCCTCTCCCCCAACACGCGTTCAAAGAGACGGTCTCCCCCTTTGCTTCACCCAAGGAACTGTGCAGGTCCCTAATTGTCCATTAGTGCTAAGAAGTGCCTGAAACAGTATTAGGAGATAACCCAAGCAGCCTGTCTTCTTTCTTTTCATTTGACTCGCTGAAGTCAGGGGCACTTTGATGAAGACGGAACTAGACAAGTCCATGTAATCTGTGTACTAAACTTTTGGCCTGTTGATTACCAGGGTCAGTTATCTAAGCTAGGTTCAAAGTGTCACCTGCTTTAACCCTATTTCTGTCATGCTCTGGTGGGGGGCTGTCTACATTACAGAGTTTTGCCAGAATAATTTATTGTGGAGTTATTATTCCAAAATAAACTAACACATCTACACTACAGGGAAGCCCCCAAATAAGAAAAACTTATTCTGAAACAGTGTGTCCACACGATATTTGGATTAGAGCCCCTGCATTAGAGCCCTGCTCCCAGGGCCTCTAATCCAAAATACTATAACTGCACAGCAGTGTTATTTCAGAATAAGCTATTCCAGAAAAATTTATTTTGAAACAGACCCTATTATCAATGGCTAAGTCACACTACAGAGATCTTTCGAAAGACGTCCTCTGGAACATCTCTACTTCTTTCCAACGAGCGTGTCCACGCACAAAAAGGCAGCTCAAATGAGTGATTTGTTCTTTCAAAAGAGAATGTCCACACAGCCCCTGCTATTTTGACAGAATGGGCCAGGGATCAAAAAATCAGGCCCCAGGAGGTCTGAACTTACAAAAGAAGGGCCCTGAGGAGCATCTGCATGGTTTCTTTCAAAAAAAGCTGTCAAGAAAAGGTGTTCTTCCTGAAACGGGAAAGGAAGAGCAATTCTGCAAGAAGCACCACATTCTTTTGATTTACTTCTGAAAGAATGCTTTTGTGTGTAGACGCTCCATGGGGTCATTCAAAAGAGCACCCCCCTTCTTTCAAAAAAATCTTTTGAAAGAACTTGCTAGTATAGATGCCGCCTGTCTACACGACACCTATTCTGAAATATCTATCATAGAACGAGGCTTGCCAAATTTGAACTTGCGTCTGTGTCGTGTAGGTGCTCACAAAGTTATTTCAGAATAGTGGCTGTTATTCTGAAGTAACTTTGTTGTCTAGACATACACTGTGATACTTCATATAACACACAGTTCAGCTCTGAGAGTGCCTAGTCCCTTCCCACCCCCAACTCACCATATACTAAGAAGCACATTGCTGTAGTCTAGCAACTCTTCAGAAAACTCACGGAGTTCAATTATTAATATTTTCCAGGCCTGCTCTTTTAGTATGTCATTTGTAAAGTGTTTGGATGAATTATATCTGAAATACATGAATAGGAACAAGATGTTCAAATGTAGAGTGCATGAATGTGAAAACTGTGTTTTCCACACTTGGAAGCTGTTGGTGCTAAAAGTCCCACTTTGATACTTCTTCAATTTATGGTGGTATTTGGGGAGAAATCCCTAATGAAGAATTAGTCACAAGGAGATTATTTTTCATTATATTTTCTCTTTGGTTGGGGGTTGTCTTTGCACTCTACTTAGAATCGCTGAGTGGTGATTGAGCTCATTGGTCCCTCTCCCCTTAACTAGGTTGCTTCTGCTGTTTTTCCTTGTCTTGCTTGTGCTGTGCTGGAACCAAGATAGATGAAGGAGTGGAGATGTGATGGCACACAGCAGAAATTAAGTGCTAGGCCTAATCTGTTCCAATTCCCCCACAGCATGTTTGCCCTTTTTGATCATCAAGGCTATGTCAACATAGGAGAGATATTTTGAAATAATCTATTCTGGAATATAGCTTATTTCAAAATAACACAGCTGGGAAAAAAAGTTAGGCGGAAGGGTGCTTCCAAAAGCTGGCTTCCTTTCGAAGGACCCCATATTCTTGGCTATTTTGCATTTTGAAAGCAGCACTTTCGACATGGTGAATGGCTACCATTATGCAAATGAGGCACTGAATATTCATATCAGTGCCCCATTAACATTTTCGATCCGCTGTATTTACATGCCCCTTCTGAAAGGGAGGGGCAGTGTAGACTTAGCCAAGCGTGCATTTCAAAATGGCATCCAGCTATTCTGCAAAAGCATGTCTGGACACACAGTGCCTGTTTTGAAATAGTGCAATTGCATGCCGTTATGGCTTATTTCAAAATAGTGTGTGTGCAGTGTAGATGCCAGAAAAGTTATTTTGAAATGGTTTTGCTGTGTAGACATAGCCCAACAAGAGACAAATTTCTGAAACCAGGTTCTTTGCTGCTCAACTAGTTCCACAGATGGCTGGATAATATTCATGAAATACATGATGAATTACTCACTCTCCCTACTATTCAACTGTTGACCTATCCTGGATGCCACAAGACATTCCAGCAAACACCATTCTCCTTGTGGCTTGTAACATCTGGGATAAAATTCCACAAACTTAAGGGTGTAGGCAAACCATGGGCACGTCCCCTATTACATGGGGTCATCAAGTCTATTCTGATGTTGGACTCTCAGGCCATCAAACCTCGGTAGTCGCTCTGGAATACACAAAATAGCGACTGACTGTCTGGCTAAACAAAGAAGAGTTTGATAACTAGAACTGGAAGGGACCTTGGGACGTCATCAAGTGCAGCGCCCAGCAATCACAGCGGGATCAGGCACCATCTAGATAATCCCTGCCAGGGGTTTGTCTAACCTGCTCATAAATATCTCCAATGATGGAGATCCCACAACCTCCCTAGGCCATTTATTCCAGTGTTTAAGCACCCCAACAGTTAGGAAGATTTTCCTAATGCCCAGGCTATACCTTCCTTGCTAAATTTATGCCCATTGTTTCTTGTCCTATCATCAGAGTTTAAGGAGAATATGTTTCTTTCCCTCCTCCTTGTAACATCATTTTACATACGTAAAAGGTATGAACCCATCCAGCTCAATCTTCTCTTTTCCATAAAAACAAATCCAATTTTTTCAATCTTCCCTCATTAAAGGTCATGTTTTCTTGACCTTTAATAATTTTAGTTGCTTTTCTCAGGACCTTCTCTAATTTCTCTACATCTTTCCTAAAATGTGGTGCCCAGAACAGGGCACAATACTCTAGTTGAGGCCTAATCAGTACAGAGTAGAGTGGAAGAATTCTCTCTCATATCTTGCTTATGACACTTGTGTTGCATCCCAGAATTATGTTTTTTGTTTGGTTTTGGTTTGTGTTTGCAATAGTGTCACACTGCTGACACATATAGAGCTCATGTTCCACTAGGACCCCCATATCCCTTTCTGCAGTACTCCTTCCTAGACAGTCGTTTCTCATTTTGCATGTGTGCAACTAATTTTTCTTTCTTAAGTGGAGTACTTTGCATTTGTCCATATTTATGTCAGATCATTTCTTCAGTTTGTCCAGAAAATTTTGAATTATAATCCTTTTCTCCAAAGCACTTGCAAACCCTCCCAGTTTGCTATCATTCATCTTTATAAACATACTCTCTATGCCAATACCTAAATCATTGAAGAAGATATTGAACAGAACTGGTCCCAAAACTGATCTCCATGGAACCCCAATTGTTATGTTCTTCCAGCATCACTGTGAACCTTAGACAACTGCTCTCTGAGAACTGTTATCCAACCAGTTATGCACCTACTTTATGGTAGCCCCATCTACATTATATTTCCATAGTTTCTTGGTAAGGTCATGCAAGACTGTATCAAATGCTTTACTAAAGTCTAGGCATGCCACATCTACTGCTTCCACTTATCCACAGTGTTTATTATCCTATCAAAGGACGCTATCAGGTCAGTTTGACGTGACTTGTTTTTTACAAATCTATGCTGTTACTTATCACCTTATTATCTTCCAGATATTGGCAGATGGATTCCTTAATTATTTGCTCTATTATCTTTCCTGGCACAGAAATTAAGCTGACTGGTCTGTAGTTTCCTGAGTTATCCTTATTTTCCTTTTTATGAATGGGCACTTTCTTCTGGAATCTCTCCCAAAGACTTTTCAAATATGATCACTAATTGCTCAAATACCTCCTCAGTCAATTCCATGACTACTCTAGGAAATATTTCATCAGGCACTGCTGACTTGAAGATATCTAGCTTTTTCAAGACTTCCCAGGGGTGTATTCATGTCAGTCTATAGCGTCACAACCCCCCCCCCCAAAAAAAAAAACCCAGCAGTGTTGTTGCACCTTAAAGACTAACAAATTTATTAGGTAACGAACTTTCATGGACAAGACCCACTTTGAGGAAGTGGATCTTACACGTGAAAGCTCATTACCTAATAAATAAATTTGTTAGTCTTTAAGGTGTTACAGGACTGCAAACTTTTCAAAGTCATTTTTAACTTGTTCTTTTCCTATTTTAACTTCTGAACCCACCTCCTTTTTCCAGCATTCACTACCGTAGGTATCCAATCACCACCTACCTTCTTGCCGAAAACTAAAACCAGGAAGTCATTAAGCACCTCTGCCATGTCCATATTTTCTGTTATTGTTTTTCCCTCTTCATTGACCAGTGGACCTCCTCTGTTTTTGGTCTTCCTCTTGCTTCTGATATATTTATAAAATGTTTTCTTGTCGATCTTTTTATCTCTAGGTAGACTGAGCTTGTTTTGTGCCTTTGCTTTTCTAATTTTGCCCCCACATACTTGCGTTATTTTCACCCTTTGTACTTTGACCTCAGTTCCCCTTTTTATTTAGTTAATGGACCTACAGAGGGACATGAGTGAAGATGGGACACTCGGGGTGGGGCTGTTGCTCTGAAGTGGTACAGACAGTGGTGTTTCTCAGGTGTTTAACTGGTAAGTCTTGCTCAAATACTCAGGGTGACACTGATTACCAGGTTTGGGGGTCAAGAAGGACTTTTCCCCCCAGCTCACAGTGTGAGGGACCTTAACATTTCCCCCCTTCTTCTGCAGCAAAGGGAGCTGGTCATGTGCCATGATCATCTGGGCACTTCTCACTAATTCACTTCCCTGCCAGGGCAAGGCTCACAGACTTTGGAGTGCCTTGGTGGCCGCTGTTCTCTGCCTATGGCACACAGCAGCATAGTATCCTGAAGTCTGTAATACTTTAGGTTAGTTCTGTTTGTTTGGTTTTGTGTGCGGGTAGCTGGATGGTGTTTAGGAGCCTGTGCTAGACTAGATGGTCTGGTGGTCCCTTCAGGCTGTAAACTCTATGACCAATACCGTTGTTAGGGTTGCTTTAGTTCCTAATAATTTTTTTTTAAATTGTCCTTAACTCTGCTGGCCCTTGGTTTAAGCTGTCTATAACGTCTCGTTTCTAAATTGTATTCATTTCTATCCCTTCCTCTTAGTATAGATGTCTGCATATTAACCAACAGGAGAAGGGGGAGTGGACAGCAATGAGTATAATTTAGAAATGAGAAATTGTGACCGGCTGATAAGAAGAAATAAGTGGGGAATCAGAGGAGAAATAGAAACCTAGCTAGCTAGTGCTCTTTTTACTTCTCCTCCAAGGCATGTTGTTTTTCTCACTTGAAGAGTTTTTGGGCAGCCAGTAAAATATTCATAGGTAATTCCTAATTATCACTCACATCTTTCTGTTCAGATGCTTTCCTTTGCTTATAACTGGTTTCAGCTTGTGAAATTGGCCCCTTTAAAGCATCAGCTACATACATCACTCATTTGCACTTAAATGTAATCAAGTCGTGATCCCTTGTAACCGAGCAACCACTAAGTTTTTTGTTCTGTGCTCAGTTCCTCTTTATCTGTCACACCAATGCCTAAAATAGAATTCCTCCAAACCAAATGCAGCAGCTTTTGAGTTGAGACATGAGCCTCTCTAATTTTTAGAGGATATTTTAGAAGTGGTAGCATGAGATCTTCAGCATGTCATTCAGTTTGACGTGCCCCCAAGCCCCCATGATAACACATCTCTTTTTCCCAACATATAGATAGACATATCAGAAGCCTGCCAAACAATCAGTGGGGTGACTGGATGATCAAGGTGCTATCGAAGCACTCACAGAAGACAAGCCCATTGTGGAAGAGCTAAATGAATTGTTTGCATTGACCTTAATTGCGGAGGCTGTGAGGGAGATTCCCACACCTGAGCCATTCTTTGTAGATGATAAATCCAAGGAGTTGCCCAGACAGAGATGCCAGGGAGTCAGTTTTGGAGCAAACTGATAAATTAAGCAGCAGTGAAACATCAGAACCAAATGGTATTCACCCAAGCATCTAGAGGAACTCAGATATGAAATTGCAAAACTTATGGTGGTATGGAATGGAACCTGTCACTCACCAGCCTCTGTACCACATGGCAGGAGGATAACTAATACAATTTTTTTAAAACAAAAGCTCAAGAGGCAACCCTACAGTTACAGCCTAATTTCAGTACCAGGCAAACTGGTTGAAACAGTAGTAAAGAACAGAATTATCAGCTGCATAAATGAACACAAATGGTTTGGGGAGAGTTAACATTGTTTTTGTAAAGGGAAATCATGCCTCACCAATCTATTAGAATTCTTTGCAGAGGTCAATAAGCATGTTAACAAGGGTGATCCAATACACTTGGACTTTCAGAAAGCCCTTCTCAAGGACCCCCACCAACAGCTTGTTAGCAGTTAAGAGGGAAGGCCCTCTCATGGATCAGTAACTGGTTAAAAGATAAGAAACAAAAGGTAGGGACGAGTGAGCCGCTGGTGCAGCGAGATAAATAGCCAGATCCCTCAGTCATCCGAACTAGGGCCAATGCTGTCCAACATATTCATAAACAGTCTTTAAAAAGGGGGTGAACAGTGAGGCAAGAAAGTTTGTGGACCATATAAACGTATTCAAGATGTTGAAGTCCAAAGCCCTCTGTGAAGAGTTAAAAAGAGATCTGGTGACTGGGCAACAAAATGGCACATGACAGTCAACACTGCTAAACACAAAGTAGTGCATATTGCAAAACATAATCCTATGTCTAAATCCCAAAATGATGGAGTCCAAACTAGCCCCTTGGCCCCAGCTGAACACTGATGAATGTGTAGTTGGGAACCAATCTGGCTCACCTGTCTGACCCAGTATGGCCATTCTTATGTTTTTAGGTGCATAAGGAGCCAGTCAGCCTCTTCCCTAGTGTGATTTGAGGGTATGCAGTGGACAGCATCTAGTTTCCCACCTTGTGCTGCTTTATTGGTTAGGGCATTCAAGATCCTTTGCTTTTGAGTTGCCAGTGACTAGAAAACAGGTAATGACATTTTTGACAGAGTTCCACCTCCTCTCCACGTTTCTCACCGGATCATTTCTAAATAGGTTATCTAAAAAAAAGCACTTAATCGGTCATTTCAACATTCCAAGAAGCAAATCCTCCTCCCAGGTTTCAGTAATAGCAACAAGGCTGAATTTATGTTCTTAAATGAGTAATTCCAATTCCTTTTGTTTGCTTCCCAGGTGCCAAACACGGGTGTTTAGGTGATTACAGAATTACTTCTCTTCACATCCCTTGAAAGTGGCCCAGAGAGAGGTGTCATGGAGTCAGTGTTGGGGCAAACTGATAACTAAAAAAGCAAAACGTCAGCACAACCAAATGGTTCTCAACATCATGGCTTAGCTGTAAAACGAGCGGTCATTTGTCCCCTCTTTTGTTGTTGTTAGCTTGATACCCTGCTGACAAGCTGGACTCTGAGGCAACTCGTTCCTCTTCTTTGAGAGGGACACCATCCAAATTACAGAAGCTGTTCTCCTCATAGAAAATGACTCATTCCATAATATCAAAGCCATCCACCCTACATGTTCTATAGACCCAACGGTTCACTTCCAAAACTCTTCCGTGTTCCTTCATTTATGGGATAGGAAAGAACAGAGAAGATCATATAGACAGTCTTCTCCATCACTCCCTTCAGAGTTTCCCAGGCATCATCTGTTAACTGTGAACTACCCTGTGAAGCAGCCGTATTACTGCCAATATGCCCCACCCTCATTGAGTCATTGTCTGACAACTTTAGAAGCCAATCTAACCCTAGAGTGAGGTGTCATTTGTGGCTCTGGGAAGACAGTTCACCATCCTTCCATCTCTGCCTGTCCCTTGCAGAACATCCTTCTTATTCCTTATATTCCAGAATTGCCAATATGGATAATCAGTTTTCCTTCAAAAGCTGGAGATCTCTTTCCAGCTATGGCTGACTGTCATGTGGGTGGAGTTAGTTATAATGTCCCATACCACTGTCTGCCTATTCAACCATCTGCATCTTGACTGGTATTTTCTGCAGTTCCTACATTGAGGATGAGATAATGATTGGATACTCCTGACTATGTAGTATTCCTTCTTGTCCTCTTCTTACTGGTGGCCGTAAACTGCTTATCCTCTTCTTCCTCCTACATGCAGAATGCCGCCTGGGCCTCTTGCATTTGATGTTTATGAACTGACTTGCCTTGTCACTGGTGTTCACTCTCTCTGGTTTCTAGGTGGCTGTTTCCTTTGTCTCTTGAATCGGGGTGGAGATGCTTCCTGAATCTTGTCTAAGACCTCCTCATCACTGTGATGCTCTGCAGTATCTGTATTTTCCTTTCAGACCTGATTTTTTTTATTTCCAGCACAAACACTAGCATGTACTTCATACAGAAGGAAATTCCTTCTGGGTTCAGGCAGGAAGGAAAACATGGCTTCCAGGGCAGGTCACAGTGTCCCATCATTCGCCATCACAGTAATGAGTATAGAACAATACCTACAAAGAAAGTGCCTCCCACTCCCTCCTTGTTTGTCAGAGTTATCCAAGAAACTAAACATGATATCCTCAGCTTTGCTGCTCAGCTCCATCCCCTCACTGACAACGGAACAATGAGCCACTCAGATGGCAATCTCTTCAGCTAATCAAAGACCAACAGCCACATGGCTAGTACTGGGAAAAGCATCTCTGTGGGCCTATTCAGGGGCCCACACAGAGAATGAATAAACAGGAGATGGACAGAGCACAGGACTCTTCAAGTCCCTCATCCTTCAAGATCAAAATCCGTCGCTACACTGGCCAAAACACTCCTGTTTGATGCTCCTATTATTTGATCATCTCCGTGAATAAGACATGTAGCATCATTCACTTCTACACAGTGTCAGTGCATTGAGTGCAGGCTTGGATCACCAAAAACCAGCTCAGCTGGAGATTGTCTATGTGAGACTGGTCAAGTCACATCATCTGCACTGTACCTCTGCTCTCCATCTAAAAGATGGTGATCCCACATCACAGGGCTGTTCCAAAAAGAAAATCCAGCAGCAAGAGCTGTGCTACTGGGAGCAGGATCAGTCGCCTCTCCCCTCTTACAGTGGAGTCTGCTTGTTAAAATGTTAAGCATCAGGATAGAACAAATGATGGTGAGTCTCAACAAGTGTAAACTGAGGCTAACTCCATGAGGATCCTGCCCTAAATGTGGCAGCATAATATGCTGGCTACGCTAAATTTGCAGGGAGAGGCGGGAAATAAAATGAGTCTAGAAATGTAATTTGCACCTCCAGAAAGGTTTCCATTTTTTCACATAAGGAAAACACCAGTGCTAATTGCAAAGTAGGAAGGAAAAATACATCCTTTTTTCCTCCCTAAGAGCCACTAAGACTGGGTTCTTGGCCAGTAGTTCTGCAGTATCATGTTTTAAAAGAACAAGGCAGGTCTCCATTTACTACCTGTCCTAAACCTCAGCTATTTTAGAAGAAAAAAAATGTCTGTCATACCTTAATGAGGAAGGTGATTATGTGGAAGTCAAAAGAGGATAGCCGAAATTCAAGCAGCTGAAAGTGTGAGTTGCTAAGGAAGCGTAAAGTAGACCTGAGAAAACACACGTGGAAATGGGAACAGTGACTCAGTGGAAATGCAGTTTCTGCTTATACTCCAGTGATGACCGTTTCACAAGCTGTCAAAGTGACTGCAATATAGGCTGCAAGCTGGTTCTCTCATTTCACTCAGTGGAAGTTGGATCAGGCCCTTCGCTGGGAGGCATGATGGTTTTTATTACAGAGATGAATGTGCCCACACACCTCCAGAGGAAATGTGCAGCAGGATCCAGCAGGAAATTCAGACCTTTAGAAGCATCCATGTAGGAGCTAAGTGAAATGTATGAGAACCAACCCACTTGGGCATCATCGTGTTCTAGGCCAGGGCTTGGGCTGTCTGTGCAGAATTTCAGCCAAAAGAATGGATGTAGCAGGAGGACCCAAACTCTGCAGCAGCAACAATCATGCTGGCAACTTGCCAGAATGATAATGGCTGGACTTTATTTGCATATTTTTTGCATAAATTGAACAGCCGTGCAGTTGCTTGGTCACCATATCTCCCTGGGTAAGGCTGCTAAAACTCTGGCCAAGAGGGTTTCCCTTCAGGCTGCAGCAAATGGAGCAGGGAGGTGACAAGCTCTGTTGTACCATGCTGTAGGTTCAATATGGCCCTTAGGAGACCTTCCCAGAAAGAGCTTCCATCGAGCTTTGCACAGCGGGACTGGGGAAGCAGGAAAAACGCACAGGTGCCTTGATGTATTGCTGTCTCGGGGAAAAGCATTGAAGAGATGCAAAAGAAGAACAAGAAATGATGCCCAGGCCATTGCCCGTTTTGCCCCAGATCAAGACACTTCCAGCCACATCCCACCCACAAGCCCAATCAGCTCTTTCTGAGGAAGTCTGAGAGATGATGGAGCTATGCCATGGAAATGGTTCTACCCACTTCCATGAGTTCCAGTTCTCAGGGAGCCAGAGGCTTGGTGTTGTAGAAGCAATGACCATTTGGACCTATATTGTTATTTCTTCTTGGTCAAGTATCTATTTCTCGAGCATATTTCTAAGTGACCCTTCACCATAGTATCTAAGGCTACGTCTACACGTGAAGCCAACATCGAAATAGCTTATTTCAATGTAGCAACATCGAAATAGGCTATTTCGATGAATAACGTCTACACGTCCTCCAGGGCTGGCAACATCGATGTTCAACTTTGACGTTGCGCGGCACCACAACGAAATAGGCGCTGCGAGGGTACGTCTACACGCCAAAGTAGCACACATCGAAATAAGGGTGCCAGGCACAGCTGCAGACAGGGTCACAGGGCGGACTCAACAGCAAGCCGCTCCCTTAAAGGGCCCCTCCCAGACACAGTTGCACTAAACAACACAAGATACACAGAGCCGACAACTGGTTGCAGACCCTGTGCCTGCAGCATGGATCCCCAGCTGCCGCAGCAGCAGCCAGAAGCCCTGGGCTACGGGCTGCTGCCCACGGTGACCATAGAGCCCCGCAGGGGCTGGAGAGAGAGCATCTCTCAACCCCCCAGCTGATGGCCGCCATGGAGGACCCGGCAATTTCGACATTGCGGGACGCAGGTCGTCTTCACGGTCCCTACTTCGACGTTGAACGTCGAAGTAGGGTGCCATTCCGATCCCCTCATGAGGTTAGCGACTTCGACGTCTTGCCGCCTAACGTCGAAGTTAACTTCGAAATAGCGCCCGACGCGTGTAGCCACGACGGGCGCTATTTCGAAGTTAGTGCCGCTACTTCGAAGTAGCGTGCACGTGTAGACACAGCTTAAGTGTCTTTAGGCAGAGCAATTGAAAACAACATTATTTATTGGTGAGTCTTCTTGCACACTTGGAGTTTGCACCAATTTAACTATGTTGTTTTCTCTATTCGTGTAATTAAACTGGTGCAAAATCCATGCATAGACAATTCATAGATTTCAAGGCCAGAAAAGCCCTTTGTGACTATCTAGTCTGACGACCTCTGTAACAGTCCAGAGAATGTCTTCAGAATCATTCCCAGAGCAGAGCTTTTCGAAAAACATTCCTCCTTGATTTAAAAATGTTCAGTAATGGGAAATACACCACAACCCTTGATAAATTGTTCTAATGGATAATCATTCTCCATATAAAACATTTGACATAATTTTACTCTGAATTTATCTAGCTTCAGCTACCAGCTGTTGGATTGCTTTACACCTATCTCTGCTAGCTTCATGAGCTCAATGCCAAATATTTGTTGCTGAACTAAATACATACAGGTTATAATCCAGTCACTCCTCAACATTCTCACCACAAAATTAATTGGATTGAGCTCCTTAACTGTATCACCCTAAGGTGTATTTCCTAATTCTTTAATCATTCTCATGGCATTTCAAGCCGTAGACAGTGCTCCTAAATGGTCATGGAGAGGAAACAAATGAAAAAATAAGAGTGGATGTGAGGAATATAACCAGATCCCAAATTAAACTCAAGTAGATAGGCACTGGCCTGAGAAAACTAGGTTGTATTCTCATTTCTGCCATTGATAAACCTGAATGATCATAGGCCTGTTACTTCACCTCTCTGTATTTTTGTTTCCTCTAGCCCGTGTTGTCTAGCTCATAGACTCTGGAACAGGGACCATCTCTCTCTGCACAGTGTCTAACATCATGTGGTCCTGACCTTGGTTGGGGCCCTGACATGCTACCATTATATTGCTACTAATGACAACAGTCCAAAGGCCAGGAAAGATAGGTCATTTACAGCAGCCCTTGCCATTGTCAATGTTATCTGATGAGGTATTCAATTGCTTTATCTTATAATGCTGGAGAATACGGTGGGTCTGTTAATTTACAGTGAATAACTTTGTCAATAATTATCATAGCCAGTTATTGTGGGTCAGTGCTGAGGGTGGACTCATCATGTGTTCTTCAAACCCTTAAAGAAGGAGACCCAGGGCATCTCCAATGACAGAATTATCTTTCTCTGCCAATATTAGTGCCTTTAATTGTCACCCACACAGCCCTGGAATGCTTTTAATAAACAGGATTTGCATTAGATTTACTACCAGCAATATAGTTAGATGGGTGCAACCCTCCAGTGTGGCAGAGGCACCATTGCCAGGAAATGTTCTTTTCAATTCCTCTCCCTAAAAGCAGCTACCTACTACGCTGATGGGTCCTTTAGGAATACTGCTAATAGCCAGACCCTAGACCTCTGACTGGCACAAGCCAGGAATAGCAAATGGAGAGGATCACTCTAAAATGTCCCTGTTGTGTACACTGTCCCTGAAGCTTTGCTATGGCCACAGTCGAAGACAGGACACCGGGCTGTCTGGATCATTGGTCTAACCCAGTTTGGCCATTTTTACATTTTTGTTTTTAAATAGTAGCTCTGAAGTATCCTCTATATCCTGTACAGTATTTTCCAAACAAGACCAGACCCTAAGAGCTGAATGCATTGAGTGAGGGGATGGGAGCCTATTTGGATGAGAAGAACAAGGGCACAGTCTAGGCCATCATCTCTAACCACCCATCCTCAGGCTGAAACCCCTACAACTGCTGACAAAGTAAGGCAGATCCAACACAATGTAACTGAGGCAAAGGTGGTAGGACAAGTGTCGGGAACCAAAATAGCGGGAAGAGACTTTTTTTTAAATTCCCTTAAAAAATCAATAGTTCAAGAGCTGCAATGCACACGAATAGGAAACAGTCCTTAATAAATAACATCAAGCCATACTTTTTGTGTCCCGGTTTAAGAACAACACACACACAATGATTTCTAATGTGATACGTATTTACTGCAGGACATTCACCGACTTTTTACATGTTCTATTTCCTCACACTTTACGTGTGTGTTTGTACTGTCTTCCTGACTTTCACTCCCGAGCCTGCTTTAATTATGCCCATTTTACTTCGTTTTTAAAACGCGTGTTGCCCTTCATAGCAGGAATGCCACAAGCTCCCATTTTCTCTTCAGCATCAAGACTTTATTGGCAACACGATCAAAACACAGAGGCAGTGTCATATCCCACAATGCACTGCACTTATTGAAGGGGGAGTTAGCCCACGTTTCGAGATCACATATCATTTGCTATTTAGATCTGAGTTGTTCATTGTTGGGCTTTTGGACATTCACTGTTGATTGAAAATAATCAGGAGGGCTTTTTTTCACTTTGTAATTAAAGCATCAGGAGCTACAAAGAAGTCCTTAAAGAGCTGCATGTTGCAGACCCCTTTGGTAAGAGAAAGAGGCCCTTTGTCTGAACTAGGAGAAGAACATAAATGCCCTATGGTCCACACATTAGACAGGTTTGTCTTCCTCTAGAAGTCTAGTGATATGTGCACCATGTACATTTATATAGACTGCGGCTTTGCAACCTGATGTTTGGGTTCCTCACCCCTCTCCTTATCTGGTAAGAAACACATTGAAAGGAAACCTGCAATATATAACATCCAAGAGCGTAAAACCAAAACCATCACACCCAAACCTCAAGCTTCTGGTCTAGGCTGAGAAATCTGCAGCTACAATGTACTCGTGGATAAACTAGCAGAGCTAGATTCCACTCCGTCTCTGACCTCCCCTCAGAAGGCAGCTGCACATAGTAAAGTATAGGGAGGTGGGATTTAGCATCAGCTGGGTTCTTGACTTGATTCCAAAAATGAACTGTTGTGTGATCCAGGTCAGGTCTGTTTCCTCTTATGGGTCTTGCTAATTTTGTCCAAACTGTCTCTGACTAAATGATACAGAGATGGAGGGTTACATCAGAGTCAATTCCAGCAGGGAGGAAAAGTGGAAAATTACTTACGGTAATGAACAAGCCATTCCCAGTCTGTAGTCAGACCCATTCTGATTGTGTCAAATTTGCATTTGAATTCCAGCTCGGCAGGGTCACACTGCAGCCTGGTTTTGAAGGTTTTTCTTGTTTTTGGTTTTGTTTTTTGCTTGGGGATGGAAACATTCAAGTATGTATCTGTGAGTCCGGGGAGGTTAAAATGTTCTCCCACTGGTTTATGAGTGTTACCATTCTTGCTGTCTGATTTGTGTCAATTTTTTCCGTTGCATAGACCCTCCGGTTTATCCGATGTATATGGCAGAGGGGCATTGCTGGCACGTGATGGCATCACATTATATTGGTAGATATGCAGGAGTATTGTCTGCATAAATGGTAAAAGCTTCAGCCCTGTCTACAGGTGGGCCTCTGTTCTACTCTCAGTGAAGGTAGAACACCATCTCCATTCACATCTGTGAGAATAGAGCAGGTCCTTACACCCCAGCTCAGGGGTGGACAATAGTTTTTGATCTGGGGGAGTCACTCCAAGAATTTGCTAAGTGGTTGAGGACTACACTCTTCCCGGATATTAATGGAGGACATGTGAGGTCTGGGATGGAGGTTGGGTGCAAAAGGAAAGTTGGGGTAACAGACTGAAGTGCAGGAGAGGGTATGGGATCTGGGATGGAGTTCAAGTGAAGGACAGGATGGTGACCTGGAGCACCGAATGGGGGTGAAGGAGGAGGCGCAGGGGTCTGGGCTCTGATCTAGGGCAGGAGGGGTGTGTGACCTGAAGTAGGGGACTGAGGTGCTGGGGTTTGGACTGTGATCTGGTGCAGGGGACTGGGGCAGAGAGTCTGGGAAGGGGCACTGGTTCAGGAGAGGGCAGAGGATTTGATTTATGTGAGCTATGGGAGAAGAAGGTGGGCAGAGGGTTGCGGGAGGGAATGGTAGGGTATCAGAGGCAGGGTCTGGCCAGGAAATGCTTACCCGGGTGACTCCGGGCTGGCAGCCCAGCAGGTTCCCTGCCTTCCATGTTCTGGCCAAGCAGCTCAGAGTAGCATCTGCAGGGGCATGTGCATCTGCGAGCAGCTTCAAGACTGAGGAGAGGGTGGGAGGGATACTCCAAGTGCTCCAAACGCTTTGAACAGGCAGCTCCCATTGGCCAGAAACCAGCCAATGGCAGCTGCAAGATTTTGCAGGGGGTGTGGGGACAGTGCACGAAGCCTCTCTCCTCCTCCCTTCCAGGCTCACAGCGGGTCGCAAACAGACAGAGCCATACAGCTGGCTGCTCTGAGCAGCGTGTGGAGGCAGGGCAGGCGAGGAACCTGACTGGTGGTGCCACCGTGCCCACAGGCCGGATCCTGCAGCTTGGTGGGCCAAATGCGGCGCATGGGCTGTATTATGCCTGGCTCTGCCCTTGCTGGAATTAGAACAGAACTGCGTGTTGAAGGTCCCCACTCACCACAGCTGCACCTTCTTGTGGCAGCTCTCCAAGCCCAATGCCCCTTTTATCATTTATTTGTGCCATGGCCTCGCTCAGAGGCACAAGGTGTCTCTGCATGACTCAGTCCTCTGGCCAAGTCACTATGCAGCCCCACCAGTAAAGCTGGGTGCCACCCCAGACGGGTTTTCCAGTCCACATCTCTCACTGTTGTGCCACCTTCCCAGTGGCTGGTAGAGGAACTCAGGCCTTTCCAGTACTCCAGTACCCTATGACTCACAGTCCAGGTCTGCTCAGACCCTATTGCTGCTCCCTAAGCACTTTCCTACCCCATATCTCTACCTCCCCTTTCCCAGATTTCCCTCTTCCTCATGCCTACTTCACCCTTCTCAGCCCCTTGCTAGACCCAGCTTCCTTTTCCCCAGACAACTCCCTTTCCATTTAGGGAATGATTACAGTCCTCCTCCTTGATGCCTGCTTCTACTGTCAGTTTCTTGGTTTCACAGGGCTGTCCCAGCTCTTCCCCAGCTGGGCTCCACTTGTAGTTAACACTGGTTCTCCCACTCTCTGGTGATGCCAGGTGACCTAACTGGCCTCAGGGCTCCCATCACACTTCTCCTGTTCTTTCTGAAAAATATTGCCTTTATACCTTCAAACCTCCCTGGAAGTTATAGTTACTTTTCCCCAGTTCTGGATTTAAAGAAGGTGAAAGCACTCAGTTAATTTTCTAAGCAGTTTGGTGCAGTTGCATGGACATACCCTTTAAACATCATTAGAAGGTTTTGCATCATAAAGCTTTGCCATCTGTGCTCTATAAAAAAAAAAAAACATCCTCTGGTCATGTTCATACTGCTAGCTTCCAGTTATGGCTCTGTTTGAAGAGCTTGCATTGTAAATACTCTTTGTCCCAACCACATGTCTTGTGTCTGTGGTTTTGTAAAGGCTCTTTTGGAATTATTTAGCCGCAGAACCTTGCAGTCTCTCCTTAGCGGTTGTCCTTCTCGAGGGCCCAGCTCCAGTGGGTACTCAGTGAATGTACCCACACTATTAGCTCTCCTTGTCTATAATAGCATCCAAATGTCTTCAAATATTCAAGCACCATTTTTTTATTGCACTGGCAATAAGCTTTTTATATGTTAGCTTTTGGGCTTACTGGGTAACCTCTTATTTGAAAGTGACTTAATTGACTATGCCAGGCTTTGGCCATTTTTCGCTTCTTCCTGAACGGTTCAATATTAGAGATGGATATCTATTAATTGGATCTCTGTCTGTCTGTCTGTCCTTCTTCTGCACATGTACTAATCCCTCATCATTTATATTACCAATCTGTAATCATATTACTAACATCCCAGGGTTTAACTGAGCACTATTGGTGATAAAACAAACAGCTATAAGTTTTTCATTTAATAATTAAGTTTAGGTGTTAAAAGAGAGAGGAAAAAGAAAGAAAGAAAGAAAGAAAGAAATCTGCTACTTAGAGAAGAGCTGTTAAAAATGTCATTGTAAAATAAATGGGGATGATCAGAATTAAGATATTGGACCTGATTCACAACTGTGTTAGTCCAATTTCATGCTGGTAATTCCAATGGAATTAAGGGGTTTTAAATGGATATAATGTAGTAGTTAATTGGGTCCTTTTTTTTTTCCTTTTGGAAGAGGTGGACTCATTACCCCTTACAAAAGGGGAAAAATTGCATTAGATTTGTTTACCTGGGATGCTATTGTCTTTCAGATATATGTGCTGAAATACAGTGGGCCAGATCCTCTGCTGAAGCACATCCATGTAGGTTTATTGATGTCAACGGATCGACCTTGATTCATATCAGCTGAAGAGCTGATCCAACAAATCTAAGTGTTGTGTCTGTTTTTTTTTTTTAAATTCTTTGGCCCTTAGTTGATGAATGAACTTAGAATACCAAAAATAGACATGTAACCCTACAGATCCAAGGATACTAGAGAGACAAGACACAACCTCCTCCACTTTGCCTCTGTAAATGTGCTTGTTTTCTAGCTAAACCCCACCAATATTCTTCCAACTGCTGAGAAATGGTGTGTTGTTTCTTTGTGCCAATTTCTCTTTTAAATACTGAAATGGTTGTCCCAGAACTGGGAAGTAGAAACACCTCTTGGATTGTCTGGTTCACTTCCCGGCCAGTACAAGATCTCTGACCCTATTCTACCTTTACTAATGCCTTTTCTAATCTACCTTTCAATGCCCCCAAGCAATGGGGCTTGCCAACCCTTTCCGAACAAGTCTATTCCTCACTCTAATAGAACTCACTGTCAGACAAGGCTTCCTGCTGTTCACCATAAATGGTCTTTTGCTTTATTTTATCCTAGGCCATTTATATCATCCCCCATAACACCTCTTTACCTGCTTGACACACACCTCCATTCCCATAGCAGCTCCCCAGTGAAGTGACAAAAATCTAAGATGATTAGGGGCTTGGAACGGGTCCCATATGGGGAGAGGCTAGAGAGACTGGGACTTTTCAGTTTGGAAAAGAGGCGATTGAGGGGCGATATGATAGAGGTATATAAAATCATGAATGGTATGGAGAAAGTGAATATAGAAAAATTATTTACCTTTTCCCATAATACAAGAACTAGGGGACACCAAATGAAATTGATGAGTAGTAGGTTCAAAACTAATAAAAGGAAATTTTTCTTCACACAGCGCACAGTCAACCTGTGGAACTCCTTGCCCGAGGAGGCTGTGAAGGCCAGGACTCTATTAGGGTTTAAAAAAGAGCTTGACAAATTTTTGCAGGTTAGGTCCATAAATGGCTATTAGCCAGGGATAAAGTATGGTGCCCTGGCCTTCAGAACAAGGGCAGGAGATGGATGGCAGGAGATAAATCACTTGATCATTGTCTTCTGTTCTCCTTGTCTGGGGCACCTGGCATTGGCCACCATCAGCAGATGGGATGCTGGGCTGGATGGACCTTTGGTCTGACCCAGTATGGCCATTCTTATGTTCTTATGTACCTTCCCCCTTGTGGAGGCAAGACTCAAGGAATCTGTGATGTTTGGCCAAGAAGCTTGTGAGGAGCTGGGATTTAAAAGTCAGATCTATCTTCTCCCCTAGGTCATGTCTCCACTGCATGGTAACAAGTATCAGAGAAGTAGCTGCGTTCGTCTGTGGCCACAAAACCAGCAATAAGTCCTGTGGCACCTTATAAACTTGGCAATTTTTTGGAACATAAGTTTTCCTGGGCAAAGACACACTTTGTCTGATGCATCTGATGCAGGGGTCAGCAACCAAGATCTCAGGAAGAGCCATTTTTTCCAATGCGGTGAAAAAGGAAATAATTCAAGAGCCGCAATGCACATGAATACAAGACAGTCCTGAATAAATAAAGCCAAACCACACTTTTTGTAAACCTCTATTTTAAGACCAGTGCCCACAGAAAGATGTGTAATGCAACATGTGCAGTGTAAGATGTTGAGAAACTCTTTACTTATTCTGTTTCTCCCACTTTACATGTGTCTGTTTGTACCACTGTCTTCCTGACTTTCACTCCCCAACATTCGCTCTCTCTGGAGGAAGCTATCACATATCATTTGCTATTTAGTTGTTCATTTGGGGACATTTAGCTGTTCACCATTTAGCTAAAATAATCAGGAGGGTTTGATTTTTGTTTCTGTTTTACTTTGCCATTGGAGCTTTGGGAGCCACGAAGAAGTCCTTAAACAGCCATGTGTGGCTTCAGAGCCAGTGGTTGCAGACCCCGGATCGGATGCGTCTGATGAAGCGGGTCTTTGCACTTGAAAGCTTCTGCTCCAAAAATACGTTAGGCTATAAGAAGACACAGGACTTTTGGTTGTTTTTTACACAACAGGAGCCTCTCCCAGCAACATAGCGACCACTGGCTGGGGTGGGTTAATTACATTTGCAGAGCATTGGTACAGCTATGCCAGTGCAGATACAAGAACTGAATGCAAGGGTGGGAACATTACCTTCCCCCATACATTGTACCTGGGTGCATACACGCACCTTTGCATGGTGCAAAATGCCTGCAGAAAAAAAAAATTAGTCTAATTTGCTTGCCCTGCTTTTTCATTCTCTGGGCCTGTTCATCACCTTCCTAGGGGTTTGGAGGAAGCCCCATTTCAAAATCTGTGTTTTGGGTGATTTGTCCCCAGCTGTATTAGCTCTTTGCCCATCAACTGAGTTTAATGCATCATTTTCTTCCAATATTTCTCCTTTTCCTCGTCCCCTTTCTTGTATTTCTCAGTCCCCATATTTACGGCTAACTTCTCCCAGCAAGGAAGGATCTGCCAGTTTTATTAAAGAGCTTCATGCTCTCTTCACTAGATTACTAATGAACATAGTAGCTAAGACCTGACCACAGGACCTTGCAGAAGACCAGGAAATTTGTTGCAAACGTACTACTTGGCTTGCAATCCATTTGTTTTCAATCCACAGCATAGTGTTGGTACCGGGTGACAAGAAGAAGGCCCAGCCACTAACACAGCCGGTTCTGGCTGCACAGATTTTAGTGTTATTAGTAGCAGTAGCTCTGTAAGTCTGAAACGTGAAAATATTTTAATAGACACGTGCGTATGAATGGGTGTGCATAGGTCCAGATGTAGCGGAGGGGCGTCTCTCCACCACCACGTCTACACTCCAGCAATCTTTGAAAAGGTCTTCCAGAACATCTCTTCCGAAAAAAACTTCTTTTGAAAGAACGTGTCCGCCCACACAAAATGGATCAAAAGATCTTTTGATAGATTGCAGCCACACAGCCCCTGCTCTTTTGAAAGAACAGACCAGGGTCAAAAAATTCCAGCACCATGAGGATTGCTATTTCGAAAAAAAGGGCCCTGGAGTATCTATCCCACTTCTTTGTCCAAAAGATCTTTTCAAAAAAACAAGAAGTCCTGTGGCATCTTATAGACTAGCAGATATTTTGGAGCATAAGCTTTTGTGGGCAAAGGCCCCACTTCATCAGATGCATCTGAAGAAGCTGGTTTTTCCCATGAAAGCTTATGCTCCAAAATATCTGTTCGTCTATAAGGTGCCATAGGACTTCTTGTTCTTGAAGATACAGACTAACTCACCTCCCTCTCTGATACTCTTCCTTTTCTGGGAGAAGAAGAGGGGCACTGGAAAAAGTGCCACCTTCTTCTGAATTCCGATCCAAAGAGTGCATTTCGTGTGTGGCTGAGCCATGTGTTCTTTCGGAAAAGGGCTGGATTTTCCGAAATAACTTGCTAGCCTAGGTGCTCGTGTGTGTCCGGCGCTAGTGTGTGTCCAGCACTAGGAAGATGTATATTTCCTATCACACCTCTTGCAGTTATTCACAGAGAAAAAGCCACGAATCACTCTCTGCAACACACACGTGTGTAAATGAATGCCTAGGACAGGTCTCTGCAGAAGGAAAACAAAGGCGACTCAGTCTGAGGACCTTTCGGAGCAGGGCTTTTCCAATTCCCCCCAGCGCTGCTCACAGCCTCTCCTGTTCAACCCGGGCGAAAACAAGCCGGCCTTCTCGGGGGGCCCAAAAGCCGAAGAAAGTTCCTATTGAAAAAGACGTTTCTGGCTCTGTTGCTTTTATGGGCCTGGTGGAACCCTGGAGATTAACAACCAGCAGCAGCAGCCGGGACCCGAGCAACCCCGTGGAAGGTGTGACTTCAAATGCGCTGGTGGATAAAGCGAAAGGAAGCCGGAATGCAGGCCTGTGTGTGAGCTGATTGTTCCCAGAAATCCCTCGACATCTCCCTGCTGTCCCGGAGCCGCTGCCAGCGGGCCGGCGGAGCTCCCAGCTAAGGTGCCGGCGGCGGACTAGAGACGCCCTGTGATACCTTATCAGCCCAATCCCTCGGGTCGTTACAACCGGAAGCGGGGCCCGGGGCCAAGCGCAACCGCGGGCAGGGAGGGAGTCAGCAGCCGGGATGCCTCCGCCCGGGGCCCGAAGCCCTGCACAGCAGCGCTGTCGCCCAGGTAATGTGCGCTCGCTTGAACCCTGCCGGAGCAGGGGCCGCGGGGTGGTATTTGGTGGCCGTGGCTGGCGCGGAGCTGGGCAGGCAGAACCGGGCCCGGCTGCAGGGGAGATGGAAACGTGGCTGGATTCCCCCAGCCAGGACGCCGCGCTCGCCGCTTGCAGGAGCGGGGTCCCGGGAGCCGGGAGTAAGCTCGATGGTGGGGCTGGCCGCTGCGTGGGCCAGTGCTGCAGGTCCTTGGGTAGCCCCCCCCCGCGTCCTCTACAGCTCTGAAGCTGCACCCCATCTCCCCCCCCCCCCCGCCAGGCCAGGAGGAAAGCAGCCTCCCTCCCCGGGCTTCCTCTTCGTGAAACGATTGCATTGCCCAGGCGGGAAGCAGGATAATCGGCCACAGGTGTTTCGATTTAGGGAAACCACTCTCGCAAGTCGGCCGCTTTTCTTTGTAACCCCGGGGTGCCAACCCCCCCCCTCCCATCCCGTGGGTGCTTTGGTGTGTGAAGGAAAATTGATTCTCCGCTTCATACCCGTCAGGGCGCTCGGCCCGCCGGTGTCAGAATAAGCAAAAATAAGAAAAGGGCGAGAAATCCAAAGGTGCTGTTGCAGGAGGTGAATTGAGGAAGCCGGGTGGATGCGGGGTGGTGGGGGGACGGACACCCGCAGCCTTTCAGGGCCTTTCTGCTGCTGGTGATTGAAAGCCAGAGCTCGAGTGGAGCAAGGGGCCCAGGGGAGCGGGGGGAAATGAAGCCCTCGGTGGGAAATTCCAGCCGGCGTGGGAACCTAGCGAGCGTGCGGCGTGTGTCCTGCAGGCTGGAAGCTCCCGGCGCTGCCCGGGCAGGCGTTTGCTGGCAAGGCTGCAAGGAGCAGCCTGCGATCGCTCCGAAGCTCCGGCCTGGTGGGGCAGGGAAAAGGCAGGGCGAAGCAATGGTGCGACGCGCTTGCTAGGGAAGCGGTCCCTTGCCAGCCTCCTCTGGACAGGCTAGCGAGGCCGGATGCCTGGGCCAATCCTCGTACGCTGAGCAGGAGGCTCTGCGAGGGGTGCCATTTGGCCAGACAGCGATCAAATATTCTCGGGGAGGTTTGGACTCTATCTACCGAGTTCCCGTGGCTGCCGAGTGCGTATCACGACATGCACGAGTGTATTATGTGTGTGTGGGGGGGGGAATGGATGCTAATAGTCATACAACCATGGCCCAGGCCTGGGACTCCCAGTTTGCCAATCAATCAATCGGGGGCATCAGGCAGGAACTACGGCTGAGTGCAGATTGCAGAACCGGGCCGTGCTTCGCACAGGTACAAGTCAATAGGAGCAGCTGGGTTGGATATAATATGAAATGTACGCAGCAGATGCGTGGGTGTTTGGAGATTAATTCTCAATAAGAAAACCGATGCTCCCAGGCGGGGCTCCAGGACAAAAATAATAGCAGCCTTCATCTGGGGAAGGGATTGTATTGAGCAGGCTTGTGGCTGTGAATGGAGAAAGGTTCGGATGCACACCCGTGTGTGTGTGTGTGTGTGTGTGTGTGTGTGTGCGCGCGCGCGCGCGCACGGTGTGGCTGGGGAGCCACGCAAGTGCAGTAATTCCACCGGGAGAAGATGAACCGGCTAGTCCCTTGCGTTGCTGTTGAAGTATCTGATGTTCGGGGGGAGCGCGGTGCCGGGTCAAGGCGCTTCCATTCTCTAAAGCCTCTGGCCAAGATTTTCCAAAGCGCCTACGGGGCAAGTCCCCCTTTTCCTTCCCAGCAGGCCTCGCCTTTCGAGGCGTCGGAGTTACTTTAGAAAAATCTGCCCAGTAGCTGAGCCGCAAGGACCCGATCCTGAAAACACAGGGCAGCCGTTTTGACTACCCCTGGGAGCAAGGCCGTGCGCTCCCTGGGGTGGGGGAACACTTCCAGGATCGGGCCCTCCCTTTGCCCGGTTCTTCTTGCCTGAGGTTTCCAAACCCCCAAGCTTAAAACAAAACAAAACCCAACTCCGTTTTTGCAACCGTCGCCGGTCTCCTGGCCCCCCTTCCTCACTGTCCCGAGCTGGGCAGCTCCAGAGAACGCGGAAAAACCGATCGAACAGTCCAGGGATGAAGGAATGAAACCTACACATTTTTCGCTTTGCTTGGAAGTTGGGGGTCAACTCAACTCTTGTGCGTAGGGCACCTTTGTAGCCTTTCCGCGCCCTGCTGGTTTTGAAGCAGCGGCAGGGAAACCAGGAGTCATTGTCTTCAACCTCATTTGGGGAAATAGCCCTGGGAAAACTCTCCAGACACTCAGACCCGCCAGGGATCTGCACGGGGGAAAGGCGCAGTCTTGACTTTCCTGCAAGGGGAGCAAGTGCATTGTAAAAGCTCCGAGACACGGGGGTGTGGGCGGGGGGGGGGGGGGCGTGTGGTTTAGATTATGGAAGTGAAATAAAAGAAAAGGTGAAGCGTTTGCCTTCCGTTAAGTAGAGGGAATTAATTTTCTGGCGCTAGATAGATGTGCGTTTCTGCTGGTGAGACTAAGTAACAGCCTATCCTTAGAAAGACACTGAAATCACTGGGGCAATAAAATGGTGATTTGTTTAGAATACGGCTGTGGCCTGGCTCGCCCATCGATTCTGTAACTGGTCATCAAACCAGGCCGATAGAAATCCCCGTTATGCTTCAGAAACCAGGGGATTCACGTTTATTTCTGCAGCAACCTCCGGGGCGCACGCCCAAACGCGGAGAAACCACTCGGATCAGCTCCAGACCGGAGTGCACCAAGGAGATCTATAACCCCGACTTGCTAAGTGAAGAAATCATTCGTCAAAGTTCCTTCCAGCACGAATTTGTTACAGCGCTCCTCGGATCCCTCCTTGCGATTGCCGTGGAAAGGAAGCCTCCTTCCTCCCCCAGCCCACACTCACTTGTCAGATAAATCTCAGGCTTTCTGCCCTTCTAAAGGATTCCAGGTTTGGCGCGAGGGAGAAGCGAATGTAATTTCCAAAGACGATTTATACAGCCCAAACAATGGGAACCATAACTCGAGATGACTTTCGAACGTTGTCGGGCGGGATCTGGGGGACCACAAACACATTTTTTCCTAACCATACAATATGGAAACTCTTAAAGAGCTGTATCTGCAGACATCTTGCGATGCCTGGTCTTCCTTGTCAGCCAGCGGAGAAAGGCGAAAATATATTAACTGAAGACACAATCTAAAATTACTTATCTGCTTTAAAGATGCTGGCAGAGGTAACTGCCTGAAAGGTTTCCTTCTGCTGGGGCAAATGAGCTGAAATCGGCTCATCGTCTTATAAATATTTTAATTGGAAAGAAAAGAAAATCCTTCACACGGGTGCAGGGAGTCAGAGGCTTGCAAGAAGACGGTGCCGGACTAATCCTATGGCATCTACAAAGACCCGAGCCCGCAAGCGTGTGGACCCGAGAGAAAATACTGTTCACTTGAAGGACTTTACTTGCACGTCCAAGAAATGGTCCCAAGGCAGAGTCCCCTCCCCATTCCCGCACGCCTAGACGGGGGGTGATTGTGTGCGCCTATGTTGTACCCATATTACCCACCATCAGTCGTGTGCCGGGTGGTTGAGTTACACGTGGGCGCCCAAAATTCACCCACGCGCAAACGTGGTTTTCCTTTGCACGCGAATATTCTCCCCCAGGCAGCTTTGGCCAAGCCAACAAGAGCCCAACGAAAAGACCCGCTCGCTTGCAAATTGTCCGTTTGAACGTTGAAGTTGGAAACGCTGGGCGGTGAGGGCGAGCCTGGCCGAGGCCGTTTGGGGCTCTGGCGCATATAGATGAAAAGGAAATCTGTCGGGAACGGGAACAGGTCCTGCCGAGAGGGCCGGGGACCGGGCTCCAGGACCTCCCCCTTCCAGTTCTAGGAGCTACATGCGTCTCCTGGCTAGGGAGATGGCTACCTCCCTATTTAAACAACTTAAGCCGTCTCCAAGTTCTCACGTCAAAACTGATCTTAACCTTCAGCTACTTTCCCTTCTTGAACATCGCCCAGGGCTTGTTCTCGGCCCTTCCCGCAGCAACCAATTTTCAAGGTGGACCTTGCTGGTCTGGCGCCTAGTTCAACTTCAGCAGCTCCCCGGAGCCTCCTGGGAAATTCTTCGCGGAAAGCGGCTGTTTTGCACCCAGAACTAGGCTGGCACTTGGGAAAGGCGCCCGGGGCAAACATTTGTAGAACTGTGTTAAACCCGAAGGATATGGCTGACTCCTGCCTCTTTAGCGATGGGGGCTCAGGCCCAGGCAGGAAGGGTGAGCTCGCAGGTGAAGTGGTTCTGCGCGAGGGGAAGACGCGAGTCAGGCGCTCTGAAATAAAAGTAAAATACAATACAATAAAATAATACGAAAAAGATGGCCCACTCCCGATTTCGTCACGCAGGGGCCGATCCTGAGCCTGTTGAAATCAGTGACAAAGTTCCCCATTGACTTGGGAGGAGCCAGGCGCACGAGTGACCCCAGGGTTTGCGGGGGTGGAGGGGAAGCTGAGGAACAGCCTGAGCCAAAGCCCACCGGAGTGAGTGGGAGTCCCTCCACTGACTTCAGTGGGCTTTGGATCAGGCCCTAAGGCAAGCGTGCCAGAATCGGGCTCTTGCTTTGTCAGCTTTATAACCACCATTTAACTTCTTGCAATGGCCGGGGTGTGCACACACACACACACACACACACACGTACACACACGTACACACACACACGGTCTTCAGTCGCTTTGCATTGAACAAGAGGATTTTATTAGATTCCCTCTTTCCAGCTGCACCGCGCCCGGGGCGACCAGCCCCTGCTCTGGGTCTGACTTGCCCGGTGCTCGGCGCTGTCCTGTCCTCTACCGGCCTCTTCCCGGAGCGCGGCCGCCCGGCCTGCGGCTCAGACTCACTTGCGTAATATTTTCGTTGGGATGGATTCACTCAGCCCCCTGCAGAGCACCGGGTCCCCGCGGGTCGCTGCACACCCGGCCCGGCTCGCAGGCCTGGCCCGGGAGAACCTGCTGGGGAGCTAAAAAAAAACTCCACAACCGCCTTTTGCGCGGGGAAAGCCGAGAGCATCCCACGGACGCGTCGGTCCCCGGGAAGCAGCGCCTGGCACCGTGCAGGGGAGCGCTGGAACGGGGCTGGGAGCCCTCCCCGAGGGAGGGTGTTGGGTCGGAAGGATCGGGCCCAGGTGATTTTTCTTTCCAGAGTTCCCTGCACCATCTCTACCCCCCCGTCGCCGCGCACCCGCGGCCCGCTCCCCGCAGGGGCAATAACCTCTGCGCCCAGCCCCCGTTCATCCCCGCGGCCCCGCCGAGCCTCCCTCCAGGGCGGGTTTTGCCCTCCTGGCTCTAGGGCTGCCGGCCCCTTCCCGCCGCGAGGTCGCACGTGGGCCCGATCCTGCCTTCCGAGCGCACGGGCCCCCTGGCGGTGCGCTCAGCCGGGCGCCCGTTCCACTGGGGCGCGCTGGCAGAGCGCAGAGAAGCAGCGCGTCTTTGCAATCCCCCCGGGGGCGTGGAGAGACCCGCACAGCCCGGCCTCTGCTTCTGCCCCAGCCGCCTGTGGTAGCAGAGCCCAGCTCCCGCCAGGCCCGGCGGGGAGGACCGCTCCGGGCGGGCGCAGGGCGAGCCCTTCCCATTGCGCGTAACTTTATGGTGAGTTTTATCAGGCGCGTACATCGTAAACACGCCGCCGGAGCTGGCTCGTGCTGGCCGCGTTCGGGGCTCTCTCTCCGGGAGATCTGGTGTCTGGAGTGCGCCTCAGCCCGGCCCGGCCCAGCCGAGCCCCGCTGGGGAATGGTTCCCCAGCACGAGTCTCTTCGGCCTCTGGGCTTACGGCCGGGCTCAGCTGTCGGCGGTTCCCCACGGGGAGGGCGCCCGTGTGTGCCAAGCTTCGGGGGACACTGATTTGCAGGGGTCTGGCTGCCGCCAACGGGGAGAAGGAGCCGAAGCTGCCCGTAGTGGGGAGCCTCGGGGCAGAGAAGCCCAAACGCGGGCGTGGGGAGGTTCAGGGGAAATCTGGGGAGCCCTGCCTGGGTCCCTCTCCTTCTCCCTGGCCCTGGGGCTCCCAGGCCGAGCTGCAATGCGTCCTTCATTGCGGTAAGCCGCCTCCCCGGCTCTTTGACCACACCTGCGGCGAGGGTCCCTGCTGGATTTGCATCGAAAGCAACTACACGCGAGTCAAAGGCGCCCCCCTCCACCAGTGGGGCCCCACGAGCGAGCACAGCACGTGACTAACCGCCTCGCGACTTCCGCTCCAATGGACGCGGCTCCGTTCCCACGCTCTTCTCACACGCGCGTCGCCCTTCAATACGCTTTTAGGCGCAAGGAGGGACTGGGTGGTCTGACGGGATTGTACAGCGCCTGGCACAGTAGGGCTGGGTGCTGCATTCAGGCACTGAAGCAACACAAATGACAAGGAAATATTTCACACGCTTAATGTACAACGCCCCCACCAGACCTTCCGCTCAGCCACGCGTGGAAAAACGGCAACCGTCTGCATTGCATTGCTTAAAGCTGCTGGCTGGGTCCCCCTTGCTCTATTTTAGGGGTGCAAATAGGGCAAACTCCGGATTAACGCCGCTGTTCCGGACAGGAAAACTGATCTAGGCCCGTTTGATCCTAAGCAGTTGTAGTAGCATTTCGGTGCCCGCCTTGCGGCTTACTCCGTGCCAGGGCTGGGCTGGAAGACAGGAGAGCTCTCCTGGGGGTGTCTTAACAGGCTACCGCGCTGTGTAGGCCGTAGTGCGTCACAGCACCAGCCGGCCCATGACTCGCTTCTGTCCAGAATAAAACCCTCTTTCCCTCCCCCTGCAACGAAATGCTTCTAACCGACCAACTCATCACACCGCCCGACCGCCTCTTCCGCGGAGCTCCTGTATCTTTGGGCGGGGCCCTTTAAATTTCACCCTCACCCCGGTACACAGCGGGAGAGGTCCAGTGAAATGTTTCCTTGCCCAGGCATTGAGCGGGCCGCGGCTATCAGGCCTACGGTAACAATCAGCGGTGGGGAAAGTTACTCGAGTAAAAGTGCGGCTGCTTTCGCTTCTGGGTACTTGAGTACAATCTAGAGGCGACAAATGTGCGCATGGGGGGGTGTACTTTTACTCAAGTGCTTTGCCAGCGGCTCGCCAGTCACTTGTACTTAAGTATGCCCCTCCCCAGGCAGCTGTACTTTTACTCAAGTAACTTTGGGGGTACTTTTGCCACCTCTGGTAACAACCGTGCTTTTCAGCCCCTCGACTCCGGATCACGGCCGCAGTGTTCCACCCCGGGGGCTGAGGGTGAGAATAACTGACCCGGGATATATCCGCGGGAGGGCGGGATGTGCCCTTGTAGGCGCTAGGAAACGTACGCGAGTGCCGATGGAGGGGGGAAACGGGTTTCTCAGGGTGAAAATTAACATCCCCATGAGCCAGGCCGTGGGTAACAGAAGCAACTGATTTATAAACCCCGCCGGGTGACGGGCTCGGTGGTGAGTCGTTGGCTTCAATCAATCACCCAGGCTGCGTCTACACTTGCATTCTTCTTCCGAAAGAGGCATGCAAGTGTAGACGCAGCCCCGTTGCTTTAGTGGGGTCAATCTCCCACAGGCTCGGAGGACGGGGACACAGATCAGTAAACGCTTTTGTAATCTGTCTGCAGCAGCAGCAGCCCTGGAGACTTTCAATAGAATCGCAAAACTGGAAGGACCTCGGGAGGATAAATGCAATCTCCCCAGCCCAGCTCCTTCCTTTCCCTGTGGGTCAATACCTGGCGTTAAATCCTAGATTTAGCGGCAGGAACCTGCCCGAGCCAGGACGTTGACTCGTCTTAAGGTTTTCCACGTTGCCCCCCGAGCTGTGCCCTGAGATAGTTGGACAGAGACAAGTATCGGAGTTGATCTGACTCCGCTTGCTTTGCTGAGCCGGTCTCTCCAGCAGGGTTAGGCGCAGACACCGCCGCCGGCTCCCGGCCACACCTCGGCAGCCCGGCGCCCTCAGAAATTATTGTCTGTACCCCGGGGACCCGCTTTCTCAACATGTTGCCTGTATTTTTCCCAGAGTGCCATAGATTGGCAACGCTAAACTGTCACTAGCTGCAGGTTGGGGGAGTGTCTGCCGGGCGTGTGGGAGAGAGGGGAGCCCTTGAGCTCACTCCAGAAATCAAACCCGCAATGGACAGGCGTCCTGTGATTAGTTACTTAGTTAGCTGGGGTGGGGGGACAGTTGGTTGTGGTTTTCGTGGGACGGGGTGTTTGTGGTTTGGGAACACAATCCAGCCAACGAGGTGGGCAGTGGCTGTGTCCACACTACAAAAATAACTGGGACGTTGCTTACTTTGAAGTTGAGCCTCTCCACACACAGTAGGGCAGGACTCCGATCCCGGGAAGGGGGTAAGGACTTGGAAGTTGGGCTCCCTCACTTGGAAGGGAAAATGTGCGTGGACTCTCTGCTGGCTACTTCGGTGTAGTGCTTAACCTGGAAGCGAGTTCCGAGTGGAGAGGCTCTCCCGTTTGTCAATTTCCCCGGCTTTCCCCTTTGTCAATTTCCCCGGCTTTCCCGTTTGTCAATTTCCCCGGCTGCCTCTACCTTAGCAAGTTCTTCCCAAAGATCTCCCTGGTGCAACCCCCGCCGTATACACTGAGATCCTGCTTAGTAGCGTCGCTATAAAACCCCACGTCAGTCTCTTTCGAGAGTGCCACTGGCTCTTGCGATTGCACACCCCCCAAAGGCGATCGTAAATAAAGCCGCGCGGCGAGCTGCGGGGAGGGAGGCCACGGGTTTATTTGTCAGCCCTGCTTGGCTCTTCCCCAGTCCATTATCTTACGGCTGCAGCTTGAGGCCCATGATTTCTTCTGCTTCTCTGGCTACGTCTACTCGTGCACGCTACATCGAAATAAGCTATTTCGATGTAGCGTGCACGTGTAGACGTAGCCTACTCTGCGAGCTGTCGGGCTCTGGGGTTCCTCGGGCCCCGGCTCTGGCAGCCGCGCAAGGACGGGGTTAGTACGGGCAGGCAGCGCCGCTCTCCAGCCTAAGCGGATGCAAGGTGGCGTTAGGCAGCCCGCTTGACAGACAGCGGAGCAGGAAGGCCGGGGAGCGGTTCGCGGGTATCCTCTGTTGCCCTTTCCTAAGAACAGCCGGGGCCGGTGCTGGGGACTCTCTGCCTGCCCAGGACAGGAAGTTAAAGCTGCTGGAGGCTAAGAACGGATGGAAAAGGTGGGGCACTGGAGGGGCGGGCTGGTTTGCTGAGCCCCCCGGCGGTACATGTGCCGCGTGTGAGTTACAAATCCTTTGGCAGGATGCAGAATCTGGACACCCGCCCCCCACGCCAGGGAGAGGGGCTGGGAGGGAAGGAGAGACTCTGTCCCCCGAGCGGGCTCGGTAAGAGGTGCTGGGGCCCGGGTTCCTTGTGGCTAATTCTGATTTTATAGGTTGGCTTCCGCCCATATTAATCACAAAGGGTTTTATAGTACTCGGGTGAGAAATCAGAGGTACTGACGGCGAAGGAATTTTCTACCGCAAGAGAAAATTATGGAAAGCGGCGCGGGGTTTGGGCCACGAAAGCGCTTGGGCGTGTGTGTGCGTGTGTGTGTGAGAGTGACTGAGTGAGTGAGAAAGAGCCTTTGCGTGTGTGCGTGTGTGTGAGTGAGTGAGTGAGAGAGAGCCTGTGTGTGTGTGTGAGTGAGTGAGTGAGAGAGCCTTTGTGTGTGTGTGAGTGTGTGTGTGTGAGTGAGTGAGTGAGAGCCTTTGTGTGTGTGAGTGTGTGTGTGAGTGAGTGAGAGAGCCTTTGTGTGTGTGTGTGAGTGAGTGAGTGAGAGCCTTTGTGTGTGTGTGTGTGAGTGAGTGAGAGAGCCTTTGTGTGTGTGTGAGTGTGTGTGTGTGAGTGAGTGAGAGAGCCTTTGTGTGTGTGTGAGTGTGTGTGTGTGAGTGAGTGAGAGAGAGCCTTTGTGTGTGTGTGAGTGAGTGAGTGAGAGAGCCTTTGTGTGTGTGTGAGTGTGTGTGTGTGAGTGAGTGAGTGAGAGCCTTTGTGTGTGTGAGTGTGTGTGTGAGTGAGTGAGAGAGCCTTTGTGTGTGTGTGTGAGTGAGTGAGTGAGAGCCTTTGTGTGTGTGTGTGTGAGTGAGTGAGAGAGCCTTTGTGTGTGTGTGAGTGTGTGTGTGTGAGTGAGTGAGTGAGAGCCTTTGTGTGTGTGAGTGTGTGTGTGAGTGAGTGAGTGAGAGCCTTTGTGTGTGTGTGTGTGTGAGTGAGTGAGAGAGAGCCTTTGCGTGTGTGTGTGTGTGTGAAAGAGAGAGAACGTTTGTGTGTGTTTGTGTGAAAGAGAGAGCCTTTGTGTGTGTGCTTGTGTGTGTGTGAGAGCACGCGGCAGCCTTTCCCAGCAGTGTCAGGGGAGGTGAAGCTTGGCACGGAAGCTCTTAGGATATTATCAGGGAATGAGAAACTGAGGGGACGGCAAAGTCATGCCCCAGAAGGAGATTTGCAAGGAAGCTCAGCGCCAATAAACACAGCCCGCCCCCCGCGCCTCTCGTCTTGTTCTCCTCCGCCAGCCCAGCCCAGCCCGCGGGCCGCCTGTCCGACCGCTGAGCAAACCAGAGACCACAAGCAGTGCAGGAAAAGCCCGGGCCCAACCTCTGTTCCGCCTCTTGGTTCAGGGCTAGTGTCCTGCCCCCCCTCCCCTCCTTCCCTCCAGGGAGCAGCGCCCTGTCTTCTCTCTGCTCCCAGTCCAAGCGTTTCGCCCTTCCAAATGGCCCCATGTTGGTTGCACTATTTTCCGGGGGTAAGAGACTGTCGACAAAGGGGGGAGGCGGCGGTTCCACAGGTGGAACCACTTTCACGCTGTTTTCTTCTGCCGGCCGAGGCGAATATGCAAATGATTGGCCATTTGCTTTTCCGAGACCTCCTAGTTTCATACTGCTGCCAGCAGTTGGGGTCACTTTGGGTGGGTCTACACTACATAGTTTTGTCGACATAAGGGGCATCAACACTACAGTGTTTGTCGACAGAAGGGGCCTTCTGTCCACATAACCCAGGGACCATTTGCACACTTAAAGCATTCTCTCAAGAGAACGCTGCATTTTCCTCAACAGTATTATCCCTCAAAAATTTGAGTCATAACAATGTCTGGCCAGAATACTGTCGACAATAGTGCAGTGTAGACACTTCTGTTGGCAGCGAGGGCTTCTGGTTGCCGGGCAGCCCTCTTTGCAGAGCTGCCATTCTTTTTTCTGGCACCAGAGGGCAGTGCAGCCTGGCAATTCTCTATCGACAGAGAAAGTTGTGTGTAGATGCAGTTTGTTGACAGATATCAGAGCAGTAGCCATGTTTGTTGGCAGAGGTTCTACTGAGATCTCCCTATCGACAGTTACTGCTGTCGACAGATGCTTCTAGGGCAGCCATACCCTGTGACCATAGGCGTCGATTGCACAGCAAGCAATGCAAGCAGCTATTCCAACAGAACTACCCTTCCCCCTCCCCATGATGTCCCAAACCCACCTTTAATAGGACACTGCTTCCACGAGTGTTACAGGCTCTGCTCCTGCCCAAAGGCAATGTCACTTCCCCCACAGTCCTGGGCGAGATGTCCCATGCATGAGAAGCTATGGCAGGGTGGGCAGCTGGGATGGCCCTTTCCAACTTGGCTGAGTCCAGCTGAAAAGCAACAGGATTTGTGCCCCTTCTGAGGGAAACTCCACCCCTGGCACCTGAAAAAGCCCTCAGTACCTCATCCTGACTCATGAGTTGCAGAGATGGAGGGCCAGCATCCAGCCTCTGACCACCACTCCAGCAAGCCTGACCAGGTGTCAAGCCACCTGGGTGCCCTTGTCTAGCATCCAACTCTTGGCAATCTCCGTCATGCTCTTCCTGTGCATACAACCCTCTGACAAATAGAGCCCAAAGGCGTCAGCCCAAGAAACTCTCCAGCCTGGTTATTTATTCTCATGGTCTTGGTTTGGGATGCGACACACCTTCTTCTGATTAGGCATGGAAGGGCAGCTCCTGACTGTGACTCATTACCGTACTCCCTGACGACCTCCCGTTGAAATCAATGGGGCTACTCACTAGCACGACATTAAGCAGCACGAGGAAGGGCGGAAGAATCTGGTCCAAGGATATTGCATTAAGACCTCTCCAGTGCTTACTTAAATAAAGCAGCTTTTCATACAGCCCCTAATGCAGCAGAATCTGGTCCATGACTGGGAGGTCTCAGGTACCAGCACAATACAAATGTGTGGCCTTGTAGTAGACTACTGGCCTGAGAGCGGCCTTCAGTTCCCTCCTCTGCCAGACAGTGATTGTGCAAGGGTCCAAACTGTGGGTCACTGATTCCACCGAGAGATTATTTGAAGGACACCTCCCCCAGTCATTCATGTCACAGGAACCACACTGCTGGTGACATCCCTCTAGCAACTGAAACAATGGTTTGAATGGAAACACAGAAAAATATGTTGTGCAGCTTTAGCTTCCTGTACCGTGTGATTTAGCAAGTGGACTCAAGGAAGAAAGCCCTCTAGATGACTAGCTCATTAGCTGGTCAATAAATCCTTCATGAGTCATCACTGATCCAAAGACCGTAGTCTGAGAAACCGCATTATTTGGTCATAGAATCCGAGGGCTGGAAGAGACCTCAGGAGGTCATCTAGTCCAGCTCCCTGCTTCAAGCAGGATCAACCCCCACTAAGTCATCCCAGCCAGGACCTTGTCAAGCTGGGACTTAGAAACCTCTAGGGATGGAGAATCCACCACCTCTCTAGGCAATGCATTCCACTGCTTCACCACCTTCCTGGTGAAGTAGTTTTTGCTAATCTCCAACCTACACCTTTCCCTCTGTAACTTCAGACAATTGCTCCTTGTTCTGCTGTCTGACACCATTGAGAACAGTTTCGCACCATCCTCTTCAGAGCTCCCCTTCAGGAGGTTGAAGGCTGCTATTAAATCACCCCTCAGTCTTCTCTTCTGTAAACTAAACAAGCCCAAATCCCTCAGCCACTCCTCACAGGTCGTGTGCTCCAGCCCCTTTGTCATTTTTGTTGCCCTCTGCTGAACCTGCTCCAGCACATCCACATCCTTTCTATACCAGGGGGCCCAAAACTGGACACGATATTCCAGATATGGCCTCACCAGTAGTCATGGGCTTCTTGTTCTCATGGGAGGTTATTAGTCCAACCTTACCTCAGGGTGCAAGATGTTGGGATTGGCTCTGCTGAACTGCTTAATGAGAGCTACAGCAAATCCCTAGGGTTCCCAAATGGCTGAATATGTGCATTGTTGCAACAAAAACAGCTGTTTTTAGATTTCTGAAAAAAACTGAAGCAAGCTTTCTTTCCAGTAACCTTGTTCACATGCGGCTCATTTTGACACCACTTGGAGTCAAAGAGTGGCTTCATTGGACATTGGATCAGTTCCTGGAACATTTGCACGCTGAAGCAGACACAAAAGGGCAGGAAGACAGTCAAAGAGGATGTATTTAAAGCATCCAGCTCGCATCCATTGAAGCGTGGAAAGAGATAATAATATGCTCTCAAAATGAGCATGACTGAAATATTTTTAGGCAGGCACGTGGTCATTCTTTGAGCATCTAATGCCCAAACACCATGGCCACTTTGTGTTTTTTCATCTAACTGCGTCCACCAGACATCTCAGCTCCCCTCAGTGAAACAGTTAGAAACTCTGTGAATAGCTCTTTCTCTCCCGCTTGCTCCACAGCAGCACTGACTGGTTCAACAGTCACTTACTGTTGCTTTATAGAGTAGTGACCTTACTCCTTGTTTCTTGCCACTCCACTATATTAAGGGTCGTTAAAAATTAAGCCCTTTTAGTCTTCCATGTAAGCAATTCTGGTAGCTGCCACAGGGGTGATATGTGCTCACAAATGGACAAGGAGCTGATTCAGACAACCACGAATGGAAGAGGGGTGTGTGTCTGTATGATCATGAATGGGACAGGAAGTGAGACAGGTTTAAAACTCAAAAAAGGAAGTTCTTTTTCACCCAGGGCACAATCAACCTGTGGAACTCCTCACCAGAGGAGGCTGTGAACACTAGGACTGTAAGGGAGTTCAAAGAAGAGCTAGATAAATTCATGGAGGTTAGGTCCATAAAAGGCTACTAGCCCGGGGGGTAGGAATGGTGTCCCTGGCCTCTGGTTGTCAGAGGCTGGAGTTGGATGGCAGGAGACAAGCTGCTTAATCACTGTCTTCGATCCACCCCTCTTCGGGGCACTTGGCACTGGCCACTATTGACGGACGGCATGCTGGCCTAGAAGGACCTTTGGTATGACTCAGTAACAGCCATTCTTATGTTCTTATGGCGTGGACAGTAGTGGATGGGCAAAGGAGATGGTCCATGAGACAGTCTCTGTGCTGTATTATAGAAAAGCCTACTAATCCCTGGTTTAAAAGAGTTTAAACTAGATGAGTGTTTTGATTTTAATTGATAGTTTGCCATCAGAAAGGCATATGGAATGGTGGATTTGTGGGTGCTGGAAAATCAGCACTGGCTCTTGAAGCAAAATTTCCATTTTCTCCCACATGGAGATAGCAGAGCAGAAAGGGGCTGCTAATTGAGTGAAAATAGTTCAGTTGTATGAAGGCTACTCTGACATTGAACAATCACATATTCAATGCAAAGAAGGTCATTACACTAAAATTTGGAATAAATCAGAAGTGTGGGTAGAAGGTGTACCTCAAATATCATGTGAAATTGATCACCGTTAAGATGAAATTCTGAAGAAAGGAGGTTGTGAATTTCTGCCAGCTCGAGTAAAGATGGTAAATTGTGTAGCACACATACAGCACAAAGCAACAACCTTCTAAATTCCTTGACTGCCCTAAGAGCTACAAGGATTGCAACTTTATTACTGCTTCCTACTTTTACAGTTAGTAGAGAAACAATGATCCTTCCTGGAAAAGGGCAGATTTTAGTTACTGGGATCCAATATGGAAAACACACACTTTTGGAAACAGTCAGCACACAAGACTCTAACACCTTATACCAGAGGCTGTTTTTATTTTCCTCTGCTTCAAGGGATATAGGTCATCTGACAGGATCATCTGGGCATTTCTCACTTAATCAGTTCCCTGCTGTTGCAGGGGCCTCACACTTTGGTGGTAGTGTGGTCTCTCCTATTCTTATAAGACAGACAAGCAGTCCTGCAGCACCTTAAACACTAACAGTATTGTGTATTAGGTGATGAGCTTTCCTGGGACAGACCCACTTCTAGTATTCTCCACATCTGAAGAATTGGGTCCCTCCCATAAAAGCTCATCACCTAATAAATAAACAATCGTGTTATCTTTAATGTGCTACAGAACTTCTTTTTTTGATTTGTGAAGATACAGACTAATACAGCTACCTCTCTGAGACTATTCCTCCTGTTCTAAAGGCCTGGTCTACGCCAGAGAACAAAGTCCATCCCAGAGGCGCAATTCTAGCTATGCCCTTAGCATAGCTAGAATAGACCTATCAGAGTCAATTTTGTTCCCTGGTGTAGATTGGGGCTCTTTGAGCTCCCAATGGCATCCCTCGCTCCATGGGATAGCATGGAGTACCAGGGTCTATGACTGAGCCCAGAGAGATGGATTTTGCCATCTTCACCGATGGGACAAAACTGAACTCTTGAGGATCGATCGTTGAGTACCAAACGTACAGTAGGTATAGATGTACGCCATTTGCGTACCTAAAATCGATTTTGCAGCTGTCGACATTGGTCTCTGTCTTCACTGCAGAATGTTGATGAGCGCGTTCCTCCTGCTGACATTCCTTAATCCTTGCGGGTCGCCAGGAGTTCTAGGTTCGACTATGATCCTGGAATGTGCTGTTTTGTGCGGCGCACCAGAAGATGGAACCTAAGTATTCAATCTTCTGTGGCTTGTGTAGACCTAGCCTGAATCTTCTGTAATACTTGGTCTAATTCTAGCTGCTGGATTTGGTATGGGGGTGGATAGATGGTGCTTAGCAACCTGTGATGGACAAGAGGTCAGGCCAGAAGGTCTGGAGGGCCCATGTTCAGGCTTTCAAATTTATAACTATACATCGGCCATCAGAAGAATTAACTCAAGCCAGGCTGTTAGAAGACCTGCTGCCAGTTATAAGGCCTGCCCCTCTCACTCTGTTTTATGCACTGAGGCTGACACCTGCATTATTCCAAGTGCAACTTCCCAATACAAGGGAGATTTTTTTTGTTCACTCATCTCAAGTTACACTTGCAAAGACAAAGACAAAGCTGCATTTTGATCATCTACCAACAGGGGCCACTTTTGTCACAACTGTAAATATTTATAGGTTGAAGGTCTCTTAACACCAGACCTGGTGTTACAACAAATTCTTGGCTCCGTGCAAAGGAAACAGTTGTCACTGCATTGTTTTCTTTTGCGAATGATGCTTCTTTCCTGGGTGAAACAGGTATCTAAGGCAGAGTAATCTGTTTTCTGCAGGATATAGACAAGACATGGACACCTGGGAAAGGCCATGGTGGGTCATGTCACTTTTAGCCAATGAGGGCTTTGTCCACCTTAACAACTCATGATTTTGATCTCTGTTTTATATTACGTAAACAGAGGGACTTTATACTGGGGCACTGGATTTGTTCAGGCAGCATTTCCAGCCCCTTAGCCTCCAAAGCCAGTAGTCAAAGGTAAGTACAGTTAAACTGAAACAGAGGACCAAGTGGCAGCATAGCATAGGCTGAAATATCTGGAACAAAGTAAGAAGAAGGGTTTTTTTGAAGACAGGGTTTACTTTCAAAAAAGCCCCATCTACATAACTCTTTTTCTTCTGAAAGAATCTCTTCTGAAAATATATTACGCAAATGAAGCACAAGATATGTAAATCAGTGCCTCATTTGCACTTTAGATTTCCCTCATTTTCATTCTTCCTTCAGAAGAGGAATACAAGTGTAGACATGGCCAAGAAAGAAAGCAAGAAAATTCACAACTGGGGCAAAGTCTAATAGATGCTATAAACTCACACTATCCCAGGCTGATGTAACCACATCTTACACCAACCAATCACCCAGTATACCAAAAAACACTTAAAAAAAAAAAAGCCTTTCCACCACTCACACCACAGTAGTAACCATGGGGGTGGGGAGGGAGTTTTGCAAGTCTTTCATCCCTGAGACACCTGCTGAGGACTTTAAAGCAGAGTCTGAGACCATGCATTCCCAGTACATATACAGGACCCGCATCCTAAGACATGAAACCAGGGCAAAACTAAAAGTCACCTTGATCCCTGTCCTGGTGCGCCAGGGGCCGCTACTGGCTTCACACTGTCCACGGGCACCTCTTAACGGTTTCACCTCTTGAACTCTCCACTGCCTTCACTTAGATTGCTCCAGAGGGCTACCTTGGACTTCGGAAAATACACCAACTAACTATGTGCATTTAAAGATGTCTCAGTACCTCTAAAGCCCAGATCCACGCTGCTATTTAGGAACTGAATTTCCACTGTTTCCAATGGGAGTTAGGTTTCTAAATAGCTCTGGTGATTTGGCCCTGCATATCCAAGTCATAGGTGAACTTGGTAACAGGCAGTTTGGAAGGTTTAGTGAAAAGTCCCTGCATAAAGAGCTTTCCCCATTGTTTGTATGTCATTTACCACTAATGCTGCATGCTAAATTTGCATTGGCCGCTTCATAGACTCATAGAACCCTAGAACAGGAAGGGACCTGGAGAGGTCATCAAGTCCAGTCTCCTGCACTCAGGACAGGACCAAGCACCATCTAGATCATCCCTGATAAATATTTATCTAACCTGCTCTTAAGTATCTCCCTCCGATACTTGACTCCAATGATAGAGACTCTACAGCTTCCACAGGCAATTTATTCCAGTGCCTGATCACCCTGGCAGTTAGGAAGTTTTCCTCTTGTCCAGCCACAAGGGCCCTTGCTGCAATTTAAGACTATTGCCGCTTGTCCTATCCTCAGAGGTTAAGAAGAATAGTTTTCTCCCTTTTCCTCCTAACACCCCTTTAGGTACTTAAAGGCTGGTCTCATGCCCTCTCTGTCTTCTCTTTTCCCAATTAAAGAAACCCAGTTCTGTCAATTATCCCTCATGGGTCAAGTTTTCTAGACCTTTCATCATTTTTGTTGCTCTTCTCTGGATCTTTCTTGAAATGTGTTGCCCAGAACTAGACACAATATTCCAGCAGAGACCTAATCAGTGCAGAGCGGAGCAGGATTACTTCTCCTTTCTTGCTCACAACTCTCCTGTTAGTGCAGCCCAGAATCATGTTTGCTTTTGATTGATTGATTGATTGATTGATTGCAATGGTGTCGCACTGTTGACTCACATGAAGCTTGTGGTTAACTCTGACCCCTAGGTCCCTTTCTGCAGTACTACTTCCTGGACAGTCATTTCCCAGTTTGTCTGTGTGAAACAGATTCTTCTTTCCTAAATGGAGAACTTTTCATTTGTCTGTATTGACCCTCCTCCTATTTAACTCAGACCATTTCTCTAGTTTGTCCAGAAAATTCTGAATTCTGACCCTATCCTCCAAAGCACTTGCAACCCCTCCCAGCTGGGTATCATCTGCAAACTTACTAAGCGTACTCTCTATGCCAATATCAAAGTGTTGAAGGAGATATTGAACAGAACTGGTCTCACAACCGATCCAATGGAACCCCACTTGTTATGCCCTTCCAGCATGACTGTGAATCCGGGCTTCTTAGCTCTGACATTTCCTATAGTTCAGATCAGAGTGTCTCCTATGAAAAGGGCTTGTGCAAATCTCAACCACTATGGATTTTCCACTTCAAGTTAAAGAATAATTTGCTCTTAGGACAAATGTACTTGTGTTTCCTGCAGTCTCCATCCCATTTTTCTCCTTTCTTTCCCTATTCCCTTTGATTTGATTTTTTTCACAGAGTGCAGTTATGGTGGCATGTGCCTGAGCTGTAATGTAAGCATACGGGTGACCAGAACAGGACAGTATAGGCTCCACCAATAAGAATTCATAAAGTAAGATGAGTGATTGTTGTCACAGCTAGATCATAATATGACTATTGGTCTTGTCATCTGTAGTCTGGGGGACAGAGAGAGAATGACTGATCAAGAGAGGTTAAACTGTTATTAAATATTAATAGAATTTGTGATAGATAGAGAGATAGATTAAGGAACCTGTACAGCTAGTAACTTCCAAGTTGTAGGCCTATACCAATGTGTAGTACAAGACAGTTCCTTTCCCAAAGAGTTTACACTCTGAACACACAAGGCAGAAAAAGAAGTGTTATTATTCCCATTTCACAGACAGGGAATGAAGACAGCCAAATTCCATGCCTTTTCCAGAGTTACAAAGGGATTCCAGGATAAGAGAAAGGAGCTAAATCTAAATCACCTGTGATTTAGTTGATTGCTTTAGCTATACAACGCACCTTTGGCCTCTCAGCAGGCTCCCCGCCCCGCACTCTATATCTGGAGGGACCTCAAGAGCTGAGGAGGTCATCCACTCTCTAATGCCCATTCAGCCTTTGGCCTTTGTGCTGAAATTCCCAGCCGGCCTGGGAATTGCTGCTGGCTCTGAAGGCGGGGGGCGGGGGGGGGCGGGGGGGGGCAGTGAAGACAGTTGTGCAGTAGGGACTGCACAGAGACCATGCACCTACTGCCAGGTAGGATACCCAACAGCATTGCCAACAGAACCTAAGGGAGTTAGGGTCCCAGATCCCATTGAAACTGAGCTGAGCACCTAACTCCTGTAGGTTCCAGCCTCACCTGCTAATATCCTGCCCCGTGGAACTGCACAGAGAGAGTGATTTACCATAGCTCCCTGAGACACAAGGTGGGGTGGTAACCCCTTTTATTAGACCTGCCGGTTCTCCAGCATTAACCGACTGTATCCACCCAGTGTGCAGCGGCAGTCAAAAAAGCAAACAGGAGGTTAGGAATAATTTTAAAAGGGATAGAGAGTAAGATGGAGGCTATCTTGTTTCCCTTATATAAAACCATGAGATGCCCACAACGGCAGTGTCTACACTTGCATTCCTCTTTCCAAAGAGGCATGCAAATGAGGCATAAATTTGCATACTCAATACTTCATTTGCATATTCTTATTTCAAAAGAGCGTCTTTTGAAAGAAGAAAATCAGTGGGGTGCGTCAACACTTGCATTCCTCTTTCAAAAGAGGTATACTAATGAGGTAAATTGAAAATGCAAATGAGGTATAAATTTGCATATTTGGCACCTCAAATATTTGGGAGAAAGGGGCCTGTGGAAGGAGGACCTCCTTCAGGATGCTCCCCTGGGGCTGCTCTTCTACACAGCATTTTGGAGTCCGGAAGAATGGTCTTCCAGAGTCCAAATCATGTGACGGTATGCTAATGAGGCACAGGGAATTTGCATCTGCGCCTCATTAGCATCTTTTGCTGCCTGTATTAGCACGCCACTTCCGAAAGAACGGGCCTGTGTAGAAACGGCCCTTTTGAAAGAAGCTATTTTGAAACAAGAATATGCAAATGAGCTGTCGGTATGCAAAGTTGTACCTCATTTGCATTTCCGATCCACCTCATTTGCATATCTCTTTTGAAAGAGGAATGCAAGTGTAGACACAGCCATCTTGAATACTGAGTACAGATGTGGTCTCCTCATCTCAGAAAAGATCTATTGGCATTAGAAGAGGGTCAGAAAAGGGAAACTAAAAAGCTTAGGGGTTTGGAACGGCTCCCATATGAAGAGAGGTTGAAAAGACTGGGACTTTTGGGCTTAGAAAAGAGGCGTCAAAGGGGGATATGACAGCGGTATCTAAAATTATGAGTGCTGTGGAGAAAGTGAACAAGGACAGATTATTTACTGGTTCCCATAATGTCAGACCTAGAGGACACCAAATGAGATGAATGGGCAACAGGTTTCAAACAAATAAAGGAAGTTCTTCTTCACTTGGGGCACAGGCAACCTGTGGAACTCCTCGCCACAGGAGGCTCGGACTAGAACAGGGTTTTAAAAAGACCCAGATATATTCATGGAGGCTTGGTCCATTAATGGCTATTAGCCAGGATGGGTAAGGAAGGGTGTCCCTGGCCTCTGTCAGAAGCTAGAGATGGATGGCAGGACAAAGATCGATTGATCTTTACCTGTTGGGTTCCCTCCTTCTGGGGCAGCTGGCAGTGGCCACTGTCTGTAGACAGGAGACTGGGCTGGATGGACCTTTGGTCTGTGTCAGTGTGGCTGTTCTTGTGTAACAGGAGGGCTGAGCATTAGTCTACTAAACCCCAGGACCGGGAGTTCAATCCTTGAAGGGGCCATTTAGGGATGTGGGGCAAATGGGGGTGAAGGTAGGAGGGTGATTGTTCCTGCCACGAGGGCAGCGGACTGGACTCCATGACCTCCCGAGATCCCTTCAAGCTCTGTGCGATGTGTGTCTGTCTCCAGGTGTTCTCATAACTGGCTGAGCGGGGAACAAAGGAGACGGAAGATGGGTGGGATCCCCCCGGCCCTCAATTGCACTTGGCCCTCGCTATTAATTCGCCTCTGGGGGAGCAAGAGGGGAAGGGACAACGGGCTTGACGGCACCTTTGCGGAGTGCCGGGCTCCGCCGGGCGACACTGGCTTTGCCCTGGAGCTACTACTGGCAAAAGCAGCAATTGGGAGCCTCGGGGCGGGCCCGGGGACGGTGTGTGGCAGAAGGAGCCGGACGTGTTGCCTGCGGAAGGGGGAAGCGGGATCGTTGCTGTGACGGGCTACAAATCCGGCCAAAGGGCCCGGCCCCGCCCCGCTCTTGGGGGTCACTGACATGGAAGAGCCGGTCAATTCCCGCCCGATCAGGATCAGCCCCGTGGGGGAGAGCGGCAGCCCGGCGTTTGATTCCGCACGGGGTCAGGTTCGGGCCCCTCGCCTTTCCTGCAGGAGCTGTCCCAAGTAGCGAGGCCACTGATACTCCTGGGGGCGGGGGGGTTGAGTAGGATCGGGCCCCTGCGCGGCGCGTTGAGTAGGATCGGGCCCCTCCCTGGCACCTGCAGCAGGTTCCTCCCCCCAGCGCTCGCTCGGGGCTCGCCTTGTGCTCCCCGGGGCAGGTGGCAGTCGGGGCGCGCTGGCTAACGCGGCTCCCTGGCGAGCGAGGGGTCCTGCCAGTCCTGCATCGGGCGGGGAGCGTTTGCGCGGGCGCGTAACTTTGCGCGGGCGCCCGGCCTTCGGGCACGTCTGGACTGGCGAGGCGGCTCCCGTTGGGCTCAGAGGACCGGTCCCTCCGAGGGCTGTAGGGCCAGACGGCCCCGCCCCATGCAGCCTGGAAAGGGGCCCGGCGCTGCAGCCTCGGCCCGGGAAGTCGGGCCAGATCGGACCATGGGCTGCAAGGCCGGGACCCTCTACCCCCCTTTCCTTTTCTCGGGGCGGCGGGGGGCGAGAGGGCGGACCAAGCGGTGCACCTCTTCCCAGCCGCCCCGCCCTCCGGCCGGCCACGCCGCAGCTCGCCCTGCGCGGAGCGCGCAGCCCAGGAGACGAGCCGGGCGGAGCTAGTTCCCTCTCTTCGCCAAGTGAGGCCAAGGGGCCCTGGAGAGATCGAGGGAACCCACACGCGGCTCCCTCCCTTCCCAGCCGCCTGCGCTTCCTGGGCCAATGGGAACCAGAAACGCCTCTTTGTTTCCACGCGTTTGGAGACACCCGAATCGCTCCTGAAGGAGCCCCAAGAGCAGCGGGTGCTCGGGCGGGAGATGCCACCCGGCTCCCGTGAAATCCCGGGGAGACCCGCCCCCCCACGTTGCTGGAACCAGGCTGCTGCGCCCCGCTTGGCAGCGGGGCCCGATCCGGAGTCCCTGCCCATCCAACGGGGCTCGGTGGGAGCCGGCTGGGGCCTTTACTAGCCAGCTGGCCTCCCTCGGCAGGACAAGGACGCCCAGGCGGATACTGGCTCGAGTGAGAGAAACCAGAACTACCGTTTTCCTCTCTGCCCATCCCCCGTCAACACCCACCTACCCAGCCCGAGGCCGCAGAATCGGCCCCAAAACACACCCTGCCCGGTGCCAGGCAGCCGTGCGCGGCCCAGTGTAACCCTAAACCGAAGAGACCCGCGACTGGAAATTCATTGCTAAGCTTATCACCAGCCTGGGAGTGCCCAGGGCCGCGAGAAATGGGGCCAGCTTGGCCCAAGCAGGAGCCTCAATGACGCCTGTACGCCGGACTCTTTGAATGGCTTTGAGTCGTGCGCCCGCTGCACCTAGGGGCCCGTTAATCCCACTGGAAAAATAAAAGGGGGCTCGGGGAGGGGTTGCCCAGCTCCCTTCGGGGGGGTTCACGCGCAGCTGGACACCAGCTCGGAGCTTAAGAAAATGGGACCAGAGGTGAGCCCAGGAGGAGTTCACTTTGCTTCCACACTAGGGAGGGGAGAGACAGGCGACCCCCGTGCAAAGCGCCGGGACGTGGGTCCACCACCCCACCTTGCCGGCCACATGCCCAGGTCTGTAATCTCCTGCACACTCTCGAAGCCCTTGTGCGCAGAACCTCTCTGCTTGCTGGGTGTGTTGGCGAGGTGTGGGTCGTGTGTCTGCATGGGTGTGTGCTTGCGGATGTGCCTTTGGTTGTGGGCGCATCCCTGAGTGCCGGAGGCGCATGCTGTCCGCACGCACAAAGGCGACCTCTACAGCGGAAGCAGCTGTCTGCAGAAGTTACTGTCTGAAGAGATGTTCCGACAAAACTTCCGTCTACATCCTGTCGACACATTATAGCAGATCCATCTTTTGCTCTGGTCTGTGGCCAAACGGGCCCTGGAAGTGTCTACAGCTTCTGCTGACAAAACACATTTTGTGTGCAGACAGGCCGCGAGTATTGTCTCCAAAATCCCAGTTTTGTCTGCAAAACTCTCCGGTGTAGATGTGCCTTAGTTTGTCTGTAAAACTCGGCACTTTCACTGGCAGCATTCTGCCTCTGGGCCATGCGGCATAAGGCTGCTGTCCACAGATTCTGCCCACAAAAAAGCTTTGTGGACGCTGTGCAGGGCCTTATCTCCAGGGACAGGGCATCCAGAACAATGGCTTTTGTCCAGAGGAGCTGAGCAGTCCAGCTGCTGTGTAGACAGAGCCCAGTGCTCTTCAGCTGGCTTGTTTTTTTAATTTGGAGGGGGGCTGCACTCTGTCGATAGAAGCTTTATCTGGAAAGCTCTTCCGACTGTGACTTCTGTTGACAGAGTGCTGTCATGAACCCCAGCCAGAAGGAAGTAAAGCCACAGCAATTCCCCAAGGAGGAAAAGTTTCCTTTAGCGGTCGAATACCAAACTCATAAAAGTTAAACAAGTGACCTTCCCACCAAGGGCCCACCTTGGGAGTCAACCTTTGGTATCTTCTTCCTTCCCTGGTATGTCTGGCCTTGCCTATGTCACACCGGAGCTGCTTGTCGACATGGTTAAAGCAAACGAAATCACTCCCTGGAAAGATGGCACTTTTACCTTCCACCCTCCAAACCTCTGACCTCCTTTACCGGGCTCGGGCTTTTCATTACACTTCCCCAGGTTTGGCGACATCTGTTGAGTGCAGAGGGCTGGATGAATCTGCTACTGGTAGGAGACATAATATGTACCCCAGAGAGCAAGCTCTCAGGTCAGATCAGTGAGCAGAGCTGGCCCATTATTGTGTGGAGTAAGGCGGGTTCCTGGGACAACAATAGGGAACTTTTGATTGGGGAGCAAATGTCGAAAGAAGAAGCTTGGCCAAAGTCTTCACCGACAGCATCAGATCCGGATCTAATCCATGGAGCTGGCTAGAGTTAGCACCGCTACAGCTGCGGAAACACGCGTCAGCCAAGACTTGCCACTTTCCTGTTGGTTAGGAAAACGCACCCCGGTTTTGCCTGGCACTTCCCTCCCCTCCCAGCCCCTCCGTGGGCCCCCAGTTTCAATAATCTCTCCCTTCCTCCCAGCAAACCTATTTCCCATGGCGATGCTGCGCATGGGAGCCGGCGAAGGAGAGGCTCTGGGGGCGAGAGGCATTTGAGCGGTGGGAATAGACACGGTAAAGGAAACAATCTGGTCTCTCTTCCGAAAAAACACCGGGCCGGAGGAGTGGTGGGGGGGTGACCAGAAAGAACTCCAAGAAATAACATTACCCCGAACCCTGGCCCCTGAGCTAAACCATACGCGCCTTTTAACTGCCGCTATTAGGATTTCTTCTCGTTATTATTATTTTAGTGCCCCAAAAGGCCATAAACGAATTTAAAAGACTGCGTGAGCATATAATTTAATGTGGTTGGCACCATTAAAGAGTACGGGAGGGCAACGGAGGCAGTACGGGGCAACCCAGAGCATAGGGGAAAGGCCGCAGCGTCTCGTGCCTCCCGGCTGGGAGAAAGAACAGTGTCGACATAAGGGAGCCTGGCTGCGGAAGGGGAGGGGGCAGCCCAGTGGAGCCTGACAATAGCGTCTGAGGGGGCTCGGAGCGGCAAGTGACCGGTTCGGGGAGGTTGGTGCGGTTCGGCCAAGCCAGGTCAGGCGGGTTTGTCAGCCTAGAAAAATGCCGCTTTCCCTTAGCGGGCGCTGCTCGGCCACGCAGCTGCGAGGTGAGGCGGGACGCGAGGGCAGGGCTGTACGTGCGCGGGGGAGTTGCGGGCTGGAGCTGAGACCCAGGGGGTTGGGAATGCGGGCGAGGCGGTTCCCCCGAGCTGGACGTTTCGGGGCTTCCCCCACCCCACAGCTCGCCCTGCTGGTGCCGCGTGCGTTGCGGTGCGGTGCGGGTGGTGCTGCGCCCGACGCTCTCCGCCTTCCCCGGGGGGCTTGACAGCGCGGGGCAGCCCCGCCGGGCCCTGTCCCGTGGCCACGCAGCGGGCTGGGCATCCATCGGCTGGACCAGGAGATGCGTTCTCTCGGCAACTGCCATGGCTGCAGCCATTCAGTGCGTGGCGTGTGAACGCGCCCACGCGTGCGGCTGACACATTCATGCGCGCGTGTGCCCGTGCGTATACACACCCGCGCGTACGAGGCGTGCGCACACCTACGGGGATACTTGTGCATAAAAGTGGGCTTTTGTATACCCGGATACGTGTATGTAACTTCTGTGTGTGTGTGTGTGTGTGTGCTCCGTAGATCTAGATATATAGATGTGTGTGTATGTGTCTGCCTGTATGTATCCGCGTGTGTGTGTGAGCAGATACATATATATACACACACACACACGAGCACATTTAGCTACATAGAGGCACACACAGGTATACACAGATATATATCTCCATATTCTGGAGAATATATATATATACATATTCTCTCTCTCTCTCTCTCTCTTTCACACACACACACACTTCCAGATGCATACAGGCAGACACACATATCTCCACATATATATATATATGCTCCTTGCATATATGTGTGTATGTGCGTGTGCTATATATATATATATACACGCACACACGCACATTTAGCTACATACAGGCAGACACGCGTATACACAGATATATATCTCTGTATTCTGAATATTCTCCAGAATATGGATGTATATATTCTGCAGAATATGGAGATATACATATATATATGGAGACACACGTATGTGGAGATATGTGTGTGCCTGTATGATGCATCCGGACGTGTGTGTGTAAGAGAGAGGGAGAGAGAGGGACTATCTATATATATTCTCCAGAATACGGAGATATATATCTGTGTATATGTGTGTCTGCCTGTATGTAGCTATATACAGAATACATATATATATATATATATACACACACACAGAGAATATATATATATACACACACACAGAATATATATATATATACTGTATGTAGCTATACACAGAATATATATATATGTATATATATATATATATATTCTGCAGAATATGGAGATATATATCTGTGTATACGTGTCTGCCTGTATGTATCTAAATGTGCTCGTGTGTATATATATATATAGCACATGCACACACACACACACACATATGCAAGGAGCATATACCTATAGATCTAATATGTGTCGATATGTACCTGCCTGCTTATATGGACCTAGACGTGTGCGTGGTACATTTTCTTGTAACCATGCATCTCACTCACCCCCGACGCGTTCGTGGGTCTCTACATATACACCTCTGTATGTAGCGAGACACGCGCAGCTACATACATTTGTCTGCATGTGCGCCTCTGCAGAAATGTTCCCCCTTCCCACCTCTCACCGGGGCTCACTAACGTTCCCCGCGCGCGGCTGGGCAATGCGCTTTCGCCCCTTCCTCTGAACGACTCCCGGGTGACAGGCGAGCCGCAGGGAAGCCACCGCCGAGGTGTTCTAGGCTGCCCGCGTTGCCAGTGCCCCCAGGGTAACTCCAAGCAAGGAGGAGAACGCTCCAGTCCCGGCAGGACCCCCGCCAGGGAAATGCAGGCCGATGGACCAGCCCCCCTGTAAACACCCGACTAGCGCTGAGCACAGCAGATTTGCATGTCTGTGAGTCGGGGGGCGATGCAATAGTCCGCTCCGGGAACGGGACTCCCCGGGGCACCTGGCAGAGCCGTTGCTTGCTGAGGAGAGGGGGCTGCAAAGCCTGAATCGAGCTGGTCTTGCAGAGCCTGAGGTGCGCTGCTGAAGCGCCTGTCCGATGCCGGAGGCGGCCCTCCAGGTACGGAACGCCCAGCTCCAGGTAAGAGCCTCCTCCCGCAGGCTGCGGGAGCGCGGGTTCGAAACCTGCCGCAGGACGGGGCTCTCCTGCAGCGCGCCCCTGGCCCGCGGGAAGCTCTCTCCCGCCCTCAAAGAGGACCCGAGGAGCTCCTGGGTTTAGGCTCCCCCTAGGCGGGGGCCGAGTCCCTCAGCGAGCGAACAACTCAGTGCCGGCGTTTACCCCGTGGGAATCGGGCCCCTGGCCTGCCGAGAGGTCGGAGCGACCTCAAGGCACAGGCGGGCAACGCGCCTTTTGCTTGAAAACACCCAGCGAGAGAGGGACGTGACCTCCGGGAATCCCGGGCACCTAGGGGGTGTCGGCCCGCCTGGCCGGCCTGTCGGCTTCGCTGGTACCTTTTGCACAGTTATGCTGGAGGGACTTGGAAATTCTTTTCCAAATATAGCGCAGGGAGGAGAGAGCCTGTTCCCCTCCGCCCCCTCGCCCGGCTTGTCCTGCACAAGTACAACCCGCCAGCTCCCAAGCCGGGCGAGGCAAGAGGGAGCTCGGCAACTCAGAACAGTTCAAACAAACGCCGCGGCGCTCCTGGCTCCAACGAGCTCCGACTGCGAGCTCGCCTCTGCGAGTGGATGGCCTCGGATTGCCGTCTCCCGTACCCCTAGCTCCAGCCCGCGGGCTCAGGACTCCGCACGCGCGCCCCGGGAGCAGGGAAAGCCGTCCCTAGCTGGGAACAGTTCTGGGGAGAAAGAGGGGCTCAGGTTCCCGCGTGCTGCGCAATATGAATTCAAATGCAAGCGGGAGAAAAGTTGGGTCAAACGTCCTTGCGGCAGCGAAGAAGAAAAGTCATTCCAGGCCACTGGCGGCCAGGGAGTTTGTAATCACGCAAACCTAGATGGGATTTGAGATTAAATTATTTACCCACGCGCTCGAGCTAGCTAGAATGCGCTCTGGTTGGGGTAGAATAAACCCCTTTGCGCGGGGTTCGAACCGATGGCTTTTACCTCCCTGAAATCGGTTACCTCAAGGGTGCTGAAGGTCAGAGATAAGTTGCAGAGAGAAGCGGGTGAAAAAAATCGAGGTCTGAAGGTTTTAAATTTGTAGCTTTTTACGTAGAAAGCGGGAGCAAAAAATGACCCAGAAATCGAGGGCAGGGCGTTTCGGACATGGAGCATTTCCTTTATACATCGTGCGCTTCTGTATTTGTAGTTTTCGTTCCCTGTCTTTGCACTGCGAAGAGGTTTTCTATACGTATTGGATCGAATAGACCCCAGACGAGGGCGAGGGTACTTAATTTACCTCCGATAGTATTTACATAATTTCTTATTCTAACTCTTGAACAGCAAATGAGTCCAGAAAAAGTTCTAAGGGAAAGTATTACTAGAAACAGTAGAGGAAGCAGACAACTGTCTGGGTATTCATTCATGCAAATAAAGGGGGGAAAGAAAGCGGGAAAGAGGCTCCTTTTGTCGCTAACTCCAGATATTTCATAAGCAATGTTAGATAGGAAGGTGGAATTAGCTGCAGCCCAATGTACAAATTCACTAGTTCATGTATTTTACTTGTATCCGCAAGAACGTCGCTGCCTCTCCTTTTAAAAAATAGGATCTGTTCGATAGAACGGAAAATATACTTCTGAATGAGATCATGAAACCAGCCGTTGCCGACAGAGGAGAAAACCCATGTGGTTTCCGACATGTTCTTTTCCTTTCTGACCTCCTTTCATTTGCACCCAAGCAGCCAGCAAAACTCAAGCACCATGTTTTATACTTGCCAGGCAATTAACAATGCGCAGAGCTGCAAACTGACAGCTAAGCTTGCAGACTTCCCTGCCTTTGGCTTTCCAAATTGCAGCCTCCTTTCGGCTTTTCACCGTGAAACTGGGGGAGCAAATGTCAGGGAGGGGTCGGCGCTGCAACCGGCTCTTTCTGGGGTAGCGGATTCGCTTTTTTAAAATGCATTTTTCATTATAAAATTCTTACCCTGTATTATTTCCCCATTAGTTTTTATAGGAAGATCAAGGGCAGGGCTTTTTTAAAAGAGCTCTTCGGGTTAAACGTCTGAAAAGTTTGCAGCGCGACTGGTGCATTTAAAACAAATATTTGATTGCCTCCACTAGCGGGGGTGGGGAATTGATTCTCGATTTCTCTTTTATGTTGGGTCTGGTTTCTAGTGATTAAATTTCTCTCTTATGTGGACTGGACCTATGGACAACTGATTAATAACATGCCACTTGGCGCCAACACAGAGGCTTCAATGAGGTCCGAGGCCTTTAATCCGCAAGATGCTCAGGAGAACAGAAAGAAACAGAGCAGGACAAAACCAAAGCAACCTACCCTAGCCGGCTGCTCTCTGGCTCTTCGGATTTTTTTTTTTCATCTCTCCAGTATTTCCTGCTAAACTCGTAAACTTTATTTGATTTACAGCTATTTCATGAACCTGCTTAAACTAACATGTGCTCCGGCTTGTCCAAGGGAACCGTAAAAACAATCTGGGATCCAAACGAGAGCCTTTTTAATGCGTTCTTAATGACAGCCGTCCGCATTGTCTTGGAAATTCGCTCCCTCCGCCCCTGGCAGGCTAAGAGCGTGGCTTCTGCAGGCAGGCAGAGGAGGGTTGAGTGTTTCAAGGTCACGATCCGGTTGTACCTACCGGAGGGTTATGGGGGAAAGTTTGGGAGGCGTTAGGTTTCCAGGCGGAGAATTGTTAATTCTTCGAAGTTTATCGCGCGCTTAGCAAAAGGGACGCGCAAAGCCTCTATATGCGCACAAAGCTACACGTACGGAAATACACAAAATACTCGCGCACACACAAACCAGGCCCAAACACCCACGCACAATGAGATGGACGGGAGGGTGAAGGTCTTATTGCAATACAGCTGCCTCGTGATCTAATTGTCTTCGAGGTGCTTAGAATTGAGTTCTTCTCCAGCCCCCCAAACTGAGTGTGCTTAACAAAATGAGTGGCTATGCCCACGGGTACCTGCGAAAGCAACAAAACCCTGGGGACTCCGGGGAGATGTGGCTGCTGAACTGGCTTTGCTCCTTCAGAGTATTTTCCAAAGCGGATTCTAGTCCGAAACACCTCTCCCGGCCAGGGAAGCGCAACGCGCTTCGGGTAAGGAAGGGGCGCGGATTTTCCGAAGGAGAGGTTTGTTTGTTTTATAACTGGAACCTTCTTTTTTTTAAAGTCATCTATTAAACCTTGGAGGGGAAATCGGTCCTTCCACGGGGAAATCAGAGGCCAAATGAGCATGGGATGCGCGCTCTTAGCAAAAGGGTAGAGATCTAACAAAGATGCTTATGTTGAGAGAGCCGTCAAATGTCTGAGCCACTCACGCATTTTCTAGGGAAAGAAGTGTTGCCTAAATGCCATTGAAACTTTGGATACGCGAATCACATATAATATATGCGTTCCGCACATGTAAGATTTTATGTGTACATGTATATGCTTAACTTGTTTGTGCTGAAAGAAAGAAAGAAAGAAAGAAAAAAGTGAGAGTGAGAAGAAAGAAAGAAAGTGAGAGTGGGAAAGAAAGAAAGAAAGAGAGAAAGGAAGTGAGAGTGGGAAAGAAAGAAAGAATGAAAGGAAGGAAGGAAGGAAGGAAGTGAAAGTGGGAAAGAAAGAGAAAGAAAGAAAGTGAGAGTGGGAAAGAAAGAAAGAAAGAAAAAGAAAGCAAGAAAGAAAGGAAGGAAGGAAGGAAGTGAGAGTGGGAAAGAAAGAAAGAAAGAAAAAGAAAGCAAGAAAGAAAGGAAGGAAGGAAGGGAGAGTGGGAAAGAAAGAAAGCTGTTTTCCCCAGATGACAAAGTTGTTTGAATGACCTTCACGTGTTCGCCTCCCTCTCTAAGTACTTGTCGTTCAGAAATCGCTGTACCGCAAATGGTATTAAGAGCCGCTCCTGACTCGTGCTATGGAAAGGGGGAAAGAAAACTCAGGTGTCAGTAAAGCCGCGTTTTTCAGCGCCCGAGTCCGAGCACAGTAGATCGGTTCCCTGTCGCCTTGCGCCAGAGATCAGCTCAGAAAAAGGCCCAGGGCAAGGAAGACGCCCCCTTGCCCTCTGCGCTCTCTCGCCAGGCCGGGACTGATGGGCCTTATCGTGTTTTACTTTCTTCTTTAGGCCAGGACAAAGCCCTGATTGACACTGGGTTTGGCCCTGCAAATTAGCGTTGCTATTCTGGCCCCAATAACGTGCGTTGTATCCCGCTGTGGCGTTAGGAATTGACTCCGGGGTAATGGGAAAGGCGGATCCAAGCAGATAAACCCAAAGGGGCAGCCCTGGTGTAAATGCAGGGGCGGCAGAGGCGTACCCCAGGCTTCCCCTCCCTTGTGCCTACCACTAAGTTAAGCGCGCCAGGAGGACTCTGCCCGGGCAAGGCTCCTTTCTGGCTTCTAAGCAGCCCTTTAATACCATTTAAAGTCTGCCTTGCGCTCGGGTCTATTTCATTTCCGGGGGCGGGGAGGCTTCCTTGAGACCCAGGGAAGAGATCGATCTCCGAGCCGTGCTCGGCGCTGTACACCGCAGCCAGCTCCGAACCACTGCATCTTTCCTCCTCCCGCCCAGCCGCGCCCGAGAGTTGCTGGCAAAGGAGCGTAACAGCGGGGTGCTCTGTCCTATCCGCGGGTCTCTGAGCGACCCGCCGTCCAGAGACGGCGGGCAGGAGAAAGCAGAAGGGCTCTCGCTGGGGTCCGTTCCCCCGTTGTAGCCCCGTCTTCTCATGTGGGCAGGACGGATGACAGCGCGTGTAATTTAACGCCGCTGGTCACGTCGACCACTGGGGCAGTTTGCTCGTAGATTTGGGAGCCTGGGCTAAGCCGGTCTCCGGCTCGCTCTGACGCATCAGTGGCCGTCTCATATTCAAGTTATTGGCACACCAGCCACCTCACCGACGAGCCTTGTGAAAGATAAAAACATGCCGCGCCCCTGGCCCTCCTGAGAGGTCTGCAAAAGGAGTGACTGACTCGTCTAGCGTGCGCCTGCTAAACCTCAGCGTATTTGGCGTTTTGTCCCTATGCCAAACCTTGAGCTCGCGCGGGGAATTAATAGGATGCGGGGTGGGAGGTTGTTTTGATTTTTTGATTTTTTAATTAGCAAAGGGGGAGGAGAAGAAAGCGCCCTCGGAACCGCAAAACTTCTCAACCAACAGGCCGGCCACCTGTAATCTAAAAACGGTCCACCCGGGCGAGCGCCATCCCAGAAGGCTCGCCCCGGAGCAATCGTGTTACACCCCAGTGCAAAACGGGATTTTTGTAGTGGAAAGACTGACGCAGCTTGGACCAGGGTGGGCGTATTTGACACAGCCATAACTCTGACAATCTTTAAATTAATACCTTAAATCCCCGGAATAATCCCCAACATTTTAGGAAAGAGGGAATTTCTTTAAATACCCAAGAAACTTCTTAAAAAGACATATTTCCCCCGAGGTATAAAGGGATGGCTATTGTAGGCAACCTGAAAGCAAGAAAGAGCATGAAAGCAAGAAAGCAAGAGCATGAAAGAAAGAAAGAAAGAAAGGAAGGAAGGAAGAAAGAAAGAAAAGTTAGTTAGTTAGTTTACTGCGCTGACGTTTCCGAGAGAGGAAACGTTCCACAGACGTTTGCAGAGAACGTGCCAAGCTGCAGAGAGGTGTTCATGTCTTGATACAAGCCCCTTCGCTCCTCTATTTCGTGCAGATGCTCCTCTGGTTCCTAAAACGTCCCTCTCTCCCTCTGCAATGCACCCCTGACCCCAAAGGGCTCCCAGGGACCCGCTACTTGTTCTTGGCATCTCCAGCCACCGCCAGATACCCGCTTTGCGCCCTCTCGCCCGAGGAACCATTTGGCTCAGCCAGGAGCGGGTGCCACGGCCGCAATCTAAAGCTGTCAGGAGGGGCGGCAAGGCTGCGTCTAGCTACAGGGAAACCCTCCAGCCTGCAGGCCCTGTCATCTCCACCCCGCCAGCCTGAAGCCTGAAGCCAACGGGTGTTACTGCTGGACTGGAGAAGACAAGGTTCGAGCTCCTGCGAAGAAAGCGACTGTCACAACACCAGCCCCCGATGTAGCTCCCTCTGAATGCCACCACCCCTGTGCCTGCCTGCGCGCAACGGGCGAGTTCCTGCCTCTCTCGGGGTGCAGGCAGCCGCGCACCGAGGAGGGGCAAACAGACGACCTAGAGAACCAGAACCAACAAGCCCCGCTAGGCGGACAGAGCTCTAGACGTCCGCAGGGCGGTGCGCGCGTGGGAACAGCCGCCCGCCCCTTGGGTCTCCCCTGGCTCCGCGCTCTACCCCTGGTTCACGTCGTTTGCAAACTCCAAAGGGAAAACGACCCAAACCCCTCCAACCTGTTCGGCTTGGCTCGAAGGGGACCCCAGGGCGCCCATTGCCAAGGCTGGGAACGGAGCTGATGGTTTTCCTGCACCAACAGGACTTTTAAAAGCCGTTCCAGCCGCTGCTCCCCCTCTGGCTACTGCGGCTGGGGCGGGGTGAGGGGCTCAGGAGCAGCCCCACGCGTGGACGGACGTTTGTTTCGATTATAACTCGAGGCCCTTCGAGCTGTGGGTCAGAATTGCAGGTGAGCCCCCAAGTGGCAAATGCACCCGCCGAGCTGCCAGCCCGGCGCAGCCTGGAGAGAAGCGCGGCCGACTGCACGGCCCAACGCTTCCCTGGAGACCGCTGTTAATAGCCCCTGATGGGCTCGCCGTGAAGAGGGGACTGAATCCACCCGGGGAATACGACCCTGGTTGCTGATTATTAACTCGCTCGAGGAGGGCTGGGTAGGGGGTTGCTGGGGCTTGGAACAGGCAATGGGCAGGCTGGGTGCAGCTGTGGGGGTGCCCCCCCAAGGCGGGGACTGCATGGGTTTATAAGCGGCGCCCCCTGCAATAAGGAAGGGGGGGCCCTGCTCTGGGTTGTCTGGTTGGGCTTGGAATGCAGCACGCGGCCTCGCTGCTCCAGTGTGGTTCCCTGGATGGAAACGGGGAGGGGGAACAAACGCCACCACCCGAAAAAGCCAGGTCACTTCACGACTCAGGGAACCCGCAGGGCGCAGAACCCAGGAAACAAAAGCTGCGAGGCTCCCGGGGCCTCTGCTGCTGCGGTGGCTTACCTTGAGGTCCCCAGCTCCTGCAGCAACTTCTTGCTGTGTACCTAGGGGGGGTCCTGAGGGAGTCCAGCGCACTGCCTCTCCTCTGGGCTCCTCTTCCCCTCTCTCTGTCGAAGGACACAAGGTTTTAGCATCTTTCGGGAAAGCTTTGTGCCCCGGAGAGAGCCAGGGGGCATGCAGCAAAAACTGCGGCCGCTGCTCAGACTGGCTGGAGGCGCGCTGGCGATCGATTTGCAGCGGCTGGCTGGGATTTGAGAGGAGGAGGAGGGGGTTTTTCGGGTCAGTTTCTTTGGGCAAGAAACCGCCTCGCTTATTTATTATTATTATTATTATTATTATTATTAATTAATTAATTAATTAATTAATCGTGGCAGATGACCTTTTGCCGAAGCACACCCGAATCTCTGCCAATAACCAGCTTGTCCTCCGCCACTGCCCAGCGCCCCGGCTTTCAGGGGCGCCCCAACATCCCTTGGACACGTTTTCCTCTGAATCCCACTTGCAGTTTAAAAATCAAAGCACGCGGCGCCGCGCCAGTGCCATGGGCTCGGGCTAGCGGAGCCTGCTGCGCCCCAGGCTTTGACAGGCATCTCCCCTTTCCCTGGCAAAAGAGCATCACCCTGGGGTTCTCCAGTCCTCCGCCTTTGGAGGCGCGGAGCGCGGTTGCCGGGCTGCGTTCTCCCCCAGGCTGGCTGGGTTTTGCGCCGCACCGAGCGGTTCCTTGGCGGAGGGGGGACCCTCGCTGAGAGGGCTTTCCAGGGAAAGGAGAATACAAATTAACCTTCCATTACTGCTGCAGTCAACCATGGCAGAAGGGGCCAGTTGCGTGGTGATGACGTCTCCGAGTCCTATAGGTGCAAGGGCTGGTGAGATAGAAGCTATCGCCTTGAACTCTCTTTATTTTATTGGAGTATGGCTGGTAATAAACAGTAATATTTAATTTGTCTGAGACCACAAATCGGCTTCTCGCTGGAAGGCTCCCTCGCCTTGATCTATACAGCCCCGTAGCGCCTGGACTCGAGGTCCTTTCTCCAAATTATTCCCCCACCACCACCACCACCACCCCACCTGCAGAAGGGAATAAACTCCATTTCTGTGCGTCTTTTGGCAAGTTTGCTTCACGGCCCTTGAACGCGCTACTTTGGAGCTGGAGAGGTGAGTGCTTCCTTTACGCTATCAGAGCCTAGAGGCAGACGCGTTGTCTGGTGTGTGTTTGTCGGGTCTCCGGTTGTGGAGTATCTCCCTTTGCCTTTCTCGCCAGGCGCGCTAGTCGGCTGCGGGGTGCAACTCTGTAACTTCCTATTTGGAATCTCACATTGCGCTCGCGGAATTCCGCCTCTGCTTCCCGCTGGTGGGAGCAGCGGTGTAATTCCGGGCTTGTAGGAAGAAGCGAATCCTTACAGGAACGACAAGAGATTGCCTCCAAGTTGCTTACCTGGAAACTTGCGTTCAGAAGGCACTGGGGAGAGACAGCGAGGCAGCAATGCCACCCTCCTTCCCGAGCAGCAACTTGGATTTGAGCTAATGAATTTTACAGGAGAAACAGCAGGCGCGTCCGTGCTAAGGCCAAAGAACTGGCTTGATTTACTCTGACATTTGCAATATTCGCCCTCCCCACTTCTTCTGCATTGCGCGGCGTAGAATTTTCCTTTTAAAATAATAAGAAAATAATAGCTTGCAATGCCCGTCTCTAATTTGTTGGCTGTAACTGTAGCTTCAGCGACGCACATTTTTAAAAGCAGTTACAACTTTTGCCGATTCTTTTCCAGTTGCGGTTAAACTGCAGGGTGCATGAAGCGTGTTAAGCAGACGCCAAACTCTGCACGCACGCACACACACACTGGGGAACACACGCACGCGCGCACACACACAAATCTTTTGCACAACGCTTTTCTTATCCGCATTTCAGTTCAAACTTTCATAGGAATCCAGAATCGATTTTTCAGCTTCCTTGAGAAGAAAGAAAGCAAGACGCTGGGCAGAGCAGATCCAAGCCATGCCATTTATTCCAAGTCTTATCAAAAATACAACCCCCAGCCTGGTTCTCTTCAGGCTGCAGAATGCGACAGGGTGGTTGTTTACCCTGCTTTGACCTATTCAACTTTACCCTCAAAATAATACATTAAAAGGAGCCAGCGCGAGAGAAGGAAGATGCGGCTGAAAATACATCCCCGCTTCTCAACTGACGGCTTGATTATTTGAATACAGCAGAGCCCCTGAGCTTTTGTATATACTCGCATTTCGCAGAGGGAAGGCTGGGGCATTCCAGCTCGCCGTGCGGAGGTGGCGTGTGTGTGTGTGTGTGTGTGTGTGTGTTTTGCAAAAGAGCTTTGCTTTTTGTGCAGCAACAACACAACCGGCTGGGCACCCCCTTCCTTTTTGTGTTCACCCCCTTTTCTTTGGAGGAGGTTGTGTAACGAGGCGCCTCGCTTCGCTCCTGGCTCTGGGCATCCCTTTAATCCCGGCTGGCTTGTGCCAAGGAGTCCCGTTTTCCTTCGGCCCAGGCCCCGAAGAGAACAAGGCAACATTTTGTCCAGAGCTGGTCTGACCCACGTACCTATGAATCAGGGGGTGTCTGGGGGAGGCAGCGCTGGGGGGTGGGAAGAGGTGGGGGTAAGGCTCGTGTTAGGGAAGCCAGCGGGTTCTTTGGGGGGTGCTGCAGCTTGGAATTTGCTCTGGGCTGGGAAAGAGGGATGGAAGACGGGGGCGGGGGGAAGCAGCCTGGGGGAGGGGGTGACTGGTGCTTTTCATGGGTGTCTTTGTGCCTTGTTCTTGTTTGTCTGCCAGAAAAAGAGGCTGGGGCGGGGGAAAGGGCTGTTGAGAGAGAGCGAGACACCGGGAGCAGCACCGAGCTGGTTGGACGGAAGATCCCAGCGCTAGGCGAGCTGAGCTCAGCCCTACCCCACGCCACCCCTCTCCTGGGTGCGCCTGGCTCTGCTCTCCAGGGAGCGGGGACCAGCCGGGATCACCAACCTGCCGGGGGGAGGCAGCTCTTGCCGCCCAGCGACCGCCCCCGCTGGCTCCCTCTCTCGCCCTCCTTAGGAGGGGCTGGCTGGGGAGGGGAGACCCCGAGCAGGCCGAGGAGAGAGGCTTCCCCTCGGCCTCCCGAGCCGCTCTGGTGCGCCTGCCAGCCTGGACGCGCCTGGCGCGGGCGAGCTCTCTCCTTCCAGGCGGGGTTTAGCGGGAATGCGGGGCTGGAGGCACATAAAGCCCAGGACACGGCCCGGACGCCTGACGCCACTGTAACGCCCGCGGCAAAGGGGGCGAAGGGAGGCGATGCGCTGATAGCCCGGACTTCCAAGGCGCAAGGTAACGGCTGTTCCCTGGCCCGCTGTGGCCCTCGCTGGCTGGCTGTCCGTGGGGGGCGGGAAGTGCTGGCCGGGGTCATGGCTTCCAGGCCGTTCTCTTCCCCGCGGAACGCCCGGGCCGGGGGCTGAGATCGGCCGGCAGGTGCCCCCCCCGGGAACCCCCTTTGGTGCCCCCCGGGCGGCACTGGGGCGAAGGAGGGAGCCGAGAGACACGGCTCCGCGCTGGGAGAGGCGCGAAGGGCTGCGGCTGGCGGCCATCCAGAGAGCCGGGCCTGCGGCGGTCCGGCCCAGTGCCCCCCGGGGCGCCCCTCGCCGGGGCTGCGGGAGACGGGCCCGATCGCAAACGGGGCTGAGTCGCTGCGTCCCCACCCCACCCCCGCGCCCTTGCTGAGCTCGGTTTAAACCCGCCGGCGCTGGGCCTCGCCCGCTGGAGACGCGCTGCTCCGCCACAGCCCCCGCCGGCCCTTGGCCGGGTGCTCCCGGCTTCCCCCGTGGGGGCTGAATGGCCGCTACAGGCGCGGGACAAAGGCTGCGAGCAGCGGGCCAACCAGCCGGGGTCCAGGCCGCGTCTTGCTCACGCAGCTCGGCTGCAGGGACCCCTGGTCCCCCGTCTTCGCCCTCCAGCCGCCTTCTCCAACCCATCTGCCTGGCAGGCTGCGGCAAAGTAGAGTCCGCGGGCGGGTGTTTTGCGGCTGCGGGGGGCGGGGGGGGGGCTCCTTTTCTAGGCTGAATCTTGCAGCTAGAAATGGCCTGGGCCCCTCATTCCCATGTTATGTGAATCCAGCTCTTCGCCGGCGAGAACCGATGCAAAGGCCTCGCGTTGTGGGTGTCTGTTGAGAGGAGAATCCAAGCACCACCCGTTCATATTTTAAGCGAGCCCTTTGCCGCTGGGGAAGGGCAGCGCAGTTATTTTATTCTGCTTCAGACTTGGTCCCTTCTCCACGTGACGCGCCTTGGAAGCCGCAGCGGAGACGGTCTTTTAAATATGCAAAACTAGCTGAGCTGAAGTCGATGCGCTGCATATTTTAAAAAGGACAACAAATAATTTAGTGGCTTTTATCTCGCAGGCCCGCCTGCAGGACCCTTGACAAAGCCAAAGCCTTTGAAATTCGGTCTTTACTGTTAGGAGCGGATGGAAGTGTTTGCTCTCAGTGCAACAGCGTTTCTCAGCTTTTGTATATCTGCTGTAATATTGGACCCTGGATGCGTTTCGAGGCGAGTACAACCGCCACATTTCATGCAGGAAATGATACCGCGGCTTGATTTGATTTCTTTACTCTTCGCTTGTAATACGGTCGCAATATCGCAGGGGCCAGAATAGCTATCAAAGGCGATTTCACGCGTTGCCAGCACCTGCAAGGGAAAGCCGCTGTCACGTAAGAAATGTGCATTGCTTCGCGTTTGGCATTTGCAAGCCAGCTTGGTTTTTTTCCTGACAAATGTGGTTATATAATTTGCTTCACGTGGCCCGCGAGGGCCAGGACCTCGTTGAAGGAATTCTCTTCTCTCAAGGAATCATTTTCAGTAATATCATCCGTAGGCGACTCCATCAAGCGGGCTCTCTTACAAGAACAGAAGTCAAGGGGCTCAGTCGTCCGCTGGGCAGGCTTGTATATTTTCTTTAAAAAGTGTAATTTGTGAAGCGCCATTAATTTCAAGCCAGTGCTTCCCCTCTTCCCCGAAAATCCTGTCTCTTATCGTTATTGGCCTTTCCAGATAGCTGGGAATGCAGCTAAACTCTATCTATCTATCTATCTATCGACATATACAGTATACACATCTATGTGTACATGTACATTACATCTATATACAGTGTATATATCTATATCTCTATATTTATATTTACATAGGCAGTATCTATCTAGCTGCCTAATACACAGCCATATCTATATCCATATACAGTATTCACAGCTATGTGTATATGTACAGTACATATATATACAGAGTATATATCTATATCTCTATTTATATTTATATATGCAGTATCTATCTATCTATCTGTCTAATATACAGCCATATCTATATCCATATACAGTATATACATCTATATCTATATGCACAGTATATACATATACAGAATCTATCCATCTAGTATATACAGCTATATCTATATCCATGGACAGTATATACATCTATATATGCCATATATAGCTATATCTATATGTACAGTATATACATATACAGTATCTATGTATCTATCTATGTATCTATGTGTCTGAGAAGCAGAGAGAGAAACATTAATAAAAAATCTCTCCCGGCGCACGGCTCTGATGATTTATAAAAAATTGACTCGCTCCTGCGGACTGGAATAACAAACCGAGCTTTCTATCCCCCCCCCCCCAGTTAAAGGGTCCCATCTTTTCCTCTCCAGCAGCAGCTGCCAGAGGGCGCGTTGGGGAGAAGGTTGTCGATCTCCGGGGCTCTCTCTAGACATTTTCTTAAATGCCGGCTGTGACTTCTGTGGCCCTTATCTCCTCTCCTTGCTGTGCGCCTGCAGTGGGAGAGTCAGCGGAGGAGGCTTGTAACATGGCGGATGCTGAGGAAGGCTTTGGGCTCCCCGGGACGCCAGCTGATGCGGAGTCCAAGGAGCTGCAGTCGGAAAGCAAAGCAGACAGCCAGCTCGGGGCCGGCAGCAAGCCGCCTTCGCCCCCCCAGGCAGCCTTCACCCAGCAGGTAAGCAGCCGAAGAGAGCCCCGCGCTGCTTGCATTGTCTTTGCCCGGGCTGGGGGCGGCTGCAGCGCCCGTGAGATGGGGGTCGGGATCCCGGGCGGCAGCGAGGGGGGGATTCCGGGCGCACGGGGTCAAGTCCTGTGCAGGACCACGGGGGTCGGACCCCACCAGCGGGCAGGGCCGGGACACCAGGCCCGGAGGAGCATTGCACGCCCGTCCCCAGCTCCACGCGCGCCCCAACGCGCACACAAAGGCGCACGCACGGCCGCAGCAGCGCGCGGGCGGACACCCACCCGGAGGAGGGTGGCACGCACCGAGCCCATCCATCGCCCCCACGCCGGCCTGCGGAGGTGTCTCCCTGGCTTCGCTCGGAGACGGGCGAAGCAGCGCGCTCCCCCCGCGGCGCTCGGTGCAGTGAGCAGTGAGCCCGCTGAGATGCAAGCGGGCCCGGAGGCCGGCGGGGCGGTTAACGGGCCGCTTTGGCCTTGGAACCGAGCGCCCCCGAGCAAAGCCGTGGCTCGCGTGGCCGAGCACGGCCCACGGCTGGTCTCGGAGCGGCGAGGGTGAAACAGCCCCGGAGGTGCCGCGCAGGGTTTTCCTGAGCGCGGATCCGAAGCGAAGATGGCCCTTCCTGCCCGTGCAAGCAGCACAAAGGGGCTGGCGGGGCAGCCTGGGCGGAGGCAGACGGGGACACGTTTCGATACAGCCCCGGGATTTCCTCCCGGGTCCATCGGCAAAAGGGAAAGGGGCAGCGCGGGAGGTGGAAAATACAGCGGAGGGGGGGGGACGGTTCCCAGCACAAATCCATCCTTATCCGGTGCTCGCGTGTGTTTGTGTGCGTGAGAGAGAGAAAGTGTGTGTGTGGGAGAGGGAGAATGTGTGTGCGTGTGTGAGAGGGAGTGTGGGGGTGTTTGTGTGTGTCTGTGTGTGTGAGAGAGAATGGGTGTTTGTGTGTGAGAGAAGGAGAATGTGTGTGCGTGTGTGACAGTGTGTGAGGGAGTGTATAGGTGTTTGTGTGTGAGAGAGAATGTGTGTGAGAGAAGGTGTGTATGTGTGTGAGAGAGGGAGAATGTGTGTGTATGTGTGTGTGAGAGAGAATATGTGTGTGGGACAATATCTGCGTGTGTGTGTGTGGGAGAATGTGTGTGTATGTGTGTGTGTGTGTGAGAGAGAGAGAGAGAGAGGTGGATTTGTATTAAAACTAACGAGATGCCCCGAGATTATCCTTTCCTTTGGTCCGCGTTATCTATAAACAAACCGCTTTTAATTCCCCGAGGAGGGCCCGCAGCTTTGCAGGCCCGGTCTGCTTTGCCTGGTGTAATGCTGTGGGAGGGGAGGGAGGAGTCAAGGCGCGCGGGCCCGGGAGCCGCTCTATTGTCCGTTTTGTATTGTGCTCGCATTTCCGTGGCGACCTAGGCACACCTAGCGATCCCCGCGCGCTGGGGCCAAGCACGGCCTGCGCCGGGCTGGGGTGGCGGCCTGTTTGCACCAGCAAAGGCTCTGGGCGACGGGCGTGCGCGGAGCGGCCTCTGCTTTGCGGACGCTGCTTTTCCTCGCGTCCTTGGGTGTTTGCTTGCTTGCCTCGCCTCTGCCCACGAGCGTTTCTCCCGCGGGGAACCCACGCCTTGTCTCGCCCCGAGAGCCGCTTCCAGCTAGGCTCGCTTGACCTCGGGCCTGTTCTCCGCAGGCCCATATGAAAAGGCTGCAAACTCCTCCAAAGCAGAAATCCGGCTCCGAGCTCCCCGCGCTTCGCTACGGCCTCTTTGAATTTTTTTTTCCTGGAGATCTCCCTTCCATGAATCATTCCCTCGCGCTGCTCTGGGACCTCCAGTCTTTGACTGTCAAGTCTGTATAGAAAGCAGAAACGCTCGGGGCCGACATGCCAGAGTGCAATCTCTCTTCTGGGTCTCCTCTCGGGTGTTACCCGCGCTGGGGCCGGGCCGCTCCTTTGTTCACTCATTAGCTTATTTATTTGCAGGGCATGGAGGGGATTAAAGTGTTCTTGCACGAGCGAGAGCTGTGGCTCAAATTTCACGAAGTGGGGACCGAAATGATTATAACCAAAGCTGGAAGGTAAGGCTGAGAAAAGACCGCGTGCTTCTCCTGTTCCAAATAAGCGACAGATAACGGTGTTGTGTTAGGGACGCAGAGGCAGTTTTTACACACATTTCACCAAGCGGGGCTTTGCTCCCCGTAGCGTATGCTCTGAAATAGTCTATCAGGTGCCACAGGACGTCTTGTTGTTTTTTTGCAGGTAGAGACTAGCAGGGCTGTAGCTCTCTGCTGCTGCACACGTATCGACACAGATATTAGTTGCAAAATATACGCTCCTGTCTCGGCACAGAGCGCCTGACAAAGCAACTTGTTCTGAGCCTCTCTCACGCACAACACACACACACGTACCCACGTTTGTCCCTGTGTGCGGGGGTGGGTGTTGGTGCAGACACATTTGTGAAAGTCAAAAGTTGATTTTAAAGCAGTGGAAAATCGGACTAATTGTGGCTGACCAAGACCTGGGCACAAAACAGAACCAAAATGCACAGAAATGAAAATGCGATCATTGCCTGTGTGAAGCTACTGACAGCTGAGGGCATTTTTGATAGATATCTGAAGGATTCTGGGTGGGTTACCGAGAGAGGCTGGTTGGGATAATTTTCTAAGGCCTCCAGTTCATCCGGCTTCCTCTTTAACCGGGATGGGGTTATCCTGAACCCCTTCCCCGGGAGAATTTCCAAACCCCACGCTGACGGCAGCCATTTGGCCCGCATCTTACACTGTGTCATGGAATACAACGCGGTGGGCCGGTTAATATTTTTTTAATACATAAATATTTTGAAACGTATATTTTTCCCTGTTCCCACACATCTAAGCTGTGTTCAGCCCTGGACAAATACACAGCCGCAGAGACATTACCCCGTTAGAGGATCTTGAGCAGGATTTCTGTATCTGATTAGAATGACACAAGATTTGGAAACCCAAGTGGACAGAGAGCGAGAGAGAGAGATCACTTGGTTGGGCTTGTAAATCTAATCACTTAAGGGGGGGCAAACCAGGCTCAGTTAAGCGCCCTCGGTGCTATTTCTTGATACCAGGCCGCTGGGGGCATTGCAGAACTCGCCCTGAACGCAAAGTTCAGCGGAAGAGGCGCTCGGGTGCAATCCAGGATTGTTTAGCGCCAGGCAAATTCCCACCCGTTAGCCCCGGGGAATCGAAATGTATTTTTGCCTTCGTTATATCCCGCCGCGCAGAGGGGCGCGTTCCATCCGGGTAAAAGCCACGAGAGGGGAAAATAGGAGCCGCCCCGAATCGTTCCGAGCCGGCGGACGATGGAGCCGCGAGGCTGCATTGGGTTGTGTTACGGGGCTCTCCCCACCTGTGCTGTGAGGGGGGGCAGGTTTTGGAGCGGGTGAGACATAGATCCGCGCATAGGCTCGGTTTCCCTTCGACCAGCTCTATTGTTGCAAAGGTGGGATCGTTTTAAAAGGCGGATACTCCCCAGCTAACCAGACAGCAAGTAAACCAAGAGCTCCTTAGCCCGGCCGGTTCGCAGAGTGCAGTTGAGTAAATGAATTGTCCTACCGAGAAAAGCGCAGCCGGGCTGGAGGCTCCAGGCCTGTGAAATGATTCGCGTATTGACTTGTTTCAAAATGCCAGGAACGACGTTGCCTTGCAAATTAGCTGGGCGCCCGGAGCAGCGGCGAGGAAAATAAAACCTTCGCCTCAAACTCAACGCAGGCGTGGAGAAAACCCTCGGCTAGCTGGCCCTGGACAACGTTCACAAGCCAGAGCTTCGTTAGAAGTCATGGCACATATCACGTCAGACTAAACCAAATGCCTTTAGTTATTCGTGTGAGGCATAACTCAGGCAATAATAAAACCAAATGTTTGTGGCTTACTTTGGTAGTTGTATCTTTCGGGATACGGGCGCATACTTCGTTGCTCAGGCCAATTTTTCTTTCCCTGCAAACTATTAAAGAGCAGGTTTTGCTGTTTCACTCCTGACTTTGATCGCACGTGCCTCTTTTTTGCTGCTTTTTACGTCACTCAACGACCTGAATTTCATATCGCAAAGACGTGCGAGCAAATATCGTTTCAGGAACAAGAAGTTTTGTTGTTTTTAGTTATGCAGGTTCCCATGCTTATTTCTAGACCGCGGGAAAGCTCAAATCAAAATAATATTGCTCGTTGTCTCTTGCAGTAAAGGAAAGTATTTCTAAAAGTCACTTTTTTTCCAAGGATGGTTGCACGTTTCCAAGTATTTGGAAGTGTGTTCACATGTGGTGTGTGTGTGTACATATCATGTACGTGTGGCTATAACAGTTCAAGCATGCACACGCAAATAGGATACACGTACAAGCGTGTGCTTGAATAAAAACAATACTTTAGCAAAAAGCAATGTCTCATAGTTACGAAAGCAAAATCTACTTTTTACAGGGGTATAAACATAACTATTCCGGAAACACATGATATATTCCCGTATGGTAAACGAGTGAAGAACTGAACGACTGGATCGATCACAGAGAAAAAAAAACCCCACACCTCATAATTAATGAACTATTTTGCTTGGGACAGGAATTTTAATAGTGAAATAATACCCAGCAGGGGGGGAAAAAAAGTCCTGGTTGGACCATAAAGGAAAAGTTCTGTTTTGTGAGTCCACTTTGTGTGTCTGTGTGTGTGTGTGCACGCGAGAGAGAGAGTTTTGTGAGTCCACTTTGTGTGTGTGTGTGTGCGCGACAGAGAGAGTTTTGTGAGTCCACTTCATGTGTGTGGGTGTGCGAGAGTTTTGTGAGTCCACTTTGTGTGTGTGTGTGTGTGTGCAAGAGAGGGAGAGAGATGCCTTTCAGTTGGATATTATGGAACTGATCTGCCCTATAATTCCCTCCCCGGTGCCTGAGTTTGCGGGCCTCCTGTCCTGTTCTCTTCTCCCTACTGCTGTTTGTTTGTTTATTCGCTTGTGTGTTTGTTTGTTTACTTAGGCGCATGTTCCCCAGTTACAAAGTGAAGGTCACTGGACTCAATCCAAAAACGAAGTATATCCTGCTCATGGACATTGTACCAGCGGATGACCACAGATACAAATTTGCAGACAATAAATGGTACGCGTGCAGGGGAGCGGGGGGGGGCGGGAGAGGGGCAGAGCGAGGAGGAAAATCTTTCCTCTGCCTTTGGAGATGGCTCTAGCCATCCCCTTTAACGGTCAGGCTGGAGCAGGGCCTGAGCCGCCCCGGAAGAAATGTGCGGGGCGAACGGCGCAAGGGATCCCCAGACTCTGCACCTGGCCTGAGGTTTGGTAGGCGCCTGAGGACTAGGAGAGGATGGGGTTAAATGGGAAGGGGTGGGGGGATCCAGGGGAACATGTGTCCAAACCTCTCAATTCCTCCCCGCAACGCTGCGCCTTCGTGTCTCCAGCCCCTACGCGGAAGCTGTGGCCGGCCGAGGCGCATTCGCCTTGGTGCGGCCCAAAGGAGACGGCGGGGCAGGGGGCCCTTTCCATGCGCCCTGCCCGCGCCCAGGCGGGTCGCCGGGGCTCAGCGGCTTTGTGTTCCTCTGGCTCAGGTCCGTGACAGGCAAGGCGGAGCCGGCCATGCCAGGCAGGCTGTACGTCCACCCAGACTCACCCGCCACCGGGGCGCACTGGATGAGGCAGCTAGTTTCCTTCCAAAAGCTCAAGCTCACCAACAACCACCTGGATCCGTTCGGACACGTAAGTACCTCGGCGCGCTCCTGGCTGTGTTCCTCCTTCCCCTCCCCGGGGGCAGCTGCAGGGAGCCCGGACCCTTCCCAAGACAAAGAGCCCCAAAGTGCCTTGCGCCCTGCTGGGGCAACGGGAGGGGGACCCCAGGTGGCTGGGGAAAGCCGCGTGCCAAAAGATCTCAGCCAGCTCAGGGCGCCTGATCTGAGCGCTGGGTGGGCCAAGGCAGTGGTGGGATGAACAGGGCGGCACACAGGGCGAGATGTTTCCGGAGGGGGGCTGTTTTCTGACTTTTATGGCATCTCTGTTTGTCAGATGGAAAGTAAGACCCGGGGGAGGGGGAAAGGGGATTAAGTTCATTAACTGGCTCTTGCTACACGCCGGTAAACTCCTAGGCCTGTCCCTCTTGTCAACAGTTGGATGTAATTGAGCTGTTACTCCGGGCGTTGCATTTCAAGATTGCAAGACGCGTGGTGCGGGAGAGGGGGGGACGCTGGGTGAAATCTAAAACAGGCTCACGTGGCTCCTTGCGATGTGGGGAACTGCTGGAGCTGAGCTGGTGGCCCAGGCGTCGGCAGCTGGGCTGGGACGCAGCGAAGGGGAGGCTTCAGGCCTGGTTGAAGAAGGGAGGGACAGGGAAAATGGGAAGAAGTCCTAGCTGGGCCAGATGCAAAGCTTATGGGGATGTAAGGGAAGGAGCTAATGCAACGGGGCGGGGAGACAGGCCATGGGATTCATTATTCTTTAACATAAACAGCATGGTCCTTTCCGCCTCAGTGCAGGGAGAGGGAAAACAATACCTTCACAGCTACACCCCTGTCTTTTTTTCCACACCCATCCTACAGCAGAGCAGGTGACCTGGAGTTGCTAACCTGGGGCTGTTCCATTCTTATGACTCTCTCTCACCAGGCATATACATACAAGCCGCTCTGCGGCTTGTGTGTTTATGCCTGGTGAGAGAGAATCATAAAAAAAGGCCTTTCTGTAGCATTTGCAGGCCAGTATATGCACTCTGCAGTTTTGCATACTGCAGCGTTACAGGATTTCAAGGAGCATAAGCCCAGGCAAATCAAGGTGACTCCCAGTGTTATAAGGTAGGGGATAATCTTTTTCCCTGGTCAGTGGGAAGATGGATGAATCTCCCTCTCCACATCCTTGAAAACTGAATATTGTGCTGTTGGGACTGTGAGTTTTCCCCAAGCCTTTGTCCGGGCTTGGACGTTGGCTGTATCCTCCACACAGGCGAAACACACCGCGTTGCAGGGAGCAACTGCTGAGTTACCTGCTGGGTTTTTTTTTGCCCCCATGAATTGGGTGAAGAGCAAAATCAATGGGGTATCACCTGAAAGGAAATCATGTTTTGTGGTCCCCAATTCAAAATGCACCAAGGCGAAAAAAATCCCCACCCGTAAACATCAAGGATCTCTGCCCAGAAAAGCGTGTGAATGGCCCAGCCAGGAACAGTCGTGTGTCAAGGGTCTGCCTTTGAACAAAAACAGTCAGAAGTAGACAACAGGGTATGAATCAAGCTCCCGAGGGTCCCTTTCCAAGCGTGGTTTTTTCCAGGCTCATTTCAACACTTGGAATTTTTGAAGCACAGCTTGGGCTATTAACTGCAGGCCCACGTGTCCTCCACAGGTGGAACCCAATCCTCCACGCAGAACGCCAGGGCACACAACAAGGATGGGAGGCCCAATTAACTCAGGAATTGCAGGGAAGATTCCAGATCCCAGCCTAACACAACCCTTCCTCCTCTTAATGCTGGTCTGTCTATTCATTCTTCCCCGCCCCCCAGCAAGAGGATATACAGGCTGTGTCTACGCTACAGAGATCTTCCAAAAGATGCCCTTCTGGAAGATCTCTTCCGAAGTACTTCTTCCGAAAGAGCACATCCACACACAGGCCATTTCTACCCACGCCACTCTCTCCGGAAGCCACGTGATAATGAACAGGACGAAGACGCTAATAAGGCATGGATGTAAATTTCCAGTGCCTCATTAGCCTATGGTCAATTTTCAGGGAGACTGGGCTTACGGAAGGAGGATTTCCTTCTGGGAGATCCCTGTGGGCTGTGCTTCTACATGGCTGTTTTGGAGTCCGGAAGAACTTTTTCCAGACTCCGAATCATGTGACCATATGCTTATGAGGCACCGGAAGTTTGCATCCGTGCCTCATTTGCATCTTCGCGGCGGTTCATTACCATGCTGCCTCTGGAGAAAGTGGCATGTGTAGAAATGTCCACAAAAAAGTGGATGAAAAAATCAATCCGGTCTTTCCAGAGAGAGCGTCCACACAGCCCCTGCTCTTTTGAAAGAACAGACTAGGGATCGAAAAATCTGGTACCATGAGGACTGCTCCTCTGAGAAAAGGGCTAATGGAGGGTCTGCACATGCTTTTTTTTTTTTTTTTTTGGAAAGAAGCTTTTGAAAGGAGGCACTTGTCCTCATCTGGAGGCGGAACATGGGTGCAGGAAGAAGAGCCACATTCTTTAGATTTCAGATTGTACGAGCGCATTTTGTGTATGGTTCTCTGCAAGTTCTTGCAGAAAAAGGCTGGATTTTCCAAAACAACTTAGTACTGTTGATGCAGCCACACTCTCCAGGGTTCTCCATCCACCAAGAGTGGAAGAAGCATCCACTCCAGACTCCTTCCCAACCTCCAGGAGAGGGGGATAATTCTTAGCTAACAGATCTAGCCCTGTATTTGGAGGCTTAGACTCCAGAAGCAGCTTTCTCCACCCCCAAGCTCCCTCCCACACCAGGATCTGCACTCTAAAGGAAGATTTTTCTGGGTGAAGGGGGGCTGATAGAAAGAGCTCTTGGAAGAAAGAGGCCAGCAGCCATGTTACCCCCAGCGGGTACAAGCGGCAGTATGAAACAGTCTCTTTAAACAAACCTAAGGCCAGGCTAAACAATAGGCACTTCAGAGGAGAAGCTGCATCAGTGGCCCCTCAATTAGAGTCGCTGTAATGAAATTAAAAATCATTAGATCGTTCACCATTGATGTCCACGACTTACCGGGCTGTCAAAGCAATTTGGCTAAATCCCCAGGATGAGAGGGCCTTGCGAGCAAAGATGACTCACAGGGGCCGGGGCTGGCTGGACAGAGTGCGTCTGTCTGTCGCCAAGTTTTGCAGCCGTCATTATCATTACAGAGTACAACCCAGGGAAGGGTAAAAAAGGGGAAGGGGGAAGCCAGAGAGAAAAATCTTTTTCTTCCAAGATTAATCCCAGTTGAGTGCCTAGCTTTGGAAAGAGACAGTATCGGGTTTTATGGGAAACATCTAGGAAGTCCCTGTAATGATGGGTGAGTTGCTTAAGAACATCACTGACATCTCTCTCAATGCTGTGAGGCACTTAAGAGCATGTTTAGCTCTTGGAGAAAGAAATCAGGGTCAAGGCTCAACCTGCAGTGGTGGCCAGCAGCGATCATCTCTGATCTGTATCCAGATACATAGCCACCCTTTCTTATTCTGACATGTATTAGCAGCTGGGCCAGCTATTGATTTTATATATAGGAACCACTGGAAAATAGCAATCTGCTTCCTAGGGATTGTTCTTGGAAAAAGTTCCTTGCTCTTTCGAAAAAGCATTCCTTCCAAGAAGTTTTGGAAAGGCTCCGAAAATCTTGTGGAAGTTTGACAGTTCCAAACATTTCCACCTGCTCAAATTGTTAGCTTTCCAAAAGGGGACAACAGGAGTGAAAAAAGAAACTGACGTGTCCGGGGAGAGACCAGCTCAGGCTGTAGGACACACTCTCTCTCTCTCTTTCTGTCAGTCTGTGTCTCCATGAGCAAGTTCTTTTGCAAGATCCCCTGGAGCGTCTCCACACGAGAAGCGTTCTTCTGAAAGTAAACCAAAAGAATGCACCGCTTCTTTCGAAATCGCTCTTCCTGTCCCGTTTCAGGAAGACCATCTCTGTAGCATAGACACAGCCTCTGTCTCTCCCCCCCTTAGTTCTGAAAGGAGCCGCTCGCCTCCTACCGTCATTTTGAACCATGTTAGTCATCCCCCGCATGGCTTTCCATTGCAGGCCTTTCCCACAGGCTGAGCGATGAATAACTCACTCTCCCCTGGGGATTCTCTTACGGAGTTTCGGATGGGGCAGATTTCCTTTTGTGTGTCTCCCCACCCAGCAGAAAGGTGGCGAGCAGAGCAGTAAGAATTGTAACGCTCAGGAAGTCCAAATAAAATGGGAGATGAACCCTTCTGCTGGGCTGGAGCACCACTGAACACAATGCTTCCAGGGAAGGTTATTACATCGCACCCAGGCACACTATTGGCCCCAGGGCTTTTATTCAATGTAAATATGTGTGTTCGAGCCAGGCACACACCATCCCCTATGTTCTTTACAGTTCTGTTCTTGCAAGATCATGTTTAGCGAGGAACCTGCATTATGGCCTGGCCGTCTGTAGATTCCTTGTTGACATGTATGTTATACTCTTGCTGGAAAATATTCCCACTGCTCCTTTCTGCTTCCTGTGTCAAGCAAGAGCAGGCTCGTCTGGTTCTACTCCTTGGGAGACCCATCCAGATGCCAAACCCACAACTTTTTTGAGGGGCCTGGAGCCTATGGATGATAAATACGGCTCACTTGGGGTTCCTTCAGGGGTTCCTTACCTTCCCTGAAGCTCTTTCACCCCTTGGCCTGCAGGCTGAGTGAAGGCTCTAGGCCGGGTGCCTGACATCCCTGTGTGCGTCTCCTTCTTTTCCAGATCATCCTGAACTCCATGCACAAATACCAGCCCCGGCTCCACATCGTGAAAGCGGACGAGAACAATGGGTTTGGCTCCAAAAACACGGCCTTCTGCACCCACGTCTTCCCCGAGACGGCGTTCATCGCGGTGACTTCCTACCAAAACCACAAGGTAACCTGGCTGGCCAGCGGGAGCAAGTACCCGGCTGAACACGGGCTTTGTCTGCATTTAGGAGTGCCAAGCGTAGCCGCATTAGCCAATTTGCCACCACTATGTGCAGTGTTCCCCCCGCCCACCCTTGCTCCCTCAGAGCCACACCAGGAGCTAAGAGACTTAGCAGGAGTCATTGGCTAGTCGACACTAGTTGCGTCTGTCTATAGAGGTTACTGTTGGAAGAGATGTTCAGACAAAACTTCTGTCCACGGATCATGTCTACAGCTTGACCTTTCGGAAGGGCCATGTAAATGCAGCAGACTGAAAATGCTAATGATGTGTTGATATGAATATTCAGCACCTCATTTGAATAAGGACAGCCACTCATCACCTCAAAAGTGCTGCTTTTGAAATGCAAGCTCGCCGGCTACATCTACACTTGTATTTCTCTTTCGAAAGAGAAATGCAAATGAGGGAAATTGAAAATGCAAATGAGGCATTGATTTGCATATCTTGTGTTTCATTTTCACACTCTTTTTTTGGGAGAGATTCTTTTGAAAGAAAGAAAACAGTGTAGACCGGGCTCTTTCAAAAATAAACCCCATCTCTGAAAGAAAATAAGAAGAAAGGCTCCTTTGAAGATGGGGTTTATTTTTGAAAGAGCCCCATCTACACTGTTTTCTTCCTTCTGAAAGAATTTCTTCCAAAAGGAGATTATGCAAATGAGGCACCAGATATGTAAATCAGCATCTCATTCGCATTTTTGAGTTCCCTTATTTGCATTCCTCTTTCGGAAGAGGAATACCAGTGTGGACACAGCTGACAAGATCTGGAAGATCGTCTTCTGAAAGATCACTTTTGACCCCCTCTGTTGACAAAAGGGCCCCCAGAGTATCTATATGGCTTTTTTTTTTCTGTCAACAAAATGCATTGTGGCTGCGTCTACACTAGCCCTCTCCTTTCGGAAGAGGCATGGTAATGAGTGCGTTGGGAACATGCTAATGAGGCGCTACTACGAATATGCAGTGCCTCATTAGCATAATGGCGACTGCTCATGTTTCAAAAGTGCCATTTTTGAAATGCTCGCGGCTCTGCTGGTGTAGACAGGGGCCTTTCGACAGGACCCTGGGGATTTTGAAAGCCCATTCTTCCCAAAACCAACGGGGAAGAAGGGGCTGTTGGAGCCTGGGGGGCCTTTCAAAAGGCCCCTGTCTACATGAGCACGATGCAATTCGAAAGTGGCGCTTTTGCAATACGCCCAGCCGTCATTATGCTAATGAGGCACTGCATATTCATGGCAGCGCCTCATTAGCATCTTCTGAAGTGGCTCACTAGCATAGCCCTCTCTCAAGCCAGGGGCTAGTGTAGCCACGGCCTGTGTGTGTAGATGCTTCCTGAGTTTTGTCGACAAAACTCTCCAGTGTACTTGCATCAGCTCGGCTTGTCAGCACCACTGCGTGCAGCGCGGCGCGAGATGGGGAGAGGTAACTGGCTGGGTTGACTCGCTCGGAGGTGAGACGCTAAGGCAGACAGAAGGTTTTATCCCGAACCTGCCGGGGGTGCAGGGCACCAGCCTCCCCGCGGCATCTTTTGCAGGTGTCTCTCTTACCAGCCGGGCAGGCTGTTTTTGGGTCTTGTGCTGAGCCTGGTTCTTGCTGGCACACGCCTCCAGCGCGCAAGGGAGTTGCTTGGCTTAGCCCCTCCTGTCAGGGCTTTCGGGGCCTAGCGAGGGGCCCTGACAGAGGCGAGACCGGCGCTCCCAGAGCAGCAATAGAAAGGCGGGGGCCAAGCAACGCCGCCTCTTCCCGGGGAATCCACGCGGCAGAGACGCGAGCTCGCGCCTGGGGCTGTCCCTCCGCGCGCGCGCTCCTTTGTCTCCACGCCCGCGTTCACCGCGCCGGAGGTCGCGTTTCCCCCATTGGCTCGCGTGCGGCACAGCCCCTGGGCTCGGGGCAGCGCTGGTGGCTCGACCCTGCGCTTTGGAGAGGCTATTCCTGGCCTGGGGAAGTTTTCCAAGGACTGGCTGCGGCAAAGCGCACGTCTTCCCTGCTGGCGAAGTGGTCCTGGTGGTATGATGGGCAGGAGGGAGGGAAGGAGGATTTATTTAAAGTGGGGAGAGGAAGGGATGACAGAAGGTGAAAGGGGGATCCAAGAGTCGATGCATTTTTTGGGAAGATGCGGGTGAGTTTACGAAATAGCAGTCACGGGAAACCATGTCTGCAAGGGCTAAGGGGAGCCTGCATCCTCTAACTCAGTGGTTCTTAACCTGGGGTGCCCAGGGGGGTGCGTGATGCCCTTTCTGGGGGTGTGAGACATGCCAGATTTTTTTTAGAAGGTAACTCATCGAAAACACAAATTAAGCACAGGCACGTAAGTACAACTACTTTGTTTCATCAAACCTATGCTATTATTAACATTATACATTTTTTAACGATTACCGTAATATACAATTACAAAATACTATTATTGTGGTGAGTAATAACATAAAACCATTTTACATATATTTAATACACATTTAAAAGTGTATAGGCCGCTCCGTCTCTAGTTTTGATTTTTGTTAAGGGGTGCGAGAACATATTTGGAGAACCAAAGGGGTGCAGTAAAGGTTAAGAACCACAGCTCTAACTGGAGCCTGCTTATTCTTAATTATTCATGCAAATATGAACTTGTGGCAAGAGACCAGCACTAGATGAGAGGCAAACAGATTATTTGCAAAGCACGGAGGTCGTGTTAAGGTAAAATGAATTTTAAATCCTCTAAAACAAGCCAACTCCTCAGTAAACTGTTTATAAGTTAGGGTGGGGGGGCTTTTAATTACACTGCTGGACGCGTCGAATGGTTTCATTGTGTTTAAAAACTTAAATCATGTGGTTAATTTCCAACCAAGACCGTGTCACTTTAATACTCCGGATAAGTTATGAATGTTTTCCTGGATATGTGGCTACACAACGCCTGAACCACTTAACCATAGTTCACTTTCTCAATCTCTCCGGAATCTCCATCAACCAATTAGATACAAAAACAGCCCTAGGCTTGTGAAGAAAAAGCATCTCACTGTCACTAGGGAGAAAAAGAAAACAGCTCCAAGCCCTTAAAAATAGGAGATGTTGGCACTGGCAAAACAATCACTGCTTGCAAGCTAAGCCAAATCAAGTCCTGGCTAATTTATGGCATAAATTATAACCCCGCTGTGCATGCTATAAAATCTGATTTAACTTCTGGTTATGGGTTCACCTATATTTTATATACAAATAATAGAATATATGGCAATGAAAAGGACAGAATAACCCACATATAATTCCAATGGGAAATGAAACTGAGTTTTTGAGGTCCTAGAATTTACCTGCTCATTGTGGTCTAGATTCAGTTAAGTGTCTTTGTGAGCAAACACCAATAAAATCCAGAGGTTTGGGTAAACTTCCATTGGGAGAGAGGGATTGTAAGTGTTCTAGCTTCTGCTGATAAGGCATGACACCTGTGTATTTGCCTGTCTGGAATACACACACATGTGTGAATGTCCCCTATCAGCACCTCTCTGAGTTCGTTGGACCATTCAAGAACAACTAAATAGTTGTAACTCCAGGATAAAGAACCAATTGAGAAATTATATAACTATGTAATGATCTACCCGAAATGGCATCTCCCTCCAGGGAAGGGAATAAAGTCTGCAGACTGCCCAGCTGAGGTAAGAGCCAGTTTTCCAAGGTCCTGTCCTAGCTGATATTTCAGGGCATTCTGTGTGTGACTGATGAGCAGAGCAATTTAACAGAGTTCATATTACTCTAGAAAGAAAAGGCAAGCCTGTGTGAAAAAGCAGGCACGTTGCATTCACAGTAGGGATTTTCCCTTGTGGATGCGATGTGGCTTGTGGAAATGTATTTTCATAGCACAATGTAAGTATGTTTATTGGGAACACGAGTATTTGTTCAGAGTCACACACATTTGCAGAGTTTGTAGATACCTATAAGTCACACTATTGCACATGTACCTCTACAGCGTACATCCACCCCCCTTCACACACATTTTCAGGACTGTGCTGCAAATGAATGCCTGTATTAGTTGTCAAGGGCTTTTACTACCGAGTTTTTGTTCTTTTTGCTGTGCCTCTAATGCATATCAGAGTTAGAGTACTTATATGTGCTCTTGAAAGACACTGTGATTTCAGATCTGTGGATTTATTTTCACTAGCACTGCTGCAACCCCAGTGTTGGATTTGGTGTTTATTTCCCCTGATATTTTAGGCAGCTTGAAAAGATATTTAAACAAACTGCATCTCTCCTCATGAAATGAGGGTGAAACCATGAAGAGAGTTTTTGTAAGGTTTTCAGAGCAGTTGTCACCAGCTCAGAGGAGACCCCCCCCATTTCTACTCCCACCCCAGAAATATTTACAAGTTAAAATAGGTCACATGCCCATTTCATTTCCTTGCCCTTTGCACAATGGATGCATGCAATCAGGTTGATTCCCAAATATTAAACTTCCCCCACAGTTAAGGGCTATTTTGCTGCCGTTTAAATCATTGTGTTAGTCGCTTATATTTATTAGGTACTGGCTTTCTGGGTAGGACCAGGAAATGAACCCTAATAGACAGAAATAATTAAAGTTCTGCCCTCATGAGAGTTCTTTCCAAAGCAAGAATTCTCAACAATTATTCTCATTAATTTTTACAACCTACTGCCCCCTAGCTGGACCCAGGCTTTATATTGGCTTTCCCACCTCAGGATATCCGGTTTTATGCTTATTTTTTTGTAAGTTATTTAACATGCCTTATAGTCCAGATCCTTCAAATACAGCACTGGGAAAGACCAGCCCTAGCTAAACAGACAGTACCTACACAGATATGCTCCAGTGCGTAGAAATGCACAGAGGACAATGCATAAACATCCATTGTAGCACCATGTCATTAGATAAGTTCTAAATGTGTGTCATAAGGGTTTGTTTATATGTCTCACTTATGTGCGTATATGTGTATGACACACAAGAACCTCTATTAAAAGAACGCTGCAATCTTAATGGAGTCAAGCGCTCAATGGTCAGGAAATGCCACCAAAAAGATTCCCTGGGTAATCTTAAGTTGGCTTCCATGTGTTTATGCATATTGGACAGTCTCCAATTGCATGAGCACGACTATTTTCTTCACCTGGCCCTTGCCTCTTTTAGTGACCAGAATGGATGGTGCTCAGTTTTCAGCAGCTAGTCAATATTTTGTTTAATGCTAATTGTTTATTATGTAGCCCTTGGCCTTGTTGACTGCGCACTGTTCACATCTACCTTTGAAGAGGGGATTACTGATTTTCTCGTGGCATTCAGCGTTACAATATCTGAAAGGTTCACACACATTTATCTACCTTCAAATCACCCCTGAGAGGTGAAGAGCTCATGTGATCTTCAGTTTCTGGATCGGAAGTGAAGGGGGAGAGAGATGCTCACTGAGTTTTGGGTGCCCAATTTGGGGTGCTTAGGACAAGGGTTTTCAGAGTGTTTCAGACAGTGTTTACCATCACGTGCTCAAAGTGCAGCAATTCTGAGGTCCCACCCCAGGGTCTCAAGTCAGGCCCCAAAAAGTGAGCAACATACAGTTAGTGACTCCCTATGGAAAGGCTTGTTTAAGGGACTCACCTGGCATCGCATAGGATCTCTATGGCAGAGGTAGGGACAGGATTTATTTCTCTGGTGTGGCATTCACCCCCCATAACCTGAGAGCATCTTTTCTATTCTCGCAATCCTCTGCCTCCTTTCAACTTCAGCTACAATGGAGGCCAGGAGGCCAACCCTTACTCATCGCTAGAGGAGCATGCTTCCTGTGAATTGGAACCTATGGCAAAAATAGCATATGAGCACATAGGTTGCCAGCAAGCTTGAAGACTGTGGCTTTACCTCACAGACCTCTGCCACTTGAACTACTGGAGTAACTGATAGAAGTAGTAGGTTATCATCCTCTATGGGGACCAGCACAAGGAGGGGATGAGAGACACATTTTACCAGCAGGTTTAATGGACATTTGCTGACAGCAGAGGACTGGTGAGACTCAAATCTTGAGTTTCATTTTGGGCTCTGGAAGAGAGTGAGCTCAGCTGAGCAAACTCTGTGTACAAACATTCGAGGCTTGACTCCCCATCTGTCACATCCCCCCCAGTCTGTCCCAGTCCTGTCTCTATGCACCTCTGGTTCCTTATTCCAGTCTTTTCAACAGCCTAGTCCCAGTGTCCTCTCCTCATCCCAGACCCAGTCTCCTTGTCCAGCCAGTCCTAGTCTCACTTCAGGTTCACTGTATGAGTCTCTGTTCTCTGACCCGCCCAGACCCAGTCTCCATACTCAGTCAGCCCTAGTTCTTTTGTCCTGGCTCCTCATCCTATGTGTCTCTCTCCCAGTCATAGACCTGGAAGGAACCTCAAGAGGTCAAATTCATTCCAGGATTAGTCTCCCACCTAGTCCCTACTCCTAGTCTCCCACCCTGGGTTCTTCATCCAATCTCTTCCCAGACCCTCCTAGCCACTCCCATCCCTGCTCAGTTGTCCCAGTCATGTTGCCCAGAATCGGTTTCTTTTCTACACCCCTGACTCCTTGTTACATCAGTTTATCGTCCCTCTGCAATGCTGGTCCCGCCCAACTAGTTGCTAGTCCCCATCTCCTTGTCCAGCCAATCCAGTCCCCATCTCATTTTCCTTAGGCCCAGTTGTCATCCCCAGCCAGTCTGAGTGTCCCTCCACCCCCTCCAATTGTAGTGCCACCAGATTCCTTTCCCCAATGTACTGCTTCCCCTCCTCCCCCACAGCTTCAGGCTGTGTTCTCTCAATGTTTGAACCAACCAGTTTCCTCTCCACATTGCCTGCGTACCCGCAGGGATGTCACAGAGAGCAGTGGATGACTGGTTGCTTAGCCTCAGCTCCTGTACCCAGCTCCACCCTGGCCTCCAGCAGCCTCAAACAGTAACAGCTCAGTCTGGTACTCTGGGCTAGAGAATACTCAGGGGAAGTCTACACTGCGAAATGAAGTCAACCTAAGCTATGCCAAAATCCAGCCACCCCAGTCAAGGGCCACATAAAAGTGTAAAGAAACAAAACCCTCACTACCCCTCACTGACGTGGCCCCTGACTGAGATACCTTGCTCCCCTCATGCCACAGTCCCACTGCTGAGGGATTGGGATGGGTATCGGGGTGGGGGATCAAGGTTCAGGGCTTGCCCCAGGCCAGATTAACTTTTCTGAGGGTCTGGGGTGGGACCAAAAATAAGGGGATCAAGGTTCAGTGTGTGGGAGGTAGCTGCTAAGGAGCAGGCTGAGGTGTGGAGTGGGAGTGGCAGAGGGAGGGTGCAGGAAGAGGCTGAGGTCCCAGAATGGGATGGGTGGTCTGGACAGGTGGTAGAGTCTGGACAGGAGTAGGCTAGTGGAGTGGGGTCTGGGTGGGAGATAAGATGCAGGAGGGGGTGCAGGATGGGGATGGTGTGGGGAGTCTGGATGTGGTGTAGAAGCAGGTGGGGGGCTGTGTTGGAAGGGAGCATGATGATGGGGGAGCTCTTACATGGCACTTCTCTGCATCGCATTGCTCCAGCCAGGGGTACGTGGAGTTGACAGAGCATAAAACGCTTCTTTCCCCAGCCAGGCAGAGCCCATGGCCTGATTTGCCCTTGGCTTGCCTGGCTCCAACCTGTGAGCTAGTACTCCTAACTTGCAGGGAGGCCCGTGTGGCTGGAGTGCCAGTCCAGTCTCCCTGCTGGGATCGGGGAGAGAGTGAGCCCCAAGACTTGCAGGCTGGATCCAGACAAACCATAGGTTCCCAACCCCTGATGTAGGGCATTGTGGGACACCTTCTGAAAAGGTAGCAACAGTCAATGTAAGCACTGCAGCGTGCACACTGATACGGCATTGGCCCAAGTTCCACGCCTCTCACAGAAATGGAATTAAGTGGGTGAAGCAGATAAGTTACATTGGTGGGAGCTACATTTTAGTATAGACACTTACCGAGTTAGGGTGGGTGGAGTTTTGTCACGGAAGATGGAAACTTCAGATTTGAACTGTTAAATTCAAAAAAAGTCTCTCACAAACCCACGCAAACTGCATTTTCCCCAAAGGCATAAAACCTGACAAATTTGGGTCGATTTTCCGCGTGACAGAGAAAGGTATCTCCCTGTCCCAAAGGATGGCCTCATGCAAAATTTTTGAGACCCTGCTCCATAATGTTAGGAGGCCTTGGAACTATTCAGAGAAAAGATTTCCAGATTTTTAAACATGGCTAACGTTATAGTGGCTGAAACATTAAACAAATAATTCAGGCCACGGAAGACGCATGGCCTGGAAAATGTCAGTGTTAAAGGTCAAAGTTTGGTGGAACAACCAAAATAGGGTTTTGTAGTGAGTAATGTTGGGAAACCTTAATAGGCTGCACCATACATAATGGATCTAAAACTTTACATCTCTAAAATATGAGTACATAAATGTATATATATTTCCATTTTTTCTATCAAACATTATGTAAATTGAATGTTACCATTATGGACACATTTTTCAGGTGACCCTTTATATGCAAGCTCCCTCTATAGCCTCTGTTCAGAACTTCTTCATGCCTACTTTATTATTATAAGATGTGAAAAAGCAAAGATCAATCCATAGACGAGGTGGGAAGTTTGACATTCCTGAAGCAATACAGTATTTTAAACCCTGTATGTTTTTATTGCATCCATATTGTATAATGCTGCCCTGGGCATTCTGACTTTATGGGAGCTGCTTTTACTTCTTATAAAATGATATAATTGGCTAAATCATTTAGAAAGTGAGAAAAAATCTATCACAGTCAGTGGCAACTAGATTGAGTTTCATTAAGCCAAAATGGTTCAGAAAAAATTTATTTGCACGTTTATTTGTTTTCATCTAGGAAAAAAATCTGTTGCAAGTCAGGCTAAAATGAACCAAACAAATATCAGGCTGTTTAAAATAAAACTTCCTGTAAAGTGTGCTTTTAATGCCCTAAAGAACTAGGATCTGATTCAGTGTCCATTGAAGAAGATGGAAAGACTCCTTTTGACCTCAGTGGGCATTAGATCAGGCTCCTAACAAGGTTTTTTTTAAAGAAGAATACACAATAGCTACGTCTAAACTAGAGAGTTTTGTCAACAACACCCTGCTTTTGTCGTCAAAGCTCGCGGCGTGTCCACATTAAAAATACCTTCTGTTGACATACTGTCGACAGAACTCTGCACTTCTGTCGACAGCCTTCTCCCTCTCCCTGGCGGGGCAGAACACCTTTCTCAACAGAACCCGTCGACAAAAGAGCCATGTGGATGCTTCAGGGGGGGCTCTCTATTGACAGACAGGGCTTCCGGCCATCAGGCAGCCCTGTCTGCTGTGCTTCTGCTCAGCTGTTCTGTCTAGAGCATGGCCGGGCATTCTGGCCACTCTCTGTTGACAGAGTGGATCGACAACAGTGAGCCATTTTCTTACGTGGCCGCGACCTGTTGACAGAAGTTTTGTCGGAAGGCGTCTTCTGGCAGTAGCTTCTGTCAACAGATCGCTGTAGTGTAGACATAGCCAATGCGGGCTGAACTTCTCTGAGGGCCCAAATCTGTGAACGCATAATAATCACTGCTCATGTGAGCTGTCCCATTGTAGGCTGTGGGATGACTCTGATTCACATGCTTAAATGCTTGCACAGTGGCGCTCTGAGGCTACAGCTAAACTAGTGAGTTTTGCTGGCAAAACCCCGGTTTTGTTGAGAAAACTCATGCAGCTTCTACACTGAAAATGTGTTTTGTCAACATATGGTTGACAGAACCTGGCACTTTTGCCGACAGCCTTCAGCCTCTCCTCCGTGAGGCAGACTGCCTTTCTTGAACGACTCCGTTGATAAAAAAGCTGTGTGGTTGATCTGGGGTTGGGGGGAGCTTCTTTCAACAGACAGGGCTTCCAGGACACTGGGCAGCCCCGTCTGCTGTGCTTGTGGTGTGCTGTTTTGTCGAGAGAGAGGCTGGTCAGTCGGGCTGCTCTGTCTACAGAGCAGATTGCTCTTTCTCTCCACTTTGGTGTACGGCCACACTCTGTTGACAGATGTTTGGTCAGAAAATCTCTTCTGAGGGAAACATCTCTCAACAGATGCTACTAGTGTAGTGGTAGCCTTAATATTTTCATGGAAATTTTGAGTAACGAGCATATGTTTGTGTGTGCTTCTTGGTGTTAGAGCTGTAAACAGTAACTTATGAAAGAACTTGACTCACTCCAACAACTCTTCCCATTGTGTTTGCTGAGCAAGAACTATTCACATGAGCATAATTTGTAGAACTCAAGTAAATAGAACAAACTATAAAAAGTGAATAAAGTTAATTCCTTATGTTGCCTCTATCTTCCAAGGAGAAATGTTCAAGTAACTTTCCTCTTCTCACACTATATGTCTGGATGTCTAGTTATCCATGTATTTTTATTACAGACTAGTTTGTCACACAGCTGGGCAATAGCTTAGAAAGTTAAGTGGCTCAAACAGGTTGTAATTTGTCTTTGATAATCTGAAATAACTGATAAAACAGCAGTACATTTGCTGCATTAGGCCCCAATTTAATGAGAATTCACGTGAGACTGTGATTCTGGACCCCAATGTAAGATCAAGACCTTAATCAGGAAAAAACGAGCAAATTAATCAAATGGCTCTAAAAAGATGGAAAGAGTAAGAACACAGTAATACCAATAGAGTGAATTCATGAGCTCACTGAAAGCAATGGGAATTCAGCCCCTGACTTCCACAGAGCCTGGTTTTCGTCCTTGGAGTCTTGCACAGACTTACGTGCTAAACTTTATACATACGAGCTGTTCCACAGAACCCAAGTGGAATGACTATTCACCTGTAAAATTAAATAAGAGAAGAAGCAGTGAATACTTAGAATCAGGAGACCTAGACTCTGCTCTCAGGGCCACCCTTGTCAGCTTGTGCTACCTTGAGCAAAAAGGGTCAGTTTCCTCAGGTATAAAATGGGAATATTACCCGACTTTGTAACATGCCGCATTAAACATAAAGGAGGGAACTCTTAATTCAGTCAAGCAAGGTCTACCCAGGCCAGTTAGTGCACAACACCTGGGCGTGCTTGAGAATTAACATCCCACGCCATGTAGACAAGCCCTAAGATGAAAGGCGCTGTGGTTGTCTGTTGATAGAACTAAGGTGAAAAAATTCTATTGACTTCAGTTATGTCTGATCAGACATGTAAAATAATGTGACAATGGGTTCATACTCTGAGTTCTTTAGGTGCCTGTACAATATCACATATTACTTCAAACCCAAATATAATACAATTATATGAGAAAGGGCTAATTTTGGTAAGCCCTCATGTCTGTAAGTGTCTTTACTAACATAGTTTTATCATAAGGGTAGCAGAATAAATCCTAAAGCTCAAGGGCGGTTGATTGAGGACTCCTTGTCAGCCCAGAGACCTCTAATTTTAGGGAGCTGGATTTGTAATGGCTGATACTTTGGAGTAGCGACAAAATACTCATGATAAACCACTTCTGGTTCCTTCCTTCAGATCACCCAGCTAAAGATTGAAAACAATCCCTTTGCTAAAGGATTCCGAGGTAGTGATGATATGGAGCTACACAGAATGTCAAGAATGCAAAGGTAAAATATTTGTCCAGGCAGCATGAAAATATTCATTGTCATTGCAGCAATTTGCCTCACACTATTACTGTAGTTTGTATTTAATTCAATCCTCAATCCTGCAAACATTTATGTATATGCTGAATTGGATGAAAAGGCCCAGGGAGACTGAAAACAAAAAAGGCTAAGCGGGGACTTGATCATGATTTAGAAGTGTCTACCTGGGGAGAAGACCTCTGATGTCTGGGATCTTTAATCTACCTGACAAAGTTGAACAGGAGCCAATGGCTGGAGGTTTAAGTCAGGCGAATTCAGACTAGAAATAAGGTGCAATTTTTACTCCTGAAGATAATTAACCACCGGAGGAGGCTCTTTGGCCTGTATTATGCAGGAGTTCAGACCAGAAGATCACAATGGTCCCTTTTAGCCTTAAAAATCTAAGAATCTTGGAATTTCATTCATTCCATTGCACTCAGAACTCTTAGGCATAAAGTTATTCACATGTGGCTAGTGTTGGCAGTATCAGGACCATCATGGCTATGGCAACCATATAGCTGTACGACCAGTAATGTCTGTGATGCTGCAAACGCGCTGACGGACCTTACTCACCTGCAAAGCTGCTCAGATGTGCCAGGTTTGCAGGCTTAAGTCTAATAGAGCCAAAAATAAAAAGTCACCTTCTTCTTTTCCATATCCACCGTTGCGATTATCAGACTGTGTCCTGTGATAATCTTTCTAACAGCTACACAGATCAAAATGAAGTAGGTTTTCCTTCCTTAATACCCGCTTCTTTTAAAAGCCCTGACAAGTTGTTGCTGTTCTGTTACCCCGTAGCTTTTGTGAATGGCTAGTCTTGACACTTTACATTTATTACTATTTTTCCATGGGGTGGAACATGGTAAAGACTATTCGAAAAACTTCATACCATATAGAAATCATGGCACACAGCCAGGCTGAGATGCTGTTAAAATGAGTCAATGGTTTTATGCAATCCTGTGGTTGTGGTTGTTTTAGTGAAAAGAAACTCTTGGAAATACAACCGTTGGGAAGTGGAACACTGTAGTTGAAAGGTTTAAGATACACAGAGCCAATGCTGCAGAATATTTTCTGATGCTTAGTGTGTTTCCTAAACAGCTTACTATATGGCAGAAGATATATAAAAAGTTCTTTACACTTTCACAAAGAAGTTGTTTTTGACATAAGATTGCTATTTTGAATGAAGAGTAATTCGGGTAGTAAAGGAAAATACAAGACGGAGAAGTGACTTGACTTTTCTGGTCTGTGGATGCATAAAACAGTTATTAAAATAGATGGGCCTGATGCGTAGCTGTGGTAAATGGATACAGCTTCATTGACTTCAGCTGAGTAGCAACCAGCCATGCCGGCAGAGATATGGCTGAATCTTTAATGCTGCTACTTATTATAAAAAAGGAGCTGAAAATATGTAAAAATAGACTAGAAATCAGTGACCTATGATCCTCCTAGGTTAATGAAAATCTCATTGTGTAATGTAGTCATGGATATAATTAATTGGTCACCTTGAAGGAAAGTCAGTGTTGTCTTCTCCTAGCTAGATCTTGGTTCTGTTTTATTTTAAATATGCGCCTGTGGTTATTGCAGAAGGGTATCTAATGTACAGCAAGTCCACTAGATCCAAAACACAGTTTGCAAAGCCCCAGTGACACACAGGGCAAATGAGGATTTGCTTAAGGATTCTTGGTTCCATTCTAACACTTGTGAAGTTGGGCTGAGTTTTGACATTAAGTTCAATAGGAGCAGTAGGTCTGTGAGAACATCCCTCTGGCTGCCTTCCTTTCTGCATGGCACCTCCATCCGTTTGGTCTCCTCCGAATACACAGGAGAAGTGAGCATATAGGCCTGAGCAAGTAAAAGACATCAGTCAACTGGGTGATCCAATCAACACTTTTCAAAGGCAGGTAACTCAGGTGTCCAGTGAGATCCAAATTCACAGGCCTCTGATACAGACGTGTCTTCCCCTCCATGAGCAACAGGACTGTTCGTGGTCATGCGAGTGGCATACGTACTTTAAGGCTGGGTCTACACAGCAGTCTCACAATTGTCAATGGCATAAGTGGCTGGCGACAGAGGGGGGTTTTGTTGGCAGAAGCACATCTACATGGCCTGTTTACTGTCGGTGGCAGCTTCTGCCGGCAGAGCGATCTCACGCGGCGATGCTAATTAGCTGTGTGATTATTCTAATGAGTGGCCATTTGCATTTGCAAGACTACTCATGAGCATGAAGCTGCTGGCAATACTCCTCCACGTACACCCAGCCTACGAGTACATACCTTGTGAGCTTTGGTTTGTGAGATCAACTCTGTTATTTTCAGAGTAAGAAGAAAGTGTGTGCGTGTGAGCTTGTTTGCTTGTTGGGTTAATGCTGAAATTTAAAATCTATTCAAGTGAAAACACCTCATTTTAATGGGTGGGAATTTTTGGCAAACTATTTCTTTCACATTCATACTTCTGAGCCCCCCCGGAGGGGATCTTTGGTGCACATTTTGTCCTCCATCTCCCTGTGCCAATGAGAATTAAGGTTGGAAATTAAGGGCGGAATGTTCTGCAGCAATCCACAGCTGGTGAAAGTAAGCAGAGGTATCCGCAGCACATCCCAGAGTAGAATTTTGCCCTTAAACTTCTCCAGGCATGAGCTAATGGAGGTGTATTCATAAATGATTTTGGAGGGGAAGGGCCCTATGCAAAGAGTTCAGATTTGTGAATCGGTGGCTGGTAGAACAGAGAGAGGGAAGAGAGTCTGAGAGTTCAGGACTGAAGCAGAATAAAGAATGCTTTTAAGTCCTCTGATTTTGAATCTTTTGCTGAGCACCTGCAGCTCTTGTTGATGTCAAATGGAATCAGAGGTGGTCAGCGCATCTGAAAATCAAGTCCTAATTGCCATTCACACTGATGCAGTTGGTTTTACTTTTACACTTGTGAAGCTCTTGTTTGGAGAAAAGATTATATGAAAGCAAAGCTTTCAGTGACTTAAATGGGTATCACTGGCCTTTGCAATGTGTGACAAAGATCTAGAATGGGACGTATAACAAAAAACCCACAATAGAAAACGTTGGCCTTATGTAGGTTCTCTCTAATGGAGACAGAGGGCCCTATTTTGCTTTCTTCAGTGTAAATCGAGAGTTATTCCATTGCCTTCAAAGGTCAGTACATGGATATATGTTGGTGTTACCAAAAGCAGAATCTGGTCCAACAGCTATCATGGAAGTATCCAGATTTTACCTTTCCAGAACAGTTTTCCGAGCTAAATGGGGAGAAGCCCCTTAGTTTGTCAGGGTGGTGCTCAATGCAGATCAAAGAGGAAGTGCCATGATTCCCGACTGGCACAGCTGAGGCATGTGCTGGTGGAATGGTGGGTGAATCCATGGATACACCAAGAAGTGCCTGCTCAGAACAGCACACTAATAGCAAATCTCTTCGCTAGGTCCAACATGCTTAAAGCAACTGGGTTTTGTTCCATTGCGAGGTATTTGTTGTCTTCTTACCGTTGCAATGCTACGTGCATTTTCGCTTCCCAGGCTCTGTCTCCATGAAAACTCTCAGTTCCATCTTAGACATCGCCTAACAGAAAGACCCCCAATTAAGGGTTAGTATTATCACCCCAGGGGAGAACATGTTGTTCAGTTCCTTCTCTGCCAGATTGATGCCAATAGAAGGTTGCCTGGGTCAGGAATGAATTGAAAACTGAGGGCCTGATGCATATCGTTCATTGATTTCAGTGGGCTGTGGATCAGTCCAGAGTAAGCGGAACAGATGAACCCTTCCAACGCACTCTGCAGCTAGCAGGATAAGAGTTACCCCAATCTCCATGAGGAAGGGATGGTATTGCAGATGCTTCCTCCACTACTCTGGTGCTCATAGTTACAGGGCAACCACCAGAAACACAACACTTCCAGAAGGACACCAGAATGTCAATGCTAATCAATACTGACCTCACTTTTCCAGAGTACCTTCCTATTCTTCTGAGCCTCCCTATACACACTTGCAGCAATGGTTAAGACTAGATATTTAGCTTGGAAGCATTAGCTCTAAAGAGTTGGCATCAGTGCAATCAGCTGAGTTGGGGGCAGGACCTCCTCTGCCCCAGCTTTTTGCCATTCCATTGAGCTGTTACCTTAGTACAGCTCTAGGTCTCCTGTACTCTCCATTCTGGTTCCTAAGAACAGCCATACCGCATCAGAGCGAAGGTCTAGCCAGCACAGTGTCCTGTGTTCTGACTCTGGCCAGTGCAGGTATTTCAGAGGGAATGAGCAGAACAGACAATGCCTACTCGCAGCTTCTGGCTAACAGAGGCTAGTGTCCCCCCTCCTCCCCCATTGCAAAGCCCCCGCCCCCCTAGCCGGATTCCCCCTCCCTCCATTAAGTTATACTTCTGGTATCAGGTGTAGCTGCTACCCCCACCTGTCCAAAATGGCCTCATTAAATCACCCCTCAAGATAGGGGAGAGACAGGATATTGGATAGTGATGTGGAGCTGGAATAGAGCAGCCCTACGATGCCTCCAGAACTTTGGTTTATTTTATCCTGTAGTTCACTCACTCTGCAGCTTCCTATGGCATTGACCTGATGGCTGAGGGAGATGGGGTGTTGAAGGAGGTCATCTGGCGAGGTAGAGCTGTGTGTCAGCTTCTTTTCCTCTGACTTGCCTCAAAATGTAGATGAACTAAATTCAGGGGTCCAGGGCACTCTCCCAAGAGTTTGCTTTTTAATTATGTGGTATGGTAAAGCAAGCAAATGTATTAAAATGAATGCAAATTTACACTCTACAGGCTTTTGGAGGGATTGGTATGTTAATAAAGTTCTCTCTTCCTTTTTTGCATCAGTTGTGTTTCAGCTGCATCCCTCTCCTGACCCTTGTTCCCAGCAGTAAACAAAAACTTGTCTGAAAATCAAACACTTTTGTGCCAAATATATTTATCTACCGTGAGGTCCATCCTCAGTTTTGACTCTGAAGCAGCAGAGGGATTATCATACTAAAAACATAAGCATTCTGGCCAAGGTAGACGATCAGGCTAGAAGTAGAGAGACCATGACACGTCTGAAAGAGTAAAGGGTCTTGGCTAACTTTTCCATTCAATAAAACCATTCCTGGGTGTCCAAGGCTGCATGGGAGTGATAAGTCAGTAGATATGAACTGTTGGGTTTGGGGTATGAACTCATCTCCTTTAACTCGGGAATGTAGGACATCCCAGACTGGATCAGACCCAAGGTCCATCTAGCTCAGTATTCTGTTGGACACTGTCCAGCAACAAGTGCTTTTGAGGTAAGCATAAGTAGATATGGAATAATTTGTCCTACAGCAGGTCTCATCCTGATCTCTATTAGAGACTTATTTAAGCCCTAAAGCGTGAGGGTTTAATCTCCCTTTCAAACTTCTATTTTAATAAATTAGGGTAAATCCAGGTGGTCTTGGTAGTTGTGGCCTTGTTGCCTGCTCAGGGCAGCTTGTGTGTATGAGGCACTTTATAAAACTGAATATTACTTACATGATATGCCAGTTGCTTGGCTTCATGCAAGTGGGGTGTGGTGCTTGCCGGGGTCAGCAGGGCACCATGACACCCACATGGCGAGGTTTCAGGGTGATTCAGTTTCAGTTCGCAAAAAAATCAATTTACGCTTTTTTGACTTTCAGGCCGCGTCTACACGTGCACGCTACTTCGAAGTAGCGGCGCCAACTTCGAAATAGCACCCATCACGGCTACACGTGTTGGGCGCTATTTTGAAGTTGAAATCGACGTTAGGCGGCGAGACGTCGAAGTCGCTAACCCCATGAGGGGATGGGAATAGCGCCCTACTTCGAAGTTGAACGTTGAAGTTGGGCACGTGTAGACGATCCGCGTCCCGCAACATCGAAATAGCGGGGTCCGCCATGGCGGCCATCAGCTGAGGGGTTGAGAGACGCTCTCTTTCCAGCCCCTGCGGGGCTCTATGGTCACCGTGTGCAGCAGCCCTTAGCCCAGGGCTTCTGGCTGCTGCTGCGGCAGCTGGGGATCCATGCTGCATGCACAGGGTCTGCAACCAGTTGTCGGCTCTGTGGATCTTGTGTTGTTTAGTGCAGCTGTGTCTGGGAGGGGCCCTTTAAGGGAGCGACTTGCTGTTGAGTCCGCCCTGTGACCCTGTCTGCAGCTGTTCCTGGCACCCTTATTTCGATGTGTGCTACTTTGGCGTGTAGACGTTCCCTCGCAGCGCCTATTTTGATGTGGTGCTGCCCAACGTCGAAGTTGAACGTCAATGTTGCCAGCCCTGGAGGACGTGTAGACGTTATTCATCGAAATAAACTATTTCAATGTAGCGTGCACGTGTAGACGTAGCCTCAGTGTTGCAAGCTTTGCTGGAGAGCTTAAAAAATTAAGTGTGCTCCTTCTGCTACCTAAACCCTCAAGAGCAAACAACTTCTGGGCCTCCTCCTAGCAATAGAGTATGACCTTAAAGCTGCTCAAAAGCTGTAAGAGAGGATCTTCCCAGTACTGTTGAATTTTGGACTTAGTAAAGTGGTCGTATCTGATTTTTCTGAGCAAAGGGAGCCATAGAGGGGACAAGAGCTTGAGGTGCTGTTAATTTCCACTGAGTGGAACATTTTTTAGGCACCATATCACCTGTGCTGACCTAGAGCAGCCTTTTGGCTGCTCTAACTTGCACCAGTGGCTAGTTTGGGTCTCCGGATGGCTCATTGTAAATGGAAGCATAAATATCTTTGCCTCTTCCTTGCTCAGCAGCAGCATGGTTGAGGTTTGTGGCCTCTGAGCCAGCCTTTCAAATACACCAGCATCCAACTTGTGGGTATATATTCATGCAGTTTTCATTGCAGGTGCATAGGCTGAGCAGAGTGTCAGTGGAAGGACTATATACATCCTCACCTAAACCCTATCTCACTTAACCCCTGTTTTCAGATATAAGTAATGCATATGCTTTAGAATTACATTTTGTACAATCAGGAATTTCATCCACTAATTTGTGTGCATGCACACCCTCAAGTCAAAACAAAAAAGCAGTAAAGTAGCACATTAAAGACAAAAAAAATAATTTACTGGGAGAGCTTTCATGGGACAGACCCACTTCTTCACACCATAATGATACCAGAACAGACTCAATACCAGACAATAGCCATACCAGAACAGACTCAACCAAGGTTCTCTGTGCCTTAAATATTGAGTCTGTTCTGGTATGGGTTTGGTCTGAAGAAGTGGGTCTATCCCACGAAAGCTCACCTAATAAATTATTTTGTTAGTCTTTAAAGTGCTACTGGACTGCTTTTTTGTTTCGATAGTATATAGACTAGCACGGCTTTCTCTCTGTTACTACCCTGAAGTCAGTTTGTGTGTGCACATTGAAGCTGCCATGAAGAATGCCTGCCACGCGTGCACGCGCACACACATGCGCACACACACACAGAGGAAATCTTAGCCCCCTGCAAACAAAATCTAGCTGTAACAATTCTCTGATTGTGCAGGAGGCACATTGGAAAGCAGCCTAGTCACCCATAGCTGCATTAGCTTTGCACTGATGGCATAAGGGTTTTTTTGATCTGGTTGTTTTTGGCCAGTAAAATTGGGAGATGCAATTCAGAGACACGTAGGGAGAAGGGATGTAGAACAAGAAGCTGCAATTTTTACAGATTCGCTTTTCTGACTCTTAAACGCCCATAATTAGCATAGCGAGTTTTGGATCAAAAAAGCACATTTGGTGTGTAGATGCTCCACGCGTTCTTTCGATAAGGGGACAGATTTTCTGAAAGAAAATGCTCATGTAGATGCAGCCCAGGAGAGGTTGCTCCAGACCCTCAGGCCGCTTTGTGTGTCTCCTGTCCTGACGTTTCCACTTCAGAGGGTACGTCAGGACTAACTCTCCACACAGGCTTTCTCCCTGACCTTCTCCCCTTGCCCCATTCCTTCTGCTAATCCTAAAGCATGACTGGAAAACTCTTTCCCGCAGCTCCCATGTCACCCAGACATCCCTTTTGCTAGAGTCACCACCCAGCTTCTTCCCCAGGTGGGCTTCATCTTTAAGTAAGCCAGGCCCTCCCAACAGGCGCAGCCAGGCAGTATAATTAACCCTTTCATTGCCTAAGCATCCTTACTTGGTGCTCGGGACTAGCGTGGTAACATTCCTCGTGACGTCAGCGGGCTCCGTGTCTGAATGAGGACCTTAGGGTTGGGTCTTCTGAGCATGCAACTGCTTTTACTAGAAATGAGCAAATAATAATAGATCATTTCCCCCTTGTCTCTATACCCCCAAATGTCTCCCCTTTTCTAGTCCTACGCAGAACAGCTGGACATTTTCTCTGACTCTCTAAAGTCCCGGAGGGTTGTTGCTGAGTAGTTTTGTGGTAAGGATTTGGTATTTAAAATGAGCTGATTTGACAAGGCACGTTGGAAATGTGGCAAGTTCCCTACTCTGCACCCAACCAGCCTGGCCACCATGGCCATGTCTGCACAGCCCTGAATTATAGCACTAATGAGGTTTCTAGAAATTGCAAATGGTTTCTCATTTGCACGCTCATGTGGCTAATTAGCATAGCCGCTCAAGATTTCACTCTCGGCAGAGGGGGCTGCCGGCATCAAGAGGCTGTGTGGATGTGCATCTGCCAGCTAAATCCCCCTCTGTAGCCACTCTCTTATCCTGCATGAATACACAAATGAAGAACCATTTGCAATTACTAGAAACCACATTAGCATAGCACTGCTGGCAGCAGCACCATGCTCCAGAGCTGTGTAGATGAGCCCCATGCAGGGGAGCTGCTTTCCAGCACTGCTAGCCAGGCATACAGAGCTATTCCACATCCCAATCCTAGGGGCTGCTTTGGGGGCTGCCGCCTGACAGGCAGAAGTTACCCCAGAAGTCCCCCATCCCTGGAGCTTCTTGCTGTTGGTGGTCAGGGGCATGGAGAAGGACCTCTCCTCTTTTCTCTCGCCTTTCGCTCCCTCCCTATCAAGGGGCAGATGCAGCTGTGTATGCCTTCAGCCACACATTCCCCACTGGCTTCAAGAGACACCAGGAGGCCTTGTGGTTAGGGCAGTAGAGGCAGGCTCCCTTCCACTGAAAAGTTAAACCAGCAGAGCTCCCTCTCTCCAGGGTGTGAAAAATCCACACCTCTCCGAAATACAGGTAAGCCAGCGTAAACCCCGGTGTAGCCAGTGCTTGATTGGGGGAATGGTTCCTCCATCAACTTGGCTGCTGCCTCTCGGGCAGAGGGATTCTCCACAGTGATGGGAGAATCCCTCCCATCAGCACAGTGTCTACACTGGACATGCCGCTGGGGTAGTTTAAATAGCAACAGAACCTCAGCCTCAGCAGCACCAGGCCCAGTTCTGTGAGAGCAAGTCATTTTACCTCCCTGGGGCCTCCATTCCCCATCAGTAAAATGGTAATAAAATAAAAATAAGACTCTCTTCTGGGCAGGGCCCCTGATGGGAGAGGGGCCAGTTGCCCCAGGGCCCGGTGATTTTAAAGGGCCCAAGGCTCTGGGCCACTCCCCCTGTTACTGCAGCAGCAACAGCAGGATTCCGCATTGCCTCCCAAGCCCAGCATGGTGTGGTCCAGACGATGCTGGGAGCGGCTAGCCCCAGTCCTGTCCCTTCTGCCTGAAGCCCCGTCCCTTTAAGGGGCCCAGAGCTGAGTCCCCTCTCCCAGCCCCACATTGCCCAGGGCATGTTGATGTCTGTCAGCAGCCCTGTTTCTGACTGCCTCATGCTCCTGTAGGCCCAAAACTCTTTGGGAAAGGGGCTGCCTCTCACTATGTGTACGTACGTTGCCTCGCACAACAGGGCCAGATCTCAGTTGGGGCCCCTCGGTTCTACTGTAAAACAGTAATAAAATACAGTAACTGAACATTTGCCATTAGTACTTTAAACTGCTCTAAATAGCTTCCCTCCTTGTAAATTCTTTCCTACACCAGCCTTTTTATACACAATGTTTAATGGGAAAAGACCATAGTGCATTAACATTGTAATATAAAAGTACAGCCCTGGCACGCTGGCTGTATGACAACAGTATCCCCTTGTTGCGCAGAAGGCCAAATACACTTGCCAGCAGCATGCAGCCCTTCTCCTGTCCGCCTTTATGCAGTTATTTTGAAAAGCAAAAGCCCTACACCAGGCGATCTTTCTGTGCCAGCAATAAGTAAAACCCTTTGTTCCATTAAACCTTTGGCCTGCGATTACAGCGGGCTATTTTTGGAGCAGTCACTTTTCGGCACTGAAGAATGTCTAATGCATTTTTAAAGACCAAAGGGGCAATCTCAGATGATAAATGTTCACTGTACCTATCAAGTGTACTCTACAAACATTAATAAATGTTTCAAGATGACTGCTGCCTTAGATGGTGCCAGAGAAGTCTTTTTGAGAGAAGAAGACAGGGAAGAACAAGATATAAATTTGCAGATGTCTTTCTGGATTGATTGCTAGATGGGGAGATAAACAGATTGGCAAGTTGAAAGGACTTTGTATAGAGAGCCGCTCAGAAAATAGGATTCTGCTCACGGAGAAATTGATCTTTGTAGCCAAAAATCTACTGTATATTTGAGAGAGTTTATCTGGGAGTGAGTTTGTCTGTCTGTTCAAGAGCTCCTGAACAGTTAGAGCTCGTACCATCAAATTCGGCATACAGCTTCCTTTTATAATTTATAGCAAGCTAAGGGTTTGGGTGTGCTGTGGGATGGGGATGGGGAATCTTCCCCTATCCCCCAATTTGTCGCTTGCTACTCTACTTCCTCATTGTCAGGGAGTGAGGGAAAAGTGCACTCTTTGCTGTATTCCTCACTCCTTGCTGGAGGCAGGCGAGTTGTGCACTGGCCTGGGATTGTGGGGAGCAGGTTTTGAAAAATACAATCATTTAAATAAAGCAGATACATTTTTCTTTTATTTCCCAAACAGCCTCATGTGATTATTGACATAAGGACCTGAGCAACGTCAGGTCAGTTTGCTAGTTGGAAATATTTGAGTTGAAAACCGAAACCCTTCTGCTTTGATCAGCGTCGCTGATCTGTCCAATGGGAGTTGTAGTTTCAGTTCTTTCTCCACACCAACTTCTCTGCTCTGACTACATCTCCCATGGGTCTCCTCTCTGTTAAAGAGTGCTGATGCATCCTGGGAATGGCATGCCCAGCGTGAATCTTCCAGAAATAAAGTCTGAGTGGAAAGCCCAATCCATGGAGGAGGTTGAGAGACCCAAACAACTGCCCCCCTCAGGCACTGTGGTAGCATTGCCGAATAGACATATTCTGATTTTTCAGACATTTGGGGTTTCTTGTGAAACAAAAGTAACACTTTTTTTGCAGAAAGCAGACACTTTTTGCAATAAAATTCATTGAGTGACACCCCTCATTTTTCCATGGAAAAATAAATATGATACAAATGTTTTGAGCAGCCCTAATTATCCAGCACTTCTTCCTGAAGCTAGTGCTCTGTATTGTGTGTGCATACATGTAACTGCTCTGCGAATGTGAACTGTGCATGTGACTAGAGAGGGGATGATCATCTATGCCTACGCAGACTTATACTCTCCAGGCCAAAGTAGCAGCTGTAATGGCCAGCACCCCTGGCCCCTTTAGAACGCCACAGAGCGCTGGGTCGCCACTCTGTGCAGTTCTGAGGGAGCGTGTTGGTGGTGGGGGAAGAGCCAGGGCTGACTGCTTTAAGCCCCACCCTTTCCACCCTTGGCCCCACCCCTTCTGGGGGCAGGGAACCAGCCCCCCCCCCAGCTTGCCTCCAGGCCAGGGAACAAACACAATGAAAGGCCAGCTCCACGTTCCCCAAGGCAGCCACAGAGAGGGCTGTGAAGCTGTGTCACCTTGTTCTCCATCCAAACCTAGAGGACTGCCCCCCTATGACCATGCACAGTGGAGGGTCTGAGGGTGTGTTGGGGCAGAGGGAGAAGGGGCTGGGGAGCAGGACTCCATGCAGCGTGCTTTTCTCTGGATTCAAAGGGCAATGCAAGCAGCAATGCCCGCCTCCTTCAGCCTGCCTCTTCTGAGAGCGGAAGTGCAGCCAAGTGCCTCATTGATTGCTGTTTTTGTAATCACCAGCTGGCCTCCCACTGGGACGGAGTCTCTCCCACATGGCAGGTGCGCCCAGGTGCTGGGTGCTTTAACTCTGGAGGATCCTTAGCTTGGCATGTAAAGTTAGCACAGTTCTGGTTTACACATTCTATCCCTGGTCTCGCCAAGGTTCCTGGCGTGCGGAGGCCGTAGCGTGCACGGTCTTGGCTGCTGATGGTGCGAGAAAGGACGATATGAAGTGGAATCCACAATGGGGCTCCCTGAACTCTCTGATGTTTGTGGATGTTGGCCCCCCTGCTTCTCCAGGAGGCAAAGCCCTTTCCCAGACATGGGGCACAAGTTGAAGCCCGGGGGAATGGAAGGTGCCTCTAGCAATACGCAGTGGTCATTGGCTTCCCGACGAGGGCAAAGGGGCTGCAAAATCAGGCCGGTGCAATCGTACCACTTCCTGTCCCTTTTACCCTCTTCAGCCTGGGTCCCAGGAACCGAGAAGGGCCTCTGGTCTTCAACCCCTCTTCCCCAGCCCAGCAGCGAAGCTGGGCTCCTGCTATCCCTTCCCTTCCCATGGGCTGGCTCAGGGGAAGGGACCCCCACCTTTGCAGTGCTCTGTGCTTGGCCGACAACCAGAGCCCAAAATTTGGCTGGCTCCAGGGCACGACACGAGACACATTTATTTGGTTTTTCGGCTCTTGGTTGACTTTTTTCCTCCCCATGACAGCATGGCTGCAAATGTTTCTGGCAGCAGCCGAGGCAGCGGTTTGGAGGAACGCTGCCTGCTGCTGGGAACTTTATATACATGGCTTTGTTAAGTTATGTAAATAAGGTCATGGTTGCCACAGCAATGGCAAGACGCCTGCTCCTGCATACGGGCCTGTTCTGCAGTCAGGGATCCCTTTCCTGCCACACGATAGCCTGCCAATGCCCCAGTGATGTGTCTGCAGGCTTAGGCACAGACTCCAGCTTGCACACTTTAGTCACATGGGCTGTGTCTACACTTGCGTTCCGCTCTCAAAAGAGGCATGCAAATGAGCGAAATTGAAAATGCAAGTGAGGTGCAGATTTACATACCAGGAGCCTTATTTGCATATTATTCTTTCAAAAGAAGAAAAGCAGCGTCGACACAGATTTTTTATGGGAAGAAGGGTTCTTCTGAAGATGGGGTTTACTTTCGAAAGAGCTGCGTCTACACTGCTTTTCCTCTTTTGAAAGAAGAATATTTAAATGAGGTGCCCAATATGTAAATCTGTGCCTTATTTGCATTTTTGATTTCCCTAATTTGCATGCCTCTTTCAGCTAGTGTAGCCACAGCCATGATTACGCTCCATGTACACATCAGAGGTGGATGCAGCAGAGGACATGGAGACTGAAGCCCGCTGTTCTATTCTGGAGCCTCAGTTTCCCCTTCCACTCTCTGGCTGCCCTGTCTGTTTAGATTGTACATTCTCTGGGGCAGGGTCTGTTTCTTATGACACTAAACCCTCCTGTGCCAGATAAAACAATGGGGCAGTAAGTTGGATGAAGTCTCTGGCTGCTGCTCTTACACAAGTAGCACAGCGGGTGTGGCTGAACTCCTGGGAGCTGCTCAGTTTTGGGGAGGGGGGTGGGGCTAATCATGCCAACTCACATTTCTAAAGTGCTTTGTGACCCAGGGAGGAAAACCTCTGTATGGCCGTTTCCACTGGGAGGTTTTTAGCTAGCAGTGTGGCCACAATGATGCTTCAAACCAGGTTAGCTGCAATAAAGCATGTTCCAGTTTACTCCGGCGCAGCATGTCTACACTGGGGTTTGCATTGGTTCAGCTACGCCGTTGCTGTGCCTAGGGTGACCATCTGCCCTGTTCTTACTGAGACAGTCCCTTATTTATAGTGTCTCACAGATGTCCCAAACTTTTGAAGCAAATAGGCAAATTGCCTTGTATTTTCCAGGGCTCCTGTTCCTTGGCACCCTGTGTCTTGGGGTGGCAGCCTCTCCCTCCAGGGAGCTCCTCCACTGGGTGGCTGCCCTGTTTCCTGGAGCTCTGCACCTTGTGGCAGTAGTTCCTGCTGCAGGGGAACTCCTCTGTGGGGCAGCTGCCCCATTCCCCAGCACCCCACAGTGGCAGCCCCTGCTGCTGGCAAACTCCACAATGGGGCAGCTACCACATGGCGAGATGCCCTACACTAAGGGGAGGCAGCTCCTGCTACCAGGGAGTCTTGCCATGGGTTGGCTGGCTCGTTCCCTGGCCTCCCACACCTCAGGGTGGAAGCTTCTGGTTCATTCTCTGCCCCTCCTGCCCCTGCCACCAGGAGGCTTTGGAACATCACCCACCAGGGGGTTTTGGAACCCCCATCCTCCATGCCCCCTCATCCCGGGTGCCTCCCATTGGAGGTTGCAGAGCCCCCATCCCTGCTGCCTCACCCTGGAGCAGCATCCCCCATCACCAAGTAGCCCCGACCCAGGACAGCAGCCTCTCCCCCATACTGAAGGCTGATGTCCTGTATTTGGCATAGGGCAATGTGGTCCCCTACCTGTGCCCCCAGTATGGGGCAGGCCTAGAAGCACAGCTAGATTATTTATAAATTGATTATTGCTTTACAGTAGCACCACTGTATGGTGGGTGCTTTCTGAGCACACACGGCTCTGAGATCACCGTCTGAGGACAGACAAACTGTTGGAGGCTGGGGGAAAGGAATGGAGACAGCAGTGGGCAAGTGATATATAATTTATATCCAAGTCAGCTCGATTCACTGTAAACAGCATGGCAGAAGTAGGCCTGGTTATTATTATACATAGATAATAGCAGTCACAGGGTAGAGGTCCACGTTTAAAGAGAACTAGAGGGAATCAAAAGAAGCTGTGCTATGAGCCCCTGTAGAGTGTTACACGGATAAAGCATGAGCAGGGCGCAGAGTCTCAGGGAAAGGGTTCTGTTGGAAGTTGGAGCAAATGGCTGATACTAACGTGCTGCCTCTTTCTTATCTGTGTTTTGCAGTAAAGAGTACCCAGTGGTTCCTAGGAGCACGGTGAGACAAAAAGTGGCTTCTAATCACAGCCCTTTCAGCGGGGAGACCAGGGTTCTCTCGGCCACTTCCAACCTAGCATCCCAGTATCAGTGTGAGAATGGGGTGTCTAGCACCTCCCAGGACCTGTTACCGCCTGCCAACCCGTATCCGATCTCCCAGGAGCACAGCCAGATCTACCACTGCACCAAGAGAAAAGGTCAGGCCCTGGCAACTCCCCCTTCTCTCGCTCATGGGTTCCCCCAGGCAAAACTGGGCGTGAACCTCCTTTTGCATTCCTCACAAATACCTGATTTTCCCAGCTGTGGTTTAAACTTAAGTCCTTTGGATGTGCAAAGTCTTTGTATTGTCCTGGATCATTGCCACCAGGGTTACAAGCACCAGGCCTGCTGCTCAGATGGTTAATTCACTGCAGTAGCATAGACTTCAGGAGCAATCCTGAATTGCACCGGCTGAGAAACTGCCTTGCTGCTGTTAGTATAAACTCTATTGAGTCAACTCTGCTACAAAAGCGCAGCTCAGATGAAACGCAGAGGTGGCAACACAGCTGTATACAAGTCCAATCCGCATCTAGGAAGATAGCCAGCAGCTGAGATAAGAAGACTTCTCAGTCTATAGCCTCTGAGAAGGTCTAGGGATTAGTCTAAAGGTGCACATACCTAGACATTATGGCTGTGTCTGCACTTGTATTCCTCTTTTGAAAAAATGCAAATGAGGCACTGATTGGCATATCTTGTACTTCATTTGCATACTCTCTTTTCAGAAGAGAGTCTTTCAAAAGGAAAAAAGCAGTGTAGATGGGGCTCTTTTGAAAGCAAACCCCATCTTCGAAATAACCCTTCTTCCTACTTTGTTTCAGAAAGAAGAGTTCTTTCGAAGATGGGGTTTATTTTTGAAAGAGCCCCATCTACACTGCTATTTTTATTTTCAAAAGAATTTCTTCTGAAAAGAGATTATGCAAATGAGGCATGAGATGTGTAAATCAGTGCACCGTTTGCATTTTTGATTTCCCTCATTTGCATTCCTCTTTCAAAAGAGGAACACAAGTGTAGACACAGCCTATGCGTGTTTGACGAATATGGTCTTATGTCTGGTGCAGTACACACCAATACAGAGAGTCAGGTTTAAGTCTTTGGTCCAGTGACTAAGGAACAGGACTGAGAATCAGGAGACGTGAGTTCTTTGCCACTGACTGCTGTGTGACCTTAGCCCCATCCTGCCCCAAAGTTTTTACTGGATGCCCCGTATTCAGACCAAGGAGCAGTTTGAGGCATCAGTAGTCCTGCTAACATCCATGGGTCTGCTTTTGTGAGTCGCTGCTCCCCAGCAGGAGTAAGAAGTAAGCAGTCAGTGACTGGGCCAAAGAGGCAAACCAGAGGGGAAAAATAGTGACTTCTTGAGCCTTGATTCTCAGGCATAAGGCTGCTATAGGTCACTTGCAGTAGTGTTAGGGTCATACCCAGAGGGTTCAGCTGAGTTCACCCACACTTCTAGGTGCTGAACATAGCTGCAGCAAGACCTGGTCAATGTCCAGTGGAGCTAGTGAGCTAAAACAAGCAGTGACAAATCAGCAGAAGCGCCAGGAATAGAATTCAGGGCTTTTAGCTCATGAGGTAGCACCCTGTCCAGGAGACCAGTCCTCCTCACAGCCAGGTTCTCTTCCTACAGTGCATTCGTTGCAGAGAAAGCTGCCACTACCCCACCAGCCTTAGCTTCAGCCCTGCCTCCAGTGCATCTGTGCTCCGCTCCCTCATACCACTAGCTTAACCTTTGTCAGACCCTCCTCCCCCCGTGCCCTTTTTTAAAAACAAGAAAGCCTGGACAACAAACACGCCGGGCAGTCTCTGACTGCTGTGTGTCCCGGCCACACAAAGCAATTCATCATCGGCCTCCACATTGTAAAGTGATAAGGAATCAACAGAGGTTTCCTTCCAGTTTTGGGATTCCCGCTAAGTGGTGGCTCCATGGGTGGTTTCCCTCAATCCCCTAATTATCTCACTTCCTCTTATTGTCGCAGAAGGGAAGATATCTCCTCGGCAAATGCGCTCACCAGCCTTTTTCAGTGTGCATGGCCCTGTCAAAGTGCAGGCGACTGGCAAAGGGAGCCTTCGTCTGGGCCGCTGCTGTCTCCTTGCTATCTCTCCAATGGTTTGAGTGGCACAAGCAGTTAAGGGCCTTTTATCAAAGCCGCCAAATGCTTTAATCAAAGAGTGGCAGCGTCCTGTCAGATACCAGCGACTTCTTCCGTGGGCCCAGATCTGGACCTCTCCGGAGCCCAGATCTCTGCCTTCCTTTCCGGGCTTCCCCCAGTGCATCTAATAAATCGAAAACAGCCACCACGGCTTAGCGAAAAGAAACAAGAAGTTAATGGGAAACAGAGAGCGCTAGCATAGCTGCCAAGTGGCTCTTTGCAAAGAGAGATTAATTAACAAGAAAAGTAATGAAGGATGAGCAGAGCAGTTGAGATAAATCAGAACCTGTCCTGAGCTTTCACCTGAATCTCAGGCTGCATTTGTCACTAGTCACTTTTCTCTAACACCGAAACAAGGAACTTTATTAGAATAAGGAAAACGGTATGCCCCCAATGCACTCCTTTTCTCTCTTTTCACTGCTCCTTCCCAGGTTCTGCCTCCTACCTGGCTTTGAGCTACAGTTTTAAAGACATCACCTCACATCTTCTCTTCCCTACTTTATTTTCTTCATAAACAGTTTTCAATGAGCTTTAATACTTAAGAAAAATATAATCTCCCGAGGTTCATTATTAACCCAGCTCTGGTCAGCTTCTGACCGTGAGGAGGATTTTCTCCAGCTGATTTACTTGGACCATCAAATCCCCAGAGGTGTTAACTGCTGTACATTCATGTCAACAGGAATAGTTCCTTTCAGCTGGGCTGAGCTGTGGGTACCAATTTGTTCCTGGGATCACAAGCTGATCCAGCTGGATTAAGAAGTAGCTGAAGATGCTGCCTATATCTTTGTGAGCTGGATACTTGAACAGCCTACACCCTGGACACTATCAGGTTATAACTGCAACAGCTAGTCATGTCCAGTTTTTTTTTCCCTTATCTATTTCTTTCAGGGCTGGGTCTCTTTATTTAGACCTGGGTAACGTTTGATCTGTATGCCTATGACTTAAGGGGAATCCCTGAGGCATCCCACATCTCCCAGCCTCTCAGCTAATTGCTAGCACAAAGATTGGCCTCTCTGCTGAATAGCATTGTTTTAATCCATTGTACAAAGCTGGTCTGACCCTGGTGACTGAAAGAGTTCCTCTGTAGGTGAGTATCAGGACTAATATGGGATCCCATTGCTGTAGAATTATTTTAACAATCTATACTGGCCAGAGACCACACTGAATCCATCTACTCGTGGGTGAGGGGAGCTGGAGATACCAGTAAATAATGCTTTATCCCAAAAGGCTGGACTTTAGCGCTAACAAACTGGGCCCAGCTGAGACAGAGAGTTTCTTCCAGGATGCTGAAATGAGGGGGGAAAAGCCTTTTAATATTCCTCTGGCTTCTTGACTTGTGCATCTACAAAGAAATAGAATTTCTACAATTTAGAAAAACAATCAGCAGTTCCCAGCCATGTGTGCCCCCTTTTGTCACACAGGTCTCTGCATAATTGTGGGGGTACAAGCAGTTCTTTCACCTGTATTTTTCTGGTAATCCCACCACTCTGCTTTGTTGTCCATCACCTGCCCTACTTTTGTCCTCCATTTCAGCCTTTGGACCATCTCTTGGGTAATCTTTCTCACACACCGCACCCTGCAGAGACCAAAGGAGTAGAGTACAGGTGTTACAGATATTCAGACATTCAGCTTTGAAGAGTTTTCATCTTCCTCCATAGGAGTTACTTGCTGGGTGCAGATGCCCTGACAAGTAAATGGTCTGACTGGTCAGCCGTATAAAACTGGATACAGTTTGTAGGTTTTTGTCCATGCTAGTAGTTCTGAATTTCAGTGGTGAACACTGGCAGACCACTCAAAAGGGTGCCCACATCAGCCCCAGCCTTATACGAATTTTCTGGACCATCTGGATGATGTGGCAGTCTTCAAGATGGTGCTGCCAGCCACAACTAGTTGCTTTGGTGAGGGAGGATTCTGAATAAATCTAAATCTTAAAAAGAAAAAAAAATTAGGAGCCGTCTTAGGAGGCATGTCTAGTTTTTTGTTGTTTTTAATGGCATGAGTTGCTTCCAGCCTATTACAGGTTGAACCTCTCTAGTTGGGCACTCTCTTTTCCAGCAACATCTGTAATCTGGCATGATTTTAGTTAGCCGGATGTCCACATCATGGGTGTGGCCAAGTTTCCCGTGGTCCCATATAGTTTGTTTACTGCCACAAGTACCGGCTCTCAGTGTTCTGTGCCATTATTTAGCTCTAATTTACCCCTAAGTATCTTCTAAGAGCTCAGTAAGCAGTGGAAGGGTTGGTAATATGCTAGACAATATTGACCTCCAATGGTCCATCAAATTCTCTCATTCAGCACTGGTCAGATCCCGGAGGTGCTGGACTAGAGAGGTTCAATCTGTATAAACTTCATATGCATTCAGACACTGTAAATATTTTGTGGCCTCTTGCCTGCACATACACTTGATAGTCTCTCTAACTGTGCACGCTTGATCTCAGCATGTGAAAGTCATCTGGAATAACAGGCTTGAAGCCACCATGGTGTAACTGAGATTTTTGTTGTTTTGAGATCAACAGAGTCCTTAGTTACTTCAGTGCATTCCTGTGCTTTATTCACACAGAGTGCTCAAAATAGTTCCTAGAGAGAATGGGCTTTAGATTACAGGATAAGTATCAGAGGGGTAGCCATGTTAGTTTATAACCTCAAAAACAAAGAGAAGTCCTGTGGCACCTTATAGACTAACAGATTTTTGTGGAACACAAGCTTTGGTAGGCAAAGACCTGCTTCATCAGAAGTCTGTAGTGGAAATTCCAGAGGCAGGTATAAATATGCAGGCACATGAAAAGAGGGTAGAACCAATCAAGAAGGCGGCCAGAGTTGACGAGGTCAATTCATTCAGGGAGAACGTGGCCCACTTCCAGCAGCTGATGTGGAGGTGTGAACACCAGGAGAGGAGAAACTGCTTCTGTAGTTGGCCAGCCATTCCCAGTCTTTGTTCAATCCTTGAGTGATGGTGTCAAATTTGCAAATGAATTCTAGATCTGCAGTTTCCCTTTGGAGTCTGTTTTGATGGTTTTTTGTTGTTGCAGGAGGGCTACTTTTAAATCTGCTACAGATTACTGGCTAGTTACATAATTTTAGCTCCAAATTGTTGCTTCAGCAAACTTGGAGACAATACCTTCCATGGCAGGAAAAATATGCCTCCCTCCTTACTGTTACACTGAGCCTCATTTGGTCTACACTGATATGGAAATACCCATTTTACTCGTAATAGGGCACATGCCTCTGTTGATTCAGCAATGTGCTTCTACATCATTCTTCTCATAGAATCATAGAATACTAGGACTGGAAGGGATCTCGAGAAGCCATCGAGTCCAGCCCCCTGCCCTAATGGCAGGACCAAGTACTGTCTAAACCATCCCTGATAGACATCTATCTAACCTGTTCTTAAATATCTCCAGCGATGGAGATTCCACATCCTCCCTTGGCAATTTATTCCACTGTATTCTCCATCCTACACGTTGCTTCCTTCACTTTGGCAAGCAGCAGGATCGGTGCCTTTGCTGCTTGCCGAACAAGTAAGTTACAACCAATCTTTCAATTAAGTCTGCATGAGTTCTCTTTTAAGGATCTTTTTGACATACGCCATTCCTGCCTCTTGGAGTGGGAGGAAACCCAGCTCATCAGTGGCGACTACTTACGGTTATTCTGTTAATTCCAAAAATGCCAAATGCCTATTCCCTGCCCTTGTAGCAGGCAGGAGCTTTGAACTGACCATGTGAATTTATCTATCTATGCATATCTAATGGAGCTGGAAGGGACCTTGAAAGATCATCAAGTCCAGTCCCCAGCAGGACCCATCACCATCCCTGACAGCTTTTTTTTTTTTTTTTTTTTAAATCTACCCTGCTTCAGACCTTTGAAAGGCCCATCAAGGGCTGAACTTACAACCCTGGGTTTACCAGGCCAGTGGTCTAGCCACTGACTGATATATAGGCTATAGGTAACCCTGGGATGTTGCAACTTTGGGCTCTCTCCTTCCAAGTTTCCTTACAAATTGCAGCCATTTCTGCCCCTGAATCTATTTTAACTTTAATAGCAGTATCACAGATGTTTACATTGCCGTACCAATGGAGCTACGCTGATTTATAGGAGCAGAGCAATTATCCCTAAGTCCATTCATGAGTCCTAACTTTGGACCCAATTCCCAGCATAAAATCATCATTCACTCTTGCTTAGGCTATTTTTTAATGGGGCGATCACAAGAATTTTTCTCATTGCTACTTTTCATTGGTCTTATAACTTTTGGCTTGTTATTCAAACCCAGGGAGAGGAAACTAGATTGGATGGAATAATCATAACAAAAAGCATTTGAGCCTTCAGCATAAACTCAAATTGAACCCACCTGCATTTTTTTGAGTCTGATGAATGTAGACCAAATTTTTTATAAACAAAAACAGAGCCCAATTCTTCATTGTCTTGAGTCTAGTGGATCAGATCCTCATTGACTATGAAGGAGCAACCATGCTTTAAAGCAGCTGAGGCTCTGACCAACAACATAGAAAACCATCCATATTATTTACATTTTTATACCGAATTCTGGATGAATATGCAAGGGCCCACCAAATATTTCTAATATTTCTGGTAGAAATGTGCAAATTCCATTTAAAAAAACTGTGCTTGTGGTATTTATGACCCAGATGGAAGTCGTAAATACCAAAAACCCTAAGTCCAATTATGCTCCAATCCTTTCAAGAAAAGGAGCACCAAATTTCTTGTGAGGAAGCCAGTTCTGAAGTTTCCAGCTAATTTAGCAGTCTCCGTTTTGCTTGGATACACTTTGAAGATGCTTTGCCCAAACTTTGGCCTGCTTCTCCACACTCAGCAGAACCTTCAGTCCTTTGAGGTTTGCCCACAATAATACATTGATCTTATGAGATGATCAGCACCGTCAGTTCCCAGTGATGGCAGCCAGAGGTCAAGGTTTTCAGCCCTTTGTAGGCCTGGGCCTGACAAGAATGAGTACATTAGAAAACAATGAGGTTATTATTACCAAGGAAAAATCACACAAGACCTGTTCCTTAGCTGATGTAAACAGGCCCACTTCCAAGGAGCAGTTTTGAAGTGTCTGGAGGTTGCTCTAAAATGCACTAGATAGCAACGGCTTCTTAGAGTCCATTTGCCAGCTACAGGGCAGCTGACACAGGAAAGCGACCTGTGTCTGCATAGGGCTCCATGCCAAGGGTACTTCCAGTGGGGGGAGCTCTAGGAAGAGTGGAAAAGGAGCAGAGCTGAGAATCTGGCCCCAGGGAACTTGGCCAGTTTACACCAGTTGAGCAACTGGCCTTCATACCGCACAATGCCATCCATTTGCAAGAGGAACCCAGCTTTTTGTCCTTACTGAACAACTTCTTCAGAGCATGCGTATGGCTGGGGGTTGGGAAGACGTTCCAGAGAACAGACTGAGAGCTGTTGTTAGGAAAACTGTAGAATTCTTTTTTAGGGGCAGGCTGATAGCTGACTTCTGGGGAAACCGAAGTGTGGAAGTCGAGCGCCTGTTCCTCAGGTGATGTCAAGCAGCATGGGTGAGTCTACACTAGGAACTAACTTTGAAGTTACAGCAACGAAGGGTCCCGTGGCACCTTATAGACTAATAGAAAAGTTTTGAGCATGAGCTTTCGTGAGCACAGACTCACTTCATCAGATGCAGCATCTGATGAAGTGAGTCTGTGCTCACGAAAGCTCATGCTCAAAACTTTTCTGTTAGTCTATAAGGTGCCACAGGACCCTTCGTTGCTGTTACAGATCCAGACTAACACGGCTACCCCTCCGATACTTAACTTTGAAGTTAGCTTCGAAGTTAAGCACTACATCAAAGTAGCCAGCAGAGAATCTACACACAGTTGTCCCTTCGACACAGGGAGCCCAGCTTTGAACTCCTTCCTCCATTCCTGGGAATGGAGTAGTACCCTACTTCGAAGTTGAACTTCAAAGTAGGGTGTGTGTAGATGCTCTGCCTTGAAGTTGCTTACTTCGAAGTTGTACTTTGAAGTAAGCAACTTTGAAGTTACTTTTGTAGTGTTGACGCAGCCCATAGGTCCAGAGAGTTCATGGGCCCTTTGCTGGTTTACATCAGCTGAGCTATAATGTCCAGATTTTACAAAACGAAAGTCAGGTTTATTTTTTTCTTTGCACCTGACAGTAAATCTGGAAAAGGCCCTATAACTTGGAGAGGTTTGCCTGGTTCTGCTGTCGTGGAGAGAAAAATATCCTGACTAAATGGAAAAATCAATAGCGGAGGTTGTAACTCAAGCAAATTCTGCGTACAATGGAAAAACACAAAGTTCAACTATTTTTTAAAAGGAAAATAAACAGTATAACCCTGAGCTGGTGTTCCCCAGTGCCAGCAGAGCCCAGCTGGGGCTGTGTTACAGCTTAATGCTGAAAAATTTATTAACAGAACAATGCATCATTTTACAAGACATTTTTCAACTTAGCGTTCTTATTATTCAGTAGCAGCTCTTGGATCCAGAATTTTGAAATATTCAGGAATGCTCACATAGAATCATACTCGCAATCCACCTCCTGATATAGGCCCAGATTCAGTGAAGTATATCAGCATGTGCTTACTTTTAAGCTTGTGCTCAAATCTCATTGACTTCAAAAGGACTTAAAGTTATGCGCTTTGCTGAATATCATGTCCATGATTGCCTGACACTGTGTGAGCTTTGTCCTAATATTAATGAGATCCATCAGCTCATTGATAATAAGAATAATGCACTTTTATACTCAGGTAATAATTGTTTAGCAGCTGAAAGAGTGTAATACCCATGGAATGTCAATGTAAACTGTCTATCTCTATAACTAGGGACTCAGATTTCTGATGTTTCTTAAAATGTGGAAGTGCTGCAAGATGGAATTGCAATCTTCCAGAAATGAATTTGACCCCATGTATATGAATATGGATATAGAGGCAACTGTATAAAAAAGTTAAGGTGCTCAATCTTCAAAGCAGTGGGCTCAGAGCAGGCCTGGAAAAAGTGTGTTTCAGGGGGTTGAACCAACAAGATCCTACATTTGCATATTTGCCTCTTGTCCCCATTTCCCTTGATTGGTTGGGTAATGCAGCAAGAGCGTGTTAAAGGGAACACAGACTCCTATGATGCAGTGTGGTGGTGCAGCGAGAGGGGATAGCGATGGTAGATTGTGGGAGATGTATTCTGAGAATCAGCACGTCAAGGCCAGTTTTGCAGGCATCCAGGTGGATGTGGATGAGTGCAGGCACAATGATGCAGACTTGTATCTTCCTAGGAGTACACAACTGCAGATATAAGGGTGGTATTTGCATTTTGAGAGGAACATGTGTGCTCACATATTTGGTGGGCCCTTGTGTATTCATTCTTCAGTACAGCTAGTCTGACAGTGCCCAGTCCTGTCCTCTTCCTGTCACTTCCCACATACTCATGACAAATTTGACTTTTTTGGGGAAAAAAATTGAAACCCAAAACTTTTAGGCCCCGAAAAGGGTGTTTTGATTTGAACAAATGTGGCTGTGGTATCTCATGGGAGTTGCAGTTTGTATGACACGTGCCCTGAGTCTCCTCTATGGAATGAGGTAGGAGGCCAGATTACATCTCCCATGATTCAGCAGGGTCTCCCCCTCTTGCTGGATGATGGCAGCAGAGTAAGGGAGTCTCTGGCCTCTCTGCATCATGGGAAATGTAGTCTTGCAGCACAAGCTAGTCTACAGAGGAAATAGTGGATCTGAGGAATACAACTTCTGTGAGGCAATTCCAAATAGATTTTTTTTCTTCAATTTTGAGCCAAAAATAAAAAAAAAACTTCTATTTAGAGAGGTTTCATTTTTCAACAAGAAGTTAATTTTTGTGTGTGAAAAGCAGACACTTTTCACAGAGAAAGCTATGAGAGAAAACTGGTTTTTCAGTAAATAGCTTAGATGGAATGTTTTTGATCAGCTTGACTTTGCGTCCTTCTCTGAAAACTGAGCCGCAGGAGTCCATGGTTGTAAATATTTTCTGGCCTACATTTAGAGCATGGTGGGTTCTCCGTGACGTCAAGTTGAGAATGGATGCCTTTCCAAAAGAGATGCTATAGGAGCAACTACTAAGTGAGGTTCTATAGTCTGTATTATGCAGGAAATGAGGCTAGAACATTGTCTAGTTCATCACAATGGTCCCGTTTAGTGGTAAAAATACAGGTGAAATACTCTCTCACAGAAAGCAATGGGAGGTTTGTCATTTGGTTTCAGTGGTGCCAGGATTTCAATCGATGACTAAATTTATTTAGTGTGCCTCCTGAGATTTGCATCTCAGCTCTTTCTCTTCTGCCCCTTGTTGCCATGAACTGAGCCACTGATCCTGCAGAAACCAGAGACAGCTCTGCAAAAAGTTCTTCATGATTCAGTGTTAGAAGGTGCTTTCATATTTGTAACACTTAGAATCATAGGGTTGGAAGAGAATTCAGGAGGTCATCAAGTCCAACCTCCTGCTCAAAATAGGACCCATCCCAACTAAATCATCCCAGCCAGGGCTTTGTCAAACTGGAACTTAAAAACCTCTAGGGATGGAGATTCCACCTCCTCCCTAGGTAACTTATTCCAGTGCTTCACCACCCTCCACTTGATTAAGGGGTGCAAGCCCTGAAATTAGATTTCTCTAATCAACCACTAATGTAACCACAAGACTGGTTTATGGTGAGCTACATATTTATAGCTGAAGTGTATCATTTATTCATTGTTTGAATGCCAATCGAATCCAGAGGCCCCGCCTCTGATCAAAAGCTGATTGTGGTAGGCCCTGTGCATACACGTAGCAAAAAAACACTTTCTAGATCAAAGCCCTTGGAGTCTAAACAGAGAAGATAGAGAAAAAGGGATGAGAGAAACGGAGGCACAGAGGTACCACTGTAACCCACACACCTAGGTGTGGTTAACTGTCCCATGTTGGGGCACCTAGACCACTTCCCAAAGAATGTGTCCTCTGCAGCCTGCATTGAGTGCTAGCTGGCCTTTAGCTGAAGCTGTAGAGATGCCTGCACTAAGCTCTAGAGGTCCCAGGTTCTAGTCTGCCTGAGGACACTTACACTATGCCTTGCCAAAGGTCATACAAGGAGTCAGTGGTAGAGACAAGATGGTATATAACCCATGCCTTCCAGTCCCAGGCTCATAAACTACCCCCTAGACCCTTCTGTCTCTCACCGCATAACAACACACAAACTTAGACCCCCAACGATGAAAATGTTAAATTGCTACTCTCCCTTTCTCTTGCTTGTTTCCTTAGGGTTTCCCTGAGACTGTTAGGGTGATCTGTAAGCATGTCATGTGGCAACCCTAGCACAGCAAAGAATTTTGTTACATTTTGCTAACTGCTGTTCTGGCAGTTCCTTTGTTCTCCTGTAGCCTGTTGTCCTTTCTAGAATACCAAGTAGGGATCTGGGCAGCCTGGAGACATGAGGCCAAATGCTATTCTTGGATTCACCAATGTAAGTGTGGATCAGCTCCATGGAATGGCTCCAGTGTTACAGCAGTGCCTATGAGAGCAGGATTTGACCCAGCTCTGTGTAGCCTTCAGCACGTCACCTTACTGTGCCTCAGTTTCTCTTCTGAAAAATGAGGATAGTGGTGACACTAACCCATCTTTGCAAAGCGCTTTAGGACGGGAGGCTCAACAGAGGGCAACATGTTCTGATTTATAAGTAAGCACTTTATTTCTTGGCAGATGAGGAATGTTCAACCACTGAGCATCCCTACAAGAAAGCCTACATGGAAACCTCACCAGCAGATGAGGAGCCCTTCTACAGGTCCAGTTACTCCCAGCAGCAAGGACTGAATACCTCATACAGGACTGAATCTGCCCAGCGCCAAGCTTGTATGTATGCCAGCTCTGCTCCCCCCACGGACCCTGTGCCCAGTCTGGAAGACATCAGCTGTAACACATGGCCTACTGTGCCATCTTACAGCAGTTGCACAGTGACTGCCATGCAGCCTATGGACAGATTACCTTATCAGCATTTCTCTGCCCATTTCACCTCCAGTCATCTTATGCCCCGTCTCACCGGTGTGGCCAATCACACATCACCACAAATAGGGGACACACACAGCATGTTCCAGCACCAAACGTCAGTCTCTCACCAGCCCATCGTACGGCAGTGTGGACCTCAGACGGGCATCCAGTCGCCGACCAGCATACAGCCAGCAGAATTCCTTTATTCCCATGGGGTGCCCAGAACCCTTTCCCCTCACCAGTACCACTCTGTGCATGGGGTGGGCATGGTGCCAGAGTGGAGTGAGAACAGCTAACAAGGGAAATGCAAGAAATCTGGCCATGAAAAATTGACAGCAAACAAACAAGATGATTTTGCAAGACTCCTTTAACTGAATGTTCACAGTTAGCACTCCAGAGATGGACACTGATGTGATCAGCTGTTTGCAATCACAGATTAAATAGTAGCCCTTCTCATTGTGACTTTTTTCTATTTTCTTGTTCCAAAAGAAAAGTGACAAACCAGCAGGTCCCTGCCCCATTCCCTTCCCCAGTCACACCTGCACAACTTTTGTGTTATTAATGCATAAAACTTGTGCCCTCATTACTTCTGCTCTTCTGGTTTTCAAGTAAATACACAGCTCCTGCTGCCTTTCTTAACATACTCAGAGTGTTTGGATGAAAACAACTAGGACATTACTTTTTTTTTTGGATATTGACATTTTTATATAACAAATAATAATAATAATAATAATATTATTATATATATAATATTATTATTATTACTATTTGTTTTATATATATATATTTGCCAATATCTCAGACAGACACTGTCCCTTTTTATGGAAGCCTAAAGAGGATAGATTTCAGTGTGTGTTATTTTTTTTAAACAAAAACAAATGACACTCCCACAGATCAGAAAAATAGGTATCTACCTCTGCCATGTGTTGTTTCATGATTGCAATTGCTCACTGCATTGTGCTGTGTTCCTATATAAATGTGACACGCCTGAAATTTGTCTCCAGAAGAAGCCTTCTAGTAAAATAATTTCCTTGCCAAGCTGGGCTCTGTATTTCTCTCTCGCTTCTTCCCTTCACATCTATTTCTTTCTCTTCCACTGATGATCTCTTATAACCTACCTATCTCCTGGGATACCTTGAAAACTCGAAAGCCAGGTTGGTGTTCGGGAGAATTCCTAACAGCAACAAGAAAACAAGTTTTTGAGATGATTAGGGAGCTGCAGATAGCAAAAGCATTAAAAGAAACCTGCATTCTAAAAGCAAGGTGAAAATATAAATGTGTAAAAATCAGCTCTTTCTTTTAAGTCTTTATTATTCTTCCTTTATCAAAGGAAGAATACAAAAAAATAACACTTGTCCACACACGTTAAAGGAAACACGAAAGAGAACATACTGAAAAAGTGCAACAAACAGTGAGGTGGCAGGCAAGCAGAACATGTATGTAAATAAAAACATCTATTGCAGGGTTCTTCATGTGTAATTTTTACTGGTACTATTTATTCATAAACAGGAGTTCTAATAAGTAAGAACAGGTAACAAAACCAGTAAAGCAGCTGGTTGAGACATTTTTATTTTATTAATATTCAAATATGGCTTCTTTTATTTTATTTTATTTTTTCTTTTTTTTTCAAACTGTGCTAATATAACTCCCTAATTAACAGAACAGGGTAGTCATTATTATGAAGGGAAATTAGAATGTGGTTGAATGATGCATGAATGTTGGGCTGTATGTGAGAGTGTCTATAGAAATGTGACCACATTTATGTTGCTTGGGGGAAAAATTCCCTATCTATTCGTATCATCTTCTTGTTTGCCAGTTTATGTTTAATAAATACCAAGTGCTATAAAGTACAAGGTACCCAGACACCCATTTTCTGTCCTTTCTAGTAAACAGCCACAAGTTAAATGATGTGTTTTTATTATGCTGTCATCTATAGGCTCCAGGAGAGAATGAAACCGCTTTTGCTGTTTAAACAGACACTCCTTGCTGCACAGGGCCTACAGACTAAACAGGCAAAGGGGGGGACAAAGAAAATATTATCATCCCCATTTTTACCGATGGGAAAGTGAGGCACAGAGAGGGTTGTAGTGGATGACCAAGAGAGTTACGTGTACAGGGGAGGGAAGCGTGCAGTGGTTAAAGCATAGCCTTGTAAACCCAGTGTTGTGAGCTCAGTCTTTGAGGAGGCCTTACAAGGGTCTGAGGCAGGTTAGATTTTGAAAAAAGAAATAGGTCAGGGATGGTAATAGGTCTGGCTGTGAGGGCAGGGGACTGGATTTGATGACCTCACAAAGTCACTTCTTGTTCTGTTATATGTCAGGAGCTTACCCCAGAGTTTTGAAGTCCATTTTTAAGTCTTATGCACAAAATCAAGCTTCCTTCCAATATACAAAAGGCGTTTTAATTACAGTGATATTTGTTGTATTTTGCTTACCAGACCATGTTCTTCCCTCTGCCATTTATTATCCAACCTAAAAGTCTGTCTTTAGAATCAAACTGATGAATGGCGAGGGGTGCACGGCCTTCCTGTAGCTAGGTTCCACCAGCTTTACTCTGCAAATAGAATACTGAAATTAGCAGGATTGGCACTGGAATAAGATTCTGATCAACATGAGCAAAGCTGGCAGAATTTGGCACAACGAAGTCCATTAGGTTGCCCCATGGTCTCAATAAAGAAGTACAGGTTGAGGCTCTCTAGTTCAGCACCCTCAGGGCTGGCCAGTGCAGGATGAGAGAATTTGCTGGACCATGGGAGGTCAATATTGTCTAGCAGCATTACCAACATGTTCACAGCTTACTGGGCTCTTAGAAGATGGTTGGGGTGAATTACAGCAGGAGAACAAGTACAGAACACAAGAGCCAGGACTTGTGGCTGTAAACAAACTTTATGGGACCACATGGCTACACTCATGGTTATCTGCCTCACTAAAATCATGCCAGACCATGGATGCTGCCAGATAAGAGTGTGCCGGACTGGAGGAGTTCGACCTGTATCAGAAACACCATCTCCTGAACAATTTAAAGCTGGGTGAACACCAGCACTAGAAAATATATTGTAAGGAGCAAACCAGCCTTGCCTCTGTCACTGGGGATGGACCAAGACAACCTAAAAGTTCTTCTCCATCTCTATGTGATATGACCCTCATTCTGCTCCTATTAACAGCATTGGAAAAGCTCCATTTAACTTCAATGGAGGAAGGTCCCCTGATCCTGTGAGTCCCTTGAAAATAGCCTGAGCTGGAATGCTGTCTTCACCTGAAATGGACTCCCAGTGGACTCACTTTATATGAGTCCTTAGTCTTGTAGTTGTATCTTTCTGAATACCTTTTACTCATTTCAGAAAACAACGAAGAAAGAAAGAAAGAAACTCACACATACATCACAGATCAAAACCTGCCTGGTCACCTAAACCTTAGTCTGAGGGCTTGAGTGAGATTTAGTTCCATACAAAAGCCTTTGCTGGTCTTCTTCACAGCAGTGCATTCACCTGATGGAATTATTCAGTTTTAAGACAGCTTCATAAACCCTTTGCTACTTGTTCAGAACACTCAGCACTGAGACCTCCCAAGATTAATTACTATGTCATTTGCATTCTGGTGTAGGGAATAAAAATTAAATCTATCCTTCATTTCCATTGTACTTGCCAGCGTTGCCATCCTGCCACTATATGTCATCAGCTTATCACTATATGGAAATTTAGCTGTAATTGAATGGCTATCAACTACCATGTAAGAGGCCCTACAAGACATTTGTGCCATGCATCTTAAAAGCATTAGGGAAAAATAAACCCACCTCAGTCAGTTATTTCTCAAGCTTCAGCAAAGAAGTTTTAGATTTTGACTTGATGAATTCCCTTTCTCATTTTGTTTGTCTTTGTTGCCCATAATGGAAAACACTGAAGTCCCTTCCTGGATTGTGGGAGGCTGAGCTAAGTTGATAACCAGACTTATATAGCACCTATTTGAATGATGGTTGCTCCCAGAGTCCACAAATAAAATCAGGGCTTGCATGTGCCAGGTACTGTACAAATGCAGGGAGAGAGCAAGAGATTCTCTGCCCCCAAGGAGCTTGCAGTCTTAGTGGTCAAGACACCTAAAGGGTGAGAGAGAGGGAAAAAAAAGGGGGGGGTTTTGACTTGCTCAGGGGGCTGTAGCTCACTGTCAGAGCCAAGAAGTTATCTTAGATCTGCTGGGTCTTGGCCCACTGCCTTATCCTCAAGGACAGAGCATTTCGATGCCTAACTCCTAAGCAACCTGTGGAATTCATACCCTGGGTTGGAGGCCCAAGCTCTTTGCGTAGGAAAGGATTCCCAGAAGCCACAGTCTGAGCAGCGAGCTTCCTAAGCTAACCAGGAGCGAAAGAGGAAAAGGGCAAGTGTTCAGATCCTCAAAGCTACATAGGTACCCAGCTCCCACTGAGGTGCCTGACTGACAAGCCAGGAGAAAGTGCTCACCTTTACCATGAACCCTCTTCTTGGAGTCAGGTGCTGAAGCTGGCTCAGCCCTTGCAAAACCACCTCAGAGAGACCCCCTTCCCATTATAAACTTCAACCCAGTGGTCGGATGGCCATCGGGAAGGTGGGAGACCTGTTTGCAGATTCCGGCTCTGCCTGATTTGGAGCAGGGGCTTTTACCCACATCTCTTATGCTCCACAGATGTGCCCAAACCTCCAGGATATTGGCTATTCTAGTGTGTGTATGTGTGGCGTTTTTCCTGTTGAAACTGTCCCACTTTGTGTTAGTAAGTCAGAGAACATGAACGTCTCTGGTGGCTAGAGGGGCAAGCAGCCAGGTGGGGATGGTATGCTCTGGGAATATGTACTCCATAAGTCCTTGAAGGTGAGATAAGCAAGGGAACACCATGCTTGAGCTGCCCATCAGGGTTCAGGCATGAGCTTAGGTGCCAAGCCGTGGGATGGCTCAGGACTTTGGCAACTTGGTGAATGACTCTCGGCAAAAATTTAGGTGCCGCTGGGGGTTTAATCCCCCTCAGGGTTTAACAGTGAGTTAACAGTGGCTTTGTGCATAACAGTGTTCCCTATATGTTGTACTAACATATTTAAGACTCAATTTGGTGCCTAAGTTCCTTTGCAAATTTGGCTGCAGTTATTGTGAAATGCAAAGGGAGATTAGAGAGGCTATAAAAATAAAAACTTCAGTAATAATGAGGGATTTCAATTATCCACTTATTGACTGGGTACACGCACCTCAGGAGGGGATACAGAAATAAAGTTCCTTGACACCTTAAATGACTGCTTCTTGTAGTAGCTGGTTCTGGAACTCATAAGAGAAGAAACAATTCTTGATTTAGTCTTAAGGGGCATGCAGGATCTGGTCCAAGAGGTGCATCAATTGGACCACTTGGAAAATGACACAAAAATGACAAGGTTAATTAAATAGAAATTAAAAGGTAAGGTGCCAAGCGTGAAATACCTGCAAGCTGCATGTACACTTTTTTAACCTATCTTTTAAATGACTGGAGGAGAGTGAGCGTGATGTAAATTTTTAAAAAGGGCTCTAAAGGTGATCCTGGCAATTACAGGCTGGTAAGTCTAATTTCAGTACTGCACAAATTGGTTGAAAAGACCAAAATTGTCAGACACATAGATGAGAAGATGTTAGGGGAGAGTCAAGGTGGTTTTTGTAAATGGAAAGCATGCCTCACCTATCTACTTGAGTTTTGAGGCAGTCAATAAACATGTGGAGAAATGGGAAGCCAGTGAATATAGTGTACTTAGACTTCCAGAAAGCCTTTGACAAGCTCTCTTACCAAAGGCTCCTAAGCAAAGTAAGTTGTCACGGGATAAGTAAACGGGGTGGAAAAATTTGCAGATGATACTAAACTGCTCAAGATAGTTAAGTCCAAAGCAGAATGTGAAGAGCTACACCCTTGCAACCAACCCCACCATCTCCATCATGCATTATTGGAAAACATAAATCCAACTATACATACAAAATGATGGAGATGGTGGGGTTGGTTGCAAGGGTGTAGCTCCTGCAGCCAGGACAATGATCCCGAAGATGATCTCAGGGTCAGCCTCACTGAGGAACAGGAAGGCACCTGCCAGAAAGTTCAGCACAAGCTGCAGCTTGTCCCTGTGGGGCCATCGCAAGCCCAGGGGCAGCTCTGGCAGCACGGCACCCAGGGACCAGCTGTGGATCTTTAAATAGATGGACAACTTCTCTTCTGTATGTTACAATATTTTATTATTGATTCCCCTAATGCTCCCTGGATTTATATTCTTGAGGGGCTTGAACTACAGCATGTACCTCTTATGTTACATTTTAGGAATATGTTCAGAAGAACAACTTAGGCTGTTGAAAATAGCAACCAAAGGAGGAATTGGAAATCATCCCCATGGTTATATTAGATAGTCTGCAATTGGAGGTGCTTGGTAATTGAACCCATCCTGCTTTGGCACAGGGGATAGACTAGATGTCCCAGCAGATGGCCATTACAGACTAAACAGTCACAAGGTTTGCTAAATGGAGGAGTGGGGGGTTACAGTGTTGGAGAAGAGAGCAGGTGGGTGAACACTGGCTTAGTAGAGAAAGAAGTGGGAGTAGGGGGAATGAATGGTCTAAAACGAGACAAAACTGGAAGTGAAGTAGTGACCTATTTGGTGCAGAGTGTTCTGTGATCTCCCCATAGGCCATCAAACCTGGGCTCAGTCTTCTACGTTGGCTCAGGCCACAATGGACTGAGTATGATGGTCTGAAGCCCAAGCCCAAAATACACTATATTGGCTTCTGAAAAATGAGTAAAGCTGCAACTTGCAAAGGATTCTAAGGCTATTAAATGCCCAGTTCCCCTGAGATAAGATGGGAGTTGGATTTCACTCCCTCCAAAACATGAATAATAAATTATAATCCACTTCACAGTTTTCAGTGGCCCATCGGTTTCAGATAGAACAGAGCCAAGCCTGGCCCATCCTGTAGAAGGAGGGTATTACCCCCAATTTACAGATGAAGAATCTGAGGCAAAGAGAAGTTCAGTGGCTCAAACAAGGTCATAGTGAGTCAACATCACAATCAGGCATAAAGCCCGGGACTCTGGACTCCAAGCCCTGCACTTTAAATACATCAAGGTTGCTGGCAGTTTTGGAGTGAGGTATCTGCATAAGTGAGCAGCTGTGACATTAGGCTGGTTCATCACCACTGGATAGAAACCAGTGTTTTCTACATGAATCTTGATCAATAAATACATTCTGCTCTACCCTGTAACTGGAAAAAATGTTTTTAAACAGCGCGGGAGGATGCCCAGGCTGTGGTTGTGAGATTTCTGTTTTTTCAGCTGCTTTCCTGGGCTAAAACATTCTCTGTGTATCACATAATTTCTGCCTGAAGGGGCTGAGGCAGCACAGAGTGGACAAACACAGGGCTTTTTGTTTGCTTACACCAGCCACCTTTCAACTTTCAAATGCCAATCACCACAGCTTGGTAGTTGTGGTGTAGGTCTCCTTTCCCTGGGGCACCTGCTGGAAGTGGCAGCTCTAAGAACTCAAGTGACTTTCTTCTTTCCATTCCTGCAATGAACACAACAGCAAGACATCTTGGACCTGTCCTTTGTGGAGTGTGAAACACTGGAAGTCTCTGTTCCACCTCTATTTCATCACAAAACTCAGGATATTTGGCATTTTATTTAAAGACCCAGCTCCTGGAAGCCTGTGATTAGGTGAGACTCTTAGCTGCTGCTTCTCTTTTTCTCTAAAGGAAGTAATCTCCTAGTCTTCATGACTGTGGAGTAAAACCTGAAAATGCAACCTGAAAATGCAGGCTGGAGGCTGAAAAGCCAGAATTATAGTTATTTAATTATTATTAAAAAGTCTTGTGATTTTAATGCAATCTCAGGGGGCAGGGTTTGGAGGGCTTTTTGGTGGAATGTGAGAGGATGTAGGGTAGCTTGCTCATGAAGTTTAAATGGTTGGGTTTGGCAACACTGATTCTATCTATAGATGATCCTGGGTCCTGGTGGGTAGTCTCAGACAGGGAGATGTGTGAGTGTGTATCTTCAAACAAAAAAAGCAGTCCTGTAGCACCTTAACGACTAAGGCTGTATTTACACGTGACACTTCTTCTGGAAGCGGCATGGTAATGAGCTGTCTGGCAGATGCTAATGAGATGCAGATGTAAATTTCTCACACCTCATTAGCATATGGGCACATGGTTCGGAATCCAGAAGAAGCTCTTCCAGACTCCAAAATGCACGTGAAGACACGTGGCCCTCGGGGATCTTCCTGAAGGAGGAAGGAGGAAACCCTCCTTCTGGAAGCCCCCTTCTGCCTCAAAATTTTGGGGAAGAGCTACATCTGAACATGCCTAAATTCAGGGCTTGGACACTGCTCTGGTTTGAGGCCACTTCTGAGTTTGGCTCCATATTAGCAAGGTGCTGAACGACATGGTTAACTTTAACGTCAATGGGCCTACACAGATGCTTAAAGTTAGGCAGAAACAATTTGCAGAATGGAGCCTCTGTCTATTCCAGATCATAACAACAATAATAATAGTTTCCATTTCCCAAGGTGCTCGTTAGTTTGGGGTCTTGGTTTGTGTGATGTCAAACTCCAGGCACGTTGCAGGTGATTTCTTGATGCTCTCAATAATTTCAGGTGGAATCCGACTTAAAACTCTTTGGGCATTAACTATAAAATCCCTTGAGGAAGATCTGGGCTTTCTGACTCTGATTTTACAGAGGGGAAGAATCATGCAGAGAGTTGGAATGACTTATCCAGAACCACAGGACGGCTTAGTAGAAGAACTGGGACTGGAACACAGGGACCACCACATGCTTAGCCTCAGCGCACACTGGTCCTCATGCAGACTATTTACCTAGACTTGAGTGAAATCCATTGGTTTTGGTTCATTGAGGTTAAGCTAAACATGTCCTTCATTTCTGTGCAAACTTGTTTCACACCCACTGAGAACTGCTTTGTGTTTGAGATTCGAGTAGCCCTAAATAACTCAGTCAAAAATGTCTGAGTTTCTTTTGGCTTTGAAGGGAGATTGTGAATGAAGTTGGCTCAAAACTAAGCCAAAATTCCCTTGAATAGTTCATGAATGCCAGCAACCTCCTGAAAAATGGGTTGTGCATTGAAATAATACGGAAATTAGAAATGAGGGGAGCACCATGTGACCTTGGATTTAGTTCTGAACATATCACCTAGTTCTGCTTTCTGTGATGATAGCTAGATAGCAAAACACTCTGTTTCTGCTTTGGTGTGCAGGTAAATTTATTCCAGTAGTAAGTATTTCTTAATCTAGCAACAAAAGCTCCTTTGCCTTTCATAGAAAACACTGATCTAAAGTGGCATTCACCATATACATTGCAATGACAGTTTCAGTTTCAACTAGCTCCAGTTATGCCCAGATTAGTTGTGTCAGGATTTCACTTGGCCCAGAACTCTCAGCTCAGGTGCCAAAGGAACTGGCTGGGCTGTTTGATTTTTAGAACTGATGTACGGCAAACATACATTGTAAATACTGTCATGTGTGGCTGTTTGGTGCATTTCCTTAGCTGTAGTGAATGAGACAGGGGAGTGGCCTCTGCCTGTTGCGGCTGAGTATAGCATGCTTTCAGTGGTGGTAGGATTAAAACTAAACTGACTTTTTGACCATCTCAGTGATATAATACTCCCCTGGAAATGCATTGTCCTGGAAGGTCTGGGAACTGATGTATGAAAAGAAGAATAGCTGGGTGCTGTGCATTTCCTGGCAATTAGATACATAGGGATAAATCCTGCTGAATTCTTAAGCAGTGTCATCTTCCATTGACTTCCATAAGGAATTTTGCCCAAGTGAGAACTTCAAGAGTCGGTCCATAGATATTACGGCTATGAAGTTATAGAAATTGTGAAAGTGGCACTGTGCTATCACCTACCTTAAGCATTCAAAAACCATGAGTCACCCCCACCATCCAACTGAAGTTTACGAGATAGACTTAAAATGTGATATTAAAACTGATTTCATTGTGTGTTTATGGGAGAGGGCACATGATTTTCTAACTTATTTATTTTACTTTCTAGCTTTTTAACCTTTCGCAGCCACTTGCTTCCTGTTTTCAAGCTTTTTTTCTGCAAGCTTTTAACCACAAGGGCTAAACAATTGCCTTTTAAAAGGGAAAGCTGAGATTCACGTGTACACACTTGCCCACAGCAACTGAGTATTTATAGAAAACATCAAATATTGGAAGACGTCCAAGATAACTTAAGGATTGGCAAACCATCCTTCATTCTGCAGGAACTGGGGTGGGACCTTCCAAAGGGTACAACATTGGCTTACCTCTCCTCCAACTCAATAAACTCCCCAGGCGTTCAGGAAGATCTACGTTAGGCCAGTGCGCTGTGCCTCTTCTAACACCATCCTGCATGTGCACATCTCCTGCAACCATATTGCAATCAGAACAGTTTTAAGACCAGAAATCATGGCAGCTGTACCCAGCCTACAGCCCAACTGAGGTAAGATGAGTTACAGGGAGTGGAGGTCAACACTGAACTGGGTTCGGTGATTCCGACATGATCCCACACAAGCCAGAAAATCTGGACCAGATTTTCAAAGACACTTAGCTATGACGTGCATCTGATGAAGTGGGTCTTTGCCCACAAAAGATTATGCTCATACACTTCTGTTAGTCTATAAGGTGCCACAGGACCCCCCGTTGCTTTTACAGATCCAGACTAACACGGCTACCCCTCGGATACTAGCTATATTGACATCCAGGACAGTCAGGCCTCTAAATGGGAGTTAGGCCTCTAAATACCATTGAGGTAATGGGCCTCAGAGTTGAGTATTTTATTCTGACTCCCTGTCTTTAATGTTCACATTACTCTCAGGACACCATTCCCATTACAGATGGTTCCCCAAAAGCTATAGGCAACTTACTAGGTTTTCTAGGTTCGTAACAGTTCATGTCAATATGCAGTGGCAGATTAAATAATTTGGGGTCCTGAATACTAGAGAAATAGGGGACCCACCAAGTTACCTTGCTTTGGCGCAGTTGGCCCACCATCACAATGGAGGGGTAGCCAGGCCAAACCTGGTCCTGTGACCCTCCACGTGCAAGATCACAACATCATCCATGCAAGTCTGGTGGCTGGTGCTCCTCCCAAGACGGGCGCTCTGTGCAGATACACCAAGTGTGTGTTGGTTAATCCAGATCTGTCAGTATTTTTTCTCCCACACTAGAATACTAAGGCAGTGAGAGTTGGCTCAGATTATTTGCACCAGTGTAGAGATGATCGTTCAGTGGCTCCCCATTCCCCTCACCCCTGAAGCATTAGCCTAGTGCTGTAGAGCTACCATGGTAGAAATGCATGCGCTACCCTTTGCCCACCGTGATCATCCAGCTGTTACACCTTTGTAAAATATTGCAGAGAGATGGCTAGACGATGGCAGCTGCACTAGATCTATTGCCCATATACACATCTGCTACTACTGTCTGTAACATACAGTAAAACTCTTTCATACGCAGCAGCCTCAGGACTGGGTGGTTGCCAGATATTTAAATATTCTGGATAATAGACAGGTACACCTAGCAATGCTTAACACTAAAGAACAACAAAATTAGATATTAAGAAACAAACATAAATGTATGCAGAGGACTATTTCCCAACAGCAGTAGTATCGTACACTGTAAATGTAGACTGTATTTACTTTCACTCTACTCAACTTATGGAAAATGTAACTAGAATTTACATATGGTTAAAATGCTGGTTATTTGAGAATTCCAGATGATAGAATTCCAGATATGAACAATTCCACATAGGTCTCATGCATCTGACGAAGCTGGTCTTTGCCCATGAAAGTTTATGCTCCAGAATATCTGTTCGTCTATAAGGTGCCACACGACTTCTCGTTGTTCTCGAAGCTACAGAGATGAAAGACTTTACTGTACATATAAGTGTGGCTGAGTGAGAATCAGGTCCATGATGCTGAGAAGGAAATTGTTTTTTATGAATGGGGTTTCTCTGTTACCAGGGTAATATTCTCAGGGGTGTCTAATGTGTTAAAAGTCAGGGGATGGTTGACCTCAGCTTAAGACTTAACAAATAACTTTTAACCTGCCTGACGGCAAGATATGGTGTGAGTTCTGAGTGGAGGAGGGAGGTCTCTGAACTGGAGGGTGAAGGGAGAGGAACCTGCAGCAGGATATAGTAAAGCCTTTAATACAATCTGACTGAGGCCATTGCTTTTCACCCTCTTATCGCTGCACATGGCTGACAAACAATTACTGCTCCTGCTACCCAGGTCTCCTATGCTCATTTTGTTTCCCTTACACTCTTTGTCTCTCTTCTCTTGCCTAGTTGGTCTGTGCTCCTGCCACTGGGAGCACATATTTATTGGGACTTCATGGGGACAAACCAACTACCTGCAACATCATGGGTTTCACTCCTGGAAAGACACCTACTTTTGTTAGGGAGACCATCAGTCCCGGTTTCGGCAGGATCATCCAGCATTTGGGATGCCAGGAGGGCATCCTGATTTATTTTGTCAAAGGGGCTAATTGCCCCCGTATTTTCAGGCAGCTGCTGCTCCCAGGCTGTGGGAGCTGGACCACATGGTGGCGTGGCTGCCCCCAACTTCCCCCCAGCTGGGGGAGCCAGCAGCCAGACCTGGCTGCATCTGCCCTCCCCAGCTTTCCCTGGCTGGGGGAGCCGGGAGCTGGACCCAGGCCATGGCTGCCCCCCACCACCAGCTTTACCTGTCTGCGGGAGCCAGAGCAGCAGAACAGTGGCCCTCCAGCTGGTGCAAGCCAGGAGCTCCACTGGCCGGGTGACAGCCCCCACAGGGCAGCCACCTCCTGACTCCCAGATAGGATGACCATCTGTCCCATTTTGGCCACAATGGCATCATTCCCATGTCCTCTATTTGGGTGCGGCGGGGGGGGGATACGGTCACCCTCCCTTTTGTAAACCCAGAGACTATAAGCTCTTTGGGAAGAAACTGTCTCTTGCTATGTGTTTGTACAGTACTTAGCACCTAACCTCAGGCCGGGTAACCAGGCACTGCTACGAAAGCAACAACAGCAATCTTCACCATGGGAAGACCTGCCGACATGGGGCAGAAGAAAGGGGCCAGTTGCCCTTGGGCCTGGAATTTCAAAGGGCCCCAGAGCTCCGACTGAAATGCTGCAGAGCACTGTTCCACCACTCCACATGCAGTGGTGGGGCTCAAGGCTGACTACCCTATGCCCTCCCTGCCCCTTCTACCCTTGTCCCCCTCCCTTCCGGGTGTGTGGATCTGACTCCACTTCCCACCTTGCTCCCAGGCACATGGCAGCTGTGAGCACCACTGACTATGGGCTGGGTTTGTTTCGTCCTACCTCATGATTCTAAGGTGCATTAACAGGTGTGTTGTGAACAAGACACGAGAAGTCATTCTTCCGCTCTGCTCTGCGCTGTTTAGGCCTCAGCTGGAGTATTGCATCCAGTTCTGGGCACCGCAGTTCAGGAAGGATGTGGAGAAATTGGAGAGGGTCCAGAGGAGAGCAACGAGAATGATCAAAGGTCTAGAGAACGACCTATGAAGGAAGGCTGAGAGAATTGGGCTTGTTTAGTTTGGAAAAGAGAAGATTGAGGGGGGACATGATAGCAGTTTTCAGGTATCTAAAAGGGTGTCATAAGGCAGAGGGAGGGAACTTGTTCTTCCTGGCCTCTGAGGATAGAACAAGAGGCAATGGACTTAAATTGCAGCAGGGGAGGTTCAGGTTGGACATTAGGAAAAAGTTCCTAACTGTCAGGGTGATCAAACACTGGAACGAATTGCCAAGGGAGGTGGTAGAATCTCCATCACTGGAGATATTTAAGAAGATGTTAGATAGATGGCTTTCAGGGGTGGTCTAGAAAGTGCTTGGTCCTGCCGTGGGGGCAGGGGGCTGGACTCTATGGCCTCTCGAGGTCCCTTCCAGTCCTACTCTTCTATGATTCTATGATTCATTGCAAGGGCCATGACCTGATGGCCTCTTGAGGAACGTTCCAGTCCTCAGCATTTCATAATGTCCCAGATATTCAGCCAGGCCACACCCAGCTCCCTTTTCACAGGTATGTCACCCTCAAAAACTGTGCCTGCATTTCAATCAAAGCCATGCAGATAACTGATTTATTTGGTCACTGACAGTCTCGAAAAAGATGAACGAGATCTATGCCTCTATTGATCAATCTCCATATCTTTTGGATCAACCTGTTTTATATCGAAGAACATGGGTGCAAATATCTGTGGCTCATGTTTGCAGTTATGGCTTTGAATGCAGATACAAATTTGTACCTAGAACCCTACGTATCTGAGCATTTCTGCTTTATATCTGCAAGTATCTCAACCCTTGGATGGAAACGTTGAGAACCTTGAGTCTGTTCTGGTATGGCTATGGTCTGAAGAAGTGGGTCTGTCCCACAAAAGCTCACCTAATAAATTATTTTGTTAGTCTTTTAAGTGCTACTTTACTGCTTTTTTGTCTTGGATGGGAATGTGGATCTCCCCAGATCATTTTTGCAGCTGCAGATGTGGATACCAATTTTGTATGTGCATAGGGCTCTAGCAACGAGGCCAGGATTTCACTCTTTCTATTGGCTTGCAACAGTTCCCAGATGCATGGCTCTTGTTTCCTGCGCCTTTTGCAACAATAGGCTGGCACAGAGTATAAGACTCAGGAGACAGCTTTAAAGATGAGCGATACAATCAGCCCAGCGAGGAGCAAAGCAGCAGTGAGAGAAAACTGAGGGGAGAAGCTGAGTCCAGATCAGGTACTTTCTGCTAGGTCATGAGGAGACTGAACAAGTGATCGTGGAACAAGGAGCAAGCCAAAGTCCTTAACTCCTCAAAACTGTTATATTTTAGTTTCTGCTGATTATACTGGTTCTGTGTATTGTGTACGAGTGGGAGGCAGGGCTGAAGGACAAAGCTGGGGACTTGGTCAGACAATCAGCTCTTATTTATTCTCATTTGTTATTTATGTAAGCATGACACTTCAGCCATGACCCAAAATCAGGATCTCTGCCCCAGCAAGCTGATAATCAAAGGGCCTGATCCTGCTGACTCCAAGGGAACATCTTGATAGCCATGGGGCCAGCTTGGTTTGAGCCAGCCCACTTTAAACTTAGCAGTGTGGCCCTTTTAGCTGGCCAGCGTGGCAGCTCAGACCAACCACCTGCGTATGAAGCCAGCATGTGAGGAGAACGTGTAGTCCCCTAGCTAGTCCAATCCAATGCCTGCACTATCACAGCTACCTTTGTTGTGATAGTGGGAGCAAGCTAATGATTGTCTGCCTACCCCCATGTCCAGCTTTCCTGTCGACGTACCGTTAGGCACTGCAGTGACTGGCGACGAGCCCCAATGAGCAAAGTTGCTCATGCCTGTGTTTGCAGGGTCAGGTCCTAATAACATGTATTCAAGGAGGTTTTTTCATTAGAAGATGTGGAGAGACGTATGTAGGCTGGGGAAAGTATTCCACGTGTCTAATGCTCTATCAAGTATGCCCTCATGGGGCAGGAAAAGGCGTCCTTTAGCAGTACATAAGGGCTCTGGCTACACAAGTGAGTTTAGCCGACAAAACCCCGGTTTTGTTAACAAAGCCGGTGGAATGTCTACACGCAAAACATGTTTTGTCAACAGTATGTGGAAAAAAGGTCAGCACTTCTCCCGACACTCTTCTGCCTCGCCCAGATGAGGAACAGCGCCTGTTGTCGACAGGTTCTGTCAACAAAACCGCTGTGCAGATGCTTTGGGGGGGGCCTGCTCTCAACTGACAGGGCATCCAGAACAATGGATAGCCCTGTCTGCTGTGCTTCCAGGTGCATGTGTTTTTGAGAGAGCAGCCAGGCTGTCCAGCCACTCTGTTGACAAAGTGGGGCTCTCTTCTGATTGGCTTTTATGTGTGGCTGCAGTCTGTCGACAGACGTTTTGTTGGGAAATCTTTTCTGATGGGCTGTGTCTACACTTGCATTCCTCTTTGGAAAGAGGTATGCAAATGAGGGAAATTGAAATGCAAACAAGGTGCATTTTGCATATCCAGCATCTCATTTGCATATTCTTATTTCAAAATAGTTTCTTTCAAACAAAGAAAACCAGTGTAGATGCTGCTCTTTCGAAAGTAAACCCCATCTTCAAAAGAATCCTTCTTTCCTGTTTTTATGTGTGGACACAACCACGGTGACTTCCGTTGACATATTGCTGTAGTGTAACTAGCCTAAATGTGATTTGAAGATGAGTGTGTGGGTGTGAAAGGAAAGGAATATAACAGGAGAAGTTAACAGAAAAAGAATTTTAGCCACTGTTCAGAATTGCCCTGTGGAACTCACTGCCACAACTTACCACTGCAGTTGATGGTTTAGTAGGACACAAAGCCCAGATTAAAACTAAAACAAAATCCCAAGAGCTTTGGGAGAGAAATAGGCCCTCATCTTTTGGGGCAAGCAGTCAGAGGAGTCTTTTGCTGTGGGAAAGTTATTTTCCATAAATGCCTCCTCCATTGGTGACAACGAATGGACAGGACAGACCACTGATGTGACGCATGAACACAATCTCCAGGCGCTTAACGATGAGCAGGATTAATAATGAATATGAACTCATTACTACCTGTACATTCAGGAGATTTTGCTGTGCTTCCTAAGGACCCTCCACAGCATGAATGAAAACAGTGGCCCTTGCAGCCCTTTCCCAATTCCATCCTCTCCATTAAAGCGGAATAGAAAAAAATCTTCCTCACTTTACCTGCCTCCATGTCTTGAAATGAAGGAGATGCGGGGAAAGAGAGGAAAGCCCCTTACATGGCTGCAATTTTTAAAACATAAAAGCTTTTCTGTGAGAGTAAATTTATTTTTTTCCTTGTGGCATTAAGGCTAAAGAAATTCCTCAGAAAATAATTTGTCAAGACCCCGACTGATCAAAGACACATATAAAAGGACCCTTTTTTAAAAGGGAAACCCCCCCCACCTCCAAGCTCAGAATGAATTGGCAATTCATTTACTGACTGTCAGATAAAGTAGCTTACTCCCTATCACGTCTTTAGCTAGAGCCGTGGCCAGAAGGAAGCAATTCCCAGCCCACTGTGCATACATGTTTTGGGGTATGTTAGTGATTAGGGTATTCCTGCCTGGGGGATGCAGAAAAATATGACTCAGATTCGCAAAAGCGCCATAAATCTCCCTCCTTTTATTCAAAATGTGTGTTTTATAGCCATTTCCTGGCCAATTGCTGCCTCAAATAAATATGTAACATATCTGTGTGTTTAGCTGTTAGGTCCAGAATTGGGCTCTGTTTCACGAGCTGAAGTGCATTCATGTTTGCTGAAGCAAGGAAGGACTTTGAACAAGGTTCTCTGTTGTTCTTTTTGCTCCCACAACAAAAAAATAATATCTATCTCGACCTTGATCTTGATCTTGATCTTGATCTAGATCGAGATATAGATATATAGGACAGTTTGTGCTAATTCAGACAGTTTTAGTATAATTGCACCTGCTAATAATCTCTTCATCTCTCAAGGTGCAACTGACCTCCGGGCAGAGAACCAGCACAACCCTAAGCATTACATAAGTTCCATTTAGGCCCTGTTTTGAGAGTTGATGTAGGATGCAGGTATTGACAGAATTGCATAATAGAAATGGCGGTCTGGGAAAGACTGAAAGAGGTCCCCTAGTCCATCCCCATGCAGCAAGGCAGGATTAGAATACCGAGATTATCCCTTACGACAATGTACAGGTTTTGTGGTGGCCCTTAGCACAGGAATTAATTTCAAACCCATTAAGCAAACTTTGAAAACTTTGCAAGTTCTCTTATGCTAATTCACCCAAGTTCAGAGGCTTATTCAGTACTTAGAAGTGTGAGCCCTTTCGATCTAGATATGATGCTGAAGATCTGAGCAGAATGGGGTTTGTGATAGTTCTGATAGAACTTCTGGTTCTGGATGGTCTTGGGAGAAATATCTTCTCTTCGGGGCCATGTCTACACCAGCAAGTTCTTTCAAAATATCCAGCAGAGCATCTACACCCAAAAAGCATTTTTTTTAAAAATTAAATCAAAAGAACGCAGTGAGCCTTTCGAAAGTGCTCCTTCACTCCCTTCTCAGGAGGGAGTCTTCATTCGAAAGCTTATTTTGAAAGAAAACATGAGTAGACCCCTTTTTTGTCGAAAGAGCAGTCCTCGTGACACCTGATTTTTTTGATCTCTGGCCTGGCCTTTGGAAAGAGCAGCTCATTCTTTTGATCCACTTTTTTGTGTGTGAACACACTCTTTTGAAAGAAGATGTTCTAGAAGATATCACAGTAGTGTAGACGTAGCCTGGATAAGTCAGTATTATTGTGAGTCAGTATTATTGTCTTCTATCAAAACATTTCATTCCAGATGACCATAGTGATGATAGCAAAGAGAAAAGAAAGGTTGGCCAACTTCTTCTGATCCTTGAAGCAAGGGGTGTGTTCGTGTCCTGGGTGAAGACAGAGAACAGCAGTTCTCCATTTATCTGAACAAAGACATAACAGGAGCCCTTTATGTCTCTGTATATGTTAGTATTTAGTAAAGCATCAAAAGATGGTGGTCAAGAATCTTTAGCGTAGTTATGGGGTTTGGTAGGCCCAATCAAACTTGCTGTTGTAACATACCTATGCAAATGTCTTTCTCTGTGTAACTCAGCACCTGGAACTCATAAAACAGGGTGTTCATCTGCAGTCTACACCTGTCCTCCTGTACCAACACACACCACTATTACCAGTCATAACTGGATTTTCTAAAGACGGTCAGAGACATGCCAGATGCTGCTTTCATGCGAATACACTGTTAAGAATACAGATGCAGAAATGCCTATAAAATGGCCTTAATTAAAATCAAAGGTGGCCAGAAAACTGAGGTGGTGTGGAAGAGGGAGTAGTTTGGAGAACATGGTTGTATTTTCTTTTATTTTTGTTTCTCAGTGAACATTTTCTTTTCAACAAAAATCTCCAGCTAAATCTGGTAAAAATTCTTGAGCTCATAGAAATCTGTTAGCAAGGAGTCACAGCAACTCTGAAGATGCTGAAAATGTTTCATGAGACATACAAGTGGTGCTGACTAAACATGACAAATTTCAAAATGTCGATGACATTGTTTGCAAAAATGTTCAATTTCAGTTAAAAAAAGAACACCTTCCCTCAAACAAACCTGAAGCAGTTGTGCAAATGTTCCCCAAAATTTTGAAACTGTTTTTCAATCAGTTCTGTACTCAGGCTGGTCTCAAGAATGGATTGGGAGAATAGAGTGTGCGAACAGCTTGGAACAGAGATGACCCTATCACAGAGTCAGAGTCTTTCCAGCTTCTGAAAAAGGACAATCCCCCTAAGAACAGCAACAGGAAAAAATTTTCAGGACAAACATTTGAGACCCTATGGTACCAATGTTTTATCTTTTGCCCTTCATCTGATTCTTTAATACCGTAGTTATTATCTGCTTGCTTTTTCCTGAAACAAGAAACAAGTGCTTTGGCCTTGACCTGAACAATTGAAGACAATGGCAAAATTCCCATTTATTTTAATGGGCTTTGGATCAGAGGTAACTATAATGAGAAGACAGACTGATGGAAGCAGAAACTGTATCTAATGGGGGTTTTACTCCAAAGGCGATGGCAGCCATGCCAACGACTTCGAGGGGCTTTACACAGAGCTCTTTCTCTGGACACCACAATATTTTAAACATAACACATACATGACTGCAAGAAACTGTCCCCAAAAATTTGTTTCACAGTTGTCCAGGATTAGAGCTCCCCACTCCTCAGCTAGAATTCAGGGTAACACAAGAAAGACACAGCAGGGCAATGGCTGGTAGAAGATGGCAATTACAGAGTGATCAGACGCATACAAAGATGTTCATTGCCAACAAAACAGGCATCCATATTTAAAGGCTTCTTTCACCCTAAGGCATATAGGAGGAGAAAACCCTCCATGTCAGTCATCCCTCTCCAATTTGTCTCTGCAGCCTCTTGCTTCTTCTCTGACTGGTGTCAGTTTGCTGCTCTAGATCCACTCACCTACTTACTATAAGGGTCAGTCCCTTGACTTTGCTTTTACCTACAAAAGGTTCATCCAGCTGGCCAAGCAACCCTGTGGTCTTCTTTGTAATCAGAGTTGCTGAGGAAAATTTCATCAAATATATATTTTTGGTTGGAATTTGCCATGTGCTGACACTGAAAAGGACTGCAGATTGGGCTACCCATAGTGGGGGCTCCTAAGAGAGATGGACAAAAAGTAGGATTCTGTTTCACTGAGAATTTTGAAATTTGGGGGGTTAGTTCTGAACCGGAATGAGATCAGAGTTAGAAATCTCAAAATTCAGTCAAAGGGGATTGCTGGTCCCTGCCGAGTTCTGAATGCAATCTTTGTTTTCCTGTCCCTTTCTCTGCTCAGATGAATACTACAAATAGTCCCAGAGCAGTGTTTCCAGGGCTGAGCCAAAAGGATGTAAAAAAGGCAAGGAGCATGACTTTTCTGCACTTGATCCAGGTCCAGCAATTTTCCGGCATGATGGGCCTGATTTCAGAGGTGCTGGGCTCTACTTTCTACAGGTTAGAGCTAGTCAGAAATTTGGACCCTTAAAAAACAAACAGCTTCATTTCTATTCTTTTCTATCCTCACAGTATAAGGCGAGAGAAGACACTACCTTCTAGAAATAAAACATTTTAACATGATCAAAACAAAATGAGATTGTCAAAATTAACCCAAAATATAGTTAAAATTGACATGCTCCCATAAAATGCTCCAATTTTGACAAAACTGCATTTTTTGATGGAATACTGTTCAGCTGAAACTTTTCTGACAGGGTGTTCAAGAAATGGAGTTGTGAGTGCTCAGCTCTTCTGAATACCAGGCACTACAAGCTATCATAATACTTTAATCATAATAAGCCTTCTTTGCCTGTCAATGATATCAGGGACTCTGTAAATCTCTCTGCAGAACCTACCAACACAAATCTTTACTCAGCCAAAGGAGTCACTAATAATGTGCCAACTGCGCAATGGGCCATGATTACAAATGCTAAATACGGTATCATTAAAATACTTATGCATGCCTAGAAAAATCAACCTAAAACCCAAAAGACATTTTAATAACCAGTAAAAACACTGGGCAACCCCATTTCCACCTAAATGAAACCTTCTGTCATTCTAAAGAGGCTCTGGTTTGCTTTTATTTATGTTTTAAAATATAATACAGCTTTTCTCCTTATACCAAACCTCTCCAATCACAGCTTGCACGCTCCAGGAGACCTAGTATGCCTGCACTTCGTCTGTAATATCTCTTGGGCAAAGACCATCTCTTTGTTCTGTGTAGCATAGCACCTAGGAGAACAGGGCCCTGATTCCTGATTTTGGGTACCAAGGTGCTACTGCAATTTCAATAAAAACCATTGACAGGTGGAAAAGATGGGGATGTCCCACCATAAAAGCTCACGTGGAACTGAGAGAATGTGGCTAGAAGGAGCTGCCCTTGTTTTATTACTAGACATCATGTTCAGGAAGCTTGTGCTGCCAGTGATTTCCCATAGACTCCCAGCAGTATTCTCACACTGGTCCTTTCTCACACTGAGGGCCAGGAGAAGAACAGGGGATGCCTGGATAATGCTGACAGGATCTGTCCTGCAGCAAGTTATCCTATTGGAACAGTTGTTCTCCAGCTAGGGAAAGGTGTGGGGATGAAGGCAGGAAAGACCTAGACTGTTTCTCACTCCCATTGGTAAAATAAACTTAAAGAAATGCCAGGAAAGGGTTTGGACATCTCTCAGTGCAGTTAGACTGTGTGTGCATCTACACTACGAACTAAGTTAACTTCAAAGTTAGCCACTTCCTCAAAGTAGCCAGCAGAGAGTCTACACACGTTTTCCCTTACTTCAAAGTTAACTTTGAAATAAGGGATCCCAGTTTTGAAGTCCTTGCTCTATTCCCAGGAATGGAGTAGTGCCCTACTTGGAAACTTGGAAGTAGGGTGTGTGTAGATGTCCAGCTTGGAAGTATGTTACTTGGAAGTCTGTTACTGCCTGTGAGTATCAAAGGAAGCTCTGTTAGTTAAGTAATATCCCCAGCCTGAACTGTTCAAAATCATAAGCCAGAAATCCCCAAAATGAGAAAAGTAGTTTAAAAATCAAGAGGTTTATGATGATGATGATGATTCTATTTTCCTTGTAGGTTTTGACTCATTAAGAGATAATCAAACCATATTTTGAGGCTTGTCTCTGCAACCATAAGGGCTATAAATATTTTTATTTAAACAAAAGCTAAGAGCCTCTTGTATTCACATGACTCCTGGAGTTGAGGAGCTCATTGTGAGATTCACAGGGAAATCACTAATGCAAACAACACCGTATGAGGTGACTGACTCCAGCTGAAGGCTCATCCCAGACCCAGAGGCCAAATGCACAGCTGGTATGAATTGTCACAGCTCCACTGAAATCATTGACAGCTGAGGGTCTACACCCAAGCTCCACTTTGAGGGTTTAGTGGGCCTTAAATGGGGCTTTGGCAGACCTCTTGGGCATATTCATGACAATTGTGCCATACCATGGCCACTTAGTGATGGTTCAGTGATGTAAACACAGAAGAGTACAAGAAGAACAGGACAAGAAGCAAGAGCCTCTCTGAAACTTAGTCCTCAACTGTAAAATGATGATAATAGTACTCCACAGATGTGTTGTTTGAATGCCTTATAAAGCCTGTAAAGTTCTCAGCTATTATAATGATGATACTGTAATACCTTAGGAAGAATTTATAGAAATAAAATAATTTTCTCCAGTGACTACAAATTAGGATTTGAATACAGATGAGAAGCTAGTGACAATAACCTATCCCTCACATCTAACTTCAGAGAAACAGAGTGTAACACTGACAGAGCCAGGTTAGCAGCAGAAGGGATTGAACGTATAACCACAGGGCTTAGGGCCCTGCTATCTACCCTGTGAGATAAAGGCTAATGGTCTCTCACCTAATCCTGTGAAGCAGGGGCACATGGTTGCAGTGTCTCTGGAGTTACAAAAGGACATGGTGTTGGTGTGGCCCCCAGGCCTTCTTCTTGTTACATTATTTTCATTCCATTTTTTTTCCAATGTACCACTAATTGCGAACAAGAGAGAAATAAGAGCCACAGTAGATTTTCCAAAGGAAGGAAGGCCAGAAGGAAAGCATGTTCACAATCTTCATTGTTGACATTTGAAACAATGACAAGACTGACTTTGAAATTTCACATGCAAAGCATGGAGAGCAGAGAGAATAAGTTTGATGAATTTTTTGTGATTTTTTTCCCATTTTATGACCAATGATTCAGCTGGGGGAAAATTTCAAATCTTGAAACTGCAAATTAAAATACAGAAAAGGCAATAAACAAAAACAAGGAAACAAAATACAGCAACAATCATTTTCTCTGCCAGCTTTAGAAAGAAGAAAGATTTTAGCCCGTGGTCTGTTAACACACTTGGTTCAACAGCTGAAGCAAAGTCTTACTGGGATAAATTTTTCATCGTAATACAGAAAAAAAGATTTTTTTCTTTTTGGGTATGTTTCGGTACCCAAATTGAGAAATTGAGGAAGCAATTCAGCTGGAACGAGAGCTTCTATTTTGAATTTGTGTCAATGTTATTCATACTTTGAACAAACTTCCAGTTTATTATTTTACTTTGCTAGCACACCAATAACTGGTTGTTCAGCTGCTTAATGGCTCCATTCTCTCAGTGGGCTATGATCCACAGCTAGACAAACTCCCACCATGGAATGTAGCTATGGGAGTCTCGTGATGCACTGTCTACCCTCATTAAGAGTGGAGATTGTGGTAAACCACGAGACAGAAGTAGTCTAACCAGGAGGACCAGATGAAAGAATTAAATAGGATCACAAAGCAGCAAAACAACTCCTCCCAACAGGCCTTGTGATGGCATTTCTGAATTATTTTCAGCTGAAATGTTTTGGATTTGGCCAATGTTCCCTTTAATCTTTTCCATCAATGTACGGATTTTTTTCCATCCATGGATAGAATAATTTTTGTTATATGCACCAAGGCATGTGGGACTGTGTGCCATCTGTAGAAACAAAAGACTCTGCTGTGTAGATCTTCTAATCAGCTGAGAGGTGTTTGAATCTTTCCTGAGTTGGCACAGCTTACAGGGAACACGGGCTCAAATAATTCATTTTCTCATATTTTTTTTAACAAAAGCCCTAAATATTCCCTAGGGAAAGAAACCCCATTTTCTGACCGGCTCTAGTATTGTGGGATGTTACCAGCTAATTATTGCTTCAACTCCAGTGCCTTAAGAATGACTTAATGACTGGGTAGTTGATCTGCTGAAAGGTTTTGGATTCTTGTCATTGAGCCTTACTGGAGAGATATGAGCAGAAACGTATAAGAAAGAGAGGTGAAGTCTCCACTCTGTTGAAACCAATAAACTGGCTGCAAATACGGACGATGAAAAAGAGGGTGTGAAACTACAATCCTAATAAAATAAGCCACAGCAACTAACAGTAATAAGGAGAAGGACAAAAGGGAAAATAATGTCAAGCAGCAGACAATATTTCAACTGCTATGAAAAGATTCCTCAAAAATAGATCCAGAGGCTGGAGTGAAACTATGTACAACAATAGTTAATTGAATATGGGAAGGAAGGAACTGTTAAACAATTCTGTCACTTGTATCATTATGAAAATGTAGATCAAACTGATCAGAATTCTCTCGTCCATAGAAAATTCAGACAAAAAGAAAATCAAACAAACAAACAAAAAAGATCACAAATAAACTGAATGGAAATTGAAAGCTTTTCGTTCAAAAACTCTTGAAAGCTAAGGAATTGTTACATTGGAAAGTATGATTTACTGATGAAATATCAATTTTTCATTTTCATTTTATTTTACTTACAAGGACAACGGACATTTTCTGTGGAAATTATCATTAGTCAAAAACTTGATTTCCTATTGGGGAAAATAAGTTTCCATGTGACTTTTTTGACCAGCTTGGAAGGCTGATACTAACTGACCTCCACTAAAGAAAGGATACATCTATTTCCTGATACTTAATGATAGGGCATCGAGCACTAAGAATGATAGAGTTACGAGTGCTAAGAAAAAGTTGAAAAAAATTGTTGAAAAAGAAATAGTCTAAATTCTTTTCAGGGGATCAGCTATTGAGGAAGGGAATACAAAATGACATCTAACAGGAATTATGATCACACTTTGTAACAAGTTCTCTGAGGACAGTTCAGATTTCTGTGGATAGGCGAGAGGGAAACAAGACATTATTGCGCAAAGTCAAGTCAAAGACATAGACCACCGCAAGCAATTACCGGCTGGTTAAAAATCTGCATTGCCAGGAAAGCCTTCTAAACAATTGTGGTAGGGCTTAGTGAGGGAACACCTGGGAAAGATTGATTAAGAGACAGCCAATATGTGTGTGTGATTTATGAGGAGCAGGCCTTGCTTGGCTAGGCACTCTTTAGAGGTAGTGCTGCCATGGAACCTGAGGGAAAAGCTCACGGATGTTCTATTGTTACTAGATCATCAGAAATCACTTGCTAAGGTTGCACAACAAAGATTATCAGCTTAGTATGAGAGAAATAGAACACAGGGTCAAACAGACTATGGGACAGAAAATTGAAGAAATTGTGAATACCTGCTTACTTAGTTTTTTTTGCAGTACCCATCACTTTTGTATTTGAGCACCTCCCAAGATTTAACAACAATCAGTCACACTCCTTTTTCCTTTCCAGCAGGTTGGAGTAAATGACTTGGTTAGATTGTTGGTGATTGCAGATAAGAGGGAGTTTCTTTAGCTGGATGAAAGTAACTCCTAGGATACCCCAATGGCTTAGCTTTGGACCTGTCAGTCTCCATATGAGCAAATGACCGTCAGAAACATCACCTGCAGGATATCAAAGCTGGCTGAGGCTACCAAATGGAAAGTGGGCATTTTAAGATGTAGTAAACAATGGTTCAGAATTGCATAGACAGATTTTGACTGGGCTTTTCAAGAGGAACTAAGGGAGTTAGGCACCCAATTCCCACTGAAACTCAATGCAATTTGGGTACCTGAGGGACCAAGTTTCAAACACATGTAGGCACCTAACAATGCTAATCAGTGCCTAGTGGGATTTTTTTAAATATTTGCTGAATTAGGTGTATAAGATTAATCAAGAGACAGCCAGTAAGTGTGCTGATTTCAACACTATTTACGGACCTTATCAATTTAATTGCTTTGGACATGTACTAGGAGTACTCTACCCAGTAACATAAGGAATGTGCAGTGTAGACATACTCAGACTGTTATGCCTCTTTTTCAATATGAACATTTTAAATAGCTGAAAATAAGGAAATAATTCTTGCAGCTGCAAGTGGGAATGCGAGGGGATAGAAGAGGTATGGTCAACTTTGAGCAGTAGCACCAAGAACATGCTTTGTTAATGCAGAAGAAACTGACAGTGGCTTAGTACTCGCAGTGGCTAACACTGCTGAAAAGTCCAACATACCCAGTTCTCTATGGCTATGTCTACACTACAGAGATCTTTTGAAAGAAGCTCTTCCAGAAGATCACTTCTCAAAGAGCTTCTAGTGAAAGAGTACATCCACACACCAAAAAGCGGATCAAAAGACTGATCTGCTCCTTCGAAAGACAGCGGCCATGCAGCCCGTCCTTTCAAAAGACTGGGTCAGGGATCGAAAATGAAGCCTGTTCTTTCGAAAGAAGCACCCTGAGGAGCATCCACATGTTTTCTTTCAAAAGAAGGTTTCAAAAGGGGGCACTTTTCCTGAAACCGGAAAGGAACAGTGATTTTGAAAGGAGCCCCACATTCTTTCGATTTACTTTGGAAAGAATGTTTTGTATGTGTGGATGCTCCATGGGCTCTTTCGAAAGAGCCCCCTTCTTTTGAAAAATCTTTCAAAAGAACTTGCTAGAGTAGACGCAGCCTGTGTTTTACTAACTGCACCTTGGAAAGGATCAAGCAGAGCTGTCAGATTTTTGGTTTCTCATTTTATGACTTATATGACATTCTAAATTATAACCTTTCCCAATGGCAAAAACAAATGGGGGGTCAAATGGATGAAGCATTTGCTCCTTGCCTCTTGGCTATTTAATACCGACAAAGACTGATTGCAATGTTTTACCTTTCAAAATTTTGAAATGTTAAATTTTTGCAAAAGATCGGTTAGGTAGAGGAGGTGCATAGGGAGCGGGTTGTACAGGGATAAATAGATGGTAGAAAGCCAGCTAGCTATAAAGATCACTCTTACTGTTGCTCTTCCTCTAGGCCAGGGTTACCACAATGCTCCTTTGTGTTCTACATGTTTTCAAAGTCCCACGTGTAGTTAAATAATAAGATATTTGTCATTCCTGGTCAGCAATCGCTCTTCTCGGGACAAGCAAAAGTACATACATCTGACATCCATATGATAAGGCATCAGAATAACTTTCAAGGTCTCATTGCGAAGCCAGCATATTAGGACAAAGGGAGCAGAAAGAAAAGGAAGGGATACAGTCTTTTAATAAATCACACAATTCTTTTGATGCCTTCAGCTCTGTCTATGGCTGCAGAGGGGGAAAAAACATATAAGGAAGAAAAGAAAGAACCTAGGATATTGTGTCTGCCTCAGCTAAAGGATCGGATGGAAACCAAAAGAGGGAATATAGTTACCATGCAAGCCGCAGGTTAGACCACATCTAACATAATGACTGCATTCACTTGTGGTCAGAAGAAGGATATCACTCACTGTCTGCAGGAGAGCAGCAACTGGGATGATGCCATGTTCTAAAGAGACTCCAAGGAGGGCTGACCAAACGTTTTTCAAATCAGGAAGGGATTGAATGAAGGAGAATAAGATCAGATAAATTGCCCACACTAGTGTTGGGGTGGTGAGGCAGGGGATGATTCAAATGCTCAGGGACACAAAGTAACCATTAGCAAAGAGGGAATTCCAGCTGAAACAAAGCAGTAAAACAATTTAATTCCCTGACAAAGCAATAAAACTATGGATTAAGCTGCCAGGAAGGTCACCAAAGCAAATAATATAAATACATACTAGGAAGAGTGGGTCATTTTTATGTAGAAAGTATGATGGTGGCACGGTGGATGGGGGTTGATTGCAAGAGCCTGGAAGAGAGGAATGGGATAAAATGAGCTGGATGGAGGGCGTGATGGAATGAGACACGAAGAGGGAGATAGGATAAGATAAGCAGCATGGGGACATGTGCTAGGACTTAAAGTCCTGTTCAAGAGCTGCCTTTCAGAACTGGATTCTGAGCTCTGAATTCCTTCAGGGTTGGTGATAAGTGGCAATGGACTCTGGCAGCATTGTCTTGTTGGTCCCAGTTCTGTGTGGAACACCAGGTACGTCAGACCGACACCATGTGACATGGGATCCACCAGCCCTTTCAAAGAGGCCCTACTTTGGAACAGCAGGGGATGCTATGGACTGGGGTGAAGAAGAACCTGCAGTCAGGGCCATCCTTGCCCCTGCGCACAGAATACACAGCTGTATAGAGCACCCAAAAACATGGGGCACCACCAGGTCTTAATATCCACCAACTGGTCTCTTCCTATTCTTGTTTGATGGCTGCTGCAGTCTGGTGAATCTTCTAGAGATGAGCTAGTTAACTTGAAAGCAAAATAGCCTTCTAGCAAGCCTATTAGTGGAACACTGAACAGTGACACAGTCATTCAGGTGTTAATGAAGCCAGTTAATAGGCATGCAATGTCAGTTTCAGAACTGACGTCAGTCTACAGGACCTTGGTTGAAAAATTACTTTAAAATTAGTGTGTTCCTGAAGATTACAAAAATTATGTCTTTAAAAGCCTCCCCCAGCCACCCCACCCCCAAAAAAAGACCCCACCAGTTTATTAGCAGTGCATAAGGCATCATAAATCCTACAGACCGCCCTACCTGCAAACCTGTTTCGGTGAAGCTCACACAGCACCTGCACCTTCTATACCTGGCTCCTGCCCCAAGGCTGTGCCCCCACAAACATGATCATCAATTGTTAATCTGCAGCAAGCCCCCATCCCGTGAAGCAGAGATGTTCTGTTTACATAGGCCATGGGAGCACTCAGCAGCATGTTGGCAAGTCCTCCATCACCAGAGACCCGCAGAATCACACAGCGCTCCAAGGTGTTTCATTCATCTTTTAGGGCAGAATGTTGTTTCTTGAGCCATGTGATAGATCTCAGGCCCCGGATACTACGCACCCCCCGCCCCTGCATGTGGAAAGAACCCTAGTGGGTAGTAAGAACTTCCTGAAGGGGGGCTCTAAAGAGGATGGAGGGAAGCTGTAGTCAGTATGACGGATGGCAGAACAAGAACAATGGTGTCAAGTTACAGAGGGAGAGGTTGGATATTAGGAAAAATTATTTCCCCAGGAGGGTGGTGAAGCACTGGAACACGTTACCAAGAGAGGTGGTGGAATCTCCATTCCTAGAGGTTTTTAATTCCTGGTTTGACAAGGTCCTGGCTGGGGTCATTTAGTTGGGGTTGATCCTGCTTGAAGCAGGGGGCTGGACTCAATGACCTCCTGATGCCTCTTCCAGCCCTAGGATTTTATGATTCTATAATGGCCATTGAAATCAATGTTTCCTTCCATTGTTTTCAGTGGGCATCTGATCAAGCCCCTAACCTGGAAAATTTCTTTCCTATGTGAACTAAATAAGCCTGGCTCAGGATGATAGTAGGACACATGGACTCATGACACAACTGTACCTGGGTTATATGTTTTTTGCGACAGGAAATATTTTTTCATTATTCCCGTGAAATATAAGCAAGGATCTTCTCATTATCCATGGAAGTACTTGATCCATCTTTAAATCCTGCTTAGCTTAATATCTTGGGGCAGCAGGTTCCACAGGCTAATTGTGCTTTGCGTAGAAAAAATGTATTTCCTGCTATCAGCGGGAAATAGATCACCTTTCCCAGAATTGTGCCGCTCATGCTAGCCCCCAGCCTTGGCTCGTCACCAGAACTACCCTCCATCTTTCCACACATATCATAGAGAGAGAAAATCCCTTTCAAACCAACAGCTGCAGAAGCTGGCAAGGATTTTGGAAGTGGGGCACAGGATGTGGAATTTCACCATCACACTTGGAGCTGGCCAGGCAAGATCAGAGGAGGCTGCCAGACTCTACAGTTTCTCAGTGCTTGGCTAGGCACATGAGAGAGCCCGACAGCCTGTATAATTCAGGAGAACTGTCTAGCCTCATCCAGGGAGTAGCTGTAGAAACATTTTCATTATGCAAAGCACTTAAACGTATGTCCTAGTTTAAGCATCTGGGTGCTTCCATTGAATTCAATATGAATACTCGGTGCACTTGAAGTTGAGCACATGCTTAAACGCTTTGCTGGACTGGGACCCAAGCATTTAGCAACAAGAGAGAAATCTCCAATCGACTTTCCCCCCTAGTTTAAAATGCTTCATGTGCCCCTGAGTCCTTACAACAAAATATCTGGACATGCACGAGTAACTGGCTTCTACGGGTTGTATTTTTCCATTGTTCTTCTTGGATTGGGGCAGAGGCTAAAAAGGAGGGGGGTCTGATCCTGGGCAAGTCTGTACAAAACTTACTTCCACCAACAAAAGTGAGATGAGAGAAAGAAAATCCCATTTTAACAGTGTCACAAAAATTTCCACTTTTTTTGTTTTTCTAACTTCCAGTCTTTGGTGACCACGAAAAGCAGTTCAATAGGGAACGTGACATGTCATATGTAGAGCAGTTTTGACATTAGGGTGTGATTCTCCAGCCTCCTAGGGTTGCCAGCTTTTCTGACTGGACAGCATTTGTGGCAATGTCTGTTTCACCCATCTGGGAAAGCTGGCAATCCTACATTGTCCTGAAAACCTTGAGTTGTGATCCATTTACAACACTGACTTCAACATGAGCCAGAGTCGCTCAGCACCTCTGAAAGTCAAGATTCAGGTGGACAGAAGGGGAGAGAGAGGTAGCATGAAGTCAATTGTGGAACATGTCAGAGAAGTCACCTTATGGGCCTCAGAACAATGTTTGGTACAAGCTATCATGGCTGGATTTGAACCCACTATTTAAAGGTTTCATGTGGCACTCGTTGCCTCCTCTCACCTACCCAGTCCTTCCACAACAGGATGCTTTTACAAGTGGAAAAAAGGATGGACAGTTTCCTGAACATGAAAAGCTCTGTTTAAGTGCAGGCCAAGATCCTGATGGAATCTAAAGCCAAGAGCTCTGCCTAATTCCTGTGTAGGCCTCTGAGCTGATCACAACACAGCAAAGAACGTCTCCTTGCCTGGCAGGTGTCACACTCTGCAAAAGGGGATCACAGAGAAAATTTATGACTGAGGGAGTCAATTCATGCCTGGAGAGGCTGGTGGCTTCTGTACTGCCCCATATGACTTCAGTAATGGAGATGGGAAACCTCATGGTTTAGGTCATAAGTTGATCACCTGTGGAGACTAGAAAGAGGTTTTATTTCTTTGCCTAGTAGGGTAGCAAGGATGCTCCAGGGTAGTAATTCTCAGTGAAGGGGAGAGCTCCACAACACCGTTTAGGAAGGCAGCAGGCCGGTCGCCGGTGTCAGAAAGGTTGAGAAACACTGCTGCAGTGGACAGGGCAAGGGCCTGCATTTCTAGAGGCATAAGAGTCACTTCCTGGTTCAACTCCCAAGTGCCTGGGTGCCCTTAGGCAAGTCTGCCAATGCTGGACTCCATGATGAGGTCTTTTCCCTGTGATTCTATAGGCTTGGGTAGATGGCCCTGCAGTTCAGACTCTACAGGTGTGATCTGCTATCTCCCTCAGGTGGATATGACTGGTCCACGTTAACACAGCCCTGCCTGAAAGAGGACCGCATTCATGCAAAGTAGGTAGCTTTTAGGTCACGTGAGCAATGACCGCCGGGGGTGGGAGGAACCAGGCACATGAGCGCACGTACATTCATGCCCCCATAGTCCAAACTCCAAGACCATGTAGATAGTCTTCATTTCCTGGCTGGGCACAGCACCTCCCCGCTCCCCAGGGTGATGTGAGGATTGAACCATTGATGCTCCGGAGGTGGTACAGCTACAGAGCAGCCCATGCTGGTAGACAAAATAGCAACGTACAGCTTGCTGGCTCTGTACCTGGGGCTGTATGTAGAGCAGTGGTCACCACCCTGTAGATTGGGATCCACAGGTAGATCCTGGAGCATCTGACAGGTGATCTGGATTGGCTTGGCTGGGAGGTTATCAAGTGCCAGCACTTTACCTGCCCCTCCCCACACTGCCTTTGCCTTGGTGCTGCCCCGAGGAGCCTCCTGCTTGCCGTGCAGGGCGGAGGAGGGAGAAGGGGAAAGCAGCTGATGTCAGGTTGTTCCTTTCCCCCACCTCTGTACCCCATCTCTATGGTGAGGGGTCTGACAGGGCTCAGGATGGAGGGAGCTTGCTGGCAGCTGCTCCTGTGTCAGACCTTGCTTGGCCTATTTAAAGGGACAATGCACATCTGTCACTCTCAAGCACTGGGTGTGTCTCTGTCTCACACAAGCGCACACACACACACTGTCTTTCACACATACACACACACCTCCCAACCCTGGTGAAAGTGAGTGAGGATGAGGAGAGGAAGTGAGGATGGAGCAAGTAGAGTAGGGTCCTGGAGAAAGGGGTGGTGTACGGAGAAGGACCTCCGAGAAGGGGCAGGAAAGGAGGCAAGACAAGGGTGTCTGAGGTAGATCCTGGGGTGCACTTACATCCAAAAAGTGATCTTGTGCTTAAAAGGGTTGGAGACCACTGATGGAGAGAGTGGATCATCTCCCTTGGGTAACTGTGTCCTGACTGGCCCTGGAATCAGGATGTTGAGTCAGACCCCTGTAGTTTGATTTGGAAAAGGAATTTGTCCATTTCTGATCCATATTGCCATGCTCCCCAGACATTTACGTTACGTGTTTCTGGCCTACATTCCGTGGACAATCTCGTGTTACCCAATCAATCCTCCCACTGCTGCCCTGTGACCTCACCTTCCTGGGGAGTATCTAAGCCAAATAAGTGGTTGCTCCCATAAATCGTTACAAAGAGCAGTCTCTTCTTCCACTCCCTACAATGAAAAAGCATGAGCCAGCCAAGTTCACTCCTTCAAGCCCCATTAGGGGTTTAGATTACAGACTTATCCCTGAGTCTACTGGGATGTTTTGGCTTCTGTGACTTCTCCTCCCTGCCCCTGCTCACCCCTTCCGTAACATTGTCAAAAGCGCCTCAGGAGAAGCGAAAGCAACTCTTCAAACTCAAAGTGCTCAAGGTAACTTGCCGGGACTCAGCCTCCGGGGCCGCTTGCTATAAAATCCTAGGCTGGTGTGAATTCTCTCTGTCACTGCACACAAATATCCTCTCATACAGACAGATCTCCATTATCTTTCCCCCTCCCCAGGGTCATTGACTACTGCAATATCTGGGCAATGGCTTTTTAGCTATTGCTCATTCCACCCTCCTCCCTTGGCAGCTCCCTGACTTTTTCTCACCCCTTATTACCCGACAAAGCAGCAAACAAGAGGATGTGCATGGTCTCAAGGAGACTCAGAAAAGGTCTCTGAATTAGCCAGCTGATGGTCCTCCTTTCCTCCCACCATTAATGTGGGATCTCACTCCTTCAGCTGCCTGTGGCAAGTGTATTGCCTTCAGGATGTGCCTGGTCATCTATCAGTGAATGACAAGGTTGCTCCCCAAAGCTCTCTGTTTTGTTCAGGATAAATCCTTGCATGACTTGGCTGAGCCAGCTCTCTGAATGCAATCCAGGAATCCAACGTGGACTTGCTGGACTGGTGGAATAGATCTCATCTCCTGTACAGATGATTTTGGCTGCTCACCTGTAAAGAAACAGGCAAACAGAAAGGGCTGCCACTGCTCTTGTTCTTCAGAAGGAGCCCAAGTATTGGGTAAATCATAAAACACTAGAACTGGAAGAACCTTGAGAGTACATTGAGTCCAGCCCCCTGCCCTCATGGCAGGACCAAGCACTGTAGAACATCCCCAACAGATGTCTAGCCAACCTGCTTTTAAATATCTCCTCTAGCCAGTTCTTAAAAATCCAACTAATCTATTATTTTGAAAAGGGGGGGAAATAGCAAAACTAAGCCCATGGAGGCCCTTGGAAAGGACTCAGATGGAACTGAAATCCCTTCCTGGAGTGAGCTTTGGCCTGGCTCTCCCATGTCATGTCCAGAAAGACTTTAAAAGATCACATCAGCCAAAGCCCTGGATCTCGTCCGCTCCGCATACCTGTGCTGCAGCCCAGCCTTAGAAGAGAAAGAACAGACCCAGCAAGATGAAGAGAAGGATTTAAAAATGTGTTTTCAAAGCCTCCTGTTCATTCAAAGAGCTGAAAAAAAAATCCCCAATATAAAACACACAGAAAATGTTTCCATTGAGCCGGAGGAAGAACCTACTTGGATGCTGTTCAACCTCGCAGTTTACGAGGCTTACAGTGGCAAAGAAGTGCTGGTTGTAGGCTAGGAACTCTACCAAAATAATCTCATCAGTTGGCAAGCTTTGTACATGTAAGGGGGTAGATCTAGGAGACTGAAGCAAATTGAATGAAACTCTTTAAGTGAGGCCAAAAGGACAATGTTTTTCTGTTTTGGGGTTCTATTAAAGGAAAAGCTCATTTTCTCATCCTAATGGGCTCTGACTGGAAACCTCTCTTTTCCAGGCCTACTGTAGGCTAGAGGCTCTGTCATGCAAACCCATCTCCTGGCTCTTCGGTACCTCTGTCACTGTCCACTTTGGGCTCAGTTCTGTTTTATGCTGCACAGCCATGCAGGAGGAACAAAACCCTCTCTTAGGTTCCTGGGCAGTGTTTCAAGCCCTTGGATCCAGACATCCAGGGCATACACATTTGTAACACCTACTCTTTCACACACACACCCCACCCACTGGAAACTAGCTCCTGCCCCTTACCCACCAAAGCACCCTAACCCTGATGAGCTTCAGATGAGTAGCAATTTGTTACTTCTTGGAGCCAGCGAAGAGAATTGTGGACTCTTGGAAGGCAATACTGTGGGGGAGGGCAATCCATAGTCTATGCAGACTGAAGGATGCCTACTATTGTGGGGGAGGGCAGAAGATTAAAATCATGTTGTTGCCATCAGCAAGAGCTTCTGTGCCAACCCTGTTTTTCCAGCTGTCCTAAGAGTCTATGGAGATACAAGTACAATCACTTGTGGCTTGATCCTGCTAGCCTTGTTAACAAGGAGCTAAGTGAATAGAGGGTGTATCATGGAGCTAACACTGATATCAACAGGGCTAGGCAGGCAATAAAGGAGCTCCCTGACGTGAGGGAGGGTGTCAGAAATAGGCTGCTAGTGAGTGAAAGAAGAGCTAACGGCTGATATCAGAGAAATATCCCAGGTGTTAGGACAGCTGGGTGACTGGACATGGCTTGAGCAGGAGCAGACGTAAGCTGGATCAGCAGCTGCCTGTCAGAACAGGTAGCAAGGATCATCCCTGACAAGATAGCAACACAGCAGACAGCGGTGGCTGCTTCCTTAGGATACCATATACAGGAATTGACAGATAACCATCTTCTCCAGCTAGTCCACTGGCTGCTCTTAGCAGACCCTGGCAGCTGGGCCAGCTCCACTCCTGAGGGCTGGTGAGGGGCCCCAAATCATTGCTGGCCCCCCAGGCAGCACAGCTGGCCCTACTCTGCCAGTCCCAGCTGGCAGGGCCCACCCTGCAGCAGCTGGCCTTATGGCAGCCAGCCCAGCAAGGAAGCTGGCCCCAGGCATCTGCCTCAAGTGCTGGTTAATAGAATGTGCCGGTTATCCAAGTGCCAAATAACATGGTTTTTTCTGTAATTCCATTGAAGCAAACTCGCTCAGTGCAGTGCCAGATGCCAGAACAAGGAGCAATGGTCTGAAGTTACAGAGGGAGAGGTGTAAGTTGGATATTAGGAAAAACTAGTTCACCAGGCGGGTGGTGAAGCACTAGAATGCGTTGCCTAGAGAGATGGTGGAATCTCCATCCCTAGAGGCTTTTAAGTCCCAGCTTGACAAGGTCCTGGCTGGGATGACTTAGTTGCGGTTGATCCTGCTTGAAGCAGGGGGCTGAACTAGATGACCTCCTGAGGTCCCTTCCAGCCTTATGATTCTATGAAAGCTTTGAGGTTCACCTTAAATAATAATAGCCCCCATTAGCTCTGTAGGGGTTAAAAACTTCCTGTGCACATACAGCTACAGAACTACTGAAAGAAGACACAAGAAAATATTCCCAGCTTCAGCTCTGATAAGGAATCAAAATGTACAACTCATTCCATATGATTGCCAAGAGCCACAAGCCCAATGGAAAGCCACTGAGTTTGCCAACATGTAAGAAGTTGCAGTCCTGATAAATGAGCGTATTGCTTTGGGGTAGCCAGAGCTGAGTTCACTCTGGAATGAAGCAGCGGCAGAAAGAAAAGTGAGTGGGCTAAGAAAAGAAAGGAAAAGAAAAGAAAAGAAAAGAAATTGCGAAAGTCCAACCATTTTTCTTGTTTGGTGGCAGTAAGAATTCCTGGAAATCTCTCAGAAGTCAAAGATTTAACCCAGCTGCAATGTTTGATGATGACACATTATGCAAAGAAAAAGAAAAAGAAAAGAGCAACATGGTGGGTTATCTTGTCTCCTGCTTTATGGGCTGATCCTGGATACAGTACCATATATAAACAAAACCAGACATCTGTGTACACACCCAAAACAGTGACTGGTAGAAGTTCTTTTTATAAGGACTCATGGCATTACGCAAGGTTCAGTAATGTCTTCACACATACCAGTTTTGCAGCTGCATTTTAAAGACATGTCTTGGGAAAATTTAAAAAGCCTAAAAATTGGCATTCAAAGAGGCTGGCTGGCATCATAATTATCCACAGAGCACGATTTCCAAAAGGCATGGAAATGAGAGCCTCATTTCATTTTTATGAACCAAATTATAGATCATACGAGAAGAAAAATTTGATTTGTGAGACATATTTGAAGAGGTTCAGTGGGCACTGCGTGTTTATGAGCACTGGAAGATAAAGTTGATGGCAGAAGAACACAAGGCAGAAAAAGAATATCTTGGATGGATGATATCAAGTCCTGGGTTGCTCAAAAGGAGGATTTATCCACAAGGAGATTAGCAATGGATTGTACAGATTGGACTGCAAATTTCCAGAAATGGAAATCCCACAGAAGAAACACTACTGAGATATTTGTGATCACCAAAAATAGAGATGGGGGCCTATACATTTTTAAATTCATGTTAAATATTCGTAAAACAGTTTTATGTTATTACTCATCACAAATAATAGCACAATAGGCATACAAAAATACACAAGTATTACCCAGAGATTTTGCGGAGTTTTGCTGTGGAAGTAAACTGTAACCGACGCACTAGCAGTTAGCGGCTAACTGAATTCAAACAAAGCCAACGTACTGCCACATCATCATCTACAAATGCATGAAGAAATACCCTGCAATGCGGCAATACAGTGTATTTGGTAGCAAGATAATTTCACTTTAATTTGCTTAAAAATTTGAAAATTTGTTTGTATATTACAGTAATCATTAAAAATGTATAACGTTAATAAATACATAGGTTTGATGAAACAAAGTAATTGTACTTATGTGCCTGTGCTTAATTTGTGTTTTCGATGATTTACCTTCTAAAAAAATCTGGCGTGTCTTGCACCTCCAGAAAGGGCATCATGCACCCCTAGGGGGTGCGTGCACCCCAGGTTAACCACCACTCTCCTCGAGGGATCAGAAAGCATCGGGTGTAATGTTCAACTATTGGGAACAGAGCACTCTTAGTGGAGAGAATCCAGCTAGTGAATGAACTTCTGGATTGAGTTAACTCAGAGCCTGACCCTCTTTAGGCCTGCTCCTTTTTCTAAAACACCTCTCTACCATTGCAAGAATGACCCTCACAATACTCCCCGACCCCAAAAATAAACCCCTGAAAAAACCAAATCAACCAACCAACCAACCAACCAACCAGACAAAAAACAAACCACCCTTATCCCAAAAGGAGATTTTATCCGTTAGAGGGTTGACCATTGCTGTTGACTTTATATGGAACACACTATGATATTACAGGTTGATAGATAATTTGCATGGGCAGTAATTTCAAATTAGGGGAATAAACTTGCATTGTAAATCAAGTATTTGCATATACAATTATGAGTTTGATGGGTATTTGTACAATTTGCACATGAGCATGGTAATGACACACATATGAAGCGTACAAATGCAACATGCATTTTGTGAACCTAGGCTTAGAAAAAATTAACTCAATCCTCAAAAAGTAAAGGAACTAAAGGGCAGGATGCAGCTGTGGTATGAAGATCATGTTCACTGCTCAGCATGCTCTGTCTGGGTTAAAGGAAAGTATCTGTCTCTCTAGAATACCCTGTTTTCCAAGCACAAGCCATTCACTTAGCTGTCATGACTTGAGTTCATGAGCCTGCCTTTCTCCTTCGGCTCCAGATGACGATTTTGACCTCTCTGAGCATACCTACTTTGGAACTGGAGATGTAATCACCAGCTCTGATAGACACACACACACATTAGCTTTGCTCAAGATAGTGCATTAGAAACCATCTTTGTTGCCAGGGGGTTGATGGTGGTGGGGGTTAGCTGCCCTGCAGAGAACCCTGTGTGTGACTTGGGTTTTCATTTCTATTTTTACAGAGCTAGCTCACTCAAACTTAGTGCTGGTAGATCTGCCTGGTTTGAGGGATTACATACCTGAAAACAGTGCAGAGAGAGATGAAAAATGCTCCTCAGACTGATTTCCCAATATTTTGTTTTAGCGATAGACACAGTATTATTTCAGGCCTATGGTTCCTGGCACTGTATGGACGATCTCTGCCTTGAAGCGTTTACAGTCTAAATATACAAGACACATGGGTGATGGGAGGGGAACAATAGAAGCATTGTGACTTAACCAAGGTCACATAACAGGTGAGTAGCATGAACAGAGGCTAGCACACAGGTCTCCTGCTATCTGTCTGACCACATATCTCTACCTCTGCAAAGTACATGCATAGGTATTTGGAAATGTCTTTCTAAATACCCTACTGACCTTCATTATTTTTCAGGCTAGGCACTGGGGAGGGTCCTGTTTAGGACTGGTTTAAGTCAGACATTTTCTTCACAGTCTATGAAACATCCCACCACTGCCCAGTGATCCTCTCTGAGGTTCCCCAGGCTGCAGGTTCTGGAGGTTTGTGAATTGAAGTTCATATTCAGATTCAACACATTAACACTTGGTATGAACAAAGACAACAATCACATTACAAGGACTATTTCCCTTCCTTTTGTAAGACCACAAACCCAGGTTGCCAGCCCCAGGGACAGAACCTGCTAGTATTGGGTCTAAAGCCCTGCGCTCTACCACAGGAGCTGAAGGCCAGCTGGCTCTCAGTGGAGGCTGTAGAGCAGAGACTTCACTCACCCCAGATGAGGGCTCAGTGCCTTTGGGTACTACACTTTGATTCTCGTAATTATCTCAGGCAAGACACTTAATTTACCCCACCCGTCACCCCGCTCCTTCTGTCCTATGTACTTGATTTGTCAGTTTTTATTGCAATCTTTTTGGACCTCTGTACTTGTAGATGTCAGTCTGTACTGGAAATGTGATTGATCTGATGAAGTGGGTCCATCCCATGAAACCTCATCACCAAATAAATCATTTTGTTAGCCTTTAAAGTGCTACCTGCCTGCTGGTTTGTTTTACTACAATACAGACTAACATAGCTACCTCTCTGTTACTGTTCAGTAGTGCTGTGTTTGACAGGCCCCAGACTAGCTTAGGACCCTTTTAGGAATCAGGTGTAGTAGAATCTTCAGAGAATCCTTGGATGAGGCTTTCCCAATTTAAAAAAATGCCAAAGAGGAATTTTGGTTTTGATGTCTCAGGCAGGTGCCTTTTTCTCTCCCAGCAACACCACATCTATCCACTCATCCTACTCTAAATCACCTGTCACCGAAGTACACAGACACTAATCCAAGGGCTTGAGTCTCCGTTGTCTTACCTCTCATACTGTCACTTATGCCTTTGTGGGTACGCAACCAGAGCCACAAGCTGCAGTGTCTAATGCCATTTCTGTTCCCCTTTCTCAAGAAAATATCTTAAGCTCCTTCCAGATTCCCCAGCCAGTGCCTAGGAAATTCCAGACCTCCTAATCCCTTAGATGGGCTGAATTTTCTCTATCTGTTTCATGCCATGAGGAGGAGCCGGTGAAAGGTCTATTCTGCCTATTGTGCTCTAATATTAATTTAATTAAAGGTGGCTTCAGCCACACATTTCTAAGGAACTGGTCTCTTTTCTCTCGTTTTCTATTTCAATCAGATGAAGTTGAAGGTTGCTTAAATATGTTTATAGGTCTTTTAAAATGCCTCTCAGTGTGAGTAGCAAATCCACCAAGGCCCATCCAGGAACAGGAGAGTTGTCAGCCCCACTTACGTGATACCTGTGGTGTGCAGTAAATCTTTCCCCTCAGCAGCTCTGTCCTGTCATCAGAGCCGAGCAGTTTCATGCAGACTTTAGCAAACAGCTAACCGTGCTCCCTCCAGAGGATTATTCTTCAACCTGGTATGCAGCAGAGAAGTTGCTGTCCCTGTAATGAACTCCGCTGACAATTCCCACGGACTCCTGGATAGATCACCACCCCAGCTACTGCTCACCTCTGGGAAACAATGCCTTGGCTATCGCCCAGTTTATACCAGCTGAGGATCTGGCCCTGTTGTTCTTTGGTATCTTGCCTGAAATGAAAGATCTTTGCCTACTGCGCTAGTCCACAAGGGAGCAGAGAAACTGGATACCTTCTTCTCCTCCTCTGCTCAGTGCATAAAGACCCAGGAATCTCTGCAGCAAGCGGAACCCGACTTCTGCAGTTGTGCTCCCTCTTGTCGAGATGCTCAGGTGCCACAATGGGAAATTGTGTCTCAGTCTCCAGTCAATTACTGAAAGCTTCACAGATTGCAGTGTGACCCAATGGGTAAGATTCTGGATTGAGAATGTGAAACTGTGGACTGTATTCCTGGCTCACCCACCAACCTCCTGTGTGACCTCAGGCAAGTTATTGCTTTTCTCTGTGCCTCTGTTTCCCCTCCTGCCCTTTATCTTGTCTATTGAGACTGTAAATTCTTTAGAGCGCAGAGGGTCTCTCGTTATGTGTTTGCACAGCCCCTAGCACACTGGATCTTGCTCTTGGTTGTGAGCAATCAGGGTCACCATGACACAAATGAGAGACAAAGAAGAGGCTTTGTTTGTTTAGGCCCTGGATTCAACAAGGTGCTCAAACACTTGCCTTAGGTTGTCCTCTTTGGGCTGCTTAAGCCTACTCCCTAGATCCTTTTAACTTCTGTTGGGCTCCTTGGTGCCTTCCTGACTGGGAAAGAAAAACAGTATTTTCCTAAGCAGCACCCACGTGTGGTAGATTGTAACAGAAGATCTTAGTTCGTTCACCTCTTCTTTCGTATACACTCTGATCACAAGTGAAATACCGGCATTCAAATAATCATCATGGAGCCTCTGAACTAACCTGTTGCTGAGATGGGCAAATGAATTCACCTTTCTCAGAGTGAGAGCTTCAGGTTCTCTGCACAGTCAGGCAGATCAGACTGATTCAGATCTCATCTGGATCATAGTTTCTTAGTCTGCAGCTATAAGAGCAGCAGAGCCCACTTTAAAAAATGGAGAGTTCAGATTCTGGAGTACAAGGAAGCCCCCAACTTCCACTGAAATCAATGGGCCTTAAGAACCTATGTCTGTAGCTTGGAAAATACGACCAGACCACAATTTCACATTCCTCTGCATTTTCATGCCTTCTACATATGGTTGAGAACATTTTTTTGGTTAGTTAATTTCCATTTTAATCCAAGTCATTCGGAGGCATCTGTAAGAGAGAATTTCAGCACAGAGCAGAGGTTACTGCATTCAGTATATCAGGCAGAGCAAATGAAAGCGCTGGTTTCAGAACAATGTAAGCCAGTGATGGGGAATGTAGGCCAGTGAGAGGGGTCGTATGAGTGGCCCTCCTTTATCTGAGTAGCTCAGAAGATCGTTGTAGCCAAGATGGTCTCCTGGGCTTGGGTAGTTTTACTAACTGTGCTTGCATACCTAAAATTTGCGGGGTGGCCTGACTGAGCCCTAGCAGCACTTTGATTGGCTGCAGATGGAACTCATGGCTCTCATAGTCAATGTCGTGTACAATCAGCACACCCCTCACTTCATGTGCCTGTCACTTTAGTAAAACCGATAGGGAAAAACTGTGTGGAAGGAAACCAGTGGAATCTGGCAACCTTGCCTGCAATGATGAACAAAATGTCTCTTGGGTCATAGGTAGCCTGTGGGCCATAGCTTGCCCAACACTGACATAAGTCAATGTCATTGCAAAGCTGAGATAACAAAGTTCATCCCATTTAAGGTGAGATTTTAAGACGTGACTAGCAGTGTTTGATAACTCAGTTCTTGAGTGCCCAATTTGAGATGCTTAAATGCTCCTGATTTTTAGCCCTTTTCCACACTACCACGGAAGATGGATACATTCAGGGTCGATCTTCTGGTTTTGTTTCATGCATGCATGAAACGGTGCTTTCTGGGGTTAGCATTAACCCAGAACTCCTCAGATGTGGTGAGGATTAAGGAGGATCAATGAGAGAACTGGTCCTGTTGACCTTCTTCCAAAAGGACAGCCATAGCAGTCAACCACTGATAAATTGATTTTAGCTAAAATTGCAAATCAGCGGTCGACTGCTATGTCTAGTATAAACATAGCCTCAGAAAGTGCCCTTGCTTACCCATCTGTTTAATGCAGGTAAAGCATCAGGAGAAAGAGAGAATAATGGAAACATTTTCCTAGGAGTATTCATTCGCAGTGATTGTTAGGTAAGTCCATGCTCCTTTCATGATCACTTTCCCTTACCGAGCTCCGTGAGTCTCAGGAGCTGCAGAGAGGTTCTGGTGTCTCTACTCCAGCTGTAAAATCCTCTTTTCTTTCACCCACCCACCACACCTCTCAATAGAGTCATTCAGCCAGGAGTTTCTCCACTGCATCGGACAAGTCCACCCTTGAGAAGGTGCTCTATGCAAAAATTAGCATGGCTTCAACCCACATTATCAGCTTGCTAGATTCACCCATTGATAAAAGGACACAAGGGCTATGTCTACACTAGCGAACTACGTTGAAGTAGCCTATTTCGAAGTAAGGACATCGAAATAGGCTACTTCAACGTGTATCGTCTACACGTCCTCCAGGGCTGGTGCCGTCGACGTTCCACGTCAAAGTAGCGACGGGGAACATCGAAAGGAGCCACCCCAGAAGGCAATGTGGAGCATCCACACACACAAGCGCTCCCTGTCAAAATAAGGGGCCAGCAAAGCCCCAAGCATCTCCCTTAAAGGGCCCCTCCCAGACACACTTGCCCTGCACAGCACGAGATCCACAGAGCTGACAACCAGTTGCAGACCCTGTGCACGCAGCATGGACCTCCAGCTGCAGCAGCAGCAGCCAGAAACCCTGGGCTAAGGGCTGCTACACATGGTGACCATAGAGGCCCACAGGGGCTGGACAGAGCACCTCTCAACCCCTCAGCTGATGGCTGCCATGGAGGACCCCGCTATTTTGAAGTAGCGGGACGCGGATCGTCTACACACACCCTACTTTGTTGTTGAACGTCGAAGTAGGGCACTATTCCCATCTTCTAATCTGATCATCTTCTGATGGGAATAGCGATTTCGACGTCTCACCGCTTAACTTCGATTTGAACGTCGAAATAGCATATGGTGCGTGTAGATGCGACACGTGCTATTTCGATGTTGTGCCAGCTACTTTGAAGTAGCTGGCTAGTGTAGACGTAGCCAAGGAGTGAAATACAGACCCCACTGAAGTAAATGGCAAGGCATCTATCAACTTTAATGGCACCAAAATATGATGCAATGCGTGTCTTTACAGAGTGGCCCTTCTCCAGGTGCATTTGACCCACTTCCTAACACTGCTCCTTTCCTTGGCACCACCAGCTCCTGAAAGTTTCTCTGTCCAAGCTCCTGCAGTGGGTTTTTGGAGGGAAGAAGAGTGATTTGATTGCTTAATCCTTCCAGCTAAGTAAAATCATCTGCACTGGCAAATTCTCCGGGAGATGTACAGTTCCCTGCTTGTCAGGCTAGGATATTAAATTAACCAATTTTCATCAGATAACACATCTTCTGGTTCATGTAAAATGTCCAGCAAATCGCTGAGCTCATAATTCAGCCTGATTGAAAGGGAGCTGCTAATCCATTGCGCTCTGTAGAATGGCAGCAAGGCTGTCTTGGCGCATATTCCCACTGAATCCATGCCTGCCATCCTCTGAAAACTTGCCTCCCCTCCCTGCTCTCTGCTTTCTCTTTCTGTCCACACATACTGTCACATTTTTCATTTCGAGAGCACTGCACGTTGCTACAGTCCTACAATCCTAGCTAACGCTTTGGGTGTCACACATTGCCCTAGAATTCATCTCCTGGGTGAGCCGTGATCGGGGGGATGCTTTTTGGTCACACCATGCAGTGGACATCCCTTTATGGTTCATTTCTCCTCCCCACCTTCCTTATTTATACCAGCTGAGTTGAGAAATCTCTATCAGGCACCTATCCTCCAGTGTATGTCCAATACAGGATTATCTGGGCTAGTTACTTGACTTCTAAGAGTTTATTATTGCTTTAAGCTCACGCTCTATACTGGATATAGTCCAGAATTTCACCACTCTAGTCAGCTCATCCAGACACATTATGCATCAGTGAGGTAGTCCCCTGGCTCCCTTGGCATTCAGTATCAGATTTTTGGAATGTGCACACTACTCAACATGACCAGCCAACTCTGCCCACGGCTGTCTCTTTCAGTGTGGCTAGCAACCAGGGGCACTAGCTAGGAGCCCTTTGTAGTGGGACTGGGAGGCATATGGCTTTCAAATGATCCTACAGTATTTCAAAAAATAACTTGGGGTTCTCTTTAATTAAACTCTGGCATTGGAGCATTTAGGGTCCATGTTTTCCAGCTTTTTTGCCTCAAACAGGAGGACCAAACCCAAACTTTTCTTTGACATGAAAGCGGAATTTTTCATGTAATGACACGACTCCAGAAGCTGGCCTTGAAGAACAACAAAAATCTCCTGACTTTGGAAGAACAGGCAACGCTGTCAACCTACATACCACATTCTTACAGACACCCTCTAAGAACATGTATCAGCCATGCAGTATACAAGCTCTGAATGTGACTAGTCTTGATTCATTTTCCTTTATCGAGGAGGAGAATATACCAGTCTGCAGAGGCTCAGGCTAGAATTAAGGACAGCTATATACATTTCCAAAGAGATTAATGAGCTAGAAATGAAGTGAATAGCTGAAGACAAGCACCTCAGGCTATAGCTTAATTATAAAATGGACCAAGGAAACCTTACAGTTTCATTGGACAAAGAACATTTCAAACATCATCAGCTCCCCTCTTCACTCCCCTCCCCAGCAGCCAAACTAACCCCCAATGGATCGCCATTCTTCTAAGCTTGTGGATCTTACGGTCACATGCTCAACTCCAGCTACCTCGTTGTAAGGCTCAAGGGTTTGCATACATCACAAAGGGCTGCACTTTTGTTTTCTCAGTTCATTTCCACAAGCATTTTAAAGCAGATCTCCCCAGATCTAGCACCAGAGAATAATTAGAGATTAAATCTACTGATTTTACTATTTCTTGAGAAGTGCTCACCTCTAGACGGTGCAGCTTTTAGACTCAGACATGCTGGCTGGATTCCTCACTCAGTTACAATGGTGTAAATCAGGAATCGAAGTCAGCAGAATGACACTCATGTTAAATTGGCCTGAGACAAGAATTAACATAGTAATTTTTCTCATCTATGCTGGATTTTTTTTACAATTACCGTTTTGTGCTTCAGAGAAAATTTCACACAACCAACCAGAACAGCGGATTTCTCCATCTCTGCCTCCTTGAATCCCATCCCAGCTTCTATGACTTTTACTTTAGGCTCAAGATCCTTTCCTTCAAAGCCCATCCCAATTTCCCCCTCACCTACATTTCACTTCCACCAACTATCTTCTCCTTCCTGTTGTGTTCCATGCCGTCAGGAGCACCATAAATGAAATCAATGAGACTTGGCAAGATGGGGCATAAACCTCCACCCAACATTGAGGAAACGTCCACAGTTTTGCCGCGGAATGTGCTGGGATCAGTAAAATTGTAGGATGGGCTCTCTCAGGGGGTCTCTTCTGAGGTTGTTAGAAAGTCTTGGCCAGGGTGTCCCTGGATACTACACATCCCTCTCTCCTAACTGCCTTATTTGTCTTACACCTCCATTCTGAGCCCTGTGCCATATGTCATGGGTGCCTTCCCTGACCTTTGTCCTCATCGGGGGGTCTCCAGTGCTCTCTGTCATCCATCATTGGTGATGCTGCATAGCATTTTACTGGCAAAACACATATTCCATCAGGGAGATGTCAGGTGCTCTCTCTGACTTGTCCCTCATTGGTGATCTAAGTCAGCTACCAGTGTTACTTGTGGATAGTCTCCTCTGATACCGGTGGAAAGATACAAAGCCTGTAGGGGAAAGGAGCGTATGATGCCTTTGTCTGGCAACCTCATATGTCTTTAGGTAGCAAACTTCATAGTCCATCAGGGACCTGACCATGTCCCTCGTCGATGTTGTCCATTGCTCGTTGGCACCCCCATCAGAGGTCTCATCCAGCAATCTGACCATGTTTCTTGTGAGTCTCATGGGTCTCTCTTGGATGGACAGTCCAGTTGGTGAGTCCAATGTGTAAGGTTGAGTGATCTGTGTCACTAGAGGATGTAGGTGACTCTTCGGTCACGTCTAAGATGACTATCTCTTGGCAAGTTTTCCCCGTCCTAACCTAATTTAATTTTTTCTCTTCAGAATTGGACACATCTACTTGCTAGTTTACCTTGGACTTGACATGGTCTGTGCCACTCACTGCAAATTGCATGTCTCAACTACGTGCCACACAAGTCTGCTTTCTACCATACTTTGTGGTTGTAATCAACATACATGCCTTAGGATTTGTAATAAAGAAAAAGTCCAAATAACCAGTTGGACTCATTTTATTACCAGGACCTCACACACCAGATGTTTAAGTTTCTATTATTTCTTTACCTCCAAAATCAGGATTACTTCCACAATGAAACTTTTGCTGCATGATATATCTGTTGTAATAAAAAGAATTTGGCATTGTCTTGTGGAGCATCCAACATCCACATTTTTTCTGGCAGTTTGTGAAATGTCACTGTCATTAGCAAAATCTGGTCATTTAATTGTACCCTGCAAAGAATCTCTTCTGTGAATTTCAGGTTCTCTCCACTCTCTAGATCAGTGGGAGAATCAGGGGAGATGAGCAGGAAAATAAATCCTTCACATGAAATTTATCAAGTAAGCTGCCTTCCCTGGCCACAACGAGTGCATGGGCAGACCTCTGCACACAGAAGAATTAAACTCAATGAAAATAAATCAGCACTTCCACTACTAACCCGATCTCCTGGTGCCAGCACAGAGGAAGGTGAGAGGAGTTGACCAGAGCTGGGAAATCGCCAACAGAATGAATTGCTAGAATGTGCTTTTTCTGCAAAGTTGAAATATGCTATGGGAAAGGTTGTGGAGGTTTTTTTTAATTTGTTTTTTTAAATTAATTTCAGTAATATTACATTTTCCATTGAAGAAATCAAAACAAAACATTTTACTTTTGGTCAGTTCGCTCTGAATTGGAATGTTTTGTTTTTCAAACTGACCAATAATGTTTCACTTTGAATCAGTGGGGCCCCACGTTTATGGGCCCAATCCTTGTAATTTAGAGCCCCCCCCCACTTCTCTTCTATGGGCTGGTTTCTAGGAAGACGTCTCCCAAATGCAATGCAGATTTTGCAATGCATAGGGCATCAGGCAGGCGTCATGTGACACTGAATACATTACATGAGATATTGTCTGGCGAGGGATCCTGTCGTACTAGAAAGAATGGGGACAGCTGACTCCCCACTACAGCTTCCATAGGGCAATGTGCCACAATGGGATAATGCAGTTTAATATTAATCTGACTCCAAATGAAGTGTTTTGGATCCAGACTTCCATAAACCAAAAGGAAACATTTCAGAGTGGAGAATAGCAGCATGTTTTGTTCCGCTTTGATCAAGAGCGCTCTGACATTTCCAAATTGAAATTTTTTGGCATTTCCATTCTAGAAAAAAAAAATGGAAAGGCCAATGTTTTGTTACGGCTTGTGACAAAAACAAATGTTGAAATGGTGGAATTTCTCCTGGGGAGGAAATTCCAAGTCTCATTCAGCTCTAATGCTATTTGAAAATGTTGGTCTTATTTAATAGTTTAAAAAAATACCTTCAAAATCAGAACAGGATAGAATCAAAGTTTATAATAATTCCTAGATCATAATTTTCTAGAGGGGAGAAAATTCTTACTATTCCAGTGGGTGAGTGATGGCAAAAAAACTCAACATGGCTAATGTTCTTCACATAAGTTCAGGTTCACAAGGATGCTTTTACAGCTTTAAGTGTTTTCTGAGCAGACAATTACAGTAAGCCCTTTCATGCACCTCCACAATGGTAAATAGCATCCACTACTATGAATATAATAATTAAAACATGGCCTACAATCAACAAAAAAGATTGTAGTTAGCATCTGAATCTTTCAAATGAGGCATGAAAAAGTTTGGTTCATTCTCTTTGTCATTAGTCTTTCGGGTTCAATTTATAATCCACACAGGCTGCAATTAGAGAGCTAGGCAATGGAATATTCCTTTATAAATTAAGCCATTGTGTGCAGCGCAAAACCACAACATTCAGAGTATGAGAAAAACCACCAGAATACAGTTGGGTTGGAATAACTATGTTTGCTAACTATCTGTATCTATAGATATGAATGAAAAACATAAAAAGCCAAACTACATATATACACTTATTCACTGTTGGGTTTTGATGGTCTCTGCAACTGAAGACAGGAAGGGCTCCTAAATAGCAGCAGGACCAACAGCCACCATGGATCTTGAGGCAAGGTGGGGGCTCCATGCCATGTCCTGGAATGGGCAGGGCCAGGGCAGAATAGGTGGGGCCTAGGGCAGTCAGCAGCACTGCCTCCCCTCCCGCTCATACTGTGCGGTGCCCCACTTCAAAGGGGCCTTGTGTTCTCGCAGCTGTTGCTGTCAGAGGAGCAGCGGTGGCAACCAGAGGTCTGGGCCCCTTAGAAACACCGTGTCCCTAGACAACTGCTCCCTTTGCCACCCCTGTCGATGGGCCTGAGACTAGACTATTTGAAGGGATACTACCCAATTCCTTTGTACTATGTTACAACATAGAATATGGCCTTAAATCATAAGCAATAAAGACTGGAGAATGAAAGCATGATGCAAATTTGCAAATTCTGGTAAAGCATATTTACATTCAGTTAACATATAGCAGAGTGCTATTCTCTCTCGGAACAGGTCTATACATTTTTCACTGAATATTTTTATAGCTTTATTTTGTTATATTCTATTCCATTTAGAAGAATGTCCTCTGCTTTGTGATTCTTATTGCCGTCTGGCCATCATCACATGGCATGAAGACATGACATGAAAACTACTGTATAGGAGACCGGCAAACGTTGCTTGGTTATGGACCAAGCAAAGAGCGAGCTTCTCTGGGGGGGGGGGGGGGGGAAATCTCATGTTCATTTATGCCATTCTGAAGAACTTTGACATTCATTGATCTCCTGAAATTAGTCAATGTACTTTGCAACAGAAGACCGACGGTATCATTGTCAAAAGGTCATCAAACAAACCTCCCGTCTCACATGCCCTTGTTAGATAAGCTCTCTAGATCATTCTGTGACAAAATACATGTCATTAAAGAGGCCTTTTTCTCTGATTGTTTGGTGGCAAGCATTAAAGGGGGTCCGAAGCTCCTGAGCTTCTCATAACAGTAGCATGCAAGCAGTTCTCTTGACTTACCCCTCTTTTGAAATGGTATGTTGCATTTGCCTCTAAATTCTTTCCAGCTGTGAAGTAAGAGAAACACTGATAAGATTTTCCCCCGTGTGGGACTGAAACATTTACCAGAGGTAACTGAATGTACCAGTTTCCCACCCTTTCAGCTTCCAAGCATATGGAATATATTGTGGTCATAGGGAAATATACTTTAGGAATTTCTCCTGCTTCTTCACAGGGACATCCCAGTGTGGATTATTTCAGGTGTCCAGAAAAATGGGTGTATTTCACTCCCCCTACATTAAGTGAGTAAGCAACATTCTATTTCAGAACTGCCAAGATAGACAGGGGAAGTTGTTCTGTGGGAAATAACCAAAGAAAAACTTCACCCAGAAGCCGAACAGAGCATTTTTGGAGGCTCCAAAAGTTCTGCTAATATTTTGTTTCTGCTGGGTCTAGAAATGGAAGTTCCAAGATACCATATACAAGAGACTGTTCTTGTGGCATTTCCAGCATTGGAAGAGCAAAGAAATTCCTGTAAGAAAGTTCTGTTCTAATGCTGTATCAGATCCCAGAAGGTGCTAAGGACATTTCATAAGGTGCTATGCATCCTCAGCCCCCAGAAGGATGCATCCCACAGTCATGAGTATTCCAAAGTAGTAAATGGGATTGCTTTGGGGATAGGGTGCTATAAATGACTGTCTAAACTGACTCTTAATTCTCATGCTTTCATCTCTATGGGAATTTGCCTCTAGAAGAAGCATATAGAGTCTTCAGGATGTGGCCCACTAGCCACAGTGGGCGATGAAGGAGCTCAGTTAGCATCCCCTGGGACCTGCTCAGCTGCTGGAAGATATGGAACACATCCAGCAGAGATTTACAGTCCTGCCCTGTGACCAGTGGTTCCTATTAGCTTTGGATAAGGACCCAGCTCAAGCTAAAATGTCAGCCTTCTAGGCACGTTCATTGCTGATAATCAAAGCTTAGCCACAGGGCTGATGGGACCTCATAGAGTCAGATAAAAAGCTGTTCACTGACCCATGACTGAGAATGATGATCAGCATGGAAAAAGCAGCTGACCTCATAGTCTCCCAGGAAAAGGAACTGCCTACTGAAAATATGTAGGGAGGAGTGAGAAGGAAATTAGGAAAGACAGGTCATTTCCCTTGGAAGATGTAGGCTCCATTGAATGTTTAAGGAAGATATTTCCAAAATGTTTTACCATGTGCAGGCGTTTCTACCTAGTGATGTTTTCACCGCAGCATTGAGCTGGGCTTGATATACTGCCACAAGAGGTTCCAGCCCATTTGGAGTGTTTTAGGTTTCAGTTCAGTTACTGCAGAAAGTAAGTCCAGCCAGCACTGTGCCTAAAACTAGCAGTCTCTTTGCTTTGCCCTGGCGCTCCTGATCTGCACCATCCTACTGTAGTTCTGTTCTGAGCAGACTGTGCCAGCTTCAGTAGCATCAATTGCTGGGGAATTTGCAATATCACTTTCTAGGAATCAGTCATGCACCCTGTTACAGCACAGCATGGGGGAGTAAGAGGATGTAAGAACCTGTGCGGCTTACTATTGAGCTGCTACTGCCTCTGCCACCCAAGTGAGCATGGAAGGGGAAGTCTTGGCTTTACTTCCTTAACTCGCTAGCCAGCATAGAAGAGCCAGAGGGGGAAGGAAGCTGCACTTGAGAAAGTGCTGGTGCACAATATGGTCTATTGGAAATTGCTCACATGGCCAGACATCATTTTAAGACTATGGGGTTTCTGAGGCTTATTTGCAAGCTAGAGGACACTGCAGGGAACTGGGTCTGCAGTAGTCAGTGTGAAAAAGCCAGCCTAAAGTGGGGTGAGTTGAGTTGTACTTCTGCCTTGGAAGCAGCCTGGTTTGTCTCTTTCTGTTTCTTGTGTTGTAGGGTTCCAAATGCTCAGAAATAAAATAGGGTTACTTTGCAACCTTTCAGAAAGACTATTTCATGCTATTCTCTTCTAACTTCTCTATTCGCTGTGGCAAACACAGCACACAGAAAACCTCCTGCCTGAAACAAGGGGAACAGGACGAAACTGTGAGTCAGAGTCCCAGTTTCATCTGACAATATTGCTTGAGAAAAATTATTATGCACTGGAGTTTGCAAAGTTCCAGTCCTGTCCCTAGAGATTCCCAGCTCCTTGGACTACTGCTCATATTGAGCACGCCTTAATTCTGACAATAGTAAGCAGGCATTCTCGCTGTGGTGCCAAAGGCTTCATCTCCCTCTCTAGAAACAAAATAAAACCAAATGCAAAGTGGGGCAGGCCAGAAGCACTGGACGGCAGATGAAACGTCTCTGCCCTGCTAGAGCCTGGTGCGGCTCATTTCAACCTTCAGGAAATTTCTCCAGCTTGTGGCTGTAGCTTCTGTAAGGCATAGGGCATGGACCACAATGGACCTTTGGTCCGATTCAGTGTGGCAATTACTGTGTTCTTGTTAATGGGGCCAAAGCAGAGGCGAAACTGGGTTAGTATACAGCTCTGCCCCATCTCCCCTACTGTTCTTCCTAACATTCATGAGTCAGTCTGGCTGCATGGGTTAGCCAACCGCCGGGGCACCATGCTGCTAACTATCCTTGGGCCTCCCTGCCATGTTTGAAAGGCAGGAGGAGTGCCAGCCATGGCTGACCCCAGGAGACAGGGGAGGATACAACAAAGTGTAACCTGAAGATTTTGCCACTTTGCCAGTGAACCGTGTTTAATAGGTCAGGCAGAAATAGGTGTAATGAAATCAGTAGAGTTAATCTGGTGTTCGTACCGATCAGGGATTTCCACCAATCCCCCTGTAGCCCGCTTTAATCCTGTTTTCTTTTTTTCTCCTCAGCTCACCAGAAGTCGTCAAGTTTACTACGGTGAAGGGTGACGTTCTCGGCGAGGCGGCAAAAGAGCCCTGAGGGCAGAGGTTGCACACAAGGATTGCCTTCATCTGAGATGAAAGAAGAATGTTTTATTCATTGCTTGCAGAAGTATGTAAGATGCAAATATCTAGCGCGGGTCTAGGTTTGGTTACATCGCCCTTCTGTTGCAGGCTTTTGGGAAGAGGCGTATGGCTTGCTACATGGATGTCCAACACCCAGCACAAGACAGCATCAACTGTCAGAGGCTTCTGGAGAAAAATGTGAAGGAAAAAAGAAATAAAATCTAAAGAACAGGGAATGCTGAAATCTCTTCTTTGCAAAGGGAGGCCTGTGTTTCCAAGCAGACATGAGGATCTGTGAGTTTGGCTATCATTCCCCAAGCATTTGTACAAACAAAACTCATCCATGTGTGATGGGGTGGACTAAGCCCCGATACTCTCTACAGGAGGCCACAGGCCTTGCCATGCCCCATCCCAGTGAGAAGAGCGGACAAGAGGTCTTCCAGGAAGGATAGACTATTTCTGTAGCAGCCAATCAGGACCCAGCAGGCCAATAAAAGAAGCTGCTGGGCTAGAGCTAGGCAGTTTCTCCAGAAGCTGGGAGACCAGCAGCACTTGGACAGCTCTGAGTGTGAGCAGAGCTTGGATCTGGGCAAGACTCAGGCCTGTGGCCTGAGACTGGCCAGAAGCCTACTGGAGGAAGTGACCACACCTTGGGCAGGGCAAGTCAGATCCCATCCTCAGAACCCAGGAGACAACACGCAAGACCATACCCAGCACCCTTGGCTGCAGAGGGGTGCTCAAGAATGGGTGGATCCTGCCACACCATGCCAATATTCATGAACAAGGCAGTAAATCAGTAAATACTGATAAATATCAATCTTACTCTCCACAGCGACAAAAATATTTCCATGGATAATACTCAAAAATTACAAACCAGCAAAATATGAAAAATGCTACTCAAGGAATTATTAGCCATTGATTTAAGGATATTTACTATAAATATTTTGAGATACAGAATTGACCATTTGTGTCCTAACAGTTTCATTGTCTAAACTTGTTAAATCGCAATGCAGGAATATGGTCAGAGACACACTGAGCCTGGGGACTGCTGCCTTGCATTGCTGAGGCCACTTACCCCACAGCTGAGGGGAGCGAAAAAGGCTTTGATTCTCTACCTGCATCCAGCCTCGGTCACTAATATTTCTATGCCTGATTTAAGGAATGCAGGTGTCCTAAAACCAGGAAGCGCCAGAACACAGGACAGAGAGACGCCCTGGGAAGAAGCAGAAGGGAACCAGGAGGATGTTAGAGGAAGTGGAGGACTTCCAGGGGAGTAGAGTCTGACTCCCTGCAGAGTTTCCTTGAGCCTAGCTCCTGCTTTCTCAGGAGTGATCTGCTGGGTGGGCAGCCCCTCTGGGGCTCCACCCCAACATCCTAGCAGTACCCAAGCTCCCTCTGCATTGACCTGCTGCCAAATGCTTTCTGCCCACCAGCTGGCTTGGAACATGCTCTGCCCCTGGGGAGGCAAAGCAGACACCTGTCCCAGTGCTGGCAGAAGTGCAGGAATACCACCCTTCCCCTGAAAAGAGCGCCAGTGCATTGCAACAGGACTAGGGCACAGGACAAAGGGAAAGACACTTCCCCTCTCTGTACCTTCATTTCCCCTCCTATTCTTTGTCTTTTTGATTGTGATAATAAAATCCCAAGAGCAGGAATGATCTTTTACGGTTTGTTTGCACAGTATCTGGTATAGAGGGGCCTGGAGCTTGGATGAAGCGTCCCAGAAGTTCTGTTATATAAAGAAACAAACAAACAAGTAAATAAATATCAAGGAATCAAAACCAAACAAGTTCTGTGGGTTAGTCCCAGAATTGAAGACACTGTGGTGTTGTTTTTCATCTCAGGGGATAGAACTGTCCTAGCAGAATCAGATTGTTACAGAAGTGGTTGCCACTGCTGGAGATACTTAGATCATTTCACTGTGGTCACTCAATAGAATTAATAGGAACAGGTTTAAAACAAACACAAGGAAGTACTTCTTCACACTTTGCACAGCCCAGCAGTGGAACTCATTGACAGGGGATGTTGGGAGGACCAAAAGTATGTCCAGAAAAGAACGAGAAGTTCATGGAGGTTAGGCCTATCAACGGCTATTCGCCAAGGTGGACATTTGCCCCATGCTCTGGGAGACCCTAAACATTTGAGTGCCAGAAGCTGGGACAAGACAATAACTGTGATATTCTGTTTGTTCTCTCTCAAGCATCTGGCACAGGCCGCTGGCAGAAGATATCATATTGAGATAGATGGACCATTGCTCTGAGTCAGTATGGCTGTTATGTTCTAAAGTGAACAGGGAAACTTAATGCATCTGATGAAGCAGGTCTTGGCCCATGAACACTTATGCTCCAAAATATCTGTTAGTCTATAAGGTGTCGTGTGACTTCTTGTTGTTCTCAGGGAAACTTAAGTGGTCCAAATGGCAAATAGGGGAAAATTCTGAGCTGGACTTATGATCAGGAGGCAGCAGTATGATAAAAGTGACAGCTCACCTCTTGTAAGGTTTGTCCAATCACACACATGCTCACTGTTATATAAATTGGAAGGAGTCAATTTCTAATGAGAAAATGTTGATAAATATAAATACTTCTGTCCACACTGACAAACATATTTTCGTGGATAATACTCAAAATTTACAGATTGGCAAAATATGAAAAATGCTGCTTGAGAAATAAATAGCAATTGTTTTAAGGATATTTACTGTGCATATTTTGAGATATAGTGTTGACAATTTGTGCTCTAACAGTTTCATTGTTTAAACTTGTTAAATCACAAGGTTCATTGTCGCAAAGCATTGTCCGATTCAATTATTGACCGACAATCCATCCTTTCTTGCTATGTGAACATTTAAATTCTGGTTTCCTGTAACAACTTCATATTCCAAATATTCATATTTAAACCTGAAGCTATGCAGTCTCTCTCTCTTCTGCATCCTCCCCTGCCCCATTAATTACAAGTTCCTCTTCTTCCCAGATGGAGCTGCCGTAATGCCCTTGTTTGTTTCCAGTGATCCCTTTTTATAGAAGTTTCATGAAGATTTCATTACACTTGTGGGATGAGCCATGCCGCCGCTGTTATTCATGCCTTGCTGCACGGCATGGAAAGCAAGCCAGAGAGTTGTCAGCAGATGCTGCCGTTCCCACGGGGACTGTGGCACCTTGTGTGTTTTGACAGGGGACAGGCGGTTCTCCTGCTAATAGCCTGTTGGACATCATGTTTGCGGTGTCTGCATTAGGGGAGAGTGGGAGATTACAGAATCCAGGCACAGCTAAAGGTTAGGGATTTAATAGTGGCACCTCAATTCAGCGTGACAAGTGCTGGGATCAATATTCCAGTCCATTACTGCTCCTCAGGGGTTAGAGGTCAGCTTGCTTTGTCTAGTTTATCCCAGTAGGACAGCACTTCTCTTTAAACCAGAAGGGATGAGTATGAGTCCCTCACCAGATCTTGGGTAGACTCCGCAGTGGAGTGTGAAGAGAGATGTAGCACAAGGGATAGGTTCCTGGCAGCAACGTTCCTTAAATTGTCTGGAAAGTGTTCTTTGTTTTCCATAGTAGTGTCCAACATGCTAGCCACAGGCCATGTGTGGCTATTTGGCTGGTTGAGTATGGCTAGTTGGCCTGAACAATAAAGATAATATCAGAATAATGTGCCTAGTTTGCTATAGCAGTAGCCAACATAGCAGCTACTGCTTCAGAACTGGTTGGACACCTCAGCCTTAGACTATAAATCCCATTGGGTTTGGCGTGAATAAAATTCCAAATAAAATACAGACATTACTACAGGACTCAGGGCTGTTTTTATACAGCGGTCATAGCTTATGTGAGGTCTCGGCCGGCAAGTACCACAATATAAATGTGGTAAATTTATAAATGGAGAATGGAATTAGGCACCAAATCCCAATCGATTAATGTGCCTAATTCCTTTAGGGTCCTTTGAAAATAAGCAAACCACTGAGAGCTACTTGCCATTCATGAGACAGTCCAGACACTCGCTTATACAGGAGAAAATAAGCAAGAATCTGGCAACTTGCCTATGCAACCTTCTTTCAGCCTAAGCATTATGGTAGTCATAAATTATAAGATCGCATCTTATTTTCTCCACAAGTCCCTTACCTCATTCAGTGCAGAAGACAAACAGCATCTAGAGAAGAGACAATGAGTGATGATAAAGTAACCCTGGCGCTCAGAAGGGAATATCCTAGGCAGTTGTTTCTGATCTCCACTGGAAGAATGGGAGTACTTAGAGCTGGCCATGAATCACCAGTTAGGGCAACTGATGAATCGAAACTCAGGGACACTAAAACTGGCGTGCGACGTCGCATCAGTAAGTTTGTTTTAGGTGCTAAATTTAGGTTGTCAAGTCTGCTAATAGGCTGACAGACTTACAGAGTGATAGGCTGTGCCTTTGTATATTTCACCTTGGGGAATAAAGAAACAATGGTGATGATGATGATGAATGTTTCAGATGAGTTGAAGTTAACGTGAGAAGGTACAGGTTCTACCTGAGCAGTCCTACACCAGCAATTTTGCTGGACCAGGGCAGATCAATCACCTGCCATCTTCCAGCCTCACTCCCAGGCTCCTCTCCCGTCTGCCGACCACTTTCCAGCCACCAACCCTGGCCTTCTGCTCCCAGGCCCTTTCCAATCAAATGTCCCAGCCTTCCTCATTGGGGCCCTGCTTCATTCACCTTTTCTTTGCCAGCTTTAGCTGTAAATTCTCTCTGACAGGCCCCTTATACTACAGGAGAGTTAATTATGCCCCACAACAGGCCCAGATTCATTACCGTGGCAAATCCCTGAATACAGGGGCAAGCAAACAGCCTTTCAGTGTTGCCAGTCTCTGGATGAGTCTGGATTCCCTATCGTGCCCCCATTCTAGCTTAGTGGTTCAGCCCACGCTGTTTATACCTCAGTACTTAACACTTGCACTCAAATTCACTGAGGAGTCATAATGGCCTACAACAAAGGGGAGCTGTGATTCCATTGAATTAGAAGTGTTACTAAAGAATAAACCATAGTTCCACCATATCGGACCACATGAATGAATCACTAGGTGAAATCTATGGCCTGAGTTATGTAGGATACCAGACTAAATCATCACCACAAAAATCTAGTAACCCTGTGAATTACTGAAGTAAACACGCAACGCTCCACCTGAAAAATCATACTCTTTACAGATGACCTTGCCATTATATAGCTTGTTGCATCTTTCAAAGGACTTCATAAATGTTAATTAAACTGTCTATTTTATACCCTCTTTAGGAAACAAAGGTGAAAACCAGCTGTCAGCCAGCCAGTAAAATGAAATTCTTGTGAGATTGTATCTTATGTCTCTAACTTTCTGCAATGGGCTTTAATATCTATATGTATAAATAGATAATGAATTTTATTTACAACTGGAATCAGTGGCTATTGAAACAACTCTTCTGGGACATGGTATTTTAAAAGCAGTAACAGATCAGTGAACAACAAAAAGACAGGTATAAAATAAGTGATAATGCTCTAGTCTATGCAACAGGAAGTTGATAATTTAGGAAAAAACCCCACACTTTTCATCCAGTAATATCTGACTAACAGGCCTATCTAAAGACTTTCGAACAAGTAGAGTCAGTCAGAATTTTTTCATTACAATGTTTTCAACAAAATTTACGTTTTCATGAAAATAAAAATGTTTTGAAAAAATGCCTAGAGGACACTGAAATTTCATGTCAAAACCAAAAGTGAAATGAAGCATTCTGATAACAGGGAAATACCCCATTCAACATTTTCAGAAAGGAATGTTTCTTTTTGGGTTGAAATGAAGCTTCAGTAAAATCATTCATTGTTCCCTGCATAGTTCTTAGATAAAAGCAGTCAAAATTAGAATGAAACCTTTTTATTTTATCAGAACAAAATCTTTAAATGGAGCTGAAAGTAGCTCCTAGCTTTCCAGAAAAGTTGTTATTTTTCATTTAATGGTAAATTTCAGTTTGCGTTTGACTGGCTTTGTTCCGTTTTGGAATAGGTATGAAGCCCATGTTTACCAATTTCCCATGAAACAGCAAACCCAGCTCCCTCCTAGCTCTAGTATTCAGCTCTCATTACTGTTTGAAACACTGTTCCGGGCTTTCAGCTGCATGCTTCTTGCCTTGCCCTGCTCCATCAAAGCAGATCCAGCCCCCATAAGGTATACCTTTGAGAGGAAAAACCTTGGATGAGACTGCACAGCAATGCTGGAGGAGAAGCTCTGACTGGGAAATGGAGTATTTCTGAAACTCCCTTTTTCACCAATCAGCCCCAAGGGGTATATGACATCTGGAACACGATGCAAACCTCCAGGAGAAAGCTCTAGCTTGCATCCTTGCATTAAAGGACCAGACTAGTGTGGAGAGGCCCAGGACTAGGAGAGAGAAATGATATCTTTTGCTGCCCCACCATCCCCACGTTAGTTGGATCTACCACCCCTGAGAGCACCACTACTCATCTCTTTCATCAGTTGTAATTTCCCAGGATACGTTCCCATGCACATTGGTTTGGTTTGTATTCATTTGTTTCCTCTAGGGCTTGCAATTTGCTGGGCTTAGCTGGTTGGAAAAAAATTCAATGAAACAATTTGCATTGGCATTTGCTCATTCACCACAGTCACAACATTCCGCAGGATTGGGTTGGTTTCAACAAAATTCCACAGAAACCAGGCGGGTTCCCAACAGAATCAAGCCTGGTTTCCTGGTACCTTGTCCATCTGACGTCTTGGCAGCTCACCAGGTGGCCAATGGAGAACTGAGTGCCTTGGGCTCTGGCTCCCAGGTTCGAAGCTGCTCTGCAGCTTGTAGTCCCAGGGATATCTGCACTGAATCTGAACTCCCTCACAAAAAATGTTCCATCTCCATCCAGCTCTAATGCTAGGTGCTGCACATAGAGGAAGGCATGATCTCTGCTCAAAGATGCGGCCATCCAAAGCCTCATCCCAGTCGCTGGCTCCGCCCAGGCCAACCCTAGCAGCCACTGGTGCCCCACTGACGTAAGGGAGGTTCTTTGGTAGTGCAGAGGACTGCTTAAGCTGAGCCAGTGGCGAGATCAGGTTCTGAAGTGTCCAGTCTTGCAAAGACTCACACACAAGACCAATGGGGAAGCAAATGATCATTCTGAGAGCCCTGTCCCTCACGGAGATCACCAGCAATCAGATGTGAGTGCTGGTAGCAAGAGCATCCCAGCTGACCTCAACAGCTGGGAAGGAGCCTCGGGTTGGGGGAGGGTGATGCTCCTCAGGCAGACAGAACTCAGAGTGATTGTCCAGAATAGGACCACACTTGGGCATGGTCCTGCACCACTGATGTCAACAGGTGTCCTGCCATTGAGTTCAGTCAGATTTCAGTGGCAAAGCCAACATACCCTATGCCTCCCTGAGTTTCACAAACAGGGCAACATATCACAGAGAGCAATAAAAGGAACTGCAGCAAGGCTTGACTTTCAGAAGGGCTTAGCAAAGCTACAGCTCCTGGTACGTGCATCTGAAAAAGGGCCCATGATAGTTCTTATTCAGGCTTCCCATGACAAAGTGATCATTATGGAAACAACTGGTTGGATCAATACAGAAGAGTGGCTCTCTTGCTCTCTGCAGAGAGAGCAGGTGATAGGAAATCAATGGGCAACATATTGGTCTCTGCAGGTTATTGGATGGAAGTAATCTTTGTGATTAGCCCTTAATGTGACTTGTGACATGGATCTAGGATGCCAGATACAAATGGAGCACTTCAATTGGCTGCAGACGATGTCAGACCCCATCACCATCACCCTGTTAATCCACAGGCCTTCGCTTTTTAGCCTTGTGGGTCTCTTTGCCAATTCCACCTTGTGAAGCTAGTAAGGCCCAGCAGACGTGGTTGTTAAAGGCAGCTCTTGTGTTTGCAATATGCTTCGAATTGCTTGCTCTTCCAGATCATGTGTCACACTCACTGACGCATGCTGTAATTGCTCACCATCACCCCAGATAGCCTCTTAGTACTCAACTAGGGCTGCTTCTAAATAGACAGAAGTTTTAATTGAATCGAAGGCTCATTATAAAATCTGTATCAGCTGCCTGCTGCTTCTGGAAGTGCTGGGCCCCCAGGTGGGGAAGAAATGCCATGGGAGGGACCTTTCCAGCCTTCCCAAGAAGATTGATGGAATCCATTGGGAGCTGTACACCCAGCTATGCAATTGCCAGAGGACCATCACCAATGATACAGGTCTTTAGAGGTGGCAGGAGGTATGGAGACAAGTGAAAGAGGTTCCCTTGAATCTTTCCATCCATGTGTAAGGCCAGCACTCATCGGCAGGACAGACTGAATGTGCGACCTTTGGGGCTAAAGCCAAGTGCCTGTACAGCATGAGCTAAACAACAGCTGCCTCTCAGCCAAGCCTGTACAGCAAACTTGGTTCTCTCTCGTCAGGAGTCCCAGTGCCTCTGGGTTATGCATGTGCCCAATTTTCGCAACCCTTGGAAGAATACAACGTTTATGCGCATTGAGGCATGTGCATCACCAGTAAAAATAAAACACCCAGCTGTGGGCAGTCTGTTCCCCAGCTGGGTGGCATCTGAATCCCTCCTGAGTGGCCACATCAGCTGGTGTGCACGTGTGGCTGGGGGAAGGGGATTCTGGACACCAAAGACTGACTGACCCGACAGTGCCTAGTGCCAGTTGTAGGATTCGGGTGCTCTGGCTGAGACAGATGGGATATGCCCCTGTCTTCACAGCTCACAGAAGAGCCACACCCTCCAACTCCGTGCATGGAAGTTGCATCAAAGACCTGCAACGACCTCTCATTCTCCTGGTACTGTGTGTGAAGCAGGATCAGATTCTTACAGGCCCTCCCTCATCACCCTGGGATTTTACTTTGGTCAGAACCTTGAGTTGGGACTCTTGAGCCATACAATGAAGCAGGCAGTGCCTCTCTGGGGGAGCGGTTAAGGCACACCTTGTAGGTATTATAAAAACAAGAGTAACAGCAGACTGACTGCAGCCTCTGCACAGTGCAATAAAGAGCAGAACTTTCCTGTGCAGTGCCAGCAGCTTGTGCTGAAAGGTTACCTTGTAACAGCAACCTGGGGTTTCTCCCTTTCCGGCCCTCCATGCTATCAGCAGAGCCCCTAAAAATAGTCTTGGAGGGATAGCCGCGTTAGTCTGTATCTTCACAAAACAAAGCAAGCAGTCATGTAGCACCAGCAGAAGAGCCTCTCTTATCCCGGGGACTTTCTTTCTGCCCCACTTCCTTCACGAACTTAATACAATTCTGTGGTGACCATGAAGCCTTCTTTCACCGCCTCCATCTAAAGGAATTATTCGAACACACCCATGAACAACAGTCTCACTCTATTGACACCCTCTACCAAAACCAAAAGAAGAACTCTATGTGGACTCCCCTGACGGTTGTAGTGTAAGTCTGGATTTCTAGGTACTATGCTTCTGCAACCGTGCTCAGACTGACATTATACGCAAACAATACCAAATGAGACACAAGTATCGGAGGGGTAGCCGTGTTAGTCTGGATCTGTAACAGCAACTAAGGGTCCTGTGGCACCTTATAGACTAACAGAAAAGTTTTGACCATGAGCTTTTGTGAGCGCAGACTCACTTCATCAGATGCTGGTCTTGGAAATCTTCAGGGCCAGGTATAAATAAGCCAGTGCAAGGGTGGGGATCACATCATCCCCACCCTTGCTGTGGCTTATTTATACCTGGCCCCGCAGATTTCCAAGACCAGCATCTGATGAAGTGAGTCTGCGCTCACGAAAGCTCATGCTCAAAACTTTTCTGTTAGTCTATAAGGTGCCACAGGACCCTTCGTTGTTGTTAAGTGAGACACAGTCTCTGCTGTGCTGAACGCTATGCTGTCCAGAGTCTCAAAAATAACCCAGACATTATAATCGAACCAGCTGACAAAGGGGGTGCTGTTGTCATCATGAATAAATCAGACTAAGAACAGGAGGCAGCCAGACCACTCTCCAACACCAAATTTCACGGACCTCTCTCCACTGATCCCACTTTGGAATTCCAAAAGAAATTACAACAACTACTTAAGGAGCTCCCTGCTGCTACTCAGGACCTTATTCACTCAGACACAACTAACAATTTTATTTCTTAGGTAAAGAGCTTTTGTGGGTAAGACCCATTTCTTCATAATCTGAAGAAGTGGGTCTTACCCATGAAAGACTGTTACCTAAGAAATAAAATTGTGAGTCTTTAAGGTGTTATAAGGCTGCTTGCTTTGTTTAGCTGAGCATGTGGTTAACCCTCAGAGGTGCAAGTGAGTTGCTAAGGAAAGTAATACCTCGTTTGTGCCTGTGGACTCCTGCTTTTTGAAGAGATGGGGTTGGGAGTACCACAGCTGCATGACAGTACTGGGCCAGATCCTCAGCTGGTGGAAACAGACACAACTCCACTGCAACACGTGGGCCACATCTGCAGTACAGTGGTCTTTTGAAAGAAGTTCTTCCAAAAGATCTCTTCTGAAAAAATGTCTTTAGAAAGAGCGCGTCCACACACAGAAGCGGATTGAAAGATCAAGCTTCTCTTCTGACAGAGTGCGTCCACACAGCCACTGCCCTGTTGAAAGAATGGGCCAGGGATCAAAAAATCTGGTGCCATGGGGACGGCTCTTTTCGAAAAAGGGCCCTGGGAATGTCCACACGTGCTTTTTTTTTGGAAGAAGCTTTCCAAAGGAGGCGCTGTCCCTGAGCCGGGAGCGGAAGAGGCTTCCAGAAGAAGAGCCGTGTTGTTTCGATTTCGGATTGCAAGAGCTCATTTTGTGTGTGGATGCTCCACATGTTCTTTCGAAATAGGGACGGATTTTCCACAAGACCTTGCTAGTGTAGATGTGGCTGAGCAGCAGGGGCAGTGGGTGCAGCTGCTGCCTGGGGAGGCAAACTCTTCAGCCTGTGGCTACCCATAATCCACTCCTGTTCTGCCCAATCCCTGTCCTTGACTCTGCCCAGGCCCCGCCCCACACTGTCTCCCTCTTCTCTTCCCTCACCCTCCCAGCTCACTCATCAGCATCATCAGTAACTGTGGGCTCAGCACCCATTGGTATCTGATGCCTCTCTCACTATTTCTTTCCATCCTTACCTGTCCAGCGTGGAGTGGCTTAGTTTCTGTAGACTAGCTCTGCAGCAATCTACTATATCATCCACCCATTCTCTGTGGGGTCTGTCTCTCCTATTCGAACCACCCATTATGCCGAATACCAGGGTCTTTGCTGCCAGCCAAATCCATGAACCCAAATGACAATTGAAAAACAAACCCCATTCTTCTACAATTTCTTTCTAAAGAGAGTGGCGCATGTTGTCCACTGCATGCCAGATTGTGAAGCCTGGACATGCAGAAGGTACCTAATTAAAAGCACTAAATTTAGGAATTTAAAAAAAAAATGTCAATCATGGGTTTTTTGATATATCCCAAAGCTATTCAGAGATTTATTTGGGAAAAAATTTGTAGTTAGAGCAAGTCAGTTGTCCTGCTGAATACAACCTTCAATATTGTGGAAGACACAGTGCAGCTCTTCTCTGTTTTACATTTTTAAAAGCAGTATTTCTAAGCTGATTGTACATTTTAAATGTATTTTTGAGCCTTTATAAAATAATCATTCCAGATTTCTAAATATTTAACACACTGAAACAAAGACACTAATTTAAATTAGTCAGTCAGAACAATTTAGTGCATTCATAACAAGTTAATTGTTTTTAGAAAAAGGAAGTATTTATTGTCTGATTTTCATAACAATAGACATGTTTATAAAATTTTACCATATGTTTATGTTAAAATATATTTTCAAAGATTTTAGGAATAACAAGGAATTTTACTTCTTATTAAGTTGCTGGTTTTGGTAGAGGGGGCTCTTCAAACTAGTTCATCAAATAGAAGAAAAGAGGGGGACTCTCATTTGTCCAGCTGTCTCACGGATTTCCAACCTATGGGTTGGGACCCAAACATAGGTTGCAATTAGATTTGGTAAAGGTCACAGGCTGGGTGGCTCCGAGCCACATGTGGCTCTTAAAGGAGCCATTTGTGGCTCTGCCATCACTCACTCCTCCAGCTCCCAGTACCTACCCTGCTTTGCTGTACTGAAATGAAACTCAGTTTAATGAGCTCATTTATAAGGTTCTTTGAGAAGTATGGCTGAGTAGCCCTATAGAATTGTTGGAGAATGATGTATGTCACCACAGAGTTAATGACTACATGAAAGGAGGGAAAGCTAATAGTCTGGGCCTGACTCTCCACCTTCTTGCACTGATCACTGACCCCAGTGCAAAGCCAGTTTGAAATGCTACATTCCAACGGGTGGAGTTTTCAGACTTTTGGAGGGTCAAGGACCTCACAGGGCACAAGGCCACAGTGTGGAATCAGGCCACAAAATTCAGCTGTGCCTTTGGTAGCTGCAACTTTAATGTTGCAATCATTTAGAGGTGCATCATTGAGTAGGTGTAAAGCAGCATTTGACCTCCTGGGAGCTACACTGAGTTACACCAGCTGAAACCTGGCCTTTTCGGTATATGTGTAAAACCACAACCACCACCTGCCACTCAGGCTCAGCTCCATTCCCTGCCTCTCTCCTCTGCAGTCCCCTCCAGCAAAAACGTGTGCTGAAAGGCTACTTTGTAACAGCAGCCTGGGGTTTTGTCCATGCTCCCCACCCCCCAAGCTGTCAGCACAGCACCTGGTTAATAGTCAGAGATGTGAGTGAATTGCAGAGGAAAATCACGCCTTGTTTGTCAGAGGGGCTGGCCAGGGAAGGCAGGACCAGCGCGACTGGAAGATATTGATCTGGCTAAATGAAGGAACCTGGAAGTGGAAGAAGGAAAGTGTGAGGCCAGATGGGACCACAGCCAACATCCCTTCTTCTCTGTTGCTTGTCTCTCTGAGCCTGGAGAGGCCAGGTCTTCCGAGGGACTAAAGCATCATTTGATGTTATCAGTAAATTGTCAGCCTGAATTTCTGCAGATTGCCAAGGGTCACTTGCTGCTGCTGTCAGAGGCTCTGACGTAGTTAGGTAATGGCTTCCCTGGAGGAGGGCAAAGGGGAGCCAACAAGACGATCTGACATGTACATGGAGTGCTGCACCAGGACCGTATTGTCATCTGAAAGGAAGTGTTTGGTCTCTGCACTGAAGTCTGTTCCAAAGGAACTCAGCAAGAACAAATGTGCAAAGCTCTGCCTCTTTGTTTCCTGCTCTTACCTAAAGGGCTTTCTCCTGCCCCAAGCAGTTCAGTTCCAGCCACTCAGGGATGGTCAAGCAGCCCCATCTCCTAAGAACTACAGGGCGGCAGGCGCTAGAAATCGTGAAACACTAGCTCCTTGGAAATGGGGTTGCACTACCTCCCAGCAAGCGTACGGAGCACAGAGCACAGAACGTTGTCCTCAACGAAGCAGCGCATTGCAGAAAACTCATGAAGGATCACTGTTGTGGTTTGATCCGTGCAAGGCTGTAATCATTACAAACTGAGAGCAATCTACGCAGGCAGTTTCCATGGGTATGTCCTTTTGAAGGCTGCTTCCAGTGCAATTAGGGTGACCACATTGCCCTATGCCAAACACGGGACCCGACCTCTGGGGATGGGGTTGGGGGTTGCTGGCCCATGTCAGGGCTCCTTGGTGATGGGGGCTGCTGCTCAAGGTTGAGGCACCAGGGATGGGGGCTCTGCAGCCTCCAATGGGGAGGCACCAGGGATGAAGGGGAGTGGAGGATGGGGGCTCCGGAACTCTGGTGGGGGGTGTTCCAAAGCCTCCCAGTGTGGGGTGGGGGAGGGCAGGGAACAAAGCAAGAGCTGCCTCCCAAAGCGAAGGAGGCCAGGGAACAAGGCAGCCGATGCATGGAGGGGCTCCCTGGCAATGGGAGCTGCCTCCCTTAAGTATAGGGCACCAGGGAACAAGGCAGCCACCCCACTGTGGAGATTTCTAGCAGTGAGGGCTGCCACCATGGGGTGCCAGGGAATGGGGCAGCTGCCCCACAGAGGAGCTCCCCTGCAGCAGGAGCTGCTGCCACAAAGTGCAGAGCTCCAGGGAACAGGGCATCCACCCAGCGGAGGGGCTGTCTGGCAGGAGAGGCAGCCACCCCAAGACACAGGATGCCAGGGAACAGGAGCCCTGCAAAATATGGGACAATTTGCCTATTTTCTTAAAAAAGACAGGATACCTGTGAGACAGCTTAAATAAGGACCTGTCCCGGTAAAAAATGGGACAGATGGTCACCTCACCATGAACCACATTAGAAGATTTAAGCTTGAACTCTGTTTAAACTTGCACCTAGAGCATCTGGAGCATGGGTGAGCAAACTTGTTCCATCAGGACCCACTTTTTGTCCCGGCAAAGCCCCACCAACCCTGTCTAATATAATCGAAACTGACAAAATTTCGGTTATGTTCATACGACGAAAAAGAAAAAAAAACCTTTCAGTATGTGTAAGAAAATAAGTATGTACAATGTAAAAACTTTATTCACCGGCATATAAATGTGAATACTACTACTGCTACTTAACCCTTGTACTCCACACTTACATAAAAACCTGAACATATTTCAACATTTTAATGAGATGGAAGAGCCTAAGACCCAGCAGCTGAATGTGCTTATAAACCACCCCCCCACCACACAAGATTCACTCATGTACAGTTGCAACAATTCAAGTGACATGGAAAAAAGTTGTTTAATTCAGCATTCTTAGGACAGCTCATGGTGCTTTGAGTCCCTACTCCTCCGGGGTCTCTTCACTTCCTGTTACCACCTCACACGATCTAGGATTTCCACTTTGATCCTGAAACTTGAGGTTTTAGAATCACCTAGGACTCAAACCCTGAATGCTTCACTTCCTCTGTACGCAAGCAAACGGGATGATGAAGAGGAAACGCCGAGAAATCTTTTCTCAAGTTGTCTTTTCTATGAATGGGGTGTTTCCTCCCTTAAACAGGACAGAAAAGCCCCTCATGCCGTTATGTGCCAGTTTAAAAGATTTTTAAAAGAGACAGAGAGACAACTATAGCTTAGCATGGAAATTGTATGTCACATATATAGCAATAAGCCTTGGCAAAACATACATCCCCCTAAAATCAACACAAAGGTGTGCTGCAGTGCCATCCAGTGACATTGAGAGGTACACTTTAGAAATAAGGCACCCCTTCTTTTTTGGTCTCGGGTGTCCTCCTCAGGGACAGAGCTGGCCAGGACATTTTATGATTTTTTTTTTTTTTTTGGCTAGAAAATGATGATTCCCATATACTTTTGGTTGTGATGAAAAGGTTAATTGTGACATGTTTCCCAATTAGATTTTTTTTCCCCCAAAATTATCAAAAAATTCCCTTCCAACCTTTTCCTAAGTGAAGATGTTCAAACTATTAATTAGAAATGTAAGTGAATTTAAGATACAAAAATGTAAACAAATTAAAGGCTCACATAGGAACACGTTTTTGAAGTTATTGAGGCAAGATGGCTTCTTCTGTGGAACGTGATGCAGGATCATTGGCCTGGTAAACCCAGGGGTCCTAGAATCATAGAACAATAGAGCTGGAAGGGACCTAAAAAAGCCATTGAGTCCAGCCCCTGCTCCAAGCAGGACCAAACCCATCAGATCAGCCCAGCCAGGGCTTTGTCGAGGCCAGACTTAAACACCTCCAGGGATGGAGACTCCACTACTTCCCTGGGAAGACCATTCCAATGCTTCCCCACCTCCCTAGTGAAAAAGTTTTTCCTAGTGTTCAACCTGGACCTTTCCAACCATACCTTGAGACCATTGTTCCGTGTTCTGCCATCTGCGACCACTGTGAACAGCCTCTCTCCAGCCTCCTTTCAGTAAGTTGAAGGATGTTATCAAGTCCCCCCTCAGTCTTCTCTTCTGCAGACTAAACAGTCCCAATTCCCTCAACCTTTCTTCATAAGTCATATGCTCCAGCCCCCGAATTATTTTGGTCGCCCTCCACTGGACCCTCTCCAGTGTATCCACATCCTTCCTATAAATGGGGGCCCAGAACTGGGCACAGTACTCCAGATGCGGCCTCACCAAAGCCGAATGAAGAAGAATAATTACTTGGGTTGTGAGCTCAGTCCTTGAGGGGGCCAAGATGTTTGTAGCAAATATATTGAGGGGGGTGGGAAATCTGTCAGGGATGGTGCTTGGTCCTGCCAAGAGGGTGGAGGCCTGGACTTGATGACCTTTCGAGGTCCCTTCCAGTTCCATGAGACGTATATTGCCATATTTTTACTGCACCTCTGAAAAAGACCATATTTGAATGGCTGGCTGCAAGGGTGATGAAATGAAAGATCAAGACCTGTGCTGGTTGTTTTGTTTGTTTGTCACCTCATCACTTAAAAATTGCAGAGCAATGATTGGCAGTGAATGAGAGGATGAGGCAGAAGAGCAGAATGACAGAGCCAGTGATTCATCTTCTGCATGTCATTGGCAGACGGCTCTGGGAAATTCTCCTTTTCATTCAATCCAAGACTTAGTTCTGAACTCTGGAGAGAGGTTGAAAGTATAGAGATAACTAGTAATCGCTGGGGTAAACATTTCATATTTGCTGGACTCCAGCTGAACATTTAGAACCTGCTCTTTTGGAGGAAGAAGTCAGGCTCAGGTTTGAAATTGGGAGAGGAAAGAATTTTTCCTATACATGACCATACAGGGATTAATAAAACCTAAACTACAAATATAATGAGAAATCTTGTGGCACATTATAGACGAGCAGATTTTTTGGAGCACAAGCTTTCATGGGCAAAGACCCACTGTGTCAGATGCACGACAAGCATGACATTTGTAGTGATTCATAGGCAGGCTAGTCAGTAATTCTCTCCCTTCCTTTTGCCCTCTCCTTCTGTCCTATGTGTCTGATTTGTCCGCTTTTATTTCATTTTTTTAAATCTCTGTGTTACATAACCATCAGGCATAGCACTATACCCAGATCTGAAGGAGTGGGTCTGCCCCACGAAAGCTCATCACCTAATAAATAATTTTGTTAGTCTTTAAAGTGCTATTGGACTGCTTTTTGTTTGGTGTGGCTATCCCTCTGATACTAAGCCACAAATGACACTCAAGTGTGATAGAACAACAGGAGGAAGATAGGTAAACGTGATGAGGGTGGGCAGGGCTGGGGTAGAGGTCTACTTAGGAGAGAAAACTCGAAAACAGATTTTCTGTACCAAGAAAAATTCATTATTTGGGGGAGGGGAAGATTTTAAACATAAATGCCCAATTTCTAAACATTTGCATAAATGAAATAAAGGCATGAAAACATTTTGATGAATTAAGAATGTTTTGTTTCAACTTTGCCCCTTATTATATTAAAAAAAAGATTTCAGAGACAAAAATCCACCAAGACAGTTGTCATTTCAATAATAAAGTGGGACATTTTAACATTCTTAAAAAAGTTTCTCCAATTTTCTCACCTAAATTTTCATAAGAAAAAAATCTTTATTTGAAACAGGTTTTTCTTTCTGTAAATGCTGTTTCAGCTAAAGTTTTCTTAACAGGTCTGCTTGTTATGCTGGGCCATTTCCATGTTCCATTTTATTTTGCATGATAAGTAGAACAATATGAATAAAGGAGGATATTCTTTTCAAATCCATAGCCTATGAGGTAGGGCTATGCCTAGGGGTAAAGAACTGTCAAAGCCATCTTCCTCAGATCAGTATCTCAGTGGCAAGTTAACTCTGCCTGAACTGTTGGCTACTTAGGTGGAAATTGCAAATTCTGAGGTGGGCGGGAGATTTAGAAGTGAGCATATCCTGGTGAGCATTAACAGGAATGATGAGACAAGACTTGAGAAGTCTTTCTTCCACTCTACTCAGTGCTCATTAGGCCTCAATTGGAGTATTGTGTCCAGTTCTGGGCACCACTTTTCAAGAAAGATGAGAAATTGGAGATGGTCCAGAGAAGAGCAACAAGAATGATTAAAGGTCTAGAGAACATTAGCTACGAGGGAAGATTGAAAGAACTGGGTTTGTTTAGTGAAGGAAAGAGAAGATTTAGAGGGGACATGATAGTGGTTTTCAAGTACCTCAAAGAGGGTTACAAGGAGGGAGAACAATAGTTCTCTTTGGCTTCAGAGGATAGGACAAGAAGCAATGGGCTTACATTTGCAGCAAGGGAGGTTTAGATTAGCCATTAGGAAAAACTTCCTAAACTGTCAGGGTGGTTCAACACTAGAATAATTCACCTAGGGAGATGGTGGAATCTCCATCCCTGGCGATATTTAAGAGCAGGTTAGACAGACACCTATCGGGGATGATCAAGATGTTGTTTGGCCCTGCCAAGAGGGCAGGGAACTGGACTCAATGACCTCGAGGTCCCTTCCAGTTCTAGTGTTCTATGATTCCATGATTGTGAAGTCTGTGTGTGTTTATATTCACAATGGAGTTGACTCTCAACATTCTTTCCATAAACAGTCACTACAGAGCCCCCAGTTGTTGCATCCCTGTTACAGATGCCAGTGTCAGGATCGGAAGTCCAGTGAGGATGCTGATTAACTGATGTCTAGCCATGTTTCTAGAAATCATGTAACAACACACCAAAATACTAGATCTCAAGATTTCTTGGGTTGCAAATTCAGGTGTAACCAAAGAACAATTTTTTGTCTTGTATGCCAGTGTGTTCATATACCATCAAAGGCAACCGCTTTCCTATAGGTAAAGATACCAACCAAACACCTTGCAGAATACGCTATAGCCAGCATCTTGGGACCACCAGGAAACAGTGAGTTTAAACCCCGATTGGCCCTTTCTTCAGTTAGGAAGAGGCCGGAGCGATGAACAAGATGTTCAGGATGGGGTGGGGTCAGGATGGAGAAGGACACAGAGCTGTGGTTCTGAAGCCCTGGGTTTTTCATAGGAGAGGATTAGTTAGTAGACACTTCTGGAGCACTAGGTCCCTATCTGCTGAGGTATACGTGACAGTCACCGATATTTATCAGTTGCACCACAGTGCTAGGTACTGATGTCCTGTCCTGTTTAAAGACAATCTAAGTGCGTGTTTTGTCTTTTGACCAGCTCTGATATCCAGCACATGAAAGCTCTGATGTTGCTGTGTTTGCATATTGGCTTCCATTGCCTGGGCTCTTGTTCTCAATATCCATTGTGATGGGATAGCATGTCGATTGTATTTAGCACCTAATAAAAACAGAAAGCAGTTTTCTTCTTTTCTCATTTGCACCCTGACTCAGATTTGGCAGAAGCAAAGTCCTCCAGGATCTGTGAAATTACACCCACTCGTGCTAGTAATGGAGAGGTAGCCGTGTTAGTCTGTACTCCAACGAAACAAAGCAGCAGAAATGTAGCACTTTAAAGACTAACAAAATGATTTATTAGGTGATGAGCTTTCATGGGGCAGACCCACTTCTTCAGATCAATTTACCCACTTGTGCTGGTTTTTAAGCAGAGCCATTGCACTTCTATGGCCAATGCAACATTTGGCAAGCAAATGCCAGCCATTTTGTGCACGCCAGACAGGCAAAGAGCGCACAGTGTAGGCATTACATAATTTATGGTGTGTTGAGAGAAAAGATCTGTTCGCCTAAATGTCTATGGCACAAGTGAAGTTTGTTGTTCCCTCCTGTGTGGTGGGTGGGAAGGAGGCAGAGTTTATCATGTACTCTGTGCCCTGGTGTTGAAATGCGATTGATGATGCAATACATGGCCCATTCTCATATAGCTTTTTGCAAGTTATTAGCCTGGGAATCAAGCACCCTTGTTGGTTATTTGCTGGCTCACATTACTTACTTATCTTCAGGAACTCAGGGAGAACCCTCAAACCATGCATATTTCCTGCAGCTCCTGCCAGTCCATTTACTCAATCAGCGGAATAGTAACAGAGAGGGAGCCATGTTTGTCTGTATCCTCACAAAAATAATTCAAAAAAAAAAAAAAAGGCAGCCTTGTAGCATTTTAAAGACTAACAAAATCATTTATTAGGTGATGAGCTTTCACGGGGCAGACCCACTTCTTCAGAGCCAGAGATAGTGAAGAATCTGAATAATAATAAATGATTTTGTTAGTTTTTAAAGTGCTACAGGACTGCTTTTTGGTTTAATCAGGGGGATGGTTTGCAAACATCACATACTGCAAAACACCTTTCCAGAGTCTGAAGTCCAGCACCTAGCTGCTACAAGCTGTTTGCCGATGCTGCTCTCAGAGTGGAGAGGATGGATTCAAATTAGAATAGGGGGTAGTTTAGCAGTGCTTCAGCTCTATACACAAGAGTCTGCAGGGGGTGGAGAAATAGTTGCAGCACTTTACCAGCAAAAAGCCCCAGTGGCAATAAAATTAATTTCCTCCACTAATATATACAAGACTTTCTCCAGGAGAATTATGACTCAAGTTGATCAAAGTCTGTAAGTGGTACTTATGCTATCAGTTTCACCCCCTTAATGCCCTCCTGTCAAAACAAAATCTCTCCAAAAGGCTTTGAGGCAAATCACATGAGCATAATGGCTTTAAAAAAACTCCTCAGCTCTAAGTACTTGAAAACATATACAGAGAGAACTATTATATAGGCTGGTGTAATAGCACTTATATGCGAATGTAAACATTCTTATATTAGCAAGTGACTTCTTACCCATGAGACACAGCTCAGGCTGCGCATGCTAGTGCAGGGGATGGCGGGGAGGAGCAGGCTAGCAGAGGGTGGCAGAACTGGGTAATAGAGGTGAACAGGGATAGGGCTCATTGAAGAGTAAGTTTTAAATAGAGAACTGCATTAATCCCTCTTCCAAGTCCACTGATTTATGCCAGGCAGGAATTTGACCCACCGAACTGATTCTGCTTTATCTAGCGTACAAATGTTTGTTTGAACATGTTCAGTGAATTTAGGACTGGCCTGACAGCCCTGGGAACTGAAGCCATGTGTTTATCTCCGGAATAGAGGCAGATCAGCCCTGACCGAATGACAGGTCAGCCTCCCTGGCCCATGGAGAGCTTGTCTTGGTTGCTGCGACTGGTAGCAAAGGGACCCGACAAGCATTCTTAGAAGTACTGACTGGCCCTGAGGGCTCAATTCTGGGAAACGCTGGCTCTGATTGTCAAAGGTGCTGAGCAGTCTGCAGGGTTAGATTGCACGTTAGATTGCTTAGGGCCAGACTGCAATCTTTGCTGTGTCCCTGAGCAGTCCCATGTAGTCCCATGTAACTCTGCTGTGGTTTCCGCACCTGTACTATTGGGAATGGCCAGGCAGCAGGAAAACCTTGGCCAGAAGCACAGCTCTGGGAGCTCATAATGAGAAGCAATCTGCACATGGTGCAGGGCTGGCACAGATTTCCCCTTCCCTACGGCCAGGGGAAAAGCAAAACGGGAACCAGACTGCGAATGGGACAATCTAGTTTCTGATCTGCTCTTCAGCTGGCAGCCCAATAACTTTCTGTCTGTTATTCAGAACTTGCAGCAATGCCACTTAAGGGCCATTATTCACATGGAGATGTCTTGTGATGGTAGCACTGTGAAGGTACTGATGCTCTTCCTTTATAATTTTATAGCTTCACAGTGGAGCTGATCATCAGTTCTGTGGGAGAAAAAACAACCTGGATTTCTTCAGGGGGAAAAAAATCGTATAGAGTGTCGGAGGTTTCCATTAAAACAAAACCTAAATTGAAAACCTAATTATTTCAGACATCCACAAGGCACTTTTTTATGTGAGCGACCCAAAGTGTCTCCACAAAAACCTGAAAAATTCTGAAGTGTTGTTTTCATTAAGCATTTTCAAGGGAAAAAAAAAATAATTTCCTGACCAGCTCCATCTCACTTTGGACTTGACCCAAAGTCCTCTGAAGTCACTGGAAAGACTTCAGCGGTCTTTGCATCAGGTTCACACAGATTTACAACACTTCATGTGGGGATTTCCCCTATCATACCCCCCTCCTTTGCCAGCACTTACTGTCCTGCTCTCACATTTGAGGAAATTCCTTTACTTGTGATAACCATGTCTCTAGCTCATATTTTCTCTGTCCTGTTGACAGTTTTAAACCAGCAGATTTATGAACATTGAAGGAACAGAAATATTTAAGACATACCTATTTTTCTTATCTGGAACTGCCTGGGATTGTTTCTTTAGACACAGCTCTTGTAAAAGAAGAAATTTCCTTTGCTGAAGGCAGCTAGAAAGGCCAAGCCGATCTGGTTTATAAGGAGTTTAGTAGCTCAGTATTAATACTATTTCAGATTTTTATATAAAATTTTCATTGCAAATCAGTTATCACTTCTGGAACCAATGAAATGCAACCCACCTCCGGGGTGGAATGCATCAGCTTGATAGACACAGCACAGACAGGCTGCCTGCCCAAAGCTTTGACAGGAAGTGAAGAATTCACTATCCAAATGAAATCGCTGGGGAAATTTAAGCAGACAAAAATCTAATAACTAGGGCTGGAATTTGGCTGAGATATCAAGGCTGATTTAGCATCAGAAACACAATAGTAAGGTTGGCTGTGCAACATCAACTCAAGACTGCGGCTCCTGTATTATGAACTCTGACAACCAGGCTCTGCCATCAGTTCTGGCCCCACCCACAGAGAAGAGTGCCACCTGCTGACTCTCTAATACCATTTCCCACAGCACCCGAGTGAGGCCCTCCTTTATAGCAGAGGTTCCCAACTTTTCAGTATCATGCCCCCCTTTTGATTTTTGAGACCCTCTCATGCCTCTTCTTTACCATCTTCCAACCCGCCTTAATGAAAAATGTAATTTGTAAATTAAAATAAGCACAAAAACTTGATATAAAATGTTATTTGAAATTCAAAATAAGCACAAATAGTTTTTCTTGGCCCCTTGTGGGTGCCTGGTGCAGCCCCAGCTGCCTGAGCCCCGTGCCAGCCGTCAGAGGCACCTGCGCCAGCTGCCCACCCACCTGAGCCCTGTGCTGACGGGGCTGCCCATCCAAGCTGACCGAGCCCCGCACTGCCAGGGCCAGCTGCCCGCCTGCCTGCCCAAGCCTCTCAAGCCCTGCATTCCTGGGGCCAGCCACCCAAGCCCCACGAGCCCAGCAAGCCATCTGCCCGAGCCCCGTGAGGCCCCCTGCCCAAGCCCCTCCCCTCCTTCAAGACAGGCACCCCCAACCCCCCCTCTAACCCGATCCTTCTCCTCTTTCCCCTCCCCTCCCCAATCCACACTCACTCGCCTTTGCAGGAGACAGATAGCTCCATGAGGGTCTTTGCCGGATGACTGCTTTTTATCACAGCTGTGCCAGGCTGCCCACATGAAATGTCAGGGCCTGAGAGCTGGAAGCAAAGGCTGGCTTTTTCTTCGGGCTGCGGGAATGACGGGGTGGGACTGGGTCACCTCACACCCCCCCTGGAATTTCTTCATGTCCCCCAGGGGGACACACCCCCAGTTTGGGAAACCATGCTTTATAGCATCCAGTCCAAGTGCTGACCAGACCTGACCCTTTTTTATAGCAGCTGCCCTTATCCCAGACTGGAGTTATATGATTACAGACTAGGAAAGAGCAGGGGAGTGCCTGCAGCCAAAGCAAACATAGACCCAAGTCCTCACAACAGAGCTCCATTCTCGTCTCAGGTGAGACTCTTCTCCTTGGTTCTGGTGCCCATGCACTGCTGGCACTACACCAAAGGAGAGGGCTCCTCCCCACAACAGAGCCCTCTCTCCTTGCCATAGGAGTGGTGAGGGACATGCTGGGCTCTAGGCAGAGAGCAGCTCCTACCTGCAAATTCATAAAAGCCACGTGGGCCGTGAGGGACTCTAAGATAGTGTCTAAGTGGGAACAGCCCTGTAAGACAGGGCAAGGAAGGTGGTTAGAATGCAAGCCGGGGACTCAGCTCCAGTCCTTGCAGGGGCACAGGCTTCCTGTGCATCCTTAGACCAATTACTCAGGGCTAGGTCTCTGGTAAGCTTTTCAGTACGAAGGTGGGTTCTTTGCTTTCTCTGCTGTGCTTTTATTATAAGAATAAAATCGGCTTGTGTAAGAAGTGCTACCTGCGTAGCTCACAGCTGGAGCATTTATGTGGTTCTCCATCTCTAAAGAGAGAGTAAGCAGGTCTGCTTGGACAGCCTGCATCTGCTGAGAACTCCGGGAGGGCAGGGAACTGGGCAGCCTGGAAATAACCAGTCGGAAGGAAGCCAGAAGTAGATCTCCACCCAAAAAATGCAATGGCTCAGGAGCCAGAAACTTGGGAGTGGGTGTGCCTCCAGGGGCCACTGAGGGGCAATACAGGTGCAGTTGCCATGGACTGTGATACTCAGCACCCATCAGAATCTGGCTCATTGTTTCCAAGAAGGGTCCATCCAATTCTGGCCAAAGCCAGACAGTAGACATATATGGGAGTGTTTGTTGGGCAATAAAAGTTTTGATATATTCCCACTAAGAATTTGCTTGTCTTGGTTTGTGGACGGTGCACATGCCTACTGTTAAAGCCAGCCTGGGTTCTCGTCCCAGCGCTACGGCTGGGTGAGGTTTGTGTCTCAGCTGGTAAGGCGCATTGAGCTCTACATCTACAAAAGGACTATGCACACTCTGGGTCTTACTACTACAACCCTCCTCACCCTTCTGGAAACCCTTTAATCTGAGGATGCCAAAGTGCTTCAGGAAGTGACGCTCGTTTTCTACAATCTCACTCTGTAACAGACATTATGTCCCTTTCACCAAAGGGGAAACTGAGGCAGAGTTCCCCTGACATACCCAAACCCCCAGGGAGCAGAAAGTGAACTGGAACCCAGGCATCTGAGCTCTCAGTTTTGTGCTCTAGCCACTACACAGTACTCTGCCTTGCCACAGGGTGGCTCAGCAGAACCAGGCCCAGCAGCTTAGAGGCGTTTATATTCTCCAGTTTAAACACCCCTAATCCTAAACTACACATAGCTAAAGGCATGGCTGACCACATCATCATGCTAATGACTGCACAGAGCTACAGTCTGTGTATTTAAGTTCTGCCTTCCCCATGTAACAGCCTGCAATGGATTGACACTGGAAGAAATTCTCCACATCCCTTCACTTACTCTCCTCGATCGGACAAGACGGGGGGCAGGGAAAGGCGGCCTCGCTATGGAAATTAATGATGGCTGCGTATATAGCCTGACTGCTGGCATGAAAAACCTCAAAAAGAGGCCCACAGTCCTGCTCCTTAATCCTAACTCTCTGCTTCTAACACCAGCAATTCATCCTCACTGGTGCTCTAGGACTCGACTTGTCTGGTAGCCTCCAACCTTTCCAGACTACTGCACCCCTTTCATGAATCTGATTTACTTTGTGTACCCCCAACTTCCACCTCTCTTGAAAACTACTTGCTTCCAAAAATCAGACATAAAATACAAATGTGTGGCCCAGCTTCTAGTGCTGACAAATGGCTTTCACTTCTACCATATAATTATAAAATAAATCAGCCAGAATATAAATAGAGTATTTACTTTTCAGTGCATAGCAGAGCAATATAAGCGAGTTTGTAGGCAATGTTTGTTTGACTGGACTTTGCTAGTATTTTTCATGCAGCCCATTGTAAAACTAGGCAAATAGCTAGATGAGCTGAGGTATCAGCTGGAAGACCGCTGCATACCGATGGGGGTTTGCATATCACTGGTTAAACCCTTAAGCTGTGTCTACACTACAAAGTTTTGTCTACAGAAGAGGCCTTCTGTTGGCAAAAGTAGGGGGCGTCCACACTACAAATGCTTTCTGTCTAGAATCTGTCAACAGAACACGACCTTTCTCCCAGCAAAGTTCTGTCTTGACTGTTTGAGGCATAGCGCCTCTGTAGACAGATTCTGTCGACAGAAAAATAGTGTAGACGCTCCAGGGGCCCCTCTGTCAACAAAAAGGGTTTCCGGTTCACTGGGCAGCCCTGTTTGCAGAGCTTCCAGTTGGCTGTTCTGTCAACAGAAGGCTGGATAGCCTGGCTGCTCTCTGGCAACAGAGGCAATCAACAGGAGGAGCCCCTGTTAGGTGGGGACGTGTTCTGTAGGCAGAGGTTCTTTTGGCAAAACTCTGTCAACAGAGACTTCTGCAGAGAAGAACTTTGTAGTGTAGACCCAGCTTTAGATGGTAGCCCTTGCATTGATTTAGTCTTCCTGACACCAAAGCATGACACATACAACATTTTAATTTCATCATGAACAACAGCGTTTCATTTTGATTATCTAATAACCCTTCGCACTTGCTCAGCTTCTTCTGAGGGGATCTCCAAGTACTGAGGTAGGTAAGTACAGGAGAATATAGAACAAGCAATTGCAAATTAATGTAGGTGTCATCATTGACCAGACACCTTTCACCTATTTCTGTGTTGCAAACATTGGGCCCAGTCTGGGTCCTATTCAATATGTGGTGTGCCTTTGATTTAATGGAAGCAGGACAGGCCCACTGAATGCCGTAAGTACAGCAATCAGCAAATGCAAAGCCAAAGAAAATTGTTACCATTCAGTGGGTTCTTGGCTCAATTCTGTACTTACACAAACAGCACCCTTAGAACTCCACGTAATAAGTGCTCCCATGGGCATTTGACGTAGCACTCCAGCCTTACTCTTTTGATGCAATCCTGCTCCAAGAAGCCCCTGGGTGCCCAGCACAAAGCAAACACCATCCGTAGTACATGGCCAATGTGGTGGTGCAGATACACCTCATGGAAAATTTTTGTTCTCATGGAAAATGTTACCAATTGGGGATTTTCACACTATTTGCTAAGCACTATGGCCTCGTCCCTGCACACAACCTGGCTGCATGTATGGGATCCCTGCAACGGGTAAGGTGAAGGCGTCCTGCCCTGGGCCAAGGCGCAGCAGGAGTTACTCTGTGGCACCTAAAGTGGCCTTGGGGGTCCAGTAAATTTAGCAGCTGCTGCCCAATCTCTCCTGGAAGAATTGTTTGGTCAGTGGATATAAACAGCTCTGGGGATCCATGGTGTCCCCAGTGTGTCATGTTGTCCTTGGAGATTCCCAACAAGATCTACAACCATAGTCATCCCCTCCTCCAATCATCTACTTGGTAGTCCTCCCCCTCTGACAAGTAGGCAAGAGAGACCTGTGTGGTTTGGGTTCAGATATCCACCCGGCAACTAGAATTGCAGAGAATTGGGCAGCTCAAGGACTTAGTAATGACCTTTAATCTCTAGGATACACTGCTTCACTTCCAAATCTATTGGAGAATAGGGGGACTTGACCATTTTCCTTAACCCAAAATCTGCCACCACAGTCAACCCCAGTTGTCCCTTTTACCAGCAAGTGGAGAAGCCAAGGACTGGCTATTCTGTAGAAACTTAATGTTCATCTCCCAGACACCACTTTTCGGGGCAAAGGAGGAAAACAAATGAGCAGGAGGAAATGCAAAGGGTGCCATACATTGCCATTTCCCCCACTTTGTCTTCTAAATTGAGACCTTTTCACCAGCACTTCCTGTAATTCAGTCACAAACACTGAGCTATTTTTCTGAAGTACCAAACGCATTTGCAAAGCTGGCTGCAGATTTTGCAACAGTGCCATTTCTCCACTGGCCTCGGGGCCAGAATTTGTAAGCTCAAAATGCTAAAGGGAGACGGGAGTGGTGGCGTCATGAGCGAGTAACCAAACCTCCTCAAACCCCTACAAACAGTGGTCTAGGATTTTCAAAAGATCTTAATGGAGTTAAGTGCCCAAATCCCATTGGAATTTACTGGAATTCTAACATTAAGGCCTTTGAAAATTACAGATTTGGTTCATTCTGTGTCCAAAGCGTTGGTTGGTCATTGCTTTTATCTAATGAAATTCTCATGGCCCTGGAAACGAGCGCTCCAGGGGTTAATAACTTTATCTAGCGAGAGTGTTCTTTCCTCTACTCCACGACAGTCTCAGCTTGGTTAACCATCTTCCCCCTTCCTTTAAACTCTTTTACAAGGCTCAGCAAGGGAATTCCAGCACTCTCCCAGCCCAATCAGCTTCCTCTCATCCATTAGGCTAATTGACAGCAGGTTCAAGGCTTTTGTGCTGACATAACTTCAAACACTGAGGCTGCACGAACTCCTCAAACCACAATTTGCCTTGTTAAGCACAGAGCAGGACTGCTAGAACACCACAGACAGAGCAGTGCAGTGGCTGGGGTCCCCATCTTATTTCCATATAGTATCCAAAGTGGAAGCAAATGGGCATGCATTGGCAGATAAAGGCAGTGCAGAGTTTGAGACCTCAGTAGTCTGATTGCTGTGTGTCTGGAGGCTGCTGGTTTGAAGATTCTCTCTCTCTACTATAGTATCTCCCTTCCCCCTTCCCCCACACTGCCTGAGGTTTTAGATACACCCTTTTATCAGACTACTGGTGACCTTTCACCCTGTATCAGGCCAGCTAAGGCTGGACCATGTCTTAGCTAATCACTGCTGCTGGAGACTGGAGACAGCGGTTTGTCTCTCTGCAGAGGGAAACGGGGAGTTCACGCTCTTGTCCCCACTTGTTTCCTCTTTCTTCCTTCTCTCACGTCTCCCTTCCCCACCTCTTAGGTTCCACATCTGCCTCTTCCTTCTTTCCGTATACAGATTTATTCTGCTAGCCCCTTCTGTCCACCCAGCCCCCTTAGTTTCCTCTGTATCTCTTCCATTCCCCTCTTTGCTCAGCTGTCTAGAGGAGTCAGCTAGCAGGTTGGTTGGAATTTGTATCACACGCCCATTTTGTGGGTGGTCCTCCACCTGGGAAAAGAAAGGCAGAGAGTTGTATTTTTGTGTCTCCTGCATGGATACTACTTTGTGATAACATTCGAAGGAAGGTATCTTCCTGCAAGAGATCAAACAGGACTAAGAACGTAGGGGCCAGCTAGTTATTGAGGGGAAAAACCAAGATAATGGCCAGGGGACCTTTTTGTGCAATTGTGGGGCGTTTTCCCCTCCACCACCCCATGGTACTTTTCAATTTTTGTCATGCTCTTTTCACAGTTTTTGATGAAAGCTGTTGCAGTTTTGATCAATAAAAATGTTAAGAAATTGTTGCGTGTTTCCCTCCAGTGATAGGGTAGTTGAAAATTTCTGTGGAAATTAAATGAAAATTCAAGTAAAAAAGGTTTTTTAAAAAAATCACAATAATTCATTGTTTTTCAAGAGGCGTTGTGTGAAGTTTTACAAACCCAGATAATTTGTCAGTGAAAATGTGCAAAATCCAGCTATGTCATTTTCGTGGGGGAAAATAATTTTGATCACAAATGGACCTACTTACCATAGAAAAGGATCATTTGGAAGCATGCAAGAAAATGCAAAGAGCCCAAATTTGAAGCATTTCATGGTGTTTGCAAATATGTTGTCCTAATATTCTCAAAGAAATTCCTAACCCAGAATTGCAAGAAAATCCTGTAAGCACCAACCCTGGAAAGTTTTAATATGATTACTGTAAGAGCTGGCTGACTTTTTTTAGTCGAAATTTGTTTTCAAGCAGAAGCCATCTTTTTATAGAAGCAAATATTTTGACAGGAAAGTTGTGTTCCAAATTATCCATTTTTCAAAAAACCTAAGAAGTAAAAATTTAAACTTTTTATAAAGCTGAGAAAGTTTTCCAGTTTGTGAAAGAAAGAAAGAAAGATATCCCCAGTTAAAAAAAATCCATTTCTTTTGAAGATATTTTATAGAACACACTTGCTATTTTCATATAAGGGCTAGACAACATTTGAGAAAAGTCTTGGCACAGAAAGATTTAATATTGCTTCATTGAAAAAGCATTTTGGATTACGTATTGCTCTATTAAAGATCTGGATAGGGTCTGATTCTGCTCTATCCTGACTGCAGAATTAGACCGAGCTTTCGGATGAGAACATTGTGTGGATGGGACCAAGCATAGCAGTTCTTTAAATCCAGACTAGCTGGCACAGGTAGAGGTGTGGATTAGAGCCCAGGTTACACATTCACCCAGGCTGGGTAGCCCACCCACTGCAGTGAGGGACACAGGGTAAGTCACTCAGTGCTAGGAGTCCTCACCACAATTCAGATGGAATCCTGCTACAAACAAGCACTGCACCACTAAGAACAGAATGAATGAGAGTACCTGCACTGCAATAAAAAACACCCACGGCTGGCCTGCAGGGGCTAACTGGAGCTTGGTCCCAGGGCTGTAAAACTACAACTTAGGGGCTTGGCTTGGAGCCTGAGCCCTTTGCCCCATTGTGGTGTTTCAGACCTCTGGCTCCAGCCCACATCCAAACATCTATAGTGCACTTTCACAGCCTCACCATCTTCAGTCTGCTGAGGTGAGCCAGGCCCAGGTGTTTTATTGTGACACAGACATCCCCGCTAACTCAGGAATGCCGGACAGTCTGGCTGCTCTCCCCAGGCTGGATTAACCACCAACCATAACAATAGTGAGGATAGACCCTCATGTACACGGCATAAACCAGACTCCGGCAGTCATAGTTGGTACATCTGCACACTACAGGTGCAAGGAAGAGAAGCATCAATCCTGAGAACCCTTAAATGCTTGAAAAAACTCACTTTAAAAAACTGAAGTGTCATAACTACGAAGGGCTAAAGGGAAACTGGGCTCAGCATTCAGATGATGGTGCCGTGTCCTTGAAAGCTACTTTTGCAAGTCAGTGTCACCTGCATTTCCATTCAGCAACCCCTAATACTCCACCATGCAGAATACTGAAGCTTGTGGCATATCAGTCAAATCTGAACCACATATACTTTTTTTAACCTCTGCTGAATACCAGCTCCACTGTTCTGCTGTCAAACGATACCACCCGTAGGCAATCTGCTAGCTGGGATTTGTGATCTAAAAAGAGCTCTGATCCCTGAAGGAACTGGGAGTTCTTCAACCAATTGTGCCCTGACACAATTTTCTAGGAGAAGAATTCTGAACTGCACAAGTCCTGCTCAGTCAGGGAGGTTCTGATCTATTTGAAACCTTTTTATATTCAGTTTAGGTGTTTTGTTCTGGTTTTGTAAAAGGTAGTTTACAGAAATAGGCCCTCCCGGAGAAAATTTACGAGTGTATTAAAAGTTGTGTACAGGTACCTGTATTATAAATTATATCTGACATGATTGCAGTATGAGGAACCATCAAAACACCAGAGATTTGGAGCAGATATAAAACCTGTGCTAAGGGGAATATGAGTGACTATAATACTGGTTGCTCTCCGTCCTGTTTGCCAACGTGTGGTGACCCTTGCACACGCTTTCTCTCCTGGTTAGATGGGAGAAGAGGTTCTCCAAGAGCAGCCCCTGCTGATCATTCGGGGGAAAAGCAGTCATTGACTCCTGTGCTCCAGCCTCCCCATGAGTCTGGGGGCATGTCTACATTGCACAGTTAAGTCAACCTCACATATATCTGCATGTAGTGATGACTTTGCTTGCGTGTCTCTACACATTGCACCTTGTGTCAGCATTGTGTCCCCCCACCGGACACACTTAAACAGCTGGTCAGCACAGGGCATTGTGGGACAGCTTCTAACAGCAACCGTCGACATAAGCAACACACAATCTACTCATGCTTTTTCATGGATTGGGTACCTCTCCCGGCGGCAGAGTAGGTCGGCATAGCACAGCAGTTACATCAACGGGAGCAGCATTTAGTGTTGATCCTTCCACAGACTGATATAGGTTGTCCTGCACCAACTTAACTTTGTAATGCAGACCAGGTCTGATGGAGATGCCATGATTCTGTCAACACACAATCAACTCGTGTGCCTCCTTGGGAAGGCATAATCACCTATAGGAGGGGAGATTGTTTTGGGGATTTCCCAAAAGAGTTGGGGGCTAGATTTCAGTGAAAAGGTGATATTAAAACAAAACAAAACCCTTACACTCTCACTTCCTAATAAAACATGTTATACTTTCCATCTACATGTCCCAAAGTATCTTACAAAGATCAGCGTTATCTCCACTTTTTAGCTGGGGAAGCTGAGGCACAGGGCAATGAAGAGTAATTTGGTGTTTTCACAAGATGTGCATGAACCTGTACGTAGTAGATCAAGGGTGGTGGGAGACATACTATAAAAGGGGCACTGTTGCTGGCCTTCCTTTTGTGCATTCTGGCTACCTATCAAGATACCATCTCTTTGTCACCCACCATTTGCGCAGAGTAAAATTCTCCCCTCAGACATACAAAGGTACAGCTTCTACCGCTTTCACTCCCAACCTACAAACAAGATCTGACCTGCTGATTTGAGCCGGAGTTCCATCTATGTATCAAAAATCAGATGTTTGTAACTGAAGTAGATTTAGGAGCATTCTTCAGGATTGACACTGCCCAGCTGTCCTGCAGAGATGAGATCTCAAAGTCCAGCCTCAGGATTCTGATAGGGCCACCAAGATGATTTTTCAGAGATCCCCCAGTTAATAAGCAGGATATCTTTTGGGCGTCACCATTTTCCCCTACGTCAGAAAATGGGGGTTCCTTTTAGAGCAGGTTAAATAAAAAAGTCCCCACAACAATTTGTCAAAATATTGAATTACAACTTTCAAAACTGGCAAAATATTAAACGGCTCCAAGCAACCCCAGCCCAGCTGACGTTTCCAAATGGAAAACGATTGTTGTGGGACAGAACAGCAGCAAGACTCAGGCCAGAGATGTTTAAAAATACCCTAGATTTATTTTAAAGGAAAAGCAATAAGGACTATACATTCTATAACATGTCTGCCAACATGCCCATGGTCCTCCACACATGTACTCTGACAACTAACTCACAGCCAGAAGCCAGGGAAGTTCTATAGAAGACTTTCCTACCCAGAACACTTAGCACAGAAGAAAAGTCCCTCCCTTGTCTCTCCAGGTGAATGACGATCGATGCCTTTAGAGACCACTGGGAAGGCATAAGAGGTGGCCCTTGCTAACTAAGCCCTGGGGCTGTCCCCAGTTACATCTGGACACCATTCTGGCAGCTGAGCTTCAATCCAGCTTCATTTCATTTGAACTCAACTCAGGACTTAGAGTTCAAGGCCTCCCTTCTTTTGTGACTGTTGAAAGCGACAGAGGAGACTCCTAGTACTTGGGAGATGGCCGTAGCAGTCTATTATTGCAGGAATATGCTGCAGGTTTACAGCTGTGAGGAAAGCTACTACCCAGCCCAGGAGAGACTCTTGGGAAAAGTGTGGAAGATTAAGAGTCCCCTCACTACAGTGAGGCCAAGAAGAATTTGGGGGTAGAGGACAGTGCTAGGTGGGGAGAAAGGTCCTGCGCTAGTGGGACAAAGGAGTGGGTTCAGGAGCAGGAAAACAACATCTTGGCATGGCTATTTAAAAGGAGGAGCTCGCCATCCAATGCAAATCTAAGCACTGAGTCATACCTGAAAGGGTTAATCCCTCAGGCAGTGCACTAAGTGGTCAGCCGCCCAATAAATTTTACTTCAGAAAGACAAACCACAATCATCATTAGTCACGGCTCATTGGCCTGTTAAGGCTCCTCAGTGAAGTTTATCTCTTCGCTTCTGACCACTGGGCAGCCATATTTCATGCTCCGAAAACAGACGACCCCAGAGGTCACTGAAATGAAAGCCCTATTCAACAGGTCCGCCAAGGACTTTGCACTGGGGAGGGTGGGGGGAAAGGCTGGGGTCAAAACAACACTGAGATACGGCCAGACCTTCAGCCGCTGCCCTGCCAGAGCAGACACACAACACACGCTCAAATGACCAGGACATGTTAATCCGTTTGAGGATCAGCCAGGGTCATGCTGGGGCTGGGAGGAACAGTGGCGTAATTAGATCAGGGTGACCTCCATAAAACAGTAATGGGCTTCCACAACATTTGCATCTTGTTTCCCATAGTGCTTCACACTAGTTTGCTCATCAGCCGTCTAAAAATAGACACAGCCAAACCGGTTGGGTTGAAAAGTCAGAGCCGAAGCCTCTTCCTGGCCTTGCAACCGGTGTGTTGCTGTGGCCACATGAGGCACTTTCCAATGGCTGAGCTGGGGGCACGGGGGACGGGATGAGGAAAGCACCAGTCTGAAATGGAAGTGGGAGGAGACAGGATAGCTAGGCACCAAAAGAGTTTCCAACTGCAAAAGCCTGTGCGGGGGGTTGGCAGGGAGTGGAATGGATTTTTGACAAAAACCTCAAATTGCTAAGAAAAATGTTTTCTTTGGAAATTGTCATAATTAAAAAAATTGCTGGCCGCCTCTCAAGTACTTGGGATCAGACGTGGTAAGAATAGGAGGATGCACAGTGGGAAACACAGTAATGCAGGCTGGGTTAAAAGCTGGCATACTGTGTTTGGACCATCTTACCGCCTGGAACAACATTTTTCACCTGTCCGGTTATGTTGGATGCCTCATTCTTAGAGTACCCAGCTGGATTTCTCTTAAACGAGCCCGGTTATCACAAAGGACAGAACACCTGTCCTCTGAGGCGTAAGGTGTTGCAAGTGAGGCACTGAAAATCACGAGTCATTTTCAGAAGTTTCGCCCTATTCTGTAAATAAGGGAAGTGTATCCGGAGGCTGAGGAAGCGGAACTGAAGTTGGTAGGGTTACCATATTTGAACTATATATACCATAACACATCAATGCGTTGGGAGTTGGTAGATACTGATACAAATACACTCCTGCTCAGGGGTGTCCTCCTATTTGAACTTTCAAAAATGGTAACCCTAGAAGCTGGTAATTAATATTTATATAGCACTTTTCTTCTATAGCTCTCAAAAATTTTTCCAAATCAGGTCAAACTGTAATTTCCACTTTACAGAAGGGACAAACAAGGTACGAAGTAATGCCCAGTGTTACACGGCAGCTCAGAACAGATCCAGGTGAGTTCTGGAACCTCCCAGCCCCTGCAGCCAGTGAAAATGAATGAGATTCAGGGGAACAGGAAGCTGAAGCTGCTGTTGATATGTGGGGTTTTTGGTGCCATGCAAGGAGATTGCAGCAGCCTTAAGACAAAGCTCACCTCATTTAGCAGGATCCATCAGGGAGATAAATGAAGGAACAACCCCAACCCATGGTTCACTGTTCCTGGACACTGGAACGGTCCAGACACAGCTAGCTAGCAGAAGAGCCGCTGTAACTGCCCACAGGCAGATATGAACCCGGGACCTCTGGAGCTTAGTGAAGGTACCTGTACAGCTTGATCTTAAAGCCAGGTAGCTCTCAACTTAGGCTGTAGAGGATGCTCATTCTTTCTCTGAGAAGTGGTCTAGGTGCCACTATGTGGGACACTGAAGCACACAGAGGTGTGCAGGTTACACTGCATACCTTAAGAACACTTTCTTGAACCTATCTCCAGCAAGAACAGAAATAGGTGCTCTTCAAACTTTCACTAGAGGTCCACTTTTTCTGAGATTTCCAGCCTCGTTTTTCAGGCTTCTGGCTCTCTCTAAATCCAGTCAAGTGGAAGGCTCTCTATGCTGGTTGCTTCCATGCTTATGTAACCCACACATTTCCTGGGTGTGGCTCACTGTCCCATGTAGTGGCACTTAGAGCACTTACAGAGAGAGAGAGAAAGAATCTCCTCCACAGCCTCACTTGAGAGGCAGCTGGCTTTTAGCTCAAGGCATAGACACTTATGCACTAAGCTCCAGAGGTCCCCGGTTTAGTTATACTTGCACACCTGGTGCCTGTTTGTAAGAGATCTGGAGCACCCACACCTCCTGCTGGAGCAACACAAGTGGTGCCAGCAAGCGTTCAGCAAGTCTGAAAGTCAGGCCCAACAGAGACGCTCCCAAAGTGAAATGCCACCCCTACATATAATCAGTAAATGCTTTTGAACAGTGGAGCCAAAGTATCAGAGTTTCCATCCTGCTGCTCTGACCGATCTTCCTTTTGTTCTTATCAATGCAGCACCCGAGCACATCAAAATCTCTAACGTATTTATGATCATCACCACATACCTGTGAGGTGGGAAGGTTCTATTGTGCCTATTGTAGACAAGGGAAGGGTGGCAGAGACTCTTAGCCAAGGGCTCACAGGAAGTCTGTGGCAAAGCAAGACATTAAATCCAAGCTTCCCCAGGTTAATACCCTACATGCTGAACCATGCATCCTTTCCTACAAGCAAAGGTAAGTCCAGTTACTATGAGTCCTATAATCCTATTCTTTTCCTCGGAGGACAGGTGTTCTGCCCTTCATGATAATCTACAATAGCACCCCCAGCCTTCCTCTTCAACATAGGTGTACACACACACACACACCATTTCTTTAATACTTCTGCTCAACCTGCAACCCAGAGGAAAAGGCCACACTACAACCACAGCATTTTCCACCTTGCCCCCTTGGCCTTTCCAAGTATTGGGAGTTAATGAAATAAAGCACAGCTCCAGTGGAAAGATGGAAGCCATGGGTAAAAGCATGATTAGCCTCATAAGTTGAAATTTGCTGTTTAATTATTAGATTAAATGGTTTTAAAGTTTTCCTGATTCAAAAGTTCTAGCATTACGTGGACATAAAAAAACAAACTGATATCTGCGTACCACCCTCTTAAACACATTGCAGCCTTAATCAACCCAACACCACTAATGGTGGGGGCGTGGAGACAGAGAGAGAGAAAATATATCATGGATTGCCTTCCCCTCCAGCATTCAACCTCTCTTCCTCCTTGCATTTAAATTTAACACTGTCAATATTTTTAAAAAATAATTAGCCAGCACTATCACTGGGGCAGGGAAAAAGGTAGGAGAGGTAATTGCAAACATTCTGTAAAAAAGATCACTTGAGTTAGATCAAATTTTGAATTCAAATTCAACCACATTTCAAAATCCAGAAGAGTTGTCAACCAGCTCAGAAGCTGGCTAGAAAACAAAAAGTTGCAAAAATCATCCACATTTTCACCAAAAAGAAAATTGAAGTGAAACTGCATTTTTAGTTAAAATAGAATCTATTGCTTTATTTTATTTGGACATTCAAAGTCATTTGTTGTTCTGTTTTCCTATCAGAAAATGTCACTTTAATATTTCCCATCTTCCTGTAAAAATATGGAGTTGGGGCAGGGAGAAACCCCAGTTTTCAAGAGAGTTTTGGGTTTTGGTGAAAAAATAAGTCTGACTAGTCTTGGCAACAGTGTGACTTACCAGCTGATGTACCTCTGTGTGGCTAGGATGGGAGGCTCTCCTTTTGCACCCCACTGCCGACAGCCATTTGGCCTTGTGGGGGGTCTGCTTTGTCTCGGTCTTTGTCTGGGCCTGGGTAGTCCGAGACAAATCATCTCTCACTCGTTAGCCTGATACTCACACACATTCCTCTCTCACTCATTTTGAATAAACATGAAGATTTAGAATATTGTTACACAGGCACAGAAAAAGACAATACCTCTGGGGACCTCAGACAAAAGGCTTAGAGGTTGGAACCATAGAGACAAGCCACCATTCTGTGTGTTGGAGAAAGGAGGCCTTAGGTTCAACCTGGCTTTTTTTAATTACGTGAGTAGAATTCAAAAAAAAATTTAGTTTGCCCCCGAACAAGCACAACTTGACCAAAACGATGAAGGTTTTGCAAACTATAGTTCAACACTTAAACCACACTGGACAAATGCATAGCCCTTCACGGCCCCAGTAGCAAGCAAGACCTTTTTTTGAAAGTTGTACACTGTATCCCGTGACCATCAAGTTAAAAAAAAAGATGCAACTTGTCGCCTGGAAAGCGAAATACACTGTGAGAAATCTGTCACCAGGGAGGCAGTCTACCAGCAGACGAACTTGCCATAGTGATTGCTCCTTCTAAGGATCAACCAGCCATCGGTTCTCCTTCCCCATCAACCTCCACCTGTGCTGACTTCAGTTTTTGGAATGCCTTTCTCCAGGCTTAATGCCTACTGCAGATATAGCAAGGCAATGCTGCCCCAGTGGGGAATCTGTACACCCTATCCCAGTAACCCCACATTATCTTTAGAGAGCACCTCAGGGCAGATTCTCAACTGGTGTCAATTGCCCTACTTGTCCTGCGACTAGCAGAGCCACCCTGATTTACAGCAACCAACAATCTTTTGGTATACACACCTAGTGACAGAAGGCAAAATTCACCTAGTAGCAAAAATCTCTCATCATCCTTTAAACCATTTGGACTTTGTAGGAAGCATTTGTTTCATTTTCCAACAGCTGGTGGGTTTCCTGAAGATCACTGATATTTCCAGCCTGGAGGCGGTTCCGTAGCTGAGAAGATCTATTTCATGATGCTGCAGGTCAAATTGGGGCTGAAGTCACTTCGCCATCGGTGCCTCTTTACACGATGCTCCTTGAAAGTAGCTCTCCTAATTAAGCTGATGTGTGCTCTCGGGCGCTGTAAATCAGGAGGTACGAAGTAATGGCTTTTACAAAGGTAATCTGAAGACGAGGCAGTAACCAGAGGAGCCCAAGTTACTGTTCTGCTGAGGCAATTCCGTTCAAAACAGCTTGCCAGAATATCCTTTAAAATGCCAATTTAGTCATGTATTTATTGCAATGTATGTCACAGACCATTTTAATACAAAGCAATGGAGATACTGAGACTCGGGTTATCACATCTCATCCTTCCCAAATTACAGCTGTTTTAGATCTTCTTGGCAGTCGCTCGATAACGAGTAGGACGTCTTCATGTCACCCTCCTCTTTGTGAGTCTGTTGGTGACTGACCAGCCTGATTCTGGAGCCACAGAAGGGGCAGGTGATGTTAGCTGTTGGAGGGGGATGGGGCAGCTTTTGTCACTCTTCTTCCCCATCTCTCCGCATCTGCACTGTGGTGGGACCTCTCAAATTGCACCACCCCCTCACCGATTACTGCTCTCCACTGGGGATGGTCCTGGACAAAGTTCTCCCAGGTGTCAACACAGATGCTACATAATGCTAGTAGTAGCTCAACTGTATTGCAAACAGGTGAAGTACATTCCACCCCTGCGCAACTTCCATCGTCATGTGATATCTCAGCTTTGGGGCAAAGAGTTTTTCAAAAGGGGTAGAGAAATAACAGGCCCCGGCAGCTCTATTCCCTTCCTCCCACCTGTGATACTCAAATTTTACTTGCTACAGATTTTCAGAAGGAAACTCAAATGGCTTTCTGACTACAGTCTGGGTGTTCAGGTCCTAATCCCCAATCAGCTCGGAGATGGCTGAACTCCAACAAGCAGAGTGGAACGAGCCATTCTAAGGCATGTGAGAACTTGGACAGTGCGTATGAATTCTGATGCAGTCTTTCCCCTACACACAGCTTACACCCGCTGAATTCTCCACCCTCTGAAATGGACAATGCGAAGCTGAGTGACTGTGTAGAATGGCTAAATTCCAGAAGAGTTTCACTTCTAGCGATCCCACGACTAGAGCAGGCAGGAGCATCGCATTTTGCCATGGAAAGTTTCAAGACAAAGTGGAAGGAGACAAAAATGCGACAAGATTGCCACATTTTTCTATATACACTGAGCTCCCTGACTGACTACATAGCTCATGATATACCAGGATCTCCACTTGGCAAGGGCTTGCTGTGCATCAAAGGAGTCCTGGATTCTCATGCGTTATTGGCACCTCCTCTGCTGGAGGAGTCAGACAGAACATAAAACTACTGCAACCCCATCCACACTGAAACTTGTGGGGAGTCAAACAGCTGAGTGTGTGTTACCTGGAGGGTGAGAGAAGAACAAAGAGCCTGCCAAAAGGATGGCAGAAGGAGAAGGCCGATCCAAAAGCCAGCAGGACCAGCGATGCTGTAGTATGCTGGGTTTTTCCAGATTTAAAAAGTCATAAAAACTGAGGCCAACAGAAGCACCGCTGCGAGACAAATTGCACAATGGTGCTTTTCTACTGACTTCCATGGGCCTTGGATCTATCTGCCCTTTAGTGCTGGTAAAAGCTGTTGGAGTCCTGCTCACCGAACCCATCTCCCGAACCACATCACGGGCGTATTTCAGCCAGCCTCAACACAGCTGCCAACCACTCTGTCCTCACAACGTGCCTGAAGCCTGGCCTAGCGCAAACTGAAAGGCGGCCAAAGACAGGGAGAGGGTTTTGTGATGTGAATATCTGTTCATTGGCAGCTAGACTGAGACTCTGCTGCTCCTAGTTCCCGTGTTACGGCTCTCCCTCGCTGCCACACAGCAGGGTTTGTAGCTGACCTGCAGCTGGTGTGTTCTACCGCAGCTGGAATGTAGCCACCTCTTTAGCAGTACCACCTTCCAAAGGGACCCCTGACTTCTGAGACACATGCGCTTGGTGCTTAGTCAGATGGAACAGCACCACTTTGCAGAACAAGATCTTAACTACCTGCAGAGTCTTGGACTTTCCAAAGAATGATCCAGGCCAAACTTAATTACGTGGTGAGAGCTAGTAGGCTCATAGTAAACTAGGTAATCTGTCATCGTCAATGGTAAACATAGTAATCGGTCTTCCTGAAGTACTTATATAACCCTTTTCTGTAGTATCTGAGCCCCTCACACCCTTTGGTGTATTTATTCACACAGTGCTTCTGTGACGTAGCAGTGTTGATAGGTATGTTGCACAGACAGGCAACTAGGAAGACATGGACAGGTTCCACCCCTTTGTCCAGCATGGTCAGTACCTGACTGGTCCCAGACAAAAGACTTTGCTGAACCAGGGAAGGTTCCCTGCTGGAGCCCTCAAGCCGCCCCACCCCCACCCCTCCTCCTGCCACCAGGCTGCTCCCCCACTTTCTGCCCTGGGGCTGCGAGGAGAAGCTGGCTCAAGCCCACGCTGAGGATGAAGCTCCAGCCCTGGGCGGCTGATCTCCACCCTGCTAGGCTGAGGGGGAAAGCCAGCTCCGGCTCTAGCCCAGCCCAGCAGAGCTGCCAGCAGACGTCAGTCTCTGCCCTGCATGCCTCCCCCGACGAGGGTAGCTGAAGGGATGCAGGCTGCACCCTCCTGCCTGGCTCTTTGGTCCTGCCAGATGGGGGATGTTGCCAGACCAGAGAATGCCGGATTTAGGAGTTTAAGCCTGTACACTGCAAAAAAAAAAAAAAACCAAGCAAACAAAGCGCCAGTGAGTTACACCGACTAGCACCTTTGGGGCTCCCCCTACAGGGCTAGAAATGGCAGTGTAGTGTCCTTCTCTGCGGTCACTGAGCTCTGGGAAGGGAGTAATGCTAATGGGGTGGCTAAGTTTTAGTGGGAACACAGCAGGATTAAGCAAATTGCCCAAGGTCACCTCAGAGAAGTCTATAGGAGGCCAGGGACTTAAGATGGCACTTGCAAAGTCCTAAAAGAGCATGCTCACCTCTAAGCTTAATTTTCTGTCGCTTAGGCTGTTGGTACACGGGGATAACAAGGTGTGAAGTGAAGGGATCTTGATAAGGTAGGCGAGAGGGAATACCAGAGTAAGAACATGAAAGACACCTTGCCCGTGGAGGCTGTTGGTGGCATAATTTTGATTCAGTTCAGTTTGTTTACAGGCATCCAACCTCCTGGGAGAGCCACAGCCAAGACAGTACGGAAGAAGAGTGGGGAAGAAGAGACCTTTTCACATTGTTTTGTTGTTACGGTGAGAACCTTTAGCTAAACAAAAAGCTGGGTTAGAGGCTGGTTATTTCCCCAGCTGCACACAAGTTAGTGATTACCAGTGCCACGGAAGTGACCTCCCCTCCCAAACTGCTCCCTACATATGTGCATATGGAACGCAGAAGACGCCATCCCTTCTGTCACACTCTCAGCCCAGCCCAATCCAATTACCTTATTTGGGTATAAATAGCTTGGTTGCATACCAGTTTTTCTTTCTCAGTCTTCCAAATCTTCTGCCAGTTTCCCCAGTCCTGCCACTTAGGCTAGCTGGTTACTGCCCACTGCTTTTACCCAGAATCCTTAACTCAGGAAAGCAACAGGACAATATACAACAGCCTGGCTGTAGCAATAGCAGGGTAGTGAGACACTCAGGACAGGCTTGGCGCAGAAGGAAAATTTACAATCACATGCACGGGCCTGGGCCTCCTTCTTATTACATTTTACACAGAGCAAGGTAGATTGGGTTACAGCTGAGTTTCCATCTACTTTATCAACACTGTTTCCAGAGCAGACCCAAGGACTGCAGGGTTAGTCATGGTGATGACTGCTGGGGCTGCTGACAAAGTGAACCTCATAAAAAAAGCGGGAGATATATCATGTATTCAGAATGGGATTTAGCCATCCAGCTCAGTCCGCAATTAAAGAAGCCCAGCTAGCATTTCCCCAGGCCCAAGGATATGTAATAATAATGAAATCCAACCAACCTCTTTGTTATGCTGAATAATTCAGGCATTCTTTTTGTGTGTTAGCCTGCTGCATGTTAGTCCTGTGCCTTGCGTCATCATCTGTGTTGGTATAAGGTGAATGGAGCTGTTCTGATGAGACCGAGTTCTCAGTTTTGTAAACGGTTCAGGACGTTTGGACCTCCTCTGTACAGATAAGCATTCAAAAATCTAGATGCTCACTCAAACCCATCAAACTCCAAATCTCCAATAATCTGAAGTGGGTATTACTCACAAGAGCTCATTGTCTAATAATTTTGTTCATCTTTAAGGTGCTACAGGACTGCTTGTCATTTGTGAAGCCACAGACTCACACAGCTACCTCTGAGTCCAAATCTTGCGACATTCATCCATTAACATAAGGAAATGAGATGTGGTCCCAGACTAAACTCCCATTCCCCAAGAGCCCCAAATACTGGCTTAGTCAAGATCCATATCCAAATTTTGCAAATGGGTCCAAGGTTTATAACGGTACAAATTGTAACTTCAGATTCATGTGAATCTTGCAGTTTGGTAACATGTACAATAAAGACAAATTATTTCTGTCCCTGAATAATCCATGAAATATTCCGGGCACACTTAAACCCGGGAAACAGAGGTATCTTACCCAACCAGAACATTTCCCCAGTGTTTGGACAGTGTTAAGACATGAAAGAGGCTGCTCCAGATAAGAAGCCATGCTGCATCCCAGAAAATATCTTCTCCAGTCCCGGACAGTGTTTTGCTGTATTTTATGCAGCGCATTGAAACAAAATGTTTCGATGCCATTTTATTGAGCCCCCTGCTGGAGCCAAAACAATGCTTCTAGAAAATAAACTGCATAGTTATAAAATTCAAATAAAACCACAATGAGGAAGCAATGTGACGCACGGGGACCTGCTGGCCTCTCACTCCTGGAACCTTCTGTTTAAAGATTTCCTGAGTCGCAAATGAAACAGAGTTTGGGGGGCTCGTGGGTTAGCCTCAGCTGGATAATTCTTTTTGTCAGAAAACCACCGGCGAATGCAACTGTCTCTTATAACCAAGAATCTCTGTTCAGAAAAGACCCTAGAGTGGAATAACAGGAGTGTGCCAGAAAACAGAAGTAGCTGAAACATGTGTAAAAAAAATTGTATTGGAAAATTGTTTTCTTTTCTCAGTGAATTTTTTAAAAGTCCCAAAATAGCAACAAAAATGTTTTCAACATAAATACTTGGTTTTCAAAACACAAATATTTTTACCATAAAAAAAGTTTTGTTGTTGTTAAAAACAGGACAAAAGTGATTATTTTAACAATTCCAACAAAAATGGCTATTTTGGTTGAAAAGTTCATTAAATTATTGTTTAAATTGTTAAAACATTTTCTAACTTGAGATTCTGGTACCTTCACAGAGATGTGTGAAGAATCCAAGACTGGGAAATAAAATAACGTTGTGGGTTCAGGCGAAGAGATATTGACCATAGCAAAGGGACACTGGAGCAGCATTTGAATAGCAGGAGTGTAGGGGAGAAGTGGACAGAAACAGTTTTCCCATCTGGTGAGAATTTTCAAGACTTCAATTTTTTTCCTGCCCTGTCAGTTGGACTGAAAAGTCAAAATCTTGAAAACTTTCAAAACCTGAAAATAATAATTAAAAGTGGAATGAATCCTTTGAAACATTTCATCTTGACATTTTAAAAATATTTCATTTTAATTGTGACTTTAAAAAGCCCTACCAATTACTTACATTTGCTTAATGAAAAGCTGCTTTGTCGCCAAACCTGCAATTTTTTTCATTTGCAAAATGTCAAAATGGGGTGTTTTGACAAGGACAACACATAAAAAAAATTGTTTTTGAAACGGAAATTAATCAAACCCGGCCCCTTTCCCAAAAACACTTACGGGTTTGACAAACTGGCATTTTCCAACCAAAAAGTTCTTTCAAAAAGTTCCTGACCAGCTCTCCATTGCAGGTCAAGACCGCAGTGAAGAGTGGGAGAAATTTGTGCTGCACCTGTCTGTACTTAATAGTCTCAAACTCTTGCTTCCAAGAACATCACATTTGCCTCACAGGAACTATGTTTACTGAAAAGCTATTATACTCCCATAGGAGGTGTTCCCCAGGGAAGCTGTGCCCCTGGCAATCTAAGCTTTCCCATTTCCGATGCTTGAATGTGACACGTGGCTTGTGAAAGAAGCCACTGGACTTCCCTATTGGGTAGGATGGGAGCAAGTGATTTATGTGACAGAAGGACGATTTCACAGGCTGGCTGGCTTTTTAAGACAAGCCAGAATCAGACCTGGCAGCTATCTCCCAGCTGAATGTGATACAGAGAATTTGTTATAATGGCTGACCCTGCTGTATGGAGAGCTGAGACAACTGAATAAACAAAGCAGGGAATTCAGTCAAGGAGAACAAGGGAGAGGAAGTTGCTATGCTGTGAGAAGGGCCTGGGCAGGGAAGGCGAACTAAAGACACCCACAAGGATGGACTTAAGCTTTGTGGTGAGCCCAGCAAAAGGGGCAAGTCATGAAAAGGCAGTTCTGAGAGGCAGGTGCTCCAGCAGGAGCAAAAAAGGAGCTGGACGAACCTAGGGAGAAGTGAGAGGCTTGAGACCAGAGCAAAGGCTGTGTTTAGCACAGGCAGGGGGAAGCAGCACATGGGGCTTGGTGGTAGGCAGTGCCCTGGGAAAGAACCACCTGTCTGATGGAGCAGACCTAGCTACTCAATATGGGGTCTCTGGGCCAGCATGCAGAGCAGAGGGTGGGCCTGGGTTCCCCTCCTAGCTCTGAAGAAAGACCATGCATGCCCAGTGTAAATCTACAGAGCCCAGAAGGGCTGGTGAATGAGTAAAGTAGCCCAATGAGAGAAGATCTTTTAGTTTGGGACTTTTTTTTTTTTTTTAAACATTTAGTTGTTTTTTTTTTTTTTTTTTTTTCATTCCTAAAGGATTCCAGACTGGACAGGACTTAGCAAGGCGGCTTTCACTCAGGCCATTATGGGGTCTAAGAAGTGACCATCAGAAAGTATTGGCTCAAAGACCCCCCATAATGCCCTGACTTGACACCAGGTGGTATTGTAGCAGTGAGGACATCTGTGTCAAGAAGAGACAGCTAAGAGCTCTCAGTCTCAGGTTTGCAGCATGGGCTTCACTACATTTCCAGCTGCAGCTCAGTCCTTAATAATAAAAAGTAACACCTGTTTCTTATGTAGCTCTTTCTATTAATAGGTTCCAAAGCTCTTCACAGTTGGATATATATTTAGGAACTAAGCCAGAGAGAGGTTAGGGGGCAAAGGTTATCCCATGTAGCATAGGGAATTAAACATGGGTCCTCTCTATCTGAAACTAGCACCCTGACTTCTCAACCACCCACCCTCCATTTCTTCTGCCTTCCCACTGGGCCAAATTCATTCCTGATGCACAGTGATTCCATGGTCTGTTCAGCATTTGGCCTCTCCTTTTCAGGTATTGGGGAACGAGGAACTCACTGGATACAAACGAAAGAAACAATCTGTCTAGCTAGGCTTTTTGCATCTCCTGTATTTATCTTTCCAATTTGTAAATTGCTGTGTTTGGGTGTATCTAACCTCTACAGTCATTAATACCCACATACCATGGCCAAATAGGTTGCAAATAATCCTGGGAGCTGCTGCAGTGCCAGAACGTCTGGGTTCTTTCACTGATTTGCTGCGTACGCTACTGAATTGTGTGCTCTGTGTTAGACACGGCTATATGTGGTTTCCCCATTTCCAACCCATGCTTCCCCTGTCAAAACGTATGTTACTGGGCTCCTTGCAATATATATGCTCAAATATTTTTAATATGGGGGAGGCAGGGGAGTGGGAGTGAATGGAAGAAAATAAATTCCCCTTCACATAATCATCAGAGGAGGACAGTTCTGAACAATGACCAGACCATCCTCGCACGGACGATGACAGCAATTTCAGACTTATCACGCCCCAGCACTATATTAAGGAACTGAGATTACATTGTTATTCATTAGTGCAACATCTGTTGGGAATCAGCCCCGGGCAGCCCGATGTGATTACTGAAGAAGCCCGATGTGATTACTGTGACGGGGCCAGGAAGCGTCACCCCTACAGCTCAAGGGTCTGTGCGCTTCTTGGGGTATCAGTGGCACTGAACACTGAGTAAGCTATCGTTCACCTTTGTGCTAAGTGCTCAGAGCAGAGGGAGACAGGTGCCTTTATGTGGATTAGGTGCTGTTTGCTTCCCCCTGCAGTGCATGAGCTCCAGTAGTAATCATGATTATGTACTGTCATAGTAACCAGGAGTGCCTCATAAGATAGACAGTCCGGTTGAATGAACAGAGCAGTGGGCTGAAATGCAGCAGACACAGACTCTAATCCCAGCTCCGACCATCCACAAGTCAGTTCCTCTTGCCGGGCTTGTAAATGCGTCAGCAGGCCTGTTGCTATACATGTGTGGCATTTCCTCCACCTGGGGTCAGGTTATGGCAGCTGCCTGCCCACAAGCTGCCCCAAGTCTAAGGGCTGTCCTTGGGGTTGCTCCACTTCACAAGTCTCTCCATGATGAGGGGGTTCCGGGAGTCAAGTGTGTACTGAGGTCCATCTGCAGTTTGAACTCCAAATGAAGAGTAGTATCAGAGTGGTAGCTGTGTTAGTCTGTATCTTCAAAAACAACAAGAAGTCCTGTGGCACCTTATAGACCAACAGATATTTTGGAGCATAAGCATTCGTGGGCAAAGACCCACTTTGTCAGATGCCTGAGTGAAGAGTAGGTTATTCTTTCCTACTGCTGCCTGATTTCTCTCTGATCGGCCTGGTAAAAGGAGCAATTGATCCAGTCAGCTGGGGAGGATGTACTGGTATGTACCAAGAGAGAAAGTAAAGCTAGACCAAGAGAGGGGAATCATTCAGGCAGATCTAAATTTTCCTGTGGTGCCAGACAACTTGCTGTGTGAAGGTCCAGCAAGGCAACGTTCCTGAGTTTGACTTGTTCAAGAGATTGTGATTCCTTTGTGTTTTGGTTAAGTTTTCCATGGACTCTGATGGGGTTTGTATCAGGCCTTTTATGCAGATCCTGCAAAACCTGGTAGATTCAAAAGAAAACTAGTATATTTATAGACTTAACCCTGTGCCCCTATATCTCACCTCCCGCCAACAGGATTTCTGGGACCAAGTGTCACGTCAACAGCCTCCCAAAGTCCATAGAACCCTGGTTTCCTGTAACTTTGAATGTGTTTTTTTTAAAGAGGAAGGAAGCTGTAGCCATCTACCAACTTCCCAAGGATCCTTAGAGGCTGGATCTTCAAGGTGAAGCTGGTTGGTCTGATCCCCTATCTGAGTTGATGAGTCAGCAAAGATCTATTGGCACCTGCTCTAATACATGGCAAAGTTCTTCAGGGCCAACAGTCCATGTTGCCATCCTGTTGCACAAGTTAGAAACGTCCCTGCAGCCACACTGCTTCTGCATCACAAGCTGTTTTATCCAGCCAAAATAGGAGATAAACGGACCTTCGCATTAAAAGCAACAGGACTGAAGGGAGATTTGAGGCCCTGCAGCTGCTACCAAGAAGGGGAATGTAGATGGGAGCTACTCAGCTGATGGACCTTTCCACAGCTGATAGCGTGATCGAGGATTTGCATACTGAACATCTCAGAAGAAAGAAATAAGAAAGTCTTGGCTACCGCATTCTATTTGGGTCCTTATTTCACCCCCATAACTGTGATGTCTGATCACTTAACATCTTAGCTACACCGAACTGTGTCACCTGAACTTAAGAGGTGACTTTGTTAAGCAAATATAACATGCTACATCAGTGCTTTTATCTCAACCATAGCCCGGCTTCTTTGGGTTTAGCTTAAATAGATTAGAAAGAAGCAATAGCAGGAAGCTGCTCTTCCGCCAAAATATGATCATGCACAAAGGGCTTTGCACTACTTTAACTACATCGGCTTAAACTATTCAGTGAAGTTTGGACAGTCCGCCAAGGAGGCCATTCAATTTCATCGACAATTATTGCTATTCTTTGCAGACTGTAAGTGTGAGAGGAGTGTAGTGGGCCATCCCTTAGCAAGTTGGGAGGGTGTTGGGACAGAAGGGTTCCGCCTCCAGCAGAAGACCCTTGCTAGGGTCATTATGGGAGACGAAGGTGATAGGGAGGCAGATGGTTCCTAGATAACACTCTTTCAAATCTTCTCTTGGGGTACAGGAAGGTGTGGGTGTGCAAGGTACACTCTGCTTTGTGTTCTGTTCCAGCTCAGTTCACAAATGTCTTACACAGGGGAAACTTTGATCTCCCTCCAAGCCTTTCACTGCCTGTCACTGCTATTGCAAGTCACTGAGGGCTCAGATGGAAAACACCCATTCATTAATTGAGTCATTGGCACCCACAAAGCAGCCAGCCCAGTTAGTAATAAATAATTTCTGCCATTGAATGCTGAGGCTGGGACCTGGCAGGACAGCATTGACCCAGGGCAGGGAAGGCAATGGGAATGCTATGGCTGAGGTTATAGAACCTGAACTGAGGGATGATCCTTCCATCTAAAAGCAGGAAGGGCCGGCCAGATACTAAGTGGACACATTCGAGGTCTCAGTACAGTACACAGCAAGGGGTCAGCCTTATCCTATTCTATAGATTAGCTATACAGACAGGGCCAAATCCTGTATTCAAACATACAACTCCCATTGACTTGAAAGGAGTGACCTGCATACAACACAGCATAGACTTTAACCTGTGGAGTCCAAGGGGAGTCACCTGTCTGTATAAGAAGGAGGTTGTAGCCCAGTGTATCCCAAGTCATAGCCTAATTATACAGGATACTGATTTCCAAGCTCAGCAAATGTCATAGATGACGCAGGCATGGGCTCACCCGAGGAACTCAACACCCAGTTCATGGAAAACAAAGATGTAGGCCTGAAGTCTCATGTGAATATTCCTGCCAAAGTCAATAGAAGTGGCAGGATTGGATTCCTACTATCTGTGAGGAGCTGGGCAAACATTCCATTAATTTCAAGGAGAGGTGCCCACATACCTTTGAAGATCAAAGCCTTGGTGCCTAACAAAATACAAGGCTACCATGAAGTGCCAGAAGTTACGTCAGTGAAACAAGAAGGTTGAGAATTTAAACAAACCTGAGAAAATGCGGTGGTCAAAATGCTTAAAGAAGCTCAGGCACATAGCACATCTCTGCTTGGGGCTGTGTGTATCTTCAGCAGTAGTAGACTAGGTCATGGAGAAGGCCTTTGCCCAATGCACTCAGAACATAGGTCCTTTCAAAACGTAAACCTGGCATCTCCTGACTTCGGTGCACTTAAATTCTCAACCTTAAGTGGGAAATAAAGGACTGAGTGAGGGGACGTTCAGTTGGTTTGGTTATCTACTTTCCTTGTATTCGTAAAGGGTAAAGAAAGGAAATAGGAATGAACAAAAATAAAGGAAAAATGCAACTGCATTTACTGATACCTTAATCCTTCCCCCTCTCCATCCCCATCAGATCAAGAATCCTATGAGAAAGAGATGGTGAAGTATGGACAAAGTTTTGCAGACTGATGGATGGCTTTAACCAAACCCATTCATCCTTCCTTCTCTTTATTGGGCATGGTGTTGGTCCGAAGTCTAATTAAGTCATCTGGAGGCTTTCTGCTGATGTTGATGAGATCTTTGGGTCAGGCCCAAGTATTGTGGGTCATTGTACAATGACGAGAAGAGAGGGAAAATTCTGCAAGTCTCCTTGGTTAAGGGGCATGCCCTATGGGAGAATAGTGTGGTTTTTCAGGCAAAGGAAATATGCGATTTCCACTTCAAGACATTTATTTGGTCCACAGTGGGAAGTTATTATTTACTTTCCAAAGTCCCACTGGGGTGGTAAAAATGTGAACACCACATATTATTATGTATTTGTTCTGAGATGTGGTTAAAGACTATGTTTATTGCAGTTGGCCACTGCTTAGCAGGATATGGGCCTGTTATGAAGTATAAAACTACTGAAGGATGGGGCCAGAGCAATTCTGCATGAGAAGCTTTCTAGCAGCATTGACGATTGCTTGTTCTGTTCTACATAGATTTTTATATAGTACTCAGTAGTAACCGAGAATCTTTCAGCAGAGCATTGATTGATGTGTCCATACACACTCATACACATTTGCTCTCTCATCCTCTCCCCAGAGGGAGAAGCATGTGCAATGGAGTGTCTTGTTTTGGTGGAGTTATTAAATAAATATCCCTGTTGCTATGTGTTTCTATTCAAGAAGGCAAGGTCAACGACATATAGCTCATGCTTGGAGCAGAAAGCGAAGAGGTTTGTGATCATCCTAAGTTGTTAGGGGAGCTTCATCCACAGACTTGGACCAGCTCCTGGAGAACGTTCTGCCTCCTGCAGAGATGTGAATTTACCCTTATTGGTGAAAGCTTCATTGTTCCAGAGGAATGCTTACTAGTACTAAATGTACATAGTTCCCTGGTGAGCATGTTACAGGTCCCCCTCTTCCCAATTCAGAGAGGTTCTTAGTCTTTCACAGCCTACCCCACAAAGATTTAGGGCTGTATCAAGCCATGCATTTAGCTCTGGAGATATGCGGTGTGTCGGACAAGATGGTGGTCATTGCACACGCGCTCTATGTTCAAAGGCCCCTTCCAATTTAAGCAGTTGCATTGCGAACAATTCTGTACTGATGCTCACTTGGGGTGCACTGTGGCGGCCAGTGTAGCCCTAAATATGTGGTCTGCATACATACAAGCATCATTTGAAGGCACTTGAACAATATCATCAATGCTGCCTCAGGAGAATCCTAAATATCTCTTGGGAAGATAGGTACACGAACACTAGTGTCCTGGAAGAGTCAAACATGGGCAGCATTGAAGCCATTATAATTCACCAACAACTTTGTTGGACTGGTCATGTGGCTTGGATGTTTGGAAACAGATGCTGGTTTCCGAGTTGGAGGAAGGACAGAGAAGCATTGGGGGCCAGCAGAAGCGATATAAGGGCATGCTGAAGGCACACATGAAAACATGCAGCATCCGTGTTGACACTTGGGAAAACCTTACCCACAACAGCCCTTAGTGGAGCAAGGTAATCCATGAGGGAGTGGTGCCTTTTGAGAGGTCCCACCGCAGTGCAGACAAGGACAGGCAGAGAAGAAAAGTATGGCAAAACCTGCCCCATGCCCCTCCAACAGGTGCCAACACCTGCCCCTTCTGTGATAAGACCTGTGACTTCAGTATCAGGCTGATCAGCCATCAACGGACTCACAAATAGGAGGGTGACATGAAGACATTCTACTCATTAGCGAGTGACCGCCAAGAAAGAAGACAGACGTGTAGTAGGGAGCCATCTGCTGCATGTAGAAAGTTAAATAATTTGCCCATTTGCTTAGAAAGCACAATCAAAGAGCATCAATCCGTATTAGAAACAGAGGATATGTCTACATTGCAGAAAACAAAAATCGCAGAGCGAGTCTCAGAAACCAGATCTATAGACTTGGGCCCATGCTATGGGACTGAAAATGGTGTGGACATTCCCATGCAGCGTCTGAGACCTGGCAAGGGTTTTAGAGCCTCAGCAGGAAAGTCTACCCTGTTGCTTTTAGTTCTGTAGCGTGAGCCCAAGTCAGTTAAACTGGCTCTGAGGCTTGTGGCTGCAGAGGTTTTTTTTTTGCTGTATGCAAAGCGCCTTTTAAAATTTTACGGGCTAGATGCTCAATTTGGCCAGTGCAGCTGAGAGGGGGAAAACACAGAAGCAGATCATGAAGTATGTTGGTCCATCCACACACCTCCAAAGACCACACCTGCTCTCCACTCACCAAACAATTTCCAGCTGCTTTGAGTCATGGAATCATAGACCTGTAGGAGCAAAAGGGACCTCGAGAAGTCATCAAGTCCATCCCCCTGCACTCATGGCAGGAACGGGCGTTAGAGCCCTGTGTATGTGTGGTTATCCACTTCTTATCTGCGATACCTGCCTCCACAGATGGGAATATCTGTGGGCAGCTGAGTGGACATCCATGCAGAGCTCTCCCCTATCCCTGCCAGATGGGGGAGTGTGGGGGAGGACAGGGCAGGTCCCCTCACTGCTGGCAGGGAACAGAGACAAGAAATTGCAACCTACATCTCCCTGCAGGAAGGACCAGGGGCTGGCCATGCCTGTCCCCAGTCCAGCCCCCTCCTGGTGAGCACTGCCCTGCAGAGCCCCAGCCACAAGTACCTCCTGTTCTTACCCCCAGTCCGTTTTCCTGCTGCCTGCCTCTCCCCTGCATGACATTGCCCCCCCACCTTTGCTGGTCTGTGCTCTATTTTCCCTGCCCCCTGCCTCCAATACATTGGACATATGGAAGAAAAACCCAGATCACAGATTGTGGCTCAGATGAGAAATTGAGCCTGCCAGATGCAGATTGTTTGCGGATTCATATTTTTGTTCCACATAGAAAATATCCAGTGACAGAGATTATACAACCTTCCTAGGCAATTTATCCCAGTGCTTAATCCTGACAGTGTTTTTTTCCCCAGATGTCCAATCTCAATTTCACTTGCTGTAATTTAAGCCCATTGCTTCTTGTCCTATCCTCAGAAGTTAAGAACAATTTTTCTTTCTCCTCTTTGTAACACTTCTCAGTCTTCTCTTTCCCAAACCAGAAAAGCCCAGGTTCTTCAATCTTCCCTCATAGGCCACATTCTCTACACCTTTAAACATTTTGGCTGCTCTTCTCTGGACCTTTTCCAATTTGTCTGCATCTTTTCTGAAATGCGGTGCCCAGAATTGAACACAATATTCCAGCTGAAGCCTAACCTGAATGAAGCAGAAGAATTTACTTATTGTGTCCTGCTTACAACACTCCTGTTAATACACCCCAGTATGATGTTTGCTTTTTTTTACTTTTGCCACAGCATTATACTGATACAACCTGAGCTTGTGATCCATTATGACTATGGCCCTATCATATTCACAGCCATGCAAAACACTCCATGGACCCTGAAATCTGGCCTTTTGAGAGTTTTTACCCCGCACCATACAGATTTCACTGGAGAACCCAATATTGCTCACATTGCTGTCCTGGTCCAAAAGAGAGTTTCAGTGGGGATGCAAAGGTATTTTAGGGGCATGCTGGTATTGCCACTCTTACTGCTGGGCTGCCTTCAGAGCTGGGCAACCGGACAGTGGTGGTTGTAAGGTTGGCCAAGTGCCCAGGACTGAAGGCAGCATCCTGCCAGCAGCAGTGCAGAAGTAAGGGTGGTAATACCACACTCATGTTACCCTTACTTCTGCACTGCTGCTTTCAGAGACAGGTGGCCAGAGAGTGCAGGATACTAACAAAGGGCCCAGAGCTGCAGGCAGCAGCACGAAGTTAAGGGAGGAGTTACCATATCACACCAACCTTACTTCTGCTGCAGGTGGAAGCTCTGCCTTCAGAGCTAGATTCCTGGCCAGCAACCACCACCCTCCAGATGCCCAGCTCTGAAGGCAATGTTGTTGCCAGCAGCTGCGCAGAAGTAAGGGTAGCAATACCACACTACCCGTCCAACAACCTTACAACCCCCACACAACTCCTATTTGGGTCATGACCCCTACAATTACCGGTGAAGTTTCAGATTTAAAAACCTGAAATCATGACATTTATCATTTAAAAATAAAAATCATGTGACTGTGAAATTGACCAAAATGGACCATGAATTTGGTGGCCCTAGCTCTGACCTCCAGATCCCTTTCTGCAGTACTCCTTCCTAGGCTGTTGTTTCCCATGTCGTGTGGGTACACCTACACTACAGTGATCTTTCAAAAGACGTTCCTCTGGGAGATCTCCTTCAAAAAACCTTTTTGAAAGAGCACATCCACGCACAAAAAAGAGCAGGTCAAAAACTCAATCCACTCTTTTGATAGAGAGCATCCACACAGCCCCCCCCCCCCCCCCCGCCTCTTCTGGGAGAATGGGTCAGGGATCAAAAAATCCAGAAGAATCTTTCAGAAAAAGGCACTTTTCCTTATCTGGGAGAGGAAGGAGGAGGCTGGAAAAAGTGCTGCGTTCTTTTGATTTCACATAGAAAGAAAGCATTTTGTGTGTCGATGTGCCACAGTTTCTTCCATGAAAGACCTCTTTTTTTTTTGAAAGAACTCGTTAGCGTAGACGCAGCCTACATGTGCAACTGACTTTTCCTACCTAAGTGGAGTTAGTTACATTTGTCCTCATTGAATTTCATCCTATTTACCGCAGAACATTGCTTTGCTTTGTTGAGATCATTTTGAATGTTAAGACTATTCTTCCAAGCACTTGCACACCCCCCCACCCCCAGCTCCCCAACCAGGTTGGTATCATCCACAAACTTCATAGTGTGCTCTCTATGCCATTATCTAAATCTTTGCTGTAGATACAGAACAGAATCGCACACAGAGCTGAATCCTGAAGGACCCCACTCTATACCTCCTCCCACCTTGCCTGCGAGCCCATGCATAAATAGTTCCAACCAGTTATGTGCTCACCTTATAATACTGCCATCTGTGTTGCATGTCCCTAGCTTGTTAATGAGAAACTCATGCAAGACAGTATCAAAAGTCTTACTAAAGTCAAGATATACCACATCCACTGCTTCTCCCATATCTCTAGAGATGGTTACCATGTCAAAGGAAGCTATCAGGTTGGTCTGACGTGATTTGTTCTTGACACATCCATGCTGTTATTTATCACCTTGTTATCTGTTATCATAAAGAGGACTGATTACAACTTAAGGTCTGTCCCTTGTTTTCTGTAATGAATCTTTTCTATCAACATAGGACAGTCAAACTGTCACTTCACAGATCAGCCGGTGGAGCCATTTTGATAGTTAAAACACTATGCCCGATAACCTAAATGCCAATTTTAAAGCCTGAGTTTCTCAGGAGGTCTATTAAATCCCAAAATTTAATATCCGTCATATCCAAGTTGTAGGTTCAAATCTCCTATTAGCAGGATAAGTGCAGGGTTAGATTTAGGCTTACCAGATGTCCTGATCTTATAGGGACAGTCCTGACATATGCGGCTTTTTTATATGGGTGTCTTAATATAACCCTCCCACACACACCCTCTGTCTTGATTTGTCACTTTCTCTCTAGTCATTCTATATGCTGTAAACCGCACAGGCTCTTACTTAGTCTGTCTGATCTTTGGTGGCCAGGTAGCTGCAAATTAAAGTTGGAATAGCACTTTTCAGAAAGAATAGGGCTGTCCTAGCTCTGTGTATACGAGTACATATCTATTAGATACCTTCTGGGGTGTTGTACATGACACACTGCCCCAAGAAGCTTAAATATTTATAGCCCTTGTCTTTCTAATTAGAGAAATTGTTCTCCACTTCTCCTTAAATGCAGCTCTACCGGCCATCCATCCAATAACAAATTCTGAATCCTTCCCCTGCATTTCTGTGACGGATCCCTCTCTATGCATTGGAGTCCTTTGGATGAAAGGAGCTTTAGTATATAAATATAAGGGTCTAATTTTTATTAATTCAACAGCACCCTGGTCAAAAAGTCTTTCTAAATTCCTAGCTGCACGCTGAGCACATAAGAGCATCTGTATTAGCCCGAATTCACAACGCTGTCTAACTCTTTGCTTTGCCAAGTGCTATAGAGTACACTGAACACAAAAGGCACAAGCTAAAAGCACATTACGTCAAATTCTGTACTGACCACCACCTGAAACAACCACCACTAATTTGGACCATACTGTTCTTTACTGTGCTAATTTAAACAATTCAGGGTCACATACAAAAGCCAGCGCTTTTTCTGTGCTGACACTTGCTCCTACTCCTGAAAAGGTTCAGAAAAGGGCGACTAAGATGATTAGGGGCTTGGAACGGGTCCCATATGGGGAGAGGCTAGAGAGACTGGGACTTTTCAGTTTGGAAAAGAGGCGATTGAGGGGCGATATGATAGGGGTATATAAAATCATGAATGGTGTGGAGAAAGTGAATATAGAAAAATTATTTACCTTTTCCCATAATACAAGAACTAGGGGACACCAAATGAAATTGATGGGTAGTAGGTTCAAAACTAATAAAAGGAAATTTTTCTTCACACAGCGCACAGTCAACCTGTGGAACTCCTTGCTGGAAGAGGCTGTGAAGGCCAGGACTCTATTAGGGTTTAAAAAAGAGCTTGATAAATTTTTGCAGGTTAGGTCCATAAATGGCTATTAGCCAGGGATAAAGTATGGTGCCCCAGCCTTCAGAACAAGGGCAGGAGATGGATGGCAGGAGATAAATCACTTGATCATTGTCTTCTGTTCTCCTTCTCTGGGGCACCTGGCATTGGCCACCGTCGGCAGATGGGATGCTGGGCTGGATGGACCTTTGGTCTGACCCAGTATGGCCATTCTTATGTTCTTATGTACTCAGTATTGGCCCCTCGGTAGCCTCAGCCATGGAATTTGCTGGGGGAAGGGAGCAGGGAGCTTGCGGAGTACCAGCTCCTCTTTTCCCCCCCACCCTAAAACAAAAAAAAGGCATTGACAAAAGCCCTCTCCCCACCCTGCAACACCTCTCCCCTTCTCCTCCCACTGCCCGGCACCTGCATTATAGAAAACATTCATACTGCTCTTTAGGAAGATTTGAAGAGTTTATAAAGGAGGTGCAGTACACTTAACAGGACGCTTGTAGATGGATGCCTACTTACCAACGCAAGTGAAATATTTTATATTGAGGCTAGCCAGAATTTGGCGAGTTAAATTGGGAACACTCACTCTCTGTGACACAGAGGGCTGGAGGTGGTTAAGGGCCAGGTCCAATTTGCATAGATATTTGCATTTTTCATCATCAATGTGTGCAAGTCTCCGTAAAGTTAGCTTGCCTTCGTACCTTTGATGGATTCTTAGGAATCATTTGTTGCTTGTGTTCCCCATAAATAAAAAACCTCTAGTGGTTCAACCCACTAATTACAGACAGGGCTGAGACCATGAGTGGACCACATCTGGGGACACCACAAGCTGCGTGCAGACCCCAGGCCACAGTCTGGGCATTGCTTGAAGCACATTGCTAATGCCAGCACAAGACGAGGAGGTTTTTTTTTGAAAAAAAAAAAGGAAAATGCAGCTAGAAGTTCAGAAAGTGAAACATACAAGATTGAAATCCTCTGGAGCAGGATAAATATCACCCACGTACAGTAGTCTGACCGGTCCCTCTGACTTAATGGAAACCTGCTGCTTTATTGAGGCTGTCTTGGAAAAACTCATCCACGAGTCCTGGGCAGAAAATCAAGCCCTCCATCTGAGGAGGTTTCCTGGAGGCTGTCATTAATAACAGGGCTGGGGGACTCATGGCAAATGTAAAATAATAAATTAGAGGCTCCTGAAAGAACTGAGATTTACTCCCTGTGGAACCAATAGGAGAAAATGGGAGGAGCTCACAGCTGCCTGCATTAAAGTTATGTAAATGACATGGAGGCCAAGGTGATACTGAGGGGGGCTGGAGGAATTTGCATCAAAGCAGCATAGCAGGCCAGCTGTTTGTGTCAAAGAAAATCCCCCCTTCCTCATGGCTTCTGAACAGTCTGGACCTAGGACTGGCTTATGATCTGTCCTCAGCTGGACCACAGAATGGACTGAGGCAAAGCTGATGCCCACTGAACCCATAACATCACAGGGCTCCAGGGAGCGTTTATGAGGGGCCGTAAACAAACAGAACAAGCAAACTAGCATGGCTGTGTGGGCAGAACACTTGAGTGGTATTGACAGAGCTGACTCCACTCAACAATCAGTTTGCACTGGCTGAGGACCTTGCCCTGTGCAGCAGTTGTGCTAAGGCTGTTTGCAGTAAGGATGCCAGTCGCAGAGCAGAACACCACCGTGCTAGGCGCTGTACAAAGGAAAGCTGCTCCCTGCTCCCAGAGAGCTTGCAAGGTTGGTATAAGACAAGAGATAACCGGACAGTGGGAGCGTGTGGCTGGCTGCATAGGTGTGTAGCAATGGGTTTGTCCATGTGTTTGATGATGTTAAAAAACCACAATCCAAATAAGAAGCCAAAGAAACAATGAACATAGAAAAAAAATCCATAAGAAATTACCAGGCTGTTAGGTGGGGCAGCTGTGTGCTTTTTATTGCGGTGGGCAAAGGGGGAGAGGGAGGCAGAGTGCAGACTAGTTCATACAAAATCAGATGGACTTTTGTTTGCAAGGCCAGCCAAACCCAACCTCAGCCTCTCGGGAAGTTAGAAAAAAACCAGCCCACGCCTCTGCTCCTTCGTTCCTCTCTGCACTCAATGTGGGGAGAGGAGGCCTATCCCATCAATGGAACGGGGGAACTTGTTCTATCCTGGATGGGAGCAGGAAGAAACCTCTGTCCTACTAACACATGTTGACGTCGTAAGCTCTTCGGGGCAGGGAATGTCTGTGTGTGTGAGGCCCTGTTCCCTGGCTCAGGCCTCCAGGAGCTGCCCAAACAACAACAAACAAGAGCTGTGTGAGTTCCAGCCCCTGGGTTCTGGTCGAGAGCCCAAAGCAGCACTTTGTGGGTACTCAGCTCACTCCTACCTCCAGACTGCATCCGCGGCCTCACAACTGTACCTCCAAAGCTGCCCCACTGATGCTGCTGTAAATGAGATCGGGGATGAATCCCTTTCCCCTGGTTTTCTGCCACATCCCAACTGCACTCGGACCCAGGGGAGGCTGGGGGGCTTCAAGGAGCTGGCTGCGACTCCATGAGCCCCCGTTGCTCAGCCCTGGCAGAAGCTAGAGCAGACAGTGATTTCAGTTGCACCGTAATTGCTTCCACCACTCGCCACTCCCAACATGTCCCTTCCCGCTTGCGTTGGGGGTCAGGGCAGCCATCATGGCAGGTGGCTTTGCCACCACTGCCAGATGTTCCCCGGCAGAAACTTCCCCCAAATAGTGTGATTTCCCCGTGGGAATCTTTGGCCAGTTTAAGGTCACTCTCGGCTGCTTATGCAAATCAGAGAATCTGACTCTGCCTCTACACCCAAATGGGTGGACCTGACTCTCCTGTTATTTTTGCCAGCCTCAACATGGGTCAGCTCCGTTGGTGGGATGGTCACATGAGCCTAAAACCAGCAACGAGACTCAGAGCTGATATTCAGTGCAGCCGGTAGCGATCAGCTTTATTCTGCTCTCGCACCTGGAGCAACTCCACTGAAGTCAGCAGGTGTAAGCAAGAGCAGACTGGGGCCTGCGGTTGACTGTCTGTCTGGACACTTGCCTCTTCATCCAGGTTTTGCTGTGTTAAGATCTGCAGCACCTCTGTATCAAAGTCACTGGCCACGAGAGCTGTGCAAGGGGTAGGGAGAGACCGGAGGGCTGCTTCCCCTCTTCTCCTCCTCCAGCAGTTGCACCTCAGTGCTGCGACTTGTGGATTTATAACCTGTGACTAAGAAACTGCAGAGCATGGAGCGGGCGCAGCGGGCGTCATCCGATCTGCAGGATGCACTCCCGTGACTCTCAGTGTTCCTTCTGCAAAGCCGTATTATGTAGCGAAAGCCTCGGGCTTGGCTTTGCGGTGCCAGTCTCCAGCCTCACGGATCGCTTTGTACTTTGGCTTTGGAGCCTGTTCCATACGGAACCACGTCTCAACCCCAACTCCCTCCATTTGGGAGCGGAGCCTGACCAGAGAGCTCAGCCTCTCTGTCCCCCCCTCAGCCCTCTCCTGGATGGTTCAACTCAGGCATGAGGCTGGTCCTTGAGTGCGCACAGGTCTGTGAGTTGACAATGGGCAAGCGTCCCGATCCTGCTCCCACTGAACTCCTTGGCAAGACTCCCAGTGACACCTGGATGGGAGGTAGATTATGCTCATTACACATGTGAATCATGTTTCAGAGCACAGCCTGGGTCAAGGCTGTTTTTTCACTACTGGGTTTCTAAGAACATTTTACATTCCTTTTGTTGAGGCCTTCCCAGGGGGTCAGATCCTCAACCATTGTAAATCAACTGACTTGCCAGTGAAGCCCTGGTGCTAAGGACCTTACAGACTCTACAAACAGGGTTATTATACCCACTCATGTGATGCAGCCACCTCAGGGGTGACGGTGACAGCTCTTTAGCAGTGCCCATTGATATGTGAAAGGCAGGTGGGCCAAATCCTGCTGATGCTTATTCTGTATAGTGCAGAATAGATCCAGTGCAAGTAGGGGCAGATTTTGGCCCATTATTCCTATGGGAGCAATGCTCCAGCATGTAAGAGTTACGAGGACCTCACTCTCTTCCCCAGGAGATTCCTGCAGACACTCTGATGTCGCTTGAAGCTCATGTGGCTTTGCATTTCCAAGGCCTGGCTTTGGAGCTGCAAATTCCTTTGAATTCAGAAATGCAAACTGAGGCTCAGCTGGAAAACCATCATAGGATCAGATCGAGAGCACGACTTCACTGTTTCAATGTTCAGGGCTGTATGGACCCAAAGTTTTTCTCAACCCATTTATTACACAAAGGGGGGCTGTTTGCAAAGTTTAGATTTAGGTTCAGAGTTAAAAGACAGCCCTGAAGTTCAGGGGTAACCAGGCCAATTGGGCTTGTCTGTTCCCATCTCTAACTGAATCCATATTAAGATGAAAAATATGACACCAGGGCTAGATCCTTAGCTGATGAAAATCAGAGCAGTTCTTTGAACGTACTGAACTGATTTGACACCGGCAGAGAATCTAGCCCAATAAGTCAGTCCCAGTTTGCTGAAAGCCGAGCCCAACACACTCTGATGAATGAGGTCTGAGTTCCAGGTTTCAAAGCCTGCAGCCAGATAGAGTTTGGGCTCTAACTGAGGAGGTTTTGCATAGCTCCAGCAAACCCCATGCGGCATGCTGGGGCATTGGCTCAGGCTCTTTCAGTGGAAAGAGCACCACCTACTGTACCACCAACATCACTTTCTGCAAAACCCTATAAGGTATCAATCCCTCTTGTGATGAAGCCACTCAGGATTTGCAAATTCACTGCCTACATGGCACACTAGAACCCATCCATTGCAGCATTATTCCAGGCACTTTGTGACCAGTCCAAGAACTGAGCTGCACTGGCAAAGAGGGACTAATTTTGTACATCTTTTCAGAGCTGTGAGTTGAAGTTCTAACCTTATGCACTGGCTTCTCCATCACCCAACACTGTGCAAAGTCACTTAGAATCATAGAGTTGGAAGAGACCTCAGGAGGCCATCAAGTCCAACCCCCTGCCCAAAGCAGGACCAACGGCAACTAAATCAACCCAGTCAGGGCTTTGTCAAGCTGGGACTTAAAAACCTCTAGGAATGGAAATTCCACCACATCTGTAGGTAACGCATGCCAGTGCTTCACCACACTCCTGGTAAAATAGTTTTTTCTAATATCCAACCTATTCTTCCTCCACTGCCATTTGAGATCACTGCTCCTCATCCTGTCGTCTGTCACTGCTGAAAACAGCCTCACTCTGTCCTCTTTGTAATGCCCCCTTCAGGTAGATGAAGACTGCTGTCAAAGCCCCCTTCACTCTTCTCTTCTGTAGACTAAGTAAAGCCTAAATCCCTCAGCTTCTCTTCATAAGTCAGGTGCTCCAACCCCCTCATCATTTTTGGTGCCCTCCATTAGATTCTCTCCAGTGAGTCTTCATCCTTTTTGTAATGCAGAACCCAGAAGTATGATTCTGACGCAAAATGTTGATTTCATCCATATTGAAGCCTTTGGCAAACATCTTAATTTGACTGACAAAGCCCTCCCCCACAAAAAAAAATATTCAAAACAACATTTTGTCTCATGTTGGAAACTGCATTTCCGAGAACGTTGCCATGCCACAATGAACGTTTTCCAAAATGAATTTTTCAGAAATGCCTTCTGGTGGAAAATTCAGAAAATATTTTTTTCCATCAAAAATGTTGGAAAGTCAACCTTGCCTGCGAAATGGGCAGGCTGAACTTCAACCAGCTTCACTTTCCACACTGGGAGAACAGAAAAGGCTCTTGACGTGTATAGAGTCCCAGAATTTAAGGCCAGACAGGACCGCTCAAGTATTAGATTCCTAGGCTAGAGTGGACCATTGAGGTTAGGTAGTCTGCCCTCCTGTCTAACAAAGAGCAGAACGTTTTCCCTGTAACCTAGAGCAGAGCTTTCCGACTCTCTCTCTTTAGAAATTGTTGGTGATGGTTATCTGTCATCACCTGTTGAACCAGCTCCTGCAGACGGTGCGCAGTGCTACAGCGGCAGGTGGCTGCTCAAATCTCAGTTTTGGATCATCACCCATGGGCTCAGCGCCCGTTGGTGTCTGTTACCTCCTTGCTATTCCCTTCCATCTTTCCCAGTCCATTGGCTTAGTTTCTGTAGAGCTGTAACTTTCTTTCTATTGACAACTTATCGACTCAACTCCGATCTCTCGATTGGTGTCACAGACCTTGTTTATCTGGGCAATAGCCAAGCTGGCACCTTTTCTCATTTAGTGGTACTGGCATCAGATTTTCTTCGTATTGTTGTTTCATGGTCAACGCATCGTCACTCATCTGACCAACCCTCCTCCTCTCACCGGCTTGGGACTGGCATGGAACCCCCAGAGACTTCATGGTGGACTTTCAGTTTAGGAGCCAAACCCTAAGTCTCTTTCAGCACTGGCCTGGATAGCCACAGGATGGAGGGGCTGATGCAGATGGGCTAATCAGTCTGCCCCCCCTTTAAGTCACTGTTCAGCACCCAGGAAAATAGGGCCCTAGGGTCTGCATTACATGCTGCATTCATCCCATGTGTCCTGTGAGGTACCAACCAGCCACCAGTCCCACTGCCTGACAGCCAAGTACTTTAGTTTATGCTCTCGCAGCCCTGCCAGCTCCTCCCACCTGGCTTTTCAACAGCTCCGCAGCCCTTAGCCTTGTCATGAGACATTGGTGGTCCGGGGGGGGCTGGAGGCATTTTCCCAGCACTCTAATCTAACCGCACCAGTGGGAATGTTTACAGCACACTGCCACTTGAAAAGTCTTATCGGAGTCCTTCCCTATCTCCCCCAACTCGGGGCCTGATAAAGGTGGAGGTAGCGGTGGTGGTCAGGGCCAAGCCTGGGGCTGGTGACCCAGCAAATCAAAAGCCTGCTGGATGAAACGCTAATGGAACGGCTTAGTCACAAATTCCTCTGGCATGTACTAGGAGAGGGTAGGGCCCACTGAGGTGCTTGCCTCTTTAAGGGGAAGATCAAACAAGCCCTGAATGGCAACACTGTGAAAGGAGCCACTGAGAAAAACGGGAAAGCTGCAGCCGTGGCACCTACAGAGGAAGATGCAGTGGAGACCCAGGGTGACCCCATTGCCCTACGGCAAATACGGGACTCTGGCCTCCAGGGATGCGGGGGCTGCTGTTCCATATCTGGGCTCCTCACTCACGGGGGCAGCTGCCCCTTAGTGAGACACCAGGGATGGGGGCTCTGCAGCCTCCTGATGAGGGGGAATGGAGGATGGGGGTCCACAACCTACCAGCAGGGGGTGCCACGGAATGAAGAGGCCACCCTGTGGTACAGCTCACTGAGACACTGGGTGCCAGGGAACAGGAGCCCCACAAAATACAGGACAATTAGCCCATGCTCTTAAAAAAGTCAGGATGCCTGTGAGACCCCTTAAATAAGGGACTGTCCTGGGGGAAAACAGGACAGATGGTCACCCTCTGGAGAGCTGACCTGTTACCGGGAAGGTTCTGGGAAGTAAAGGCATCCTCTGTGGAGCAAAGCAGCCAACAAGGGGCAGAGGCGTCTCAAATACACACCGGTGAAGGACCAGGCAGGCTCCCTGGGGAGCACTAGCAAAGCAGGGGGAAGCCAGGCTGTGGGTGGCAAAGCATCCACTTCGAACTGGGGGGTGGTGAAACAAGGCACCTATAAGCTGCACTAGAGGGTACACTGTTGCCAGATCAGGAACCTCTTGCTGCATCTCCAAGGGGTAAAAGCTAAACAAAAGAAAAAGCTCCCCAACCCTAGTAACTATAGAAGCTACATACATATAACGTTAAAACGTTATAGCAAAAGGATCCAGGGCGGTGGGGCCATCTGCAATCCTGTGAACATCCAGAGATAAACACCCTTCCCCATAAGCAGTAATGCTGGATTAACCCTTTCTGTTGTCATGGGGTGAAATTAAAAATGGTCCCCATCTACCACCCAGCCAACGCCATTTAAGGACCAGAGAACGGGGGAGTGAGAGAGCGAGAAATTGCCTGTAACCCATTTATGCTGCCTTAAGGACCGTCACCAAATCATTTAAGGAGACAAAAATCACAAGTACACCGGTGATCAGAGATCTACCCTGTCTGCAGAAGCACATAGAGAAGGTCTGTGAAATTTTTACTTGCTGGTTCCCCTTCCCTCTCTTATTTTTCCCCCCAGTCCATACTTATTCACCTTATCCCAATAGCCCAGTTCCATAAGGGCCTATACTCTGGATATGCCTCACCACTAAAGTGTGGTAGAAGTAGGCACGGCAGAATTCAATTTTTAAGGTTTTTTCTAAAGTGTTGATAAGGTAATATTTATGTTTAAGCATTTATCTAGTTACATGTTCACAGTTGCCCACAATCATGAGTTTTACGCATCTTTCAGTTTGTATTAATTTAAATTTTCACAACTGCAGAAAGTCATGGGGCATCCAGCCATAATTATTTAATTAAAAGTAGAGGTTGAGATCCAAAATACCGTAATGTTAAAACACGAATTGTCAGCATCACATGTCAAAAATGTACAAAACAGACATCCTTAAAGTCGAGTGAGACCTCAGGCAGCATTCTTTGCTCTGTGGCCCTCTATAAATTGCAACGATCATTGATACAGATATATTTTCATTTGTTTGTGCATGTACTGTGAAATTGACACTTGCTGGCATTTACAGATGCCGGCCTTCCAAACCTATATATACAAATGTTGCCCTCTTGTGGCAGACTCATGCAAAGACTTAGGGAGGTGCTTCAGCTCCTAGCTAAGAGCCACACGTAGTTGAGACCTGCACATTTAAGAGCAGTGGATATCACAGTTCTAATCCCAGTTCCCCACGTGTGTATGATTCCCCAATGAACTGTGTGTTGTATACGGTACATGGAGCCTGTACAGCAGGAATGAATGCAGCTTTGCTGCTGCAAGGGGCTGTACTGTTTTACCATCTTGGGTTACTGAGGACCTTGTGCTGCCTGGGCCATGTCACACTTGCCCTCAGAAGCCCATGTGCGAGACCTGCCTTGCACAAGAATTTAGTTCTGAGAGTTCATTTAGAACCTACAAAGTCTTATTCTCACACCTCACCATGAACAAATGAGGCAAAGCTTGCTGGAGGGCTACGCAGTGCAGAGGGTCCACGAACTAATTCGTCTGCCCTGGAGGCTCCCTTTCGTTACCAGAACACAAATGCAATGAAAAAGCCGCACAGGTTGATGGCATCTGCTGTTTCTGCTCAGCGGAGAGGGAAGGCAAGAACAGCTTGTTTGAACTGAGCTGTTCCAGCTGACCTGGGGGGCAGACCTGGACTGAAAAAAGCAGGAGGGTGGGCAGCTCGAGACTGAGGAGAGTCAACGAGTGGACACCCAGGACTGAAGCAGAGGGGATCCCCGCATGGCGGGTTTTAGGTGCAGTAGCAGAGCTGAATTGGGACCCCAGGATGGTAGAAACAAAAGGGTGTCCTGGGCCTTCGCTGAGGAGTATCAGCAGAGCCCTGTGTGATGCTAGAGTCATGGACATGGGCAGAGAAGCGAGGCAGCTGAGATCACAGACGAAAGGACAGCCGTTCCCAGCTCTGCTTACCCTTTCCCAAGCGTAGGCACCAAGCAGAATCTGAAGACCACAGGGGAACACATTCTCCCAGCTAGGCCCACTGGGGGTGAACACCCAGCCCACTGCAATCACAGGGATGAGTCCCAGTCCTCTAATTTTTGGGACCAAGTTCAGACCCAGGTAACCTCCTTATTCCAACCACAGTGAATGGCTTGAGGAGCACAGCAAGGACTTGGGTCGATTCTCTTCAGAAGCGGATCACGCTCCACTGCAAAAGCTCTCCAGTCCCTATGGCAGCTGTGCATGTTTCTAGTTTGTCACTTACAGACAAGAAGCCACAGAAACAATCCCACCCCCACCCCAAACATGAATGTGGGAGTTCTTTACTACTGAGCAGGTTCCAGCCTCATACTGGCTACCTGAGGGGTAGAGAGGAGGCCCTCTGGAAGCTTGACCCCAGCTTAGCAGAAGACCTGGGGTTGAAGGAGCCCCTTAGTGTCAGCAGACAGATGAAGCTGAGATGATAGACCAGGAATCACCCTTCTAACGGGCACAGACTTGGCTTAACTCCAGCGGGGCTGAAACTTCCCCCAAGGGAAGTAAGAAGTCAGATAGAGACTGGGCTAGTACTGGGAGATGCCCTTGAAAGCCAGGCATTTAAATGCATAGCTGGTCTTCCTCCCAGCACCTCCAGGGATGTTGACAGAACAATGTGTGGAACAACTGCCCTTTACTTCCCTTTTGCTGCAGGCCCTTCTTCCTCCGCCCCGCACTCCCATTTAACACTGGGTGGCCTTCTGCAGCTGGCAAACCCCTGCTCCTCTGCACGTTCCCAAAAGAGTGTCTATAACTAGCGCTGGCTTTGGGATTTGCCTGTTCGGTCCTAACAGCAACAGTGGGAACTGTAACAACAGCTTGTGGGAACGGAGTTGTTACCTTCTTCTCCCAGTCTGCCCTGCATGCTTGTACTTGATGGAATAGGCCTTCAGTGCTGATCTTTATTCTGGAGGGGAGCGGTGGAATAGCTGCGGGTCATAACTGAGGTGTCTGAGAAAACAATAGGTTCAAGAGCTGTGAACTGCCCCATTCATCCTAAGGCAGACTGCTGCCACCCCATGGTACTTTCAGGCCATGGTGCTGTTGTCTACAGAAGGCCCTGCTTTGGGTGCCCTTGATGGCTTCAATTTGGTCTTCCTCCTACCAAAAGTACTGCAGTTGAGAACTGTGGAAGCAACCCCAGAACTGAAGTGGCAGGTGGAGTGCTGCAGGAGATGATAAAGGTGCCTGTGGTCTGACTGTGTCCAGTGCTCCAGAGCAGCACGCCGGGGCGTGCTGAAGTTCAGACTTGTCCTGGGGGACAAGCATTGGCAGAGCCGTAGGGGTCTGCAGGACTGGCATAGAAGGTGCTGCAGCTAAAATGCAGGGGAAGAACTACAGCAGAGTTGGACTAGAATAGCCAGGAGTTATTGCAAGCTGAGAATGAGCTGTATAGGCAGGCCTGGAAGAGCAGAGCAAGTGCATAGTCATAACGGAGGGGTGGCCCACTGGTCTGAGTCTGGCTGCAAACCACCTGTTTTCCTCTTTCACGAGCGTCAGGGTCACCCTTTAAAAATAAACAAAGGACATTTTCAAAGTTGTTGGTGCTACAAGATTTCGCAGGAGGTGGGAGGTGAGCCTATGGACATCCCTCTAACGTTTCTGGCTCACAGTTTGCAGGGCTAAATGAGAGCATTCAGCCCATCTGCCTGTTGAACGGGAAATTCTTCTAGCTTTGAAATCTACCCTTAGCCATGATTTATTTCCTGAGTAGTTGAACATTTAACAAGCTCTGGGAGAGCACTGGGTGGGGAGGGGAATTTTGCAAAGAGCCCCAGGAGAATCGGCGGGGGGCGGGGGACCAGCATTTCAGCTGAACAGCAGAGATGAGTGGAACAGTCCCAAGGGACAGTGAGACAGCTAGGCCAGTATTTGAAGCATGTTATAAAAATAATAATAAAAAAAGAGCAAAACATGTATGTAGCAATTATTTTTCCCAAAAGCCGCTTCTAACCAATGGAAGACATAAAGTCAAACCTCCAACAAATCATGCAGGAAATGTAAAATATACCAAAGGTACTATATGCACAGCTTGGCAGAATTCAGTTTTTACTGATAATAGGCGTTCAGTTTTGAGCATTTTTATCCATTTAAAATCTTTACAATTGTGGGAAATTGTTGTGGGGCAGGCAATTATTTAACGGCAGGAGCCACTTTGATTCAAAAAGTTAAAGATTTAACACCGCTGAACACAAATTGTCAATATGGCATGTCCAAAACCACAAGTAATAGCCTTAAATCAAATTACTACTGAGTTCTTAAGTAACATTTTTCTTATTTTGTTTGATTCTTACCAATGGAATATTTTGCCATCAGTCTGTGTGTATGGTGAAACATGTTTACTGTCATTCCCCCATAAAAATCTAATCCTTTCAAGCCTCAGTATACAAATGACCCATTTCAAAGATGCATGCATCAAGAGGATAAATACATGCAAAACCTACCATAAGGCCATACATTACACCGGGATCACTCAGAAGGAGTGAGAAGGAAAGAAAGAGGCGCTGGGGGCAGAGAAAAACAAAAGGAAGAAGAAAGGCAAGGAAAGAAAGCAAGAGGATAGAGTCAATGAGATAGAACAATAGCAAAAGGAGAAAGAGCAAAACAAACAAGATGGAGAGCATGGGAAAGAGGGATTACTAAAATAGACGAGAGGGGTTTATTGTTCTCTCTCACCAGTTTTTTTTTCTTTCCTCTTGGATTCAACTTATCCCCTGTGACTATACTGTTTCACTACCTCATTGCAGAGCAGGTTTTCACTTTTAAACTACAGAGGTCTTTGTTCCACGGGGGAGGGCAGCTCAGCAGCCAGCAGATCAGACAAAACCTCTTACCTGGCAGCCAAATATTACCAATAGTGGGATAGGCCTGACGTACCAAGGTTGAAGCTGAATTGCAAAGTGCAGGGGCAGATGGATTTATATGCGGGCGTAGTCCTCTCTAGGTTGAAATGAGAGCTCCCAATTCTGATCTCATTCACACTTGTGTGCAAAGCAGGAGTAATGACTGAAAACAGACAGCTAGTGATGTCAACTTGATGTAAGGTAGATGAGAATCAGCCCCATCTTTTTGTCCTTTAAGGAGGTGTCTTCAACTAGTGCCATTCTTACTCCTATTGCCTAGAGCTGTGATTTTCTACCCTTTTTTCCATTGCAGACACCTACGTAAATTTCAAATGGAGGTGCAGACTCCTTTGGAATTCTAAGACACAGTCTGAGGAACCCCCATGGGGTCTACAGACCACAGGTTGAAAACCACTGTTCTGCAGTAACAACAATCTTTCACAGACCACTTGAAATAGGCTGTGGTCCGCCCCCCAGGGTACCCAACTGGAGAACCACTGGCCTAGAGATCAATGACTGCCCATGGACAAGGAACCAGAGGATGCGCCTTTCCCCAGGTCCAGCAGTCCTTGTGCTCTGGTCTCCAAATAAAGAATGACTGACCTTAAAGCCGAGGCCTCTACACAGAGGAGATTAGTGACCCCAGCTATCCTTACTTTGTGCTGCTCCCTGGCCTGTTTGCTGGACAGAGGCCTACAGATTCACCTCCACCATCTGAGACACAGGCACATCTCCCACTAAAATCACTGGGCATTGTGGTGCTAGAGTCCTAAAGGCCTGTTGAGTCATCCTGGTATCAGACCAGGTTGGTCTCAGTGCCATCCCAGGAGCGCTAAAGAGTCTGTATGGCTATTGCTAAAGGCAGCTGAGTAAAGAGCAGATCCATCCAGGAGAAATTTTAGAAAGAGCGAGCAGCAAGAACAAGATTTATATTTTGTTGCTCGAGAGAAAAGAATAAAGGGAACCCCCAGGCCCTTGAAGGGATGTTACGTGTGTCCCTGCACTAGGCACGGAGTAGACACACAATTCATCTGATGCACATCTGAGAACAAGTTCTTACTTGGACTTTGCAAGGACGAACTCATCAGTTTTATACTCACTATGGGAATTATTATTTATATTACCAGAGCGCCAAGGATCGCTGCCCCGACAGCCTTCTGTTGATTGGCTTCTTTACTGTTACTGACCGGAACAGTTGGCTCTCAACCCCACCAAGCTCAGCGCACTATGGCTCAGATTCAGCACTGTATTTAAGCGAGTGAATACAATTTCTATAAAGTTGCTTCAGTGCTCTGCTGGGTTGGGGGCCAGATTAGTTAGCACGTGGAAGGCTCAAGACCTGAAGGAACACCACATCACCGTGGGATCGGTAAATCCTCTTGTCAATGTGAGGATCAGCTGTTATCAAGAAGCCAATCAACAGCGTGCTGTGAAACTCATTTAAGTTCATCATCATCATCAACCATCATGGCCTTGGCACCTGTTGGTGTCCAATGCCTCCCTCACTATTTCCTTCCATCTTTCCCTGTCCAGTGCAGAGTGGATTAGTTTCTATAGACTAGCACTCACTAGCCTCCTATATCACTCACAGTTTAAGTTCAGCCTTGCAAAATTGTCAAGAAAAGTCACCAGCCCTGGCACAGAATCTGCCTCTTACCAGTTTGCTTCAGGGAACGAGACACTTTTCCCCACCTGAACAGAAAGGCCAAGGGGAGCGGGAGGGAGGAGCGCAGTGCTGGAGGGTCTGAGACAATATGACTCTCCTGAAGGGCTGCATCCTGCAGGCTCTGAGAAAACCAGCCATGAGGCTTGGCACCAGGCAGTCCTGGTTGAGCCCCTCCCAACAGCTTGGCTGGGAACTGGGGAATTCTCATGAGGCCATTTGAGATGCAATGGGTAATGCGAGTTGGGAAGCAGTCACAGGCAGCGTAAGCTATAACAAGCCTTTCATTCCTTCCCAGGTGCTGGTAGCCCAGGTAGGAAGCACCTGTTTGGGGTCACCCGTTGGATGCAATTCTCCTGGCATTTGGCATTGGGACAAGGGGGCCTTGTCCCTGTATTTTCAGACACGGCCGCCTCCAGATGCCCAGTCTGACTGCGAACCTGTGAAATAACTTTGGCATGACACAATTTGCTGCAGGAAAACAGCCTGAGTCCAGCCTTCCCTCTCCTCCTCCCTACCTTCTCCTTCACCGTTCAGGTCTCCAGCAAACGCTGCAGACGAGGAGATTATTAGTTATGGGCAGCAGTTAGCAGAGGAGATCTGCCTTAGGACTCTACCAATGAAAATCCCTGCAGGCCCCACTCCATGGAGCAGCATGGAGAATGAGCCAGGCTGCTGAATGTTTCCTGACTCTCTCAGGAAGGAGAGAGGTAAAAGGCCACAGAACTGTCTCAATTCATTGCCTTATTCAGCAGCTCAGTGAGCAGACTGAGCTCCTAACCAGCTTGTAAGAGAGGTGAGAACTACCTTTGGAGCTGAGACTATTTCCAAGCCAAGCTATCACAGCTGTGAACCATTACAGGGAACAGTTACACTAACGCTAGCCTCCAGTGTCCACACAATTTTATAGGCCTAATCCATCCAGCTCATCTAATAGGTGGCTATATAAACCGGGTTTCAGTAATGAGACCTGACGAGCAGCGCATTTTTTTGCGATTATAGCATGTGCCATACGCTCCAAAGCTGAAGGCAATAATCCCCCCGAGATATATTGCCCTGAGTGTCAAATTACTATTGTGAAATGAAATTACACGTTAATAAAAACATTCCAGAACCTGTGCATTCGAGCTACGAGCATGATATAACTGATAGCAAGTCAAAACCTCCAGTCCTAGGCCGGTTGCAAAAGCCATTTCTGCGTCCTGTAAAACCACATGCTCCTCATGGGTTAATGACACCTGGGTTGCAAACCCCTTTCTTTTGCAGCCATGTGAAATTGAGACCCTGGTGTGATAAGCAGCATTTCTCTTGCAACTTTGAGCATCTCACCTGCTCTGGGCCGCCTCAGCCCAGACTAATTCGCACATGCCAAAGCTTTGAGCAACTTTCAGCTGACTCTCAGTTAAGAACAAATGCAATACAAATGGTTCATTTCCCCTCCTTTGCCTTGGTCGAAGCTGGGGAATATTCAGTCAGAGAGCAAAAACTGTTTGAAAGACTGATACCTTGCGACCCATCAGGGCTGGAAATATCTGCCAAAGCTTATGGAGGACCCTGGCATCCTGCTCTCTGACATCAAGAATGTGTGGTCTGTGAAATCTCAGACTGTCAAACTGGGATGTCCTGATGTCAGTGAAAATGTCAAGAGTCCAATTCTGCCCTCAGATCTGCGAGCAAGGCTCTCATAGAAGGCAATGGGGGGAACTTTGTGGAACTGAGTGTGTCACCAGGTCCATAGGGGTGGGTGTATTTTTGTCCCTGTACCTGCCTGTCTGTCCAGGCAAGGTTCTACCATGTCCACATCCCCCTCGTCACCATGCCAGCCCCCCACCAGCACAGGGCCTGGCCCAGCCCCGCCCCCCAACAGACACCACACACACACACCATGCCAGCCACTGTCCTGCTCAGTACGGGGCTCGGCCCAGCTCCCCAACAGAGCAACCCCCTGCACCATGCCACCCCCTCTCTTCCCCAGCACAGGGCTCGGCCCAGCTCTCCAAGGGAGTGTCCCCTCCCAGATCATGCCAGCCCCAGCCCCTCCCCACAGCCAGTGTGGGGCCCAGTCCAGCTCCTCCAACGGAGCTCCCCACCACCTCACCTGAAAGCCCCAGCCCCTCCCCCCAGCCAGTGTGGGCCCTGGCCCAGCTCCTCCAATGGAGCCCCCAACCCCCATACCTGAAAGCATCAGTCCCTCCCCCAGCCAAAGTGGGTCCCAGCCCCAGCTCCCAACAGAGCTCCTCCCCCAGCCAGTACAGGGTCCAGCCCTTACACTGTGAATGTGTATCAGACCAGGTTTCTGTCTAGCACATTCTTCCAGCCCAACTTCTGCTTGCAAGCAAAGATGCAACTGGGCCTCTAGTTCATACTAAAGATGACACAATCAGAACCTTGGACCTGAACGCCCCAGAACTTGGGGCATACTCTGGTCTGATTCAGGACACCTCCATTCAAGCTTGTTCCTGTAATGAGCTCAAACGTCTCTTCTTCACCCCTAGATCTTGGCCTTGGACCCTCTCTTAACTCACAGCAGTATTCCTCTCACCTGGCTGCTTACAGAAAGAAATGAAGTATCGGGGTCCCGGCTGCTAGTCAAGGCTGGTGGCCCAGTCTGCACTGGCATTGTAGTGGAGGCAGGGAGCTATGCCAAGTCAAAAGCCCACTTGGTCTGGGGTAGTGGGGCCAGGCAAGGTGTTGGCAAATGTCACAAGGAGCCAGGAACTGCCCATTCACACAGATCATCTCCAGGTGTTTCCTTCAGAACTTAAATCACACACTGGAGCCAATCAGGGGACCCGTCAGGTCCTTGATGGGCAGGGCACTCTGCGCAGCCCGAGCCTATTGAGTCCTCCTAGGTGGCTGCTGCTCATGTGCTAGAGTTGTTGAATAGCAGAGTGTGGCTGCAGCAGCTACCAGGGAACCTGGAGCCACAGGTTCCAGACCCCCCTGCTTGCATGCTCAGGCAGAGTGACATGTCACTGCAGGAGTCTGATTATTGCAGGGGGTCTTGTTCTGGGCACTGTCCAGATATAGCAGCAGAAAGGCCCTGCCCCAAAGAGCTTACAGCTTAAACAGGCAGGGCAGAGAATTCATGAGGGGAAGCAGAGGCTCCTTATCACCCAGCAGGTCAGGGACAGAGCCAGGGCTTGGCTGACCTTGCCTGACACTTTGTCCAGTACCTAATTCACTAGACTTTGTTTCCTCCCCAAACAAATAAACCCCCCACTCCTGCAGTTTTCTAATGTACCTTTTCCCTAAAATGTGTCATTAACCTGACAGCTGGTGGTAGAATAACAAAGGGGCTGGGGCATTGGCTTGGCACGGCTCATGGTTTTGCTATCTGTGAGAGACACAGGCACCCCAGACTCATGCCGGTGCAACACTCAGGCCCCCATGTGTTCCATATGTTGGATAAGAGACCAAGCCATTACTTTATGGCGGTAATGGCAGGAGTCGAAGGTAACACCTCGTATGCATGACAGAGCAAGTGAATCTGTCTTTCCCAAGTGCATCCCAACATCAGCATGGAACAACCCAGGCTTCCTGGACCCACTGGCTGACATCACTCTCGTTCAGCCCTTCATCTTTTCTAAGGAAGCAAGAGTGAGCGCCATCATGCCGCTGACATCAGCACAGGTTTCAGAACCTACTAGAACTGCTATAAGTCAGACCAGTGGCCTATCTACTGCCCTGGTTCTAAGAGGGGCCAGTGACGCAGAGGAATTTGTAAACAGCCCTGCTAAAAAAAAAAACGTGTCCTAATCTGACTGGAAGAAAGTTTCTCTGTAAGTTCATCTGGTTGGAGAACTCCCGTCGAGCTTTCTGCAAGAGCAAGGGTTTGCCCCGTGTTCTGCATCAAATCTCACTCCTCAAGTTAACTGCAGCCAAGGACTGGGACACAGACAGTTGTACCTAGTGGTTAAAGCCAGATCTACCACCTAGCGTTTAGGGACAAGCATGGGAACTAGGAGTTAGAGCCAAGGGTCAGAGCTGGAGTCAGAAGCCAGGTAAGGGAGTAGGTCTGGAGCATGGCTGGGAACACAGGGGGCACAGAACTCTCTTGGTGGGTTTGTGACTGTCAAGCATTGGACACCATTGTAATCCAAGAATGAATGGCTTTCATCCTCCCCAGTATTTTTCAGAAATTGCCATATCGGTATTTTTAAATACAAGACCCGGTTTTCCTGATGCTCTTTCTAAGTGGTGCAGTGAAGATGTTAACTAGGGCCTCTGCTTTTTCGGATAAACACCCCCTATCTTTGCATTCCCACAGGAAATGACCAGCTATTTCCTGGACCATGTACAGCCCCCGTAAACTTTTATATTTTATATGAGAAATAAATAACTATTGAAGATGCAGCCGACAGTTGAAATTCTAACCAGAGCCACTTCTCTCTACCAGCCCCTGGCATATATCAGAATTTTCAAGTCTTGTGGCTTATTTCACAAGCTCTTTTCTCCTTCATTTTATTTCCCTGTATTCCCTGTCATTCTGCTCTTTAATTTGATATTTAAGCTCCAGTATCTCTGCACCACTTTGCTCATGTTTGAAAGTATATTTGGCAACTTTGTCGGCCAGCTCCTTGCCCGCCACTCTATCATCTACTAGGATCCATGGGTACTACTACAATTACACCCAACTGCACCAGTTTGGTTGTTTGCAATGATATTTCATCAAGTGAATTGCTTCTGATATCCCAGGTGCTCTTTCTGATCACCAGCAGACCTGAAAAGGAATAGATGGGCACACGCCTATGACCCAATTTGATGCCAGAGTTATCCCTGCCAATTCAGCAAGTAAAATGGGTATAAAAATTGAGAGCTTTATGGCTTTTTTGATCATCAGTGATGGAACAGAGACTTATCATCCCTGATCTTATCCCCGTTGGAGCCATCAGGATAGATATTTGGCAGTGTAGACAATGTGATCCACCCTGCCGGGTTTCTTTGGATCACCAGAAAGCTCCAGGGATCAGTGTTAAATCACTGCTGTTGTAAAACAAACATACACGATCATACCCAGAACCATGTGCCCTGATACTGGAGTCCAACATGACGTGGATGAAGTGAGGCACAAGATAAAGCCTATAAATATCCAGACTAGCTGCTGTTATGATCAGGACTGGTTAACTATTTTTCTACAAAACGAAAAAGCAGTCCAGTAGCACTTTAAAGACTAACAAAATAATTTATTAGGTGATGAGCTTTCGACCAGCACGGCTGTCTCTTTGTTACTATTTTTCTGTCGAAACTCTTTTTCCATTGGAAAAGGCTTGTTGACAAAGCAGAAATGTTTGTGGAATTTTGTTAACAATGTTCATTTCTGGCAACTCAAATAATGGTTCTTTTTCAATGAAAACCCCCAAAATATTGATGTTTAATTGCCATGCAATTTTTTTTTGACGGGGGCTGGGGGAGGCGAACAAGGTATTTCTTGACTAGCTCCATTAACAACTTTTTATTGTGGCTGTTTATAAACCACGGAAAATTAAAACATTTTGAGAAAAAAAAATGTTCCAACTTTGAACAAAAAGCTGAAATTTTGAAATTTCCTGTGAAATGAATTTAAAAAAAAAAAATGATTCAGGACAAGTGTTCCCTGTAAGGTGAGCATTTGGTTGGCCACCCAGGAGAGATTCAGGTGATTAACAGAGCGCCCATAGCTAAGAGCATGCATTTCTACCGATGCGCAAGACACCCATGCATCAGAGTACGTAACAAAATGTATTCCACATATGGATGGAAAAAAAAGAGGGAACATTGTTCAGGATTATCAAAAAGATTTCATTTAAATGTATTGGACAGTTTCAGTTTGATTAAAAGGTATCATTTGGGTAAGATACAAAATTTAATTTGGCTCCTGTGTTATTGTGAGGGAGTGAAAGGAAAACCAAGCAGCATGTGCCTAAACAAGGCATTTTTGTCCAATTAGTCCCACCCTATTTTACCTTAAACCAATGCCAGGCCTGGAGGGAGAATAAAAGGAAAGAATCTGGCCCAGTTTGGGACTGACCAGCGAAGAGACAAGAGCCTGTTCTGTGGTCTGCAGGACCTGAGCCAGGGCTGTCTGCTGGATTGGTCGCAAACCTCCAAACCCTTCTCTGGGTGCTAAGAGGGAGAACCAGAAGGAAAACCCTACTGAGGAGAGGGAAAGTGGACCTCAGTGCCATGTACCAAACTGAAGGAATAGAGTTTGGTAAGCAGCGAAAAGTCCTATCCTCCTGCACTCTTAGTTAGCGCCGGGACCTTAACCACTAGGGCACCCCACTGCCTGAAAGACCTGGCTACAACTATATTAAAATACTAATTGTAATATTGTGCATATTACAAAATATTTTAAAATAAAAATATCAAAATGAAGCATTTTATCTGGCTAAAATGAAAGATTTTGACCACAACAAAATGAGAAGTCAAAACAATTTGTTTTGACTTTTTCCTGTAGAAAATGTCATGGACATCAACATGTCCCCACACAACATTTCATTTCTCACAAAGCCACATTTGTCAAGACAGGTTCACGTTTTTTTGTTTTTTTTCCTTTTTCTGGACCAGCTCTATTTTCATCCTGTCTTTCAACCCCCAGCTTAGCAGTTGATTGAAAACTCCTACATAGCACTTTTCAGCCAAAGATCTCACAGCACCTTATAAAGGAAAGCAAATATTAATCATTATCCTCATTTTACCAGCAAGGAAATTTAGACTCCCAGGTCAATGTCTTACCTAATAGGCCATACTGCCTCTTCAGGTGTTTGATTGGTGAGTCCCAGCACCTAAAACACTTCATCAAGCCCATGCCCAATTTAGAATTGTTGTCATGACTGATTCACTGGCCTCTATAAAGTGGATCTCTTTATAACATGGTTTTATACCTTTGGTAGAATCATAACAAAGGATCTAAAGAAAACGCTTATCCTTTGTGACAGTTACCCCACAGGAAAGAGACATTAATTTCCAGCTTGTTTTTAAATGTACTGACAGTGCGTGACTCGGCTCAGCTGGAGGGAGAGAAGCTGAGACCGAGAGCAGCAATATGCCCAGTGCTGTGTTGTAAATAAGGAATTAATTGAACACTTTCTTGTAATTTCCCCCTGCAGCCCCACTCTGAACCAGACTTGCTTGTTTTTAGCAGACGATACACTGAGCAGATGGGTGTGGTTATGATTATAGCTTTCTTTGCCTTACCCCACTCCACCCCATCCCTCAACTTCCACATCTGTCCTTAAATAGAGAGACCATCTATTCTTCGCCCTCCTGAGCTCCTGAGAGAAGCCAAGTGTTGCCTTTCCATGCCACCTGTTTGTAAGCCAGGGAAACCTGTGCTGCTTTTAATAGGCCACATCCTGCCAGCCTTACTCATGTGGAGTGTATGTAACCTGACTGCTCTGCAGTGAAAAACCCAGAAAGTGGGGTGATCACATTGCCCTATGGAAACTATGGGACATCTGCCTCTGGGAAAGGGGGAGGGGCTGCTGTCCCATGTTAGAGCTCCTTGGCAATGGGGGCTGCTGCTCCAGGGAGAGGCGACAGGGATGGGGGCTCTGCAGCCTCCAATAGGGAGGCACCAGAGATGAAGGGGAGTGGAGGATGGGGGCTCCAGAACCCAATGATGTGGGAGTGTTCCAAAGCCTCCCAGCAGGGGGGCCAGGGAATGAAGCAGGAGCTGCCTCCCTGAGGCATGGGAGGCTGGGGGACAAGGCAGCTGACCTGAGGAGGGACTCCCTAGCAGCAGGAGCCGCCTCCCCTAAGCATAGGACACCAGAACACAGGACAGCTGCTCCATTGGGGAGTTTGCCAGCTGCGGGGACTGCCACAATGGGGTGCTGGGGAATGGGGCAGCTGCCCCACAGAGGAGCTCCCCTGCAGCAGGAGCTGCTGCCACAAGGTGCAGAGCTCCAGAGAACAGGGCGGCCACCCAGCAGAGGGGCTCACTGGCAGGAGAGGCTGCCACCCCAAGACACAGGGTGCCAGGGAACAGGAGCCCAACAAAATATGGGATAATTTGCCTATTTTCTTTTCAAAAAAAAAAAAAAAAGTCAGGACACCTGTGAGACAGCTTAAATAAGGGACTGTCCCGGGTAAAAAATGGGATGGATGGTCACCATACCAGGAAGCCAACTCCTTTGACCTACTGGGACCTAGTATCTGGTCAATGCCACCTGCTGCTATAACCCTCTGGTGAGTGGGAGTTACAGGTCCCCCTCTGTATCAGTCCACAGATTCCACTGTGCAGTGCACAATAACCACTGGAACAGGGCATTATTTCAGAAAAATTCTGCCTGGGGCAGGGGCTAAGGAGAGTTGTGTGTTAGCATCTGAACTTTTACCTCTGGGGGGTCTCCAGTTCCACCCCAGCGTGCCAGCCACGATAGTAGCCATCCCACCATGGCTGCTGAATGCCTGAGCAACCGCTCTGCAATGTTTGTCCCTAAAAAACTGCTTCACTCTCCAGTTGTTTGTCAGTTACCACGGAGAATAGCTCTTATGGAAAATAAATCTTTGCCCATCAGCACCCCTGTCTGTTACTAGCAACCTACATAAACCAGGGCCTTAAGAAAGGAGAAGGAAATTATTTGGGGATTGAATCGTGGGTCCTCTGTTGCTGCAATGGAGCAGGGTTAGGCAAAAGTGGTGTGTGCTGTCTTCCCCACCTGTAGACTTGGAGAAAGAATATTCAAGACGTGTTCTTGCGTTAGGAGATTGAATTGTGAGCATTGCCAGCTAGGGAGGTCTGCATAGGGGTCCAATGCCCTCCTTCTGTTGAGGTTACTAACTGGATGACAATTTTCCATCAAATTGTGTTTGTGGAGTGTTTTGTTTGAAGATCTGATTGGCTTTTTTCAGCAACAAAGAAATTTTGGAGTTTGTGTGGGTGTGTGCATGCATGCTTGGGGGAGGTTGCTGTGGGTGGCTCCAGCAGGGCCATAAGGAAGGCGGTGGGGAGCTGTGCCACCTTGGGCCACCGATGAGGGGATGGTTCTGGGAACAGACACCACCACCATCACCAGGCCAGGGCAGGGAGGGAAGGTGCCACTCAGAGCCAAGTGCCAGCTGCTGCTGCTGCTGAGGAGAGCTGCATCCTGATGCCTGGTCTGGGAGCAGGGGGAGTCAGTAGCAGCAGCCAGAGTTTGGATCTGAGAGGTACCTTCCCGCCCTGCCACAGGCTGGCCATGTGCTCCTCAGGCTCTGGAGAGGCTGGAGCTGGTGGACTGGTTCCCTGGCCCCCTGGGAGGCTGAGGTGTAACTCCCCAACACCCTGGGAAGAAATGGGGGGTTGGCAAACAGTGAGCAGCGGGTCCCTAGTGTATTATATAATATTTCATTGGCTGTTTATGGCAATGGAAAACTATCCCCTGCCCCACGAAACACAAAATGCTGCAAATGTTTTTTTCCTTTATCAAAACAAAATTTTTCAGGGGAGGAAGGGGGAGATAAATTTTCCTAACCAGCATTACCAGAGTAGCTCTGCTAAGATCACTGGAGTCTCCAGCCTTGTGTCTATGAACCTAAAGACAGTCCAAATCCAAGTCCTGCTGTGCCATGGGAAAACTGAGTGGATCCAAAACTGAGAAAGCCCCAGTTCCCAGACCCACTTTTTTTCTATTGCAGATCCTGGTCATATCTGACCCTTGAGCCTGATACACCCTGGAACTCAGAATCCCAATTGAACCTTAATTCCGAGATGAGCACCGCTCCCTGGGCCTACCCCATTGTGATCAGTCACAATATGTCTACAGCTTTTTGACCAAATGCTGACACCTTTGGATAACACTGTGGTGGAGTAACAACCCCCCACTAAATATCAGTTTTTGTAGAAACCATCTTGAAGAGAGTCAGCAAAGTCAGCCAAGGTTAGATGGTGCCTATGCAAGTGGTCCAGAGCACAAGTCTGCAGTCAGGTGGATTGCTCCAGAGGCACAAAGATGTCCTGCAACCCTCTCCCACAAATAGGGTTGAGGTTAGTGAATGGCCCTAACCAATGGCTTAGTCCATTATTACTCAGTCCTGCAAGAGTTCATATGTAGTGGCCAGTTGGAGATGGAGTCTAGATACCAGCACACCCTACCCATCTGCTCTGGAGGATGGAACAGTCCAAGAAAAAATACCCTGAATTCTTTTACTTCTCTGCCCCCCAAGATCTGGGAGGGCCCTGGGGCAGGGGGTGGATCTTACTGCTTGCTCTGCCCCGCCCCCATATGCCGGGTCTCAGTCTGACTTAAAATCTTCTTGGCAATTTGTGGAGCCAAGAGCTGATAGCGTAAACAAATAATTCACCCCCATCTCCCAAGCTGTGGTTCTTCTCTCTCATTGATTAGTTCTCCATCCGGAGCCAATTTTTACAGCCAAGTCAGAGACTCTGCAAAGATTCTTTCCTTAGTGGGTGCCACTGCAGGAAGGGGCCATGTGGTTGTGGCTGGTGGCATTGAAGATGACCGAGTTCCTCCCCGCCCCTTTTATTTTTTCCAAGAGAAAAATTGGAAGTCACGAGTCTGATGCTGCTGACCTTCCTTTCCAATGTGTGTGCGTGCGTCTGTCTGTCTGTCTCTCTCTGGTGCCTTGACAACAAGCTGTTGCCTGTGACCAATTATATTTTCTGGCCTTGCTCTGATGAGATGAGGAGGACTTCAGACAGAACAAAGCAACTTGATAGCAATCAAGACAAGGATACAAAAGCGACATCTTCTGGACTTCTGCCCTAATGAGAGCAATTTTTTTTGTCCAAACATTTGAAGCAAGGAGGTGCCTTCTACTGCAGCCTCCTGCTGGGCTTAATACTATTATCCAGTCTGCACTGGTTAGAAATTAAAACAAGGGCATTTGCCTCTTTTAATGAGAAGTGACAGTGGCTCCAGTACTTCAGAAGGGAATTAGAAGAAAGAGGAGTTGCTGTGGAGCCAGTCTTCTCCATAGACCCTCGTGCCCTGGGCTTCCCATGGGATCAAAAGGCCATCTACCTGCTGCTGAATACAAACTGCCCAAACCTCCCCCCTGCCCAAGAGTTAAGTGCTTTCCCCTCTACCCCTGTTGCAGATTGGAAAATGAAACATTTGAAGCACAACACAGGAATTGATTTTCAAGGGATATATGGGGCAAAAAGCTGAGAAAGCAAAGAGGAAATGTTTTACCTTCGTGTCACAAAGACACAAGCTCGTGTCTGAAAAAGGATATCCGGAACCATAGACAAGATGTAAAAGCAAGAGTTTGGGGTGGGATATAAATCCTCAAGCTGAGGACACATTAGTTAACCACTAACAGAGCTGGTTAAAAGAGAAAATTTTGTGGAAAAATGCTAAATTTCAAAGGTGTTTTCATAGAAAAAGATTCAGAAGGAGCCCCTTTTTATTTCTGCAATTTTTGTGTATTTTGTTTGGGCACATGTGTCTTTGGAAAAGAGAGGGTTCTCAAATTTTTATCCAGCAATTACTAAAACTTTTTAATTACCAAAAAGAAGTCTCAGTAAGTATTTCAGTATTGGTTTTTACAAAAAAATAAAATACTGACCATAAATAAAAAAATCCTTTATGAAAAGATTTATTGTAAATCTCTCTTTCCATGGATAAAATTTTCATTTTGGCTAAGATTACTAATAGACATGACGCACAAACTTTCCCTGGTGGCAGGTTATCCTCTAACTGCTCTGTAAGTTGCTTGCATCTTCCTCTTAAGTGGCTGGTCCTGCCACCTTGATGGAATGGACCATTTATCTGATCCAGTCAGGTAATGCCCATCTTCCAGTGCAGCAAGTAAGTGAAACGGTAATGCAGAAACTTAGAGCGCTCTGGACATGTTGGAAAGTACAATACAGGGGCATAATTTGCTCTGGACCAGAAACTTGCTTCTTTGCACTCCTGACTTCGGATGGCAAATTTCTGGGCAGCTGCCTAGAGCAGCAGGTTTGCCCCGGCTGTCCTTCACTAAGGAGAATCAATCAAACCAAAAACAGAGATGTTGCAAATGCGTGTGACAGATCACAATGCCGCTCACGTTTGGCCTGGGCACCCGTCCATCATCATGGAGGGAAAACCAGGCCAAATTTACCACTCTAGACCTAGGAGGATGGAGCAGCAGGTTGTTTTGAGCACCATCCACCCCTTCCCCACCAGCCAGGTAGCACTGGTGCCTCTAGCTCAGAGCTGAGTGTGGAGAGAGCCAGGCTCCAATCTCACCAAGGTCTGACCATCGGTGAGAAACCTTTATCCCAGCCCAGCATCCTCCTCACATCATAAGCCCCTGAGCAGCTGTGCTCAACAGGGGGGAGAAGCAGGGACAATAAAAAAGCTGCCCTTCCCCCTCTCCAAAAAATTAGCTACTATCATTTAATGGATGTGGCGTCATCTCCCTCCTCCCGCCTTTTCTGTTCAGGAGCACAAACAGTTCATGAAATTCCCCAATAGGCTTGCAAAGGATTAGTGAATAATGCACAGGGTTTTGATCATTTCAGAACAGGTTGGGGACATATGCTCGAGGTATGCTGTGCAGGTTGTCAGTACAGGGCATGGGCTATTGATTCTCTTTCACAATTGGGTGCTGTAGGTGATTAACCGCCAGGGCATACAGGGGAAAATATGTCTCTGCCAGCATACTCCTCTGTGACCTTTAGGGGACTTAAACAATGCATGAGTGGGAATTTCACCCTCTGTGTCTACTCACAACTAAATATCACTTTTCACCATTATTGGCCTGAATAGGCTTGGAGGGTTCCAGTAGTGTCTGGAAGCAAACACGTAAGGGTAGCTGCAGTGGAGCAGATCACCACCCCAATCAAGAAGGAATTAAAGAGCTCCAATAAAGACAGCCAGCCAAATAAGAGCATCTGTGTAGCTGATCAAGCCTGGAGAGGAACAGGTCCTTATAAAGGAGGATGCTAGCTCAGTTTGGGGCCTGAAGGGCAGGGCCGGGCCATCAGCCAGAGGTCAGTCTTTCAGTCTCTCTCTCGCTCTCTCCTGAAAGCCTTGAACTCAATCTTTTGTTTCTGTGACAGCATCATGACTTTTCCATTTAGACTACTTTGTCCCTGTGATGGAGGACCTTGAGGCAACCCAATCCCACCACAGCCTGATAAGTTCTGGAGACACAAAACCAGTGCCTGCTGTCTCCCCAGGGGCACGTCTATACTAGCGAGATCTTTCGGACTAGCCAGGGCTCTTTCGAAAGATCCTGCAGAGCGTCTACACACAAAATGCGTTCTTTTGAAAGTAATTCGAAAGGCTGCGGCACTTCTTTCGGAGACCCTCTTCCTCTCCCAGATGAGGAAAAGTGCCTTTTTCTGAAAGATTCTTTTGGAGAAAAGCATGTGGGAATGCTCCAGAGGCCCTTCTCTTGAAAGAGCAGAGCTCACGGCGCCGGATTTTTCGATCCCTGGCTTGTTCTTTCAAAAGAGCGGGGGCTGTGTGGGTGATCTCTTTCGAAAGAGCAGATCACTCTTTTGACCTGCTTTTTTGTGTGTGGACGCAATCTTTCAAAAGAAGATTTTTTGGAAGAGATCTTCCAGAAGAACTTCTTTTGAAGAATCTCTGTAGTGTAGACATGGCCCAAAAGAGCTCCAAAGAGGCATAACTTACTATAACACTCAGTGATGTTCTAGTTGAAATTACCTTTCTAATTTACTCAGACACTTTTTTCCCCACCCACTCTGACCATTGATTTCCTGTCTATATAGACTAGAGGCATCCTAGGAGGTCATTGGGCAGTAAAAGGCAGCAAACGATCTCTTCTTTGTGGCATCTGTTACGACAGGAGAACGCGAAACACCTGTTTTCCCCCCTGATAAATGTCACAACTACAACTGGTTGGAAAAAGGGGTCGGGGGGAAGCAGGCTGAGGAAATCTTGATTTTGTTTAAATTGAAAATTGAAAAGATAAACTTTTTAGTTTTGGGACAACAATGGATTTTAACAAAAATGCAAAATTTTCAGTGGAAAGCGGACGCTTTCTGTGATAAACATTGTTTTGTCAAAACCCCTATATTCCATCAGAAGGAAAGTTTGGAAAAACTTCAACCAGCCCTCCTCTGAATGCTTCCAAAACTACCACTTCAGCCTAGTGTCCCTCCCTGTTCCCAGAAACCACAGCCTCTTTAATTGACCCCAGCTGTCCTCAGAGCTGTGTGCTCAGTTGTTGACCTAAGGCTGCTACTTCAGGAGCCCAGGATATAAGCTCCACAATTGCTTTTCAGGTTATTTCAGCTATTTTCTGTACCCCTTGTCTTGAAAATAACATTTGTTAGGCCACTGTTTTGCTTCTCTTACCTTTATTTTGAGAGGCCAACACCATTAACTATTTCTTTGGCTGTTCAAAAGTCCTGGTTTGGAATCATGAGGAGACAACTCCCAGACGTGTGTCAAATGAATAGACTTTCTCCCGCAAGATTTCTTGAACAGTTTCCTCTCAGGGTCATTTGATATTTCTGGTTTTGGCCGCTGATGGAAGAGAAGTACAGAGGAAAGGAAGATGTTTTCAAACCTCACAAAAACACTGATATACCTGAAAGGTCATAAGAACATAAGCTCGCCTCTTGTACTTTTCCACACAAAAATAAAACTTGCATTCTGTCCAAATGCCCACTGCTTTATTCTGAGAACAAGAAAAAATGAAAATGAAGGTTTTAGGAGATGATAGAGTGTGTGTTTTCCTCCTCTGTAACAGTCTGCACTGAAACAAATACAAGATGGCTACTTTTCCTGCAGCTGGAAAAATTCTTAAAGACATAATGGCACAGATCATACAAATCGAGGGAGAGCTGCAGAGCTAAATACACTTCAGAATCCTTACATAAGCTGGCTCAGCTCATTCTTTGGAAGGACCAAGAAATGTGGGGATCATTTGTGAAAGCAATCCTTTTGAATGTCCCTCAACCCTACCCTCACAGAGATATGGCAACCTGTGGTAAATAGGCAGGCATCACGCAAGTGAGACTCACCAAGCATACGCAACATGCGGTCGCTTGCTAACCAGGGAAATGCAGTATTAATGAAGTGTACCTGATTGCCTGCACTACTCGTAATCCATCTCCATCAAGGCTGGGGGCTGTTGACAGGGTGAATGGAAGCGAATGAGTCCATCATCCTGACTGAGGTCTGGAAGCGGGGAGGAAAGCAGTCCCACGGGAGCAGAAACCCTACAGCTCTCCAATGCAGGTACACTCAATAAATAGCAAGTGATAAAACAGGAGTCTGCATCAGGAAATCAATTAGATGTGGGGCCTTTTGGTTTGCTTCCTCCCCCCGGCTTCAATTGTTCAGGAAAATGTCTAAGGTTAGGGTTATGGAATTGTTTTCTTCGAGGCAGTGTCTGTCCGCTACCTGCTTTTACAGCTAAAGAGCATTGGAGCTCGCTCACTCAGGGTTTTATTTTATCTTTTTTTGCCGTGTTTCCCCCTCCTTTGCCAGGTTAGCCCCAGAGACTGGATTCAAAGAGGTCATTGGGTTGTCTGAAATATGTATTGCCCAAAGATGGCCCATGACTGCAAAGTGGCCCCAACTAGCAAAATTCAGAGTTAGATTTTAATTCCCTAAAGCTTAGGAACTGGAATCTGGCCACCATACAAAAATAAATGACAGCTGCAACATTTTTGCTCGGTGTTTCAATTTTGAACACCCTCAAACCTCAGAGATGGCAAGGGGCTGGATCAATCTCTAGTCAAGGCAAAAGTTAACAATAGGCTTGGAAGAACATAGTCCTGGGAATCCCAGTGATATCCAGTGCAAAATGTAGTTGTTTGAACTGGAGAATAAGGGTATATCCACATAGCAAAGTTACATTGAAATAACAGCTGCTATTTTGAAATGACTTTGCGAGCATCTACACAACGCAATTGCTATTTCAAAATAATTTCAGAATAGTGGATGGCTTATTTCGAATGTGGTAAATCTCATTCTGGGTGGAATAGCACCTATCCCAATGAGATATTTCGGAATAGGGGCTGTGTAGACAGGGAATAGGGCCTATTCCAGAATAGTTTATTTTGAAAGAAAGCTGCTAAGTAAACATAGTATTTTGGATTAGAGTTCCTGGAGGCGGTGCTGTATTGTGTGTGGACATGCTATTTTGGATTAAGTTTTGCTTATTTTGAGGCTTCCCTGCAGTGTAGATGTGTTATTCTGGAATAGTTTATTTTAGAACAACAACTCAGGAATAATAATAGAGAGGGAGCTGTGCCAGCCTATGTACTACCAAAACAAAAAGCAGTCAAGTAGCACTTTAAAGACTAACAAAATAATTTATTAGGTGAGCTGTCATGGGACAGACCCACTTCTTCAGACCATAGCCAGACCAGAACAGATTCAATATTTAGGGCACAGAGAACCAAAAACAGTAATCAAGGTGGACAAATCAGAAAAAAAAAAATGATCAAGGTGAGCAAATCAGAGAGTAGAGGGGTTGGGGGGGAGGGTCAAGAATGAGATTAAGCCACATATGCAAATGAGCCCCTATAGTGGCTCAGAAAATTCCCATCCCAGTTCTGGAATAAGCTATTCTGGAATACCTCTAGTGTAGACACACCCTAAGGGGCTAAAAGCCGCAGATCAGGTCAGGCGTGTTATGACATTTGTCACCGGCTGGGAGAATCAGGCCCAGTTTCACCTGTGGTGAAGCTACTATTCCCCGACATCCTCCCGGAGATCCTGATGGTCTGGCTTAATTATAAATTATCAGACACAAGTGGAAGAAGTCACTGTACTATGAGGGAGCTCAGCTGAGGAGGAAAAGCTGAGGAAGCGGGGAGTTCTGTCTCTGGAAGGAAGGGTATGACAGCTAAGTGGCAGGAGAAATAGGATGAGCCCCAGGGGTTGCAGGGCAGCTAGAGTGATCGGGCCTTAAATAGAGGCATGATTACAATGGGGACTCCCTGAGAGTTGGAGTTCTGCAGGGCACCGAGGAGGCCTTCAGTGCTAAGAGCGGCAGAAGGTGTTTTCATTGGTGCGCTTGGCTCTTGAGTTGGGGTTTCGGGGGCAAGGCCCAAGGTTTGTTCTTTGGCTGGAAGGCAAGAAGAACTCAGGAGGGGTGGCAGACTTGGTGACGATGACAAGCCTCGCGTGGGATGCTGTTTGTTTGGGATAGTGATGCCCTGAGAGGGATGGAACAGTTGGAGGGCTGTGTCACACGAAGGGCATTGCCAGTAGACCCGACTAGCGTTTGGTGGAGGTGACAGAGGAGGAAGTGCCTCTAAGGCAGCGCCCAGCCATGTGGGGGAATGACAATGACAAGTCACTCTGCAATGTTCTTTCTGCTCAGAAGCTCCCTTGCGGGGGGGTTGGTTTCATAGCCCACTCTGGTCCCCTGGCTTCATGGCAGCCTGCTGTGCAGTCCTCGCTTCAGTCCGTGTACTATCACCTGCCATGTTCACTTACTCAACAGCATGTTCACTGAAAGGCTCATAGCAGGGAAATAGTCTGAGCTCAGAAACCTTCACGCTGCACAGGGAGTGTTTCACAAACCCTGCGTGGGTCCTTTTAGCAGGACTTCTTCAACGCTGGCCTCTGTACTTGAGTGGTGGCTCCATAAATATCCCTTGCTGTCTGCCCAACGCTCATCACTGCAGTACCCAAACATTCTCAGGCTGCCCCCTTCTCTGGATCAGTGTCATATCCTAGTGAAGCTAAGGGCTCTTTTTTTCTCATTTTGGAAATGAGGAACTGAGTCACAGAAAGGTTAAGTCAATGGTCACACAAAAGGCAAGCACAGAGACTTGGGCCAAGCACTCCCACACTCTAAGCTAAAGGCCTAAATCTCTGAGATGGCCTTACTCCTGGGACCTTGAATAAGACCATGTTTGACCAGCCCCAGCTAAATACAAACTCAAAGATTTTAAATAATACATTTTTCTGGGACTCAAACACTGCAGTAATAGTGTTCAGATTGGAAGGTGCTCGCACTAAAATGAGTGCATTGCTTTCCTACACTTCCTGTTAAACACCTTTTCCCTCAGGAAATTCTGAATGTCAGCTGGGCTGCTGTAATATCAGCTAAGATATTCATAGGATAAAAGAGACTAGGCCCTAGGGCAGTGGATTTTACAATACCTCAACCTCCTGCAACGTTCCTGCTATACCAGCCAGGCTAGCAAGAAGATGCCACTCAGAAACAGCACATGCTCAGTCTTTTTTTCCACGTCTCTTGACCAAAATGTGCAAAAAATTATCTAACAGAGGTTATTTTTGCAATTAATTCAAAAAGCAAAAATGCTCACTTTGTTTTGCACGTGAAGCGTTTCTCCCAACTCTAGAAAAAAACCCTGATACACCCAGAGGACATTCAGTTATGTCCTGGCTGACTAATTAATAAGTATACTTTAAAAATAGCAGGAGAGGTTCTCTTGAGCACATTTAGCGTTCCTGGCGGATCACATGACACCGATGGCATTTTAACTTGTCCCAGTGCACAGTCGTACTAGTGCAAAAGCTGAGCTGGATTCCAGGGAATAAACCACGCTTTGGTTATTCCAAAAGATGGATTTAGAGTCTGGAATGGATCTTTCCGGGGTGATTCAGCTGTCCCAGAGCTGCAATAGCAGCAGGGATTGCAGCAGGTGCAAGACTGAGTTGCTTTTGGTGGCACTCTAGGGCTATGACTAGACTATTGTTGCTATTTCGGGATATAAACGTATCCAGAAATAGCAACTCAAGGGCTAAACACTGCTGGAAATAGCAGGAATGAGTTGCACAAATACATAGTAATTAAAATGCACATCTGTGGGGCTCTGTAGACACTGCTTTAGTTTTGCAATTACATGGATAGCAAGAAGGCAGTGAAAAGCTTGGAGGAGCATGGATGCCTCATTCCCTCCTCCCGCCCAGGGCTGATGTCACCCACTGAAGTAGAGACCGTGTGTGTTTCGATGCAGATCTCACTCTGCATCCAATCCGTTAGTCACAGATGTCAGGATTCTATCACAGTCCTAGCTAGGCATCGCCACTCATGCTTTTGGTTCTGGAGGTCCACAGTTAGATCCTGTTGGGATGGCCAGGAGGGGAGCTGTCACATAAGGTCACAGGTTAGGCTGAGCCTTGCAGTTTTGTGAATTTGTTCTAGCTAGGTCATGATGAACCTGTTCTTTGAAGGGGGACCAACTGCACAAAGAATGTGAGCCCTATGGGGTTTTACTGCACCCAAAGTTAGCTGGAGTCCCAGCACAGAGTGACAGCCTGTTCCCAGGAGATGTTAAGATTGTCCCTTAGGCCAAAGATGCTGATTCTGCCTGAACAAACAGGATATGAGATGCTAACCTGGCTCTTTCAGGAAGAGTTGAAGGTGAGGGATACAGTGTGGTTTAGAAAGTATAACAAATTCCCCTGTAATATTCTCTGTCAGTTCTCCCCCGACACACACGGTTTCAATAGTATGAGGGTCGAGAGAAATTATTTCAACAATCAGCTGCAGGACGAAACAGCTGGCACTGTTGGATTCTGTGCGGAGGTGCACAAAGTCCACTGGGGGATTAGAGGGCTCTTACCAGGAGAACTCACTTGTGAAAATACAGCCTACCAAGTTCTCCTAGAATGCGGCAGTTTTCAATTGCTTTTGGTTGCTTTTCAGACGGGTTCTAAATCACCATCAGTCAGCTTCTCTCCCCCTGGCCTCCCACCCTTCTCCTTCCCTCTAGCGCAGGTTCAAAGAGCTTTCCTGGAAAGTCTATTATTATATCCTTCCCTCTGTCATTTACTCAAAGGGCTTTACCTGCTGCTGCATAGCAAACCTCAAGGTGAAGTAGGGGGGCAAAGGCAGGAATATGACTATCACATTACAGAGAGGAATTGTCTCCATATCTACCCTGCCCTCATGCATCTGAGGGCTTTACTGCATGGACAAGTTGCATTTCTTTAATGAGGAGTGTTTTTAAAAATTGATATACTTCAACCAGTGCAGCTCCCCATGAACACCCTTAAATCAGTTTTCCTTAGAATCAGAACACCGCAACTGGAAGGGACCTCAAGAGGTCCCTACGTTCAGTTCCCTGCCCTTACAGCAGGACAAAGCGCCATCCTTATCATCCCCGTTAGTTAAGAACAGGTTGGATAAATATCTCCAAAGATGGAGATTCTACAACCACCCAAGGCAATTTATTCCAGTATGTAATCACCCTGACAGTTAAGAATTTTTTTTTCCTGATGTCCAGCCTAAGCCTCCCTTGCTGCAATTTAAGCCTATTGCTTCTTATCCTATCCAAGGACAAGGAGAATAATTTCTCCCCTCTTAATTTGTTTTCAACATGCTTCAGTTGTTTTCGATGAGCCAATTTGTTAGTGTTTAGATTAACTAAAATAATTTTTCCCCCCAAACGAACCAGTGCAATGCTTGTGTATAGAACGGCAGAAGAGCAGGAGAAAGTCTCTCTCCTTGTCATCATAGTAGTAGGCATCCTTCAGTCTGCATAGACTATGGATTGCGCCCTTTAAAGTTTCAATTGAGGACTTCATTTACAGCATTTATTGTGACTATAAAGACCCACACGAGAGTGACAGTCCTTCCTGCGTCTCTTGCAGATGTCGTGGGTGTCTGGCAAGTCCTTATTGTGCTTTCTGTGTGCTCGCTTCTCCTCTGCTAGCTGTCCGATCTTCAACTCGCCCTTCTGAAGGCCCTTGTGTAACCCCTGCCTCCATCTGCTGCGGTTGTCTGCTAGTTCTTCCCAGTTGTCCAGCTCGATGTCTACCTCTCTGAGGTCTCTCTTGCAGACATCTTTGTAACGCAACTGGGGGCGTCCGGGAGGTCTTTTGCCAGAGGCTAGCTCACCATACAGGATATCTTTTGGAATCCTTCCATCGTTCATCCTGTGGACGTGGCCAAGCCAGCGGAGTCAACGCTGCCTGAGGAGGGTGTGCATGGTTGGGATTCCAGCTTGCTCGAGGACGGCAGTGTTGGTCACTCTGTCCTTCCATGATATTCCAAGGATGCGCCTGAGGCAGCGCAAGTGGAAGACGTTCAGCCTCTTTTCCTGGCGGGCATACAGGTTCCAAGTCTTGCTGCCATAAAGGAGGGTGCTGAGGATGCAGGCTCTGTAGACTTGCATTTTGGTGTGAGTGTACAGCTTGTTGTTATTCCACACTCTCTTGCTGAGTCTGGACAGAGTTGTGGCCGCTTTTCCGATACTCCTATTTAGCTCAGTGTCCAACGACAGGGTGTCCATGATGGTGGACCCGAGGTAAACGAACTCATGGACAACCTCTAACGTATAGTTGTCAATGCTGATTGATGGGGATTCAGCAACATCCTGACCGAGTACGTTTGTCATCATGGCAGGTCCCAAAAGGACGTAGCCTCTTGGCTTTCCTGGATTGATCTCCATTTATGACTGTACACTCTATAGCCGTGTCTACACGTGCACGCTACTTCGAAGTAGCGGCACTAACTTCGAAATAGCGCCCGTCACAGCTACACGCGCCAGGCGCTATTTCGAAGTTAACTTTGACTTTAGGCGGCGAGATGTCAAAGTCGCTAACCCCATGAGGGGATAGGAATAGCGCCCTACTTCGACATTCAACGTCAAAGTAGGGACCGTGTAGTCGTTGTGCGTCCCGCAACTTCGAAATAGCGGGGTCCGCCATGGCGACCATCAGCTGAGGGGTTGAGAGACGCTCTCTCTCGAGCCCCTGCGGGGCTCTATGGTCACCGTGGGCAGCAGCCCTTAGCCCAGGGCTTTTGGCTGCTGCTGTGGCAGCTGGGGATCCATGCTGCAGGCACAGGGTCTGCAACCAGTTGTCAGCTCTGTGTATTTTGTGTTGTTTAGTGCAACTGTGTCTGGGAGGGGCCCTTTAAGGGAGCGGCTTGCTGTTGAGTCCGCCCTGTGATCCTGTCTGCAGCTGTGCCTGGCACCCTTATTTCGATGTGTGCTACTTTGGCATGTAGACGTTCCCTCGCAGCGCCTATTTCGATGTGGTGCCGCGCAACGTCGAAGTTGAACATCGACGTTGCCAGCCCTGGAGGACGTGTAGACGTTATTCATCGAAATAGCCTATTTCGATGTAGGCTTCACGTGTAGACGTAGCCTATGTCTGTCATTTATCAGAGTGGTAACCATGTTAGCCTGTATCTTTGAGAACAACAAGAAGTGCTGTGACACCTTATAGACCAACAGATATTTTGGAGCATAAGCTTTTGTGGGCAGAGACCTGCTTCATCAGAGGCATGAGATGTCTCATGCCTCTGATGAAGCAGGTCTTTGCCCATTAAAGCTGTGCTCTAAAATATCTGTCAGTCTATAAGGTGCCACAGGACTTCTTGTTATGTCTGTTACTGGCAGCCTTGCTGCACCACGGAAGGTTTTGGCAGCAATGATCACATTGGATGATATTGGTCTTTCATCCTAATATGTCCACACCCAGAAAGCTGCTAAAACCAAACCTGTGTCGATAGAGGTGGTTGGTGGGTTTCATCTTGTCCTGCCGTTTAGTATGGAGCAGCTCATAGCCCAGGGCCAGGCAAAATACAGCGTATGGGTTGGATATAGCCTGCCAAGCTGCTGGATCTGATCAACGGGAGCCTTAGCTGACATTCTGCCTACCCCACCCCTGCTTGGCACTCAGAAAAGCCAAATCTGTGAGCCTGGAGAGCGGGGGAGAACTTCCCATACTGCTTCCACCCCCCACCCCCCAAATCTTGCAACTCCCATTTGGCTGGTTTCCAGACAATAGGAGCTGCCTGTTTGTGAAGTACCGCTCCTCCCTGGGCTCACAGCATTCCGTTCAGAACACACATGGTCCCTGCAGGTGCTCTAGGTTTATTCTGGGACATGAAAGGCAGGGACCAATGAGTGCCTGCCTCTACCCCCGCAGCCCACCCTTCCCCTCTGACCTTCTGCTCCCCTTCTTGCACCCCTACCCCATGCAATCCAAGCTTCCTGCACCCCTGCTTCTGCACGATTGCCCCTCCGCACCCTCGTATGCCCCACCCACAGATCTGACTACTCTCCTGCACCCCTACCCCCTGCTGGATCTTACACCCCTTCCTTCACCTCAGTCCCTTACCCCAAGCTCCCTTCTGCACCCAGTCTCCAGCCCAGACCCAATACCTCCTTCATTAATATCAGGGAAGAGGGCTGCCCTTGACCACTTTTCAAATGCTTGGACTAGCCTTTCCACCAAAAATTACTGCCCACCCCATCATTTTAGAGAGCAGAAGGAACCATTGTGGACATCTAGTCTGACCCCCTCACATCACAGGGCATTGAATCATAGAACGCTATAACTGGAAGGGACCTCGAGAGGGCATCAGGTTCAGTCCCCTGTTCTCACTGAAGGACCAAGCACCATCTAGATCATCCTTGGCCGATATTTGTCTAACCTGCTCTTAAATATCACCAGTGATGGAGATTCCACAACCTCCCCAGGCAATTTATTCCACTGCTTAACCATCCTGACAGAAAGTTTTGCCTAAAGTCCAACCTAAAACTCCATTGCTACAGTTAAGCCCATTGCTTTTTGTCCTATCTGCCATGGCTAAGAAGAGTAATTTTCTGCCTCTTAGTATAACACCCTTTTAGGTACTTAAAAGCTGTTATGTCCCCTCTCAGTTGCCTCTTTTCCAAACTAAATAAACCCAATTCCTTTCAGATGGAAACCTCTTCTTACTCTGGCAGTAGCCCTATAACCTTTGGCTGACTTTAAGTCCTCAAATCTTAAAGGCTTCAGGTTACAGAGAATCCATCATTGACTTGAGCTCACACCAGCAGGTGGTCTGTGTTTCCTGGTGGGAATGTGGAAAAAATCCCAGGGTATCTGGCAATCTGACTTGGGAAGGAATTTTCCCCAACCCCAAACATGGTGATCAGTTAGCTCCTGAGTATGCAGGCAAGAGCCTCAGCCAGACAGATGGGAAAGAGTTCTCGGCAGAAACTGAGAGCTCTCCCCCTTTAGTGTCCCATCTCCAACAATTGGAGGTGGGGCACTATTTACTACAGAAGCAGAAAACCCCAGCAAGTGCATGTGGAAGGCTATTCCAAGGCCATTTCCACACAACGTTTGCAGATATAAAAGGATCTGCAGAAGCTGAATGAGTATCCAAACTCCTAGTTCCTTTCCAGCCCACAACATCAGTAGGCTTGGAGGCTTGCTCATCACTGAAAAGCCATCAATCTTCATGGAGTCTGTCTGGACAGCAGAAGTGAGCAGGAACCAAACAGGGAAATGGACATGCCGTAAGGACATAGGGGGGCCTGTTGCCAGCTTTCAGGCTCAAGAATGTAGAGTGAAACAACGGTGCAGGAGCCATACGGAGTCAATTCCACTTTGGCTCAGTACATTGGTAGGAGCCCTCCCCTCGCACTCTCTATCAGGAAGTCCAGGCTTAGTGGCCTCCTTCTCCTCATTTCCTGCCTTCTCCCAGCCCCTGGAGTACTTTAAGCCAGAGAAACTATCTGATTGGCATGGTAGCTGCAAGTCCATAGCCCAGCAGGCTTCTTGTTACACACAGAGACTTGTAGTCAGAATTAGGCTCAGGGCACTGCAGAGACAGAGCAGCTGACAGTGCCCATGGCAGGTGCAATCAGGCTTCAAAGAGCCCAGGAAGGCTATTTGTGTGAAAGACTGACTCCGCCACCGCTGCCTTCAGAAGAACATAGGGCAGCACAATGGTGTGCCCAGCCGCATGATGGTGCACCAGCCAGCCTCCATTGTCAGCACTGCTGGTGGCCTTCGAACGTGCCAGAGCAGGGCGGAAGCTGCATGGGAAGGGCCGGAGGGTTCTCGGCTTTGCCTGGGACAGGGGGTTCTTTGTGGCAGAGTGAAGAGAGGCAGGCATCAGCGTATCAGACCAGCAGCGCAGTCTGGATAGCATCATCACAGGCAGCATTTATGTCAGCTTCACCTTTAGGCTGCTCTCAAGAGACCTGGCTCATCCCAGCCAATGGGCTCCCAGGGCAGAAGCAGCTGGGTGGGACCATGAGACATATCCCAGAAACAATCCAAACTAAAAAGGGCATCACCTCTGCCCTCTAATGTGGCAAGCCCATTGCTCCAGGAGTCAGAGAAAAGGTCTTGTGGGCCCAGCCACTGCTGCTGGAGGTGGCAGTGAAACATGGCTCCATGCCACTCCTGGAAGGGTCCAGCACAACCTTGCAACTTCTGAGCCAGGTTCTTTGCACTTGCCCCTGCCTCTAGTACCAGCTCTGCAGTTCCCAGTGGCCACAAACCATGGCCAATGGGAGCTGCAGGGGGTGATGACTGTGGTCAATGGCACCTAGGAGTCCCTGCCGGAGGGGTGTGCCTGTTGCTTTCAGGACCCACCCAAGGTAAGCACAAGCCCCCTGCCCCCATCCTGCACCTTGATCCCCTGCCCCAGCCCACATCCTCTGGCCCATTGTCAGATGCAAATGTAGAGGTGTGAACATCAGGAGCCAAGAAACTGCTTTGCCACACCCACCCTGACTCAACTGACTTATTTTCTCCTTTCTTGACGTTCACAACTCCACATGAACTGCCGATAATGGGCCACGTCCACCCGGACTGAACAGGCCTTGTCAGCTCTGGCCCTTCCCTTACTGAGACCCCCTCTTTAAATCCTCCTTTACCCCCACCCCAATGCATCTGACAAAGCAGGTCTTTGCCCATGAAAGCTTATGCTCCAAAATGTTAGTCGATAAGGTGCTACAGGACTTGTTTAAGAAGATTCTTAGCTCACAAACCCTCATCAGTAGTTCAATGGCTCCTTCCTTTTGTCATCAGGTGCACTGAAGTGATGTGCAGAGACAAATCATTTCCAGTTGAGATTCAGGCTACACAAAGCCTGTAGGAAAGGCTCTGCCCTGATGCCTTCCCGCACTTCTTGGAGTTTTTCTATTTCCCTTCCACTTTGGTATATCTTTCTGCTTACATGCCTATGAAGCAGAGAACACGTTCTCTTGTCTGAGACAGACCCATTTCCCCACTTCAGTTTGGACCAGGCTAAGATCACCCCAGAGCGGGACTGCATAACTGCACGTATAACATTGCCACACACATTTTTATCAGGACAGTAGCGACCAGCAGAGTCCGAGTTGTTAAATGACATCTCACAAGGCATATTTTGTTCAAAGACTCTTACAACTGAGTGTCAGGTGTGGCCACAACAATGCATTCTGTCATAATATATGCAGTACACCGGGACCTGTCTGCCTGGGGTTGATGTTTGCTCATCCATCCCCACTGACCTAATGCATATTTACCCCATAAGAGGGGCTGATCCTGGGAGAGTTACAGGAATTTTTGGCCCTCTATGACAAGGCCTGGCATCTCCATGCTACCTCGGAGGCCTCCTGGCGCTATTCAGCTCCCCAACAGCATAGAACTATGGGCTACATTGCCACAGCTTCTTTCAAATGCCACTCCAGCTAGAATCCCTTCCACCTGGCTGAGGGCACCGGACAATTCAGTGACACTCCAGGCTTTGTTCAGGGCAGATCTAAACTAGAAGACGCTTGTAATATTGATGGAAGAGGGTTTATCATCAAGCTAGATAACCCACTTCCTGCAGTAGCAAAAGAAGACTTCCGTTGACCTAGCTGCACCGGCACGGAGGGGTACACTGGTTTAGCTACCGTGCTCAGGGGTGTGAGCGACATTCCTAAGTCCATCTAAATTTAAAGGGCACACCAGGGCTGCTGGCTCATTTTGCCAACAGGCCTTGGTAAGACAGACAGGGAGCCATGCACAAGCTCTGTGCCCTTCTCAGGCCTCTCTCCCCCATCCCAGCACCAAAATCCAAGAGGGATGGGACTGAGATACAAAGTTCTAATCCATATCCAGAGGTCCCATTCATGCAACGGTGAGGATTTGGTTCATTGCAGACCTTAGGTCCAGTCAGAGCAGTCTTACCTGGCCTTGCTCCGATTTCAAATGCGCTCAGACCTCAGCAGCTGGTGCAGTCCGACCCCTAGCATTTAAGTGTCAAACTACCCAGCTGGGCAACTGTGTCTTTAGGGGCTTAAATTTAGCCACCCATGTTTGACAACTGGGTGCAGAGATGCTTGAAAGAGGTCACGTCAAAAAGCTCTATTGTGATAACTCTGTATAACTCAGAGACCCTCTTGCTCTGCGGCTCGCTCTGGCAGAGGTAACAGCCGCTCTGTTTCTAGTCTGGCCTGGCCTGAACAGGAGAAGGAGATGTTTATAAATGATGAGGGTGCTTTCCTACTTCTCCTTGTCCCACTTTGGAAGCAGACAAGCTGACAAGGCGCTTTGGCTGGCCGGCCTGCTGTGAAATGGCCGAAATCGGCCTTGCTCCCCACCTAGTCTGTCACTTTGCGTACTCCCACTCAGGAACCTGCCGGTAGACTTGACTTTAGTTAAAACTGTTGCCTCCTCATGGAAAAAATCAGAGGAGATCCAGGATAAACATTCTCAGTGGCAGCCAACCAGTAGGGACCGTGAAGGGTTAAAGCCCTGCTGAGTTTCTAAACTATCAAACTCACCGCCTACTTGAAGGAATAAGGGTCCAGAGAGATATAGGAGAAAGGTACCTTTAAAAACCTCAGGGTTCCACAGCCACCCCGCCTGCACTATTCCCTATAGTGCAGTGGTGTCCAAAAGGAATGTAAGGGATCTCCACGGTCTCCCCTGCCAGGCACCCCACTGCCAGATTACTCACAAAAGCCGCCCCAGGCTGAAGCCATGATGCATGAGCCACGCCAGAACGTGGCTGGAGCCCACCAGGGCCAGAAGAGCCATCTCTGCCACTGCCGCCACATGCTTGTCGCACCCTGTGTGGAGCACGTGTGTGCAGCAGCCGGAGGGGCACCCCACGTGTGAGGTCTCCTGAGCCACCCATTGCCACATTGCACTGCCCTGTTCGCTGCGTGTGGGCTTCCTGAGGCACTGGTCCAGAAGAGGCACTGTGGGAAGGAAGGCCCTGCTGCCCAGGCTGCTGGTAAGCTCAGCAAGTCAACCAGGGGGCTGGGTCTCTTTACAGCACTGGGAGATGGACACATCCCACTGGGGGGGGGAGATATGGAGGAAGAGCTGGGTTTGAGGGAGTGAAGGGGACAAGCAGGGAGAGGATAGCAAGAGAGGAACAGATAAAGGGCTGATGGATGGGCAGCAGAGGCAATACATAACCATTCATCATCTGCCCACACTCAGCAGCCACTGCAACGTGCAGCATACAACCAGAAATGAGTGGTGAAGCCCTGCTGGCCGAGAGCTCACATGCAGCAGGGGCTGTGCTGATGGATTACAGGGGGAGAGGCTCATCCTGGCATGCAGCATCTTCTCCCATCACCAGCCTTCCACCCACCTGCCTCACTGGCCACTGGACCACCCCCACCACTTACTGGTGTTGGGCAGGCAGCAGTTGAGCAGGGATCTGGCCAGCAACACCACCGAACAGTACCGATGGGGAGGAGACAGAGATATGGGACAATTTGCTCATTTTTAAGAAAAAGCCAGGACACCCACGAGTGGGATTAACTAGGGGAGTGTCCCTTTAAAACAGGATGTATGGTCACCCTAGTTTACGGCAGGAGTTGCTAGGAAATACTATACACCAATTGCTCCTTCACCTTGGTGTCCAACAGGCAATCCAGGCTAGTGAGGAGGGCACATGAGTAGCCTTCCTTCATCTCAATGGGCTGCGAGATTGCCAGAACCAAGACGGTCTGGAGAGAGGCTGTTCTCAGTCGTGTTGGATGGGAGAACAAGGAGCAATGGTCTCAAGTTACAGAGGTGTAGGCTGGATATTAGGAAAAATTATTTCACTGGGAGAGTGGTGAAGCACTGGAACGTGTTACCTAGAGAGGTGGTGGAATCTCCATCCTTGGTGGTTTTTAAGTCCCAGCTTGACAAAAGTCCCAACTGGGATGATTTAGTTGGGGTTGATCCTGCTTTGGGCAGGGGGCTGGACCTGATGACCTCCTGAGGAGTCTAGGATAGGGTATTTTTGCTAAATGCACTTGTGCACCTAGAACCGCAGTGTGTTCTGACTTAATCATAGCAGTGCTTTGATTGGATGCAGAGGGACCACATCGCTCTGAGTCAATGTTGGGTGCAAGCAGAAAGCACCTCAATTCACCTGCCCTTGCTCCACATGCACGCCACTTCAGTAACACCAGTAGGAAAAACAATAATTACATGGATGGAAACCAGAGGAACCTTGAAACCCTGCACGTGGGCAATGGTAAACCCAGTCTTGTGGGCCACATATAAAACCTTGGCCTGCAGGTTGCCCACCGTTGCTCTAGAATGACTCTTGCTGAGGGAATCTGAATGAGTTGGGCACGCTCTACATCTCCCTGTCGTGACACATGCTGGGAGAGGTTGGCATAGCTGTGAGGCCCTCATTATCTGTGCCCAATCTGTTAGCCAAGCACACTTACCTAATTCAGGAGACCCCTCCTTTCTGGAAGAGGCAATAAATCAAGTAAAACCTCTGCCAGAGCCAGCTTTGGCATGTTTTACAATGGAATTAGAATAATGAATGAGGAGTTGGGTGTTTGTTAGTTTTGGCTGGCAAGCTGAAGAGCAATTGTGGTGTTGAACATCATGATACACTCTCAGTGTTAGCACAGCTCTTGGCTTGGAAATAACTTTTAAGAGCCTCTCGGGCCCTTTGAGGCTAGAGAGTGACTGGCCCATCTGTGATGGAGCATGCTGGTTGAGGCCAATGGAACACTGAGACCAGCTGCTAGGCCAAAGGGCTGGATGCAAGGACTCCTGTGTTATTCTGCCACTTGATTTGGCCTTTGGCAGGTTACTTGCTTGCTCTGTCTCTCAACTAACTCATCTGCAAATAGCTAGTGCTTTTTCGTGGGAAAAAAAAAGAAGAGGTGCCAGCCCTGAGCCAGCTCTCCACCCTTCCCTCTCAGCCAATCCCATGGCTGGGGCTGCCAATAATCGGTACTGGCAAGTACCAACACACGAAAAGCACTGCCAATAGCTACACTCTGTCGAGCTCCCCTGAGTGAAATAGGTTTGGGCTCTGAGCACACCGAAACTGTAAGAATCGAGCTGCGTTCCACCATCAGCGCTTCTGGGGTTTGATGTGCATCTGGCCGGCTCATGCTAGGTAGGGCCCTGATTGGGTGCATGTAGAAAAGGATTCTAGAACGTCAGACAAGTAGTCCCAGGAATGGATGTAAAAGGAACTGCTCCCTGGGTATGTAAAGGATGGCTCAGGAGCAACTCAGTTGCTAGGTAGGCGGTAATTAAAGGCACCCATGGGAAAAAAAAAATATCAAGCAATAGCATCGGGGTCCATGAAGGGTGCTCTGAGCTGCCATGAAAGTAGATCTTTCGGGGGGCAGGGAGAGGCACAGTTACAGATCTAATGTTAACTTTCACAAATTCACACCGACTTGGCTGAATTGTTCAAGCTGTCTCAAAAGATTTTTTCAGACCTTAAAATGGCCAATCAAAAATGGCGTGACTCGAAAAGAACATTCTTTTGATTGTTTGGTTTGCCAGTTCCCACCCCCAGCCCCCAAATTTAGGCTGCTGTTCCGACCCAAAACAATTTTTCAGAAAGGCCAAATAAAAAAAAAAAATCCATATTCCCCCTGATTCTTTTACCAATTTCTACCCTGGTGCATCTCCACTGACTTCAGTGGAGTTACTCCTGATTTGTACCGTAGCTGCCATGAGGAAAATCAGACTGCGTTTGTGCGTGGAATAACCTTGATCGGCTCACAGCCCCACCAATTTCATTTCAGCTCCCACTCCTGAGCTTTGACTAACCGTTGGGCTTGTGATACACATAAGGGAAACTAGAAAGGGCCATTAGGGTGAAGATTTGTCTGGTGGGAATCCTTTTGATGGAGACTCAAGATTTATTTGTTTCCTTTTTTGTAAATTAGGGGCAGGATATATTTCTTGTTTTCAATAAACTCCATTTTAATGGACAGTTAATTGTTCTAATTCTGCTCCAGTGGCCAGGACAGGAAGTGTAACTGGTTGGACAAGTTTGGCTGAAATGACCCCACACTGTCAGCAAGTTCTGATTCTGGTGGCTCACTGAGGCAGCACACTCATTGCTCTGCCCAGATATAAATGAAGTGGGGTGTTATCTCAGAGAGGACAGGATCTGTGGCCTGAGCAGCCATAAGGGAGGAATTGTGAGAGCAGCCGTGCCTGGTGAGAAGGTTTGAACTGATTTGTAAGTTACCATCCTGGGTTTTTTATTATTGTAAAGCTAAGCCACAGGGAAAGGGATGAGTCTGGATTGTACCCAGTAAACTCTGTTTGTAGAGCAGATCAGGAAAGGGAACTGCTCAGACAAGTTAGTGAACTAATCACCTATGGCACGTAGCTACAACTTTGTAAGCTCTCCTAGAAGCTAGTTAGTTTGGACGCTGTAGAGTTATATGATTCATTTGAAATGATTTACGTGTTATGGCAGATCACCTGTTGAACTCAGTTCTTGTTAAAAGTATTGTAATATAATTAATAATCAAATAAATTGCATTTACAAAGCTCCAGCTAGGCATGAAGCAGCAGACTAATTTCCTCCATGTGTCTGTAGGTTCTGCATTTCTGGGAAATGCCTCTGAATGGTCAATGAGGATCAATGTGCTCTAGAAAGCCCTGCATTTGGGGCAATAATGTGCACAGTTCTTCCACTCACCCACTGCCCCCTTTAAACACCATCTTTTACCAACAGACTGTCTTGTTAGCATGGCAGCGCTGGAGAAACTCTGAAGTGAGTCACACCCTTCCTGAATCAGCTTCCTTCTGCCTTTCTTTCAAATGATTTTTCCCAGTTGCTCTCAGCCAAGCATCTAGAGATATGAGAACAGCTTCCAGAAGGAAGAAGTGAAGGCTGTAGAGCAGACAAACATCCCCTGTTCTGGACCCACCTGCCCTAATTGCATTGGTTCAAATGTTTCATGTCATTAATGGCTTTGGCTGCTTGCGGTCTATCCACCCCAATTCACTTCAAATAGGGTCCTTCCTACATTGCAAGGAGGATTGAGAATCCTCCAATTTCTCCTTGACAGTGACCTTGCATCCAGCCAGTATAAAACTAACCATTTGTCCCATGGTTGGTTGGCTATCCTCTCTACTAGGACTTATCTCAAAGCTATAGATATTTAAAGGATTCTGCACACACAAGAATTTATCATACAACAGAATGGGGAATTACTTGAGATTCAACACAACCACTTTTCCTGGACACGTGATACAGCCAACTTAATCATCTTCTAGTCTCTATTTTAATAGTATTATTATTTCAGTGGTTTCACTGAGTCTCATGCCAGATTTTAAGCGAATCTTGAGCAGAATATTGATTTCAATGAGTTTTATGTATGAGTTCAAGAAGTTTAAGTGGGTCTCACATTGGGAGATCTGAGAATCTGGATCCTAGTTCTCCAATGTCCTGTAACTTGTGCAGTCATTCCGCCTGGTCAAAGGGCAGGGCGGTTTGGTGGTGGTATAATACCTAGCACAAAAGAGTTCTGGTACTATAAGACTAGGGCTCTTCTACAATACAAATACAAAAGACCATAAGGGTAACGAACCAGGTCTGGTAGTTTTAGAGACCCGCTTTTTACTCGTGGGTGTGAATGATTGCACAAAGTATGAGGCAGTGGAAAACCACAGCCTCTACATTGTCTTCCACCTACATCCCATCCATCTGTCTACTGCCATACCCAACACAGGAACAGTTCTATGGACTTTAGCCTGGGCCAAAGTCACTAAAGTCAAGGGAAGTCTTTCCCTTGGTTTCAAAGGGCCCTGAAGGCCCAGAATCTCACAGGTATTTAGGCTTCTAACTTCCATTGATTTCAATGAGAGTTAGGAGCCTAAACATCTTTTGAGGGTCTGGTCCTAAATACCTATCAGCCCTTGTCCAGCTATGGTTAAAACCCAGTCAACAATATAATGACATTAGTCAACTCCCCCTACCACACCACTTCAGCCCCAGCCATTGATCTGCACAGTCTGGGGAACGCATGTCGTCCAGTAGGCTGTTCAAGTATATTCTCAGGGAGAGAGGAAGACATGACTAACTCAAGGAAACCACTCCCCCACTCACTATAATGTCATGACTTGTGTGGCCAGTTAGCAGTGCTTTGCCACAGGCCTATGTATCCATCGAACTGGCATCAGCCATTTGCCCCCGCTTTACAGCCAATATCCTTTGGTCCAGCTCTTCTCCTTCCCCTCTTTTAGCATCTGAATTCTGTGTATTGCCTGGCCTGTTTTCATGACAGCTGTGGGAGGAATCTTTCCAGTGCTCCTCTGTTCAGGAACCAAGGCTGCCTCCTGGTGGAGTCTCTTCCATTTGGGGGCAGCTGGTCTTCCCTTATCTCTTTGAAGATTAGGGGGCTTTAACATGTCTTTAAAGTGAATTTTTCCCCCTCCTCTGTTTTATTATTATAATTAATGACCAGCAAGCTTTTCTCTTCCTTTATCTTTTAAATATGTTTCTTTACCCTTAAAAACGCAATATTTCTTTTAACTCAGAATATGGATGAGTCTGTGCCTAGCAGGGCAGCCCTTGCATCATCTGTCAATTTCATCGTGTAAAGCCTCTGTTTTCAGCTGGCATCCAGCGCAGATTTCAAAGCTGTGACTCACCAACTTCAGGCTGAGGGGATGGGGGGGAGGGGAAATCCACTCCAAGCTGTTAATTGCAGAGAGTTCTGCTTTGTTCTGTTCCCCCTGCACCATAACTGGAGACTAGAGAGGAGGAGGATTAAAGCAACTACAAGAAGTCTTAAACTAAGGCTGCCAAATACTGACGCGAGCCATCCTCAAAATAACCAGTTCCTATATCCGTAATTGCACAAAGTTGTGAGCACCAGGCAAAAAGGGGGTTAAAAATGGCAGTTCGCAAACTTAACCCTAGGAACTTCCTAACCTTTTCAGATCTACAGCTCTCGAATTATTGCTATTCTGTTTTTACGTGTTAATTAAAAACTAATTCAACTGAAAGACGCCATGTTGCAAAAGGTTGAAAAATGTCAGGAGACCACAGACAGAAGGAGGAATCTGACTGGATCTATCACCTTGTCTAGCCCTCCACCCCCCACTGTCTGAACACCTCCAAACAGTAGTAAAGAGAGCTGCTCAAAAACATTCTGACTGGACATGTGTCAGAAAATGCTGTTTGGACTAAATTGAAACCTTTCGTGGGAACATACTGAGTTCATCAAAATGTTCAACAAAAAATTATTAAAATGTTTTTTGTTTCATAGGTCAACATGTAAAAGCAGAAATAACGTGCTCCAACGTTATTGGCAGAGAAAGTTCAAAAACATTTTTAATATTCCCAAAACCACCATTGGCTCTTTGCTTAGGGGGGAACTTTTTGAAATTCTGAATTTTCTTTTGTTCTGATTTGTGACAAAAGGGAATTTTGGAATTTCCCGTGGCAGGGAATTCCCAGGTTTGAACCTGTTCTCATAACAAATTACCCATTATCCTGAGGAACATTTCTCCTCCTGCTCTCCCCACCCAATCCAATTTCATAGCTGATGAACACAGATTAAGCAGTTTGCAGAGCCAGGGGCTAAACCCAAATCTGTAGATTCCCCCACCTAATACTTTAACTCAAGATTATTCCTCCTCTTGACTGATTTGAGCAGCTCAGCTGCTTTATGGTTTTATCTTCCAAAGGGCCCTTTGAACTTTGCAAGACTAGGTATGCATATGGCTTGCCCTGCTCTGGCAGGCAGGGGAGCTGCATGAGATTTCTTCCTCCTGAGCTTCCATACCTGGAAGCTGTGATACAGTTCAGACAGAACGATGGTGCGCAGAGAGCAACACCCCCCCAGCAGCTCTCTATGCAACCAGTGATATCCCTCCAGGTGATTCTTCCCCTGCAGGCACTCTAGGATTCTGTAGGTCAGGATTCCCACCACAGACTTTAACAGCGTTAAAGGGAAGCACCCAGTTTGGCAGGGCCTACAAGAGAGATTTACAAAGGTCATAAAATATCCTTCCATCTGGATGGTATATGAGTGTCCGTTTCCCCACCACATAGATCACACACTTGTTCTGGAGATATTTATAACCATAGTGGAGCAGATACATACTGTAGTGGTTTACAGCGATGCAACGTACTTAGTGTCAATCAGTAATGTGATCAACAAGTTCTCTTATATACTGTGCTTCTGAAGATGTAAATAACAGTGGAACTGCCATGTGTGGAAGGAGGAAGAAAGTGAGATCAGAAATGTGGTGGGAAAGGGAGAAAGGAGCAGAGCTGTAGAAGAATGAGCTGTAGGTTGGGTTGGCTGGTTGTAGCTGACTTTTCTTGGTATCTAAATAACCTATGCCAAAATAATAATAAATCAGGATTTTTTTTTAGAGCCGGACCATTAAAAGACTTTGGCTCACTGGCAATTTTGGGGAAAAAAATCATTTAAAGAGTCTAACCGAATGTTTTCTTCTACCCTGGATTTTGACCATTTTGAAAGGTTTTCTTAAAGAGTTTTAATAAAATGAAAGGAAATTTAGAAATAAAAGTTGTTTCCAAAGTTGATGATTTTTGAAAGAAATCAAAGCAAACCAGTTGTACTCTTTGGAACTTTTTGGTTTTGTTTACCAAGACAATTGACAAAATGAGCGTGAATTCCCCATACTTTTCAGCATTACCCGATTTGTCAGGGTAAAAAAAATAGAAAAGAAATAAATGCGAGAAAGTTCACTCCCTACTCCTCGTTTTCACTCCATGCTCCAGTTTTGCTAGCAGGAGGTTTGTGTTGTCTCCAGAACATGACAGCTACTGATCCCTAATGGCCTGTGGCAGTGATGGGCAAACAAGAATAGTGAATGGCCCTTCCACGCCTCAGTGGGCTGCATCACCAGTGGTGAGCAACCTGCTGCCTGCAGCCCACTGGGGTTACTTCCACCTGCAGCCTGTGGGCTCCCTGTTTGTCCCACTCCACCACAGGACTCTTGCACACTGGAATACCCCATTTCCCTTCCCCCACAGCACTTTCAGAATGCCATGAATCAACTGATTCACTTTGTCCCTGCTTCTCCCTCTCCCTCCCAGTGCTTGAATGCTGCTAATCAGCTGTTTGCGGCTGTGCAAGCTCTGGGAGGGAGGGGAGGAACAGGGACAAAGTGCAAATCAGGTGATCCATGGCACTCTGAAGCTGCTGGGAGGGGAGGGAGGAGTGCCCCGGTGTGCGAGAGGTGCAAGGGGAAGGGGAACAGACAGGGGATCTGTGGGCCACAAGTGGGACCCTGCTAGTCTATGGGGTGATGCTGCGGAGTCAAGTTCCAAGAGTTAGAAAACAAAAAACCAAAGCAAACCATTTGAAGAGGGAGCTCAGAGTTGGCCAAGAATGCCAGTCTAGTCAACCGGCAGCCAAAGGACTAGGAAAAGCCCTTGAAAAGGCAGAGAAAGCCCAGCCCTGCAATTAGATGCTGATGACAGAGGTGGAATGGGAAGCCTTTTATTTAGCTTCACTGGAAGTGTGTTAAAAAGAGCTCCATTTTCACTCTCCACCCAACCTCCAGTGTCCATCCCACTCAGAAGGGGCTAGATGGCATCTGAGGAGCCCATAGAGGTCCATTCAATGTGTGAGAGCAGGGGGCTCATTCATGGTTTCTGTTGCCTGGCCAGTGGAACTCACTGAAGGCCACCAGCCAGCCCAAGACAAACTTCTTCAGCAACAGCTTTCAGGCGCTATGGACTTAGACATCTAGAGGGCGGAGCTCCATGTCTCAGACCAGGTCTTCTGAGCCCACCCAAGTCCTGGAAACACACAATGCAAGGCAAGAGGGCAGAACTACCGGCTACGTAAAGACCCCCATCCACCGTATATTTGGTTTGTCTTGTGTGACCCTGAGAATCTGAGTTACTATTTGATCAGGCCCTGAGTAATACCCAGACAAATGGCCCCCTGGATTTATAAATAAACATTTTAACAAATGATGGGGGAATGAAAGGCACGCTCTTTCCTCCGCCTTACTCCCAATATTAATGTGTAAATGAGATCAGACAGCATCAGCCAGAGCCTCGTGTACTGTAAATACATTTCTTGCGCTGTCCCGCATAAACACTGGAAAAGACGAAGATCAAAAGGTCTCCCTGGGCAGAGCAGAGCAGTGTGATGAAATGAACATGTTGCTTTGTGGAAGGGGTGGGATGCCTGAGAATAACAGACTGGCTGGAGACATAGGAGCCCAGAGGATCTGGGGGGCCTCAAAAGGGGAAAAATCCCCACTAGCAGCAGGAAAAATAAATAATTCTCTTATCTCTGATGAATTTCTGCCTTTGATCTCATTTTTTTCCCTCCCTCTTGCTGCCTTTCCATCCCTCTTTCCCCCCTTCGCCCCCCCCGCCACTTTTTTTCATCCCCTCTTGCAGTTTGATTTATCCCACGGCCAGCTCTAAGAGCTTGACGTCCTCTGATGAATTGGCAGGGCTTGTCTGCTCAGAGACCATTGCTGCAGTGTCTGGAGGGACATCCCCAGCTTTTTTTCATTCTTCGAAAACCAGGCATCCATCTAGTTGGCTTTGTGCAATATATTTAATTCATACGTCGCTCTTCCTCATTCTGCATTAGGGAGATTGCTCTCTCACACACACAGCTCAACCTGCCCCATCCTAGGGTTATTTAGCTTAACCCTGACAGATGCTAAATAATTGGGTGTTTCTCCCACAGCCAGCCCCTACCTTTTGAGCCTGTAAAAGTCACATGGGTGCTTCTGATGCTTCCCTGCCCCATTGCCAAGGAGCTGGGTCTTGGAGACAGAACAGTAGAGTTGGATGGAAACGGTCAGGATTAATACAATCAAGTGGCTTATTGCACATTGGCATGGGTGAGGGCAACAGCCTCAAAGGGATTTTAAATGAGTAACTTTGGTGAAGGACTGCCAAAAAAAGTGTGCGCGCGTGTGGAGGGGTGTTTGTGATTGGATGTCCTCAAATAAGGACTTCCATTAACATTTCAAAGAAGGGAAAATAGGGACTAACACCAAACTAAATGACTTGCCTCTCTTGGGCCACGTCTACGCTACCACGATCTTTTGAAGGTGATCTTCCAGCAGATCTTCTTCTGAAAGAGCGCGTCCGCACACGATAAAGTGGATTGAAAGATGGGTCCACTCTTTTGACAGAAGCAACGAGGGGTCCTGTGGCACCTTATAGACTAACAGAAATGTAGGAGCATAAGCTTTCGTGGGCAAAGACCCACTTCGTCAGATGCAGGCGGCCTGCATCTGACGAAGTGGGTCTTTGCCAACAAAAGCTTATGCTCCTACATTTCTGTTAGTCTATAAGGTGCCACAGGACCCCTCGTTGCTTTTGCAGATCCAGACTAACACAGCTACCCCTCTGATCTTTTGACAGAGCATGCCTGGACAGCCCCTGCTCTTCTGAAAGAGCGGCTCAGGGATCCAAAAAACTCTGGTGCCATAAGGAGTGTTCTTTTGAAAAAAGGGCCTGCAGAGTGTCTACACGTGCTTTTTTTTAAAAGAAGCTTTAGAAAGGAGACACTCTTCCTGGTCCAGGAGCAGAAGAGGGATTTCAGATGGGAAGAGTGCATTGTGTATGGACGTTCTGCATGTTCTTTTGAAAAAGGGCCTGATTTTGCAAAAGAACTTGCTAGTGTAGACGCAGCCTTTAAGGATTATCTCCTAAATGGCCACATCAATTGGCATGACTCACCTGGCCTAGAAATTTTCTTGGGCATGTCAGATTTTCAAAACTGGCTACAGCCTGAAATTTCTGCTGCATTAGGGCCGGTTTATGACTGTTATGCCATGCTCCTGCACGTCACCAGAAAGGAGACCTGAACTGGGACCCAAAAGATTTGGCACCTTAAGCCTCCAATACCTGAGCTAGGTGCAGTTTATAATATGCACTATTAGACATAATGTAGCAGCTCATCTATGGATTTTGAACCCAATTGAATTTGAAACTCCTCATGAGTTTCATGGTGGGGACAACTATGAAATGATGTTTCAGGACAGAAGCCAGCTCTAATTAATAGGGTAGGTAGGAGCTTTTCCTGGAGACGTGGCATTTGGTAACTGTGTACTAGAGGTTTCTTGCACCTTCTTCCAGCACCCCTGCCAGAGACAGGATGCTGATACATGGACCAGTGGTCTAATACAGCTGGTCATCGCCATGTTCTCATGTCATGGAACCAGCCATAGACCTTTGCCAACCAAAGCATCAAAGTTGCTCCCAGCTCTCTCATTGCTACCTAGACAGCAGATTCATGGGACTTTGTACCAGTTCTGGTGCGGAAGCTTTACTCTGTTGTGGGTCATGGAGCACTTGATTCTGGGGGATGCTGAGTACCAGCAATTCCAATGGATATCACTGGGAATTATGGGTATTCAAGCTCTCTCTGGCTCAGGCCCATTCACAGCACAGGTTTTTTCCTCCTCTAATTTTCCCTGCATCTTTTATGGCTTCACTGCCTTTCTTGTTGATGGCTTTTGATTTTTTATCCCCCTGAGGAACTCACAAGAATGACATCCTCACCTTCTGGCATACTTGTCCCAGATTGAACTTTCATTCTCCCAGAATGCACTGGAACAGAAGTAGTAAATACCCTCAAGGAAACTTACTCTCAAAAGTTCTCTCTGTACTTCCAGTCTTTATATAATCTTGGATCCAATTATGCACTTTAGACAGAGGAATATTTTATTTCAGATGCTGTTCATGAACCCATCCTCTGCCACCTCTAGTTTTTTTTCCTAGTAATTTTCCATTTTTGATCAATAGTGAAATCTTGTTTTACAAGAACAAGATGGAAGGGTTTTACTAGATATGAAATTTTCAAGTGAAGCTGTTGGATACTAAAACATCACTGATGTATTGCCTCGCAAGAGTTACTTAAAATGGAAGCACACATATTATTGTTGTTATGTATTCATCTTGAAGTAACACCTTGAGGTTCCAAGTGAGGGGGGAGTCCCCTGTGCTAGGTGCTGTACATACATATAGTGAGACAATACTTGCCCCACTGAGTTTGCAGTCTAACCAGAAGGCATGACAGACACAAAGGGTGGGTGGGGGGTGTCACAGAAAAGGACAATGGCAATCAAGCATCGGAATCAGGTCTCCTGTCAGGCATTGCCCTAGACCTGGGACAGTTACGTCTTCCCTATTTCTTCATAGGAAACTTAGTACTACTTGTTGTGAAGTTTGATGACCAGGGCAGTGCTGGTCATGACTGAAAGCAAACGAAGAGGGATTTTTCTGGATTTGGGGCACCTGGACAATTTTAAAAAATAGCATCCTGTGGCACCCTTGAAACTAAGAAATGTATTAGGTCATGAGCTTTTGTGGGTAAGACCCACTTCATCAGGTGGGTTGGAGTGGAAATAGAATCTGGAGAGTGTGCGCGCACACATACACACTATATTTATATATATAAGGGCCCAAGAAGGAAGGAAGTTACCAGTCATTAGTACGATCAGTTAATAAAGCAATTAAGCTGGGTGTGTCTCATTCATAGCATGTGCTGTACAAGTGTAGATATCAGAGATCTGGGAACTGCCCTTGAATAAAGATCTTAACTAGCTATCACATTACAAGCCTGAGTTAAGAGGGTTCTAAATTGGTAAATGAATTCCAATTAAGGTGTCTTCCTCTCTAACTGCGTGGTTTTGAAAACTGATCTAATTGAATAAAGCATGTACATTTTTCCTTTTACTTTTAAAAAAAGGACTTTGAGTTAAGGACCCAAGCAATGCCAGGTAAATCTGCTAGTGTAATACAAAATTCAAAAATGTACACAATAATAAAATTATATCACGTACAGAGCAAAAATCAGAATGGCCCCCTGCTGAAATGACAGGTTCTCTCTATTAAAGGCAAATATTTTTACTTTCTCCCACTGAAATCAAGCCATTCCTGGCAAATTGACTAAATTTCATTTAATAGAAATTTTTTCAACAACAAAACTGACCAGCTCCATCAACTAGTGGGGCACTGGTTTGGTATTAGACCCGTTGAAATATTTTCATCTTTTTTTTCCCCCCAAATGTTGGGTGACTGATCAAATGGACAACTATGTATAAATATTTTAGTTTTCAAAAACTGAAACATTTTTGTTTTGGGAATTTTCAATTTTTTGATGAAAACCCAAAATATGGTAACAAAAATGAATTGTTTCCAGTTTCATAAAAGATACAGGCTGAACCTCTCTAGTCCAGCACTTCCTGTAGCATCTAGATGCATGGTGTCTAACATGCTAGCCACTAGCACCATGTGGCTATTTGGCCAGTTAACTGTGACTAGTGTCTTCAACTGTAAATACAATAAACTCTTTCATAGCTGGCATTCTATTATCCAGAACTCTCAAACAACCGACATTTTCACCATAAGTAAATTTTAATTATGTTTTCCATAAGTACAGCATATGGAGAGTAAATACACATACAGTGTAAGTTTATGGTATAAAATACTACTTTTGTTGGTAAATAAAGTATTCTGTATGCCTTTGCTTGTTTCTTAATATCTAATCTTGTTTTTCTTTAGTGTTATTCACTGCTAGGTAAACCCATTACCCAGAATATTTGAATATCCGGCAACCTCCTGGTCCCAGGGCTGCCAGATACAGAATGTTCCAGATAATGCGGCTAGTTGGACATCACAGATCTAGATGTTCCTCAGAGGTCCTCCACCCTGGTATTGACCTAGTTCAGTGTGTGAATACTGATAGCGTCACAAACAAACATCACAACAGTATCAATATAGCAGAATTAGACTTGTTAGAGTCTAGTGAGACCAAACACCCTTTTCACTCCAAGAGAGATGTGTGAGAAGAAAAGAAGTCATCCATTCATAGTTGGAGTCCATTGTGTGGGCAGCACTGGAATGAAAGACCAATTGGACAAAACTCTGATGCCAAGGGGGTATGATATTTTAGCACAAGACTGAGATCTGTTGATGCAGCAATTCTGAGAAATGTGCCCGTTCACAGCAGCGTCAGACCATATAGGTCTTCAAAATTAAAGTGGAGCAAAAAAAATTGATTTTTCTGATCAAACAAATTACTACCACTATTATTACTTCTACAAAAAAATTCTAGTTTTGAATTGAAACTGTTTTTTCTACCTCAAACTTAAAAAAATAGTGTTCAGGTCAAATACAATGTTTCAAATGTTGATTTAAAGTGACATTTTCTAAACAAATGCTGGTGTAAAATAGTCTCTGGCCTTGAGCTCTACTAAATGACAGTCATTTTGAAAATGTGACTTCAAAACAATGTTGAAATGGTGTTTGAAAATGTCAAAACAAAACATTCAATATTTCTATTGCTGAAGCTTTCCCTATATTAAAACTATTGCCCAAATTTGACCCAAAATTTCTAAATTTGGTGAAATTGTCAAACTCACAATGAAAAAAGTATCCAGAAACTCAAAATACCGTGCTGGCTTACTCCATAGGTTTGTAAATCTCACCCAAGCTGAATATGAAGATTAATTTCCCCTTCTTAGTCTTAAAATAAGTAAATATTGTCAAATGAACAGAATGGGAAACCCAGATGGATTCAGATCCTAATGTAGAGCCTGTGAAGTCAGTGGAAAGGCTACAACTGACTTCAGGGATCATAGGAGAGGACTCTGAATTACCAGACAAGCAACAACAGCAGGTTGAGTTCACAGGGGTCATCTACGTTGCAGTACAAGGCCAGCTTCAGTGATACCATGGGTCTATCAGCAGACTCAGACTCAAGGAGCTCAAGTTGCGGAGTTATAAAACTGCAGTGTCAGCATTTGGGTATGGGGTCCGTGGTGCAGAGGGAGGGTCTCAGAGCTCAGGCTCTAGTTCATATTCAAACATCTACACTGCCTGCCAGCCCAAGCCCTGCCAGCCTGAATCGTTTGCTGCCAACTGTGAGACTTGGTACTATTTTTTCTTCTTAATTGCAGTGTAACTGTAACCTGCATGGCCACAGCATCATAACCAGGTTGCCCACTAACCAGTCCATTGCTGTCCTCTTGAAATCAGGCCAGATCCTTCCAGTTTAGAGATGGATCATTTCTGCACTAACCAGGTGAAGAATAAAGATGAGAAATGAGCCAAAAATGTTTCTTTATCTCCTGAGGTGATGAGACTAAAGGAACAGCTTTCACATGGGCCTGCCTGTCTGGCTCAGTACCTGGGGAGACAGAAAAAACCCTTTCAAATCATGTTGCTTGTCTGGCGTTACAGAGAGTTAGATAAGGAGGCTGGAAAGGGGGGGAACTTTTCAAATTAAACCAAGTTAGGCGCCATTGAAAGGTCACTGCGGAGAGCTGGCAGCTCTGACTGAGAGTACAGAGTTTATGAAATGAAAATTTAGGACAAAATCCACCGAATGTCCATTGTTAAGCAACTTAGTGAAAATGAAGAGGAAATAAGAAGATACATGGCCCTCTTTTGGTCCAGAGATCCTATCATTGCTATTTTTCTTACAGTAGCACCTAGAGGAGGTCAGACTCTGCTCTCTGACATACTCTGAACAGACAGAGGAAAAGAAAATCCCTGGCCTGAGGCACTTGCAAATAGACTTGAGCAAAAATTTTTCATGCAGACTCCTTTTCTGCAACAAATTCAATTTGGTGATACCAAAACATTTCTCAAAAAGTGTGCTAATTGGGGCAAAAAAACTAAGATATGCCAAAAGAATTGAAGTTACCCATCTTGACGTTTTTTAAAGCAGAGCCTCTTATTTTTCTATTGTTAAATAACTTTTTGATTCAATTAAATATGTTTTCATTCAATGCTGAGCTGGAAAATGTGATGGTGAAAGGCCTGAAGAGGGACACAGTGTGGGAGTAACTCACTGCTCAGGCAGAGACCTCCCATTGATCTTGGATATGTCATGTTATCTCTTTGTATTTCACCTCCCCACTTATAATCAAACCACCTTTTGCTCTCTGTTTTGTCTATTTAAAGTAGAAGGCTTTCAGAGAAAGAACTGCCTCATATTCTGCGTTCGTACAGTGCTTAGCACAATACTTATACTACCCTCCTCTAACACTTTGCACCTGTGTATCTCAAAGCATTTTACAAAGGACATCAGTATCATTTGCTATTTTACACATGGGGAAACTGAGGCACAAAACCACAGAGTGACTTACTGTAATGGGGTCAGCCTGGTCTCAAGAAGTCCTCTGTGGCTGAGGTCACCCCCATGCAGGGTCTTCTAAGTCTTGAGGGCAGGATTTGATGCACCCAGTCAAAGGGACCATCATCTACTTTACCAGGCTTGCAGCCAGTCTTTAGCCAGTGGGCCAGAGTCTCACCCAGGTCAAAGCTCAGCACTCACTCAGAGTCATCCAAGTGCTGCTGGATTCATAGGCAACATAAGCATCCACCTGAGTCAAGCATCTAAATAGAACTACCTAGCCCTAGCCCTAGCCCAGCAGCTTCTTTTATATTGGCCTGCTGGGCCCTGATTGGCTGCCATTGACACAGCCACTCTATCCTCTTAGAGGACCTCTTGTCTGCTCCTCTCTGGGCTTGGCAAGCCTCTTGCTTCCTCTATAGGGCGTCAGGACTTAGTCCACCCCATCACACTTACCCAAGGTCACCCAGGAGACCAGTAGCAGAGCCAGGAACAGAAGTCAGGTTTTGTGAGTCCCAGTCCCTTCTGCTATCTGCAAGACCATTCTGGCTTCTGCGGGGAGGGTGGTGGGAGGGCATCTCTCAGCTGAGGCCTGTGGGTACACTATTGAAGACTGTTTGGAATTCGCTTACTTCTGCGAATATACGATGGTTCCTGGCACATGATATAGTCTGATGAGCTTAATCAGAAACAACCCATTGTGAAACAATCACCTTCCCAGCCTGCAATAACACAGGCCGACTCTGATGCTTGGAAGGATGCTCACTGAGTAAAAGTTCTGGCAAATGAGGTTTGGTCGCACTCTGCTGAGTAACTTGTAGAAACAGCCCAGACGAGGTCCCCTCCCCAGGGAACGTTAGACTGACCACAGCCAGCGATTACGCTGCTTCCTTATCTTTCCCTCAAACATCAGAGAACTGATCTTGCTCCTGAGGCCGGGACCTGACAGCCTTGTACATTAGCACTTTTTTAAAGTGATGTCCACTTTTGAAATAGTACCTGTCCTGAGAGTGGTCACTTCACTTGACAAATGCCAGTGATGACAGCTGGACACAATTTTACAAACGCCAGCCTTCTGCTTGCCTCCCTGGCTCCGCCCCTGCTCACCAGCCCCGGGAGAGATGCAAAGCAGAGAAGGAAAGCATTGTGTTCACATACTCCTTATCAAGGAATTCAGCCCACGGCATCCGTCTCCCTGAGCTCCAGGCGGTCGGCAGAGAGTCATTCAGGCCTTTCACACGCACCCACTCTATACATGTATGGACAGCATTCATCCTGCTCACACGGTCACACACTACACACTTAAGGGATGCCAGTTTTGATTGGCCGTATTCCTGGAGGTTTCATCCCACGATGTAATCTTTTAATTAAAGAGCAGCCTGTAATTCCTGGGGACACCAACAAAATTCTGGAGGGCTGGCAACCCTCACGTGGGTGCACAATTAATAGTCATAATTCCACATGCACAGAGCATGTGGACACACACACTCAGGCATGTATTCAAGGCAGCATGTACACCCCCGACCCAAACACAGTTCCCCTTCTTGGACTGCTGAAAGCAACTTCACTTTGGAACTTTTCTTGGTCAAAACCTGTCCTGAGTAGCTCAGCCCCCACAAACTCCACTCATAAGTCCTCACAAGCCAAGGTTTCGTATTCTACCCCTGCCCAGAGGGAGAGAGAGATGGAGTCTGCAATTGCCTCTACATCCTGCTCCTCGGAATCACCAGGTTCCCCTCAGGTGGGCTCATCCTGTAGGCACCGTTGGCTTAGGCCCCTCCAGCCCGTAGGTAGGGTGACCATATTTCCCAAGACCAAATACAGGACACCCTGTTAGTCGGGGCAGGGGCAACAGCCAGTCTGCAGCTGTCAAGCAAGAGCAGCTCCCTAGTTGCCCCACGCCACGGGGTGCTGGAACGGGGCTGCTGCCCCCTGGGGAAGCTCCTTGATTGCAGGGGTTGTTGCCCATGAAAGGGGGATGTTTACTGGCTGCCCCATGCCATCTGGATCTGGGAATGAGGCTGCCACTCTGCAGAGATGCTCCCTGGCTCCAGCGGTGGCTGACCTGTGGGGGTTGCTGCCCCGCCATGAGTGGGGGACACTCTCCAGCTGTGGGGGGCAGCTGTGGCTTCCGGCTGCCCTATGCCTATGGGTGCTAGGAATGGGGCTGACACCCCATGGGGGAGCTCCCTAGCTGCAGAGGCTCCCTAGCTGTGGAGGCAGCTGCCCCATGGCGGTGGGGAAGGGGCAGCTACACGCGAGGCTGTCCTGCAGTGGGAACTGGGCTACCTCCCTGCAGCGCTTTCCCCAGCTGCAGGGGCAGCTGCCTTATGGAGGGCCTGCCCAGCACTGCCGGGGCACCAGGTGTCCCTTAAAATCTTAGACTGGGGAACAAAACACACTACCTTACCCCGCAACATACCCTGCCTTATCCCTATGAGAGGGGGCTGGACTCGAAAACCTTCTGAGGTCCCTTCAGCCCTAGGAGTCTATGGTTCATATGCGTCAGGCTGATGACCCACCAGGTCTGCTGCTCCTAGGCAGAGCTGAACCTGGTTCTAAAGCCAAGAGCCTCTAGCACATCAGCTACAAGCCAGCTGGTTGCTAGCTCAGGGTGGAGTGCAGAAGACTGCCACTTTGCTACACACCAGGGGTGAGCAATAATTATGGAGGGGGGTGCTCTAAGAATTTGGTAAGTGGTCAAGAGCCGCATTCTTCCATGATATTAATGGAAGATGTGCAGGGTCTGGGATGGAGGTTAGGTGCAGAAGGGAACCGGAGTGAGGGAGGGAGGGGATGTGAGGTCTGGGAAGGGCTATGGGTGTGGGTGCAAGATAGGATGCTGACCTGGAGGAGGGGTGCAGGAGAAGATGCAGGGTCTGGGAGGTGGGTGTGACCAAGGGCAGGGGTGTAGGAGGGCATGTGTGGGATTGGGTTGTGACCTAGGGCAGGAGATTGGGTGCAGGGCCTGGGAAGGGGTGGAAGGTCTGGGTGGGGGGTTGGGTTCAGGAGAGGATTCTGACCTGGAAGAGTGATGTGGGAGGGGATTGGGGTGCAGAGCTTTGGGTTATGGCATAGGGCAGGGTGCAGGAAGAGATGCAGGGGGTTGGTTGTGCCCAAAGGAAGGAGGGGGTTGTGACCTGGGGTGGGGGATTGTGGTGCAGGGGCTGGGGTGCAGAGGATTTGGTTGTGACCTGGGGTAGGGATGCAGAAAGGGAGGTAGAGGGCTGGAGGGAGAGGTGGGTTGGGCACCATGTGCAGGCTCTGGCCAGGAGACACTTACTTTAGGGAGCGCCCAGTAGGACCTTCAGGCAGGCTCTCTGCCTGTTGCATCCCGGCACGCTGCTCAAAGCAGTGGTCTGCAGAGGCCAAGTGCGTCTCTGCATGCCACGCGCCCTTTGGTGGGGTGGGCATTTACACACTGCTGCGCTGCAGGCATACCCAGACAGCTCTCATTGGTCAGCTTCCAGCCAATGGGAGCTGTGAGATTGTGCTGGGGGTGGGGATAGTGCATGAAGCTGCCATCCAGCATGCAGCACTCAGAGAGCACATGGCCCCCACAGCTGGCCTTTTTGAGTGGCGTGCCTGACAGCAGCTCTTGCTGGGCTAGGGGTGAGGGTGGGAATGGATCTGGCAGTTTGGCAGGCCACATCCAGCTTGCAGGCCATATTTTTCATGCTCATGTTATGAACCATCACCACACTTTGCCTCAGGCCCCTTTTCTTCCATTTGTTTTCTTCTAGCTGTCCAGATATACAATAATACTTCCCCAGGCTCTTTCTCCATTCTCATCTTCCAGCTCTTCAGTTCCTCACTCAAGTTTTCAACTGTTCTTCTGGCCATCCATCCATCCACCATCTCCATAACAATCCATCTTTCACTCCTTCACCGATTCATCCCTCCCACCACGCTACCATCCCAGCCATATAGATTTCTCCTTCCATATTAATGACTCCACAGAGATGCAAGTTATGATGTGAAACTTGGACAAACATGGACACCCGGCACAACCCGAGCTGAGCCTGCAATTTCCTGGCTAATAAAAACACGAGCTTCCTTCAGGCCCAGGTCTCCGCCAGGTCACGCAGATCTGCATTTTGTTTTCCCCCCAACAATTTCACAACGCCCGCTAGGAGCTTGTTTTTTATTGCTCCATATGTTGGAGACACATGGAAAAATGAGCAGGAGAAATCCCCTTAGTGAGGGAGTGAAAAGCCACCAAGTTTACAGGGTGTTGCAAGTGATCAGAGGCGAAACAAGTGTTGCAGCCTGACCCCTGTGCAAATTTCCCAGTGCATTGTTTTATATCAGAGAAAACAGACCAAGGGGCTGTTGTTAATGGGCTAATAATTTCTTTTCTTTCTGGATACTACGGAGCAAAACATGTTGAATATTCTTTTAAATCTAATTTGTTTTTCTTTTTTTTTATTTAACAAATCAAAAGGCAGCATTGATTTGCCCGGGCAGAATGCTGCTCATTCCAGCAAGGGCTTTTACAAGGCAATAAGCTGCCTCTGAAGCACAGCAGCGAGTCCATACAGCCCCGCTCGCGGCTCGTCGGCAGTGCTGACTTTTATAAGGCACAGTGGGGGCTTGCAACAGACGCGCCTTTTATAAACCAGTCCATTAAGCAAGGCAACCTGATCTAAATGGGAGGGAGGGGTAACGAGGAACCCAGCTCTGGGAGACTTTGCTGAGTCAGCAGCTCTGACTCCTTAATAAACTCAGCAGCATCCCACCTATGGCTCAGGCACTGGGGAGGCTGTACTGAGAGGCTAATGCATCTCTGCAGAGAAGCTCAAGGATTAAGAACAACAGAGATGGGATTTTCCAGAGTGCTCAGCATTGGCCTAACTCTGCTACCATTGAAGTCCATGGAGAAGGAGTGTTTCCAGCTCCTGTGATATTTCCTAGTGGGGGAGGAGGTGGACGTTCTCAAAGTTCCAGCTCCTGGAGTCATGTGATTATAAGCTGAACATGAGCCAACAGTGTGTCCTGGCATCCAAGAAGGCCAGTGACATACTGGGGTTCCTTAGTAGAAGCACTGCTGGGAGATCTAGGGAAATGATTATTTCTCTTCGAACATTAACCTTGGACATTTGGCACTGGTGAGGCCACATCTGGAGGATGGAGAGAGGCTGTTTTCAGTGGTGACAGATGACAGAGAGGTCTCAAGTTGTAGTGGGGGAGGCCTAAATTGGATATTAGGAAAAAACTGTTTCAACAGGAGAGTGGTGGAACTCTGAAATGTGTTACCTAGGGAGGTGGTAGAATCCCCTTCCCTAGAGGTCTTTAAGTCCCAGCTTGACAAAGCCTTGACTGGGATGATTTAGCTGAGATTGGTCTTCCTTGAGCAGGGAGTAGGACTTGATAACCTCCTGAGGTCTATTCCATCCCTATGATTCTATGATACAGGTTTCTCTGCTTTCCTTTTACTCTCATGTCAGTGTGGCCTAGGACACCACAGACCCTCATTCTCCTCCAAGTACGGCTATTAAGCTGCTAGCAGACCTCGGGCAAGTCACATTACCGGTCTGAGCCTCATTTTCCCCATCTATAAAAGGGCTTAATGATGCTTCCCACCTTGGAAAGGTGGCCGGAGAGCCTCATTTTAAAATGCCTTTTGGGCTGCAGAGAAACATTTTACAAATGTGACCTCTTAAGTCTCAAAACTCAGAAAACACATAAAAAAGAAATCCCAACTGATCATTTTTTTAAAATAAAAGTCTCACACTATTTAGGGGCAGACCTGCCAATGGAGGGGGCACAAAAGGGGCAGTTGCACCTCGTCCCAGTGTTTCAAAGGGGCCTGGAGCTGCAGCTATCGTCGCCTCTACTTTTGGCCATGTAGTGTGGTGGATTGACACCTTCCTTATCCAGAGGGGGAAGAACCCCTCTCTGAGCCCTGGTGGGTGGAGCTCCATGCCTGCCCATCACCTGGCCAGAAGCCTGGGGAGTGGGGGGAGACACGGGACAGATAGTATAAAAGCAGAGCCCAGGAGCTCAGATGAGCCCCAGCTCCTGGAGGAGACAGATGCTGGTCTTCAGGTCCCAGGCTGGGTGGCTGACCTAGCTCTGCAAGTGACTGAAGACTGGTCTGGACTGCTGGGAGCAAGGGTAGACCTCCTCAAGGAGGATCTACCAACTGGGATAGAGACCCTGCTCTACCCAAATCCAGAGGAATGTAACCTACTGCCCAGTAAGGTATGATCTGACGGGGGCAGTTGGAAGTGGTCCAGGGACAGTCAGGGTGTTGTGGGCTGGATCCCTGCTGATCCCCAGTGGCAGACTGCACTGCCACAGGGCTGGGATGCAGTGGAGTGGGTGAGCCTGTGCCCCTGACCCATACCAACCCTAACCTGTGGGGGGCAGTTCCCCCTCTCACCTCTGTGGGACATGCCTGTGTTTGTCATCCCCCCGGCCTGCTAGGAGGCTGGCCCGTTTGCCGCCCTGCCCTGTGCAAGGCCCAGGGTCTGTACTGTTGGCTGCCCCATCCTGAGAGAGCCTGAGCCTGTCCAACTGGTTGTCTGGCCTGATTACAGGCCTGGGACTTGAGTGGTTGAGACCGATTTCCCCATCTGAAACTGCAGTTCGGTAGATTGGTGAGGGGCCAATGTGGAGTGGGGAAGAACCCATCCCGGAGCCTGATGGGGTTACAGGCCCCTTTGAATTGCTGTAGCAGTGCTGCTCTGGCTGCGTGAGAGTCTGAGGGAGTGGAGGGCAGTGTCATGGTCTGGGCTGATTGCCTTTGGCCATGCTGTTCCCTCTCACCTTGCCCAGGGGCCCACAGTGGCTATCGACGGCACAACTGAGGAGTCTTTCTTCTTGATTTTGAACATCTAGTTTTAGCAGGACTGGGGAAAACCCACGGTTCTGATCCCTCTGATCTAGTCTCCTTCCACCTCTGGGTGAAAAAGCCTCTTTTGGAATAGGTGGTTCTTTATTGGATGTTAGCAGCTGTCCCACTTGTCTCTCCTGGGGCCAGCCCCTGCTCCGGTGAGGTCAATGGGGGTTTTGTCAATGACTTTGGGAGAATTTGAGGCTGGGTCCCAGTGTGAAGTCCCTATGCCACAAAATTCCCTTGGCAGAGAAATTGCTTGTGGCATCAGTTCCAACCTGGCCCATAACCAGCTTTATCTTTTGTTGGGCTATTGGCAGCTCAGCCTGTCAACAGAAGTTAAACACTTGACTCAAAGCCCCTGCAGGCTCCTTCCACAACGGTGTGGTGGAGGTTGGTGACATATGAAAGCCCTAGTGGGGCATCTCGGTCTCAAATCAGTAGCAAGACTTTTAGGTGCCCACTCAGGGGTTTGCTGGATCTCTGCATTAGCGTTCAGAGTTGTGCCAAGTCATAATGGAGGTTGACTAGGTGGCAATCTAGTGTGATAACTTGATGCTTAAAATTCATGCTTGGAAGTAGGAAGGCAATATCGTGTAGTACTTAGCATCCTGCCCTGGACATCTGAATTCTACTTACTATTCTAATGTGAGGTGTGAGTTTTGGCAAGTCACTGCTCTCTTTCTGCCTTGCTTAATTATGGTATAAGCTCCCAGGTGCAAGTGCTGTCTCATGCTGTATTTGTACAGCACCTTGCACAACAGAGCCTTGATCTTGATCACGGACTCAATGTGCTACTGTCAAAACATTAAACTAGCAATCCTCAGAATATACCTAAGCCGCCCACAACCCAGCAGCCTCCCTGCTGATTTACAGCACTGTCTTGTGAGTAGACTTCAAAGGTTGGCCACTTGGAATTAATAAGAAGCAAGAGACTGAATTTCCAGGTCTCACCAGCAACCTTGTTACAGAACTTCTTTGCTCCTATTCCCTGCACTCAACCAGTGTTGCAGTGGGTGAAATTCACCCATGGAAACCCAGGATACCACTTAGACCTATTTAAACCCATAGACCTCATGCAAGCTCTCTGCACAAGGGTGAATTTCACATGGTTACACTTGTGCGTGGCCAATTGGGAACCACTCAGTCTTTGCAAAAGAGCAGCAGCCATTGTTGGCAGAATGTGGCTCCCAGGATAGGTGTATGGGCTGGGAAAGGAAAGAGGAAGTACAAGGAGGCCACGAGGAGCCATAAGATAAGTGCACTGAAGGACTGAAGTAAGGAGATCCTGGGTTATGGGCCTGCCTCCTCTGCACTTGGTGGGGAAAATCCAAAGGTGGTTTCTTGCGAGGATAAGACTGCACAGCCTGCCCCCGTGAGAAGGAATCGCATCAGAAAACACCTGGATTTTCTGCTGGGTAACCAGGTGCATGAGGAATCTGCTCATTCTCAGACTGGCAGTGAGGGACAGAGCAGGACAGTTAAGCTAAGCTCCAGGAGCCCCTAGTTCCCTATCTGGGGACTCCCCCCTGCTCTGCAGAGGAACTGGCCCTCTCAGTACCGGGGCTTTGCTACAGAGGAGCTTGAAAGCCCTGATCCAAAAGACCAAGTGTTGTGCCTGGCTGGAAATCCAAAGCCAGACCTCAGTGCGGCTACAGCACTGCCCCTTTGCCAGGGAGAGGGCTCACAGAGACCATCACCCCCATCCCCATTGCCCCACAGTGGTCCCAGCCACACAGGAGCCACAGGAGCAGGGCTCTGTGACCAAAATAGCAAAGAGCCACTTTTTCCAATTCAGTTACAAAGTCAATACTTTGGGGGAAGAGAGGGCACAGCTGGGTGCTGCTCTGGGCCTGACACTGCAGGCAGGGAAGTTTGGGGTATACAGGGGTCAGGGTTTAACCCAGGCTGGCTCCCTCCCTATGCCCTGCCCTATCGCTGCCCCTTCTCCCCCACCGCCACTGCAGTTGGCTGAGCAGCGGCAGAGCTAGCGGCCCCAAGAGGAGTCAACAGCTGCAGCACTCAGAGCTGCAACTGACTCCTTAAAGAGCCTCATGCAGCTCCAGAGACACAGGCTGCCGACCCCTGCACAAGAGGGATCAGGTGGCCCATCAGGTGGAAAACGGCTGCTTAGTTGAATGGTTCTGCTCTGTCCCCCTCCACCCTGGCCTGCTGGTGGCCACCTTGCCCACTGTGGGAAGAAGGCAAGAGGCAGGGAGTGAGCTTGGTCTCGGCTTTTTGCAGCAGGCAACAGCAGGAGGTGTCAGGACAGCTGCCGCAGGCACAGCGCACGCAAGCTGGGACCCTACTGAAATTGCTGCGTGTGAAGGGTAGAGTCACACGCAGCCTATTTCCCTTCAGAAGCGATCAGCACTCTGCAGGAGAAAACTGATGTCAAAAGCACTTAGCAAACCAGCTCCTTCCCCCTTCAGCAATACCCCCCTCAATTAGCTGCAAAGAAAGATGCACCTAGTCCCGTTTGCTAAGTGCAGGGCTCTGAGAGTTCACCTGGATGACTGAGAGGCATCTGGCCATGAATAAACTGCAGCTAGGAACTGCCAGCTTGGCATTAAATTTAGCCAAGGACTTCGCTGCTCATATTCTCCATTGGTTACACCGGGAGCCTGGCGTGGATGGTCCAGCTGCCCAGCTGGTGAAAACTCAAGCAATTCTCTTGACCTGAGTGAAGCTATGCTGGTTTATACTAATTGAGGATCTGGCCTTAAATTGGACAAAGGCTCCTGTCTCATCCATCGATAGGAAACTAATTAATATTTTCCCTGAATGTCGTTGTTCTTTTCCCAGGAACTTGACCCTCTGGCTGGCGGGGCTGGATTCCTGGCATGGTGTTGGCCCTACCTTCTGTGCACATGACTGGGGTCAGTGAGCTTCTAAGGAGAACTCTACCAACAGCTCTCACCATGCTCCTCCTGAGACAGCTGGGGAAACCAAGGCACAGAAGGGTTCAGTCACTTGTCCCCAGCATGGACAAAGCCAGGAATAAACACCAGGTCTCTTAGATCAATGTCTTTCTGATAGTTAAAACCTTTCCCCTTAAAGCTACTTTTAGGAATGGCCAACAAGGGGAAGCTCAAAGACGTCAAGTTTTAAAATGCACATCTTGCATCAGATGCACCAAAGCTGGCACAGAGAAATGCACCTTCTCAATCATTCTCATGCCACCAAGGCTCCTTGCTGGTGTCCTGGGGTTTTCCAGCTCCAGCTCTTGGCTCTCCATTATTGTCTTTATCTATGAGGTGTATTATGGTAACACATAGGGTCTCCATTTGTGGGCCAGAACCCATTGTACTATACAAACGGAAGAAAAAAGACCAGTCTCTGCTCCTGTTGTCCTCTTCTGACCAACACATCTCACTTCTGGGGCTGCGCTGGTCCTTCATGCCACCTCCTTGGCAACAGCTAGGTTCCTGTGGACAGATATGTGCAGCCATTCTCTGCCACTGCAGTCACTTGGCCTTTGGACTATGTGTTAACACCAGCTTTTACTTCCAGTGTTTGTTTCCCAGGCATGAGCTGCATACAGCATCACATGGACACTGAGAACTCCCTTCCACTCTGGAAGGACTCCATGTGCATTGCCTTCATTTCCTTGTTGCTCCACCTAGCTTGTTCAGAAGACTAGAACAATTCTGGTATCCTTGGCCTTGCCATATTCTGCCCCTTGGAGAATATCTGTCATTGTGGCTGATCATGAGCCCACTGAACTCAGTGGGGGAGTTTTTCCATTGACTCCCACAGACTGTGGCTGAAGAGGGAACATGGACCTTGTAGGAGAAAAGTTGTTTAGATAAGGATACAACCTCAGCACCCCTGGCCACTTAGAATCCAGATTTGCAGCTGCTTAATTATTACTCATTCACCAACATACCTGGGATGTCAACAGAAGGGATGGAACCTGTAACCATAGAGGCTACAACCTTTCGCTTGACCACATGAGCTAAAGACCAGCTGGCTCTCAAGTAAGGCTGTGGAGGAAAGATTTCACTCCCCTTAATACATGGCCTCAGCACCTCTGGGGTTACAAACACAGGGCCTGCTTTCCCCAAACATATCAATGCACAGCTTCACCCATGTTCATCATCCCATTCACTAGAAAGGAGCTGGCTACCACCTTTGATTTTATCTTAGCCTGCTTGCTTTAAAAGAAATACTTTGATGTGAAGGATGGTATCCCTACAAGAGATGGACTCATAGAAGGGTCTAGTCATGAGGCCAGGGATTGCTTTTATTGGCTTTTCCGGCTCAGCCATTGCAACTTATATCTGACCTGCACCATTCCCTGCTATTCTGCTCCTGTCTTCCAATGGACTTCTGATCTCCTCTTCCCCTCCAAACCTAAACTGCCCAGCTCTGCCTATGTGCCTGAAACTGTCCTTGCCATTTCAAACCTAGCGGGAGCAGAAACTGCCCATCGCCGCACCCTAGTACTGTTTCACACCAAGCAATGAAAGCTTTTGAAAGACTAGATTGAGAGCAGCTAATTTAATTCATTTGGGATCAAGGATTTTGGACCACAGCTCTCAGTGGGTGAAAGGCTGCACTGAAAGAACTCATTACACTCGGGGATTTCCCCAGAGAAAGGAAATGGCAGAGATGAAATTTGTTCTCCCATTACAACATGCCTTCCCCTGTGATCATGTTGAGCTGACTCCACATCCATTACATGCTGAGGGTAGACGGCCAGCCAATGCCCATAACCCCGATCATTCACCTCTGCTGGGATCCAGCTTACCCCATGAGTGATGTACACAGATGATCACCATAGTGACAGCATGGTGGTAGTACAGCTGTCTGGTAACACTCGGTATCCCTCTCGCCTGCTTCAACTGAAGGGGATATGCACAAAGGGAAGAATTCGAACACTGGTCCCCGGTGCAGATGAGCATGTTCAACAAACAGTAGATTCTCTCCCCTTTGCTCAAAGGGTTCTGGTGACATCTTGTGGTGATGTGTTTCCTCACCAGACACATGTGTGGCTGTACCTTCCAAATAGCAGAGGTCACTTAGCCATTTCCCTTCCTCTTTTTGGATCAGGCGGAGGTAGAAAATCCCCCTTGGGACTGCCCTGTTTATCCTCCCATCTCCTTGGCTGATTGCTCCCCACAGTCCATTCTGTAAATCTTTGTAGCCAGCTTTCCCGGTCTGCTCAGGCTGAGGCAGCCAGCATAAGGCCCGTCCACTTCAGCTCTAGAGACAGGGTGCAAGTTAAGTGGGGCCAGGCCTCATGGGGTGTGTCTGCCCTGCACACTGAGCCCGGGCTGTGATGCAGCTTTGAGCTCAAGTCCGGCTTCATCCACACACAGATTAGTCTGATGCAGGCTAGCAAGTGCTCAGGATCTGGGCCTAGGTCTCTGTTGGGGTGGGCAAGTCGGTGCTAGGTCCACCAATCATAAGCCCAACTTTACAACACAGTGTGGGCTTGGAAACACCAAGTCCACAAACCCAAAGCCCACAGCTGAGGTGGATTGCTCCATAATAGGTCTCACTGTTAGTCCTTCATGACACTGAGCATACATTTATTTTTCTTCCCTAGGTTTCCTGAATCCTAGGCCAGCGCACTATCCACTGGGCCACACTGTCTCTAGATGATCTGGAGTTTGCCTTGGGACCTTCAGCACCAACCTCTATTCACCTTCCCTTTTCCAATGCCAGGACAGAGCTTATTATGTCTCTTGGTGGTATCATAGTTCTCTAACATTGCTGTGTTGGTGAGGGAGATTTAGTGACTCTCTGCAGCTAAGGACACAGCTGGCCAAGACCAACCTCTGGCCAGCACAGCCTATGCCAAGAGGTAGTCAGGAATGACTCACCCGCCACGTTCACAGGGATTATGCTTGAAATGAATCAACAGAGCCCAGGAGTCAGACAGAATTTTGGAAGGGGATCTATGGCAACAAAACAAATAAGTCCTTGCTCTGGGCCATCCTTCTTCCATCCTGCTGCTTTTGAGGCTGCATCACTTCTCGCAGGGGTCAGACATTTGGGGCTGGCACTGGGGAGACCTCACCAGGGGATCCATCTCCCTCCCATAGCTCCTTGATGCACCAACTTCCACACCATCTTTGAAAACCCTATTCCACTGCACCACATGGCTCTTTCCACAACAGCAGATGGAGCTGTCCTGCAACAGCTTCTTTCAAACAGCTCTGAGGCGGGGGGGACTCTACCTATCAGGAGTCTAGTATGGAGAAGTGCTGAAAGCTCTCGCAATAATACGCAGAAGGATGCAAAACAAAGGAAAGGGGAAGAGGAGGAGAGACTCCAAGTGGGAAAGCAAAACCAGAAGAGCTTTCCCTTTGTAACCACTGCACAAGGTAGCTGTTCTAACAAGTGTAGACACTAGCTGCCCTCCTGGGGGCAAAAACTTACTGGCCTGACTCCAAAAATCACTTTGCACTTTCTACCGTACTCAGATGTGTTGTCCAACTTATCGCTGCATAACATGTAATCTTAGAGTCTAAAAATCCCACAGGAGACTTTTGGCTTTCCATGGCATATTTGCAACCCACTGGTCTTTGGGCATTTCATGTCCCTCTTGGTGATCAAGCCAGAGGGTAGGTGAATGTTCCAGCCAATTTTTGCACACGCTGGTTGTGTAGTGCAAGTCGGGGCTGGGTTTTTCGGAATTCTTCCAGTTCAGTGCCATGCAGCTCCCAACCAAGACTCTGGGTGCCACCCAGTCACTAAACTGCAGTTTCAAAAGGCCCATTCCCCCTCTTTTCCTAGACAGCAGGTGGAATTTAAAAGCCCTGGGTCCCCACTCAACAAAGTGATTTAGGAGCCTAATTCCCAGTGAAATGAATGAGTATGGTGCCTAAATGCCTTTGAGGACTGGGCCCAGGTCTAACCTCATGCAATGAAGAGGTTAATGTTCAAGGCAGAACCTTTCTTTGCCTCGGAGCCCAGTTGCCTTGATGCGTTTGTAGCAGCCTTTTCCATTCCCTCTGACTTGTTTGGGATCTGGCGCCTGTCCAGTCTCCTGCCATCATCTCCCGCACCATGAATGACAGAGTTGTTTCCTTGGCGCCGGTGTTGAAACCCTGTCGACCTCAATGCCTACAAATGCCAAGCATGCCCTTGACTTGGCAGTGTTTGGGCCTGGGGGTGAGGGATTGTCAGATCCCAGAGCCATCCCATCTCCTCTCTTGGGCTGTGACACCCAACGGTGTGGGCAGGACTCCAGCCTTCGACAAAAAAACAAACAAGGGCAAAAGAAGCCAAAGAAACACTCCTGTGGTGGCAGAGGCCATAGCAGGGGGAGCAACAAGTGAGAGGCAGGGACGTGAGACAGGTGTACGGTGAGCACCCAGGCAGCCCGTATGAGGCTTATCCTGGGGAAAAAAACTGGCGTTGCGGTGGGGTCAGCCAGCGGGGACTTAACCTTTTCAAAGACTTCCCAGTGTAACCGGGTGCACGGTGATGCTGCTGGACAAGAAAATGCAGTGACACCTGCAGTCATTGCTGTCACCTTCCAGCGATTTTAGAGGGCAGCAACATTACTTAGTATTTAAAGCTGGGGACTGGGAGTCCTCAGTTCTCTGTCTGGCCTTAAGAGGGTCTGCAGTCTAGTGCTTGATGCCAGGAACCAGGAGTCAAGGCTGCTGGATTCCTTCATTGGCTCTGCCACTGATTCATTACACAGGACTTTGAGTTAGTCCCTGGGTTTCTCTGTGCCTCATTTTCCCCAGTAAGCACAGTGGTGTTTACACCCCACTTCAGGCACGGTGAGCTTTGAGACATTGGTGGTCGTTCAGGGATTCTAAACTCTTCTGTGCTTTGAGGGTGCAAAATATTTTGGTGTTAACCTCAGGCCTGGGCTCCATCAACTGCAAATGTAAACGCTGAATGTGGAGAACACGCTATTCCTTTCCGTTCCTGCTGCACAGACATACAGCTAGCAGCTGTGCCCTGCATTGCTGGGCTCTTTCACTGAAGTCGCTTTCGGGGGAGGGGAAAAACGGAGAAATGTACGTGCTGTTTTCAATGAGTTCTTCAAAAATGAAGAAAAGACGCCGTCGGGAAAAAACTATTCGGGATTGAGGCTTCAGTGGAAACAGAGGATCTGCTGGACATGGCAGGTACTTAACCTGACTGCTCTAATGGAGACACATGGCAGTTGCAACTGGGCCCAGGTAGTCAGCCAGGGGGGCATCTGTCCAGCTCAGCTATAATGGCTCTGCAAGAGCTCCTATGGCCCCTTGTGTGCTCTGTGCCCCCGCTCCACCCCAGTACATCGAGAGCAGTGACAACCTCATTCTTGCTTCCTTGCTTGCCTAGCTCTGACCTTTGCTTATCCCCACCCATGCCAGGCTCTGAAAACTCCATGCTTGAGTGGGAGACAACCCCTCCGGCATGCAAAAGCTGCTCCCGTGCATTCTCCCTGCAGCTGGTTGGTTAAGCCCAGTTGACAAAGGATCTGGTTCTTCCCATGACTGACGGAGTCTCAAACACACTCAGTTCTTCCATGGAAAACCAGACCCCTCTGGATCAGAGAGTGTTGGGCGGCATTAGCCAAACTAGCAGTTACCAGTGTCTGAGCAGCATCTTCTGCTCCCTGGTCCAACCCCTGCTCTGAAGAGAATGCAGCACCATGTCCTGACCGTGGAAGCGTCATGACTGTAAAGGACTCAGCTCAGGGCAGTGAGTAATAAGACTGAAGACAATTGCCCCACATCAGTCAAGTGACCCTGGGGAGTATGAACTGGACTCAAATGTACTAATTATGTGGGTTTTGCTAACTCCCCTAGCTTCCCTTTTTAGGGACCGCTCTTCTCTATCACCGCATGGCTCCTGAAGACCACATCTGGGTGTCACAGGGTACCTCAGGTGCTGTCACATCCCCCAGGTCCTATCCACGTCCCCTCGCTCCTGTTGAAGGAGGACACCAAACTCCTGCTGCTTCTTGGCTGCAGAGCAGCAAGGAGGACCTACGTGGAATCTCTTGGGTCTCCCGAGGGCGGAGGCCCCTCAAGGCCTACAGAAGAAGCTCTGGGAAAAGCAGCAGAGAGTTGTGCCATTAGACAGCAAAGCAGCAGGCTGGTTGGCCTGCTCTCCCTCATTTGTCACTGTTTGCTGCACCAGCCTGTGCTGTTCTCCAGAGGTGATGGGGCCAGGGAGCAAACCCGGCCTCCCAGTTCTCTGGCCTGGATAGCTCGCACACAGCTCTGTTATGTGAAGAGTCCTCAGAGCCTCACTTGTAGTTTGGTTGCCAGGGCACCTGCCATTCACCCAGGAGAGCTGATCCCAGCACAAAAACTGGCCAAATCTCCTTCCTGGGCAGAAGGTGGGGGCAGGTTTCCTGTAGTTTGGGTGGCTTGTGGTATGGTTTTCGTTCTCTGGCAGAATGCAGCCTACACCAGTGTCTGTAGACTGGCCCAAAAAGGAAAGTTGGTCGCTCTATGAAGCCATGTGAGGAAAGCAACTTGTGCTGGACAGGAACTTCAAAGCCTTCCTGTGAAAGGTCTGCCAGAACCCCTGCAACAGCCTTCCTTGTGACGTTGGGCAGATTAGAGAAGCTCTGCGCCTCAGTTTCCCTCCTGGCAAAAAAGGGGGTAGTGGCACCACCCTGCAGATGGGTGGTGTCAAGATACATGTAAGATTGTAAGGCATCCAGATTATATGGTAATAGGGGCCATAGAAGGACAACTAGTGTCACAGGGTAGCTGGCCTTTTAATAGCCAGCTCTCAAACCCACGTGTGATGTACTTATACCTCCCCAGTGGGGAAAAATGAATACTGGGTTAAATGATTCTTACGTCATGTGGTGATTGAGCCTCTGGGGTAGGTAGCTCGAGAGTTCAGCAGAAACAGAAGGTGAGGGGAAGCAGAGAACAGCAGCTACAAAGACCTAGGAAGTCTTGGATTTGTTCTTGATGGGGTCTTGGATTTGTTCTTCAGATAGGAAAGATAAGGTGGAAGGACAGGGCGTCCCTATAGAGAAAAAGGGCCAAGAAGGACCCCAGATAGAAAGGCCTAGGAGTAGCAGCTTTATGGAGAGGAGTCTGAGCAGGAGAGAGAAGGACACTTGAGAAAGATACCACGTGGCACAGCCTTGTAGCAAGACTTGAGAGAAGAATAAGCCAGCGAGGACAGACCCTCAGGATGGAGGGACTGAGTGGAGGGACAGGTACCGAGCATTTATTTGTGGACTTTCATTTACTACCCTAGCTGTTGGGTCATGTCACTGGAAGCAGGCCGAGAAGGAGAAACTGAGGCAGGGCTGCGCTAGAGGTCTGTCATGACATACCTAGATGACTAGTAGGAGACTTACTCAGCCCACCCAGTCCCTGCTGGATACTGCCCACCCCTGTGACCAGGCAGATGCAGGGTCAGCGGTGGCAGCAGACCGTCAAACTTCAATCCTACATCCTGGAAGTGAAGTGGAATTTTGTTACTGACTCCCCTAGGAGTGGGCCCATCCCCTCCCTACCTGCTCCAGGGGAAGGCAGTTGAGGTGTAGCACAAGCTTCTCTCATTCAGCATGGATCATGGGATTCCCTGCTGCTGACTGCCATAATGGACATGGGCAGGAAGGTGGAGAAAAATAATAGGCCCATTAGGGTCCAGTTTTCAATTCGCATGCTTACACATGCCCCTGTAAGCCCTCCTGATAAACTCCAGCTTGGCTGCAGGGGGTGCTCACCAGAGTCAGGGCTCTCTGAGGTCTGTACGGTGGGTTTCAAAGTGCTCAGCTTCACCCAGAGCTGCTTCCATCTGTGGGGACGACCTCTACGCCTGATGTGCCCATCCCAATATCAGTGGTGCTTTCCGGACCCTGAGCAGGCCAGCAGTGTGCGCACATGACCCACGACAAACCCAAGGCACTCTGAAGGAGCCTCGTGAGCAGGGAGGGGTCTAGATAACAGCCTTGGGTGCTCTAAAAGGGATGGAGAGAAACTGTTCTCCGCGGTGACAGACAGCAGAACAAGGAGCAATGGTCTGAAGTTACAGGAGAGGAGTAGGTTGGATATTAGGAAAAACTACTTCACCAAGAGGGCGGTGAAGCACTGGAATGTGTTTCCTAGGGAGGTGGTGGAATCTCCATCCCTAGAGGTTTTTAAGTCTCGGCTTGACATAGTCATGCCTGGGATGACTTAGATGGGGTTGATCCTGCTTTCGGCAGGGGGCTGGACTCAATGACCTCTTGGGTCCCTTCCAGCTCTGTGACTGTATGATTCTAAGGCCTAGATGTAACTCCTGGAAGGTTTCCAAATGTAAGACCACAAGGCACTACTAGAGGGCTCACAGCCTATTGATTGAGTTACAACCCCACCGTTACATGTGACTGTTTTATTCTGACTCTGCTGCTGATCTGCCAAGTGACCTTGGACAAAGCACTTCAGCTCTGTGCCTCAGTGTCTCTTTATTGGTCTTCTCTCGACTACAAGCTCACTTGGGCAGAGCTACCTCCCAATGATATGTATGCAATGCGCACAGACCCAAGGGGCCCTGATCTCATTTGCGTTGACAGCAAGCTTATAAGGGTGGCAGCTGTCTTTGTACCACACCAAACACAATGGGGTCCAGATCTGTGATTGGTGCTCCTCGGTGCTACCACATTAAAATCCTATCATCACAACAGTGGCCTAAGGTGCTGCTGTGATATTAATAATAATCAAACAGGGATTTGATCTGATGGCCATTGAGTGGAGATTTGATGCACAGAAGCATAGGCACGTCCCTGTGAGCTAAGCCCTCACCCAGAGCCTAGAATGACTTGGCCTTTGCGCATGCTGCAGCAGCCAGTCCATGAGAGAGGATCAGATCAGGAACTCCCCAGAGAGAGCAGCAAGCCAGCTTGTGCATCTGTCATCGGTCAGCTGGGAACTCTTCCTGGGCTTTGTGGCCTTACAAGCTTTGAGCGTGCTCTCAGCAGCTGGTCCTACAGTAGTATCCATCTGCACCCAGCTGAGCCAGCCCCACCTTTGCCTTGATGAGTCACCCAGCAGCCCACCTACCCTCTCCATGCCTCTTTCTTCTGCAGAATGCTTTCCATGCTCCTTTCCTTTTGTCCCCCGGCCCCACCTCTCTCCGACTTCTGTTCATTCATTTCTTCCTTTCTCACAGCTCTCAGCCAGTGAAGCAAGTGGCAAGAAGGATGCTGGGACCTCGCTGTTGGGCTCACTGGTGGCTGCCCCTCCTTGTGTTGTAATGCCGAGGAGGCCTTTCCTTGAAGGCGACCGCATGAGCGGAGGGTTAATCACTCGACGGTCTCTCTGTTTCCCTCGGGGTTCTAAAGGTTACCCCTATCCTGGCTTCGCTGCCATTTTTCTGGCTGGGTGGGCATGATGCTTCAAATGGCACTTTGCATGGTGGAAACAAAGGCTGGGGAGCAGGAAGGAAAGCTTTTATTATTTCCAAAAATAACTGGGGAATAAAACGAGGAGGTCAGATACTGAGCCAGGAGGGAGAAGCCTCTCTCCCCAGGGGCCAGCCCTCAAGTCGTACTCCTGCAAGTACCTGGAGAAGGAAAGCTTGGCTCTAATAAAAGCCAGACAAGGAGAAATCAAGTGCATGCCTATTGTTTGGACTATCTCCTCACTGTTTGCAGTGTGGCTCCTTTTGTCCTTTGTCTAAACCTAGCACAGTCTATTTTCCTTTAGCTGGTTGGCGGTTGGGCCGCTTCTCGTGATGGCCATGGTGTTGTTTCTTTGCTTTCTCTCCTTTCCCCACCCAGCTGGGCTTGCCCTGCTGCAGGTCTCTGGCCCGCCGTCAGCATGCATGCGGGTAGATCCTGCAGATGACAGGCCACGTCTGGGTACAGCTGGGACAATTCTACACTGAAATAAAACTGGCACATGCTGCCACTTCACAGAGAAATCTAACATCCCAACTCTGCCCCTTTCCTTCTGTGCATCGGCACCCACCATAGTCTATGGCAGCGGTTCCCAACCTTTGCAGTAACACTGCACACTTCAATGAGACAAACAGTTCCACGGCGCACCCACTTTTTTCAGCTGAGTCGATTGCTCATCTTGTTTACTTGCATTTATTACGGTTACAGTCGTCTTAGAGAGGTTTGCAACAGAGTTATACATACCACAAGCTAAACAAGGATCAAATGAGCTAACGGTTCGAATCCACCTCAGAATACACCATCTTAGACGGCGAGCACAGACGCATTTTCCAAATCTGCTCAACGCCCTGCTAGGGATGGTGAGTGAATGAGTAACCGCTGAAAGCAGGCTCCCCTCCCGGCCAGCCTGTTGAAGCCAGGACATGGCATTTAAAGCACATCCCAGCTCCAACAACCTCCTGCCCTGCCTCCCTCTTGCCACAGCAGGGTGAGGGGGCAGGCTCCCTGCCAGCTCGTCTGGGCCAGGAAGCAGCATAGCAGTTGCCTCCTGGCGCTAATGGGGCCCTGCGGGGTTTGCATTCCCCTTTACAGTGGCTCCACAAGGAGCCACAGCGGGGGGAAATGGACAACATTTCACGGACCTCTTGAACAGTTCTTACTGCACCCCGGTTGAAAACCACTGGTCTACGGAGCTCTTTCTACCAGTGCCTCCTGCTGCCTGGCCTGAGCCAAACCTAGCTTTCTGCTTGGTCTCCTTTTTTGCTGCCGCTGCCAGAGGGCAGGGACATGGGCTCGTCAGCAGATGGTGGGGCACTGGTACATCACTTCCCCTTGGGCTCCTCCCCTTTTATTTGCACAGACCTTTTGGGTTCTCCCTGAGCGCAGGTCCCATATGATTGTTCTCCCACTTTCTCCACCTGCTGTCAGAGCTGGGTGCTGTGTGGCTGCTTTGAACTGGCAGCAAGTGGCCCCACAGCCCACATAAGCCCCAGGAGTATCTCTCCCCTACATGGAAAACTTCAGTGGCTGCAGAACTATAGTACTAGCCTGTAGTTGCTCACTGCTGATGGCGGAGGGGGAACAGACCCCTGGTGGTCCATGGCTCCCATACTGCCAGCCTCGAGTACAATTTAAGCCTGACTTTCAGACACTGGCTTAAGCCTTATGGGACGGAAGTTATTCAGATCCTACAGCGATAGACAGCTGTATAAAGCTCCATGGCCATTACGTAACGCATGGGCCTGCAGCTGGCCTTTGCAAAATGTGACTTTCCCCCAGGATGAGAAATGTGATTCTTAAATGCATCCCCACCCGTATTTGCTCTGGGGCCCGATTCTGTGTGATCCTGGGCTCCTTGTACACCCAGCACAGCGCCATGGTCATCCCCAGCAGCTGTCATTTCTCAAGTACCCTGGAGTGTCTCAAGTGCTTTGGTGTGAGGGGTTAGCCAGCGATTATTGTGCAGGGACTGGGGAAAGAGGCAGAAAGGTTGTTTTCGGGAGTCTGTTTGGGGTGGGCATCTTATCAGGCTGATGGCTAATATACCAGGAAATACAGCATCTTGTTCCCAGAGGTGGAAAAGTACCCAAAAAGTTACTTGAGCAAAAGTGCAGCTGCTTTCACTTCTGGATACTTGAGTACAATAAAGATATGATGTGTGTACGTTTACTCAAATAGTTTTTCCAGAGGGACACCGGTGACATACTTAAGTACATCCCCTCTCTAAACAGCTGCACTTTTACTCAAGTAACTTTTCCCACCTCTGCTTGTCCATCCCCCCGGCCCCAAGCCTGTCACCCCGACATGATAAATCCGAATCTCTGTGCCCACTCAGCTGGGATCCATCAAGCCGGGAGGGACTCAGGGCACCAAAGAGCGGCTGGAGAGTTCAGTGATTTGTGTAAACAGGCACTGTGGAATTCAGCTCCAGCTAGGATGACTGTCATTTGTTAGAGGCGTCAGCCCCTTGGCTTAGCAACTGTAGCTCCTCCAAGCATGGACACAAAACCAAACAGCAGGCGTGTTGTGTGCCAGGCAGGAGCAGGAAGGGTCTCCTGCGTTTTGAGTACAGAGCGTTGGCCCCAGCTGCGTGACACGCCAGGCTCCAGTGCTTGCTCTTTGTTGCTGCCTGGCTTGCCGCTCGTGGCTGCTTTCAGGGATCAATTGCCTTTTGTTAGCCACTCGAGGGGGAGTTGGTGCTCTGCTGGCAGGCCCTGCCAAGCCCTGGTGTAACAGGCGGACGGCAGCATGTTTCCCAGATGGAACAGCCTGTTCCATCCCTCCCCTGGGAAGATCTGCTGTAACACTTAACCACACTTAAAGGGCACTAAAATCTCTTACTACTGTCGGAGGGAACCTCGCCGCAGTATATAAACTGCCAGAGGTGTCCAGTGAGCAGTTCAGGTGTGGGCTACAGTGCTGAAAACACAAGAGTCTTAGTGTTCAGGTACATGAGCCCCAATGAACGTTGGGGGAGGGTGAAATCGGTCTTGGCAGTCTGGCTCAGCTGTGGTCCCAGCAAGATCCCAGTGTTCAATTCTTTTACGTTAGTCTGGGCAATAGGGAAGAGGTCTCCACTTGCAGAGCTGGGCTCGGCTGATATGTTCTGTAGGCTATATTCTGACCTCATGAACATCAGCCTAAATCTACTCCAACCATGGGATTCTCGACCTTGATTCCACGCCAGTCATACAAAGCCAGATAGAGTTCCGCCCACCCCCAGTGACCCAGGCATGGGCTGTAAGCTGCATAAAGGCTTTTTGTGAGGACGAGCGGAGCAAGTTGTGGCATTTGCAGGGCTGCTGTGAACTCAAGACTTTTTTTAGTTTATGCAAACAGTTTAAAAATAATCACTGGAATGGCTGGGGGAAAATTAAACAAACCAATTCCTGAGATATAAATCATAGACTCTCAGCGAGGCAGGAGTAGTTTTGAAAGCATGCACCTGTCATTTGATCTCAGGGACAAATGATGACCAGGACGACTTCTGCCACTGTTCACTTAAGGCCAGTTCAATACTATGAAGTTCTGTCAGGAAAGTTATTCTCGTCTGGAGCATGAAAAAAACACACCCTGACTGAGGGAGCTATGCTGGCAAAAACCCCTGTGGACCTGCAAAAAAGAGATTTGTTTTTTCTAGTTCATGATGTTCAAGGATGTGGTGTAACTTTACCACCTAAACAAGCAACAGGAAGTCCTGTGGCACCTTGTAGACTAACAGAAATTTTGGAGCATAAGCTTTCGTGGGCAAAGCGGGTCTTTGCCCACGAAAGCTTACGCTCCAAAATTTCTGTTAGTCTACAAGGTGCCACAGGACTTCATGTTGTTTTTGAAGACACGGGCTAACATGGCTACCTCTCTGATACTACACCACCTAAAGAACTCCTTACTCTGGTAGAAGCTGCATCCCCAATAGGGAGCACTGCTGGTACACCATAGCCATTTGGGCCTTTCCAGTCAAGACTAGTCCTTAGCTTGTAAATTCTTTGGCCCAAAGTTGACTTTTCTGTTTGGTGTTTATAGCACAGGACACGTGGAATACGTACTCCTTGGCTTCTGGTTTCTGAGCTTTTAGCCTATGCTTGGATCACATTTTCAGCTTTTGTCCCCCATGGGGAGAACTGGAAACTTTTAGGTATGGCAGCGAATGAGTAGCTTCTTCTAACTCCAGAGGTTGGAGCTTGAGAAACTCCTGATCTCTGGAGCTGTGGGGTTTGAAAGGCATGAATTGGGGCAATGCAATAAAGGTTAAGACAGCAGAAATCTCATCAGACATGCTGGGGCGGCGAGATTTTAACAATTCAGGAGGACTGAGAATGCACAAGCGTGCTCAGGTGGATGCCTGTTGAGGCTGCAGCCTCACTCTGCTTGCAAGATTTCCCCATCTTTAAAATGTTATACATTTCAAGAGGCCAGGAGGGACTGTTGGATCCTTTTGCTCTGTCCTACATAGGACACACACTTGAATTTCACCCAGTACCTCCTGCACTGAAGCCTGTAACTTGTGCTTGGTTTCAGAATCTCTCCCTGAAAGGCCTCCAGTCTTGATCTGAAGATGCCAAGGCACAGAAAATCTTCTATCCCTGTCTCCTCCCCCTGCCCTGGGGTGTTTGTTCCTGTCGTTAATTACCCGTAGCATATATACTGCCATAAGCAGTGTTCCCTGTAAGCTGGGCGCTTGGGCAGCCATCCAGGAAAGATTCAGGTGCTGTTCAGCTCATTAGCAGAGCGACCACAGCCACCAGAGTGGGCAGCCTGTGTTTCTGTTGGTGGTGCACATCCACACGTGCTTGGGTGCACATAATAAAACTTATTCCACCAATGGATGGAAAAAAATAGCAGCAATCCTGGCCATGAGTGCACGCATTTCAGAAACAAGGTCTCTGCCCCCAAAGCTTAGAGAATGCCGGGCAGTAATCAGGAAAGCGAAAGCACAATTGGAACTGCAGCTGGCAAGGAATGTGAAGAGTAACAAGAAGGGTTTCTACAGGCATGTGAACAATAAACGGGTTATCAGAGAAGGTGTGGGGCCATTACTGGATGAGGGAGGTAACCTAGTGACAGATGATGCAGGAAAAGCTGAAGTATTCAATGCTTTTTTGCCTCAGTCTTCATGGACAAAGTCAACTTCCCAGTGACGGCCCTAGATGATGCAGTATGGGAAGGTGGAGGGCAGCTACCTGTGGGGAAGGAACAAGTTCTAAGCTATCTAGAAAAACTAGATGTGCACAAGTCCATGGGTCTGGATTTAATGCAGCCCAGGGTACTGAGGGAATTGGCAGAGGTCATTGCTGAACCTTTGGCCATTATCCTTGAAGACTCTTGGAGATCAGGGGAGATACCGAATGACGGGAAGAAGGCAAACATAGTGCCCATCTTTAAAAAAGGAAAGAAGGACAATCCAGGGAACTATATACCCATCAGCCTTACCTCAGTCCTTGGGAAAATAATGGACGGAATCCTCAAGGAATCCATTTTGAAGCACTTGGAAGAGGGGAAAGTGATCAAAAGTAGCCAACATGGATTCACCAGGGGCAAGTCCTGCCTCACCAATCTGATCAGCTTCTATGACGACGTAACAAGCTCTGTGGACATGAGGAAGTCAGTGGATGTGATATACCTTGACTTCAGCAAGGCTTTTGATACGGTCTCCCACAACATTCTTGTCCATAAGTTAAGGAAATATGGATTGGATCCTTGGACTATAAGATGGATAGAAAGCTGGCTTGATGGTCGGGCCCAACAGGTAGTGGTTAGTGGCTCAATATCTGGATGGCGGTCTGTTTCAAGCAGAGAGCCGCAAGGCTCGGTTCTAGGGCTGGTGTTATTCAACCTCTTTATTAATGACCTGGATGAGGGACTGGGTTGCACCCTCAGCAAGTTTGCGGATGACACATAACTAGGGGGAGAGGTGGGTACGTTGGAGGGTAGAGAGAGAATCCAGAGGGACCTGGATAAACTGGAGGACTGAGCCAAAGGAAATCTGATGCAGTTCAATAAGGAGAAGTGTAGAGTCCTGCACCTGGGACGGAAGAATCCCAAACATTGTTACAGGCTGGGGACCAAGTGGCTCAGCAGCAGTACGATGGAAAGGGACCCAGGGGTTATGGTGGATGAAAGGCTGGATATGAGTAAACACTGTGCCCTTGTAGCCAAGAAAGCTAACGGCATACTGGGGTGCATTAGCAAGAGCATTTCGAGCAGATCTAGAGAAGTAGTTATTCCTCTTTATTCAGCACTGGTGAGGCCACATCTGGAATATTGTGTCCAGTTTTGGGCCCGCCCATATAAAAAGGATGTGGATTTGCTACAGCAGGTTCAACAAAGGGCAACACAAATGATTAAGGGTCTGGAGCACAAGACCTATGAGGACAGGCTGAGGGATTTGGGCTTGTTTAGTTTACAGAAGAGAAGACTTAGAGGTGATTTACAGCAGCCTTCAACTTCCTGAAGGGGAGCTCTAAAGAGGAGGGTGAGAAACTGTTCTCAGTGGTGTCAGATGGCAGAACAGGGAGTAATAGTCAGAAGCTGAAGATGGAAAGGTGTAGGTTAGATATTAGGAAAAACTTCTTCACCAGGCGGGTGGTGAAGCATTGGAATGCGTTGCCTAGAGAGGTGGTGGATTCTCCATCCCTTGAGGTTTTTAAGTCCCAGCTGGACAAGGTCCTGGCTGGGATGACTTAGTAGGGATTAATCCTGCTTAAAGCAGGGGGCTGGACTAGATGACCTCCTGAGGTCCCTTCCAGCCCTGTGATTCTGTGATGTAAGGTCCTGAACCTGCAGACACTTGCACCTTTTACACAGACAAGCAGGGCCACGGGCAAGGGTAATGCTCACTTCCCTGTTGTGAAGGCTGTAGTCAGTCACATCTGCCTTCATACATCAGCATGAGTTAAGATGCAGGATCAGACACCTGCTAAGAATGGGGTGGCAAAGGGCCGTCTGTCCCACAGGCTCCTCTAGGAATCTGCCATGTCCACAGGATTCTAGTTAATGCCATTCAGCATGGTTTGATGGACACTAGATCTTGTCAAACCAACTCGACTTCATGCTTTGGGACGACAGATTGGGCTAATAAAAGGTAATTGAAATGACCAGACTTTGTAAGATGTTTAACCTAAGTGTCTCGTGACATTAGAACATAAGAACAGCCATCCTGGGTCAGACCGAAGGTCTACCTGGCCCAATCTCCAGCAGTGGTCAACGCCAGATGCTTCAGAGGGAATGAACTGTGCAGACATTCATCAAATAACCTGTCCCGTTTCTGACTGAAAAAATGGCAATAGACGATATCAACGAAGCATGTGTTAAATAGAGGAAGTGGCTGACTGGCTAATCACAAAGTAGTCAGTGGTGAATCATATTTGAATGGGGTGTTGCTGTTGGGGCTCCCCGGTGTCTGTAGCAGCCCCAAAATGGTTATCACTTTCATTACTGACAGCAAAGGAAATACCAAACCACTGCCCATTCAGATCTGCAGCTGAGCAATAGTGGCCAATAACGATGCAGATAGGGCAGTCGTATGCTTGGGAAGATGGGTCTGTTCCGGGGGAGAAAAAGTGGTTTCATACAGCAACACATGACAGTGTTCACCCAGGAGCAAAGAGGCCGTGTCTACAAAAGGGGTGAGGGGAGGACCAGAACCTACAGACCACTGACTCCAAACAGGGTTTAGGGGTCACCATGAGCTCCCAGTGCAATCCTGTGGGCTGAAGGATTAATGGGAGCCTGGGAGGTGAATAAGGGAACGGGAGTGGGAGCAAGGAGGCGTTTTGACCAGCAGTAGGACACGGCCTCCAGCGCTGGCCTCTGACCTTTCAACATACTTTCCAAAAGGTGGCCAAGCTGCGGAAAAGAGCCGCCAACCGGGTGAAGCGCTGGATGAAATGCCAAGTGTGGGAGACCTGAAGAGGTGAGTCTGGTGAGTTTCCCAAAAGAAAACGGCCCGGTAACTTGATGGCAGCTGTGTAGCAAACACAGACTCTTTAGGGACTCTTCAATCTAGTGCAGAAATGCAGCACAAGAACCAACAGCTGCTGGCGGTTAAAACCAGACTAATTCCCATTAGAAATACAGCCCTGCTTGAGAGCAGTGAAACCAACTATGAAGGGAAGTGTTGGGGTCTCCAGCCCTTTGGGTCAAGACTGGATGATGCCTTTCTGAAATTAATGCTTTAGCTAGAGGCAGGGTCTTCAACTCACCCTGGATGTAACTCTCTGGCTATAATGTCAGGGCCTGGGATCTTAGGTCCTGTTAATCTACTACAACAGTTCACAGGAGCTTACTGTTTCTGTTAACACGGTGATCGAATCTAATCCCAGCGATTGGACTGATGAGCCACTGCCACAGGATTTGCGTGCCACGTTTCTCTGCAAATAAAATGCCCCCTGCTCCGTCGTCTGGTGCGTGCGCATGCGGGTAAGTGGATCTGTGCTCGCCTTATTCCTGAGCCGCTTACTGGCATGTGTAAACAAATCTCAGCCCCCGGCTCTGTGTTTGCTAATAAACCATCTGGCATTGCTTATTTTAATTGCTCTGTGCTCCTATTTGGGGGCTCCCAAATGAGACAATGCCCTAAATTGTTTTGCACAGCATTTGGCCAAGGGTAATTGCTGCATTCAGATGGCAGGCCCAGCCCGCCAGGCCCTTTGATTCCATTCCAGGGCAGGCAGGTGCTTTCAATATTCGCCGTGTTAAGCCTCTGCAATAGGGAAAGTGTTTGCAAGATGCATGTCGGCGGAATGGGGTGGGGGGCAGAGATCCCAGCCTTCCCGAGAGCTGACAGTGAGTCCCTCCTGCTGCCGCCACGGCACATAGCCTGTCGTCGTCGGAGGACCTGTCACTCCGACACACCTACCCCCTGACAGCGCCTGGGCTCCTCAGGGCACAAAGGGGGCCTGTGTCCTTGCCGGGGTGACGCCAAGCTGCTCGATCTCAGCCTGCATGGGCTTCCTCTTCTCACTCACGCATGGGGCCTGTCTGCTCGGTTAGCTCTTCAGCCTGTGACTCTCCTGCCATGCCGAAGCATCAGCAGTGACCTGGCCCGAAGCCATAGCCTGCTCTGCCCTGGGCTGACAGGCTGTGCCAATGCAGCACGCTCCTCTGTTTCGCTTCCCAGTGCCCACACCTCTCTCCTCCTGTTTCTTTTTAGATTGCTGTTGTTTTCCCTGTCGTACCCTTCCTTGATCTGTTTCTCCTTCTGTCATCTCTCTGCATCTTCCCCCTCTTTTCTCCCCACCTCCCTAACTTTTACTGCACCTCATGGTAACAAATTGCTGCCCAAGCCCAGCCAGGAGGAACTTTCTTTGCTGCCCAGGACCTGGGAAGATCAGGACTGAGGTGGCTGCCTTTGGGAGCAATCACAGGGTCCTGCCTTCCCTTGTCAAATGGGTGGGTGTGAGCATCTGCCCTGGGCTGTTTGCTCTGCGCTGGCAGTGCTAGCAGGTCTGAGCCCCAGGCTGCAGCCCCTGCCACGCACCTGCTGTCTTCCAGCGTCCTCTGGAAACCCTTCAAGTTCATATGGACTGGTTGGAACCTTGATTGCTCCTTGTGCTTACAGAAGGAAAATGGACCAGCTACTGGACTGAGATCAGGGAATCTAGATTCTATTTTTACTCAGACACTGACTGGCATGCGCCATTAGGCAAGTCCCTTCCCTGCTTGGGGCCTCAGTTTTTCATCCTAGTTTGTGTCCGTCTTGTGTACGTCACCTGTAAAACCTTCAGGGCAGGGGCTGTCCTTTGCTTCAGTCTTCACGGGTAAGGATGTTGGGGAGATTTCCAAACCTGCACCATTTTTTGTGGGAAGTGAAACTGAGGAACTGTCCTGGATTGAAGTGTCATTAGAGGAGGTTTTGGAACAAATAGATAAACTTAATGTTAACAGATCACTGGGACTGGATGGCATTCATCCAAGCGTTCTGAAAGAACTCAAATGGGAAATTGCAGAGCTATTAACACTAGTTTGTAACCCGTCCTTTGGATCAGCTTCCGTACCTAATGACTAGAAGACAGCTAATGTGACACCAATATTTAAAAAGGGCTCTAGAGGTGACCCTGGCAATTACAGACCAGTAATTCTGTCAGTTCTGGGCAAATTAGTTGAAACAATAGCAAAGAATAAAATTGTCAGGCACGTAGGAGAATATAATTTGATGGGCAAAAGTCAACATGGTTTCTGCAGATGGAAATCGTGTCTTACTAATTTGTTACAGTTCTTGAAAGGGGTAAACAAACATGAGACAGGGCAGATCCAGTGGATATGGTATACTTAGATTTCCAGAAAGCCTTGACAAGGCACCTCATCAAAGGCTCTTATGTAAATTAAGTTGTCATGGGATAAGAGGGAAGGTCCTTTCATGGACTGAGAACTGGTTAAAAGACAGGAAACAAAGGGTAGGCATAAATGGTAAACTTTCCGAATGGAGAGGGGTAACTAGTGGTGTCCCCCAAGGGTCGGTCCTAGGACCAGTCCTGTTCAATTTATTCATAAAAGATCTGGAGAAAGGGGGTGAGCATTGAGGTGGCAAAGTTTGCAGATGACACGAAACTGTTCAAGATAGTCAAGACAAAGGGAGACTGGGAAGAACTTCAAAAAGATCTCATCAAACTGAGTGATTGGGCAATAAAATTGCAAATGAAATGTAATGTGGATAAGTGTAAGGTAATGCACATTGGAAAAAAACAACCCCAATATACTTGCAATATGATGGGGGCTAATTTAGCTATAACTAATCAGGAAAGAGATCTTGGAGTTATCGTGGATAGTTCCTTGAATACATCCATGAAGTGTGCAGAGGCAGTCAAAAAGGCAAATAGGATGCTAGGTATTATTAAAAAAGGGATGAAAATAAGACAAGGAGCATCTTACTGCCCCTATATAAATCTATGGTACGCCCACATCTTGAATACTGTGTACCGATGTGGTCTCCTCACCTAAGAAAACATATCCTGGCACTGGAAAAAGTTCAGAAAAGGGCAACTAAAATGATTAGGGGCTTGGAACAGGTCCCATATGAGGAGAGGCTAAGAAGATTGGGACTTTTCAGTCTGGAAAAGAGGAGACTGAAGGGGGACATGATAGAGGTATATAAAGTTATGACAGGTGTGGAGAGGGTGAATAAGGAGAAGTTATTTACTTGTGCCCATAATACAAGAACAAGAGGACACCAAATGAAATTAATGAGTAGCAGGTTTAAAACTAATAAAAGAAAGTTCTTCTTCACTCAGTGCGTAGTTAACCTGTGGAACTCCTTGCCAGAGGAGATGGTGAAGGCAAGGACTATAACAGAATTTAAGAAGGAGCTAGATAAATTCATGGAGGTTAGGTCCATAAAAGGTTACTAGCCAATGGTAGGAATGGTGTCCCTGGCCTCTGATTATCAGATGCTGGAGATGGATGGCAGGAGACAAATCACTTGATCATTGTCTTCGGTCCACCCCCTCTGGGGCACCTGGCACTGGCCATTGTCGGCAGACAGGCTACTGGGCTGGATGGACCTTTGGTCTGGCCCAGTATGGCCATTCTTATGTTCTTATGTCTCCTAATGCAAGTGGGTCCGGCCATCACAGTGGAACCCTGAGTTCAGCTGAGATGTGTTAGGGAAGATTTACAAACCTTTCTCTTCAGTACTATGGATTCTCTATAGCACCAGGCCCTGCAAAGCAAAGCCATCCTTTAGGATGCTTTTGGGGAAGGGAATGGTTTGAAGGACACCGGTTTGGCAAGTGCTCAGTTGCTGTTGCAGCTGATCACTGGGCATGCAATGCCTGGTGCCTCACAGCATAAGCAATGAAGGTATGTCTACAAGTATGCTAAAAATTGAAGTTGAGCCACAGTGGCATGCACAGTGAGGCTACGTCTACACTAGCACGCTACACCGAAGGAGCCTATTTCGAAGTAAGAACATCCCGATAGGCTACTTAGACACGTATCGTCTACATGTCCTCCAAGGCTGGCACCGTCGACGTTCAGCGTCAAAGTAGCGATGGGGAACATCGAAAGGAGCTGCCCCAGAAGGAAATGCGGAGCGTCCACACACACAAGCGCTCCCCATCGAAATAAGGGGTCAGCAAAGCCTGCGGACAGGGTCACAGGCTGGTCTAGCCCTTCTGGGGCAACAGCAAGCCACTCCCTTAAAGGGCCCTTCCCAGACACACTCGGCCTGCACAGCCCGAGGTCCACAGAGCTGACAACCGGTTGCAGACCCCGTGCACACAGCATGGACCCTCAGCTGCAGCAGCAGCAGCCAAAAGCCCTGGGCTAGGGGCTGCTGTACATGGCAACCATAGAGCCCTGCAGGGGCTGGACAGAGTGTCTCTCAACCTCTCAGCTGATGGCTGCCATGGAGGACCCCGCTATTTCGATGTAGCGGGATGCGGATTGTCTACACACGCACTACTTCGACGCTGAACATCGAAGTAGGGCACTATTCCCATCTTCGGATAGGAATAGCGATTTCGACGTTTCGCCACCTAACGTCGATTTCAACGCTGAAATAGCGCACAGCGCATGTAGACGTGACACATGCCATTTCAATGTTGTGCTAGCTACTTCTAAGTAGCTGGCTAGTGCAGACACACCCTGACTGAGGCAAGTCATCTCAGCAAAACCCCGGCGTCTCAGGGAGCCTAAGCTGCTGCAGCTGTGCTGCTATTTTTTAGGGCACTAGCTCGGTCGGCACAACAGGTACCTGAGCTCAGAATTACACGCCAGCTGCAGTATGCCGTCCTCTCCTTGGTGCTTCACTAATACCTGCAGAGCATCTGGAAGCAAAAGGACTGCATGAGAACCAAATGCTGGGGCTACCCCGCCAGCTCTGGGGCCCACCAGGAGTGGGATTTAGGAGCTCCTTGAACCATTGCAGCCCCTCTCTTCCTCCATCCTTTGTTCATTAGAGGCCCCAGGCCCTGGGTTACTTTGGTGCAATCAGATGAGAACTTCACTGTGTGAGCATCCACAGGCCCTGGTTGGACCACAGTCCTATCCTTGCAAGCACTGAGCTCAGTGAAAATCCCCAGGAGGATTTCCAGGTGGCCGTCTTCTGACTACTCCACAGTCCAGATCGGGAGAGTGTGGAGAATGCTGGCAGGACCCTGCACTAGTTCTCACTTCCTGGTTCTACCTGCCCATCCGTAGAACTGATAGACTGGAGAAGCAGTGCCTCTGCTGCAGCTATGGTTACTTGAGCCGTCTGGGTCTCTGCAGCTCCCAATGCTGCAGCACTTCTCTAGTTCGATGGGTCTGGTGCTGCCAGCTGCAGACGTGGAAGCTGTTGTGTTTGGGATCATTCCTGTGCAAGACAACATTGTGGAGCTGTGATTTTTTGTTTTTAAAATAAGGCTTGTGTGGCACACCGATCCTCGCAGGATTCACCGACTCTTCCAGGAAGAATCCCAGAAAGAACTCAGCTATTTCCTATTGCTATTCACCTCCCAAAGTCTATCTCACGAACACTGTGCGGGGTCCATGACCCCTTCTGAGGCCAAGATGCACAGAGAACATAGGCTCAGTCCTTGCTGGACCTCCTGGCGTGGTCTCTCCAGTATCCCCAGGCTCTGGAATTAGCAGCCATCTTCATCTCTTCACTTTCCCAGAGCCTGCTGATAAATTCTATCTCAGACCCCCAGCCCTGATAGACTCATTATCAGCCAGCCAAGTACAAGGAAGTAATCTTTGACCCTACTGGCGAGAGAGTGTGACCCTCCATGATTAACCCTTATCAGGCTTTTAAATGGTTCTTTTTTTAAAGTGACAGTGGCGCCTTCTTCATCAAAAATAAATAAATACGCAAGTAATGTGACATCCCCTTATCCCTCCCCCGCCAAAAGCCTTATGTGAAAGGAAATGGAAAAGCTTCATAGAGCTTTGGGAGAAGGCTAGCGCCTGAGTGTTGCACGAATCATGATGGTATTAGGATATTTGTTCTCCTTCCCAAATTGCTTGCTGAATGTGGTGGAAGTTGATAAGAGAAAGCCCAGGCAGGAGAGGGTTGTATGGGCTGGAAGTCGGTACTGAGCCTAATACGAAACCATGCCTCTCTCAGCCCAGGAACCAGCTTTGGCCCTTAGACTCACAACAAAGGACCTATCAGGAGAGTAATGGGCAGAGTGACTTAGTGGCTAGGGAACCAAATTTGGACTTAGGAGACCCAATTCCTCATCCTGGTTCTGCCATTGACCTGATGAGTGACCACGGGCAAATCTCTCTCCATGCCTCAGTTTTCCCTTCTGTAAAATGGAGGTAATGATACTGGCTTCCTTTGGGTCCTGCGGATGAGAAGTGGTGTCTAAGAACTAGATGTTTGTATTACTATAGCTCCAGATTTTTCCTCATGCTGCACATGTCGTTGTGTTTCCAGCAGGGCCTATAGTTGTGTCTTAAACACATCAACTTTGCCTTTAAGGCACAACTATTTGTATTACGGGGGTGTATGGGGCGCCGAGGGAGGGGTAGCACCTCTGGCGTGGGGACTTGTCATGTCTCTTCGGGGCAGTTCGTGCACCTTTGGTCGCCACCCGGCACCCAGCTCTCACCTTGGGCTCCAAGAAGCTGTAGCATGCAGCAGCCACACCCCGATAAACCGCTTTGACCCTCAGGCTAAATCAGGTGAGGGTAGCCGGCAGGTCTGAAACCTGCGGTGAGGTAGGGAATTGCCTATCCCAGCATGCAAAGTCGGCCCCGGCGGACTGGGCAGATGAGATCAACAGCAAGATCCAACAACCAGGAAGGCGGTTCTGCGATGCTCTGTGGAGAGCGAAGGGCATGACAAGGCACCAAAGACAGCAAGGCCATGCACTGCAGCCTAGGAAGTCCCAGCCGTGACGACTTTTCGTACCACTGGACCCAGGCTTCTGAGGTCGAGAGAGCGGAACTGCCCCTGCGCAATGGCTTTTCCACTTTAAACATTCTTCCACACAGGTTCTTTGCACCTTCTCATCACTTGTATTACTGCAGCGCCTCAAACCTCAACCACGGAGCAAAATCCCCTGATGCTGGAGATTCTACAAACAGAAAGACAGCCCCTGACCTCTTGCTGAGGGGGCCAGGAGACATTTTAGGCCCCTGGGCTGGGTGGTCGGAGGGGGGAGCTCCATGCTTCTGCTGACACCTCATACAACAGGGGCAGAGCTGGGGCTAGCCTCCAACGCAAGCCCTTCGGCACCCCCCCCCGAGTGTGGAGTGGGCTCCAGCAGCGATTTAAAGGGCCTGGGGCTCGGGCTGCCACCACTTGCACAGTAGCAGTGGTGGCTGGGGGGCTTGGTCCCTTTTGAATCTCCAGGCCCTGGGGCAGTTGCATCCTTCATTCTCCCTGTGGGTGGGCCTGCCTGGGAGCTTCTAAGCATAAGACAAGAGGCAACAGCCTGATGGATGGGGAACTAGCTCTGCCATTCCCTGACGCCAGCAGTGGGTCTGCTCCCCTCTGCTCCTGTACGGTACGGCACATTCAGAGACAGAGCAGTTCTCTCACACTTCCCTGGGAAAGACTCAAAGAGCAGCTCCATTTATTGCAACACAACACGCCTGGGAAGTGCCCCCAGCAGACCACATGCCAGGCACGGAGGAGCACGGAACTGGTAAGGACCCAACCTGGACTGGTCAGTGCCCTCTGGCTGCTCTCCTCTGGGTGAACTTGCAGTGAAGTCCTACCCAGCTAGGCTGCGGCGGGTGAGGTGAAGCAGGCTCGGTGTGCCTGGGTTGTGCCAGTGTAGTAGTATACTCTACTCTCCATCAGCAAGGCTGAGCGTCTTGCCTTCAATGGGCCTCCCCCCTTTGAGGTGGGCCTTAGCGTGTTAAAGTTTTTCGGCTGCTTCTGCACTCGCTCCCTCCGGTCGGAGGTGCCACGGTAATGAGGCAATTCGAAGCAGGCTAATGAGGCGCTCACGGGCCTATGCAGCACCTCATTAGCATAATGGCGGCCGCGCGGATTTCGAAGTGCAGACTTTGAATTGCAGATTGGCCGTGAAGACGGGGGCGGCTCTGAAATAAGCATCCCCCTTCGACATGCCCTTGCTCCCACAAAACTAGATCGGAGGACGGGAATGCCGAAGTGGGGCACTTATTTCGAAGCGCCCCCACCTAGACTGCCTGCCAGTGCTTGGAAGTTAGCAGTTTCGAAATTCGCACGGCTGCCGTTATGCTAACGAGGTGTTGAATATGCACGTTAGTGCCTCATTAGCCTGATTCAAACTGCCTCATTGCCATGCCACCTCCGATGGAAGGGGGAGAGTGTAGAAGCCGCCTCAGTTGAGCCATTTCCCCCAGGGGAGTGCCCCGGACTTAGTGCAGGGATTCACGGGGATAAGAGAGAGACCACCACACTGGGCAGGTTCCTGGGCTGAATGAGCCCCCCAAATGTGACACTAAGGTATGTAAGCCGCAAGCCTTAAAGGATTCTGGAGTCTTTAATGCAGGGATGATCGTGGACCTGGATCTCCCTCTTTCTAGAGTCCCTCGAGGAGGTTAACTGGTCTTAGCCACTTTCCCTTTCCTGCCGAGTTGTTTGTATAGCCAGTGACCTCTTACCCTCTCCTCACCTCTATAGGGGAGATAAGTGTTTGGACATCCCTGCCACACTTTGCTCTCTTTCCGCCATCTCAGGCATCTCAGCTGGGTGACTGTACAAAGGAGGCAAAGCCACCAGTGAAATAACCCTGCCTCTAGGACAGTGGTTCCCCAACTTCTTGACACAACCCCACCCCATGCTTTGGTTTTCACTAACTCCTTGTGCCCCTCCCATTTTTGACTAAAATAACTTATCCCCTTTGCACTCATATTATTGTTCGTGATCACCTAACTCGTAATTATTTTACCCAAGCAGCTGGTGCAGAGAGGAGGATTGAAAAATACACACAAAACAGTGAATATTGTATTTTATTGAAAACTTCCAAATGAACAAAACATAATGTCAGTGTGTGTATTTTAGTCAACGCTTCTAATGTAGCTAGGGCCTGGTCCTATTTCTTTCCTCGTCCTACCGGATGGGAACAGTATTGTCAAGGAGTGGTAAACTGCAGGAAGCTAGCAAGGCCAAGGAGCTGGGAATAGTCTGAGTAGCCACTTGAGGCTGTATCTTCACCAAATGCAAAAGCAGTCCTGTAGCACCTTAAAGACTAACAATATTGGTTATCAGGTGATGGGCTTTCCTCTGCCCTTCCCCCACCTTATGCAGCCGACTCGTTAGTTATTTTCTTTTCTTTTGTTTTTTTTTTTAATTCTCTCCTTCTCAGTTATTAGAATTCTCCAGATCTCAGGGAGTGGGTCTGTCCCACAATAGCTCATCACCTAATGAATAATATTGTTAGTCTTTAAGGTGCTACAGGGCTGCTTGTTTCAAGGGGCTGGGAATTGGACTGATTGGGAAAGTCTCTGAAGGTAAAAGCAGAGAGTATCCTGAGCTCCGGCAGCTGCTCTTTGCTGTCATGGGAGGAGGGTGTCAGTCTCAATTTTTCAGCAGAGGGTGCTGAATGCGGCTTGTATCTCCCAGGGCAAGTGCCTCCCTGCAGAATCTTTCTCCTGTGTCCTATAGCCCTGTGTAGGCTTGATGGCATGTGCCCGAGGGTCTCAGCTGAGCTACCTTAGCTAGCTCCCTGCTGTCTCCAGTGTCCTGCCTGCTTGGAAGACAACTAAAGTAAATGCTGTTTATTGGGGGTGGGGGCAGCTGAGGCTGGGGAGATGCCTGTTTAATGATGCCCTAAGTGCATCATTCCCAGGTTATGTGCAGGCTTGGTAAAATGTTACATATTTTTAAAAAGCAGTTAAGATGAAAAATATTCAGGTTTGTTTTCAAGTGTTTTTTTAAGTGTTTATGTGTCAAAAATTTTTTTGCAGTTGGGCAAATTTATGAGCTATAAGCATTTCCTCCCCCTGTATTTGTTTAACCCTACGGAAAATTAACAGGGGGCAGGTCTGTCAATAATCATTTACTGACACTTGCTACTGCAATTCAAAGTGTTCAAACTTTTTAGTGGCTAGAACACAAATTATATCCAACATCCCGTGGCAAAACAGGCAAAGTAATTAACCTTAAATCAAGCTATAACAACTTCTCAAGCAGCATTTTTCTGCCTTGGCCTATTGGTAAATGTTGATGTTGATCAATGGAAATACTTTCCCATCAGTTTGGGCATGCATGGTGAAATTGACATTTGCTGTTAAAAATCGAATCCTTCCAAGTCATGCTGTGTGCTGGCTGTGCTCTTTGCCACCAAAACATCTCCCCCCACAGCTAAGCCTCATGTGGTTTGCTTCCTCAGGCCCAGGCGCTTTCTTCTTTCTAGAAATCTTGAAAGGGAAAGAGGAAATGTGTGTTGCAGTGCAGTCACAGAAGGAAAAGGAGCGGGGCTTGATCAGATGGACACGAGTCTGTGCAAGCATGAAAGGCTGCAGATAGCCTAGCGCCCTCTGTGCCCCCTGCTCAGCCTATTTCCAGTGTTCAATGTTGCCATCATCCTCTCTGGGTGACTCTGCTTCCCTCTGGCCAGCATCCAAGGACTCAGGTCAGCCTCTTCAAACAGCCACTTCCATCTATTTATTTTTCTCTCCCGCCTCTCAAAATGTTGGTTCTTCTGCCTGGCTGGCTGCTGAGTTTCTGACACTAATAGCAGTGCCTTGAAATAGCTCCCTGCTGGGACGCAAACAGGGCTCTTTTTAACCCTGCAGTGTTGGAAAGAGTCAGATGGGCGGCCCCCCTCCCCACCCAGGTTGTGGAGGTTTGGGGAAAAGGACAGATCACAGGCTGCGGAGGCGGTGCTAGCAGGGTGGAGCGAGGGTCTGTGGAGTGGTACATCAGAGCTGTGGTGGGGAGAATCCAGACCTGAGGGGTATTAACACCTCTATGTGCAGGCAGCCTCAGGCCAGGTAACAGGGTCCTGCAGCTCAGGCAGAAGCATATTGCTTGACACTTACCAAACAGGAGCGACGAAGGCTCCCAGTACCCAGACAGAAGGAGCACTGCTCCCTGGCTGGATAGGTAGAAAGGACCAACTTGTGCATTTCTTCCATGTGTCATTGCACTGATTGTGAAACATCGCAGGGGCATCTCTCCTCTCCCCTCCCCTTGCGGGCACAGATTCCTCCCCTGGCATCTTGATTGGCTGCAGACTGGGCTACTTGGGTGGGTTGGTGACCCCACCCTCCGTGTATTAATAGGGATGAGGTTTTTCCAAGTCCCAGCTGTCACTGAGTTCCCATCTTTGATCGTGAGGCGGCATTCCTGAAGCACTGAGTCTCCCATATGTTAGGCTGATCAAAGGCAGCTGCTGTGAGGCTCCTCCCTGAACCCCTGGACACATACAGCACACAGAGAAGGAAGCTGAGGGTAGAAGAGAGCGATGGGTGCCACAGCATTGAAAAGAGGAACTGCGGGATGCTGCTGGGTGGCTTCCCTTGCCCGGGGCCACCTCACACTCCAAAACAGAGGGTTCCCACCCCAGCCAGTAGGGTGGTCAGTTCTGGTTTCTTCACTGAACATAGCACCAGTGAAAGGTGCTGGCTTTGCAGCTTGCAGAAGTGAGTGGCGGAAGGAGGTCCAACCAGAGACACCAGTCTAGCCTGCCACTTAGCCGACACCAGGTCGGCCCTGTGCTCCGTCACAGACTCTGGGTGAGTGCTTGGGAAAACTGATTAGCCTCACTTGTTCTTCTGTAACATGGGGTTCCCAGCCCTGCCTCCTCCTCTAGAGTCCAGGTATGTGGAAGATTGTAAGGTACTTAGCTGCTATAGCTATAAATACCTTAGACAAATGCAATCATAATTCAGTCCTCAGTGACTCTGGGAACTGCCCACTCTGCTGGGGACATTCAACAGATTTGTGAGATTCCTCAGCTCATTTCCCAGAGGCCGGTGACTCCAGGTAATGATTTCTGGAGCCTTAGGAAAGGAGGAATTGCCAGAGTGCACCAGACCACCTAGTCCTCACTGTCAGTAGCAAGACCAGATGTTTCAGAGAGGGGTGCAGGAGGCCACCTCAGACAGTGATAGATTAACCTGCCTCCAGGGAAAATTTCTTCTTCACTTCTGTTAGTTACAGTGGTGGTTATACCCGTAGTATTAGCAGTACTATAGTAGCACAAGTGAATTTGGGCCCTGTCCTAACTCTTGTTCATTTCTTCAGTCCACCCAACACTGTCATTTTTCTCCTTGTCAACCTCCATGATCAATGTCCAGCCTCTTTCTGAATCCTTTTAAGCCTTTTGTTCTCAGTCATAACTTGCGGCAATGAGTTTGACAGGCTAATTCAAATAAGGAGGAAAACACCACATCCCAATCCTCCAGTGTTCTATTGTTGTTTATTACAGCTCGATTACAATATTACAACAGCACCCAATGGCTCCAATTAGGAAATGGGCCCTGATTGTACCAGAAGCTATACAAAGACAGAGAGAGAGACAATCTTCGCCCCAAAGGGTTTACACCTGGGAAAGACACAACCCAGCACTGGGCAGGGATGGGGATACAACACACAAGCATTTCTACTTGTTGATGTTTCACAGAATACGCCTTCTGAGAGGAGTTTTTGTATCAAACAGGATCAAAATTGCATTCCTCCCGCAGAGAACTGCCTGGCCAGCATTACTGCCTTCAGTAACACTCCAGCAGTTAACCCTCCAGCATAATTATTCTGTGCCAATGGTTAATAACACGCTCAATGGGCCATTATTATCTCCTTTCTGACCAGAATGGGGCAGGCAGCAGCATACACAGCTGGCCTGAGTCAAGCAGCTCAAGAGGTACACCAATCCCTCCCCTGCCACTTCTGCCCTCTTGCCCACCTTTGTCAGCGCTTCAGTGCATGGACCAAAGAATGGATGCTCCTCAGAGAGGTGTGCACAGAAGGCTACTGGTTCTTCGGCGTCTCTGTTGTCAGATCCTTAGGCTGGAGTAAGTCTCTGCAGGAGAGGAGGGGAGGGGGCAGGCATATAAATCACTGCATTTCAAAGGCTCCCCTGTCATTCAACAGGGCCTTTAATTTTCTTTCCCTGCTACAATGTAACCATGTTCATGAATCGCAGCAGGCCCGGGTGGGAATGACTTTGATCAGTGTCAGCTGTGTGCGCCTCCCCTTTCAGCCCCTTACTCCCATTGCTGTTGACATACAATGCAGGCAGCCTGGCCTTCTCCGCTACCCAGCAGCCAGTTTGCATTTAGCCTGCAGCTGCACATATTACTGGTCCAATCTATCCCTGACTTCAGTATCATTACATGAAGGATGGTTTTGACCCATTAGCTTTATGTAGCAGAAGGAGACAAGCAGAGGGAGAAGATAAGGGTCTGACTTCCATGACCATTTTTATCCCCCACTGAATTCACAAGGAGGTGGGAATGTTGCATGCCTCTGACCAATCAGGCTGCAAAGAGCCAGGCCTTCCAAGGAGCTCGTTTCCCATTTAAGTACCAGCGTAAGGGACAGTTTCTCAAAAGAGCCTAGGAAGCTGGGCTCTGAGCCCTCAGTAATATGCCCCGGCAGGTTCCTCTACACTGCACACATCTCTCAATGGTATACGGAAAGCAGCACCGTCAACCACCGCGAACCCAGGGGCAAGGTGGGAGGGGACTACCTCTCCACCCATGGAAGGGCGTGGCCAAGGGAAGAAGGGGCAGGGCTTGGGGCTGTCAGCACTGGGCTCCCCCCAGGCACCCTCCACAGCGCTCTACAGAATTTCAAAGGGGCGTGGAGCTTCAGCTCCAGCAGCAGCAGCTAGAGCTCCGGGCCCCTTTGAAATGCTGGGCCAGGGCAATTGCCCCCTTCCCCTGCTGTGGGCCTGCATAGAGACTATGCATGCCCAGGGCCCCCTGGCAGGGGTACAAGTATGAACCATGAGGCACTGCTTAGGGGAATAAAGACATGCCTTCAGGAGGTGGGTATCTGCTACGTGACTGCTCTCCCAAGCAGTGCCTCCCTGTCTAAGCTGCTGTTTGAAGCAGTGAAATGTGGGCTGTATTCAGAGTCTTTCCAGCCATGGGGAAAGGCTCTGGCAGAAGGGAAGGCAGTGGGGAAAAGCTGAGACTTTCCCTGCTGCCAGGAGCTATACACCTCTGTGTGAAGGCAGCCCAGTTTTCTCTGTGACACGTCACCATATGGCGTGTGTAGTGTAGCTAAATCTAAGTGACTTCTCAAACCACTAAACAACCCAGCCTCCCAGCACATCCTTGCTCATCACAGCAGGGCCTGGAAGCAAAGAGTTTTTAGTTTGGATTGTAACTAGCAGTTTAGAAACGCTGGTTGAGAGGACATGGCAGCAGAGACCTATCTGCTGTCACCATGCCCATGTGAAGGGAGAATCAGGCGGGTGTTCTGTGGCTGGGTTATTTGGGTGGGTTCTTCTCCCATAAGCCCAGTCCGTGCTACTAGAAGAGTCTTCTATGCCCTTCTCCATTGGCTTTATCTGTTGGCTACAGTCTTATCTTTACTTGGTAAGTGAAGCTGGTTGGAAAATGGGAGATGAGGTTTTTGTATAAAATTTCAGTTGGACATTGGGATTCACAACACAAGAACTTTACTCAGATATCACAAGGTTTCCATTTAGAAGTGCTACGGGGGTGAATTTTCATTCATCTGGTATAGCCAGGCTCACTGGTCATACTCCATCTCCGCCAGTGCACCATGGTCTCAGCTCTTGGAGAAGTGAAGCAGTGCATCATGGTAGTCCATCATGCATTCTGGGCGATGTTATCTGGTCAGGGAGCCCAGCTCATACAGCAGAACAGGTATATGAAGCCATGGCATCATTTCCAGACTGGAATATTTTGGTTTTTCAGGTGTTAGGTTGAATTGAATGTTAGCAAAAATATTCACTTAATCAAAGCCCAACTTTCCACAAAAACAGTTTTTGACAAAAAAAATTTCTACCAGACTTAACTGTAAGCTCTTCCAGGTAAGGACAACCTCATGTATTCTGTGTGTATCCTCATGTGTAAAGAACAGGCAATGGACTATTTAGCAATGCTGGACATGCACGGGTCTCTAGGGCTGGCTCTAACGCATATGAGGGTGCTGAGTTGGCTGATGGGATTGCTCAGCTATTGGCCATTATGTTTGAAAACCTGTGGCAGTTGGGGAAAGATGCCAGATGATTGGAAAAAGGCAAATGCAGTGCCCATCTTCAAAAACAACAAGAAGTCCTGTGGCACCTTATAGACTAGCAGACACTTTGGAGCATAAGCTTTCAACAAAGAGGGTCTTTGCCCACGAAAGCTTATGCTGCAAAATATCTGTTAGCCTACAAGGTGCTACAGGACTTCTTGTTGTTTTCGAAGACACCGACTAACTCGGCTACCTCTCTGATACATCTTCAAAAAGGGAAAGGAGGAGGCACTATAGACCAGTCAGCCTCACCTCAGTCCCTGGAAAAATCATGGGGCAGGAATCCATTTTGAAACACTCAGAGGAGAGGAAGGTGACCAGGAACATTCAACACGGATTCACCAATGGCAAGTGATGCCCAGCTAACCTGATTGTGTTCTATGATGAGATAACTGCTCTGTAAGGATGGGGAAGGCAGTGGACATAATATATCTTGACTCTAGCAAAGCTTTTGGTACAGTCTCCCAGGGCATCCTTGGCAGCAAGTTAAGGAAGTATGGATTGGATAAATGGACTGTAAGGTGGATAGAAAGATGGCTAGATCACAGGGCTCAATGGGTAATGATCAACAGCTCAGTGTCTGGTTGGTGGCTGGTTTCAAGCGGAGTGCCCCAAGCGTCAGTTCTCAGAGCAGTTTTGTTCATCTTCATTAATGACCTGACTGAGGGGATGGATTGTACCCTCAGCAAGTTTGCAGATGACACTAAGCTAGGGGGAGAGGTTGATACACTGGAGGTCAGGGATAGGGTCTGGAGTGACCTAGACAAGTTGGAGAATTGGGCCAAAAGAAATCTGATGATGTACAATAAGTGTAGCACCCTGCTCTTAGGACAGAAGAATCCTATGCACAGTTACAGGCTGGGGACCAACTGGCTAAGCAGCCATCATGCAGAAAAGGCGAAGCCCAGTGTAAAACTGTAAATCTGCTTGGAAAAATGTAGGGGGTAGATGGCTGTGTAAGATGCTTAGTATGTGTGATCATGTCTCCCTCTACTTGCTCAGCCTAGTAACTGTATCAGAGCTGACGGAGCTACTCCTTTAGTTCAGACGTTAAGGATCGTGCTTTGGGTACTGAAGGTCCCAGCTTTGATCCTTCTGTGGTGTTAGTATGGAGGGGACCAAGGTTTGTTAAATATGTAAACCTTGTTCCTGGCTTTACTGATGCAGAAAATGGAAGGGTTATTTGAAATGCTGGAATTGCAGTGGCATGCCACTATGTTGGCGGGTTACGAGTGGCATTGGGAGGGTGTGGCAGGGTGCTGCTGGAGAAGCCTTTACTCAGCTTCTGCCACTTGAACCGCAATCAGGGAGAATTGATTGGACCTAAGTGAACTACCTGGTAACTGACCGCACCTGCCAGGCTCATTAGCGGGAGCTGTAGGGCTGGAAGGATGTGAAAGAAGGAGGAGATGGAGCCGGAGACCAAGAGGGGAAGGTCTGGCCTGGCTCATTAAGTGGCAGCAGCTTCCTTGTCTGTTGCCAGCCAGGACTGTGGTAGACCAAGCAGTTTTAAAGCCTGTCTATAGTTGGACACTGGTCATGAATACAAAGCACCAGCGTGAAGTGTCCCTGATTCACTTAGGAGCAGTGCCAAGGAGCCAAATCTAGAGGGGCACAATGTGTGTCCCATCACATGTGGAGGTTTGTCTGGTACCCCAAAGCACAGCAACCCAAAGATGGAGGGAACCTTGCAGTGGCTAGCCGAACAGCAGGAGGGGAGGCATCCTGCCAGGTGGCGAGGCAGGCCATGCTCACCCGGCAGGCTGAGCAACAAAAGAACCTATAGGACATCAGCAGGGAACAGGTCAATATACAGCAGCAGGTCCTGCACAGATGGGTGAATCCCTGGGCAGGTGATGGCAGCTGTGCACCAGGATTGGGCCTATGTAAAATGGGCCCATTGAGGACCCAGATGCCGTCAGATGCTTTTGAACCAGTGTCCAGGGGTGCTGGGAGGGATAAGATAACCTGAGCCCTGAGACTGGCTCCTTCTTTGGCTGGCAAGGCACAGGCTGCCTATATGGCATTAAGCAATGAACAGGCCAAAGAGTATGATGCAGTGAAGGTCGCTGTCCTAGATCGGATGGGCTGTTGGTAGAGAAGGACCAACAGAAGTTTTGGGCAGCCCAGTAAACCAGGGGTCTGAGGCCCCAACCTTCTGCCCTGCAATTTGTGGACTGGGCCACTCAGTGGTCGAAGCTGGATGCTCAAACAATGGCAGAGCTTATCGACAGGATGATCCTCGGACAATTTGTGTAGGGCCTCCCAGAAAACATGTAAGTCTTGGTCTCATGGAAAGTCCAGTTAAATATGGTGGAAGTTCTTGTTAAACTGACAGGAATACGTGGAGGCAGATTTTCATCAAACAGAGGGTTGGATAGGCTGCCAACTGGAGTGGGGGAAGAAACCCGGAGGAGGTCCCTACCTACAGGAGAAGCCCAGAAAAAAGGCAGAGACTAAATCTCCTGGGACAGCTGCGGTATTGGTGATGTGGGCAGTCGCTAGCCAGAATACAAATGCCAGGGCTGTCTGCAAATGGAGTGTGGACCAGTCAAGTTTTGTGGCTGAGGAATGGAGGGTGGAGAAAGTGGCAAGGACTAGTCAGCATCCCTGTGGAGGCAGGGAGGAAGCTGGGGAGGGGCTTGTGGACACAGCCTTGGCCTGCTCCCTCATTCAGAGAGGGGTAGTAAAGCCACAGTGGTTTGTCTCTGGGATGAGGGAGGCTATAGCGCATCCACAGGGATTGGAGGCCCTGACCTTTGGCCCATGTGTCCCTGGAGGCAGTGGGCAGGTTTGCCCGGCAACTGGTTAGGATGCTAGAGGGGTTACCATACCCAACTGTAGTGGGGACAGATTTGGGCTCCTTCCCAAAGGGGAAAGGAGGCTGTGGGAGGGGACCTGCTGTCAAGAAGAGGCGGGAGACCACTATACCCCTTGGCTCCAGTGAGGCAGAGGAACCAGATTCACAGTGGTCAGCAGAGCCAAACCTGACATGACAAAGCCAGAATGGAGACAGTGAAGAAACAGAGGGTCCAAGCAACATCCCAGTATAGGACACCCAGGTAAGGAAGCCTGAGGACTAAAAGGAGAGGCCTTCAGGGAACACCTGAAGGTAGAACCTCCTGACAGGGAGAGTCAGATGGGTGATGCCCAGACCCAGCTGGCTCCCCTGCTGGGCAAAAAGGATGGCAGCTGGGAGGGTAACCACAACCCTGTGACTGTCGTGAGGACCTGTGGTTAACAGCAGACCTGTGGAGCAATTCACCTCCTACCGAATGTGCCTTTTGTGGGCGGATGGGGAACAGACAAACCCCATGAGGTGGACCCTAGGGGTCACCCTGTAGGAGGCAGCAGGCTCCCTGGAGCAACCCCCAGGCAGAGGGATTAGGCCCCACCCAGCAGTTACTTAAGCAGGGAGGTGTGTGGCAGGGTGCTGGCTTCTGTCGATACTTCTCTGCCAACAACCACCTTCACAGCATTGTCCTTCGACCTGTTTATTGCCTAATGCCATATAGGCAGCCTGTGCCTTGCCAGCTAAATGAGGGCTGGGGTGCAGGGGAGAATGGACTGGGACTAGGTGAATATCCTCTGTCTGTGCCTGCTAGCCTCATTAGCAGGAGCAGGAAGCGATGGGGAACGCTCAACTCTGGGGAAGGCAGGAGGCTGCTAGTCTGCTGCTGGCTGAGCCTGTTGCAGGCAAGCAACTGTGAAGTCTGTCTATAGCTGGAAACTGATCAAGACTAAAGAGAGAGGACAAGGGCCAAAATGCAGAGGGGCACAGCATGTGCCCTGTCACAGAGCAATTCCACACCCACATGTCCTGCGTGTGTAGGATATGAAACAAAGCTGAACCAATGAAGCACCTTCCAGGCTAGCTGTTTGGGAGGCGCATCTGTGAGCAAAGGCTGTCGCTCGCTGGCAGAGAACAGGTCTGGGCAGAGGCCAACCTCCTGGGGAAGGGCAGGGGAGGAACCAGAATACAGATGCCCAGGCTCACTCTGGCACATACTGCGGAGTACACTCAGCCCCTTGCCTTTGCAGAGAAGTGATTGGCACTGCCGCTGTAGCTTAATGTGGGGACATGAATTAACGGCACTGAGGGGTATCAGCTCTGTCCTCAACAAGCTAGAAAGGAGCTTCACTGACGCATCCACAAGGGGAAGTTTGGCCACTCCAGCAGGCACGATCCAGGGTGGTCATGCGTGCGTGAATGCAAGTGAGTTTGTTTAAGCTTGATCCTGTCTGGAAGAAACGGGTGAGGGAAACTGATCTGTTCTTGACCTGCTCCCAATGCTTCGTTCTATGTTCTCCCTATTGTGGATCCTTGGGGATGGAAAGGGACAACACGCAAGCTGTAGTATTGACTACTTAGTGATGTATCTAAAACATCATCAACCCCAGCAACAAGTGGTACTGGGCCCCTTGCTGCTTGTGGGCCCTTAGCCCTGGTGTGTGGCTGCTCTATGTGTCTCTCAGAGCTCTGGCTGTCTTCTTGTTGCCAGGGAAAGGAGAGGCATGAGACCACCTAGCAAGCACAGTCTCGGCAGCTCAGCAAGGGCACTTGGAGCATCCCTTAGGGTCTTACCTTCACTGTTCACCTTCACCAGTGTCCAGCACCAGACATGTTGCTCCTGCTCAGACAAGCATGAAGGTTCCCCTGGGGCTGCATCCGTCCTCCCAGTCATGGACCAGCAGTCGCAAGCATGGCAAACCCTGCAGCTCTGATAAGCGACGTTCTACAAATTGTCTCCTTGCCAGAGCAGTGTCCTTCCTACCTGCAGGACCACTCTCTCTGCAGCAGCCTGCTAACCTTAACCATTCCAGCTCCTTCCCTTCTCTAGCCTTATCCAAAGGGCAGGATTCATTGGCATCCATTGGTAGCTTTGGTAAGGACCTACCAGCTGCTTACAGGATTCCACCTCCTAGCTGCAATGCACTAAAAGTCAAAACCCCATACACAGAAGAGCCTTTCCACAGATACCAATGGGCTGTGAATCATTATATGCCCCCCTCCAGTATCTTCTAGTACAGCTCTATCTTATTCAAGGGTAGATCTTTCTTTTGCCTTGATTCCTGCTGGCTCACCTTGAAGGGCCAAATCAAAAAGCACAGGTTTATTCCACGGGTGTGTGGAGAATCACACACCCTCCTTCCCCCTGCTGTGAAAGCCCAGGCTCCCAGGCTCCCCTATCTGACTGCGGTTTTGAAAGTTCAACCGCTCTGCTGCTGGCAACCCATAATACTATTTAACAGCAAGGTGACCCCTGCTCTTTTGCACTCTGCCATTCCCTGTCCAGCTCCTCCAATAAGCAGGCTGCCTAATTCTTTGTGACATCTTGAGTTGAAGGCATAGAATGACCATCTTGCTAATAGCCCTCTTTCCCCCTCTCCTTTTGGAAGCACAATTCGGTGTCAAACTCCCCCACCCCCCTGCTTCTTGATGGCTGTGACAGAGAGAGGTCCAGGGTACCAAGAAGGCAGGAAAATTACAGGCAGAGCTGGAGCTGTTCAGTCCATTAGTGGCCCTGATTGTGCAGATGCACTGGGCACCATCGCAGAGATGATGGGAAAAGGCAGGAAGGCAAAGACTTTATGTGCTTTCTGGGAATCCCACGGGTCCTCAGTGGAGCTGATTTAAAGGACTGTGAGGGAACAGCTCTGCTAAAAGACACACGCACCCCCCGAGTGAAGTCTCTACAATAAACGCCGTCAAAACACCAATCAGTTTAGTCCTTTCCTGGATGCTAGGTTTGATGCCCAGAGCAGAGTTCATTCCATCTGCATTGGCTGGTGCCTGGCCGAGCTGGTATATTTCTAGGATCTACCTGAGAGCGTTCTGCAATAGGGAAAGGGTTGAAGAACAGCTTTTCTGGGTGACAGAGGGCCAAGTGCAAGGAATCCATGGCTGGAGGTTCAGCTCCTGGCTTCTCCTGAAAATCCATTCATGTACTTTGGGAGCTGAGACCTTTGAAGAATTTGGCCCTCGGAACATCTGTGGGGTGGGCGCATCATTGATCATTTGGGACAGTGGGTTCTCAGCCCTGCTCTGCCATTAGCTTTCTGTATCAGAATGGTCGCCAAGTTAGTCTGTAGCTTCAAAACCAACACGAAGTCCTGTGGCACCTTATAGACTAACAGATATTTTGGAACATAAGCTTTTGTGGGCAAAGACCCGCTTCATCAGACAGCTTTCTGCAGGTTCTCAAGCAAGTCACCGCCCCTTCCGGTGCCTCAGTTTCCCCAGCTTTAAACTGAGGACTGTGATTTTTGCCTGCCTTAGCCAAACACTCTGAGATCACTGAGTGAATGGACTTGATGGGGCATGATAGCATTGTGTCCCCCTTCCCCATTGCTGAGCAGCATTTTTTTGGCTTCTGACACATCCCAGAGCATCCTGTGGCCATTTTAGCTCCCTGGAAGGCTTTGGGGCCTTACCCTGGCTGCACAGCGTTGGGAAGGCTGGCACAACTAGCCTCAGAGAAGAGGCAAGGCTGGTTCACATTCAGCCACATGGCAGCTAGGTGAAACTGGTTTCCTGAAGGACAGATCCTTTCCTGTCTGGGTACAAAACTTCAAGGGAGAATTCCTGATTTACATGCCTCTCCCTCCCCCCCGTGGCTTTTGTTGCCTTTGCTTTTTCAGGCAATTTTATGTCCTTTCAGGGGTACAACAGGGCCCACCCACCTGGATTTGTTTTTTCCTGCCCACAGCATGCCCTTCCCCTGTCCAGCCTGCCCTCAGATATGCCATGTGCTCTAAGGGAGGGGTCCCCTGCCATAGCTGTACCAGGCCTGTGCCTGGTGGAGGGCCCTGCTATCCTGGGGGGAGGGGTGGGCCAGAGGGGAAGGTTTGGTGCCTGTGTTTGATGGGGTGTCCATCCCACATTAACCCCTTTTGGGTAAGGGAGGCCAAACAGGCCAATTAACTTATTAGGCTGCAGGCAGAGAGAAAGATCTAATTAGAGGAAGCTCACCTGTGAGGGAACAGATGAGGCTTCCATAGCAGGAAGTGGGTGGAAGGGAGACAGTCTGCAGTCACTCCCTTTGAGAAGGGAGGTGGGGTTGGGGTGGCATACCCACAGAGAGGGGCGGCCAGGAAGGAAGGAAGGGTAAGGCCCAGGGAAAGGTAGGGAGACCTAGAAAGGAACAGACCTTGGTGGCTGGCAGGAGCTGGAACCTGCAGTAGATGGTTAAGTAGCGGAGTGGTAATGGCAGGGAACTGGAAGACCACCTGAGTCAAGGTGGGAGTGCTGGACACTTTGAAGGGCTGTTTGCGAAGGAGGAATACCCAGTGACCTGGCTGTGTCACAAACAAGCTGCCGGTGCTGGAGTGAGACAGAAGTGGAGGGACAGTTTACAATCATGGGGAAAGGCATCTGCTGGGTGAGCTAATCCCCAGAACAGCCGGGAGACTGCATCATATCTGCAGTGAGTAGAACATGGTTCTGGAGCCTCCTTGGGCCAGCCTACCCCAGCACCATGAGATCTCACCTGCTACAGTAGGTGGGAGTTGTGTCTTACATCCTATTCAGAGATCTCACAAAACTGGGGGGGGCTGGGCAGTGCAATGGCAGATGAAATGCAATTCTGATAAATGCTAAGTAGTTCACACTGGAAAATATCATCTCAGTTACACATATAAAATGAGGGGTATAAAGCAGATGTTACCACTCAAGACAGAGATCTTGGAGTCATGGGGGTAGTTCTCTGAAAACATCAGCTCTGATGCATTACTAGCAGCAATCAAGAAAGCTAACACTGGGAACTGCTAGAAAAGAGAGAACACAAACACCATAATTCCACTATATAATCCATGGTATGCCCACACCTTGAATATAGGGTATGGTTCTGGTCACCCCAACTTGAGAATATATGTTCGAACTGCAAACGGTTCAGGGAAAGAGGTAGAAGAACAACTATAGTATGGAACATTTTCCAGAGGAGGTGAGATAAAAAGCATGTGACTCTTCACTTTAGAAGAAGTAATGGAAGGGTGTGTGAAAGAGTTCTATGAAATCAGGAATCGTGCGGACAATCTGAATAAGGTGGTGTTATTTACCCCTTCCCAGAACACAAGAACTGGGAATCACCCCCAATGATATTAATAGGTAGCGGGTTTAATACCAACATAAGGAAGTACTTCTTTCAACACCACATAGTCAGCCTGCGCAAGTCATTGGTGGGGATGTTGTGAAGGCCAGAAGTATAACTGGGTTAAAAAAATATCTAGGATCCTGGCAAATAGGTCCATCAGTGACTATTAGCTCCTGTTCGTCTGTAATTAAGCCCCAGCTGTCTGAGTTATGGGAGCGTGTGGGGATCCCTAATTTTTTTAAAATAAATGCAACTTCTGGCCCTCATGGTTTCAGAGAAAAACTTTAAAATCTGGCCTAAGCATAACTTCAAGCTCAGAAAGCAATTTAAAAAAAAAACACAACTTCATGGTTTTTGAGGTTACACATGTTTAATGGCTCGTGGTTAGCAATGCTGGTGTTGGCTTGGTCATTTGGATGAGGGATAAAATGGAGGCCCTGCCCCCTAGCAAAGGTTAAAGATCCCATGGCACTTTTCACTGGAGTCAGGGGTCAGCGCAGATGCCTGGGCCAAATTCCAGGCTGGCTCAGTATGCTCCATCTCCCTGAATATCCCCTGGGAAGCAGCGAATGGAGAAAAGTTGCTGGTAATTTGCATCCCTGTAAGGATCCAGCCTGGGCTGCTAGTGTAAACCAGCACTACTTCACTGACAGCCTTGTGACACCTCACCAAGGCTGAGTTAGCAGAGCAACACCGATTTCCAGGAGCTGAGGAGCTGGAACACAGTCAAGTTAAAGGCCATGGAAGTACTGGCAAAGATCCAGGTGCCTTCCTGTATCCACCCCTGTTCATGAAAACCCATCTGGTCACAGGGCTGAGCAGCTCTTCAGGGGTGGCATCCTTCTGCAGCCCCCTGTACAGCCAGAAGAGGCAGAAGATGAGCCAGCATCCTGTAGAGGCAAGGACATGATCCAGACATGCCAGCACCACTGTGAACGTGGCTGTCAGTGCTGGCCTCATGCCAAGTGACCAGTCCAACAGCCCCGTGAGGGAAAGGAGGAAAGTGAGAGGTGTGGGTGGGGGAGGCTGGATGGCTCTCACTGTCACACTGCCCTGATACTGCTTGGTGGGGAAGGCTAGGCTCTGTTTGCCAGTAGTTATTGGAACAGCAATATCTTCCTCTCTTCCTAGTCCCGAGCCCCCCAGACACAGATGCCCCCACTGTCAACTAGGAAGTGAGCAGGGGGCTCTAAGAAGCAGAGGAGAGCATGCAGGGGAAGGCCAGGGTGGGAATCACCCACTCTTCTCTCCAGGGCTGCTGCCTTCCCTTGTCTGGGCCTTACAGATCTAAGGCTCCCTAGGAAAACCATCACCCAGCAACAGGGTGTCACACAGTGCACCTTTTTGCCAGCCCCAAACGTTGAGGCTGGCAGGGGTGTGAGGGGAAGGTTATGAGCTGCCACTGAGAAATGCCTCCATCAGCGGTGTTGGGGAAGGGGCATGGGGTCATTGTTAAATGTGGGAGTGGCAGAGAATGGATTTGTAGCAGGGCCCAGCCAGCTAAGATGAGCTGGTCCAGCGGGATTTGGGAGCACTCTCTGGGCACCAGGAAGTCTGAACTGTCCTGGGGGAAGCTGGCACTGGCTTTGCCTCTGTCCGTGCTACATGTCCTCTGGGGACAAAAGACTGCCCTGCTTTGCCAGGCATTCCTTGCTGCAGGCTGGGCAGACCCTGTTGACCCCTGAGCGCAGTCGGGCGGCATGTTGGAATGGGGCCTGAGCTCGCTTATATCAGGAGTTTCCCCACTGACTCATGGTGCCACACTTGAGACACCTGAAGGGAGGTGGATTCTCAGGGAGCCAGGAACCAGGAGGCAGCCTAGTTCCTGTCTCCCTGCCGCTTGCGGGACCAGGAAACTGACAAGACATGTGCCGGCCAGTTTCCTAGGTCCTGCAAACAGCAGAGAGCTGGGAACCAAGGGGAAGCCTGGTTCCTGGTTCCCCTTCCCTTGCAGAGTTGGGAAACCCACCAGGGCAGCAGCCTTGGTCAGTTTCATGGCTCCAGCCAGGGAGGGGAGCAGGGAAGCAGAGGCAGCCTGGTTCCCAGTTCTCCTCCACTCCTTGGATCTAGGAAACTGACCAGGGCTGCTGCTGCTCTGGCCAGTTTCCTAGCTCTACCAAGGGAGCCAGGAGCCAGGCTGCCGCCCCTCACCCAGAGTGGTTTCCTGCTCTTGTCAGGGCAGCAGTCAAGTTAACCTAAGACACTGGCAACTTGGTTGCACATATCTCGAGGGTCTACTGTAGGCCCTTTTGGCATTTGATGCTGTCTACACAGCGCCAAATGTCGAAATACTGCACTATTTCGAGGCATCCCTTACTCCGCCTGTGAAGAAGTGTACAGGGATGCCAAAATAGCATGCTTGTTATTTCAAAAAATATTCAAAAAATACCCCTCAAGCCTCCGTGGTTTGGGCTGGAAGAAAGGTGCGCTGCATGACACCCTATTCCTGGGTGATAGTTTTCCTAGGGAGCCTCAGATCTGGGAGGCCCAGGCAAGGGAAGGCAGCAGTCCTCCAAAGAAAAATATTCAAAAAACGGGATAAAGATGCATCTGATGAAGTGGGATTTTGCCCACAAAAGCTTATGTTCCAATAAATCTGTTACGGTGCCACAGGACTTCTCACCGGTTTTGCAAATACAGATGAACACGGCTGCCCCACTGATATTTTTCTTTAGTGTTAATGCATTGCTATGTATACCTCTCTATTATCCAGAATATTTGAATATCTGCCAACGTCCCTGTCCCAGGACTGCTGGATATGAAAGTTTACTGTGTAAGGCCAAACTGGGCATCCACTCTAGATATAAAACTATCAGCATTGAATCCACTGCAGTTAACCCTAAACGCCCCCAACACAGACAGGCCTGCATATACCCAAATTAGAGCAGACCACTTCTGCCAGCCTCCAGCACCCTTCCTTCCTGCTGCTGGCACAGTCTCTCCTGAATTACGACTCACTGTTTTCCACAAGAGCTCATGACCAAATGAATTTGTTAGTCTCTAAGGTGCCACAGGACTGCTTTTTATTTGGGAAGACTTGTTACTGTGCATCATGTTTTGAATTTTAGGGCATTAGATAAGCTAAGAGCTCCCTCTTCGGGTCATGACTGGCATGTTTGCTGGAGGTCTCCACTTGTATTAACTTGTTTGTTGATGTACATTGAACCTCCTGGCAACCTCCAAATATGACCTGTGCTGAAGGAGAGAATTTGCTGGACCACAGGAGGTCACTATTGTCCAGCACACTACGAACACTTCCACTGCTAACTGGGCTCTTACAAGACATTTAGGGGTAAATTACAGCTAAATAACAGCACAGAACACTGAGAACCAGGACTGGTAGCTGTAAACAAACTTTATGGGACCACAGGAAACTTGGCCACCCCCATGATAAGTGGTCATCCAGCTAACTAAAATCAGGCCGGATTATGGATGTTGCTGGACAAGTGCATTCCGGATTAGAGAGAGTCAACCTGTAGTTACTCCTCTTGTTTGGTGGAATGAAAATGGTTTGTGACTGCAGTAATGGGTGCTACAAAAAGGTATCTAGATGGATGCAATACTGGAGAAATAAAATCTCCAGGAAACCTAGATGGTAATGATGTGGCACGAGCAAAGATTTCCAGTATATTTGTAATTCAGTAAGGTAAAGAAAGGATGTATTATAGTAAAAAAAAAAAAATGCAAAAGGGCTAGAAGGCTAAACATTGGACTCTGGTCATCTAGTATGTCAGTTTCTACCCCCAAAGCTTCTGCAGCACTGAACGTTACAATACCTGATTCACCACTGTCCTGGCTCTTATGTGGTCATTTTCATGCATGCCAGACAAGGGTGAAGTGGATGTAAATGCTACTGCTCTGATTTGACAGTGTTTTGCACCCAGTGATGTAGATGATTGCACAGCCCTGGTGTTTGCTGGCTTTCCTAAAATGCTCCACTATTTTTCCCCTATGGATGCTGCAAACCTGAAGTGGGTGCGTACAAATGGGAGAGAAGAAAGACAAGGTGGCCATCGGTGGGAAGATGAAAAGCGTGTTGGGAAGAATAGCCACTTTGCCACATTTCCCACTTCTCCGTGAATACATCTGTCGTGGGACAGATGTATAAGGGCACGACTCCAGCCAACTGGTGACGGAATCTGTCCACAGGGCCAGGGACTGAATAGACCAAGGGACATTTCTGATGAAGGGCTTTAACAGAGACAAACCAAAAGTCAGCAATGGTTATTTTCACGTGAATGGCAGGCTGATCTTTGACACAGGCACGTGAAACGCAAGTGTCCCCTCTCCCATCAGTGCCTGCCTGGAAAGATACCCTCTACTGTCCCACCAGCCCAGCCTGCTCCCTCCAGCCCTACCCTGGGTTTGCATGCACCGCTGACCCAACCTGCAGGGATCAAGAGGCCCAATAGCATTGGCAGCTGTCTGAAAAAGGCTGCTGGTGACTGGTCAGCACCACTGACTGGGCCATTAAAAGTCCAGTCAGCCCCTGGCTGTGGAGTGGGAGGATTCTGGGGTTTGGGCTCCAGGCAGCGCTCACCTCAGCAGCCTCCTTGCAACCAGCGACAAGCTCCCCTGGTTTGAGGTGTAGGGGTGGTGAAGGGGGCCCAGCGTGCTGCCCTCGAGCACCAGATGCGTCCCCCCACAGCTTTCCCGCCAATGGGAGCTGCGGAGCTGGGGCCCGGGATTCTGTGCCCACCCCCTTAGCTGCGACTGGCTGTGGTTCTGAGCCAATGGAAGCTAGGAAGCCTGCTGGCGAGGTTTTCTGTACTCACCCCGCTTCAGCTCCGCAGTTTCCATCGACCGTGGATCCTGGCCAATGGGAGCTGCGGAGCCGGCACTCAGGCCGTAGCGTCATGGGGGACGGGGAGACACGGAACGGAGAGAAGGCGGGGCCTCGAGAAGGGGGGGGGCTGTGTGCCCCGCCAACAGACAGCCGGCAGCCCCCGCCCACCTCGTGAGACGGGCTGCGCACGTCCCATTGCCTCGCGGCCCATCTGCCAGCGCCCCCTGCTCACCGCGCCTGCGCACGGTCACAGCGCGGTGGGGGGGGGGGTCCCCTCCGCGCATGCGTATTATCAAATCGGAAGCCGTCGGGGGACCGACTCTCCCTTCCTCCTTCCGCCGCGTCGCTCTGTCCGCCTCGCACGTGCGTGCTGGCGTTAGGTCGGTCACGTGACTCGCCGTGGGCAAGATGGCGGCGGCCAGGAGGTGGCTTGAGCAGTTGTGAGCGCGGTGGAGGTTTCTCTGACCGGGGCCTCACCCCGCCATGTCGCGTCTCATCGTGAAGAACCTGCCGAGCGGGGTGAGTCCGGAGCCGGTGTCCGTGGGTGGGGAGAGGCTTAGTCCTAAGAGGGTCCCTACTTGGAGGGGAGCGGAGGAGGGGGGACGCGCTTAGCACAAGGCGGGGGTTGCCACTTGGGGAGCGGGGGTAGATCCGGGAGGGGCTATAGGGAGAGGAGGAAGGATGGCTGTAGTCCTAGGGGAGGTGATTTGGGGGGGTGCTCTTGTGTGGTACTCCGGTGTGCAGCAGAGAGTATGTTGTAGCCCTGGGGGACCAGAGGTGAAAGGAGGGAAGAGTCTAGCTTGGATAGCAACGAAGGGTCCTGTGGCACCTTATAGACTAACAGAAAAGTTTAGAGCATGAGCTTTCGTGAGTTAACTCACTTCTTCAGATGCTGGTCCTGGAAATCTGCAAGGCCAGGTATAAATAGGGCAGAGCAAGGCTGGGGATAACGAGGTTAGCTCAGTCAGGCAGGCTGAGTTGTATTGTCATCACCCTAGCTTGGATAGGGACCGTTGTGGTCCAGGGAGAGTGGAGATAAACTGCAGGGGTGGGTGAGGGCTTTAGGTGGTGGAAGAGGAAACAGGGAAGGATATAGTGAGTGGGGAAGGTTGGATATGATCTTGTCTGGGGAAGTTGAGCTGCGGGGTGGATGTTCCTTATTGGAGAAGGGCAGGAAGGGGTTTTGGATTAGTTTTAAGGTGAGTTGTTTAGGAGTAGAGCTTGGGATAAGGGTTACAAATTGCCCTTATTTAGGGATATTAACATTAACTGGTAAGCCTCACCTTAAACAGATGAGACTTGCTGGTTAAAATTAAACAGCAAGGATGGCTTCAGCCTGGCTGGTGCTACCCCAGCTATGCCCTCCCCAATCCCCCCGTTTTAATCAGCTAAACTTAGTTCTTAACTGGTTAACTAATTAAATGGTATTTTGCATCCTACTACCAGAAGGACAGGATACACCTGGTCAGAACTGGAAAAGCTTGCCCAGGACAGGGGATGCTGGCAACTGCTCATCAAAGGCCTGTGGTCCAAGATGTAGGATGAAAAAGGCTTATGAGTTGCAGGAGTAGGGTGCACAACTAGGAGATTTTTTCTGCCTTTTAGAGATGTTGGGGTCTCGCTCTCATTGCCCGTTTGCTGGCATCCTTACATAAAAGATGACAACCTAGGCTAGTGTTTCTCAACCAGGGGTATGTGTACCTATGTGGGTAGTAGCATCGTTCAGTCTACATAGACTATGGATCGCGCCCTTCATAGTTCCGTTTGGCATCCTCATTTGCAGTGTCGGCTGTGACTGTGAAGACCCACGTGAGAGTGACAGTCCTTGCTGCATCTGTTGCATACGTAATGGGTGTCTGGCAGGTCCTTGCTGTGCTTTCTGTGGGCTAGCTTCTCGTTTGCTAGCTGTCTGATCCTCAACTCACCCTTCTGAAGGCCCTTGTATGGTTCCTGCCTCCATCTGCTGTGATCGTCTGGCAGCTCCTCCTAGCTGTCTGGCTTGATGTCTACTTCCCTGAGGTCGCTCTTGCAAACATCTTTGTAGCGCAGCTGGGGGTGTCCGAGAGGTCTTTTGCCAGAGGCTAGCTCGCCATACAGGATGTCTTTTGGGATCCTTCCATCATTCATCCTGTGGACGTGGCCAAGCCAGCGGAGTCGACGCTGCCTGAGGAGGGTGTGCGTAGTTGGGATTCCAGCTTGCTCAAGGACGGTAGTGTTGGACACTCTGTCCTTCCACGATATTCCAAGGATGCGCCCGAGACAGCGCAAGTGGAAGACGTCCAGCCTCTTTTCCTGGCAGTCATACAGGGTCCAAGTCTCGCTGCCGTAAAGGAGGGTGCTGAGGATGCAGGCTCTGTAGACTTGCATTTTGGTGTGAGTGTACAGCTTGTTGTTATTCCACACTCTCTCGCTGAGTCTGGACAGAGTTGTGGCTGCTTTACCGATCCTCCTATTTAGCTCAGTCTCCAAAGACAGGGTGTCGGTGATGGTGGACCCGAGGTAAACGAACTCGTGGACGACCTCTAACATATAGTTGTCAATGCTGATTGATGGAGAAACAGCAACGTCCTGAGCAAGTACATTTGTCTTCTTTAGGCTGATGGAGAGCCCAAAGTCCTTGCATGCTTTGGAGAACCAATCCAGCAGCTTCTGAAGCTGGTCTTCTGTGTGTGACGTGACAGCAACATCATCTGCGAACAGCATAGCTCTGATGAGGACTTCCCGCGCCTTAGATTTAGCACTTCCCACATCTTAGATTTACCCATGTGCGTACACCTGGGTCTTCTACGGGATACATCAGCTCATCTAGATATTTGCCTAATTTTACAAAAGGCCACATAAGAAACACTATTGAAGTCAGTAGAGTCGAAAAATTCATTCAGATAATGACATGGTGGAATGTAAAACAAATTTGTCTCCTGAAAAGGGTACACTAATCTGTAAAGGTTGAATGGCACTTGTTTCAACATTTCAGACTACCTTAGGACGATGTTTCTCAACTGGTGATACACATATCCTTAAGGGTACATGAGAGAAGTCTGGGGGGGACTTATAATTTTTTTAAAGGGGTACTTTATATAAAAAAAAAAAAAAGGTTGAGAAACACTGACCTAGGCTACTTTCATTGCAAGCTTTTCCATGCAAAGACTTGTCTCATTTTGCAGATGAAAGAAGATCGGTTCCGGAAGCTGTTTGCAGCCTTTGGCACGCTGACTGATTGTAGCCTGAAATTCACCAAGGATGGCAAGTTTCGCAAGTTTGGATTTATTGGCTTTAAGTCTGAAGATGAAGCCAAAATGGCAATGAACCATTTCAACAAGAGTTTCATAGATATGGCCAGAATCACGGTGAGTTGACTTTAAAATAAATTGTTTGTCCTTCTGAGAGAAGTTTACCACTTGGTAGTATTTAGCTCTTTAAGATTAACTAGTTGTTTCTCTGTGCAGAAGAGGGGAGCTTCACTAAATCCAGCTGGCTAGACTTTAGTAGCGGAGCTTTGTTTGTGGACTGATTATCATGTGTCCCAGTGATTTGTATTAGTAATCATCTCCACTGCTTTCTCATGGAGTGAGATTTGATTTCCAGTCTCTTGCTCCATACTGGCAAGGGCTAGCATGGAAGCCACATGCTAAGAAAAGAGTCCCTTTCCCGGTATCTAGCCTGAATAAATAGGTCAGGTACTGGGCAAATATGTGGTAGATAACATTCTCTCCTTCTCTCTCCACAAGCCGGAGTAGCTGAGGAGCTGTTGGCTACTTGTGCCCAGTAGCTGGATTATGTTTTCAGGCTTCATACAGGGGTTGGGGACAGAAAGGTCTGCAGTGTGGGTATTGCTACCTGACCAACGTGGGGTTCCCCCAGCATTTTGTTTCCCTGCACTTAATGGGACCATACTAGTTCGTCTGCCAAGGGAACCACTGCAGAGATAGGGCAGGCTTGGCAGCATTGGATCTTCTAGCAGAGGAAGGCACGTGACAGTTTTCTACGTTTTATGCAGTTTATTGGAAAGGGGAGCAGTCCAATTCATGTATGCCGTAGAAATTGAATCAGCAATTTGGTCTTCCCATCATTTGTTCTAGCGGCGCTGGTCCAGTGCTGGGCTGATTTAAAGTCTCGTATCTCTGGGTACTATTGTCTCTCAAGGCCTGACGTTATGTGTACACTTCTTAAGGTTATTTAAGAAGTCCACATTTTCTCTCATTCTGTAGAGACAATGTGGAAGACAGTGCTGAACAAAACAGCTTATGTGAATATGCCCAGAAGTGATTTCTATAATTACAGGCTCCCGCCACTGAAGAGCCATAAATAGGTGGTTCCGAATTGGCCCTGAATGTGGTAGTGCCTGAGTCTTTTGGCTTTAAATGCGGTTATACAAAGTTGGACTTGTTAAAAGGAAGCGCTTTGGTTTTCTCTCTTTTCAGGTAGAGTTCTGTAAATCATTCGGTGATCCAGTGAAACCCAGAGCTTGGAGCAAACACTCCCAGAAGCATTCTGCACTGGAGAAGCCCACGGCCAAGCCCAAAACAAGTCCAGCTCCCACACACATGCAGAATGTAAGTCATGGTTGCTTTCTCGGGTGTGCAACATGTACACCAGTGACTTTGTGTGGGGAAGTGCAGTCTTGTGACTGCAGCAGGATCCTGGACTTTGGGATTCACATGCCCTATTCTTGGTTTACGATTCACTTTTGATCTTGTTGTCTTTTTTCCTGATAGCCATGGTCCCCATTATGCATATCTTAGACCTTTTTTTTGTCCCCCCAGGATAAAAAGAAAATTACAACAGGAAACTTAAAAGAGGTGAGTTAATTGGAGCAGTTTGTGACGATTGTCCATTTGAGGGTTTGATATAGAAAGATTAGTGCAGAAATAGCTGAGTACTCTCTGTATCTATCAAGTTTTTGGAACGAGGACTCCCATGTTCTGTTCCCATCTTAAGCAAGTCACTTGACCTTTCTGTGTCTCATAGTGAACTTTGTAGTTATCTCTGCTTGCTTGCCCAAAGTTCTTTGACACGCTCAGGCTAAAGGTGCTCCATAGAAATGCAAAATGCTTATTAGACCATTAAGAATTTTACTTGCTGCCTCTGAGTTTCCCTCCACACCCAGTGTTTTGTTAGTAGCATTATGCCTAAGAAGGAGTGCTGCTTCCAGTGCTGTTGATTCAGGTGACACAGACGGTTTAACCGTTGGTGCGCTGATGTAGCCTGTAACACTGGATGAGTGGAGTGTAACCGTCTGCATCTCAGGGAAGGGAGATCAGTCCTGGCTGGTGAAAAGCAGGCTCCTCCCCTGGGATCTTACTTGCCAGGAATTATACAGGGCCTTGATGTAAATGTAGCTCCTTGCCCCATGTCTGTCTCCACTGCTCATGTGTGTGGTTTTTTCCCAACAGCTGGAAGGAGATGAGGCATTCAGAGAATTTTTGGTAGTTCACCAAAAACGCACGCAGGTGGCCACTTGGGCTAATGACACCTTGGCAGAGGAGCCCAGAACTGGGAAATCAAAGCCAGCAGATGATTATCTGAACTTTGACTCTGAGTCAGAGGAACTCAGTGAAGAAGAGACGGGCAGTGGCGAGCGCCATGAGGAACAAGAAACCACAGGTACCAAAAGTAAATATCTCCCTCTGCTCTGTTCGTCTTTCTCGTTAGTGGTGTACTGAGGTGGGGCCTGATCCTGTGGAGTGCTGAGCCGTTCCTGGAAAACATTGTATAATCTGAGATCCTTTTGGAGTTGGTGGGAATTACAGCAGCTTGGCACCTCACCAAAAGAGCCTGTCTCCCAAAAGTGGAGATACAAAGTGTGCAGTAACTGGTTTTCGTGTGTTTTATCAGTGGGGGTAGCAAAGGCTGAGGTCCTCAGTTCCTCTCCAGGGTGCCTCAGGATTCTGAACTGCAGACTCTTTGATTTGTCTGCCCGTGAGTGTCTTTTCCGTTCCCTGCCTGCCTGGGATGCTGCAGCATTCTGTCTGCAGCCCGTTAGTTAACCCTTTTGCTGTGTTCACTATAACAGTCTTTCTGAAGGAGTAACATTTCTTCTGTTTTGTCTTTGCAAGCTCTTTGGATCAGGGATCATGGATATGTGTGGTACCTAGCACAAGATGACTGTAATTTGGGCCACAGTGCGACTGAAAATGAAATAATTGACTGAACTGAACTCGTTTTAGGTGACAGTTAAGTGCCACAGATCGAGGTATCAGTTGAATGAGGTTTTGGAACAAACTGATAAGCAGTAGTTAGTTAGTTATTACAATGAGGAGGTATTTACTTGAGTTCAGAAGAAACTCAAATGAAATTGCAGAACAACTAATTGGTATGTAATCTATCAATTAAATCAGTTTCTGTACCAGAGGACTGAAGATATTTCATGTAAGAGCAATTTTAAAAAAAAAACCACCTTGCAGTTTTCTGGTGGTAAATCTAAATTCAGTAACACAGAAATTGGCTGAAACTAGTAAAAAAGAAAAACCAGAACAATGAGACATGCAGATGAGCACACCATGTTGGGGAAGAATCAACGTGGTTTTGGTGAAGCATGACTTCCCTTCACAAATCTGTTAGAATTATGTGAAGGTGTCAATGAATACACAGAAAAAGGGTAATGCAATGGGTAAAGTATACTGGGATTTGCAGAATGCTTTTGCATAGGTCCCTCACCATGCCCCTGTTTCCCGGCTCCCGTCCACTGTCTGGAGCCAGGAAACTGACCACACCTGCTGGTCACTTTCTTGGCTCTGCTGCAGATTGGTTCCCAACTCCCTGCTGCTTGCAGGACCCGGGAAACTGACCAGCACTGACCAGTTTCCTGGGTCCCGCAAGTGGCGGGGAGACAGGAACCAGGCTGTCTCCCTGGTTCCTGGCTTCCTGCCCCTCTTGGAGCCAGAAAACTGACCAGCCCTGGTGGACTGATCAGTTTCCCATCTTCCCTCAACTTGCATGAAAATTTGAGTTATGCAGGGGTTGCGTTCAACCCCCTCATAACTCGAGGGTTTACTGCATACTATATGTGCTGGATTCCCCTTGTCAACATGTTTATTGATTCCCCACTCAATGAACTCTAGCAGATTAGTAAGGCATGATTTCCCTTTACAGAAACCATCTTGACTTTTCCCCAACAGATTACATTGATCTGTGTCTGACAATTCGATTCTTTACTGTAGTTTCAATTAATTTGTCTGATACTGCTTTTAGACTTACTGGTCTATAATTATAATTCACATGACATAAGAGCTAGGGTCATTCAATGACATCACTGCACAGTGGGTTCAAAACAAACATAAGGAAAAGCTTCTTCCCACAGCACACAGTCAACCTGTAAAACTCATTGCTGGTGATATTGTGAAGGTCAAAAGCAAAACTGGCTTTAAAAAAAAAAAAGGATAAATATGTGGAGGTTTATCAATGGCTATTAGCCAGAATCCTAGTCCCTGGATGACTATAAACCTCTGACTGCTCCATTCTGTTTGATCCTTCTGAGGCATCTGGCGCTGGCCACTTTTGGAAGACAGGGTAATCCAGTCTGACCATTCCTATTGTTCTTGTACGCATTTTGTGAATACCAGTATCCCTTTCTATTATTTAAAGATTTCCCTTTGAATCTTGGCAAACTCGGAAGGTTTGAAATACCAAGTGAGGATGAAAACCCCTTGTTCTAATCTAGCACTTTTCATTAATAGATGTCAAAGTGCTTTACAAGGGAGCCTGATATTATCCCCATTTTACTGCTGGGGAAGCTGAAGAAAAACGTAGTTCTTCAGCGAACTCCTGAACAGGTGCTGGTGTATGTTGGCCATGCACTGTGCTTTGGATTTCAGCAGAGTCTAGTGACACTCCTCTGCCTATTGGTGGTTGTTCTCAAACCAGATTCCAAAGACGGCTTCTCTGTAAGTGGTGCCCATGGTTAGTGCATGTGAAACCACACTCGTATTGCTGTGATTTTTGAGCCTTTCCCATACCTGGTTCTGCTTTGGTACACTTCAGATATCTTGTCCTAAACTAAGAGGAAGTTTGCTGGAACAGAGACTGTCTTAGCCTGTATAATGCTTTGCATTTCAGGGCTTTAGGTGCTGCTGTGATATGGATAACTAGTAAGAACCCATTAACATGCAGAGCGTGAGTCTCCAGAGTAGTGTGTGTTCCACGTGCTTGTATCTTCCTGATCCAGCTTTTCAGTTAGCAATGTGTTTTTAGTGAGAGCCTGAAAGTGAAAACCTGTCAATCTCCATAGCACAGATTTTAGCAGTGCAATGTTCTTTCTCAGCCTACCTCCGCCAGTGACTTTGTATGGAAAACCTCAGCCTGTCTGACCGTGTACTGCAATGCCAATTGCACTGGTGACTTTGGCGATGGGACCTGTCCCTGCTGAGGCACACCAGACATCTAATCACTCGTCCAACAGCCCATTGGGTAGTAACTGCATCTTATCGTTACCAGCTGTGGTTGGACTGGAGCACCTGACCCCAGAAGAAGCAAGGAGATTGATCTGGGATGTAGAACCATAGCTATCCTTTACCACTTCCTGAGTGTATAGGGTGTCTGCTCTTGCAGGAGCCCAGCTGGGCAAAGGGCTCACAGCAGCTCATGGGGCTTGCGCTGCTCTGAGCTGTTTGTCCTGCTGGGGAAGACAGGTGTGTGTCTGTGCAATATCTAATGCTTATCTCTCTCTTTCTCTCCGACAGTGAAGAAGAGCCCCAGAGAAAAGGCAGCGGCCAGGAAAGAGCTCTCTGATATGGATTACCTGCAATCTAAAGTGGTGGAAGAGTCCTTGTCAGAGGAGAGTGAGGAGGAGCAGCATGAGGCAGGAAAGGAGGATGAGGAGGAGTGCAGCAGCAGCATCATGAAAGCTATTGGTGCCCGGGTGGGAAAAGAGGAAGAGCTGGCAGGACGCAGCCAAGGGCAGGGAACGGCAGAGAAGAAGAAGAAGAAAGGAGTGAAACTGGAGGTATTGGACCTGAATTGTAACCCTGGATACCAGCTCCCCTGCAGTCTTGGCTCGGGATTTGAACTTGGCAGCTCCAGTCGATCCATCTCCATCCCTGTTTGGAGAGGTTTTCAAATCTAATGGTTTGTCCCCGGCTCTTCCACAACACTGGGTTTGCAATGAATAATCACTGCATCTACCCTAAACGGAGTGATGTGCTTTGAGAGGGGAAGGATGGCCCAGTGATTAGGCTTAGAACTTGGGAGACATAGGTTTAGGGATCTTCTCTGCCACAGGCTTCCTGTGCAGGGGTTGCTGCCAGGAAACAGGCATGAACGGGGACTTGACAGGATTGGCTCCACTTCAAACTTGCTGAGGATGAGTGTGTAAATATTGTTTTTCACTTTTCCCTCTGTCCAGCTGAAGGACCAGGTCAGCTCCAGTGTAGCCACCACTCCATACACAGTGAAGCTGCGTGGGGCCCCATTCAATGTCACCGAGGTATGTGCCCTGCCATCGTGGCCTTCCCACTCTCTCGCTTGGGGCTTACATCTGTGGCGTCCAATACACTGGCCCATTTGCCACGTGTGGCAAAATATGGCTCAGCAGAGCCTCACACGTGGAGCTCTGCTCCGCTCACGTACCCCACCACTTGGTGGGATGCGCACGGCGCCAGCGGTGGAGGCAGCCCCTGCAGGTTTTCCTGACTCAGTTCCTTCTGTCCTGGCTCAGCCACGCTGCTCCTGCGGCTCCTGCTCGGAGCTGCCTGGCTCCTTTGGGCCTGGCACGGCTCCTGGGTCTCTAGCTGGGAGCTGCATGGCTTCAGCTGGTCAGAGGGTCCGGCGCCAGGCGGCTTCTGCTTGCCCGAGGGTGGCCGTGGGCTGGCGCAGTGCAGCTCGTGCACCTCCTCTGGCTCTGACTCCCTTGGTGGTGGCTCCAGCGAGTCGCTGGAATACGCAGTTAGAGAGGGAGCGGGTGGGCTGGGGGTGCCCATCTCTGGGGGATGGGGTGGGCATCCATGGAGGTCGGGGCTGAGGTGAATATGCAGGGATCATCACCACAAGTGTAGCAGTCCTTGAATTATTATTGGACTCCCCGGCTTACATGGTGCTTGCAGCAGAATGATGGTCCTTGGGTTCCCAAGGTCTGCAGGTCCAACGCGCACGCACCATGCAGGGGCTTCTGTCTCTCTGCAGGCTAACAGGTTAGTTACGAGAGTGGCATCTGGCTTGGTATGTTCATGCCATCGAGGATCCTTTGGACTCTGCCCATCCCTGACTGTCGAGAAAAGATTTCTGTGGTGTCTGCACAGCATTCCCAAACTTTGCCAAAGCAGGCCCCAGAAATCGGCCTGCTTGCTAAAATTGTTTCCCTCTCTTCTGTTTGTAGCAAAACGTTCAAGAATTTCTTGTGCCCCTGAAGCCGGTGGCGATCAGGATAGCAAGAAACGCCCATGGGAATAAGACAGGTACTGGATGTGGAGGGTTGTGCACTAGGGTTGCTGGACACAGCAGAGGTGTCATTAGGAACCTGCGGTTCCAAATCCCTGTGAAATGTCCTAGTTCTTGCACATGACTTGCTCCGGTCTCCCTGTTTAGACTGGAGTAAAACCAGCGCCCAGGACGGGCTGTGTATTTCCACAGTGCGTTGTTTCCTTTTCATAATCATGTGGGAGGGAGGGCGGGGTTGCATCTTCTATCCCTTTGCATTCGAGGCGTGTTATTAAGTGTGTGCAGTGCAAGGGGTCTAATGACCATGTCAGTTTTAGACCATTTATGTGCACACACCAGCAAGGAAAAAAGCCTTAGAAAAATCATTTCTCTTCAATGAGAGAGAATTAGTCTGCCTGTCTGTCAGTTCAAGAGCATTCCTAAATGGTAGAAGCTAGAATCACTAAATTCGGTAATTTTGGTACACAGCTTCCTCTGATCATAAGCACGGCAAGGGTTTGGCTATGCCGAGGGAGGAGTGGAAGGGTTTGAAGCTCCTCCCACCCCAGGATTAGTTGCTTGTTATTCCCCTTCCTAACTGCCAGGGAGTGAGGGAAAAGTGCACACTTTGCTGCATTTCTTGCTCTGGCTGGGGAGCAGAAGGGGCAAGCAAGCTGTGCATTTTGCTGTTGTTGCCTCACAGGGACAGGAGGGGGGAACAGCAAGCTGTTGGGGATGAGGAGGGACTCAGGGCAGCCAGGGTTGGTGTGTGGGGGAGCAGATTTGAAAAATAGGATAATTTAAGTAAAGCACGTACATTTTCCGAAAAAAGCACCTCCTCATCATTACTGACTGAAGGAACCTGAGCAGCACCAGATGTCCTAGTCTGATGCAGTTATGTAGTCCAGAGTCAATTGGATGTTAGATAAATCTATTTGTGGATATCTGATACAGAAAAAGCAGTATTGTTAAGGGGGGGCGTGCGCGCGTACGTACGTATGTACGTACGTACGTACATACACAGGTACACACATCTGCATGGCCCATGTGGTGCTCAGCTGAACCTGATTTCCTTCCAGGCTACGTATTTGTTGATTTCAGCAGTGAGGAAGAGGTACAGAAAGCCTTGAAACGAAACAAGGAATACATGGGTAAGGGCAGCTTGTATGTCCTCGTTACTGACTCTGATGGGCCTGTGGGTATAGGGGTCTTTGCTGCAGACCCTGTTCGTTGCTCAAATTTCAAGTAGATTCTGGTCCAACTCCTGATTTTGGTCTGGCAGGGAATGATGTTGATCACACTCGCAAATCAAAAGCAAAGAGCAGCATGATCTAGAACCCTGAGTCTGTTGTTCCAGTTCATTGAAGAGCCAGATATGAAACTCTCAACCTAATTAAGTAGTATGGGGTTGGGGGAGTAGGAGTGTCATAGATAAGTTGCTGGATTCTGGCCCACGTTGGTATTGGCTGATCGCTGTCTTCATTGGCTGGCTAGCCCCTGTGAACCAATTTGGTGGTTTTCAGTCCAGTGTTCACATCACAAAACTCACTCTCTCAGTTGGGAGTCTGAGCAGAGAGATCAAGGAGTGGCTGAGTCTTGGGGACTGTTCCTTTCCTGTCCCCAGAGTCCCACCACAACACACAAATGAAGCTTGCTGTGCAGCAGCCTGTGGTGTCCCTGTACCTTTGGCTATAGACAGAGCTCTGACCTCAGAGGTTCTCAGTGTGGCACCTATCATCTGCCCTAATCCTCAATTGGGATCTTTGCTGTACAGGCCAGAAATAGCAAGACTTCCCTGCTATCTTCAGAAACTTCAGTGGCCTGTGATCAGGAGCAGTGGGTAGGAAATTCCGACTCACACTTAAATAATGCTGAGATGGAGACCATAGAAGCTGTGGAATTGACATGTAAACATGCAGCACTTCTGTTGTAGCTCCTGGCATTACACACTCGGGAGGAATATTGAGGTCTTTCCATTTGTCTTCATTCTTAAAAGCTATTATTTAAACCTGCCTGGGATGGCACAGTGGGTTAGTGCTGGAGCCCTGTATTCAAATCCTGCTCTTATCCCAGGTCTAAAAGGCCATTCCCATCTTCCAAAATCATGTTATCATCTGGCCAAAGCAGAGGTTTTGGCGTGGAAGCCAAGCACTGGAATCGAGAGGGGTTATGAGAGCAGGAGCATGCTGCCTGGATCGCGTGCGGCAAAGATTGGGAAATGTTTTGCTACTGGCCTTACTCTAACTTCAGTGAGCACCATGCTGCCCCCGAACATCAGTAACATTGTTCTCACAGAGATGGGGTGGGCTATGTGGTCGGGGCCGGGGGGAGGCCCCTACAAACTGATAGCAGGATTTTGCTAGCTTATGCTGGTTGTAAATTTGGCCCAGTATCTTTAGAAATGACCCAGTGTTCTTAACGGTCTTGGCTCAGGTCTGGCTGAGGCCTTTGCAAGTGCCTGAGGTGTAATGTGCCCCTCTGTGTTGCGGGTGGCAGGTGGGCGCTACATTGAGGTGTTCCGAGAGGAGGGTGCGCTGAAGATGAAATTCACCCAGAAGGGCGAAGACCAGCCGTGGCAAAGGAGGAAGAAGGACGATGAGGAAGAGGAGGATCTCTCGGAGTCGGGAAGACTCTTTGTACGGAATCTCCCCTACACAAGCACTGAGGAGGACTTGGAGCACATCTTTGCTAAATATGGTAGGGATTGCTCCACTCGGCGTCTTGCTCCCCCCCTGCAATCTGAGGTTCATCGTGTTGCCAGGCTCGAAATGCTCACTTGGATGGAAGGGAAGGAGAGAGCAGAAGACTCCATGAAATGCACAAGCCTGTGGTGCCCTTAGCCTGCAGTTGCCCAGATACTGCAGCGATGGGCACCATTTTAAAACTAAATTTTTACAGTTGGACACTGTTTCAAAACTCGTGGTCATATTTGATCTCCTGGTTGGTGGTTTGTATGGAGGCCAGCTATAGAAGAGACTAACGAGGCTAAATGCCCTTCCACTTCCAAGTACCAGAGAGGCAGCCGTGTGAGTCTGTAGCTTCGAGAACTACAAGAAGTCTTGTGGCACCTTATAGACTAACAGATATTTGGAGCATAAGCTTGTGGGCAAAGACCTGCTTCATCAGATGCATGAGTGGGGGGTGGTTTCAGAAGGGTATTTAAAGAGTCGGGTCCCAGTAAGAGGGACCACTTGGAAACACTTCAGTCTCCCTGGACACTCAGTGGCAGATTTAAGGGTAACAGTTCTGAAACAAAAAAAATTTAAAATCAAATGGAGAGAGAAATCTCTGAGCTGCGATTTATTTGCAAATTTGACTTCATTAACCATGGATTAAACAGAGACTGGGAGTGGCTGGCAACTCTCAAAAGCAGTTTCTCTGCTCTGGGTGCTAATAGCTCCCCATTAGCCTCTGGCAAAGGCTCCCATCCCCCTGTCTGATCTGACTTGTTTTTATCTTTTGATAAGAACTGTTGATACTGGGCCATTTCCACCTTGCTGAATAGACCTTGTCAGCTCTGGTCCTCCCTCTTTCTGGGACCCCACTCTTTAAATACCCCTCTGAAACAAGCCCCCAATCATGCATCTGATGAAGCAGGTCTTTGCCCACGGAAGCTTATGCTCCAAAATATCTGTTAGTCTATAAGGTGCCACAGGACTTCTTGTTGTTGTTCCACTTCGAAGACATCTCCTAGCTCAGGGTGGAGTAGGATTTAGGGAGTCCCTGTGTGCCCCTGGAAGAGAGTAGATTGGGTAGTGAGCCGTCCCAGGATAGATCTGCCTGGCCTGTAAGTTGACTAGTTTGTGCAATGCATCACCGAGTGATGTTGCTCATGTTTAGATGCCTGGGGAGTTGAGGCACGCTGCTCGTGGAGATGTGCAGAAATTAGGTATTACTGTGACCTGTACCACTTTGGTAAATAAAGGTTTCCATTATCCGTTATCAACCTTTGAGCAGGCCCAGAGTCCCTACACTTGTATCTCCTTGCACAAGCTCCAACTTGGATGGTTTTGTTGTGTCAGCTGGGCCCCTCCAGAAGACCCCATCAAACAGCCCTGCTTTGCAGCGTCTGAGAAGGGAGCATGTCTCCAGGAAATGATTTGCCTTTTGCAGGTCCCCTGTCCGAGATCCACTTCCCCATTGATAGTCTGACCAAGAAACCCAAGGGATTTGCGTTTATCACCTACATGATCCCTGAGCATGCAGTGAAGGCCTTTGCAGAAGTGGATGGGCAGGTTTTCCAGGTATAGTAACTCGAACTCACCTGCAGGGTCAGGCTGGGGATTGGGGTGGGTGTTTGGTCAGAAGGAGTATTGCCAGAAGATCAAATGCTTCTGGTGGTGCCACTGTGTACTGCTGAATGGACTACCTGATGTCCTCAGTGTATTGAGGAATTGAGTGTTCTTAAGCTGGGAAGGGCTAGGCCAGCAGCATAGTTTGCATGGCTTAGTGGCTACAGAAATCCCCAGGCTGCAGGGTAGTTTGGTGCCATGCAGAGGTCAGATGCTCTTAGTAGAGGGGACGAGTTCATCATACATTGAATTTTCGCTCTCCCCGTTGGGTTGCTCTGGTGAGTTTCATTGTTCCATTCCTGAGCAGCAGAGGAGATGGACAGGGAGGTCCTCACAGGCTGGTTGAAAGGCTGTTGTGGGAAAAAGTTGTAAATAGGAGCTGTATTTACTCTCTCTAGTTCATTTCACCTTGACGCAGCAAGTCTAGTTCTTCCACGCATGTGCATCCAGCCTCACTAGGTCTCGCGCTGTCTGTCTTCTAGGGCAGGATGCTGCATGTGTTACCCTCCACCATAAAGAAGGAGGAAAAGGAGAACCCAGATGTTGCAGGATCCTCCTCCTACAAGAAGCAGAAAGAGTCCAAGGACAAAGCAAACAGTGCCAGGTACAGACAGGAGCAGCCTTTGTTCTGGTACGCCACGAACTGCAGGATTCCCTGCGGGACTAGAACTGAAACGTGCGCAGCTTCGCCAGGGGCGCATTAAGTGGAATTTGTTCCTTTGCCCCTTCCTTGGCTGTAGCGTCTGGCATCCTTCGCTCACCTAAAGAAAGGGGATCCTCTTTTGGCTTATACAAAGTGCTGTACCAGATCACTCTTCCTATTCCAGTCACCTAACCCCAGCAGTGGCAGGATACACAGACAGAGCTCATCCACTGCTCTGTAACTAGGAAGTGAGGAATGTCCTGCTCTATTTTAATGCAGCCTTTCTATTTCTCACTCTACTTCCAGCCCACTTGCTCCCTTTTCTCCCCGTCCTCCATGTGTTAGCCTCAGCCTGCCGCCCATGCGATTTCTGATCCTGGTGGCCCGCTGCCTGTGTCTTTTCCGAGTCACTCCGAGGCAGATGCCAGTTGAAAGGTGTGAGTGATCTTACAATTTAAGCTTCTTATTTTGTCTTCTCTTCCTGCCCCTCAAGCTCGCACAACTGGAATGCGCTGTTCATTGGGACAAACGCTGTGGCAGATGCAATCGCGCAGAAGTACAACGCCACCAAGAGCCAAGTGCTTGACCACGTGAGTTGGATTCCAGCTGGGATCATTGTTTCCATTGAGGGAAAGAGGGGCTTTCTTTCAAAGGCTCTCCCTTAGCATCTCTTGGGACCATGCCCAAGGCTCCACTTAGCACACGTATCCATGGAATGGCTCTTGCTGCATGTCAGCTTTTGTGTAGACTCTTAGCCCTTCTGGCTGCATACAAGGCGTATCTAGGTATCTGGAGGGAGTCTGCAAAATCTCCTAGCCCCAGGCTAGTTAATCTGGCCTGGGGGAAGCCCTGAACCTCAGTCTGGTTCACCAAGGGAGTGAAGTCTCTCTCTCAAGGGCCACATCAGTGAGGGTTGCAAGGACTTTTTATTTTTTTTCCTTTTTCTGCACAGTGTGTGGTTCACAACTGATTTTTCTGTGCAGCAGTGGTTTCTGGCGCACTGAATGGTTCCCTGCCCCTTCTTTAGGCAGTGTGGCACAGATCTGAAGCTTTAGTCTGCTCCAGTCACTTTGTTAGTGTGAACTCTGAAACCTAATGAGACTGAAGAATAGGTATGGAGATAACGTGAGTGCACGAGAGCAGCTGAATTCCTGGTTAATGAACTCATTGTGGTTGAAGGGTTTATAAAGCTGAAGCTCTCTCCATTAGAATCCATACCGGGCCTGGGCTGCAGTCTGATGCACCGCCTCACTTGTTCTTCCAACAACTGCAAAGCCCTTTTCAGTGCATTCAAGGTATCGGAGCGTGAAAGGGTGTCGAGGAGTTCTGCATTAACATCTTTTGCATGGTGGGGTTTTTTTTTTCCTGTTTTATTCCCCAGCTTTGAGGAAAAACAGTTCCTACAACTGCTCGTTTATAAGACTGGCTATAAAGAACGTGCCTCGTCTGCTTCCCAGTTACTGCAGTTGTGTGCTGTGAACGACACGGAAGAGGCCAGGCACTCACCTCTTGAAATAGCTGTTTTCCTCAGACCACCCCACATAACACTTTTTCATGTCACCATTGCATTCAGCACTTCTCTTTTCACTCGGAGTGAATCCTGGCTCTTGTAACGGAGGGGGGAATTCACATGGAGTTGCATAACCGCATGGAATTTGGACCTCAGAGATGAGTTGGTTCTGACAAGTTATGGTCTGACCTCAGGGCGACATCCTGGCCCCAGCGGAGCTGAGATTTCACCCTCGGTCTGTATGCAGCCCTCCAGCTGGGCTAGAGTCTGAGTGGAGAATCTGTTGCATGCGCTTAGCTTCTCTCTGGTTTGGGCCTGTTTTTACCAGCCTAGTTTTGTGCTCCAGACCATATCAGTGCATGGATGTAAGCAGGGTTGCTCTCATTTGCAGGAAGGCAGAGACAGCGTGGCTGTGAGGGTAGCTCTGGGCGAAACCCAACTAGTGCAGGATGTTCGCCAGTTCCTCGTCGACAATGGAGTCAGCCTGGATTCCTTCAGTCAGGTAAGACACTTCAGCAGCGCCAGCTCGGCATGGGCCCTGCTCGCTGCAGCAGCAGACGGCTTCTTTCTTCTCCCCTTAGTGTCCGGGCAGTTATTGCAAATATGAGCGGGGAGGGTGCTTGAGAGAGAGCACTGCAAGATGATAGTGAAGGATGCTCTCTGTTGAAGGGTGAGTCCCTCATTATAAATACACTAAACTCGTATCGGGCAACCTCGGAACCAGGAGGTTGCCGGACATGCCAATGTTCTGGTTTATCAAGAGTAGCTGGGGAGAAACACAGGCAGGGGTCAGTGCCCCCATCCCAAGAAAGTTCAGCTCCTCCTGCTCTGCAGTGCTGGCTCCCCTCAGCCACTGCCCCATTTTTCTTTTGCTGGGGACAGTGGGAACCACTGGTGGGGCTCAGAGATCGCCACACGGCACGGGGAGCCCCTAACTGACATCCTGCAGCCTTCTCCCCTGCCTGGACACCAGGGACCTCTGAGCACCCTGGCTGGTGCTGGGAGGAGCAGCCATGATGCAGTGGGACTCACCTGGCAGCTCTGAGCAGAGACCCGCCAGTAAACTTGCTCAGCCAAGAGGGGCTCGTGCAGCAACCCAGGACTGTCTGGGGAGATAAAAAAGGGTGGGGGAAGCCGCATCATGGCTCAGGGTTTGCCGGTTGTCTGAGAGCCCCGCTTGATCAAATACTGGAGGAACAAGAGTTTGCTGTACTTGAACGGAGAGCAGCAGAGAGAGGGCTGAATAAATTCACGTCCTCCCCCAGCTTAGTTGGGCAAGCCCTGGACTAAATGGATTGGGAGCGTTGACTTTTCAGCTCTCTTGATCACGTGGTACGCAGTACGCCAAACCTTGAGGCTGCTTTTGCCTTCAGCGGCCGCTGTATCGTGATGCTTAGTTTTTGCAACGTCATGGCTGCGTGCAGAGGAAAGCCCCAAACCGTGGAGTCAGAGGCTCTGGGGTTTGGGATGTTTTCATCTCCTGCTTCAGGGCTCTTGAGTCTACTTTTATTTTCCTCTGGAAGGCTCTGGAGCTCCTTCAGAAGCCTCAGGAGCCATCTCCAAAAGACTGAGGTGCTTGAGTATAAAAATGTGAATGACCAAGTCCCTATTTCTGTTTATTCTGTTGCACAAATGTGGACTTCTTTTTTTTTTTTTTTTTTTGGGCGGGGGGGTCCATTTCTGAGCAGAGTGAAAACAGCTGTGTTTGGAATTGGTGCTAGTTTAAAACACCTTGCGCAGCAGCCCTGTGTGCAGTCTTGTAGTATGGCTCTGGGGATGGGGTTTGCTAACTGATGGCTGGTGCAGGGCCACCTGAACAAACACAGCTTATTCATAGTTGTCATCCTTCCCTCCCGCATCCTTGCTGTCCACATGTAAATAGTATCAGAGGGGTGTCCATGTTAGTCTGGATCTGCAACAGCCACAAAGGGTCCTGTGGCACCTTATAGACTAACAGAAAAGTTTTGAGCATGAGCTTTCGTGAGTCTTTGCTCACGAAAGCTCATGCTCAAAACTTTTCTGTTAGTCTATAAGGTGCCACAGGACCCTTGGTTGCTGTTACACATGTAAATAGGTCACTTTAGGGTTATGTGCTATCTTCTCCTCACCCGAGCGTCTCTAAGGATGGTGCTGGTGCCGGGGGGATTCCTCTCAGCTCACATTGACATCAGTTGCTGAAGTCGCAGGATAGAGCGGTAAATGTGCAGGGGATGGACTCCGCACAGAAATGCACCCAGGCTGGAGTGGGCTGCGTCAGCTGTTCGAAGGAGCGCGCTCGTATGAAGCTAGCTGAGCTGCAAATGGGGAACAGTGGCGTGTGTGAGTGTTGCCTTGGGAACGATTGCCTGGCCCTGTGAGTGACTAGACTGGGTCTATTGGACCTGCCTTTCAAAAGGCAGGTAGAACGTTCTACAGAGCTCTGTGGGTTTGCAGTGTCTCATGGAGGCATATGAAATGGAGCCGGGGGGCATTGTGTCTTTTAGCCCTGAGGTCTCAGACCATTTCTGTGTTGTTGTTCTCCCCTCTTCCAACCCCCCACACCTTGTCAGGCTGCTGGAGAGCGGAGTAAAACTGTGATTCTGGTGAAGAACCTCCCTGCCGGCACTCAAGTGGTGGAGCTGGAGGAGGTCTTTGGCCCATTTGGCAGCCTTGGGCGGGTGCTGCTCCCAGAAGGAGGAATCACAGCCATTGTGGAGTTCTTGGAGCCCACGGAGGCCAAGCGAGCCTTCACCAAGCTGGCCTACTCCAAGGTAAGCCTGGTGAGAGCACCCTCTGTCTCTTAATGTGGAACTCGCCCTTGGGAGTAGGGGATCCAGACTATCCAAGCTAGTGCAGATCCAATCCTTTTCTTGGTCCGGGGGGTGGCACTTCGAGAAGCCAGGTTGGAATAATTTTACTGGGTGTCAGTATCTTAGTCTCAGGTGTAGTCATTAGTAATCAAATTGAAATGGATGCAAGCTCTTGCTTAATGGAAAGGGGAAGAAAGAAACAGTCTCTAGAGGTGGAGAAAGTCTCATGGCACCTTTAGGAGACTAAAATCCCTCACATTGCAAGCAAAGTCATTGCTGTTAGCAGCTCACTGCTCAGATTGTACAGGTTGAACCTCTCGAATCCGGCACTCCCGTCTGGCAACGTCCGTAATCTGGCATGATTTTAGTTAGCCAGATCACTGCTTATCATGGATGTGGCCAAGTTTCCTGTGGTCCCATAAAGTTTGTTTAGAGCCAGTAATCCTGGCTGTCAGTGTTCTGTGCTGTTAGTTGTAGTTTACCCTTAAATGTCTTCTAAGAGCCCGGAAAACAGTGGAAGTGTTGGTAATGCTGCCAGACAATATTGTCTTCCCGTGGTCTGGCAAATTCTCTCATCCAGCACTGGTCTGGTCCCCACGGTGTCGGATTAGAGAGATTCAACCTGTAGTTATAAAAATCTCCTTATTTCCTGGTCCTTCAGTAACATTCAGAGTCAGCCCTCGAGAACACACTTTGCGGAGACAGCATGTGACTGTGCCCTTTAACTTCCAGACTGCTCCAGTCTCTTGTAATATGTCTTGTGAGAAGGTGCAGTAGCGATTTAAACATATGTTTCCCCTCCACAAAGTCGCTTCTTGCCTGTCTTGTAGACATCCCTTGTATCCAATATTCCCTCTAATCTTTTCCTTCCACAGATGGATTTTTTTCCCATTCATGTGTGGAATAAATTTGAATGTGCACTGAGGCATGGACAAATATGCACCAAAAACTTACCTGTGAACACTCTGAGAGCTGGGCAGCATTTGAATCTCTCTTGAATGGCCGCACAAGCGCACAGCTTACAGGGAACGCTAGTTGCAGCCAATGTTCCCTTTAATTTTTTCCATCCATGTGCTGAATAAATGTTGTGTACATGGAGGCATGGGTGGATGTGCCTTATCAGTAGAGACGCGTGCTACCAGCTGTGGGCGCTCTGCTCATTAACTGGGAGGCATTTGAATCTTTCCTGGGTGGCTGCCCAAGCACACAGCTTACAGGAAACACTGTTTGTATCTGTCACCCTTACAGTTTCATCACGTCCCTTTGTATCTCGAGTGGGCTCCCATGGGTGTCTTCTCCTGCCCACCCCCTGAGAAGAAGCAACCTGAGATCGCGGAAAAGGAAGGAGAAGCAAGGCTGGGAACTGGTAGGAATTTTTCCTTGTGGCAGAAGGGTATGTGTGTGTGTTACACTCCTCCCATAGAGCAGTGGCCACGCAGTTCGCTGGAAGTCCTTTCTTGAAGCTGCTCTATGGATGTTGTTTCCAGAAACTAGCAGAGCTTCTCTTTCCCCTTGTCATTCTGCAGGACACCAGCAGAGTGTCTAAGGTCGGGGACGAAGAGAGTGAAGATATTAAACAGTGTGGGAGAAGGACTGTGGCTCAAAAACACAGTAGTGTCATTTTTATTACTGTAGCACCTATGAGCCCTTGTCACAGACCAAGACTACACTGTGCTAGGCTTGGAACGAAGCATGGTTCTTGACATCAGTACAGTACAAGACTGATGGCTGTAGATGTGCAGGAAGTACCGGTGAACAATGAGACAGTAGTGGCCTGCGTGAGTAGCAGAGGTCTGTTGTGTAGGCGTTCTGGCAGAGGAGAGATCTGGAGAGAGGTTGACATTAAGCTTGGGGAGATATAGCTACACTGCCGAGTAGGGAAGTGGATGAAACAGACGTGTTGGGGGAAGAACGAATGGTTGCAGCATTGGACTAGGGAAAGCTGAGCTCATTTCCTGACTCTGCCGCACCCTCCCTGGAGGAGTCACATAAGCTGCCCTGTACCTCAGTTTCCCAGGCTGTAAATTGAGCTGTCGAGGTTGAAATCCACCATGATTTTTTGGAGTGATCAGATACCACGGTGGCCCTGTAAGTACTGAGATAGGAAGGGTGAAGTAGCACAAACAGCAGCTGATGGGGTATACAAACAAGCTGTCACAAAAGCAGATTGACCCCTTCCCCCAAACTTTATAACAAAGCCAGGCATGTGTTAGGATTGATTGATTGATTGATTGATTGAAGGTCCAGGCCTGAGCATCCCCCAGCTCCATCAAACAAAGGAAGGCAGCACAAGGCAGCGAGGCCAGACCAGCTGATCATTTGGCTGGCAGGCTGTGGAAGAGCATTTGTGTTTGCGTGCTTGCTTGTGTTACTTTCAAGCCCCAGTGCACGTCCTGTGTGAGTGAATTCCCACTGCTCTGATGGCAAGGACACGACCTTTTCTGTCTCTCCCCTCCCTGGGGTTGTTTAGCATTGCTCATATATGTTGGGGACATTAAAGTCTTTTAAGAGCAATATGAAAGGAGGCTGGATTGCCGAGGGTGGTTGTTTTTTTTGTTTTTTTTTTTCCCCCTGGAAGACTCTTCAAGACTTTCAGGGAGGTCGGGGGAGCTGATCAAAAGCTCTTCCAGGTCCTGAGATTCGGGGACAAAGAGCCAGCTGTTTTATCTCCCTGGAACTGAGACCCTTACCTCCACATAAAGGGCTTGAAGTGCAGGAGCTCCTGGGAAGCTGCGTCCGTTTGATAAAGGTCCTTGCTGTCAGCCCTGGGCACCATGTGCCTTGGGGAAGGTGTGGGAGGGAGGCAATGGCAAATTTGTTAGCCTGATTACAGCAGCCTCATGTGACTGTTGTACTAACTGCATAGGGCAGCACCTTTCACTTCTTCTAATCCTTTGCCTTCAAAACAAATGAATTTGTTGCTCAAGTTTGCTGATTTCCAGCAATCGCTTAAGGTTTCTCTTGCAGCTAAGGGTCAGGGTGCTTGGCCAAAAAAAACCGAGGCACACTACTCCCCCAGCCCACCCAGGACAGAAGAAATTTACAGTTGATCACATGTTCCCCTGACTTTGTCTGGTTCTGAGCAGCTTTTTAACCAAAGCTGAGATCTGTCTCTCTGGAACCAACCCAGCTCATGGTACTGTTGTCTCGGCAGCATGTTCCTATTCAACAGGACAGCAAATGTCCAGCCGTTTCGTAGGGGCTCCGTACTAAAGGTAGATGCCAAAGGAAGGCTGAGGTAGGTATAGGACTTTGGTACTAAGAATGCCTTCTGGCACGGATCCTGCTGCTCTTGGAGGCAATAAAGCCCCAGCCTCCTCCCGTGAATTGCAGTGGGGTGAGGTAATAAGCCTGATTCAAAGCCTGTCAGTGTCACAATCCCTATTGGCTTCACTGTGCTTTGGATGAGACCTAAAGGCATCAAGGGGTCTCTTACACCTGCCTCTGATGCTGATCACACGTGTTGAAAGCTGTTGGGACCCACTTCCCTGCAGCCAGTGGTGGAGGTTGGTCACTACAGCTAAGGAATTCGGCTAGGTGCTTAGGGAGAGCACCACAGCTGGTGCTCAGATGCTGTGGTAGTGGAGGGTTAGGTGAGCACTGAGAGGGTGGAGGTCTGGTGAGAGCTGAATGACTGGCTGCTTCTCATCTCTTTCTCCAAGGAGCTACCTTGGATTTTGCATCCCACCTTGTCTGCAGAGGAGGGAGCCCAGGAACTGGGCTGTGTTGGCAATACCTTCCTCTCTGGCTCTGCGTGTTTGTCGCTGTACTACCCGGCCTGGGTGCTGGGTGGGAAGGAGGGCAGCATGTGGGTTTGAGTTGCTGATAGTGTCAGACGCCAGCCCTGTGGTGTTTACTGAGCCAGCATTTGGCATGGAAGTCAGCGTTCTCCGCACGTTGATCATTTTCTGAGAAGTTTGGGGTACAAGGCAAATCTCCGTCGACCCCATTTGTATTCTGATATTAATCTCTTACACTGATGAGGCAGGTCTTTGCCCACGAAAGCTTATGCTCCAAAATATCTGTTAGTCTGTAAGGTGCCACAGGACTTCTTGTTGTTCTCACTGCATTGTGCATCACTCCTGAGCCTGCCCACCCCGCCTCACTCCTCTCCGCCACCTTGCTGGGCCTGACATGCTCAGCTGTTAAACGGAGGGTGTGAATGGCTCTTCAAAGAAGTGCGATGCTCTTTCCTTTTTTTTCCTCTTTTGAGGCCAAGATGAGACAGCCGCATGTTAAACAGATGGTAAAAGGACAACGTTGTCCCTGTTGCCATTTCCATTATAGCATACAAGGGCCATTTAAAGACCAAGCTCTTGGAGATTACTTAGTTTATTTTTGGTAAGTGGAAAAAGGCCAGGAGAGTCTTTGTGATGAGTGAGGGGAATGAGTAGGGACAAAAGCATGTGACAATCCCGTTCACATATGCAACTCTTTAAAACTTGGCTCCAGCCCTCACCCAAATGGAGTGAAACAGAAGTTGTTCAGGAAGGGGATGTTTTCATGCAGCAAACGTGGTCGAGGTTTGGTCCATAAACTATTGAAAAGCTAAATGAGAGGCGGCATTTGCTGACCTGATGTGTCCCTGATGTTGTGCGGAGGGGGTGCGGTTGTGTCTCAGTGCTGGAGGGTCCCTGGTTCGCAGAGCGATAGCTGAGGTGATGCAGTCGTGTTACTGATGGTAGTCCCCAGTGCTTCCCTGTAATATGGTGAGCGCTCGGTCATCTTGAACTGTGGTGTTCCAGAAAAGCAGTATGTTTCTGTGTTGATTCCCATATACTGAGATCCATAAGTCATGGAAAATAATGAGCATAATGTCCAAGTACTATGGGAGCCTGGTCCTCAGTTTTCCTTTTATCCAGGCAGTTCATTGGGTATTTTGAGGTATTTTATACACTGATGTAGGAGTAAACCCATCCCAATTAACCTAATATACTACTTCCACTTGTCCTTTTGATGACAGGTGACTCTCCCCCACACATATACTTTTTTTTTTTTTACTTTTTTTCCTTCTCCTCCTCCTTCCTTACACCCCCGCCTTCCCTGGTATATAAACCCTGGATTCTTATTATCTTCTCCAGAGCTGAAGTTGGTCTTATACACAAAATTTCATTACCTAATAAGTAAATTTGTTAGTCTTTTCATGTGCTACAGGACTGCTTGGTTTTAGGAGTAGACCTTTCACATCACATACTCGATTGGCAGCCTCTGAGAGTGATACACTGGGGTAGCAGTGGGTATTTCAGGCCAGGATTGTATTTATGTAGGCTTGTCACCATACATTCTGGCCCCCTGGGAAATAATATGCTGAAGGTCAGAATTCAAGGGTGTTAAAAGAACAGTACATGGCATACACTGGCTATACCCACTTCCAAGAGCATCAAGCTCACCCACAAAACTGTTACTAAATCCAGCTAGAGATCAGTCATTGTAATTGGTGCACTGATGACTACGGTGGAGACAAAATGCGTTAAATTCCTTCAGTCTCCTGAAATGCCTAGAGTTTGATTTGTCGTCTTACTTTACAGCTGGTGATGAATCTGAGGAAGCTAAAAAGGGCTCAGAAGAAATAGCAGCTGAGGAAGAGGAGGAGGACAATGAGGAGAGTGTTCCAGGATGTACCCTGTTCATCAAAAATCTCAACTTTGCCACCACAGAAGATACACTGAAGGAGGTGACCCATGGGAGAGCTTGTGAAACCGAGTGTTGCATGTATCCAGCAAAGTTCTAGTCAGGGCTTCTCAAATTTCATTGCATCAGGACCAGCGTTCCCTGTAAGCTGAGTGATTGGGCAGCTGTCCAAGAGAGATTCAGGTTTCACCCAGCAGAGCATCCACAGCCACTCACAATGGGCAGCATGGGTTTCTATTGGTAGTGCAACTCTGTGCATGTGCCTTGGTCCAGATAACAAAATTTATTCTACCCAAGGCTGGAAAATATTAGTGGGAACACTGATCAGGACCCCCTTCTGACAAGAAAATTTACTATGTGACCCAGGAGGAAGGAACGGAAGCCTAAGCCCCTCTGACCTAGGTGGGGAGACCAGAGCCTGGGTGGAGGCCCAAATCCAAGGGCTTCAGCCCCAGCCAGGGGACTTGTAACCTGAGGGCTGTCGCCCAAGGGTTTCAACTTTGGCCCCAGGTAATGGCGCTCAGGCTTCAGGCTACCAAGCACAGCAAATCTAAGCTGATCTCGACAACCTCATTCAAAGAGGGTAGCAGCCGAATGTGAGGTCCTGGCTCTGTTTAAGAACCCCTGTTCCGTTGAGATGGAGCATTTCAGATTCAGCGGCTTAGGGACAGGATCATAGGTTTGGAAGAGACCTCAGGAGTTCGTCAAGTCCAACCCCCCTGCGAAAAGCAGGACCAGTCCCAACAAAATCATCTTAGTCAGGGCTTTGTCAAGCAGGGACTTGAAGATCTGATTCACTGTAATCCCCAGATCCTTTTCTGCCAAGCTGCTGCTTAGCCAGTGTAGCAGTGCATGGGATTCTTCCATCCCAAGTTCAGGACTCTGCATTTGTCCTTGTTGAACCTCATCAGGTTTCTTTTGGTCCAATTGTCTAAGTCACTCTGAACCCCATCTTTAGCCCCCTGTGAATCAAACTCTCTCCCCCAAGTTTAGTGTCATCCATGAACTTGCTGAGGATGCAATCCATCCCCTCATCCTGGCCATTAGTAAACAAAACCAGCCCCAGAAGAGACCCTTGGACTACTCCGCTTGATACGATTGTCAACCAGATACTCAGCCATCGACCACTACCCACAGAGCCAGCCGAGCCAGCCAACCGTACTGCTTTAATTTGCTGGTAAGAATACTTTGGGAAACCGTAGAAAAGGCTTTGCTAAAGTCGAGGTGTGTCACATCCATTGCCTTCCATAGAGCCAGTTGCCTCATTATCTAAGGCAATCAGGTTGGTCAGACATGATGTGCCCTTAGTGAATCCAAGTTAACTGTTCCTGATCACTTCCTCTCTTCTAAGTGCTTCAGAATGGATTCCCTCAATGATTTTTCCAGGGACTGAGGTGAGGCTGATAGGTCTGTAGTTCTCTTGATTCTTCTTCTTACCCTTTTTAAAGATGGACACTGCATTTTCCTTTTTCCAATCATCCGGAACTTCCCCCAATCGCCACAAGTTTTTACAGATAATTTCCAGTGGCTCTGCAATCAAATCAGCCAACTCCCTTAGCACCCTTGGATGCATTAGATCTGACCCCCATGGATTCGTGCTTTTCTAAATATCTGTTAAACTGTTCTTTCTCCACTGGGGGGATGCCCACCTCCTTACTATACTGAGCTGCCTCGTGCAGAAGTCTGGGAGCTGACCTTATCTGTGAAGGCAGAGTACTTAAGCTTTTCTCACATCATCTGTCAATAAGTTACCTCCCTCATTCAGTAAAGGTCCCATACCTTCCTTGACCACCTCCTTATGGTTATCGTGCCTGCAGAAACCTTTCTTGTTCCCTTTCACGCCCCGTGCTAGCTGCAATTCCATTTGTGCTTTGGCCTTTCTGATTACACCCCTGCATGCTCAAGCAATGTATTTTTACTCTTCCCAAGTTATCTGTCCAAGTTCCCCTTCTTGTAAGCTTCCATTTCATGTTTAAACTCACCAAGGACCTCACTGCCAAGCCCATTGCCTACCAGGTTTGCTTTTCTTACTGCGCACGGTTTGTTCCTGCGCTTTCAGAAAGGCTTCTTCAAAATACAGCCAGATCTCATAGACTCCATTCCCCCTTATTTTAGTGTCCCAGAGAATCCTGCCCATCAGCTCCCTGAGGGAGTCAAAATCTGCTTTTCTTATGTCCAAGATCTTCATTTGGTACTCTCCTTTTATTCTTTGGTCAGGACCCTATACTCAACCATCTCATGATCACTGCTGCCGAGGATGCCAGCCACATCTACCTCCCCTACCAATTTCTCCCTGTTTGTGAGCAGCGGGTTGAGCTGAGCATGGCTCCTGGTTGGTTCCTTGAGCATTTGCACGAAGAAGTTGTCCTCAGCATTCTCCAAAAACTTTCTGGATTGTCTGTGTGCTGCTGTATTGATCTCCGAGCAGATGTCAGGATGTTTTGAAGTCCCCTGTGAGAACTAGAGCCTTTGCTCTGGAAGCTTCTGTTAGCGGTTTGAAGAAAGCCTCATCTACCTTATCCATCTGATCTAGCAGACACCCACTACAACATCACCCTTGTTGCTCCCACCTCTAAACTTAACCCAAAAACTCCAATACGCTTTTCTCCTGTTTTACACTGGAGCTCTGTGCAGTCGTACTGCTCTCTAATATAGCGTGCAACTCCTCCATCTTTTTGGCCCCTCCTGTTCTTCCTGAACAGTTTATACTCTTCCATGACAGTGCACCAATCACATAAGTTGTCCCACCATGTCTGTTATTCCAGTCAAATCACAATTCTTTGACTGTGCCAAGATTTCCAATTCTTTCTGCTTGTTTCCCAAGCTCCTAGTGTTTGTGTACAGATGCCTTAGATATCTAGCTGATTGTCCTACTTTCTCGGTATTAATCAGGGGTCCTTCTCAGGCCTTGGTTAGGGGCAATCACGTAGACTGTCTACCAAGACTGCTTGACAGCTTAAGTAGTTTTCAAAGGCAAATTTAGTTGCTCGGACTTCACTAACCATCCATCTCCATACTACAGTGTATTATCCCATCTTGTATCCAAGATGCATCCCCTTTATCTTTTATGCCCAGCTCACTGTTGGGACACCAGTAATCTCCCATTCCAGTCATCAAAAATGGAGGAAACTTACCCATCCTTTTTACTGCCTTGTGTTTGCTTTTTTATACATATATATCATTAGGGCTGCACAGCATATAATTAGGCATGGGAGAATTGAATTTTTATTTTTTATATTATGATGGATAATACCAGTGTTTAGTGCTAGCATTTTTAAGTTTAAACTTTCACAGTAACAAAAATCTGTCAGGGTTGCTTAGACAGTGTGGCAGTGCCTGACATTCAATGACAATAGACATTGAAATTCAAAAAAGTGAAAGTTTTATAACCATTAACACAAACTGTCAACCTGAGACATCAAAATATACAAAGTAAAAGTCATGTAGTTCTCAAATAGCCTTTTTCATTGCCTGTCTATTTCATTGTTGATTATCATTGACAGAAATATTTTTGTTTGTGTGTGTATGGGGAAATCAACATTTGCCAATTTAAAGAAATCTAATCCTTCCACGCTGCCATATAACAAATCAGACCTTTCACAGGCTCTTCTTGATATCTCTCATGTGATACTGGAAGGAGAAATGTTGTAAGAGTATTGTAATGAACCGGCAATTTGTTAGACCAGCCTCAAAAGAACCACCGTCTGGGTGGAAGCATTCTTTTCAGCGCTACATTTGGTGTTCTGTAGCATTGATCTGAAGCACTGCAGTTTTCTGAAGCTATACTGTCATGTGTTGGATCATTAGTGAGTGTTTTTAAATGAAGGCTGTCAGAATAGAACACTTATGACGTGTGACTTTTTCGTATGCATGCATTTCTTTGTATGTTGACTTCATCTGTTTCAGTTGTGGCCACAAGGGAACATTGTCATAGGGTTAAACTTTAATTGCAAAGAGAACTGAGGACCGTGTAAATTTTTTTGCAGGTGTTTTCCAAAGTAGGAGCTGTGAAGAGCTGCACAATCTCCAGGAAGAAAGACAAAGCAGGTACTCTATGAATTTCCTTCTGCTTGGGGAGTTGGTGGTGAGACCTTCTGTGTCCATTTGTATGTGAACTGTATAATTGATGATAGACTCTTCATTACATGCCCAGAATATGTATGTTGAAATGATTGAAAACATTAGCCAAAAAATCAAGTGTTAACTTAGCCTGGCCAGGCAGCAAAGGTAGGTATTAAACCACAGTGGGACCCAGAGTAATGTCTCCTTCATAGGGGATCATTGGAAGGATCCCTGGATGTGTGATAAGCCATGATATAGGCCAAGGGCTTATAAAGAGTTCAGTCAGCTGTACCTGGGAAGTGTCTTTTTAAAATTATCTGCCTGTCCAGTCCCACTTCTGTCTGTGGTGCACACAGGGTGTGACTTCAGAACAAAATGTCTGATTTCACTCAAGTTCCGGATAAGCATCTTCCGTCACTGAGGAGTAACTTCTGTAGCTTAGTACCATGTGTTTGGAAACTTGCTGTTGTATTTTCTGCTCCTGTCCTTACTTACAGATCCCTGAAGTTATGATAGCCTGAACCTGTTCCTTACAAGTGGTGCATGGCCGTGGGAGTAGAAAACTTTTGTTGAATAAGGGACTAATTAAAGAGAGCTTTTCATCGTCGTCTCTACCAAATATCCCATTCTTTAGTATGGGACCTAGAACTGATAAGAGTGACCGTACAAATCACTGTTTTAGGTCTCTTCTGGAGAGTTCAAAGGGACCCTTGGAACACTAATGAAATTTAAGATACAACCTGGGTCAGGGATGGGCAGCCACAAAGAGTGGGTGGGGTGCATGAGTGGCCCACAACAGCCCCGTGGTCCCCTGTATGCCTCCCATCTTCCATATGCCTCTCTTGGACTGGGGCACCAGAGCCCTGCCCTTATTTCCTCCTCCTCCTCCCTTCCAGCACTTTAAGAGTAGGTGCAAATCACCTGATTTGTGTTCCATCCCTGCTCCCCACCACACACCCCCTCCCTGAGCCAGAACGCTGCAAACAGCTGATTTGTGGCATTCCAGCTGTGGGAGGGAGGAGAAAAGAGGGAGAGAACATGAATCAGGTGACTTGTGGCTCCTCTGAAAGCGCTGGGAGGGTGGGGAAGGAGCAGGTAAGTATGGGGTTCTTTTGCTCCGGTGTGCAAGAGGTGCAAGGGGGAGAGGAGCAGCCAGAGGGTCTGTGGGTCGCAAGGGGTGTCCCAGTGAGCAGCATGTTGCCCACCGCTGACCTAGGTGATGAAGTGAGAGAGCAATCGTAAAGCTCTCTGGCTTGTGAATAGATCTCAATCCTGCACTCCCTTGCCAAGATGTTTGCATGGTGGTTTGGGGAAGACCTGACATATATAAGCCCTTTGCCCACCCCCCACCCCTGGTTCTGTAGCAGCACCTAGCTAGCTGCTTCCCTATATCGGTGCATTTGCTGCATGGCTGACGTCCCCACTGGTGTGATGACTAGCAAGGGGTGAACAGTCGGCCGTGGATACACCTGGAAATAAAGGGCCTAGCAGGAGGGAAAAGGGCAGATACTGTTTTTACATTAACCAGTGACAGCAGAGAACATGAAATCATTGGTTCTCTTTTCCAAATTAATTGAACTCATGATCTGGAATTACTTACCAAGCATTTTCCATAACATGTATAGGAAGAGAGCTCCAGCCCCTGTGTGCTGGGCACTCCATGCACACAGAGATGGCTTGTCACCCAAAGAGTTTACACTATAGAAATGACAAAGGATATATCGTCTCCATTTCACAGGTGGGCAATAGAGACACAAAGTTCCTGTAAGCTGCCTAAGGATACTCACCAAAATTCTAGCAGTCTTGATTCAGTTTTTCATTATCTGTCATAAGGACTCACGAGGGTCTTATTTGTTGAGCAGGCCACTATCAAATGCTTTTCATCAAAGTGTTTACAGTTCTTTTCTTTTCTGGTAGGCACTTTACTTTCTATGGGCTTTGGATTTGTGGAGTACAGGAAACCAGAGCATGCTCAGAAAGCCCTTAAACGGCTCCAGGTAACAATGGCCGATGCAAATAATACGCACGTGTTTGCTTTTCAGCAGTACCTGCAGCTGCGATCAGAGCCCTGTTGTGCTGAATGCCAAACATACCCATGCCCCAAAGGGCCCACAGCATAAATACAAAGAGGCTATGGCCACATGAGGAGCATCTGTCAACAGACTTCCTGTTGGAAGAGACTTTTTTTTTTTTTTTTTTTTGGAAAAAATCTGCTGACCATACGTTAACACAGATTGAAGGAGCACTCCACTCTGTCGGCAGAGCGGCCGGACTGCCTAGCCGCATGCTCAACAAACCAGGCAACCGGAAGCATAGCACACCGGGCTGCCCAGCGTCCTGGAATTCCTGCCTGTTGACAGAAGGCTCCCCAGAATGTCCACGCAGCTTTTTTGTCGACAGAATCTGTCGACAAAGGCGCTCTTCATCCTCGAGGAGAGGCAGCAGGTTGTTGGCAGAAGTGCCAAGCTTTGTCGACAGACTATCGACAAAACACATTTTGTGTGTGTGGACGTGTGACAGGTTTTGTTGTCAAAACGCCAGTTTTGTCAAAAAAAAACAAACAAAAAACACTATTGTAGCTGTGGCAAAGACTGGTGGGAATGAAAGCTGCACTGGGAAGGGAAGTGACTTGCTCAACATCACGCATGTCAGTGGCATAGTTGGGATTAGCTCAGGTGTCTTCACTCCTGTACCATGTCTCTGACCTCTGGACCGCACTGCTTCCCAACCTGAATTAGCTGCACTTGGAAAGATGAGAACTTTGCGGGGGAAAAACACAGAGATGTTACAACTCCCTTCTCGATTCTTAAGGTCTTTTTCTTCTAACAAGCTTTGTAATTTGCATTTTTAGGGTTGCTCAGTAGATGACCATCAGCTGGAAGTGAAGATCTCTGAAAGAGCCATCAGGTAAGTCTGCCTGATTCCTGTCTGACATCTATAGATGTCAGCACCAAGTGCTCTTGATTGCTGGGAATCGCTTTTAGTTCTTTACCATGTGGTTGTTGGTGGCACTTAGTAATCCAGTTTTTGAAGACTGCCAGTCTTAGCCACATTTACCTGATACCCTGCAACTGTCCTAACTTATAGAATAAGTGTTTTTCTGGGGCTCTTTCAGATGATCAGGTGTAAGTCTTCAAAAGAGCAGTATTAATGGTGTTAGGCCAGTATGTTAAATCAGAGGTGGAGCTAACTGGACTATGCCTGCTGTTTTGTTCTTTAAAGCGTTAGATACCAAGTAACTAGTCTTAGGCAAATTTATTATTGGATAAAGACAAAATAGAACAATATGTAAAGGAAACAAGCGTCCTCCCCATGAAGCAGGTCTCATCTCACAGCTTCTTCTCTGTATGTACAAGGTGTGCTTCAGAGATACATGTTGCAACCAGTAATATTTATAATATGATTTTTACAAGTCACAAAACACTTTACAGACCCCTTTAAGTTTAACCCGCTGATTTATGTAAACTTTGTCCTTGGTACGTCCCTGTGTTTCCCGAATCTGGTATGGAATTACGGCATCCCAAGAGCTAGGAAGATACAGAAAGTACCTTTTGGGAGTTAAGCATTCCTGCATCTGTGCTTTGACCTGTTTCCTATTGTCTAATGCTGAAGCTGACTTCAGCTTTGCAAATTGTTGTGGGATGTAAGACGCAGGTGAACAGAATTGTGGGAAGGAAATACTCAGTTACCATAATTTCCCACCACTGATGTATATCACACTAACACTGTGTGCGTAATACCTATTATATGATGTATAATGCACCTAGCATTTATGCATTGGCCAACAAGTGGCTAGGAATACACAACCTTTTAGGTGGCGATCTGTTTTTATTAGGCTAAGTAGCAAATATAAAAGGAAGCTCTGACCTTGTGAGAATCGGAAGAACGCAAAGCAACGCTAAATGATTTCAACCATCAAGTGAGAGAGGCTCCATCAAAGCTGAACTACATTAGAACAGTTATAATGGTCTCCTGGGGGTAATTTACTGTCTTCCATCCTACGCCTTAAACCTCTTTCCACCATCATCGTCATCTGTCCTGCAGAGGATATTGTTCTGTGCCCCTTCCCGCATGCTGAGGACATCTTTGGTAGAGCGAGGGTGGCTGCATGGGCTGTCCCATAAGGGCCAATTAGGACAGGTCTTCAGCTGCAGTGGGGTAATGCAGCACTCTGGACATTGAGGCCCAAGAAGTGTCTTCATTGAGCTCCCACCTTCTGCTGGCTTGGGCAGAGAGAATTCATGCCTGGGAATCAAACCTGATGGCTTTGCACAGCAGCATGTTTGCAGCCTTTCAGAGAGCATGGTAAAACCTGAAACTAAAGGCACAAGCTGTACATTGTTTACATTAATTTAGCCAGTGCTGTAAGCCCCTCCCTGCTGTACCAGAACAGGTCAGCAAACCGGCAGAAGGACTTGTCTATTCCAGAATGATAATCCCTAGGTAGTATTTTATGTACTTGTTTTGGAATAGCACCCAGGCCCTTTCCGCAAGTTAATGCGTACATAGCAAGACCGTGACCTTTTTAAAAATTAAGTAGAAGTTTATATATTCCAAGCATATCAGTAATCAAACTGTTCAAATAAGAATCAACTGATTGATCAGGCAGCTAGACTCCAGAGTGTCTAGCTAGAAGGAACCAAAGAGAGAGAGAAAGATCTTTGTTGTGTTGTTTGTTAGTGTGATTTACCATGTCTCCATTGATGTACTAGGCCTGCTGTGACATCATCCCGCAAAAAGCAAACAGTCAAGAAGCAAAAGAGCTCCAAAATTTTGGTCCGGAATATCCCCTTCCAGGCAACCGTGAGGGAAATCAGAGAGCTGTTCAGGTAAAGAAATGTCCTCATCTGCTTAGTGGTAAGTTATTCGCTGGGGTGTGGATGGCTTTTAGCCCGTGACTTTGCTGTCTGATCACAAGTATCGTGGAACTGTTGTCTTCCTCAGGGAAGTGAGACTTTCATTCAGTGCAAATAGGGAGACTTGAAATGAAATAAGCAGGTTACTCCTCTGTCTGTATTTCACTTGGAGCAGGCGCAAGTGTGGGGAAAGGGAGGCACCTCAGTGAGTCAGTCAGTGTCTTGATCCTGAAGGCAAACTGCGCCAGCCTCTCCCTGAATTAGAGAAAACTGAGGCTGCACTGATCTACGCCAGCAGTGTCTGGTCCCCTAGGGACATTATGCCCACTAAGGATCTGTACTCGGATGCCCCGGTATGTCTCCACCTCTTCTGACATGCTCATCATGCTGCACTGGTGAGTGCATTGGGTGCAGGAGTTGATTTCCGTACTTCTCCTCCTGACTGGGGCAGTTCTCAGCCAGTGGGTAAGAGCAGCTTTATACCCTTGAAGAGTGCAAAGGTTTCAAATCCCAAGAAGCTGGCCACAAATCTCTTCTAGTCCAGGATGTGTTCCATGGCTTTCCCGAGGAAGCAAGGTGAGGAGTACAAAGACATTGGCCAGACAGCCGATAGGATTGTTTTACGTAGCACTAAACTGAGTTCCTCCCTTGTCATGTACGTGTGGCACTGCGGTTTGTGCACATCCTTTTATTGAGGCGCTCCAAGAGCTTTGTTCTCTTGGAACAGCAAACCTCACGTAAAAAAGGTGTGCGAGTAAAGTACTTTGTGGGTTGCCTCAAGATTGGTGTGGACGAGACACAGAGGAATTATTTTTGTGAGAACACTTCTCCTGTAACGGATTTGTTTCAGCAAGAATCCTCTCGGCCGGCAGCATGTCCCAGTATTGTGAGCTATGGGCAGTGACACTAGTAATTAAATGTGGAGTGCTTGAGAGCTTTAGGGCGTCTTGCCTGCCACAGAGGGGACGGGGAGGGGGAGAGTGGCTGACTTGGCGTATGGTAAAGTAGTACATGTAGACGCATGTTCACTGACTACATTTGTGGTTTCACTGGTATGCGTGGTGCCTTGTTAAGCATTGTAAAGCATTGGTAACATTGCAAATCTGGGAGGCTGTGTATAACATTTGTTATGGCATGTTTCCTGCCCCTGCTAGCCTAGTCTGATTGTGCTGCTGCTGCTATATCAGAGGCACTATGATCCAGTGAACTGGAGGAGTAATAGAGTTTATGGTGGGAGGGATGACTCAGTGGTTTGAGCATTGGCCTGCTAAACCCAGGGTTGTGAGCTCAGTCCCTGAGGGGGCCATTTAGGTCTGTGGGGCAAATAGAGACCAAAAAAAGGGATGGTGCTTGGTCTTGCTAAGAATGCAAGGGACTGGACTTGATGGCCTCCTGAGGTCCTTTCCAGCTCTAAGACGGGGTGGGGGGCGGCCAAAAAGGACTTTCACATCCTCTAGATTCTGTTTCCAGCTCTGGCTTGACTGTGGGCTGGATATTTCCCCTCTCTATGCCTTGGAGAATAGAGATGCTGAGCTGCCTTGATATGTATTGTGGCAAACTCCTATATAAAACCCAGGTATTTTAGAGAACGAGTTCACTGGGGCTCTTTCAAAAAATCCCATGGAGCGTCTACACACAAATTAAATTAAATTGGAAGAATGCAGCATTTTTTCAATGGCCCTCTTCTGCTCCTGGAAGGAGGAGGAGTACCTTTTTCCAAAAGATTCTTTTGGGGAAAAACGTGTGTATATGCCCCCAGGAACCTATTTTTTGAAAGAGCAGTCCTCTGTGGTGCTGGAGTTTTTTCATGTTTCTCGTCCCATTTTTTCGAAAGAGCAGTTGTGGGGAGGTGGCCGCTCTCTATTGAAAGAGCAGATCGATTTTTTTCGATGTGCTTTTTGTGAGTGTTTGAGATCTTTTGAAAGAAGTCTTCTTCCGGAGGAGGTTATTAAAGAGAAAACTATGGAAGGATCCAAATCTATTGCAAAGACATACAATTTTAAACAAAAAGAGTGCACAGCATTTAACAGTGTTCAGTGCGGGCAAATCAACTCTTTTTTGAAGGACCACTGTAGCGTAGACATAGCCTCAGTGTTTGGGAAGGGTCCAAGGAGGACTTCCTGAGGCCTTGGGTTCAGCTAAATGTGTTTTAATGTTACTCAAACAAACTTGGGGGGAAAATCCAGTTGTTTAACCGTTCGAAGACAACATGGATTGTGCACGGGAGAATGCTGTAGGGTACAATCTTGAAACACACCGTAGGTGGTGAGAGTAGAACTAGTGTCTTCAGGAGATCTTTTATTCATAGGTTTCTGAATACTGTATTAGCATGAAAGGTTTTAGAAGTGTAAGAGCCGAAACACTTAGGCCTCAGTTAGTGGAAAGTGGGATCCTTTGTTCTCACTGCTTGTTGCACCATTTTTCTATGCAAGGGGTGGGGGTGGGCGGGTTATGGATGTTGTGTGTCTTCAGTTGGAACTGAAGCCATATATTACAGGTATGTTAGTCGCATTGCTTATTGCATTACTAGAAGTGGCTCAGATACTGTGGTGGTGAGTAGAGTAAAAGAACCTTATAGAAGAGCCTTCTCTATTCTAGCCAGAAATCTATCTATTTAAAGGGTCTTGTATGCTTATGCTTTGACATTCTAGGGATGGAAGTCCTTAGAAATGGTCAAAATCCAAAATTCAGAGCTTAAAGCTGGTTAGATTTCCTTAGGATGGGAAGGAAATTTGGTGCTGGATTTCTAATCATACATGACCCTTCAAGTCCCAAACTTAACTCTTCCAGCCAGTTGTAGAGCAACTTGGTGAGTCAGATTTTCATTGCTCAGCTCATATCTTCAGTAATACCAGCCAACAAACCAAATAATAAACTGAGCCAGGTTAGGTTTTGTTCCTGTAATATATTCAGGAGACAGAAGGAATCTGTACTTGTCCGAAAGATAGATGATAAATACAGAGAGACGTTTTGTTTCACGTTATTAAAAGGGCATAGAAGAACAATGCATGGTTTGGAAGATGGGGCTGTGGAGCAGTTTTGATAGTATCTGTTTTAAAGAACACAAGGCTTCTCTAGCCACATTATCAAAAGTGTGTTAAGAACAATGCATGTTAATTAGGAAGCAGTGTTCCACCAAAATGTCAGTTTCACTTAGTTACATAATCAATTTAGGAACACATTATTTATCTTCAGAACAAAAGCCAGCAATGAGAAAAGGGAGCTGATTTAATAATTTTGCTACTTATTTTTCAAAAAGGCTGAAAATTTGCATGCCTTGAACGTTGCTAAATGCCGTGCACTCGTTTTTGTTTAAAATTGTACGCCTTTGCAATAGATTTGGATCCTTCCATGGATTTCTGTTTCACAATTTTTAATCTAAACCCATTTTTTGGAAACAGAGGCATTTCCTTCATCAAGGCAGCAGGGGGCATTCTTAGTCTTCTCATGCAATAAAGGACAAGAGGGGAACTGCAGTCACTCTGAGACAATACCACTGTAGGCCAAAGGTAGCTCTGCCTGTGGAGGTTAAAGGCTTTCTGGAACAAACCTGTTTTCTATTGTTTCACGTGTTCAAAAGCTACTTTCCAGCATCCCAAGTGATGTGGTTCCATAACGCACTTCTCCACTTCTGAATTATTGTCCGGGCAATGTATGAAACACAGGTTAAAATCCTTTTTATTCTACAAAAATGTCGTCTTTGCCTTTCAAGCTTTGACACGTGAACTCTCCCTTTTTAAATCTACCCAAGACTAGATGTTAGCAATGTAGCTGTTTGAAATGGCCAATGGTTGATCTGTTTAAACAGTGCTGACTTTTGGAGTCTTCCGTTCATGGGTTGTTCAGAGCTGCAACTTGTCCTGTTCATCTTTCTCCTGTAGTAATTTGTCAGTTCAAAGAGCCTTCATCACAGTGCTTAGCCTTTCTGTGGAATGAGGATTATGCAATTCCAGGCAGCTAAGATACATAGCACAGGCTGCTGTGTGTCTGCACTCCTGTGCTGTTACTCTCCTCTGGCCAATTTAAGGTAACCTTGAACACCTGCAACCAGGTCGAGGTTGTGGTAGGTTTTGGAGCACTTTGACAAAATTTTCATGGGAAGAAAGGAGATGAAGGGAAATAGTTCTGGAAAATTCATGCATGGATGGTAACTTAGTATTGATTTCCCAAATCTGTAGGTTGCAGGGGGAATACAAAGTACATATCTTTGATTTCTTCTCCTCCTCCCAAATTTGGAGCAAATAAAATGGAAAAAGGTATTTTGCATTTCACTGAGGTCAGGTAGGACTTGGAGAGGGGCTGGTGAACAATGTAGGTTGCTTTCATAGAATTATTATAAAGTCTGTGGTACGCTGTCCACCAAAGAAGGTAAACAGTGTTGTCATAAAATCACATCCAGCAAAAGCTTGTGATGGGGTTGAGTGGGCTTCCTTCTGAAGAAGACATATGATATTTGGTTACTTGCATGTAAATTGGGAAAGATATATAAACCCTTTTTTAAAATCAGAACTAGCCATCCTATGGATGTTAACTGATTAGTGTGAGGGGTACCAGTGTGCTTCACAGTGAGCTGACCCTTGCCCATTAACTCCGATGATGGTCAGCCCCGCCAGACCAGAGCAGCCCCAGTCAGGGCAGGTCTAGCGGGCTGGATGGCAGGACACCATAGCCATGGTAGAGCTGGGCGAGGAAGCGGGAAAATAGTCCATTAATGGACAATGCAGTTTTACCCATGTAAGAGTTAGGAAGTATATGACACTAAAAACACTTAGATGGCTAAGTACCTGACACCAGTGATTATACTGAGGTTGCCGTTTTAAAAGTGAAAATGGTTATTTTAAATGTTTTTGTTTTCAAGTGACAGGCAGGCAGCAGGAACCCATGGCTGCAGTGGGACCTTAGTTAAAACGATTAACTGTTTTAACATATCGAATTTGTCATTTCCTGACACTTCTGCATGAGCAGTGGAAGAAAACCAGGCTGCCCAGAAGCCCTATTGTTAGTCTTCAATCCATTTAAAAAAGAAGGAAGGAGAGGGGGAAAAAAGATAATTCAAGCTTTTCTTTCAGTCCAAACTCCAAGTAACGTAGCTTAATACACAGATGTGTAATTGTATATCTGATCACCTCTGTAGTCTAACTGTAGGAGTCTAATGCATACAGAATTTAGTAAGACTTCCAGGTAGCAAAATTTATATGGACCTATCTGTTTACAGGGATATAGTTAAGTCAATGCGGGGAAGGGAGGAACCACAGCTGAAAATGTTACAGAACATAGTTATGGTTTCAAGAATATCATATCACATTGCTATGAAAAAGTAACGTGTTTTAGAGAAACCCATGGGATTAAAGATTGGAATGTGATACTGGACAGAGTCAACATACTAAAAATAAGCAGCCTATCCATCTGATTCTTTTTCAAAGGCTTTGTTACTGCTTATTTTCTTCCCCCCAAAAAGCCCCATTCTCCTGCCCAAATGCCAACTCACTATACAGTGCTTTCAGAAGAGCCATCTGGCCAGACTTGCTAAAATGAAAGTACATTCCCTTGACCGAAGTAAAAACAGTCATGAATCTAAAACTATATTACTAGGAGCAAGATACAGTTGATAAAAAAGGCAGAGGTTTTTTTAACCAAGTCTTTATAAAGTTATTCTTATGTCATTATCCACATCTTCAAAGCTTGGAATGACCTATTAAAATGGGAGTTGTTACCAGAATGAGCTCTTCATTCCTCATTATGAAGGAACATGGTGATATAATGAAGACTGGTGCAAGACACACTGCGTTCACACCTTTCTCCAAGGAGAGGAGGTTACATGACGTGACAATTTCTCCTTCTCCAAGTTATCTTGCTGTATTTGAACTCAGAAAGTTTCACTAACCAAAGGCGGAAGGGAGAAGATAGTCCATTAATGGATTCTGCAGTTCTACCCATGTAAGAGTTAGGGGTTGTATGACACACTAAAAATGCCTGGATGGCTAAGCACCTGCCACAAGTTATCATACTGCGGTTGTGTAGCATTTTCAAATAATTCATTAGGTGATGAGCTGTCCTCAGACAAACCAACTTCAGATCTGGAGAAGTGAGTCTGTCCCATGAAAATTCATCCCCTAATAAATTATTTTGTTCATCTTTAAGGTGCTACTTGACTGCTGGATTGTTTTGTTAGAATACAGACTAACATGGCTCCCTCTCTTTTACTGTACTGTGGTTGCAATTTTAAAAGTGGAAATGGTAACTTTAAATATTGTTGTTTTCAAATGAATCACTAAATCTTTCCAGCAGCTTAAAACAGTGCAACTCTTTCAGGTAAAATTATTTTCATTATTTTACTGTGCAAAATATTGTGACATAGATGACTCCTATGTACCACCTCTGGAAACAGATTAGGCAGAGATAGGTGCATTAGCAAAAAAGGATTGCCAGCAATACTGATATGTTTTCTCTTTATTACATTATTTATTGCCACTGTAAAACTGAAGCCAAACTGATCAGCACATATGGGAATATAATGCAGACTAAAAGAACTGTGGGATGTGTAAAGTTTGGGTGTACTAAAACCAAACATAGTGGAAGGACATAACGTTGATTGTCAGCTTGTCTACATTTAAAATATTATCTTGGTGCAGCTGTACTGATGTAGTTGTGGTGCTGTGGTGTTTCAGTATAGATACTAGATATGTCTATATGCAGGATTCTCCTGTTCGCATGATTAATGAAAGAATCTTTCCACTGACCTAGCAATATCTACATAGGGAAAGAGGTTGGTTTAACTATGCCACTCAAGGTGTAGATTATTTTCTAATGTAGACCAGGCCCTAAGGATTTTACCAAAGGACCAGACGGTATTTTCACATTTGTTCAGGACAGCAAAATTTTCATGAATTTCATCAAAGACTTGTCTGTGACACTGAAGATCAGTAACTAGAGCTGGTTGGGAATTGGAGTTCCCATTCTGTGGGGAAATTCCAAAGTATTTTATTCTGAATCTAAGTGAAAAGCTGAAATTTTGAGATTTCCCACAAAGTTTCAGATCATGTCACCTGGGAACTATTGGAATACTTTGGTGATGTCAAAATATTGTGGTTTATTTTTAGCATTTCAAATTATAGTAACACAGTAAACATCGTATGTAATTTAATTTATATTAAAATATCTGATTACATGTATATAATTTGAAACAAACTGTATGAAACAGTCACAATGAAATGTTTTTTTCCTTGTTGAAATGAAAGTCTAAACAAGTAACATTTAATTTTGCTGAATTTGACACATTGCCACAAGCTGTTTAGATTTCAGTCGAACCGCATTTCGTAGCAAAAGGCTGTTCCATCAGATTTCGACCACCTCTGTCTATAACTTCAGTGCAGAGGGCCAAGATTATCCTAATGTGCCAATATAAAATTAAAAAAAAAGTAAAATAAAAAATAGTAAGCATGAGTAACACAGGAAAACCTGGTCATTCTGGAGTGACCAAATGCTATTGCTACTTGGCATTAGGTCTGTATTTGATACTACTTTTTGGCTAGAACTCAGGAATCATATTTGTATACAAAGACACACACCCGCCTTTTGTCTCTTTGGGAACATTGGCCTGTCCAGGGGGTAAGTTTAAAATGAAAGGTACTATTTTTACTTCTTGGATTTTCAAAAGAAACCCATGCACTGAATGCTCATCTGAATGGTTGACTGCCTCTTACAAGGTCGATAATGTTCCTATCCAGGCTTTGTTGGTGGATTACTTGTAATCATACATGATTAGGATTGGAAGAGACCTCAGGAGGTCATCTAATCCAACCCCCTGCTCAAAGCAGGAGGAACCCTAACTAAGTCATTGTCTTGATCACTAGTGCTGAAACTAGCTGGAATGAACTGCTTATCCTGTAAGGGGAATTATGCATGGTTAACCTGGACATTGGTTTGAGTGCAGCTAGGTTCGGTGCTTGCTTAGAGATTCTAAATTTCACATGGGTAATGCACTTCAGATGGCATGCCGGGTAACCAGGCAAATATCTAATTTCAAAGAGAGGCGGAAGTCCTCTTTCCTACCCGTATTTGTTAGCACTTAGAAGGTGATTGATGAAAGGGAACTGTTTCTTTGTAAGGCAGGGTCAATTCAAAGCATAAGGACCAGAGTGGGCCAAGCACAGAACTGAAAAGAGTCCTGCAGGAGGGAGAATTGATTTGTGCAAGAGGGGCATGAGTGCAAACGAGCCGAGACACCTGGGAAGTAGTAGGGGTATGCAGAATTGTGAATGTAAATCACGAGCTTGAACTTCCTCTGGAAGAGGAGAGGAAGCTGATGAGAGCATTAGAAATGGAGTCACGTAGGCCAAATGGCAAATGAGGGAGATGGTTTTAGAAGAAGTGCGTTAGATGGAACTAGAGCAGGGTGAAAATTAAAGAAGTGAAGAGCTTGCAGTAGTCAAGGCATATGAGGCCCAAGATATGTCCATATGGATTTTAGGAATAGGAATGAAGAGGTAAGGGTGGGTCTTACAGATGCTTTGGAAGAACTGGTGAGATTTCTACTTAACTGACTGCATAACTTGTTTCACTGCAATGGTAGATCTAGACTAAGCTTCTGAGTTGCATGCATATGGCGTACGGTGTCTACACTACAGATGGACTCATGTGAATATAGTCTATTGTGTAGCTCTAATGGATTTATGGTGTTCAACCTGTACATTCACTAGTGAAAAACCTCTGCTGGAAGCCCAGGTTCAAAGGTGGTACGTAAATATAATGTGCAAATCTAGGCGTTTAAGATGTAGATGAATTAAATTAACATTGATGCACCAATTTAGGCCCACTTCTTAAAATGGCATAAACGAGTGGTTTCAGATTATGCTTTGTGAGGTTTTGCCTCCTGGTCTTTGTGTTTTAAATCTGGAATGTTAGCTTCCTACGTAGGAGCCTGTGTCTGACATTTGGGATCCTCACACGGTGCTGCAACTCTGATCAAGTCCTGTGTGTTCTGAAGTTCCAGGGGCTGTAGCGTTGTGATGTAGGATTTAAACTTCTAGCCCTCATGCTTGTGTTCTGGCCAATGCAGCCTATCCGAGATTAGGAGTTATTTGTGAGGCAGGCTGGAGAATACTGAGAGGAAGAGTGTTTTTAAAAAAAAAAATCCAAACGGTGTCATGATGCTTTTTCATCAGTGCCTTTTGTTGCAACTCTTTGCTCTTCCTGACAGAACCTCTGAGCTGTAGGTGTCTTTACACATTGCCTCACAATCCCAAAGACATGGAGTTTCTCTGCTCTGCTGCACTTGCCCTCCCCCAAAACCATGTCTGGAACTCTTTCTTCCGGTAGGCGTGAGCCTCCTGCTAGGAGAATGAATGGCAGCATTCACAACAGGTGGGGAGAGAGATTCATCAACAGTGTGTGAGTTGAGTTGAGCTGCAGTGGCCTTACCTGTTATACCTCTGTAGGATCTTTGCCCCTTTGGTCTTGTCTATTTTTTTTCTTTTGTCCTTATTTTATTCCTTGTTGGTAATGGCTATAGATTAAGCACTAGTTTTATTCTTAAAGGTGTGGGGCTATGTATGCTACAGTTACGGTTATGCCTGGTTCCATTCTGTAATGTAGACAGCACTTTAACAGCATTTAGCCCTTGTAAACATCCTTTTGCACATTTCAAGAATGTTGTATATGTTATTTGGTGTGGTAGGGAATATCTTGTGTTTGTATAGCACCTAGCCCAGCAGGGTGTACATCCCTGGTTGATGCTTTTGTAATATAAAGAATAATAGAACACCGTTGTAACTTGTTGTTAGTGTTGCTATTGTAAAGGCCTTTTAATTTACCCCATAATCGACCCTTGTGCATGCTGTCCACAAGGCTTAACCCAGAAGATTTACAAATAGCTGCACAAGCTGGCTTCAAAACATCAGGTTCCCTGGAACCGTGTGTGTGAAAATGTGCCCTTATGGAAATCAAATTGAGTACCTACTTCCCGATACGAATGCAGGGATTGTGCATGTCTGCGCCTGTCTCCACATTATTCAAGTGTTCATGTTGTTTTTAAGTGAAGGTTTTCTTTCATGCCGGCCCACAAACCCCAGCTCAGCGGTATTAGAGGAGTGCATGAAAACAAGCAAGTGAAACTGACCAGTCTCATTTCCCTGTCCGTGATGGGCCACGTAGGAGTAAGTTAAATGAGTTTTCAGTGTTCTTCTTGTTTTGAATTTTTAAGGAGAGTTTAACAGAACAAATTTAACTCTGTCCTGTCTGAGTTACGTCAATGTATCTTTCCTGTCAGAGGTCTTGACTGTTCATCACAGTAGTTGATTTTAGTCAATTGCTAACTTTCTGGACCAGGAGCCTTCTCACTGCTCCCCTAACCTCTCTGCTGAGCCATCGAAATGCCTTTTCTTACTCAGTCTGATCATCTATGCAAACCAAGAATTTCCAGGTACCTGTTCCTTGTTTTTCTTCAGTGCTTTTTACCTTTTTGTTTGAAATGCTAGGTTCAAAGGGGTTATCCCTTGGCAATCTTTTACCCCTCCCACCCTTCCTCCATATCTGTTTGTTGTGATTAGTGGCTAAAGTTCGTGTGTCCGTAAATGGGTGCTTTTTGAATTTCTTCAACTTGCTGAGCCCTCGGTAACCTTGTCCAGTGACTCCTTTTGATTCCCACTCAGCGCTCTGAATGCTACAAGGTGTTACTCCTTTGCCTGACTTATTAAAATGAATGTTTTTGTCATAGGGCAGAGTCTAAGCGTGCATGTTTTCAAGATGCGCGCTGGACCATGAAAATTGCTTTTAATTTGCCCATAAGGATTTTTAGAAGCTGCTGGATAGACATTGTAGTTGCCTGATGTCTAAAGCTGATCATCTGTTTGTAATTCAAGAAATAATCAAGATTGAAAACAAGTATTTTTAAAAAACCTTTTCCTATCTTTAGATTTTTTGCAATGTTGAGAATGAGAAGCACTTTCATTGTAAAAGAGCAAAAAATTAAACTAGGTCAATCTCACTTTTTTCTTTTTTCCTAGCAGTACAGACTTGTGTTTTTATTTTTCAGTCTCCCTCCCTTCAGGGGAATGTTCTTTAACAAACTCTCATTCTGCTAAAAACACACAAATGCTTTTCATTCATTTTGACCCATGCAAAATCTGTTCTACGCATTGTTTTTAACAAGTTGCAACATTTGGACTGATGTTATTGGTTTTCTTTTAAATCCAGTGGATTTTTAAAAATTCAGATATTTTATCAAGCCTTTGTCCTCCAGGCTTATGAAAAGGAACAGCACAGTTGTTTATAAACCTCTTGTAAGCTGTCCTTTCATCCCAGGAATGTCAGCCTTACAGGTGAATGGGCATCTTAGTTTTTGCATCTTGTGAGATTGATTTGTGGAGAGGAGCCCCTCAAAAAAAACAGGAAGAGCAGCTGGAATGTTCAGTGTTTGATTTGGGTTGGGGGAAATCAGGCAACAGTAGAACTAATGCACAGCCCCCTGTCTAAAGCCATCATGGGGAAAAAGGCACGTCAGGATGGAAGTGGGCGCCATCGCTATGTCACGTGACCAAAGCATGGACAGAAAACAGGTGCTGAGCTACCTTGTTTCCCTGAAGAAGCAAGATCTGACTTCTTCCCTCAAGGGCCATCTGATCTTTCCATCTGGGGAGGGCAGGCGTTCTGGTTTCCTGAGCCCCATGATGGGGTGCTTTCTCAATGGCCTGGACCACCTTCACTCACTGTCCCACTGAGCAGTTCCAGCCTGGGACCTTAACCTGGTGCTCCGGGTGCTTATGGATCTCCCCTCTCCTGCCCCTTTGAACTTTGGCTGTGTGCTCCCTCCTTTACCTCTCCTGGGAAGTGGCCTTTCTTGGTGGCTATTGCCTCTGCCGGAGGTGTGTCTAGGCTGTCAGGTTGGAGCCCCTGTACATGGTGTTCCACAAGGATAAGCTTCAACTCCACCCTCACCCGGCTTTCTTTCTGAAAGTGGTCTCCAGCTTCCATACTGGCCAGAACATTTTCCTTCTAGCGACTGCACTCTCTTGATGTGAGGTGGCACTTACCTTCTGCATCAAATGGATCAAGCCCTTCTGAAGAACCTTGCAGGTCTTTGTGGCAGATGCTAATTGTGTGAAGGGCCTTCCAGTTTTGTCATGGCGCATCTCTTCCTGGATTGCGTTCTGTAGACAAACGTGCTGTGACCTCGCTAAGGTCACCCTGCTGCCTATTACAGCACATTCTACTTGAGCCTCAAGCCTTTTTAGCTGCCTTCCTGACTCCGATGCCTCTCCAGGAAATCAGTCGAGCTGCCAAATGGTTCTCTGGACACACTTTTACATCACACTGTACTACTGTACAGCAGTCCCAGCAGGACACAGCCTTTGGGGCAGCTGTCCTTGAGTCAGCCATGCATTGACTCCAACATCTCCCCCTGAGTTGGGCTTGTGAATCACCTAACTCGAATAGCTGTGAGCAAGCAGGCGAAAAGTAAAAACTGGTTACTCCCCATTTTAACTCTTGTTTTTCAAGATGTGTTGATCATATCTATTTGACAGGGGAGAAGGAATGGCTCAGTGGTTTGAACATTGGCCTGCCAAACCCAGGGTTGTGAGTTCAATCCTTGAGGGGGCCATTTAGGGATCTGGGGCAAATAGATCTTTTATTTTGGGCGGGGGTGGTAGGGAGTCTGTCAGGGATGATGATAGGTCCTGCAGTGAGTGCTGGAGACTGGACTCGATGACCTCTGAAGGTCTCTTCCAGCTCAATGAGATAGATAGGTATATCTGTTCTCCTTCCCCACTGTCAGAGTAGCCACCAAGAAGGAACTGAGGAGCATTTGGGTTGGCAGGGACTTTGCACCAACACCGCTGCAGGGGACTCCACGGCTGACCAGTGGGGTAGCAGCAAGACTAAAACTTTCCAACGGTCATGCACATGATACACGCATATCCCTTGAATAGGTATGAGCAACATATTTCAAAGAATGGTTACAACAGTGAGTAATGGTGCTTTCCTGTGTGCGATTCATCTGAGATCTGTCACTTTGGCTGGAAGGAGAGTCCAAATCAGTCCACCGATTGCTGTATTCCCAAGCCTACGGTGTAACTCGAGCACCTCCCCATACCAGGCCCAGTATAATCGGGCCTTTGAAAAAAACTTGCTCCGCAGTTCAGTTGCTTCCATGGGGCCAAGGTGCATCTTCAGAGCTGCTTTCCCTGCAGAATTAACCACTTTAAGCCTCAGAGGGGTCGCCGAGTTGGTCTGTATCTTCAAAAACAACAAAGAAGGCCTGTGGCACCTTATAGACTGGCAAATATTTTAGAGCGTAAGCTTTCGTGGGCAAAGACCCGCTTCGTCAGATGCATGAGTGGAGGGTTAAACTTATATACTTATGAAGCCTACATGCATATTGCTACATTTGTTCCAGAGTGGCATGCCAGCAGCAGAGGGGTTAAAGTGGAAGCAAGGGGTGGAACCAAGGTATTTTAGATGCTCATTATTCACTGCCAACTTTTCCCAAAATCGTATTAATTTCATGCTGTCACGCAGGACTGCGCTGTCTTGCTCATCAGTATCTAGGATGGTGGGAGGCGCCGTGAGGTGGTAAAAGAGCACACTTTTGCTTTAGAACTGCTGATATTTGGAAAGATCATTGGTAGCCTCTCTCCCACAGCATCGGCCCAGCATGTTCAGTCTGCCTGGGTTTCAGGAGGAGGGAGGTGGGATTTAGGAACCGGGAGGGGCGCCTCTCCACGTGATGGCTCCTGAGCATCATTTCCCACCCCGCTGCTTGCACAAAAGTCTTGTGAAATTAGGTTGCTGCAGCAGGCATGTCTACTCTGCAGACCAAAGACGTGGGAGGAAACTGCCCTTCCTGTAGAGAATGAAGCCGTTGTTACACACTGGGCGTTGGAAAAAGCCCCTCCTTACATGCAGTTTCCAGCTGAAAGGGTAGATTCTTGCAGGCAGTAGGGAGAAGATGTGCATTCAGTCTGTGTAGAAATTACTCTCCTTTTAAAAATCTTCCATGGACCTGCCTTCCGGTTACCTCCTTTTCTGTCCCTTCCTCTACTCCAGTCTGGTTGGTGCAAGAGTTTTTACCTTCCAGTCATCAGGAGCTGCCTTTCCATCTCTCTTTGAGTCTCCAGCTCCACCCCTCATACTGCCTTGCATTTTATGTGGTACCTTTTTCATTTTGCAAGGATCCGCACACCACTTCCTTGCTTGTATATTGAACAGCAGCCAAGCTTGCAGCATTCTGCATGGCAGTTGGGGAGATGAACCTTTTAGTCCAAGATCTGGAAATCTCTCGGAGCTCTGCAGCCTTCAAAGCATTGATGCTGGTCTTGGCCTTGTAACATCGGAAAAGAGTCTTTCCTGGTCCACTTCAGTTTACCCATCTTGAAAGAACAGGCTACAGAACCCTTTCTGGGTTGCGGCTCTATGTCACGGGTTTCACAGCTGGGCCTGAGATGACTTAGCTGTCCCCTTGATCTCATGTACAAACCTGGCTCTCCTCTGTTGCCAATGTGGTGTAACCTTCTGCTCCTTTTGTTTTTTATCCCGTGTATTTAAAAACCTCCTGGAAAGTGCCTTTTGATGCAGCTTGTGTCTGAGATTCAACACCCTTAAAGATAGGTAATGAAAAATGCTCAGTGTTGAGAGCTTAGAGGAGTTACATGCAGACTCAGTAGGCCAGATTTTTTGCAGTGTTGAGCTCCCACAACTTGAGCTGGAGTAAGTGCTTAGTTTCTTTGGCAATGGAGCCCAGCAGCTCTGGTTCTCCTGTTCCTTTTTAATGTCATATTGATCTCCCTGCCTGCCTGACTCTGCACTTTTATGGATTTGGTGAGAGTTGCATCACCCTGTGTAGGTACAGTTGCTCCAAACAATACCTAGTAAGAGACTTTTTTGGTGTACTTTGAGCAGTGACCACAGGAATACTATGTAAAAGCTCATTAAGCAACACTTGGTGGGTTATATTTATACTGCGTGAAACTGCCGGCTCCTCCGGCCATTTAACTGGTCAACCAATTAACCAGGATTTTACTTCCCTGACACCAACATCAGCACCAACTACTACGGTACAGTCTCAGCAATCTTAGTGGTACGTGTGGCAGCACCTCCTCCAATCCAGCACTGGGGCAAGCATGTCTCAGTGCATGGACGGTCACCATAACTAACAAACTCCACACTGCCATGGTCTGTCTGACTACTCCTCAGATGCAGGAGAGTCATCTGCCTCAGGCCAGAGCAGCTATAGATCCTGTTCCTATTACCTCTCTGAACACCCTGGCTCACAAGATCCACTGGCAAGGGGCTATACTGGACCCGTTGGACGTATCTCCAGACTCAAAGACAGGGCTCTAAAGCTGCTTCTGGGTCTCCCTTCTGCTGCCTCAGGCTCACATACCGCCACAGCAGCTCAAGTAGATGAGGTGGGGGACTGACTGACCCAGTCCAAGTTGCGAGAGCAGGCCGAGGCGCGTGACTGTGACACGTGCCACGTTCCTGAGGCCTGGGCCTTATTCTCAGCCTACCCAAATCCACCTTGATAATTACACAAAGCAGAATTCACAGGGCTTCTCATAGATTCCTAGCTGGCCGGAGCGTCCTTGCCCGAGGCTTAGTTCCAGGCCCTGAAATGAAAGACGTTATTGAGACCCTCCGCCAGTTCCCCACAATAACAGCACAGAATTGTATGAGACTCTTTGGACGTCTGGCGGTGTGCACGTACCTAATCCAGCGTGCCAGGTTCCACATCAGACCTCTCCAAGCATGGCTAGTGCATGTGTACAAGCTCGGCCGCGACTCTCTGGACACCACTGTGATCTTTCTCGTCCTCCAGTCACTGACGCGGTGGCGCCCGACTCAGGTGGTTTGCGTGTGAGTCACTTTTGCCAGGTCAGAAGCCACAGTGGTGCTGGTCACAGGTGCCTTGGCGCTAAGGTGGGGATCACACCTAGGTCTGTGCTCATATACAGGGTGTCTGCGTGACAGTACTCATGGACAGTACATCGGTGATGGTCTATATTGGGGTGGGGAACCTTTTTCAGGTCAGAGGCCACTGCCCCATAAACAAATCAGTTGGGGGCCACACAAGCCGGGGAAATAAAATGTACGTGTTGTCCCTGACTGTAGGGGGAGCCAGGTCTGGGTGGAGGGAAATGGCAAGAGTGGGGTACAGGAATGGGCTGCGGATGGGAGATCTGGGAGGGAGGAGGCTTAGGAGAAGAGTGGGTATCTGAATGGGATGGAGGTATAGGAATGGGCTGGGATGTGGGGTCTGGATCGGAGTCAGGGTGCAGATGGGTTTGTGATGCAGGATGTGGAAGGGAGGGTGCGGGGTGGAGGTGAGGGATTGGGGAAGGTAGCAGGAACAGGGTGGGAGTTGCGGGGGGTGTCATCTTCTTCCCAGACACCACCCTCCACTGTTCTGATTGGCCAGAATTCCAGCTGATCAGAGTAGTGGTATGGAGCCTCCAGGCCATTCTGCCAAGGCTGCTGCCACTTCCACCCCTTTCCCCCAGCTGCTCATACCCACTATCCTCAAGCAGCAAGGCCTCACAACATCATCTTTGTGAATGTTCCTGGCAGTGATTTCCGCCTATCACTTGGAGGGAGATAGGCCGGTGTTGTTCACCTGGTGGTCAGCTGCTCCCTGAAAGTCTTAGACAGGCTTTACTGCAAGTACATCATCTGGTTCCCCTGTGGTACTTCAGCTTGGTCTTAGCCAGAGGGGCCACAAGCTTGGTTATCTGCCCTCTCTCCTACCTTTCCTGGAGGACAGTTTTTCTGATAGCTATAACTTCTGCTAGGAAAGCTTCCTAGCTAAGAATGCTTATATCTGAGCCCCATGTGTGGTGTTTTCCCATGATAAGTCCATGTACATCTGTACCCTACTGTCCTCCCATAAGATACACTGTTTTCCTGTAGAAATCCCTACTCTAGGTATTCTCCAGCAGAAGGTCAGAAGACTGCAGAATGTTTGCTTAAGGATCACTTTTTGTTAGCGCGATACAGTGCGTTTATCTTTAAAGGGCAACTATGCTTGGTCCAACTTAGAAACAGTCTTCCAGAGGCAAACTCGTGTTCAGAATGGAACTCAAATGCAGATTTTTAAGAGAGGTGAGTAGTTAACTTAATTTTGTGATGGATTGTTCATCACTGGCCATTTTAAAACCAAGACAGTCTCTTTTTAAACAAGATGTTCCAGTTCAAAGAGGAGTTAGGGAACCCAGGGAAGTCCTGGGGGCAGTTGCATAGGAATTCTGTGCCAAAAATTAAACATTGTATGTACTACATTTAAAAAAATCTGCATATTTGATTTGTCCAAATAACAGCATAATCACATCAGTTTCAATTATTTTGGCAATTTATTTCAAAATACCCATCAGCGAATATGGCTGTAACCATACGAATGACAAGAAAGATTCAGGAAATACTCTTTGATAAATAGATTCCTGAGTAGGCATATTAATACAGAACTTGGAGTAAGTCATTAAACTTAGAATATAGAAATGTATTTTCTATAACCCGCAAGCCACACTCCCCAGCCCCATGTGGCCTTGCACCTCCACTTTATCCATTTCCATTTGTTTCTGCATCCATTCAGGCTCAGCCTCATTCCCCCTCCTCACCAGCCCTTCTGAGCCCTACTCTGTGACCTCCCCACCCTCCGGCAACCCCATGTGCCCCATGATGTCCATTCCCACATATCCCATGCCTCCTGGTTTGACCGCAAGGACGGTGCTGTGAGGAATGCAGCCTGTTCTGCTCCTTATTTGGAGCTGGCTCTGCTACTGCCCAGGACCAGCAGCCTCTTCTGGACAAAAGATGTTAATTGCAGCATCTCTTTGACAACGTGTTTGCTGGACATAAAAATTTTGCACATGTGCAGCAGTGCCTCAGGAAGTCCAGTTAGATCACAGTGATCCTTTCTGGCTCAGTAATATATGAATCTATTCTGCTCTGAGTTAGCCTGTAAGACCTAGACCATAGTTGCTTCTGATCTTCACAATCTAAGTGTAAGTCTCTTGCCTACAAGAAGTCCCGTGGCACCTTATAAACTAATAGATATTTTGGAGCATCAGCTTTTGTGGGCAAAAACGTGCTTCAGATGCTTCATCAGATGAAGCGGGTCTTTGCCCATGAAAGCTGATGCTCCAAAATATCTGTTAGTCTATAAGGTACCACAGGACTTCTTGTTCTTTTTGAAGATACAGACTAACACAGCTACCTCTCTGATATTTGTCTTTTGCCTACAACACTGACAACTGGATGCCCAGACAGGTACTGTTTGTCTGACGCAAGCATATCTTGTGAGTATCAGGGTGGAGGCCTATATTTGAAAATGTGAGCCCGAAGGCTTCTTCACCCCATCATAGCTGTAGGAATTGGAGCTCTAGTTGACTTAGGATGTAATTGCCCCAGTCTATAAAGGGGCTATTTTCCTAAACATGTTTCCTTGCTATTTCAGTGGTGAGAAGTTATTATCCTTCCTGACTCTCAAAACAATTTGGTTGTGTTCCTGGCAGAAAACTGTTCTTTTGCCCCACCCCATAAGTGGCTGCATTTCACCAAGGGAAAAGATCTCTGTGGTGTATGCTAACTGTAATGCTTTGAGGACTGAAAATGCAGTTCATAAACACAAGGTGGTGTTTATTAAAAAGGTTTGTTGCTTGGCAAAGGTGAATTCCATTCTCCCCTTTTAGGCATGTCTCCTTAAAACATTTGGTAATGGCAGGTTATTTTGGGGTATTTCCTTTCCTCCCTTCTTATAGTACTTGGGTCAGTTAACATCTCTCTGAGTTTGTTAGAGTGTGCAGTGCCACCACCTCTCTCTGATAGTCTCTCATTTGTATCTCATTTTCACATTATTATTGAGCCCGTGACTGCAAGGCTATTTTGACAGCATCTGTCAGCAAGGTGCAAGCATCTGCCATCGCCTCTGATTGGTTGCAGACACCTATGGCATTGTGCTGAATATTATTACAATTTTTTTAGCGGAAGGGGGATGAGGGGGAACCAAAACATAACTCCTGAGTCTTCAGTGAGCCATTCTTCTGGACTCTGGATTCATTTGCATTTTTCTGGCTCCTGCTGGAGGATGGAGTTATAAAATGCTCAGGCAGCATGGGAGGTTTTCTGTGTCTGTGTCTGTGTGGTTTAATTTGTTTTATTTAAGAGGTTTTTAATGGGTGGGGGGAAGGAGGAGGGTGGTAAAGCTGTCTAAGCAGCCACTTAATCTCGTCAGTCTATTTATTAAATTAGTGAGGTTATGTAGCCAGGGTTCACAGCTGCTATTACACGGGTGTGCTCTGCTTACAGTATATTGCATGCCAATACAACAGGACCATATTTAACAGAACCGTGGCTAGGTACAGCCTGGCTTGAGTAAATTTCTCTTGCATGTTCTTTAAATCTATATGGCAATATTGTGGACTCTTCCTAAGTTAATACCTGATCAAGGAATAAACCATTTTTGCCCTTCTCCAGACAGCACAAAAAATGTAAGCTCCGCTGACAGAATCTAGTGTTACATGCTCAAAATGAATGGACTTCCTGTGCTTCAGATTCAAAGCATGCAGGAACCTTATACCTTAATAAACACACACGTGCAAAGAACGCAATTTTCATGGTGCAGTTAAGCTGTGCTTTTGTCGTGTGATTACTCTGAGCATTGAACGGTAGTGTCATTTTTTTAATAAATTATTAGATCCACCTTAATTTAAAACACAAGATACTCTCCTAACTCTGGGCCTTATTCTCCTGTACGTGAAAGCCAATTTACACAGCTCTGGTTCAGTAAAAGCTCCTTAACATCAGCATAAATTATATGTAAGGCCCTTCTACCCCCTGTGCAGCAGAGTCGGGTAAATGAGGTTAAGGCTCATCAGTGGAACCACTCATGCTAGTAAGCGCTGTTTATTATTCATTTGTATTACTGTATTATCCCAATAAAAATCAGGACTCCATGGTGCTTGCCACTGTGCCTACATACAATGGCACACTCCTTCCTCACAACGGGTTGAGAAAACAAATACCGTTCCTAGTCCACAGATGAGAAACTGAGGCACAAGTGTAGTTTACCAAAGATCGCACAGGAAGTCCATGTCAGGACTGGCAACTGAAACATCTCCTGAGTCCTTGTCCAGTGCCAAAACCACAAGAGCATCCATGTTTCCTCTCTTCATAGTAAACATTTCTGCAAGACATTGCCTGAAGACTGTACATGCTTGTGCACTTGCTCGTATCTGATCAGGGTACAATGAGCACAAGCCCACTTAAAAGGACTAGGTAGCTCTATTATACTAATACAGCATCAGCTGATCATTACACATGCAAACAGAGACTCTTAAAACTAAGTTCTTGTGTGCTGCGGTTGTGTTTAGTAAGATGCTTATGCGAGACAACCTACAGCGACTAAATACTTGGACATGAGGCTTTATTTGGCTTGTGTGACACAAAATGGACACCTAATACTTTGCATTTGAACAGTTTTTTTTTCATTTCATCAGACTCTGACTGCATATGTTAACTTCCTGATCCTTTTGTGCCATACATGTTCTAATGCTATACCCCAGGGGTGTCCAATATGTTCTCCGCTCGCCACATGTGGCAAAGAGGACACTGTTGTGGCTAATACGAGGGTGGCCAAGCCACAGCTCTCCAGCTGCTCCACGAGACTCTTGGAGCCTTTGAATGTGGCTCCTCCTGAGAGCTGCAGGCGGGGAGCGCTGTCCACCCGCTCTGCGCACACGCCCCACCACTTGGTGGGAGAAGCGCGTGGTGGCTGCGGCTGTGGTGAGTTGCTGGCATTGAATTAGAATGGGAGGGGGAGGGCATTTATTGGGGGCGGGGAGCTAGCAGCGCCTGCTTATATAAAGTTGGGAGGAAGGTTTGTGTAACATGATGTGACGAATATGGCAGGACAACCACCGCAACTGTGACAGTCTTTGAATTCCTATTGGACACTGCTGCTATAGCTAATCCCAATTTTTGAAAGACCTGAGAGACGGATGGGGAAGCTTCTTTTCTTTGGAGTCCATGCTGAGTTCTGGGAACTCGTGACTGTTATGCTCAAATAATGAGAACAGAAGCACTGCATGTAAACTTCATTTTTAATGTATTTACATTTTTAATCTTCCTCTGTTCTTCTGACTAAAATTATTAATTTGGTTATTTTTGAAGTGATTTTTCAGCTTTATAGGAATGGCAATGGTCTTGGTCATATAACTGTGTTTAGATAGGCATCTGCCTAAAAATACCTGGTGTGTCTGCATTTATTCTCCATCAGATCAGATGCAGTCTGCTATAACTGAACCTGAAATTAATGCCTGTCAGCCGAGTATCTGACGTACACTGTGTTCTCACGTTGTTCACTGGGGCTTTTCTTGGTGGTGATAAATAAGGTGAACAACAGAACGTGTTCTCAGTTACTTACGTCCTGCATTGTACAGTAAACTCTTAACGTACCCGACATACTATCAACTGGCATTTTAACCATAAGTAAATTTCAGTTACGTTTTTGTATGTACAGTATGGTAAAAATAAGTACAAATAAATATAGTAACTACAGTCTATTTACAGTGTGCGATACTACTGTTGTTGGTAAATAAAGTCCTCTGAATACACTTTTTGTTTGTTTCTTCATATCTAATCTTGTTTTTCTTTAGTGTTATACACTTCTAGGTATACCTCTCTATTATCCAGACTGTCTGGCAAATTCCTGGTCCCAGCGCTGCCAGATACGAAAGAGTTTACTGTACTGAGAATTTAAATTTCTATCTTTGAAACTGACTGACGTAGGAGGAGGGCATGGGCAAGTGGGTTTGAAATAACAGAGAGAAAGCCGTGCTAGTCTGTATACTATGAAAACAAAAAAGCAGTCCAGTAGCACTTTTAAAGACTAACAAAATCATTTATTAGGTGATGAGCTTTCGTGGGACAGACACACTTCTTCAGATCATAGCCATACCAGAACAGACTCAATATTTAAGGCACAGAGAACCAAAAATAGTAATCAAGGTTGACAAATCAGAAATATGTTACCAAGGTGAGCAAATCAGAGAGTAGAGGGGCAGAAGTTGTGGCAGGGGAGAGTCAAGAATTAGATTAAGCCAAGTATGCAAAAGAGCCCCTATAATGGCCTAAAAAAATCCCATCCCAGTTCAAACCATGTGTTAAAGTATCAAATTTGAATATAAAAGAGTTCAGCAGCCTCTCTTTCCAATCTGTTGTGAAAATTCCTCATCAGTAAGATGCAAACTTTCAGGTCACTAACAGAATGGCCCACTCCATTAAAATGCTGGCTGACCGGTTTATGGATCAGGAGTATTTTTATGTCTGTTTTGTGCCCATTAATTCTTTGTCTAAGAGAGTTTGAAGTCTGTCCAATATACAAAGCATGTGGGCATTGTTGGCACATGATGGCATATATGATATTAGTTGAGGAACATGAGAATGTGCCCGTGATTCTGTGAATAACCTGGTTAGGTCCAGTGATGGTATCTCCAGAATAGATATGTGGACAAAGCTGGCAATGGGCTTTGTTGCAAGGAAAGGTACCAGGACTGTTGTTCCTGCGGTATAGACTGTGGTTGTTGGTGAGAATCCTCGAAAGGTTGGGAGGTTGTCTGTAGGAGAGAATAGGCCTGTCACCTAGGGCCTTCTGGAGTGTGTCATCCTGATTAAGGATAGGTTGTAGGTCTTTAATGCGTTGCAGTGGTTTGAGTTGGGGTCTGTAGGTAATGACCAGTGGTGTTCTGTTCTTGGCTTTTTGGGGCCTATTTTGGAGTAGCTGGTCTCTGGGTATTCATCTGGCCCTGCTGATTTTTTTTTTTTTTTTTTAATTTCTCCTGGTGGGTAATTCAGGTTTATGAATATTTGGTAAAGATCTTGTAATCTTCAGTCTTTGTCAGTAGGATCAGAGCAAATGCGATTGTACCTGGAGGCTTGACTGTAAACAGTGGATCTAGTTATGCGTGCAGGATGGAAGCTGGAAGCATGTAGGTAAGTATAGCGATCAGTGGGTTTCTGATGGAGTGTGGTACCAATCAGGCCATCCTTGATTTGTACTGTAGTGTCCAGGAAATATCTCTCTCACATGGAGTGGTCGAGTTATAAGTTGATGGTGGGGTACAGATTGTTAAAGTCTCTGTGCAGTTCTTCTAGAGTCTCTATACCATGAGTCCAATCATAAAGATGTCATCAATATATCTGGGGCTACAGGCTTTTTTTTAGTTTAAACTATTTTTGACCATGGCTGCAATATAGGGATTGAGACTGGGATTTTCAAGGGGAAGGGTTTCGAAGGGAGGTCGGTGCCCCGTCCAGCCATGGGACATTTTGAAATTCTGACCTTTGTGTCACTACCATGGTGACTCGATGCTTTCTGAATGCTGTGGCCTGCTTCTGTCAGGTGATCTGTGCAGACAGTTACAGGCTAGAATCCCAGCTCCTGTCAGACGCTCTGCATGGCTGGCGCTCTCGCTTGGCTTCAGCCTCAGATGGTCTCGTATGTGGTTTAGGGCAGTTGACGATAGATCTCCCTGTTGATTCATGGAGGTGTGTCACTCAGTGGCAGCTGCATCTGTGTATAAGAGAGCAGGACTTGTCACCTGCAGGTAAGCCCCTGTGGCAGGCCCTGGCCAGCAAACTGTGGCTGCAGGGCTGTACAGTTGTGGTGTAGCTGGTTGGACTTTGAGACCAACCTTTTCCATACAAGGTCTCAGAGCTTGCACTCCAGCCCAAGTGTCTAGACTGCTATTTTACAGCCTGGGTCAGGTGACAAGGGCCAGCTGCAGGTATTTAACTTCGAACTGTCAATCTTTAGAAATGAAGATACTGGCATACTAGCTGTAAAACCTGGTGCAAGCTATGCTCTAAGGTGCAGCCAGGGCAACCTCCTCTCTCTGCAGCCTGGTTTCCAAAACTGGGGAGCATGAAGAAATTCCAGGGGGTCGCGTGAGGCGACCCAGTCTCCCCCCGACTTCATTCCCCCTACTGCAAGAAAGAAGCGGCCTTTGCTTCCAGCTCTCAGGCCCTGCTATTTTACATGGGCGACCTGGCGGCGCTGCTATAAAAAGCAGGCTGCCAGCAAAGTCCCACATGGAGCTAGCTGCCTCCTGCAAAGGAGTGTAGGTTGGGGGGCGAGCGGGGAGGAGGAGGAGGTTAAAAGGGTGGTTGGATGATGGTAAAGAAGATGTGAGGGGCGTGATGCTGAAAAGTTTGGGAACCACTGGTCTGCAGGAAGCCTTTTCATAGAGGTTCTGCACTCCTTTGCACTACACAAAATCCACATGAAGGCCTGAATGAATCTGTAATAACCTAGCCTACAAAGTGGCCCATGTAGGATAACTACAACATACATGCATGGAACAACGAAGGTAAACAAATCACCACATGCACACACGCAAAAATCAGTGGTGGATCAATTCCTTTCCATCTGCCCCACCTTTTATTCATACCCAAATAACCACCCAAGCTGCACCATACAGCAGTATGTGACAGAACTGCCTTTGTTATGATAAGTAACACATCCTGCTTTGGGTATTAACAGCTTCACCAGCCAAAGGCTTTGCCTGGCATTAATGGAATGAGGATTATTCGCCTTGTGTAAATACCACTGTCTTTTTAAAAAGCGTGTTGTGAAGACTGAAGGATGGTACTACAGGTTGAACCTCTAAAATCCATGACACTCTAGTTTGGCATGACCATGGATGTTGCTGAGCCAGAGAGCCCAAGCAGCCTGGAGTGGGAGCCAGCTGAGAATTGAATGCTGCAAGCTCCAGCCCAAACTGGCAGCTACAGTTAAGCCAGCAACGGGGGGATGGCAGCGCCTCCCTGGTGCTGGAGAGCAGGCAACCATGGTGTGGCCAGGGAGCTGGTGGCCTGAAGCCGGGGCGAGGAGCTGGTGGCTAGGGTTGGCAGCTGGGAAGTGGCCAACAGCCAGGAGGGGAGCCTGGGAGCTGGCCTGGAAGCCAGCCGGGGATCATTGTCCTCCCCAGTCTGGCAAAATTCCATGTTCCAGGACCCAAGGGTGCTGGAGCAGGGAGGTGGAACCTATAGGAAGGGAAAATTCTTAACACTGGTCTTGGGAACCAAGCATGTTCGCCCATTTTGTGAAATGGGGAGAAGTAACTGATTTAAATGAGGTTGGGCTGGGATTTTCAAGCCAACTAATAGAGTTGGATGCCCAGTTTCCATTAAAAGTAGCAGGGATTGAGTGTCAAAGCCTCCTGTGTGGCTTTGAAAAATCTGAGCCTCGATGCGTAAATGTGTATAAGGTTTCCAGGCAAGATTGTTGGCGGCTTCAGCGGTGTAATGTGTGATCAGGGTTTTAAAGTGCAAGAATAAATTCAGAAGTTAAGCAGATACCTTGTCACTACTGAACACTCTGATCAAGCAGTTAAATGCTACAGGGAGGGATGCATAAAAGAATTTGAGGTTACTGTTGACTTAATCATTTAGGGGAGACAGACGGAATATGTTTGCGGAGCGCATTCCCAGTAGCTCAGGCAGTGGAGCTAGCTAGACTTTATAGCTCCTCCAGTCTAATCCATTTCTGTACATCTCATTCCAAAGACATTCCAGGGGGATCTTTTAGTCACTGCCTCTGTGGACCCAGCATTGATCACCAATATGCAGCTTCCGAGATGGGGCTTGAACTGGGTTCTCCTGCAGGCGAAGCTTATTTGGGCTCAGCCACCCAGCGTTCCCCACCTTTCCTCCCGCCACTGTAGCTGGTTAAATTATTCTGCAGGAGCGGGCACTGTAGAGCTAAATTACTGTGACAGTTGTACCATGGCAACTCTACCTGTCTATGTCTGTCATTCTCCTCTAGCTGCAGCTGAGAAGCTGTCGAAAAATAATCATCATTTGGGAGGCAGAAGAAGTGTGCAGGGAGGGAGAGAAGAGAGAGAATTTGAGACAATACAATTTGGCTTCCACAATCACTGCAAATCTGTGTAGACCTGGGAAAGAAAATGCCCCTTTAACACTAGCTTTAAAGTAAATCTCTTTACAGAATTTAGTATCTTGCAAAACATTAAGCCTTGCAAAGTGGGATTAAATGAAATGAAATTAGGAAGCCAACCCCAATGGTAGCACCTGTTTAAAAATGAGTTAAATGGAGGGATATTGAAATTTTAAATCCCTTCACTGGGCTGCTGAAAAGATTTTTTTGCCCAGTTTGTGGAATTATGTGGATTCTGTTCAGCATGCAGGCTAACAGTGTAATTACAGGATGGACTAAAGTAGAATTTAGTGCCTGTAATACCAGTTATAGAAAAGAGCCCTAATTATGAATATCTTCTCAGGTAAATAATGCATCAGAGGGCATGAAAGGCCATAATTATCATTCTGAAAACCTGCCTAATTACTAATTTACTTGGAATTTCAGAAAGCTTTCGGTAAGATCCTTTATAAGCAACCATTAAGGAAAATAAACTGAGTGAGGCACAACATGTTGTCATATTCTGAAAACAGCAATGAGAAACAGTGCTGGTGAATGGCTTCCTAGAATGCTCTTGAGAGAGGAAGGATGGGTTTGTGGGAAGTGTTCGGAACTGATGCTAAGGAGACCAGGATCCTGATCCTGCCTTTGCCGCAAACTCACTTTGTGGCCTTTGGTAAGCATCTGCCTCAGGTTTCCCCGTCTGTGAAGGGCGGTAGTGGTCTGTTTTGTGTGGGTATTGAGGGCGAATCCATAAGTACTCAGAAGCAGCAGGTAGGGTTGCACCTGAATACCATAGAAAATGCAGTAAATATCATGGGTAAACCTAGGGGTGAATATTGGGACTGTTGGATTTCTATCTAATAATGATTTGGCAAATGATTATATCATGAGGAGGTAAGTGGTGGAGATACAGCAACTTATTTCCCTTTGCACACCAGAAGTGGAGCCCATGTACAAATGCATTTCAATCTCTGCCAGAACGGAGCAGGATGATGAGAGACAGGGCAAACTAGGGAAATTGCCTGAAGTAAATAGGATGAAATTCAATAAGGACACTTAGGAGGGAGCAGTCAGTTGCACACGTACATAATGGGAAAGGACTGTCTAGGAAAGGAGTACTGTGGGAAGGGATCTGGGGGCCATAGTGGTCCACAAGCTAAAGATGGTTGAAGAGTGTAACATGGTTGCATGAAAAGCAAACATCATTCTGGGATGTATGAGAAGGAAACCAAAAAAAAAAATTCTACTTTACTCCACACTGATTAGAGCTTAACTAGAGTACTGTATTCAGTTCTGGGTGCCACACTGCAGGAACGATGTGAACAAACTGGAAGAAGTCCACACAAGAGCAACAAAAATGATTAAAGGTCTAGAAAACATGAGTTATGAGGGAAGATTGGAAAAAAAATGGGCTTATTTAGTTTGAGAAAAAGAAAAATGAGGGGATGTAATGGTTTTCAAGTCCATAAAAGGTTGTAACAAGGAGAGAGAAAAAAATATTCTTCCTCATCTCCCGATGAGAGGAGAAGCAGCAATGGGCTTAAATTGCAAGAGATTCGGGATGGACATTAGGAAAAATGTCCTGCCAGGGTAGTTAACCACTGAAATAATTGCCTGGACACTGTGGAGTCTCCTTCCTTAGAGGTTTTTAAGAACAGGTTAGACAAACCCTTGTCAGGGATGGTCTAGATAAAAAAAAAAATAGTCCTGCCATGAGTGCAGGGGAGTGGACTAGACAACTTATTTCGGTCCCTTCCAGGCCTCTGATTCTACATATACGGGTTAAGATACTAAAAAAAAAATTCTCTCAGGTATGATGAGCTTTGAACATGTAGGATGATGTGAAGGGGAAAAGACTTAGGAATTGGACCAGCTGTTTTCAATGGAGTCCTATATTAGAACCACACAGTGTTGTATCCCACATGCATGAGGTGTTACTGGAAGCAGAGCGGACGCTTTGTGAGCTGTCAGATAACACTCAAGCTGCTGTGCCTGTAGCGCGGTGTGGAGAAGGGTCCTGAGGAGGGTGCTAGCTAGAGGCTGAGTGGGTAGGACTGAGGAGGTATTGCTGACAGTTTGCTAGGGTTGTAAACTTGAATTTTGAAATGTGGTTGGTTGTTCCTCATTAAGGCCTTTTGGATAATGACGATTAAGGCTCCATTTTATTTGCATTATCATGGATCCCACAATGTTAAGCTTCCACTGTCAAACTGCAGTGTGATCCCAAAGGGAGGGCCCTAGTTTCAGCCTCAGGGCCCCCTCTCTGTCTCCCAGGTGGCTGACAGCAGGAAGTCCTGTCGTCAGCCCGGCAGGTGTCGGGGCTCTCACTGTTGTCAGCTTTTCTAAATTACCGTCAATAACAAAGGTGATTTTCCATGGCTTGTCTGCAACTCAGCCACAGGTATTTGGCAATCTTCCTATGATTGAAGTAGGGCCTTAATGATAATGAATGTGATAAGCAAATACTGAATGCCACCTTGGACTTCTCTCTCATGGGAAACACTGAGTAAACCTGGAGGGATGTTTGTGGCTGGGGGAGTCCAGGTCTACAAAAGCTGATGCTTAATCCCCTAAACAGCTACTCTGCATCTGTCAGCAGCAGGTGAAGTATGTTTCTTCCGCTGTATACCATGTTGCTAGCTCTGCTTGGGACCTGAAGCTGAGCTTTGTGCTTGCTCCATCCTGCTGCATCATCACATGGTCTGTGCAGATGCATTTAATCCCAAGTGCCTGGGAAGGTGGAGGACTTCACGATAAAACTTCAATCAGCAGCGAAAATAGATAAGACAACCGGTGGTCCTGTGTGAGAGGAAGATATTGGCTGACAAGAAGAGGAAGGGGAGAGACTTCAACCCATTAGCAGGAGAATGAAGAAAGGAAGGGATTTGACATAACAGAAAACAAGCAGGCAAGGCAGGCAAAGAGTTAGCGCTAGAAGAGAAAAGCCAAGATACTTAGCCATAGCGCTCCAGTGCCGAATCATAGAGGCTGTGTCCACACTGCAGTGACCTGTCAACAGAGGTTAACATAAGAAGATATCTTGCGACAAAACTTCTATCTGCAGATTGCAGCCAGGCAGCAAAGTGGATCAAAAAAGTGATCTGCTCTGTCAACAGTGAGTGGCCGGACTACCCAGCTGCTCTTTCGACAGACTGGCCAACTGGAAGCACAGCAGACAGGGGGCCCCCTAGAGCGTCCACAGGGCTTTTTTGTCAATAGATTCTGCCAAGAAAGGCCTTCTGCGTTGTGGGGGAGAGACAGAAGGCTGTCGACCAAAGTGCCGCATTCCATAGAGTTATTGTCGACAGAAGGCATTTTTAGTGTGGACATCCCATGAGTTTTGTCAACAAAACATCTCTCTCTAGTGTAGCCATAGCTAGAGAGAGAACGCCTGATGGGACATGAGCACAGTGGTGGGGGAGTGAGGAGGAGGAAAAAGTAGGTTTGAGACTGGAAAGAAGTGACGATCGTAAGGCAACAGTTGTTGGCTGGTTCAATCTCAGCAAGCTGGCAGTGTGAGCGGTGCAGTAGGGTAGAAGTGAATAGCAAGGCTCAACAAAAAGCAATGTACCTCCTGCCCTGTGCAATGGCCAAAGAGAGGATTTTGGAAGTACTACAGAAAGAGGATGTAGAAATCGAGGACGCCAGCACCAGGATCTGTTCTCCCTGCATCCTGCTCACTTCATCAGCAGCTTTTTTACCTGTTCACAACATGTCATTTTATTTTACCACTTGAAGCTGGGCCTGTTGACGAGTCGCCACCTCTTCCTGTATTCTTAGTAAGTTCAAAAGAGAGAAAGCCACACTTCGTTTGCAAGTCCTTTCTTTGTGTGGGTGTCACTAATGACCACTGTAATTAGGATATTGCACAGTTTCCCAAGTCAGGGGCTGCCTGATCCAGCTGCTGTTTGACATCTCACCGGATCTGGGGTGTTTTGAATATTTTTGCAGCGAAATAGGAGTGGGTTTGTGGTGGAGGAGCAATCAGACAAGAAGCCTGGGTTTTGGAACACTTATTTCTCCCTAGACTCCCTCTGCGGCCGTGTCACAGGTTTGCTGATGGGCCAGTTCTTGCAGAGGTTTTAGAATCCTCTTCCAAGCGGGGGAGTTGGGTGGGGGTGGAGCGTCAGAAATTAGCATGAAAGGCTCCTCTGCCGGACTGTGGAGAGCGATCAGCGTAGATAAAGTGAGAGGATGCTTTGTGCCTTGCCGGCGACATGATAATTGGCTTTCCTTCCTAGCGAACTTTGCAAATGATGCTCTTTAACTCGGCGGCGAGATAAACAGTTGTTGTGGCAGGTGCACCAAAAGCGCCGTCTGGATGTAATTAGACATGTTCGCAAGAGAGCGCTCTGCGAAACCCACTGTGGCATTAATTCCAGGTGCTTCCCATGAGCCACGCTGCCACCTCCAACCCCTCTTGCTCCCTGGCATTTCTCCTTTTGTCATAGAAAGGAAAGTCCTCCTGCTGACTCGCTTCTGTGCTAGCTCAAACCACATGCACACCACAGAATAACTGCTAGGTGCCCTTTGGCTGCAAAGCCTCAATTGACCAGCTCATTCTGAAACCTTTCTCTCTCTTAATCACCCAGGGCTTGAGGCGGTTTGCCTTGTTTGCAAACCAAAATCACACTCTTGTGCCTTAAAACTCATCAGACCATTTGGAGTGTGTCATTATTTTTCTTCAAACCTTTTCAAGGGGTACATTTGCATTGCACCGTTTTTATCCCAATGCTCTCTGCTAACGTTAATTAAGGAATTAAGCCTCACCCTGCTCCATGAGATGGGTAAATATGATCCCTATTTTGCAGGTGGCAAACACCTCCAAACAGGGCTGTTGTGACTTTCTCAAGGTCATACTGCAAATCTGTGGCCAAGCCCAGAACAGAATTCACAATTCCATTGTCATGTCCTCACTATTGGATTATTTAACTGATCAGCCTTTGCAGCTAAGTAAGAGGTAGCATACCTCTAAATACTGGCATCTGCTTGTGCTCTACCCCTAAAAGTTATCTCTGGCATTTTAAAGAACAAGAAGCATGCCAGTATGCATGCTTGTGATCCATGCTAAATGGACCCCTGCTTGTAACTCCTCATTTTGGAGGTGAAAGGTGGTGATCAGTAGCCCCTCCCAAAGTGATTATGTGGTGACGGTAAAGTCCATTGGTGAGAAGAGTTCAGATTTGGTTATTGTAAGAGTAGCCAATTCTTAAGATTGCTTTAGCTGTGCAAACCAATGCCTGTTTGGCTAGAAAGTCCCTCCTAAGGCAGTTCTCTCGTCGGAGGCTGCTGGTCAGGAGGACAGACTTGCTCCAGCCTGTTAGAAGGTTCTGCTCTGTTCCTGCCCTCTTTCCCTTGCATTCGTTCATTAATTTTCAGAGGTTACTGAGGAGACATTACTGATGATGGTGATGATAGTAATAGGGAAGATATGTGGCAGATTAATTCCTGAACTCTCTCACAGGATTTAAGCTAACAAGAGAGGAAGACTTTTTTTTTTTTAAAAAAACTCCTCCTTTCAGATATTTCCTGTGCTGGGGATAACGACACCAAAGAGTGTTAAATTGGTTCTGAATGTCCACCTCTGGCTGTCCACATTCTTGTAACGATTTCATTAGCTTGAATTATCCACGTTATTTTCTTGTAATGGGATTAGCTGTACTGGAGTCAGCTGAAGACCTGAGGGGGAGGAACATTCTGCTGTGTATTTCATTAACTCTCTCATGCAGGGGGTGGAACTGACCACAACTCAGCCGAAGGGCAAAACTATTTGGCAGGATTCTTCATTCCAAAAAGAGGAGAAAAAGAAAAGAAGCCATTATCCCTCCGTAATCAGGAAATCGGGCCGGAGCAGAGACTGGGGAGAAATATTGGTTGGCAAATTGCTTTTTGGAGGTGATTTATGGAAAAAAAAAATTAAGAAAATCATTGCCAAACGATGACTAAATTTTGTTCAGATGATGTTGAATTTAGGCCTGATGCTGCAAAGAGCATTTTGCAGGTCAGTGAAGGGAGGCACTGCTCATGCCTCCTTGGGAACTTTGTATGCATTGTCCAGAAAGCCCTCTATGCACCCCTGCGTTACTGGCAAACTGTTAAATCTTTTCTTTACTAGGCCTTGCAGAGATTTCCTTGGAATGGGAGATGAGCTTTTGAGCATATATTTTTGGCGGGGCGTGTGTCCTTCAGGGGATTACTCTTTCGCAACACATTAACCATCTTGTTCATGGGATGCAGTGTATATAGTTTCTTCTGCAATCGCTTGTACAGATCAGTGGTGAAAATTGTGCTCTCTTTCCTTTTGAGAGTCTTTCAGCTAATTCTGATTAATTTTTTGTCAGTGTTGGGTCTAAGAATAATGACAGCATTTTAGAAATGTGTAATGTGAACGGGTGAAATTATGGAAGCATCCATTCCAATCTCTGTGTTATTTATGTAGTGCCAACGGCATGCTAGACACTCTGCAGTGAGGAAGAAAAGCTCCCTGCCCTGAAGAACTTACAATCAAAATAGACATTATTCGTATGGAGAATGGGCTAAAAGGACACAGCAGAGAGAGAGAGTAGTCAGGGTTGGAATGTGTCTTGCTGAGCTAGCATTTCTTGGCTGATTTTTCTTCTAGGCCTCACAGCAGAGGTAAGTTTGAAGAGAATTTGAAAGAGAAAAGGGTAGGAGCCCATGGAGAGTATGCAGGGACAACTGCAGAAGAAAGCAGAGAGAGCAAGTTGGGGGAGACATGCATAGATAGGCCATCAAGACTGAGGTGGCTGGTTCAGCAGTGACTGTGAGCGACAGGCAACACAATAAGAGAAAAGAGCAGGTAAATAAGTTCCGGAGGACGATAAAAGAGTTGATGGTCAGGACCAGAAGTCAGAGCTAAACAGGGTGGAAAATGAAGACTCCATTGGAGGTACAAGCTGATGGAGCTGGAGTGCAGAATATGGATGATGGGACAAGGGGTGTCAGGAAGCAGGAAAAGATAGTAATTGAGATGAGGGCCTGGAAAGCATTTGGAGTGTGGGCCAGCAAGGTGATGAACCTTAGAAGTGTTATGGAGGCAAGATTTAGGCGTGATCTGGATCATAGACTAGTAGAACTGAAAGGGACCTCAAGAGGTCATCAAGTGCAGGCCCCTGAACTCACGGCAGGACCAGTCACCATCTAGATCATCCCTGAGAGATGTTTGTCTAACCCGCTCTTAAATATCTCGAATGTTAGTGATCCCACAACCTCCTCAGGCAGTTTATACCAGTGTTCAACCACCCTGACAGTTAAGAAGTTTTTCTTAATGTCCAACCTAAACCTCCCTTGCTTCAGTTTAAGCCCATTGCACCTTCTCCTATCATCAGAAGCTAAGGAAAATAATTTTTCTCTCTCCTCCTTGTTACAGCCTTTTAGGTACTTGAAAGCTGTTACCGTGTCCTCTCTGTCTTCTCTTTCTCAAGCTAAACAAACCCAGTTCTTTCTGTCTTCCCTCATAGAGCATGTTTTCTACACCTTTAATCATTTTTGTTGCTCTTCTCTGGGCCTTCTCCAATTTCTCTGCGTCTTTCCTGAATTGTGGTGCCCAGAACTGGACACAGTACTCCAGCTGAGCTCTAATCAGTGCAGAATAGTGCAAAAGAATTGCTTCCCGTCTTGCTTACAACTCCTGTCAAAGCATCCCAGAATGAGGTTTGCTTTTATTTATTTATTTTTTTTGTAACAGTGTCATGCTGCTCACTCATGTTTAGTTTGCTCTCCTCTATGACCAAAGCTTTTTTTCTGCAGTACTCTTTCCTAGACAGTCACATCCCATTCCATATGTGCGTGACTGATTGTTCCTTCCTAAGTGGATGTTTAAGGCAAAAGAAGGTGGAAGGGTTAGTGATGACCCCCAGGTTACAGGCCTTAATGACAAGGAGGATGGTGCTTATTGGCAACAGCAGCAGGCGCTGCAAGGAAATGCAGGTGTTTTGGAGGCACGTATGTGGCCATGCTTATTTGTTTTTTCCTTCATATTCATGCTTAAAGAAGTACAAAGGCTAACATCAAATATCTGGGGCCTTCCTGTTCTAAGAGGTGCCAAACCGGCTTTTTTGTTATGTACCAAACTAAACCAAAGCTCCCAGCCCATTGAAGAGTAACATAATATTCTCACAGGTAGCAGACAATAGGCTCCTTCTTTCAACTCGCTGGTTCCCACTGGAAGATGTGTCCTGCAGCTTCCTTCTGCTTCACCCACTTGATTAAGTTGATCCCACCCAGTTACTGGAAGAGTTGCCATTAAGGTGGGAATGTTACGGGGGCCAGCAAAGCCATAGACAGGCTGCAAACCTGCAATGTGCCATGTATGTTTCAGTGGAATCACTGATGTCCAGCACTCACTAGGTCTTGGACAGGAAAGCCGCTCACCTTGCTCTTCTGCCATCTGAGAATGTTGGCTTACCCCAGTGAATCCTCCCGGTCTTGCATCTCCGTTGAGATCCTGCCATTTGTGGGTGTACAGATGCAGATCTGAGCTTGCCTGCAGTGGAGGGGAAGTATGCAACCCTCTCTTCCCGAATCCATATAGATGTTTCACCCCAGCCAGGCTAACAGGTTGTTGTCTGTGTGTGATTGTGATCAATATGAAGCAAAGTCTTCACTGCATCTTTAATGGAGGGGGAGGTTATGCATCCGTAGCCCTGTGAGTCCTGTGACGCTCTGAGGCAGTGAGTGAACTGTGGCACTAGCCTGCTAGGGAAGAAACCCTGGTGTTCATAGTTAGGTATCCTAGCACCAGAGCCTTCTTCTGCCTTGGCACTCACTGAATTTTAATAGCAGAACTACTTTCTCCTGTGCTCAGTTGACAGAGAAGTAGCATGGCCCAACTGAGGGAATTCAGATTCCCCTCCCCGCATCTCAGCTTGGTCACTGAGTTGCTTCAGGGAGTTTGAGCTCTGGTCTTGGTCACGCAGCATCCCATGAAGAAAGAGGTAGGTGCCACTTCTGAGCCTCACTGGGGTTTTCCTTCATACACGGAGAGGAGGAGAAGGTACGGCTCACACAGTGCGTCGCTTTGTGTTAATAGCGCCAACAGCCAGGTTCCGTGCCCACCCTCTCTGCTTTGCTTCCCTCAGGGAAGCCCTCCCCTGCCACAGAGGAAGCCCTATTTTCACCCAGACACCTGTGGGCAAGTGGGATTTGTGTGCCTCCCGAGTTGGCTGTAGAGAAGGGAGAGGGGAGTGTCGTGGACCTGAGCTGGTGTTAAGCACACTTCCCTCCCTGTACCTAAGGGATATCCAGTTCAGAGGAAGATAATTGGCTCTTCCCCTCTCTCCTCCCCACCCCCGCAAAAACAAAACAAATAGCTAGATGAAGGAAATAATTGGCTGCGGGAGGTGTGAATTTCTCCACCGAGGTGGCGAGGGGAACATTAAAGGCCCAGTCTCTCCATTTCATTCACAGCTGCTTGTATGGTAATTGCTGTGTTATAGTTTCTAATTATCAACACAGTGGGGTGGCTTTTCTCCCTATCCCCAGTGGGGTCATCTGTGCTTCCTTTGGGAGCTGCAGTGGATACCTTTCTTCCCATGCCCCAATCTCTCACTGAAGAAGGCCAGGCGGCATTTTCTTCTGAGCCCAGCAGCAGTTGCTCCAGGGACATTGCTGTCAAGTAGCTCAAGTCTGATTTCACCCCTCCAGCCCTTTCCATGTCCTAGGCCCAAGAGATCAGAACCTGCTTAGCTCCCATGGTGGTGTAACTTGCTCTCATGGAGCCACTACCAGTGGGTTAAATCTGTCCTGGTGCCTGGATCATGGTTACATTTACCTCTTGCTGTTACCGATGTCCTGTGCTTGAGTCTGAAGGGAAATCGCCCAAAGCAGTCCCCAGGGATCGGCACTAACGATTATAATCATGTGGCAGTTAGAACAGGGCCACCATGTCAGTGAGAGAATAAAGCAATTCAGCGTGTTTTCCTCACTGACCCTCTTACCTGGCTTCTTGTTGGTCAGGCGCAGGACTAGGGGTGGTTTTATACTTACCAGAAGATCAATGTGGGAAGGTTGATCTTCTGGAGTTCGGTTTTGCCACGCCTGTTATCGGGTGGAGTAAAGGATGTCGACACGAGCCTTCCAAGCCCTGGACTACACTAGGGAGGAACGTTGATTCTGATATGTTGAGTCTAGCTACGCTAATGGCATAGCTCGAACTGCAAATCTGAAATCAACTTTCTTCCCTCGTGTAGATCTACCTGGGAGGCAGAAGAGCAGGGCTCATTTCCCATCTTTGCCACAACCTGCATGTGTGACCTGGTCAAGTCACCCAGTCCTCTGACCCAGATTTTCAAAGATATTTCAGTGTTGCTCGGTTCATTGATGCAACATCTGACTTAGGTGTTTCAGTCTCGCTGAAAATGAATGGCACTATACTAAAAAATCTGGGCCTTTGTGCCTTTTTTTCCCCCTTTTGTTAAAATGGGGGTAGAGTACACTTGTCTCACCCGAGAGTTGTGGGCCTTACAGGGTGAGATTTCTTTCTGTGGGAGTCATGTTGTATAAAGTCAAGGTATTCTTAATATCCTTTTGTGTGCGTGTTCCCTTTTAAAGGTTCGTCTTCCTGCATTCCCCACCAGGCAGTGTCACCAAAGAACCAACCTGCCATGGAGGTGGGGTATGCTCCTGTCTTGTGGTTAGGGCACTGGACTGGTAACCAGTAGACCTAGGTTTTAATCTGACCACTGACCTGTTGGAATGGCGTGGGCAAATCACTTTTTCTCCCCTTCTTTTCTCACTGTCTTGTCCCTTTGGACTGCAGTCTCTTTGGGGCAGAGACTCTTACTTGTGTGCATAGGTAGCAGGGCCCCAGTCTTGGTTAGCTCACCCAGGCATCCCTCTAATGCAAACAATAATAGAGAAATAGATGGAGTTCTTGCAGTATCAGTCCCTCGCTCTCACCCCCACTCCCAGCTGCCTTGTGGGAGATTGACCACTGAAAACAATGTAATGTTTCTGCCGCTTTTAGACTGGAGCATTTCTGCTCTCCAAGGCTGTTGTGTCTCTTCTGTTTTATTCTGTTTGTTTGTTTCCTTAGCGCCATCTCAAAAGGGGCAGGGTGAGGGGGGAGCTCGGCGGAGCAGACGTGCAGATTCATTTTGAGGATTCATAATGCTACATTTACACACCGCGCTGCCGGAGGAAATTGGATAGATGAATGCCTGGTCATGCTGCCAGTGCAGCGGGTTAACTCTCTGGATTTAGCTTATATCATTTCGCGAGAGCATTTATGGCCTTTACTGTGTTTAGTCCCAGTCGCTCTTTGGCACGGTAGCATCTCCGACCCCTTTGTGTGTGTGTGTGTGTAGATTTTCAAATAAAATCACATGTCTCTTCAGACCCAGTCCACGTTAAATATTTATTGTCAGCAATTTGCGCATATATGTATGATAACTGAACGTTTGGGAAAAAAAAAAAAAAAAAGAAAGGAAAGGAAGCGCGTATGCAGGGAAGGTGGAGTCTTGTTGTGGAATTTCTAAAATGGCAGTTTCTTTTTCTCTCCAGGGAGAGGGGGTGAGGAGAAGGGAAAGCGTTCAGAATGAGCCGTGAGCTCTCACAAGCTAAGTTGTCCTGCCCCAGCTCATTGAGGGCTCTTCAGTCAGGGAATAACAGGACTGGGAGAGAACTACTCAGCTGCGTGCTTCTTTAATGCTTTATAAGTTACGCTGGTGCTCAGAGGATGCTCCTGCTCACAGGGAGTGAGGAGTGGAACCTGTGGGAGATGGGAGAGAGATTCCTGGAAAGACGCTAGCGCTGTGGGCCTGCCTGGCGTGGCTTTCTAAGGTTATGGGCTCCTGTCCTTTCCTGGGTCATATCCACAGCTGATTTTAAATACCACCTGAAAGGAATGGGGAGTTCAGCATAAATTGTGACCAAAAATGTTGCTGCCTGATTTAACAAGGAGATGTACTTGCGTATCCAGCACTGTGTACAGTATCGGAGGGGTAGCCGTGTTAGTCTGGATCTGTAACAGCAACGAAGGGTCCTGTGGCACCTTACAGACTAACAGAAAAGTTTTGAGCATGAGCTTTCGTGAGCGCAGACTCACTTCATCAGATGCGTCTGATGAAGTGAGTCTGTGCTCAGGAAAGCTCATGCTCAAAACTTTTCTGTTAGTCTATAAGGTGCCACAGGACCCTTCGTTGCTGTGTACAGTACAAATTCTCAGTTTCCTCCCAGGAGAGAAACATGCCAAATACTAAAAAGACATCTTCTGCTCTGCTGGGAAGTGTTCAAATGGGGCACCCTGAGCTGCCAAGGTTTGCCACGAAATGTGGCCTAGCGGGCAATGGGTTAGTTAGGGTGCAGCGTTTTGCCTAGTGATGATTCTATAACTGCAACGCCTGCAAGACGTCCATGAAAGGGGACATCCCTGTAGTGCCACTGCCTTGACTCAGAAATGAGGTGGGCTCTTACCCAAGTATTTCCCCGTCTCTTTTTCACAGCACCTTTGGAGAGCTGAAGACCGTCCGCCTGCCAAAGAAGATGGCTGGGACAGGATCACACCGTGGCTTTGGGTTTGTAGATTTCCTCACCAAACAGGATGCCAAGGTGAGCACTCCAGCAGGGTTCTCTCTCCCTGTCCCTTCTCTTTCCAGCTCTTGAACGATGTTCTTTAAGTGAAAGGCCAGAAAACAGACAATGGCCTTTTCTAGGGTGGGACTGAGCCCAGGTTCCAGCAGTCTGTAGCTTACTTAGTTGTGCCTTTCCTTGTCTGCACTTGAACTTTGCAGTGGTTCATTATCCTAAGTGTTCAGCCGAATGAATCAACTGGAGCCCTTGTCGAAGGAAGACAATGCAAATGCCGTGGTTCGTAGGCTGTGGGTTGGGGCACAAAAGTGGGTCATGAATCTCTCTTTTAATGGGGTCGTCAGGGCTGGCTTGGACTGGCTGGTGTCTGGGGATGAAGCTGAAGCCTGATCGCCAGGACCTGGGGCCAAAGTTGAAGCCTGAGGGTTTCATCCCTGGGTGGTGGGGCTCAGATTATAGCCACCTAGCTGGGGCTCAAGTCCTGGGGCTTTGGCTTCCCCCTTACTGTCCTCAGGGAGCCTGGTTCCATCAGGCTCAGGCTTCGGTCTCCCCACCCCCTCCAGGCCTTGGCTCAGTGAAGCTTGAGATCTCCTTCCTGGCACGCCTTGCAGACAGGCCACCTGAGGAGCTAAGCAATACCTTCATAAAAGACCTGTTTCTAAACAGCCAGGCCTGTAACATTATTTCAAAAAGAAATTATCTGATGTAAAACCCACTTAGCCTTAGTGGACTTTCATCACCCCCAGAGTCTTTTCCTGAAGCAGGGCAGTATGTGAAAGAGCAATAGGTGTTGAGCCTGGCAGAATGGTGCTGAGCAGTGTTAGAGCTAGAAGCAGCCTGGAGCTGGGGGGAAAACTAGCCATTGGGACTAATAGACCACAGAAGAATCGCATACTCAGTGAAGGAGATGTTATTAAAGGACTCTGTAATATAGGGCCATAGCCACTGACATGGGGAATGTGATCAGGAGCCAAGTGAATTTGCAGTGATTGGAGTAAGTGAGGCCTTCCAGGGTAGCAGGTGTTAGGAGAAGATAGAAGGGCCTTGCTCTTCAATTGCTGCAGCTCCAGCCTGGAAAGCTAATTGTTACTTGCAGCATAGAACCCGGTTGGACCTTACTCAAATGTGGGACCTGCAGGTTTTCCTGGCTTTCCAAGCAAACCTGTTCTTTCTGATTGGCTGAGACGTCATGATGATGCTTCTAGTCTGTAAGAGCACAAGAATGGCATGCAAGCAGGCAGCACTTGAAACTCTTCCAAATGCTATTTGACATTCTCTGCAATTTCTCAATGACTTAAAGGGTTTGATTTTGAGCAGTTTGTCCCTTCTCAGGCTTGCAGGCCCAGGTGCATGCTGATGTTCAGGAGACTTACACTGGGGCGAGCATGGCACATTGTGTCATACAGCTGCACTTCCTGTCTCCCTTATCCTTTCCTCCTCTCATCAGCGAGGATTGGCCCCTTCCAGTTGAGAAAGAAACCGGCTATTAGCTCAATGTCCCTGAAGACCAGTGCAGGATTGTCACCTTCTTCTTTGGGATGTGTTGCTCATGTCTGCACAAGTTAAGTGTGTGCGAATGTGCACAGCTGTCAGAAAGTTTTCCCCTAACAACCACTGGCCAGGTCATCTGGGGAGCCCCCTGGAGTGGCACCTATATGAAGCCTATATATGACCCAGGTGACCTGGCGGCCATCAGTTCTCCTCTTATCATGGTGGCTGTTCCATTGTTGTAGCAAAGTACCCGCTGCTACGGCACGGTTCCCTACCGTTTTCTATGTGAAGAAGTATTCTCCACACCGTGATACCTCTAGGCGCTGATCTTGTTCCCGCCGCTGGTCCCTGCCCCTGCACCAATTGGCTTCTCCTTTTCCTGTCTCACAGTGGCGCCGCTCTGCTTGACGTCATTCTTCTCGGGCCTCAAACCCATTCTCAGCACTCTTTGCCCCAGCGCCGTTCTCGCTGTCCTCACTGCTTTCGCTCGTCTTGTCAATCCCCTGAGACCTCGTGCACTGTTAGTTGTTGGCTGCGCTCCTCCAGAGACTCCTCCAGAAACGGCTCCTTCTTAACCTTCCCACTTTCTTTCTCCTGCCTTGTTCTATGGCTCTCTGGTGTCGGATCCTCAAGGCCTGGAACAGGACTCTGCTGCTGCCTAGTCGGACCCCAGCTTGGTGCCTATACTGGGCACCCTGGATATACCATGAATTGTTGCCCACTGTCTGGTTACATACAACATCTACTTGAAAGGCTCTTGAGACTGCTGCTAACCGTCCACCTCAGGGCTCCTGCCACCCTACTTCTCCTGCGGTGACATCTCCTCTTGTGGAGGACCCTGCACCAGTGGCACCCCCTTGGCATCCTCCAGCTCCTCCCAGACTAAGCCATGGCAGGTGCGTCAGCCTCAGAGTCTCCACCCACTGACTAGAAAGCGCTCTGGTCTTTCTCCACTGTGTGGCCACCAGCCTTCATCTTCCAGAGCTGGTTACTGAGTCTTCTGACCCCACCTGTGACTTTCTGGACACAGAAAGGCCATCCTGTGTGGCCCTTCCCTTTAACAAGACTATCATGACAAGTGCCTCTACTGTTTGTCAGACACTGCTCTCTATCCCACCCCCAACTGCTTGTGGTCTAAAATGCAAGTATTTTACAACAAGAAAAGGCTACGAGTACCTCTACACACAGCCACCACTCTGCTCATTGGTGGTGGATGCTGAAAACAAAACAGAACAAGAAAAAAAATTGCCAAGGTCAGCAGGCTCTGGCCCTAAACTCCAAAGATACCAGGGCCTAGATCTCTTTGGACGAAAGGTCTGTTTGGTTGGAGGGCCTTATGCTTCGGGTGGCTAACCAGGTGGTCGTCCTGAGCCGCTATGACGATGACTTCTGGGCCGCGGCTCTCAAGTTTAAGGCTCCCCCTGAGGACCTGAGGGAGGAATTCTTGACCCTTACGTAGGAGGGCAAGGTGGTGTCTTGCACCTGCCTGCAGGCGGCTCTCTATGTGGCCAGCTCTGCCACCTGTTCTACTGCCTCAGGCTTAGCCATGCATTGGGTGGCCTGGCTGGCACCAGCTGTACTCTCTCTGGTGGTCCCAGCAAACTATCCAGGACCTCGCTTTCAACTGCCAGGGCTTGTTTGCTCAACAGGTTGACATCTGCCTCCACGACCTCAAGGCAGCACCATGAAGTCCTTAGGCATGCATGTGCCTGCTACGCAGTTGAAGCCCTTTAAGCCATAGACTCAGTAGCACCAGCAGCAGTCCAGGCCCTTCCAACCCCATGGGTACTCAGACTTCTATCAATGATAAAGCCACCACTCCCATCACCAGCCTCCCCACCAGCAGTCTGGAGGCTGGTCGCAGTCAGTCAAAATCCTCATCAAAGCACTCCTTTGGATGATGCCCTTGAGACCAAAGTAGCTGCACCACTGGATCCTGCCTTGCCCTTTCTTAAACAGCCTGGCTGTTCCTCCCAGCCTGGTTGGCCATCATGTTGGGCCGCTGGGCCCACAGGACTATTTCATCAGGATATGCTGTCCTGTTCCGCTCCACTCTGAGCGGCCACTCATCCCTCTTCAGGGACCCTTCTCACAAGCAGCTCCTCCTCACAGAAGTTCAGTCCCTTCTGAACCTAGGGGCAGTGGAGGAGGTGCCCCTTCAGTACAGGGACAGGTGTTTCTATTCTCACTACTTTGTGGTTCCCAAGGCGAATGGAGGGTGGCGACCCATCCTGGACCTCTGGCGCTCAACAAGTTCATGGTGTCTCAGCTTCCGCGTGGTGTCTCAGGACACCATCATCCCCTCTTAGGATCTGGGGGATTGGTATGCCACTCGCAACCTAAAGGACAAGTACATCCACATTTCTATCCATTCTTCCTACCAGCAGAACCTCAGGTTCACGGTGGGCCACCTGCACCTTTGCAGCGCATCTTCTCCTGCGTCACATCCTCTTTACGAGCATGTTATGACCTCCCAAAAGTCTCCCCACCGCCTGTGATGGCACGCCCTACGCAAGCGCAGGCTTCATCTGCCTTCCTGGTTTTTTTCAGACTATGTAATGATTTCATGGCAGTTTCAGAGAGCGCTGACTTAAGGAAATGCTTGGAGTATGGAAAAGATGGAGAAACCCAGGAACTTCTCCACTTTCCAAAGAATGAGAGTCGGTTGAAGATCAGGAAAACCAGTCAGATGTTGATGCCCAGAGTGGTCAGGAAGAGTTCAGGCTGTACAGCTCTGATGTGCACCCTGTTTTTCCTTGAGTCACTCTTTCCTGGACTCTCCAGATATGAAGGTCTCTTGCAGCGATCTGAGTTGCCGGGGAGCTTGGAGAGCAGTAAATGGGAGACTGAAAGCATACGTAGACTCTTCCTCCCCAAGAAATCGAGAAGAAATAGTGCAGCAGAGAGTAAGAGGGTCCTGCCTTCTCCCATCATCACAGCAGATCAAGAGGAGCACGGGGGAGGAGGATCCAGCAGCCTTCGAGCGGAGGCCCTGGGAAGGGAGGATGTGTTCTCAAGGGATCTCACCACCACGTCCTGACATCTTGGCAGCATTTGCAGTGAGAAATGACCAGTATGTGATGTTACTGTAATGTTGCAGCACATCAGAAAAATGTCAGACATTAATACATTGGAGTGTGTTTGGAGAAGAGCTGCAAGAACAATTAAAGGATTAGAAAATGTGCGAAAGTGACAGACTCAAGGAGGCGAATCTGTTTCGCTTGACAAAGAGCTAGTTAATGGTTGGCTCAGTTACCTTCTCTAAGTACAGTAGACCCCCAACTTACAGAATTTTGACTTGTGTGTTTCTTGGAATAACATGAATCAAAATCAACCAGCAAGTGGTGGGGAGTTGGGAACCAAACCACAGCCAGGCCCGTGCACTCCTGGCTCCCAGGAGCTGCGCCTGGCTCCCCTCCCCTTGCAGGAGCCAGAAAACTGACCAGCGCTGCTGCATTGGTCAGATTCCTGGCTCCCGCAAGTGGCGGGCAGCAGGAGCCAGGTGCAGCTGTGGCAGTCACTTTCCAGCTCCCTGCCACTGGCGGGAGCTGGGAGACTGACCAGCGTTGCTGTGCCTGGCTCTGGGCTCCCTGCCACTCACAGAGCAGGGAGCCGGGGGGCCCCATCCCAACTTATGCAAAATTTGATTTACACATGGTTGCCCAGGAATGCAATCTACGTGTGAGTCGGGGGTCTAGTGTACCTACATGGGGATAATGGGCTCTCTTCAACCTATTAGCGAAAGGTGTAACACAGTCCGGTGTCTGGAAGTTAAAGCTAGACAAAGTCAGAGATGGAAGTAAGGTGTATATCTGAACAGTGCGAGCAATGAACCATTGAAACAACTTACCCAGGGCCGTGGTGGATTCTCCATCACGGGCCAGTTCTAAAATCAAATTGGGGTGTTTCTCTAGAAGATCTGTTCAGTGAATTATTTTTGGAACGCGCGGTGGCTGTGTGTGTACAGGCAATCAGACTGGGTGGTCACCACAGTCTCTCCTGGTCTTGGAATCTCTGAATCTGTGAACAAATATTCTAACTGGCCACATGAACAGTTGTGACGCTTTTGCCATTATGTAAAAGCCCACTAAGTTGTGTTGTGTGCCATGTTTCCTATAAGCTGTATGCTGGCATGGCCACTCAGGAGAGATTAAAATGCTGCCCAGTTAATTAGCAGAGTGCCAAAGGCAGGTGGGTTTTTTTTCCCCCGCTAGTGGTGCACTTTTGTCACACCTTGGTGTACATAAAACTTTATTCCACACGTTAGATTAGAGGAAACATAGCTTGTGGTTAGCATCTCAGGAGGAATGAACACAGGCTTGGATGTTAGGAAGATTCTTTGATCAAGGCTGCGTTTTGTCACTGGTTGACTTTGACACCTATCTTTGACCCTCTATTTCCCATTTATAAATAAAGGGTAAAGACACTTCCCTTGCCACACCTATTATCCATCTTGCCTATGTAATTTGAGTTCTTTAGGGTAGGGTTTCCTATTCTGCATATGTACAGTGGAGCTCAGTCTAGTCTTACGCACATAATAATATCCAGGGGCCAGCTCTCATCTCCTGGACCCTCATTGTCAGGTTCCTGGCAGATGGCAGCCTGGGTTCCAACCAGAGCAGTTCTGGAGATACGCGTATTGAGCCTGTACCACCTCAGGAAACCCAACTCCCTGGCTGTTTTGTGTTTCTAACTTGTCTCGAATGAGCCATGCCATGTGGCACAGGGGATGGGGCTTGTGTCGGGGGAAACGCAGCAAGCCTCAAAACAAAAGTTTTGGCTGTCCATGGTCTGCCACTTCCCTTACTGCCACCTATCCCTGTAAGAGGGACAGATGCATCCAAGAGCCTCCTTAGGCTGACAGCGTCTCTTCACATCCCAGGCAAGTGTAAATACCAGGTCCTGAATCTGGTCAGAGCCTTTCTCCATGTCACCATCAACTGGTTGCATGGTCAATCTTTAGCAAACCTCAGAATGAAAACAGTTCTGGGTAAACTCCCCAGCCCCTCCCTGGCTGTTCACCCCCACTTCTTCCATACACTATCTGCTTGGGAATCCCTTTTCTAGGACTCGCCACCAGAACCACACTGGTCCCTCACACCGAGCTCTGCCAGACCCAAATACCTGCTCCGAAAGGGCTCTGCCTCAGAACAGGGATGGCTATCCCGAAGCTCCCTTCCCTTAAAGGGTAGCCTGCCTGTTTCAGGTGTCACCTGGCCAATCTCCCTCAGGTCTGTAGTTCTGTATGTGTGACTTCATTTGTCCCTAGGTGGCAACATGGCAGTAACTCTCGAGGGCAACTTGCTTAGAGTCCAAGTGTACAGTTAGCACACCACCCACTAAGAGATTGCTTTGTGCTTTCCTGACTTGTAAAGAAAGTCACTTTTGTCCTGTTGCTTTGAGGGATTGAATTGTCATAGGTGCAGTTCAAGTTCTCTGCATGCCTCGTCCATCTGGACAAGAATGAACCATGTGTTGATGAGGAGGATTCTGAATTTTGTAAACACTTGGATTAACTGGGTCTTGGTTCAGTGCTGTGCAAACTAGAGAGTCGGGAGGTGGACTGAGAGAGACCTCTGAGCTGAGCAGCTTTGGACTGTGACATAAGAGCCTATTGTAAGTGGTACCTGGGAAGCATTTTGTAGAATGTTTGCAATGTTGTGCTTTTAGATCCTGTGAACAGCCTTGTCCAACCTGTTTTACAAGGCAATTAGAATGACTGGAATGAGCGATGTGAAATTTTCACAACAGCCTTAAGGAGCTGAGCACCTGACTCCTCCAGAATCCATTGTGTATCAGATGGGTCTCTTAGAACCAGAATCTGTTCACCTTGCTGACTTTAAGTAGGATATTATTCCACAGCTAGCCTATGGTAGCCATCTCTTGTAAGATGCTGTTCTAATTGAGTTGCAGGTGTCTGAAGCAGCACCTCCTGTCTGACTTTTTTAAAAGTCTTCAAGGCAGGGATTCTCTCTTAGTTTGTATGGCTCCTGCTCCTATAGTAAGATGAAAACATCCACCTCTGAAATGCAACTGTTTCTCGTGTATGACACAACTGGGGTACACAGTAATCTTAGACACGCTAGAACAAGAACTGAAGACTTTCATCTCTCTTAACTGAAAGTGAGGAAAATGATATCATGATAAGAATTGGAATTTAGCCATGACAGCCATTTTTAACATCCTAAAAATTACCATGGGGTTTTTTAATAACTGTAGGCCAGATCCTTGGTTTAAATCTCTTCTTAAAGATGAATATTAAGTTTAAAGGTCTCTGAGTTTGTGATGGCGTGAAGAAATTTGTTTTGCACAGATCAGTGTTGATTGAGGTTGAAGCTATACTAATTTATCTGTAGTACAGTGTTAGTCTGTAGCTTCACAAAAAGCAAGCAGTCCTGTAGCACCTTAAAGACTAACACATTTATTTATAAGGTAATGAGCTTTTGTAGGTAAGACCCACTTTTTAAGATTCTTGTTTGTATGTTTCCTATAGCACTCATGGCAAAGAGTTGGATTGCTGTTAGCAAATACTGCAATCAGAGTTCTTGCTTCCTTTCCCCCATGCTGATATAAAAATACATACGGTCACCAAATAGAACATTCACCCCTTTAAAATAAACTTGAGCTCAGCTGGCATTGTAGGGAATGTCCTCAACAGGGACTATTTCTTTTTAGGGAGGGAAGGAAATTTGTCAGCAGTGTAATGTTAACTGTCCTTTGTCCCTCTAACGACTCTGGCCCTAAGGCTCTGTTGCCTGAGTGTTTAATAGGGCAATGGGGAACGAAGAGGCAAAGCAGCAGCATCCCCAAAATTAAAACAGCATTTAGAGATGGTGAGCCATGGCACCCATGGGAGATTAACCGAGCCGCCCAGTCTCCTGATCTATGATTTTCCAAATCCTGAGGCTGTCAGGCACCATTAGGAGCAGAATCTCTCCTCCATCCGTACAGCCCAACCCTCAAACAGCTTGACTAGCTGTCCTTTCCTTTTAGAATAAATTGCAGAATTGCCCTTTCAAAACACCTGCCATCATCTTTTCCCTTCCACTTTCTAGGGCAGGGTGAGCAAACTTTTCATGATGGGCCCCACTTTTGGTCTCTGCAATTAGCAGTGGCCTCCCCTTCTCCCCCTACCCCACTGTAATCCAATTGGATGGAAATTTCAGTTATGTTTATATGGAAAAACACCATTTTCGGTATGTGTCAGAAAAGAAGCGTTTAAAATCTTTGTTAATCAGTATATGTGTGAATACACACACACAAAAAGAGCATCCTATTTCTACCTTTTTAATGGGATGGGTGGGCCTGAGACCCAGCAGCTGATCGTACTGCCCCCGCACCCACGGGGGCCTGCTCCCCACTGCACATCCCTTTTCTAGGGCACAGCTTTCTCTGCTTTTCTCTGTTCTTTTTGGCTTCCTTTGTGAACCCTTCCCAGGGCCTGGCTACTGTTGGTGTAAGTGCCCCCAACAGCACCACAGTTCAATGGCTCGTCAGAAAACACATTTTGAGCATGTGTGTGATGCTTCCTGGCTGTGCTCTGGATTTAGCTGGCTGGTTTTCTTTTGGCTTTTTTTTTTTTTTTTAATGTTTTTGTATGCTGTTAGTTCACATCTGCCTCAGCTCTAGATGCCTTTTAATGAGCACCCTGGAAGTGTGTTAAAATAAGCAACATTTAATTTATTATTGAACTTTGCAAAGCATTTTGGGGTGCAGTTTGCTTAAATTTGCAGTTTGCAAATGAAAACAGTGTTAGGCTGATTTAGTCCATTCGCAGCACATGGAGCAGCCGTCTCTAACTCAGCTGGCTGAATTTCCCAAAGCCATATTGTAATTTTAGCATTCTGTGAGTGGTACTTAGCTAGCAAAGAATTCCTGCCACAGTGAACAGTTTCATTAAACAAAACCGAACAATGTAAAATCAGACCAACAAGGGTTCAGAAGCAAAGTTTCAAGCATGAGCATTTCTTTTTTTCCCCCCTTGGACACTAGGCCTGTAGTTTTCATGCAGACCTTATGGTGTTTGAAAGCAAGGGAGAATTGAGAAGGCTGGTGCAGTGTTGGAGAGGGAAGGATGCTTTTGGTTTTCATTTATCTAGCTTGGATTGTACTAGCAGGAACGGCTGCTTCTTGGTTGTGTGGGAGTTCCTTTTAGATGCGCACTGTTTAGGGTAACTTAAAAAAAATGAGGACCCTCCTGAGAGGCAGTGTATCTCTCTCAGTATCTACCAAATCACATTCTATTCATGTACTAGATATACTATAACACATTAATACAGTCAAAACAGAAAAGCGGTCAAGTAGCACTTTAAAGAAGAACAAAATAATTTATTAGGTGAGCTTTCGTGGGACAGACCCACTTTTTCAGACCATAGCCAGACCAGAACAGTATATAGACTAGCATGGCTTTCTCTCTGTTACATTAATATAGGGTGAGCTGGTAAGTCTGGATACAGACACACTCCCTCTCAGAGGTGTCATCTTTTTTGAAAGGTCAAATATGGTAACCCTAGCCATTGTTTAACAATCAGTGGCACTTACAACTTTCAAAGGTGTAAAGAGATACTAGTCAGAAGTCTCTTCCATTGAGTTTCAGTCTTAGAAGAACAGCTGGCAAGAGCTCTGATTACCAGCCAGCTGGTCAGATGGAGGAAAAGTGTGATACTCGGGATCAAATTCCTCTTAAAGGTGATCTTGAAAGGAGAGGCACTTGGGTGTGGGCTTGTTTCCTTTATGGCAGGTAAAGAACAATAGATTTGTTTTCTGTATGTATTGTGGCAGGGTGGGGCCAGGAGAGGAAAGACAGGAGTGAAAAACCTGGCAGAGATGGAGGTGACAATCAGAGTGGGAGCAGGGGAAGAGGAGGCTGCCTTAAATCAATTGGGGCCAGCTGATCCCACTCAGGGCTACCTTTATAAGCCCTTCACGCAGGGCAGTGAGAAAGTGGTGAAGGAGAGTTTGGGAGGCGAGTGAGGAGAGGGAAGGAGACTTGGAGGAACACCAGAAGCCACAAAAGAGTAAGAGGAACCTCAGCAACCAGAGGGGCTGGGCTGCCCCAGTCCAGGGGACCTGAAGCAACCAGAGACTGAGGAACTGGTCAGCTGGAGGAGTCAAACAAAGGAGGGGTCTTGTTGCCACAGCTACCACTACCGGGAGGAGGTACCGGGGAATCGTCTGGTAGAATGGCCCAGGGAGAGGAGCTGCAGGGGCAATGGCAAAGGGAGTCAGCCCTCGCCAGTAGCGGCCATTCAGGCTGCCTGGGCTGGAACCCGGAACGAGTGGGCGGGGACTGGGTTCCCTCCAGACCACCCCTCCCCAGCCCCAGCAAGGGTAGCAGGGTTCATATGGTGGGGGCACTGGACTGAATGGAGGACCTGGGGCCCAAGAACAAGACCGACCCTGCCACAGGATATTAATGATCTCAGGAATATCAAGCCTCCTCTTGCCTGTTTTCTTAAGGAGACGTTCCAGAGGTTAGGGGGACCCTTCTCAGCTGTTAAGATATAAACAGTCTGACAAAAAAAAATCTCTCCATCTGCAGCGCAAATGGTCTCTCCGGTAACTTTGCAATAGTTTACCTGTCCATTTGTTGTCCAGACACAGTGTAGACATAATCTGAATTTGATTTTTTTTTAAAGTTGGGGATTAAAACAAGGAAGAAAAAAAAACCCTTGTAGGACTTCTTCATATCTCCTGAAAAAATAAAAAGGGCTCAAACTCATGTCTGTCTTTGCACCTTCTTTTGGAGGTCATCTTGAAGGGAGACAGATATTACAGTTCCCAACATGTAACGTATCCAAGCAGACTGGATGGAACATCCCAGTGTGGTGTCTGTAGTCCCCCTGGGCAGCACCCTGCTCTAAGGATACAGGTGGCTGCAAACAACTTCATGTGATTGAGATGAGGCACTCAGATGCCTGGCAGGGGACCAAATGGACCTCCCCAGTAGGGCAAAATGTGCTGCCCTGGAAATACGTGTTCATTCCTGGCTGTTCTCAGCACAGCCTTTCTCTTCCTCGCTTTGTGGGAAGTGAGAAATTAAAAAGTATAAATTAACAAACGAGACCCAGCTATTAGAGCTGCAGTTGTTTGCCAGGGTTGGAATTGCTCTTTGTGCCAATGTAAACAGCCATCACAATTCCCTGCTCCTGAGCTCCTCCCGCACACCCCCTTGAGTATTTGTTTAAGCCAACACATTGCTCTTCTAATTGGGTAACATTCCATGTGAAAATAGGCCTTTAAAACAACAGCAGTGGCAAATAAAAACAGCTGTAGCTGCAAAAGTACCAGGAGGAGAAAATACACCCGGCTGAAAATTAATGCATCTTTTCTTTCCCAGTTTAGGATCATATAGTTTAAAGAGGCAAAGAAGAGAGAGATGAAGGGTCAATAAAACAGTGAAGTGGGGCAGGCAGACAGGTCAGGAGTTGCGGTTTACCTTTTTTGCGACGTTCAGAATGGGGTGGGGCATTCGGTGAAACAGACAATATATTGGAATGGTTGGGGTTCTTTTATGCCCCAAAAAACCAACCCATGAAATTCAATGCCTCACAAGCGTTATAGGAATCACACAGCAGCATCAGACATTTTTACAGATGATAACGTCCAGGATTATGCCTGGAGAAGAACATATACGGGTTATGAAGTTGCCTCAAAAGATAAACCGGCCAGCCACAAGGTAGAGCTAGGAAGAAGAATAGTTTTTCCTCTCCCTTCCCCCTTTGGTAAGTGAGTCTGTCAGCGTCTGTCTACACTGCATCATAAACCTGCATCTTTGGGATGCGAATGTGCAGACTTGGTATTTCCAAGCCTGTCCACGCTGCAGTATTATCCTGGATTTACAGTTGCTGGGCCTGAGCTGGTTTCACACATCCACGCTGCAGCATGCAACTTGAGCTGCATCTGTACAGCAGCGTGATGGGCGTCTCAGACTCTGACCTGCCTCTCATCAGGGTCTTAAGGTCTGAGCTGTGAGTGTCTGAAGAGGGGAATGGGGCCTTGATCTCCAACCAGAGACAGAGCCTGTACTCTGCTGTCATTGTCTGTTAGGAAGATTCTTGTCTCATCCTCTGAAGCGTCTAAGGTGGGGGTGGGGAACCTTTTTTGGGTTGGGGGCCACAGAAGAGTTTGAAGAAACCCTGCACTGATGGGACTAATATGGCCCCTGAATGAGACTCCTTCACACCCCTCCCATTGTGACCCACAGGCAACGGAGTGGAGAAGGGGGGAGCCAAGGTTGAGGGCTTCCCTCAGGCCAGATTAACTATTCTGGGGGCCTGGGTCATGACCAAGAACAAGGGGTTCGGGGTTCAGTGTGGGAGGAGGCTGCCGGGGAGCGGGTTGGGGGGTGTGGACTGTGAGTGGGAGGAGGGGCGCAGGAGCAGGTTGGAGGTCCAGGGAGGTGAGTAGTCTGGGCTGTGGATGAGGGTCTGGCTGGGAGCGGGTGCAGGAATGGGCTGGGGGTAGGGTATCTGGGCAGGAGGAGGTGCGTGACAGCAATGGGGTTCTTACCTGGGGGCACATGGGACTGTGCAGCCCCTGCTGCTCCCATTGGCTGCAGTTGGCTAATAGGAGCAGCAAGGGAAAAAGCCTCAGGCAGTGAGGAGCACGTGGAGCTGATTCTTCCCCTGGCCAAGCAAAGCCTGATCCAGCCCCGTCTTGCCTGGCTCTGTCCCACAAGGCTCTGGGCTCTCCTACCCCTACCCCCACTTGTCTTCCTGCAGCAGAGAGCCAACACTAGTCTTCCAGCCTTCTGTGGGAGTTACAGGCCTGGAGCGCCAACCCAGGCTCCCCACTGCAGGGGGGCACTGAGCCCTAAGCCACGGGGGCTGTAGGTTCCCCACCCCGATCTAAAGTTTGTGTGTGTTACCAATTGAATGACAAAACATTTGTTTGTTACCTTCCCCTGCTCCCCAACCACACACACACGTCCAGACATAACCATGGATATTCTTATCCAGATAAATATTTTCAGGCAACTGTTTTGTCCAGGCCAGTGGCAACATAAACAGCTAGTTGTGGTCAGGAGCACTCAGAGAATTCTGGGGCTGGAAGAGACCTCAGGAGGTCATCTAGTCCAGCCCCCTGCCTAAGGCAGGATCAACCCCAACTAAATCATCCCAGCCAGGACCTTGCCAAGCCGGGACTTAAAAACCTCTAGGGATGGAGAATCCACCACCTCTGTAGGCAACGCATTCCAGTGCTTCACCACCCTCCTGGTGAAGTAGTTTTTCCTAATATCCGACCTACTCCTCTCCTTCTGTAACTTCAGACTATTGCTCCTTGTTCTGCCATCTGTCACCACTGAGAACAATTTCTTTCCATCCTCTTTAGAGCTCCCCTTCAGGAAGTTGAAGGCTGCTATTAAATAACCCCTTAGTCTTCTCTTCTGCAAGCTAAATAAGCCCAAATCTCTCAGCCTATCCTCATAGGTCTTGTGCTCCAGCCCCTTAATCATTTTTGTTGCCCTTGACTGAATCTGCTCCAGCACATCCACATCTTTTTTTATACTGGAGGGCCCAAAATTGGACACAATTTTCCAGATGTGGCCTCACCAGTGCCAAATAGAGGAGACCAACAACCTCTCTAGATCTGCTCACAATGCTCCTCCTAATGCACCCTAATATGCAGTAGCTTTCTTGGCTACAAGGGCACACCGTTTATTCATATCCAGCCTTTCATCCACCATAACCCCTAGGTCCCTTTCTGCTGTATTGCTGTTTCCTATTGACTTTGCCAACCCTGCTCCTTGGGTTGGCAGCATTTGGTACAGAAGTGCCAAAACACAGGGTTTACACTGCCCAAGTTTTAGCAATGTCACTAAAAGTTGGGTAGTGTAGACCAAGTCTAAGACTGGTGACTGTTGGGGACAGGGGTCAGACTGCTAATCCTGACCCAATGCTAGTCTGAGCAGCTACATACAATGCTCTGTCTAAATTGTCCCTGTTGGAATTGCACGTGGTCTTCATATCATGCCTTATGCTTCTTAGCTGCGTAGCGTTACTGTACACTGTTCAGCAGCTCTTGTGCTGCAGCCCAGATGTGGCCGCATTTCATTTCCTGGCAAATTGATTCATTTTTCATTCCCCGAAAGGTTTTCCACAGAAGTCAGTTCACAACCATGTTTTATTTCCACCTTACCTGAAGCATTTAAAAGAATATTTTTAGTCTTCCTCTGTCACCCTAGCTGCGGGCAGGCTTGTTCGGAAGCACTTTGCAGTCCTTTGGAATGAAAGGTGCTATAGAAATGTTGTCTCTTTGTGTGTTTGCATAATGGAGCCCACTCTTGCAATGTCCTGTGTACCCTCCTCTCTTGTTAAAGTCACTGAGAATTGAGAGCAACTCAGCAGCTCCGCGGATCAAGCGGGTATTTCCTGAGCATTTGCATTGATTAGCTGAGAGTATAGAAAGTCTGTTGTGTTAATGGTTCTTCCAGCACTTGTGCCTTCGATGTCAGTGTGAGGTCATGGCCTCCCTAGTGTTCTTCAGCAAGAGCAAATAAGGGGGAAATATTCTAATCTTTTTATTGTGTGACAAATAAAACCATAACCATGAAATAGGACAAAACTCCATTTGGAGTGCCAGTGTCTATGGATTTGCTTCCATGACTTTAATGCTCCTATCACCAGAGTTTAGGGGAAGGGGAGGCTTCTTACCCCACTAGCTGAAATTCTCAAAATGCGTTGCCTCAGCGGAGCTGCTGAGTCGTAAATCTGTGCCCAAGAATCATGCTTGTGTTTCATGTTGTCGCTTCGATGTACTGGGAGAACGATGTGGTCTTTGAGGTTGTCATAGATTCCCTGGCCAGAAGAGACCACTGTGGTCACTTTGTCTGACCTTCCCTGGCGTGAGAGGCGGAGAAAACCACTCTTGTTCAAAGTGGAAGCCCACACGGCAGGTTGTGCCATTGTTGTGGTGTGCTAAGCATACCCCTGGAGGGGAGTGCAGAATGGCAAGTCCCACCCAGGCGCTTATGTCTCAACGGCACACCATTTTGTGCTGCCCCCTACCAAATGCATTCGTGAGAGAACATGCTACAGAACAGTCCTCTTCCCAGCAGAGAGAGCAGTCTTCTAGGGTATGTCTGTACAGCAATTAAACACCATGGCCCAGTCAGTTGACTCAGGCTTGTGGGGCTCAGGCTGTGTGGCTGTAACATTGCTGTGTAGATGTTCACGCTTGTCTTGGAGCCTGACACCAGGGACCTAACAAAGCAGGAGGGTCTCCGACACCAGGCTCCAACCTGAGCCCAAATGTCTACACTACGATTTTTAGCCCTGCAGCTCCAACCCCGTGACCTTGAGTCTGCTGATGCAAGCCAGCCCTGACTGTGCCGCTGGTCTTTTTTGTTCCAATATAGGTACGTATACCCCTTGACTAGCTGGATTTCAAGGGGACGACTCCGCTATGAAGGAGTTCAGGAGCGTCGGCATCCTGTCTGGATCATAAGATGGGAGCAGGCAACAGAGGAGAGATTGCTTGAGGATTACTTAGTAACGGAGAGATAGCTGTGCTGGTCAAAACAAAAAAGCAGTCCAGTAGCACTTAAAGAGGCTTATAGGGGCTTTTTTACATGCTTTGCTTTTTCTAATACTTGACTTCCCCTCCCCCTTCTGCTCTCTGATTTGCTCACCTTGATAGTAATTTTTCTGATTTGTCAACCTTGATTTACTATTTTTGGTCCTCTGTGCCTTAAATATTGAGTCTGTTCTGGTATGACTATGGTCTGAAGAAGCAGGTCTGTCCCACGAAAGCTCATTACCTAATCAATTATTTTGTTAGTCTTTAAGTGCTACTGGGCTGTTTTTTTGTTATGAGGATTACTTGTTTGCTCCTCCTGAAAGCACCTGGCATTGAGAAGAATACAGAAGACAGGATACTGGGCTAGATGGACCTTTGAGCTGACCCAGTGTGGCCATTCCCATGTAATCTCCCCTCCTGCACAACTGGATGCTGTGGGGTTCCAGGAGCCCCTGTAGATTTTTTTTTTTAGACGGGGGTGGGGGGAGGATGCCTGTGAGCTGAATTGCATAACTGTTAAGTTTGTTCCCTGACATGCAATGTCTTTTCTCCTCCCACCCCTTCAGAAAGCCTTCAACGCCCTGTGTCACAGCACACACTTATATGGAAGGAGGCTGGTCTTGGAGTGGGCTGACACAGAGGAGACAGTGGAGGCCCTGAGACGGAAAACAGCTGAGCATTTCCACGGTAATGTAGTAGTATCCAGACAGACCTCTGGGTCTAGTGTAGCCCGATCTGGCAAGTCCTTTCGCAGGAGCATCCTGTTTTGGGGGTTTGGCAAATTGATGGTAGAACTGGGAACATACCATTGCGTGGTGCACGTGAAAACCAAGCACGTCTCCTGGGCTTTCGGAGTAAATCACGCCGAGGAGCAATGGAGGGAAGCCATGCCCTGGGAATGTATATTGTACCAAGGAGAGGTGGCAGGAAACATGCCAAATTGTTTGCTCAAGCTTGCCTGCGTGCATTTCTATGTTCACCCTTTATGCGCTCGCTGGAGCGGTCAATCTGTGACATAATTTTCTGTGGTCCTTGTTCATTCACTTGTCTGATAATGCTGTGGGACTTTCCAAATATTTAGGCATCCCAAATAGAAGGTGAGGTAGTAATCAGGAGGAAGATTCTTTGATATTCATGGTTCTGAATAATTAGCCAGTGGTCCTGTATAGTATGGGCTAGTGCAGGAGTCTGCAACCTCTTTAAGGACTTCTTTGTGGCTCTCAGTGCTATAATTGCAAAGTTAAAAAATCCTCTCCTGATTATTTTCAATCTTCCAGTGAATGTCTAAAAGCTGAACAATGAAAAACTCATACCTGAATAGCAAACAATATGTGATCTCAAAACCTCGGAGAACTTCCCTGTTAATATGTGCAGTGCTTTGTGGGATATTTGTGTGTACTCTGCTTAAAATAGGGGTTGCAAAAAGTACGGTTTAATGTTATTTGTTAAGTACTGTCTTGTATTCACATGCATTGCAGCTCTTCAATGAACTTGGGGAAAAAAAGGGCTGCTCTTTGCTTTTGTTTGCCAACCCCTGCTCTAGTGTATTGAGCATTGTACTGGGATTTAGGAAACTGGCGGTATGTTCCTGTCCCAGCCACTGGTCTGGTCAGCCTCAGTTTCCATGGGGGAGGGATAGCTCGGTGGTTTGAGTGTTGGCCTGCTATATCCAGGGTTGTGAGTTTAATCCTTGAGGGGTCCTTTTAGAGATCTGGGATTAATAGATTAAAAAAAAAATCTGTCAGGGATGGTGATAGGTACTGCAGTGAGGGCAGGGGACTGACCTTTTTGACCTCTCAAGGCCCCTTCCAGTTCTATGAGATAAGTATATCTCCATAATTTTTCCCCTTGATGTGTAAAATAGGAATCATGCTACTGACCACATTTTTAAAACACTTCAAAATCTACTGATGGAAATTCTACATTGGAGCCAAATATTTACTCCTGCGAGAATTCTGCACCACGATATTTTAAAATTCTTCATATTTTGTTTCTCAAAATAATGCAATATAATCACCCTGGTTTTTAGTTATTTTGGTAATTTCATTTCAGCTACAGTAGACTAGACAGTGAATAGGGATAAGGAGCATTAGAGGAAATCCCTTCCCCCGGTCTAACAGTGTAGCTGGTATTGACCTTTTACTTCTAGCTATTAGTTAACGAACACATGCAGCCATATGCTCAATGTTACATCATAGGCAACCAAAGAGCAAGTAAGGGCTGGCAACTCAGATTCACTATTTATCATGACTACTGACCGTCTTCAGATAGAGCAGGAGCAGACAGCTCGGGGAGCACATTTTGAGAGGAAATATTTTCAGTCCAAACATTTGGACCCGTTCTAATCACTGATGTACCATAAGCACTTCTAAGGCCAGATTGTCCTTTACGTTAAGGCTCCTTTGCACCCTTATAAAGCAGCCTTACAACTTTTACATCTGTTTTAGACTCCTGGGAGAATTCACTAAAAACAACGTGTACAGTTTGCTAAACAGGCAGGAGGCTACACTGTGCTCTGCCTGAGGGGACAGAGCCTACCCCAAACCTTCCTGCCTCAGAAACACCCCCAGATCCCTGCCCCTCAGCACCAAGCACATTATCTCTTCCTCTTTCTCCCTCCCTCTCTCTCACACACGCGTAACAGCCTAACCCTTCCACCCTGGCAGTAATTTTACATCTCTACTAGCTGCTCTGGGCACCCAAACTGACCTCCCTTCTGCAGTGATAGGGAAGGACTCATGATCTCATGATGACCACTCTTGGAAGCAAAGAAATCAGTGGGGGGACATGAATTCTACACATACACAGTGAGTCACCCTGGGGGAAACACATTATCCAGGAAGTACATTTTCCAATGTTTGGCACACTAAACAGGGTTACCATATAAACAAGAGGACACACTTGGAGGGAGTGTATCTGTATCAGTATGTACCAACTCACACTGTATTAATGTCAAAACAAAAAGCAGTCAAGTAGTCCTTTAAAGACTAGCAAAATAATTTCTTAGGTGAGCTTTCGTGAGACAGCCCCACTTCTTCAGCCCATAGCCGTACCAGAACCGACTCAATATTTAAGGCACAGAGAACCAAAAACAGTAATCAAGGAGGACAAATCAGAAGAAAAGGATCAAGGTGAGCAAGTCAGAGTGGAGGGGTGGGGTGGGGGGAAGGTCAAGAATAAGATTAAGCCAAGTATGCAGACGAGCCTCGATAGTGACTCAGAAAATTCCCATCCTGGTTCAAACCACATGTTAATGTGCCGAATTTGAATATAAAAGCCAGCTCGGCTGTTCCTCTTTGAATAGCGGTGCGAAAAATTTTCAGTAACACGCATTCTCTTAAGTCGTTAACAGAATGCCCCATTCCATTAAAATCTTGCCTAACTGGTTTGTGGATCTGGAGTGTTTTGATGTCTGTTTTGTGCCCGTTAACCCTTTGTCTAAGGGAGTTAGAAGTCTGTCCAATATATAAAGCATCTGGGCATTGTTGGCACATGACGGCGTATATGATGTTAGTAGAGGAGCGTGAGGAAGTGCCCGTGATTCTGTGAGTAACCTGGTTAGGTCCAGTGATGGTATTTCCTGAGAAGATTTATGGACAAAGCTGGCAGCGGGCTTTGCTGCAAGGAAAGGTTCCAGGACTGGTTTTCCTGGGGTATAGACTGTGGCTGTTTGTGAGGATCCTCATAAGGTTGGGAAGTTGTCTGTACGAGAGAACAGGCCTGTCGCCTAGGGCCTTCTGGAGTGTGGCATCCTGATTAAGGATAGGTTGTAGGTCTTTAATAATTCATTGCAGTGGTTTGAGTTGGGGGCTGTAAGTGATGACCAGTGGTGTTCTGTTCTTGGCTTTTTTGGGCTGATTTTGAAGTAGCTGGTCTCTGGGTTTTCGTCTCGCCCTGTTGATTTGTATTTTTACTTCTCCTGGTTGGTAATTCAGGTTTATGAATATTTGGTAAAGATCTCTTAGTTTTTGGTCTCTGTCAGTTGGATCAGAGCAAATGCAATTGTATCTAAGAGCTTGACTGTAAACAATGGATCTAGTTATGTGTGCAGATTGGAAGCTAGAAGGGTGTAGGTAAGTATAGCAATCAGTAGGTTTTCAGTACAGTGTGGTACTGATCAGGCCATCCTTGATTAGTACTGTAGTGTCCAGGAAATGGATCTCTTGTGTGGCGTAATCAAGGCATAAATTGATGGTGGGGTGCAGATTGTTTAAGTCTCTGTGGATTTCTTCTAGAATCTCTATACCATGGGTCCAAATCATAAAGATGTCGTCAATGTATCTTAAGTAGAGGATGGGTAATAGGGGACGAGAGCTGAGGAATTGTTGTTCCAGGTCAGCCATAAATATATTAGCGTATTGTGGGGCCATGCGGGTGCCCATAGCAGTTCCACTAATCTGGAGGTATAAAATGTCCCCAAATCAGAAATAATTGTGTGAGAGAACAAAGTTACAGAGGTCAGACACCAGACTGGCTGTGGTGACATCAGGGATGGTGTTCCTGATTGCTTGTAGCCCGTCTTTATGTGGAATATTAGTGTACAAAGTCTCGACGTCCATTGTGGCAAGGATGGCATTATCAGGAGCTTTTCTGATGCTTTGTAATTTCCTCAGGGAGTCGGTGGTACCTCGGAGATAGCTGAGAGTGTTGGTGGCATACAGTTTGAGGAGGGAGTCCACGTAACTGGATAGTCCTGTGGTAAGGGTGCCAATACCCCAAATGATAGGGCATCCAGGATTTCCAGGTTTGTGGATTTTGGGAAGTAAATAGAATAATCCAGGCTGGGGCTCAGATGGTGTGTCTGAGTGAATGAGGTCCCGAGTAGCAGCAGGGAGTTCCTTAAGTAGTAGTTGTAATTTCCTTTGGAATTCCGAAGTGGGATCAGCGGAGAGAGGTCTGTAAAATGTGGTGTATTAATGTATTATATAACATGTATGGTTGGTGTGTGTGTGTGTGTGTGTGTGTGTATAGATAGATATATATATATATGTAAAATAGCATGCACGTGAGTTGGTAGATACTGATACAGATACACTCCTTCTCAGGGGTTTCCTCTTTTTTGAAAGGTCAAATAGGGAAACCCTAACACTGACTGCCATATCCTGTGCCTGAAGGTAGCATGTTTTAGTGCTTGGAATGGCTCAATGAAATACAGTTAATCCAGAAGCAGGAGGCTGGAGCTCATCTCGGTCTCAACAGAGGAAACGTACGAAGCTCTGAGCAGTAAGTTGAGATTTGAGCTGTCTTGTTTGGCTCTGATTCCAGAAGCTGACGCTTCCATAGATAGCCCTTACTGCAGGCCTCTATTGACATCCATTGACAAGAGCAAATGCGTTGGTTGGCAAATATTTGTGTTAGAAGTTCTCCCCTGGGTTCAAGGACTATGACGGAGATCAATGCTCCTTCAGCCTTTCAAAGCAGCCTGCCCTCAGTATACCCAGGCCAGCTGCCTCTGGAAAAAAGGGCTGAGATGAGCAATTCCAGGAAATCATTGAGAGCAGCAGCTTTATTTACATGGAGCTAAGAAGAAGCAAGCCTCACTTCTCCCCCTCCATAGAGTAGGGACTGCATGGACAATGGTGTTTTTGAGACACTTGGGCATGGAAGACAATCCACTGTGAATGAGGTGTGCCTGGATCCCCCCCACATGGACCAGCTGTTGAATGTGGGGGGTGGCAATAAGCTGTTGGTGAGAGGCAGGAAAGCAGGTGAGTGCTGGAAATGACACCTGAGCCACTGGTGTGGATATAGATACAACCAGGGGTGCCTGACATGTACAAATTCCCAACAGCAAAATTGAACTGCCAGTCAGTGCACCATGAGGGGGAAATCATGCATATAAGTGGATCCATACATGGCACATGGAGTCAGGGATGTAAACTGTGAAAAGAGCCTTCCGCAAGATAAACATGCGGAAACAGAGAGCTTCAAGGAAGGTGATTCCTTCTTCACAGTTAATATTGTCTCCCCCTCTGGGTTTGCAGTCTCCAGAGCCCCTCTGCCACATGGGGAAGGATTTGAAAAGCTGATCTTGACTTTCATTGGTGTCTGCAGAGCTAATAAAAATTCAGACATCTACTGTGTCCATCTCCCCCTGAACCAGCTCTGCCAGCAGGTCACACTGGGCTCCAACAAGTGCCTTGATTTCTGTGTGTATGTTCTCTGTCTTTCTGTCATCCTTGGGATCCCAGCATTTGTACTCTCAGCTGTGCATAGATGTTGGAAGCCAAGCTGGCACTGTGTCCCCAGGGTCTTAGCTGTGGAGCAAGAGAGTTAAATAAGCCGGCCTATTCTGAGCTGCAAATAAAGGAAGGTCTACACTAGACCTGAAAGTTGATCCTAGATACATGATTCTAGCTACCACAATTGCGTAGCTTGCGTCAACTTACACAGCTGTCCTCGCTGAGGGAGGTCAGTGGGAGAAAGTCTCCCGTTGACCTCCGTCACTCATTGCGATAATGAGAAGTACAGGGGTCAACTGTAGAGCCCTGATATTTTGATTTGTTGCATGTCCATTAGGTGCATGAAATCAAACCCCAGAAGACTGACCCTGACCGGGTCGATCTCCTTGGAAGTGTAGATGTACCCTACGGGAATTGATTGGCTTTGGATCCTTCTTGGTGTGAGAGTTCTGGAAGATAGGGAAATAAACCCAATGAACTTCAGCCCCTGTCCTTCCTACCTGCCCGCTGACAAGTGCCCTGACCAATTGTTACTGCTAGTTTTCATTCAGTTACTTTGTGCTTAGCCCTGTTTCCAGGAGAATATGTGAAAGGCCAGATCTAGTGTACTAGACTCAGGGCTTGAACTGGAATCCCATGGGAGGGCATCTCCTTAAAAGGAATGTCCATAACCAGGTGTCTCTTTGGGGAAGGTGAGTGAGCACATTCAGCTGCAAACAAAGGTTAGTGGCTTTGATTCTTACAGGGATGCTGTGTTTGAACAATGTCCTGATCCAAACTGGGCATTATAGGTGCTTCTGAAAGGTATGTATTCAGTAGCAATGTACTTTCTGAGGCCTGGGCTCAACTAGTCTCCTGAGGGCCTGGATTTTTATATTCCACCGTATGGTTCTGCAAAGCACTCTGAAAGGTCCTCAGTGTTACTGGAAGCTAAACAGGCCTTGCAGTCCACCCTGAAAGTGGCTATGCATAGGTTTGTTGCTGCTGTTTTGGACTATACAGAAGACAGCAGTTTTGCATCACAAACCATTATGCAGAAAATGGAGGGGCTAGAAATAAGCCTAGGCAAATTTCAGCTGCATCTCTCCCTTCCACCAGCAGCCTCTCTCATACACCTTCACCATTGTTTTGGTCAGTATAGCATGTTAGCTTGGGGGATGGCGGGGCTCTTTTTTTTTTTTCGCTGGTGGAGACAAGCATATTGTGGGTCTGCGCTGTGCAGTATCCAGCTGTGTGCTTTAAAATAGGTTCTGCTCTAAAATATCTTTCACCCTCCCTGTCTAGCCCAGTGCTGGGACTGTAATAAAAAGTCTGTGTGGAGACTGGGCTGAGCTCCCCAACTTCACGTTGTTGATGATTTTCACCAGCTAAGATAGGCTGTAATCCAAATCTACTTTACCATTTATCCCCCGACCACCTGCATCCCATCTCTCCAGGCAGCTAGTTGTTACTGTTCCATCCACCCACCTGCTCATCTCGCCAGCCGTGCTTCCTGCTCCGCGCTGGCCGATAAGGGAGCTGTTCTGTCTGCAAGCACCCATCGAGCAAGGCCCCTGTCTAGATTAACAGAGTGAGAGCGAGTCATGGAGCGGAATGTTTTTCATTTGTTGCCAGCCCTGAGCATTCCTCCTGGGGGCACACGTACTGTGAACATACAGACACCACCTGAACCCACTCCACTCCACTCTGCAGTGGTCCTGCGCTTCCTCTGCAGGGAGCACGGTTGGTTTCCTTCCTTTTTCTGTGCTTTCCAGCGAGCCATTTCCATTGCAGCCCAGGGTCTCTCTTGCATTTGTCACCACCCTGCCTCTTCCGTGGGCCAGCCAGGCTTTTTCTCTGTGACCCGGCATGAATGCTTTACCAAAAATTTGAAAGCAGCTTCTATTGTGCTTTTGCCCAGGGAGATTGTGCCCTTAGCCCTGTAGACCACAGCCTTGTTTTCTTGTGATAATGCAGTAGATGTTTCAATGAGGATCATGAGCCATTTGCTCCAAAGATCAGCAGCCTTAGAGGCAAGTTAACTAGTGAGCGGAAAGTATCAATGGGGAAGGAGGAGAGCTCTGCTGGTTTGGTTGCAGCTGCTGTCCTATACCTCCAGCCCTCCTTCCCCTCCCGAACTGGGGTTTGAAAGCAAACCCACAGAGCAAGCAGCGAGGGGGCTGCTGTGGTGGACATATGCGTGGGAGAGAGCTCGGGAGAGGGAAAGAAGCAAGCATGAAAGCCCGGCGGAGGAAAGTAAGTAAGCTGCCGGCTGTGTCTCATTCATCCAGAGTGTGGTTCAAACAGCAGGCTTGTGGCTCAGAGAAGCTTTCAGTCTTCTTGCAGGCCACAGTGCCTGTGAATTCAGCACAGAGCATATAATAGCACCAGGAGAATCTAATGTAGAAATCTTTGTTTGCAGCTCTCTCAAGCCGGGAGGGAAATGGCTTTGTTTGGCTACGCACTCAGGTTGTGTTTTTAAAAAGTGCCCCCCTTCCCGTTCTTTTGTCAATAGGAGGGAGGACAGTGCCGTGGGTTATTGCTCTTGCCTGGGGAACTGGGTTCAAATAGGACTTGCATCACCGGCAACCACGCCAGCATCACTTCTCCCCATGTGTGCCTGGGCTACGATCTTCTCCCGTTTTAAAAAGCAAAGTAGGGGCACAGTTGCCAGTTTGCTTGGATTGAGAGACTTCCCCAAGCTCCCAAGGTGCTGCAGGGTGTGTTGCTGGTGCGTCAGTAGTTGGTGCGCTGGATAGACTGATGTAGTGCCTAATGGTACTGGGGAGGCTGTACTGGTGGTTTTGTGCTTTGGGTACCGCATCAAAGCAAGCTCCTGACCGTGTGTGGTCAGTCAGTGGCGAGCCCAGGGTATTGCTCACAAGGAGAGGAGTGACAGCTGTGTTGCCCAGGCACGAGTCTCCAGTAGCAGTCGTTGAGGTCTTCCCAACAGTATTCCACTGCACACCTTGCTGAGGTTCCTTCCCCATGGTAGCCAGGCACCGCTGCCTGAATCGATCATGGCCCACGACAGAGAGGAACAGGTCTCTGTGCCAAAGCTGCTCTCTGAAAAGGAGGAATCCAGGTGTGATGCCCAGTGTACACAACCACATTTGCACCTCAATTACCTGGTAAGGGAAAGCCAGCAGGATGGTGGGCTCACGTGGGGTCATTCCTTGGGATGTGTGCTCAGCTGGGAGTGAGTTCTGCAGCCCTGGGCCTTCATCCAGGGTAGCAGAAATGGAAGTGATTTGTATTTCCTGAATAAGTCTGTAGCCTGGTCATATCAGATCCCAGACTGATACAGTTAGGTCCATGTCTGTATCACGCTGCATTGGTGGAGATATGCAAGCAGAGCTGCGTAACATGCCTGGACTATGCTACCCTGGCTCTTTTCCTGGTTATTAATAAGACTTGCACAGATATGTGAGCAAACAATTAACACCTGAAGGAAGTTTCTGCACATACTAGAATAAGGCAAATGTCTGGGCAGGACAAACACATGATGACTCTTTCGTATCCCTCATAGATTTCAGAGTGTACCCCTTTTGTAGTCATGTCATTCCATGTTTCATGCTAATTGACAGAATTGGTAAAGAAACTGTAAAAGTAATATGAAATCTGTAAGGGATTTATTTCTTTTTAAAAGCTTAAGGTTGTACAGCTGTTGCCAACATTAATACATCACACGTCCGTGTGTCAGATGAGCATCATAGTGCCAACCAGGAGGGAGATGGGTTTGGAACGTGTTCATTTTTTAGCCCTGCCCATTTCTGACTGGATGACACACTCGGGTGCATGCTCCAAGACTACTGTGGCTCTCTCTTTCACTGGAAGTTTCACTTGTACCAGCAGTGAATTTCGTCCTCTCCATAGTGATTCTCTTAGACCAGTGGTTCTCAATGGGCCAGTCCACAGAAGCATTAGTCTTTGAGGTCTCCCTGATGCAGTTTAGGAAAGCAGCAAGCTGGTCCGTGCTGCAAAAAAGGTTGAGAGCTTAGACTACGGGATGGTTTTCTGTTTTTATCCTGCCAATACATGAAATGAATTGCACCAATAGATTTTAAGATTGGAAGGGACTGTGAAGTAGTCTGACCTACCAGATAACACAGATCAGAGAATCTCACCAACTGATTTCTTCATCCAGCCTGTGTATATCTTTTGGAAAGATATCCAATCTGCTAGTGGTGGCGAATCCACCATTGGCCCATCCACCATTGCTAAAGAATTTGTTAAAGTGGCTCATTCCTGTTAGTTAAAAGTTTGTGCCTCATTTCTAATCTGCATCTGTGTGGGTTCATCTTCAGACAATTGGATCTTGCTACATGAAAGAGCCTTCACCTATCAGAAATCTCTTCCCCAAGTAGGCTTTTCCATTGTCCTCAGGTGACCTCATAGCCTTCTCTTCAGCTAATCAAATAGACTGAAACTTATCAGACTCTCTTGTTTTTCAGACCTGAAATCATCGAGTAGCTTTTTTAAAATCTTTTCCATGTTTTTTTTTTCCACACTTCCTTTTTAAAATGTTCAGTCTAGATCTGAATGATCTCACTAAGGCCATCTACGGTGTCCCCCCTCCTGCCAGCTCCTGTGCTTTGTGGACTGTGCAGTGAGAGGTGCTGCCATTCCTTGGCGCACACAGTTCAGGGAGGTGGTGGCTGTCTGCAGAATCAAGAGACATAGCTGGCACCACCTGAGTGAGGAGCTGAGCTCACCCAGCTGGCTGAGCAGTACGTGTACGTGGGTCCCATTGGGTTTGGGTCAGGCTACAGGCCTATAAAACAAACGCTAAGATTGTGTCTACACTAGCATTCCTCTTTCGAAAGAGGCATGCAACTGAGAAAAATTGAAAATGCAAATGAGGCAGATTTACATATCTGGCAATTTAGTTGCATATTCTTCTTTTGAAAGAAGAAAAGTGCAGATGCTGTGCTTTCAAAAGTAAACTCCATCTTCGAAAGAACGCTTCTTCCTATTTTAATGCTTTTCTTCTTTTGAAGGGATATGCAAATGAGGTGCCAGATATGTAAATCTGCCCCTTATTTGCATTTTTGATTTTCCTCGTTTGCATGCCTCTTTCGAAAGAGGAGTGCTAGTGTAGATGTAGCCCAAGGGTTTGTCTATGGAGAGAGAGGCCAGAGAGTTAATTTGATACATTGAAAGATATACGTAAAGTGGATTAGTTAAACCACGTTAAACCTCTGGACCAAAGGTTCCCAACCTTTTTATAGTGCAGACCCCCAGTCATCTCGTCGCCCCCCGCCAATAAAAAACCATTCACAGACCCCCATCAAAGCTATTCTAGACACTATGTGCAATTCATTAAGTGAAGAAGAAAACCCCAACATAGATTTTCAGACAGCAATTCATAACATTATTGGGAGAGATTTAATTTAAAAATAATAATTGATTGTAATTTTGCAATTTATTTAAAACTTTTCTATGACCATTTTTATTCATCTTTTTTTTTCCACAGACCCCCTGCAGTGCCCTCTCAGACCCTAAGGGGTCTGTGAACCCCAAGTTGGGAACCACTGCTCTAGACTGAATTAGGGCTACTTTAATTCTAAGTGCAGCCACACAGGGATTTAATGTGGCTTAATTAATCCACTTGAAAAAATTATTTGACTGACTCTGCTGAGCGACCCTGTATAGACGGGTCCCGACGGAGGGCTATCGGGAGGAAATTTCCCCCGGTGGGTAAGTTCTTAGGGGTTTCTTCCATTTCCTCTAAGGCATCTGGCTCTGTCCACTGTCAGACACATGCTGCGGCCACTGTGCTTATCTCTCCGGCTGTTTCCTGTGAGCCTGTATGGCAGCGGAGCCTGCATTCAGTCACCTGCGTCTCCTTTAGGCCCTGCTCTGAGGACTGACTTACCCAGGGCTCTGGATTGCTGCAGGAAAGTAGTTGGGTAATGAGAAGAATGGAATTCCCTTACAGGAAACATGCACAACTGAGGCTGCTTTGCCTGCAAACCAGCGGATGACTGGCCTGGGAGTGGAGCCTGGCTTGTTTGGGATGGGCCCTGCTGCCACCACTCCAGTCCTCCCATGGCCTTTCAGAAATGAGTGTTGTGGGTGCTTCTCCAACTGGAGTCTGGTCTGTCCAGTAAGTTCCCAGAGGGGGTGATGCCTCAGAGAGGCGGGACAACATCCCCTTCTCACCTTCCGTATTCTCTGTGATTTCAGGCAGTAGTGCTGGTGGTACAAGCCTGCCAGTCTCCCTCCGCCTCCCACTCTGGCAGGTGTTGTTTTGGAAATATTTCCAAGCAAGCCAGTAATATCCAGCACACACACTCCCTCTCTCCCGGGAGCTGCAGTCCGTGCAGGGAAGGTACTTGCTCCCAATCCAGCTAAATTACTATTGACTTGTGTTCTCTGTGCTCCACAAACATTTCACTCAGCCGTCACCAGCAGGGCCGGCAATCTCCTGCCAGGGGTAACTTGGGAGGCCAGCTGCGCAGGGCCGTTTTTCCTGCTCTTCCCCATCGATCAAAGCATTAAAGTGACGGCGGGGGAAATGCACACTCGGCTTGGGGGGGGGAAAGAGTCACTTTTCATTGGGAAGGGGGGGGCGGCGAGGGGGGGCGTGGATAGGGTTGAGGGGTACCTCCAAATGGAAAGCAGGGGGGGCCTGGCAGGGGCTTGTTCTACATTGCAGGGTTAAGGCGGCATAGATTAAGAAACAAGGCAGTTTAGCACCAGTTCCTCTTGTTCTGCAGGAAGCTGTGGGATGAATGGACCTGACCAGCTAGATCCTCTGCAGAAGGCTGCAGGGCTAATATAAATAATGGGCCAGATCCTGAGATGGTGTAAATTAATATTCTCAGCTGGTGTCACTCAGGCTAACAAAGGGTCTGGCCCATTATTTACAGCCTGCACCAAAGAAGCTGCGCTAATTTACACCAGTTAAGGATCTGGCTCTGTGTTTCCTTTGACTGGCAAGCCTAGTGTTGTTATTCTTGAGTCCTCTGGGAGGTTTTTTAGAGGCTTTTTGGTGACTGCTTTTGCTCGGTGCATTGCGGAGACCCTTCCTGCCGTAGAGTTTGAAGAGTTCCTCGGAACCCTGGTGTCTGTTTCGTGTGAGATGTGCCCGTTTTACCTGTACGTCTCCGCTTCCGCTCTGCTTTGTGCATCTGTTTTTGTTTTGTTTTTAAGAGCATCTGTGACTAATGCAAACACATGCTGTAGCCGGAGAGTAAAACCCTGCTGGATTGGCATGACAGCCACAATCTCATGGTAGTTCCCCATCAGCCACTGCCCCTGTTGGCTTTTGCTGTTGTCTAAAGGAAACAAATGGCATAGTTAGCCGGCAAACCTTTACCAGCTTCGAGCAGCAGAACCATGGCACTTGCACCAAAGTCAAACCAATCTGCCACCCTTTTTTAGAAGGTACACAAATGTACATTCCCAGCAGCTGCCTGCTTGTGTTGTCTCTGGGAGTTCCTAGTCCGGAGAGCAAGGGCCTGGCTAGGTGAAGAATTAGTCCCTGCCTCTAATGTATGCAGCTAGACATCTGCACTGAGATTGGAGCCCCACTGTGCTAGGTGCTGTACAGACACAGAGGAAGAAGCAGAACCCTGCCCTGAGGAGTTTATATTCCGAATAGGCAAGACCACAAGTCCTGGGCACCAAAAGATTGAGACTTGGCTAGAGTTACTCAGGAAGCCAGGACTTGAACTCAGATCTCTTCTGGATCGCATCAGAGCAAGTATTGGCCAGGGGGAGGGAGGGAGGAGACGGCCCCACAGTGGCGTCTTGCATTTAGTATGTTCTTTTCATTTAATGCTGATGCCGTGTGCTATCTCGGCAGCTTTGCAGCTTGAACTCTACGCCCCACAGAGCAGTGTCTCATGGGAAGGTGACCCAAGGTCGCCTTCCCACCCACAGCCCCATCCATGCGCTGCGCCCTCCTGCTGCACCGTATAGTAGAGTTCTCTGAAGATTTGAGGACAGCTGACTCCCTGTGGCCCTTTGGCCCTTTTCTTCCTGGGTCTGTCTGCAGAAGGTGCCTGTTGTTGCCAATTGCAATAGACATGATGATGCACACACCCCCACCTACTAAGGCTTGGAAGGTGGCAACTGACTTATTTTTCAGAGGCCACAAAGTCTCCATCAGGTGGCAGTAATGTCCATTCACAGTGATGAGAGCTAGATTGCAGCAGACAACGTAGCAGCGGAAAGCTGTGCATTTCTATCACTTATCCCCTTAACCAGCTGGTCCACCCTGCCAGGAGGCAGAACCGGGCTCTCCCAGAGTGGATCCCATTACAGTGCTCTGTGCAGCCCCTTTCAAAACCCTTCAGCTGCCTCTGCCCAGCTGCTGATACCTCCCTGCAACAGGTAAGTGTACCTTGGGGCATGCTCGCTTCTGGGGAGCCATAGCTGTAGTAGCTACGACAGGGGCTCAGGACTCTTGGGACCTATCCCTGACTCTGCCATCAGCTGGCTGTGATATGTCAGCCACGTCCCAGTTATGTCTGCAAAACAATAAAGGATCGTACCTTGTCTATGCTGGGCAGTTGTGCAGAGTGACCTTTCAGTTGTGACTTTAATTATTCAGAATTAAAATTCAGACTGATCACGGCCGTGCAGGTTCTCTCCTAGGCAGCAGAAAGGATACGAAGCACTGAACGTAACTTTGGATATTGACGAACAGAGTTTACCAGACCCACAATCATACAGCTGAGACCCCATGGTGTTAAGCTGTTGTTCAGAGGCAGGTTAGGATGACAGTGTAGGAGGGAACAGGGTCCAGTGAGACTTGGGAGACCCCAGTTCAGTTCCCTGCTCTCCCACGTAGTTGTGTAACTTAGAGCAAGTTACGGTGTGTCCATGCGTCAGTGTTCTGTCTGTACAATGGAGACACTAGTCCTGGCCTGCCTTACCTCATGGGGTGTGTGATGTTCAGTGCTCAGATACCAAGTGATGAGGGCCTTGTAAGTTCCTCATACATACAAAGGAAAGCCTCAGGGGCACATATCCCCTTTGTTATACAACCACCGTTATAGTTAGAAGCACTCAATTGGAGCTGCTGCATGTGGCCCTCTTTTTCTCCCTGCCCGGCTCTGAATGCACCTCTCACGCGAGCGCCCCCATTTACAAGAAGTAGGCCGTCTGCTGGTGCACTGTTACCAGGGACAGCCCTGAGCGGTGGACCTACCTTCTCCACCATGGGCACTGAGGCCCAGGTTTGGTACGTGTACAGACACACACCAGAGTGTTTAGAATGACCAAAGCCGAGGCCTGACCCTGAGGTGAATGCGAAGTGCCTAGGCAAACATTTGAACAGTGCCTGATGCGCTGACCTCTGTCAACTGTCCCTTTCCCTGAGGAGCCATTGGAGACAAGATCAGAAGCAAGCTGCATATCTGGGGGAATTAAAAACTGGAGAAGTGAACTCTGGGGTGTCGCTTTCTCAGGAGAAGTGGTGATGTTGGTCTTTTGTGTAAGAGCAAGGTGAGCCCCTCAGGGTCCCCATGCTGTTACACCGAGAGGCCAGGTTAGGACGTCCCTGTCGAACCTGAGTTCTGGCAGTTCATGTTTTCTGAGCATAAGCTGTCACGGGCTGGAGTGCACTTTGTCAGCCGCATACTGACCACAAAAGCTTATGCCCAAATAAATTTGTTAGCTTTTAAGGTGCCGCAGGACTCCTCGCTGATTTTGCTGAAACAGACTAACGTGGCTACCCCTCTGAAGCTATTTTTGAAGCATTTGACTGTGCAACATTCCTTTAATATGTTTCCGGTGTGTAATAAGTAGCTTATAGCAGGTCAGATCATTTAATATGATATGTAGAAAAGGGTGGTACGTGATAGATAAGCATTTCAGTAGAAGGTATAATTGGCAAGTCATGGGTACAAGCAACCTGATGACAAGTTTCACTTTTGACAGTTCACGCTTTATTAAAACATTTGCCTATCAGCTGCTAACCCTTTACAACTCTAAATTTAACTAAGATATAAGGTACAACCCATTTTGACATCAAAAAGCACCACAAAGATGCTTAGGGCTTTTTAAGTTTTTAGTTAATGCTTATAGTTAAGGTTACATCCACAGCCCTCTGATTGATGGGGTTCACATCTCCAGTTTTTAATTCCCCAAGATATGCAGCTTGCTTCTGATCTCCTTTGCACTGATATAACTCCGCTACCGTCAGCAAAGCTATTCCTGAGTCACCCCTGGGATCTGAACTGAGCCCAGCGTGCACACTAATGCAGCTGATGGTCAGAGGGTCCAGTCCTTCCTGTTTCTCTTTGTTCAGTGTGTAGCACAAAGAAGTGCATGTGTACAGCGGGGGGCGTTATCCCTCTTTCTCTAACATGGTGAAGTGTAGTATCATGTTACTGTACTCACAGGTGCTACCTGTTTTGTCACTAGGACTTCTGGGGTCACATCTGATGGTTCTTCACCCTTGAGTGAGCTGAGCAGCTCTGTGGTTTTGTTTTCAGCGAATTGTAGGAGAACTTGTCTGTCCTGAGCATATGTGGGTTGAATTGAGGGAAGGCAGTGGATGACTTTTAGCACCTGTGTGTCTTAGATTGTGTCCTTATTGAAGAAACGGGTGGGTTACAGCTCCAATGAAAGCTGCTGCACCAGCTAGCCTGAGCTGAAAGCACCACTACACCTGGGGGATAGGGTTTGCTCTGTGCATGGGAGGGGGAATGGAGAAACACCCAGGCGGGAGGCAAGGCTCCTTCCGGCATCCAGAAAGTTAGCAGAAGGATGCGGTGAGTCAGATGTGGCACTTGGGGGTTCATAGAAGAAAAACATCTAAGGATTGTAGGGCAGAGTTAAGGTTATTAGTGACTGTGAAGTTCCAGATTTTCAAATGTTTGTTGCACATTGCTTTTCATGTTTAAGCAAGACAAAGCTGCAGTCTCATGTCTGTCTAATAACAGTCTTACCAGGTCATTTTAACCTTCCTATTCTCTCTCAGGATCTGATTCTCAGTGGAAGTTAGCAGGAGAATTCCTTCCCCGCTACCCGGAAAAAAACCCACACGCATGCCATCTCCCTTGCCTGTCTCCCACTGCATTCCTAAAGTACAGAAGTAGAGGGAGACCAATTCTGGCATTCTGTCAAGGAATTAATTGAAAAATAAAATCATTAGATGGGAACTCCAGAAATGCAAAATTGTTTAAGGGGGGAAGAACGGTGCGAGCTTTTGTCAGGTTAATTTCTTCTGTGTTGATGCTTTGTGACATTTCCTTGTTGTTTATCTTTGGCAGCAGCTGTAATACTAAAAGAAAATGCACAGCTTGTTCCATTTATTTATTTTACACCTTTCTACAGTCCTACGGTATGTTTGTTTGTTTGAGAAACCCAGCGAGGCTTTTGATGTCGGAGAGCAGGATTTAAACAGCTGTTCTCCTTGTGGAGGTGTGCTTCTCATGGGAGGAGGCTCCATCCTCAGCAAGCAGAGCTACAGGTCTCCCTTGATGAGGGTCACTAGGCTGGGTGATAATTTTTCCTGGATGCTCGCCTGGAGCTTGAAATGAATTCACTTTCTCCACACTTGCCATCCTCTGGCTTTGCTTGCAGCAAGCGTTTGCTCAAGTGGGTTATTCCTAGTGTCACACCTCAGAAAGCTGCCGTCGAAGGTGTGCACAAGAGAGTTACCGCTGGTGGTGCTGGTGCCATGATCCAGCATGGGCGCAGAAAAGCCCTGTGGGATTTATGTGACAAATCCCAACTAACCAGCACAGCCTGAGCCCTGCACAATGTGTGTGATCAATCCAGGGCAGACAGTGTTGGCCCATAGGCACATGGACTGATTCCCCAAGCATGCCTTGCAGCCCTATCTTGGGTGGATCACTCCCTGTCTTCTGACAAACAGCAGGGGGCTCAGCCTCCTCGGCTGTGCTTGTCATGCGGGGAGCCCTGCCGTGAATACCCCATGGGAGCCCACTGCCCATGAAACAGGGTCCCCTACAAAAGGATCAGAGTGCATCAATGACGTGGGCACAATGCGTTCCCTTAAAGCAGGACGGGGGGTGCTTCCAAACCAAGTCCTGTTACTGCAGGGGCGGGAAAGGGGTTAAATCTCCTTCCAGTTTCGGAGCCAGTGATTCAGAGCTGTAGCTCACCACCCCCTGAAACACCCGGCCCCGGGGAGCACCCTTGATTGGGGAGCAGGTCTAAATCAGGCTGCATCTCTGTGGCACAGCCCCAGCGTTGTTAACACCAGCCAAGAGAGTGACAGGCACTTAGTTCATGCTTTGCCGCACCTGCCCTTCTGTTTCCGGCTGCCGCCGCTGCTACAGCTCCCATTACCTCCCTGCAAATTCAATTTCCAGAGGCCATTGTGCGCTGCCAGAGCCTGATTATTACGAAGAAGCAAATGATAGTTGAGGGCTTTAAAACGAGCCTCTCAGAAGAGCTAGAGCAGGGGAGAGGAAGCTAACGAGGAGAGGAGAAGGCATCTGCAGCCCAGAGTTGCTGGAGGGGGGATCAGGGCAGCCGGCTTCCCTCCTGGAGACATCATCCAGGGGACATTATCCTGGTGGGGAAGCTGCTGGTTGCCTGGCTCTGCCCCACCCCCACGTGCTCTAATCCCCCTGAGAACAGGTATGTGCGCTGTCGCCCCTCTCCTGCCTTCACCTCTGCTTCCTGTGATGAAACCCTGCACGCGCACACGCACGCACACATGACATCTGCTGCACCCCCTGGGGTGCAAGCGGCCTCCATTGCCAAGGGGGATGACCCTGGATCCCACCTTCCCCAACACACACACACTGCAGAGCAGCATGGGGAAGGATTTGAACTCCCCAGGAGCCCTCTCCTGCCTTCCTCGCTGCTCCCAGACAAGCCCACAGGAGTAAGAGCAGCATGGGAGCTTCCACAGCCCATCCTCATTGCTCCCCCAGCGTGCCCCAGACCCCACAGGAGCAGAGAGTGGGATGCAGGCTCACTCCATCTCCTCCTGCTCCTCTGAAGGCAAGGAGCCCCCTTCAGCTTGGCTGAGGTGGAGAGATTAGAGCACGGGCCTGGGAGCCGGGACCGCCTATGTTCTAATCCCCGCTGTGGCAGAGCTGGGCTTCGAAGCATTTGAACTCGGTCATTGCCAGCCCTGTGCGCTGCTCAGCGTTGGCAGAGCCCAGAGAGTAGGGGTAGGGGAACCTTCTCGGACGCTGGCTGCAGTGAGGTGCAGGTGTGTCTGTGAATTGTCTGTCTTCTCTCACGCGCCTTCTCCTCTGCCATCTGCCCTGCACAGATTCCCCCAAGAAGAAGAAGATACGTTCTGGAGCTTTGGACGAAATCCTGGAGCAACTGGAAGAGAGAGGAATAGATGATGCGGGTGACTAGCTGACTCACAGGCCGCTGCCCAGTGTCTGAGGGTAGGTGTTCCCCACAGGGGCGGAATCAGTTCCTCTGGAAATTCAGTGGTTTTATTATTATTTCCATTGCAGTAGCTTAGAAGTTCCACTCAGGGTTCGGGTCCGTTTGCACTAGGCGCTGTACAAAGATCACCCCTGCATCAGAGCTACAGTGTTTGTGTCAGACTGGAGGCAATAGATCAGTGTCTCTCAACCCATGGCACTCGCACCCTTCGGGATACATGAGAGAAGTCTGGGAGATACATGGCTCTCGAGCTGCATGTGGCTCTCTGAGCAATAAAATGTGGCTCCTGCTTGGAGCCGTGAGTGCTCGCCACCATTCTGTGCACATGCCCCAGCACTCAGAGGGAAAAGCACGTGATGGCGGTGGCTACGGTGAGTCAGTGTGTGTTAGCGGGGAGCCTGGGGGATGCCTGGCTCTGGAGGAGGGGTGAGTGATTGGGTCAGAGCAGGGGGCTGGGAGTGCATGGCTAGGGTTTATATCTCATTCTATAGACAGAATGTATACAATTAATGTATAAATTATATAATATCTATATCTATATGTATGTCTGAACATTTCAGGTACTGGGGGTAGTTCGTTAAAAAAAAAAAAAAAAAAAGGTTGAGAAACATTGCAATAGAGTCTCCAAAAAGATAAATGTGGCTGGAGTGGGGAAGGAGTCACAACTAAGATAAAATAAGCAGCTTAGCAAAGACTTGGAGATCTCAAGCTGCCACTTTCCTGGTCTTTTGAAAAGTGTGTGCATGCTTTGGCTGCAGTGGGTCGTGACTGCTGCAGAGGGAAAGGAAAGGACACCTTTACCTTCAGTGTGGAAACAGCCCTGCTCTTCCACGTTATGTAGCCCACCCCACTGCCACCTTCCAAAAGCACTTAAGAAGCATTAGCCCCAACGCAGTGTCATAACTGAGGTTTCACTGCAGGTCAGTTGCATAGCTCAGAAATGATCTAGCCACCCTGACTCGCACTTACCAGATGGCACTGCCTCAAAGTCTTGTTGTTCCATTAGCTAGAAGCAGCTCTGAACTGCTTTGTGATGTCCCCATGTGCATCCTGTCACCTTCTCACCAGGTTTTTTTGCCATGAATCTGGGGAGGTGGATCCGAATTGGGTTCGGTTCTGGTGCCACGTTTGGGCTTTGGGGTTCAATCAGTCGCCAGACTGCTAGCTTTGTGCGCTTTCAGGCGGCGCTGAGAGGAAAGCCAGTAGAGCTAGAGAAGACCAGATTCTCCCTCACCTGCCTCTGCCCCATTTGAGGAAACGGGGGGGCTTCCAAAAGAGCCTGTCTAGAGACCAGCCAGCCGCTGGTGCCACAAAATGGACAGCTTGGCAATCTCCTTCTCCTTGCTGCCACAGCTGACTTGCACCGCCTCACTCAATCTGCAGGGACTGGGCACCTCAAGGTCACTGAGATGGTCGGGGCCAGAAGGTCATGGAGCTGGATGACAGCTGGTATGAAACAGAGATCTTAGACCTGTTTTTAGTGAGGCAGGAAGCCACAGCACCATCACAGTGCAATGCAGTTGGTACCTCAACTACCTCAGTGGAGAGGCCCAAGAAGGAGTGGCATATAGACAGTGAGCTCCTCTGACCCATAAGATCGAACCCTCTGTGTACCTTGCTGTGCCAGTATGTGAGTGCCAGGCCCTTGTCTGTGCCCGGATGTGCCTGTTCCGTGGACAGAGACGTTGTCATCCTGGCGCTTGGCGGCAGCACTGAATTGGCTGGCAAATATGACAGAACTGAAATGCTGTGACAGTAAACAAAAGCCACCTAGCCCCAAAGTGCCATGTAATGGGATTCCTGTTGTTGCACTGCCTTCTGCCTTTGGCTGGTAAGCTCCTTAGAGTGGCTTGTTCATGCTGCCTTGAGTGGTGATTGGCACTGCTGTCTTGGGCTCTGTATCTCCTGCCTTCTGTTATGCTTCCATGGCTTGGGGCTCTGGGAGGCGACACAGTCCCGAAGGCTGTAGGGAGGATAGAACAGCTTGCTAGACCATAGGAAACCAGGCCTCCCACAGCCTTCTGTGCTTGCAGTTGCAGGTTATAGTTCCCCTTCTACCTCTTTCCTGGGCCCTTGCAGCAAATTCTGCTCACCCTGCACCAGTGCCTGCAACCAGTGGTGCTCATGCAAAGAAAGTGGCTGCTACAGATTTTTTTAAGTGAGTGTGCTTTTGGCACAAGGGACAGATGCCCTGGGACATTATACCCTTCGTGTGAATTCCAGCCTTCCTCTGCACAGTGTCGGATGTAACTTCATACTCTATTCGTAGACCTTGCTTCCTGGGAGCTTAGTTTCCATAGGTAAATGGATTTTGCATGTTTTTAATTGGGTAGCTCACAAATTCCTCTTCAGTGCAAGTAGCGCGATGTGGCTGCCTTTTCACCTTCCGCACGTGCAGGCACGTGCGAGGCAGGGTTTTGCATTTTTGCACCATCAAAAATGTGTGTGTACTGAAGGGTAGTAACTTTCATTTCAGAGCAGATCCCACTGTGGGTGCACAGGCTCCCAGGGCACTCAAAGGGATAATGTTCCTTGGGGCTTACCCATGCCCTGTGCCATCTCATGCTCTCGTGCGAGGGCATAAAGAGCTGAGCTATCAGGTCCCTCCACTCTCTTACTGACCTCGGCAGCAACATGGATCCTGGATCACTGCTCTTTCATAAGCTTCAAGCTTGTTAGTTCTGTGAAGCATCTTTTGTCTCTTTCCTTGGTGGTTCGTTCTTTTCAACAGGCCATTCCTGAAGTAAGAGGGAAGAGATCAGGAAATGTCCAACTGTGCACAGCAGGACAGGGTGCTAACTGCTATGGTAGAACCCAAGCCTTCAGAGTTTGAGTCCAGCCCAACTTACAATGGGCTCATCCTTCTCTTTGGGGGATCCCATGTTGTGATAGATACTTGCTGTGCAAAATATTCTTGTTGAGGATTAGTGCCATGGGTCAGACTTATCTGCTCAAGAAGTTGCTGCCTGTCCCCTCAGCCTAGAGAAGATGTCCATTGTTGAGGCACCCATGTGGAGACCACTGCAAGTTCTCTGAGCAGACAACACATCCTGAGGTCTATTAGAGAGAAGAAAAGCAGGGGAAAAAAAAGCAGTCAGCACTGAAGGCATCAGTGCCAATCCAACGGCACTGAGGCCATCAACGCACCTGAGTCCGGAAGTCACCTCAGCATGTACATGATGCCACTTGCCAGGCCTTACCTGCATCACCGCCAACTCTGGCTCAGGACGCTCTGTTCTTCAGTGTGATAGAGGAGAAGGTGGTAGAACTGTATTATGTCACTACGAAACTGGCTGAAACCTTGAAACACTTGAAAAAGGTTCTCAGTCCCCTCCCCGGCAAAGAACCTGACTGCAGATGTGTCATGGACAGGTTGGAGAGCTCCCTTCAACCTCTGTGGATATGAATCACTTGATTCCAAGCAACAGTGGGCTGCATGTGTGCATCCCAGAACTCAGCCATCAAAGTGCACTGTATGCCATTCCTGCCTCTCCTCCCGAGCTCAGTAGTGGTGGTCTTCTCAGAGAACATGCTACTGAAATACAGAAACAAGCAGAAGAGTGCCCACTGTTCACCCTTCTGCTTCAAAGCCATCAACTTCTAGAACTGGCACCGTCAGTACAGGGCAATGCCAATGAACCGTCACTGCCCAGAAATCAGCAACAACATAGCAGACTTGTGAGCAGACAGTGACCAATCACGTGTGGCCATTGCAGACATCAGTCGTAGAAGTGATTTACATCAGTGGAGACCCCATGAGACCAACTTGTTCGCCACCAAGAGAAACACACGTCGTCAGGACCATGGCTGTGGAGGAAGCCTGAGCTGTTCTGAATTTCTTCCTCCTGCAGTAGGACTATGAGTGTGTGTCTTCCAATTCCACTATGCCCCAGAGTGACTTCAAAACTCAAAAGAAGCAAAGCTATGACCTTGAGTTCTTTTCTATAATGGCAAAGCAAAACCCAACAAAGGAATGACCTAGGACTTTACACGATGGGTAAAAATTTTCAAAATGACTTAGAAGCTGATGTTCATTAACTTACAGTGAAAATCAGGTTTGTAAGTCATCAACATGCATTTGAAAATGCTGTGTGCACTGTCTGTGTAACAAATCAGGAAAGGAACCTGCTCCTAAACCTCTTGATTACCCAGATGTCCTGAGATGATGAAGGCCAATCAGGTCACTTACTCTCCTAGTTTTCTGGGTTTTTTGCCCTGTCTGGCTTTAATGTCTAAGGAAAGGGGTCCCCCTTCTTTCAGTCTCAGCTGTGCCTTCAGGATGACTTCCTTGTGTGAGCAGAGAGTTTGCTAGCTCTCAGAGGTGGCATGCGTTGTTTGTGTGTGATTTGTATTAGTGGCAGAGAGGCTGTTTTTCTCTGTGATAGCTGTCTATTGTTGCAAGATTCTTAACAATACGCCGAGCAGTGGGATGCTCATAACCTTAGTTATTATTGGACCTTTGTTAAACCCACAACATTGGTGGCCTCATGAATAGCAACTCAAAACACATCTGGGCCTACAGCTGACCAATAACCTTTCTAATATGTCTGCCTTCCCGGGCTCCCGTTTATGACGGAAGCACACCCAGCATCAGGGCTCTTCTGATAAAAGGAGAGGTGACTACATGACCGCAGGAATAATCCGAGCTGGGTTAAATAACAGTCTGCTCCATGCCGTGCTCCAGGAATAAGTACAGGGCCTTGAGATACCATTTGTCCTTTTAGAATGGCTCTAATATAAGGATGTCTCCAGATGCTTCTGCTATTAGCACCATCCTCTTGAGAAGGGAGCAAGAGGACAGATAAGGGGCGTGGGAAGGGAGCAGCATGAGGGGAAAGGACTGTGAGCCTTGATTAGAGCTGGGAATAGCACAGGCAGGTTATACTGGCAACAGTAGACACTGAACTCTCCCCATGTATCTCTGGCCTGACCCATAGCATTCTGCCAGTCCAGTCCAGTCCTTTGTGGGCTCAGGGACCAAAGATTCTACCATTGTACATTTAACATTGCCTGTAACTCCCGCTGTTCCGGTCATGTGGAACCAGACCTTTAAGTACCTACATGGAGAATGAATATCTTCAAGGACCAGGGAAAGGTCTCATATGATCAAGGGGCTGGAAGTGGATGCTAGACAAAATCAGTCTCATACTAAGGGGTCAGTTTTCAAGAGTGAAGGTAATTAACCATTGGCGTAATTTTACCCAGGATCCTGGTGGGTTCTCCATTACTGGCAGTTTTTTACGAACAAGATTGGCTGTTTTTTCCTAAAAACTCTGCTCTGGGAATTACTGTGGGGCGGTTCATTCTCCAGCCTGTATTGCACAGGAGATCAGACTGGATGATCACAGTGATCCCTTCTATGTATCTGGTAACCGTATTGGTGGTTTTTGTTGTTTGACCAAATATCCCCCAGGTAATAGGCAAATTCACTTGTGCTTGACACCCAAGCCCAAGATTTAGGTTCGTCTCTGCAGTGGAGAAAGACTGTTGCGCTAAGTGACACTTTTGCAGTGTTTTGCACACTGTGCAAACATGGATTGATTCTCCCAACTCTCTAACAAGGCAGCATCAACATTGTACTTATGTTGCGGATGTGAAACACAGGAGTGTTAAAATGGTGTGTCAGCCTGTCAGTAAAAGGTATGGGACTGAGAGTGATTGGAAGCCCTTTGAGGCAGGGGCACTGTTGACTTGCTTTGGGTTTGTACAGCTCCTAGCACAATAGGATCTGGACCATGACAGGGCTCCTAAGAGCTACCACGATGTATAGGATTAACAACAATTGTGGCATTCCTGTCTTCTGCTCAGTCCACAGTACCTTTACTACGGTGCTGTTGGGGAGGAAAGAACAAACTGGAAGACCTATTATTGATCTCAGAATAGCTGTGAGGTCATTGAGATTATTATGATTTCACACCATGAAATTGAGAAGACAAGCTGGGTTGAGATGCATCTTTTGATGGAAAAATTTCCAGTTGGCTTGGGTGGATGGCATTAGCATATTTGGAAATGAGAACTAGAAGGCTGGGGGAAGGTGGGGTGAAATCATAGAGAAGATAAGCTGAGATCCTGGTGAAAAGCTCCAAGCTTCATTTTAAATGATTTTCAACAAGTTCTTTATCAAATAGTTAAGGAGCCAAGTAGAGGCATGGCAAGAAGACCAATGGTTATCTTCATTCTTCCCTGATGACAGCTGGCAGGGGGTCAGCATCACGGTTCCGACTCCAGCCTTTTTTAGGCACTTGTGGGAGACAACTTAAGCCTGGCTTTGCAGGGTTGTGTGTGTGTGGGGTTTCCCTCCTCCCCCCTTCCTTTCTTATTGTCTTTTATTGCAGGGCAGATTTCTCGCTGAGCATCTCTGTGCTCTGTAGCAGCAACGAAAAGGATTAGCGCAAGCAGAGCATGTAGGCTTTAGAGAACAGAGCAGAGTTTGGTTTCAACATCTAATTCAATTTGTTCTGCCGAGATTGAAATATGAAATGGTTGCCAGTCAAACGTTCAAAGGCACAAGGGGTGGGGGAAGGGAGGCTTCTCACATTTAAATTTTAATGAAAATTAATTTAACCCTTTGGTATGTTTTAAAACATGTTATTTCCCACTGGTGTATCGGCTTTTCCACTTTGAAAGTAATGAAGACTTTCTTTTCCCTTAATGATCCTTATCTCGTTCAGTAGTTGGCATTGGCCAATTTTTCAGACAATTAAGTTTCAGACAAATTTCTTTTATGTTGTTGGGGGAAGTTTTTATGTGTAAGTACATATATAATATATGTATGTGCGTATACATGCATGCATTGTCATGGAGGCACTGATCACAGCTACACAGTTCTCTGCCTGTGAGTGTGAGAGAGATTGGGAGACAAAATATTAGAGGGGCAGATCTCAGCTCAGCTCCATGGTACAATTTGAGTTGACTTCTCCTGTGAGAGCCAGGATTCAACCTCTTTGTTATGTATGAAGAACACCGTGCATCCTGCCCCTGAAATTACAGCACTTGCTCAAAAGGAATTTTTTGACAATATGCAAATATATACACAAGTATATCCATTAATTAGTTTAAATTGAAATGAACTTTTAAGTGGGTCCTTTAAGAAATTTAATACCCCCATCATAAGATCTTTTTTGGGTCTCAGTGAACCAATAATTATGGAATAATGCAAATTTTTCTCACTCTCCTTATTGCTAATTAACCAAATATTCCTGTTCTGCTTTTTCACCTTCTGTGCCATGTCAGCATGATCTCCATCTCAATGTGTCTATTTTGTCTGGGAATTATTAGTAAAATCATAGGGCTGGAAGGGACCTCACGGGTCACCTAGTCCAGCCCGCTGCTTCAAGCAGGATCAACCCCCGCTAAGTCATCCCAGCCAGGACGTTGCCAAGCCAGGACTTAAAAACCTCGAGGGATGGAGAATCCAGCACCTCTCTAGGCAACACATTCCAGTGCTTCACCGCCCTCCTGGGGAAGTAGTTTTTCCTAATATCCAACCTACACCTCTCCCTCTGTAACTTCAAATCATAACTCCTTGTTCCTGCCATCTGGCACTACTGAGAACAGTTTCTCACCCTTCTCTTTAGATCTCCCCTTCAGAAAGTTGAAAGCTGCTATTAAATCACCCCTTAGTCTTCTCTTCTGTAAACTAAACAAGCCCAAATCCCTCAGCCTATCCTGATAGGTCTTGTGCTCCAGCCCCTTAATAATTTTTGTTGCCCTCCGCTGAACCTGCTCCAGCATATCCACATCCTTTTTATACTGGGTCCCCAAAACTGAACTCAATATTCCAGGTGTGGGCTCACCAGCGCCGAATAGAGGGGAACAACTACTTCTCTAAATCTGCTCAAAATATCCCTCCTAATGCACCCTAGCATGCCATTAGCCTTCTTGGCTACAAGGGCACACTGTTTACTCATATCCAGCCTTTCATCCACCATAACCCCTAGGTCCCTTTCCGTGGTACTGCTGCTGAGCCAGTCGGTCCCCAGCCTATAACAATGCTTGGGATTCTTCCACCCCAGGTGCAGGACTTGACACTTCTCCTTATCGAACCACATCAGATTTCTTTTGGCCCATGGAGATACATACACATCTCATAGAGCTGGAAGGGACCTCAGGAGGTCATCAAGTCCAGTCCCCTGCCTGCTTGGCAGGACCAAGCACCATCCCTTTTTTGTTTTTTGGTTTTTTTAAATCTATTTGCCCCAGATCACTAAATGTCCCCCGCTGGATTGAGCTAACAACACTGGGTTTAGCAGGCCAATGCTCAAACCACTGAGCTATCCCTTAGTAGTAGAAGTAGTTGTAGTTGTTTTAAGACAGCACCTAGCAACCCCAGTCATGGATGAAGATTCTGTTGTGTTAAGTGCTAATATCCCTCCACACAGACTCTGCTAGTTCTTCCAACATCCCAGGAAAGGGCTGGGAAACAACATTCACCTTGTCCGCTGCTCTGGTTTCTTCTTTGATTTCTGTTGGGTTTTTTTTTTTTCTCCCACCTGAGCCTCCTTTGTTCCCCCTTCCTTCTCGATGACTCTATTTACTGCTCATATGCAAATTAAGGCAAACATGAACTCTTCTGTTCAAGACATGCATTTTGGACCTGTTCACTGCAGCGTGGGTCGTGAACATGAGCCCTCAGCATCATACTGGGGAGTCATCTCTTCACATGTTAGATCAGGACAATATTGAGCAGCACATTCTGAGTTTTCAAATGAAACCTTACAAAAGAGTACCTTGTGCCAAGGTCATTATAGCTCACCCAGGGGTACATTCTGGTACGAGGCCTTGCATACGTCCCGAGTCAGAAATCAAAGGAAAAAGCAGAGCAGCGGACATGGCGATGCCAGAAGAACTCACGTCAGCCTGTTTTATTGCTCATTGCCTTTCCACAGCCAAGCCCCAGCCAGCTGCTGGATCGTCGCAAGGGTGTGTGACCCTTTATTCTGGTGGTTCGGTGCCAGGGTCATTCTTCTCTAGAACCCAATAGCTCTGCTTATTGACCCACAGCAGAAAAAGTGCTGGTGTTGCTTGCTGCAGCTTTGCCCTTTCTGCACTTCTCTCTGCAGCATACACGCCCCGCACGATCGCTTGTCTGTCGAGGTGCTACTGGATTATCAAAGCAATTGCAAACCGTGCGCCAGGGTTCTGGAAGAGGCTGCCTGCAGCTGAAGCATGAGCACGTACTGCAATCTGTGCGTGCGGGCGGAGGGGCTCGGCTCAGGCACCCAGCCTGTCACATTCCCTGTAGCTGCACGATGCTTGCAAGCTGAAGCAGGCAACTTGGCGTTTCAGCTGAAGTTACCAAAGTCTTTCGAAGGACAGTTATTGATGAGCCTGCGGGATTCCTTTCCCATGAGTGAGCTCTCGTTTAGCGTAATACGAATAATGCCTGAGTTCAGTAGATCTTCAAGCACTTTGTGAAGGAAGTCACGGTTGTTATCCCCATTATCCGATGGGGAAACTGAGGCATTGGCAGACTAGATGACTTGCCCAAGTTCACTCTTGAGGCCAGTGGAAGAGCTAAGACTAGAGCAGAGGTTCGAGTTTAGTCCGGGGCTCTGACCACTAGGCAACGCTGCTGCCATTCCCTTTAACTGTTAAGAGCAGCTAAGAAATGTGGGGATAGTGTGAGGTTATCAAGTACTGTGTGAGGGCTTCCCTGAGTCATCTCAGAGTTTGTGACACAACAGCTAGGGCTGGATGTGGAGTCAGCTGTGCCGCTGACTCAATGCATCATCTCTGTCAAGTTGCTTAACCTTACCCTGGTTTCCCCATCTGTAAAATCCCTTGTAGTTCTCCAGCTGGAAACCGCAGCATTCAGTGAGTGCCAGTGATGATTGCTGTAGAGTCCACCATACAAGTCCCCACTGTTTGTGCAGGTGTGATTGTGATTTCTTTGTAGGGGTGGGAGGGCTGGTTTGGTTTTTGTTGTTGGTGGGTTTTTTTAATGTAGCATTTTGGATTCTTTTCTGAGCTAGTAATTAGTTCCTTCATCATTATTTATGCCCTTTAAATTTTAAAAACCCTCTGCTTACACTGCTGGAGAACCTGGAATCAATTATAGAATATTGCGTGGCAGCCCTAAACTACTCCTGCCTTGTTGGACTTCTGCTCTCAGCGTCATAATCCAGTGCTATGTGCACTGGGCTGGGATGTGTCCTTAAGCCTCCTGCACCCAGCAGTCAAAATGCTCCAATTCTCTGACCTTCTGGATGGTGTTGGCTCACTGTCCCCTAACTCCCAGCTTCCGTTCCCGCTTCAGTTTAAAGCATTCCTCCCCTCAGCCTTTCGGTGGCTGCCAGGAACACAGTGCTAACATCCACCTGCATTACTGCATCCCATCCCAGTGAACATCAGTGCTGATTGTGGCAGATCCACATGTGTCTATTCAAGAGTAAATTAAGGCTTGGAGAAGCTACAATCTGCATTTCCAGTCTCTCTCTCTCTCTCTCTGTGTGTGTGTGTGTGTGTGTGAGAGAGAGAGAGAGAGAGAGAGAGAGAGAGAGAGACCGCCTGTCTCCTATTTTCCCTAAATATATGCATTCAAAGGGGAGAAAAACCACATGGCAGAGGCTGAGATTTCAGATTTATCCATTCATGAATAATAATCAGGCTCAGTAATTCACAGTAAATGGGTATCCAAATTGGCTAATAAGGAAGGCTTTCACCCCAAACTGGAACTGGGAGAGAGGTAGAGAGAATATCAACAAATGTTGGCTGAGGCATATGTGTACACGATGTGACCTGAATCGGTGAAATATGCAAACAAGCGCTGTACGCCGATGAAATAGCATCAGAATTTGTCAGCAAGGCATGGAAATGGAAGGGGCGAGTATGGAGAGCAGACATCTTAACACTCCTCATGAAGGCATCGGTAGCAAGTGCCTTCAGTAGTTGATTCCAGCATCTGCCCCGGAGCTGGTGCAATAGCTCCGTGTCACTTCCCTTTGCGCTCTAGAGGAAGGTCTAGAATTGTGTTGCTGCTCTCTGCGGTGAAGTTAGGAGCCTTGGTGTAGGAGCAGGAAGAGAGAGGTAGAAAACAGTCCTGTGGCTTCTCGCCTGGTATATTTGAGCCAGTTTGTGGTGTTCATCATGAATGAACTACGCAAGCCAAATGGAGCAGGAGTTTTCTAGGCCTTTAAATGATCCTGCATTATCTGGGAGGTTGGGCTCAGTTATCAGAATGGTCCCTTCTGGCCTTAACAGTCATAAAGTGGTGTTTTTGCTAGTGCCGGTGAGAACACAGTTTTGCGGAAGGGAGAAAGGTGTCTTGCCTGAGCTGTAGAATCCACCAGGCTCTTTAAGAAGTCCTGCTTTGGAGGGAGTCTCTCTGCCGGGAGTGTCAGACACTCCCAGGACTCTGTGATGGGTTGCCCTTGATAGTGACACTGGCCCTGCACACTCAAAGTCTTTCCAGAGAGAAGGAATGGCAACCAGGTTCTGTATGCCTGTGTGGTACAGTTGTTGTCTAGCACTCAGAGAAACATGAATCTATTGGTCTGCAGAGCTCTGTGGAGGTACAGAAGATATCCAGATGGACTAGAAATCTGGGAATTTCCATCTCTCCTCCAACTACCTTATAGTCCTAGGCTAGGCCAGAATCATCTGAACTATGAACTCAGGAGAAAAGATTGGGGAGTTCTCCTTCCCTTCCCCTGGCACTAATTGCTTATGCTCCTTTGCACCTATTTCCTTCTGGAATTTCAACTGGAGAGAGACCTGCGGAACTGTAATTCTCTCTCTGCGAGGGTGAGCATCTCCCCGCATCATGTGAAAAGATAAAGAACTGTTAGAACTCCAGAACCTTTGCCCTCACTGTCTACCTCCTCTTCCCTCTCAGCTGCAGATTCTCCTTTCTTCTTGCCATTGCTGTCCGCAGCCAGAGAGAGAATAAAGGCGTCTGGCGCAGAAGGCGGTAATTCACACGAGAGGCTGTGAGCTTGTCAGACTGTGGCAATGCAGCTTGAGCTGATGGTGTGCGGCAGCAGAATGTGAGAGCCTCTCGTTTCCCTCCTGTTGGTGGTGGTGTTCTGCAAGCCTACTGCATGTGTCACAGGAGATGGGAGCAGTTCCCATCAGATCACTACAATGCTGTAAGGCTGAGCTACAAGACTGAGCAAAGGGATGTGTAAGTGGCCGCACACTTACATGGTGTTGCCTGTAAACCTAAGTGTTGTTGGAAAGATGAGGAAGAGGATCTGCGGTGAATTATACATATAATAGGGAGCTGTGCTGAGAGAGGCTTGTGTGTCATCCTGTGAGCTGTCTTATAATAAGGAACAAGAGGGCGCTCAGTGGCTCTTTCCCTTTTTAACTTGTGGAACTCACTGAGGCAAGATACTGCTGAGTCAAAGATCTTGGTGACAATTTTAGTAAAAGGGTAGAGCCAGGAATAAAACTAGCATTTGGTTTTCCACTAGCATGCAATTAGAGGAGCTCCCAGCCTCATCCCAGGTGATAAAACCATCAATGGACTAAGCTTAGGGAGCAACTTAGCTCAGTGGCTTGAGCATTGGCCTACTAAATCCAGGGTTGTGAGTTCAGCCCCTGAGGGGGCTATTTGGGGCAAATAGAAGAAAAAAGGTGGGTGGGGATGGTGCTTGTTCCTGCCAAGAGGGCAGGGGACTGGACTCCATGACCTCCTGAGGTCCCTTCCAGCTCTATCAGATGTGTAACTTCCTCCTGTGATATATTGTGTCACATGAGTGTATTTATGGGAAGTGTTGAGGTATTTCTCTGCTGTCCTACGTCTTGCATTGGCTGCTGTTGGATATGGACCACGGCAGACCCAGAAGGTGCAGGGAGTGAAGTGTTTCAGAAGGGTTGTAAGAGGGGAGGAGTGGATGCTGTCTATAGTGACTATCCAGAGCCCTTAAGAAACAATGGGGTTTTTGGTATCAGTGTGTTCCAGGACATACAAGATCTAGGGCAGAACTTCCCTCATAGACGGAATGTTCCACAGTTGTGCAAGGTTTCTGGAACTATGATATCCAGATGTTGGTCCTGGCCACTGTCAGACAAGAGACCACACCGTGCTGATCTCATGTGGCAATCTGTATATTCCTGGAGCTGCCGGAAGAGACCGGGTCAGTCTTGCTTAAACCCACCTCAACACGCATCTTGAAACCTTATTCTGTGGCTGCCGGTCCTGCTGCCAGGGTCCCTGTATGATTGTTTCTAAGACGGTAAGGCCCCCACTCAGTGAAGCACTTGCTCAAATTATTTAGAGTCCGCGGGAGTCTGTGGTTAAACGTGAGCACATGTTTAAGTGGAACATTTTCAGAAATACCTATTTTTTTTAAATTGACAGAAGTACTTACAAACAAGACCACACGACAGAATTGTCGACTTATGTTATGTTGCTGCACAACTGTGGCAGTAATTACATCAGTTTTACATGGCCACACTAGCGGCTTACGACAGTGGTGAGCGTTCTCTCCAGGAGCTCTTGAGCTAGTTCAGCTATCGGGCCAGAGCCCTGTCACGTGGGAGGTGCTGCCCACGAGAGCCCCATTGCATTTGGTGGGGATACTTCCTGCCAGAGCTGGGCAGTGGGGTTCTGGCTGTTAGCCACCAGAGCAGTCTGGTGTAAGCAATGAAGTGCCTACACTGCATTGACAGCCTAAGTGCTCAGCTTCTCATGCAGGTGGAGTTATTAGGTTGGTTTTGTTGGGGACTTACCATGGCAGGACCAACATTGTAGTGTAGACCAGCCTGAGTCTTATTTGGATTAAAAAAGTCTTTTAATACAGCTGAAGCTCATAGGTTACCTCTGTCCTTCTGAGAACTTTATCCTACTGTTTTGCACAACTGAACCCTAAAAGACTTTAAACATGGTATTTTCTGTTGTCTGGCCCCTCTGCAATCCTGGAGAACCTCTCTCGTGCCGGGGTCTGATCTGTTCGACCAGGCTTGAGCAACAGTTGTTGAAGGGGGCCACTCCAAGACTGGCACGTAGTCAAGGGCTGCGCTTCTCTGCGGAGGAGGTGTGGGGTCTGGGGTGGAGGTTGGATGAAGGAGGTGTTTGTAACCTGGGGCAAGAGATTGGGGTGCTGGAGAGGCTGTAGGGTCTGGGAGGGGCTTTGGGTGTGGGTACAGGAGAGGAGTCTGACCTGGGGGAAGGTCATAGGGGAAGTGCAGGGTCAGGGATGGGGTTGGCCGTGGGGCAGAGGTGCAAGGGTTGGGTTGTGCCCTAGGGCAGAGGTGCAAGAGAGGGAGCGGAGTGTTGAGGTGAGGGAGGGGCTGAGGTGCCAGGTGCAGGCTCTGGCCAAGAGGCACTCACATTGGCAGCTCTCTGCGAGCAGCCCGGTGGGACCCCAGGGCAGGCTACCTGCCTCCTGCACCCCTGCTTGCCACTTGAACTACAAGGCTGAATGATCCATGTGCTCTCTGAGCACCACAAGCCCCTTAGGTGGGAGGGTGGCTGCAAGCATGGCCCAGGCAACTCCCATTGGCCAGTTTCCAGCCAGTGAGAGATGCAAGATTGTGCTGGGGGTGGGGCAGTATGAGAAGCCCCGCCCAATCTCCAGAGGCACACTGCACATAGTCCCTGGTGCCAGCTGTGCCTTGTTGGGCTATCGGATGGTGACAATACGCTGGATCGGGCATTTTGGCTGGCTGGAACCAGCCCACAGGCCACATTTTGCCCATCCCACATTAGGCCATCAATGGGATATCACAGCAGTGACTTGGCTCTTTCACTCGGTGGGGGTGGGGGAAAGAGGGGGCAATTAGAGATGTATTTTAGATATTTCCAAGGGAAAAATTCGAGTTAAGGTTGTAAATATGTGAATTTAGCATGTTTGGTTAAATCTTTCCATATAAATAACTATAAAAAGGATCTTTGCAGTGTTCTAGGTGCCCTGACAAAATGAATGGTATTTAAACTATTATAATAGAAATAAAATCCTATTGGCTAGTAAAATAGCCACAGCTCAAATCTACTCTGTGGTTAGTCAGCATTTCTAAGCTGTTAAATTACTTTCTAAATAAAGGCAAAATCTGCAGTAATGTTATCGGTCCCCTTAGTTCTTTTACGTTGCGCATTTCGAAGGGCCGAGATCAGCAGAATACTGTTTGGGTGGGTTGCCACTTATAGGATGGTCACACCACCTTAGGGCGAAGTTTGCCACACACAGGAGAGGACCTGTTATTTTTCAAACACACTTTTCTTCTGCTCTGTGTCTCTGTAACAAGTAGAATCACACAAAATGTAGCATACATGAGAAATCCAGGAGGAGGGCTGTTTTTCTGAGACTTAGATTTTGTTAGTGTGTTGGGATTTCTTTGTGGCATGCCCTGGGATCTGTCTGATGGGTCAGCTGCCCCCATCCTGAAGTTTGTGGTGTTTTGATGCTCCAATTGGCCCCTCGGTTTAAGCCAAGTTTGCCGAAATTGTGTCATGTTTACCACAGCGCCTGGCCTTGCTATGTGAAAGGATAGATTTAGCCCCTTGTCTTCAGGTTTTCATGATGATCCTACACCCTCGTGTTTTCAGCCTGTACCTCTCCACACACTTACACTTCTTCATTGCTGGCAGTCCAGAAACAGATGACACACAGTGTTGAGAGTGTGGGCAATGCCACCTTTTAAATATTTAAAACATTGGCAAAGTAAACTCAACTAGACACCCCTGTGGTTTCGGTGACCTAAAACAACCCACACAAACGTTTGTCATTCAATCAATTTTGCTTTATCTCACTCAGCATGGGATGAATATGCAGCTATGAATTATAGGGTTTGTATTCCATCCAAGGCAGTCAGGTGATTGCCGTAAACTTGGGTGAAATTTGGGTTAGCAGAGCCCTGACCTGAAACACATAAGCACCAGTGTACCCCTAGAGAGAGGATAGTGTTGCAGGTAGCAGTTCCGGTTCCTGTGCCCAGCTATGCTGCTGTTTTCTGGGGTCAACCTCTGCTCTTAAGAGGCTGTGAGCAAGGAGCGGTTCGCAAGGCATGGACAGCAGCTCCTGGGGTTATACTAGGAGATAAGAATAGACTTTTAACTCCATGTGAACCTTGGCTGGATGCTTGGGTGAGGCAGTAGAATGCCCAGTGATGGGGCATTAGCTGAATATTCAGCCAGGCCATGGGATGGCCCTAGCTAAACATGGATCTAGGGTGTGTTCAGTCTGGAAGCGGCTACATCCTTTAGGACTTTGCCATGGTGATGAGGGTGGCCTTGACCAAGCCACTTACACCAGCACTTCCAAAACAGAATGCCTAACCATAAACACCTGAATAAGTTTAGCTTGATCTGTGAGGCTGCTAAGCTGCCCCTGTTTTTTTCAAAGCCAGTGACCTCCAGAAAGTATGTAGGTGCTTAAAGTTAGGCAGCCACATTAAAGGCAAATAGCCAAACCTTTCTGAGACTCCAACTGTAAAATGGAGCTAGTCCCTCTCAGGGAGGTTATGTGACTCAAAGGCTCAGTAATGCAAGATGCTGAGGCCTGCCCCAGATCCAGCCAAGATCCTGTTGCTTAAGTGCTGTTGCTGCATCTCAGTTGGAGTGTTCAGCACCGTTTGAATCATAGGGTTGGCAGAGACCTCAGGTGGTCATCAAATCCAAACCCTGGCTCAAAGCAGGACTAATCCCAACTAAATCCTTCCAGTCAGGGCTTTGTCAAGCTGGGACTTAAAGATCTCTAGGAAAGGAGATTCCACCACCTCGCTAGGTAACACATTAAAGGGCTTCTCCACCCTCCTAGTGAAATTGTTTTTCTTAATACCTGACCTAGATCTCTTCCAGTGCAAAGTGAGACTATTGCTTCTCGTTCTTTCACCACTGAAAACACTCTCTCCATCCTCCTTGTAATCCTCCTTCAGGTAGTTGAAGGCTGCTATCAAATCCCTCCTCACTCTTCTCTTGTGTAGACTAAATGAGCCTAAATCCCTCAGCCTCTTCTCACAGATGTGCTCTGGCCCTAAAACGAAGGCAGGAAGGTAGGCCGAAGTGGAGTTACTTAGGCTTCCTGAGCCCAACTCTACTCTCACTCACACTGGGCTCAACCCAAAGATAGAACCCAATAAATCTTATTCCCCAGTTCTTTACTTTACCCTTCCTCTGGGTTTGGGTCTGTAGCTTGGTGGCTGAAACCTTGGCCTTCACTGCATTGCACTGGCTATTGCAGTTACAAACTGCTGACATGTGCCTGAGCTTCCTGCGAGGGAGTGTATCTGGAGAGGTGCTTCTGATTAGAAGTAAAGAAAATGAATGAATGCTCTCCTCTCTCTCCTTGGCTACATCTACACGTGAAGCCTACATCGAAGTAGCCTATTTCGATGTGGTGACATCGAAATAGGCTATTTCGATGAATAACGTCTACACGTCCTCCAGGGCTGGCAACGTCGATGTTCAACATCGACGTTGCGCAGCACCACATCGAAATAGGCGCAGCGAGGGAACGTCTATACGCCACAGTAGCACACATCGAAATAAGGGTGCCAGGCACAGCTGCAGACAGGGTCACAGGGCGGACTCAACAGCCAGCCGCTCCCTTAAAGGGCCCCTCCCAGACACACTTGCACTAAACAGCACAAGATACACAGAGCCGACAACGAGTTGCAGACCCTGTGCATGCAGCATGAATCCCCCGCTGCAGCAGCAGCAGCCAGAAGCCCTGGGCTAAGGGCTGCTGCACACGGTGACCATAGAGCCCTGCACGGGCTGGAGAGACAGCGTCTCTCAACCCCCCAGCTGATGGCTGCCATGGAGGACCCGGCAATTTCGACATTGCAGGACGCGGATCGTCTACACGGTCCCTACTTCGACGTTGAACGTCGAAGTAGGGCGCTATTCCGATCCCCTCATGAGGTTAGCGACTTCGACGTCTCGCCGCCTAACGTCGAAGTTAACTTCGAAATAGCGCCCGACGCGTGTAGCTGCGACGGGCGCTATTTCGATGTTAGTGCCGCTACTTCGAAGTAGCGTGCACGTGTAGACACAGCTCTAGTGTAGTCAAATCAGGGTCATTCCTACCACAGTTTTCTTTGGATTACTGCACTCTGGATTTATTGCTGGTTTTGCTCACTGAGACCTGCTGGGCTGCATGCAACCAAACCCCTGCACCTGTGCTCATCACCTGCGGATGCAGCGGATGAGCATAAGGGGGCTCTATGTGGAGCACATTGTAGGATCAGGGTCTGGGTCTTCTGTGGGAGCCCAAGTAGACTTTTTTTTTTAATAACATGTGAGGCAAATTAAGCTGCAAAAGCTTTGTTTGGTTTGTTCTTTTCGCCTGGGCACTTTGGGGGCCATCAGGGCGGGATAAGAGGCCGTTGCCTAGAAGTGATTCTAAGAACATAGCAGGGGACTAGATGAGAAAATCCCCACCTGCCAGCCACTGAGACAGGGCCGAGACCTTGCTGAGGGTCAGTTCTAGGAAGCCTTGACGTGGAGCTGTGGGTCCTTTGACCAGCAGGAGAAATGGGATTTGGGGAGCCCAGAGGAAAACCTGTAGTGACGAGGACTATCGTTAAATTGCCATGCGCTCATCTTTCCAGCCATGTGGAAGGTATCCGCGCAAGTTTCACTCACTCTGTGCATCCGGGTTTTAAAAATCAAAAACAGGAAGTTTAAAAAAAGAAATCTGTGTTTAAACTGCCGTGTCTTGAGTCCCTTGTGAGAGGCAGCGGCTGCGTTTGCATTAGATAAAGGCGGGAGCAAGGGGGGATGATAGCAGACAGGATGGCTGAAGGCAAGAACATTGGACTTAGTTAGAATTCAGCCGTTAGATCTTTCCTTTCTCTCTGATGGCTGAGTGTGATTGACACTTACAAATTACCCAGCCAAAAGTGTCGAGTCTTTGACCCCTGAGTAACATCTTCGGCAAGCCTGAGATTTGCCAGCATTTTGTCATCTAATTACTACAAATCCCTTGAAAATTCACTGGCTGGTGAATTTTTAATGCGGGGCAATTTCAATGTGATGCATTGCCCAGATGGGTACACGCGTGTGCTCTTTCACTCCCTCCCCTCCCTCTCTCATTCTCCCTCTCTCCCTCCCCCTTTACTCATTCTCTCTCCTTTTTGCTCTGTCTCCTTCTCCATCCCTGTTACTTACCTTTATTTTAGGTGTTTTAAAACTTTGTCCCGGAACTGGAAAGCAGCAGTGTTCAAGTTTACTGGGCATTTCAGTCAGGGGGCTTTTGGAACTTTACTTAAAGGTCTGTGTTTCTTCTCCCTCCTCCCCCCCGTCCAAGGGCTGTCTGCTTTCAGATGCCTGGGGCTGGTCACTTTCAACCTGTGCCCTCCTCCATGTGATTGGCACAACTACATGTATCAGCCTTTCCTGTGTGTGTTTTGGTGGCAGGAGAGTCTATCCTGCTTTTTAAGCATTGATGAAGAGTAACAATGCTACATCTTCTTGGTTTCTCTGTTCCTTCAGGTCATCTGCTGACAGGCACGGAATGAGCTTGGCTTCTGTCCACATCTGTATTCTGCAACCAAAAGGATTAAGTGCATTTGTTGCCATCTGAACCTGCTGTGCCAGGCCTTTAAACCAGAGGAACAGTTCTAGCATGAGGCACCAACCTGGTAAAACCAGAATCCTTTAAACCCTAAGGAGAAATGCACCATGAAGCTGCAGGTGGAAGATGGGCCTTTTTCATCGACAAGCAACACATGGCAGTCAGCATTCGCCGGCAGAATGTCCTGGTAAACCAGAGGATTTCAAGCTCAAACATTAACTCCTTCACCTCAGCGAGGTGCACACCTGTCAGCACTGAAATTCGGGGAGCTCTCTCTTCAGACTGAGAAAGCTGCACCCCGAGGCAGTGTCAGGAATTTGCTTTTATAACTGATTGATTGTTTCTACCGCGTGGATAATTTATAAAACAGCCATGTTCATTAAAAAGAATGTTACTAAAAAGCTTGTTATAAAAACAGGTGAATTGCTTTTTATTTCTGTTCACCACCCCGGGTGTTTATCTGAGCCCCCTAGGCAGGTGCTAATATCAGTGTTCATCTTGGTGCCTCTCATTTTTGTTCCCATTTGCAGCAGGCAGTGTGCCTTCTTTTCCCTGATCTCAGAGGAAAAGAGAGTTTGACTGTTCACTTGGGGTGCAGGTTTACATATGAACATGACTGATAAAGTATTTCGCTTCATCTTATGGCAAAACTGCTTTGGCTAACAGAGGAAGCGACAAATTACAGGTGTTGGCTGCAAATTCTGTTTGTTTCTATCTGTGTTTTAGAACAGTATAGCTTAAAATAAAAGCCCGTCTTACAGGCTGCCGTGAGGTCTCTGCTACTGGCCAGATTTGCCTGTTTTCCCAAGGGTGCAGACATGAGCCCAGTTCCATCTCCAGTCACAGGGTCTCCTTGCTCACTGGGAAGGAGCCATAGGGCTTCCCGAGAAGGTTACATCTTGTGGCTGTCTGAACTGATTCCAGAGGTTGGAATCAAGGGGTTTCAGAAGCATTCGGCAGTGTCCTGACTGCTCCCATTGACAGCAATGGGCACTTGGCATTGAGATCACTGGGCAGCAGTGTGCGTTAGGCAGAGGTATGGTACTTGCAAAAGTCTCGTTATGAGCATCAAGTGGGGAGGGGTTGCGAGAGGCCAGGTGCTTCCCAGCCTTGAGTGGGGTAACAGGCAAACCTGAGGCCACTGGGGCAGAGTTCAGTTCAGGAAGTGGGAGCCACGTGACTGCTCCTTTCTCAAACACAGGCATCGCGGTTTTCTGCTGTCTTCTCTCCGTTGGGTTGGGAGGCACTGGGGAGGAGTCAGTGATTTTTGCAACTGGTGGCTCAGCCTTTAAAAGGAGAATTTTAAATGGTGGTTTGCTTGCATTGAAAACTTGGGCCAATGCTGAGCAAGTGCTTTTGAAAATCCTACCCCACGTCTCTACTCAGAGGTACTGTGTTACCTGAAAAAGAGCCACGTCATCCCAGAGAGACCTCCTTGGGCTTTGCGGGTCGGTCGCGGTCATGGACTAGAGATGGACATTACTGTGGGGTGTGAGCACTGATGGAGCGTGCGGCCCGGCCCGGTGCACATAGCTAGTCCCAGTGTCAGCCCCAAAGAGCGGATGGTCGAAAAGCTGAACAGCTGGGAGTGCGGTTGCAGCAGGAAATCGAGAGGTGGCGAAGACCTGGTGGATGTTAATCCGGGCTCAGATTTTTCAACCGAATGTAAGAGAAGGGCACCAAAACCACTTCGGTGTCAAATTCTGAACCCTCTTATGTACTAATCTCTCACGCAGTAATTGCTTTGCTGTTCTATATCATCCTTTGTTCTGTGATCTCAAAGCATTTAATGACCCCTCTTTGGAGCCCAGCATGGGGCAGTGTGATGGTTCCTAGGGAGACCCATGGTTGTGAGACACCTCATGCCCACCTGCCCTTCTCATGAGGAAACTGTTCCTGTGAGGGCTCATTTCAATGACCACCCTAGCTGCAGCGGTACAAACTCTCTTCTCCCAGCCTAGGCAGGCTCTGCTGTCCCTCTGCAGGTTAGCAACAGACCCCTGCCAGGAGCACAGAGTAGAAATTTTGACAACAGCCAGCAAATTATTGGGGTTACTTAAAAAATAAAATTGCAGCACAACTGCTAGAGCCTAAACTTAATGAAGATGGTTTTTGTATGGCAAAAAAGCAAAAGCTCTCCCAAAGCCTTCCCAGTGCATTACAGCCAGGCTTTGGCATGATCTGTTCGTGAAGTAAACACACTGACAGCTTACAGGATATGTAGAAAGTATTTCCTGGCCTTCTGGTACATCAGACACCTTGATCTTAATGCTAGCAGACACCCCCCTGCTGTGTGTTCTTTCTTGTAGAGTTTCTGATCTCATATCAACTTTGTACTCTTGATTAGTTGGTGGCGCAATAGGCAAATTGACTTCCATTCTTAGACGCGTTCTACACGCTGGACAGCCAGGGAGGGAGCGTTCATGCATCTGACGAAGTGGGTCTTTGCTCACCGAAGCTTATGCTCCAATAAACCTGTTAGTCTCTAAGGTGCCACAGGACTTCTCATTGTTTTTGTTTTAGGGAGAAAGTGTCTCCTGGGTTTACTGCTTTCTGCTGAGCCCTTTAAGAACACTTGTCAGTGTGTGTGTGTGTGTGTGTGTGTATGCACACGCACACACGTGCACACGCACACACACACACACACACACACACACACACACAAACTCTGTACTTACATTTTTCAATGATTAGGCTGATCTGTGTGAGAGAGGCTCTCAGTACAGACCTTCCATGCCACTCTGGTGAACTAGCATGTCAGTGAAACCAGGTCTTTGTCCCAGACAATTGTATATAAGGCTTATACCCATTTCACAGCCCATCTGCCAATATTTATATAACAAGGTAAGAGTTTGGATCTGCAGTGACCCCTTTGTAATCCTGTCCTGGAGCTGAGCCTTTCAGTCCCTCTAAGGAGCTCATTTAGGCCGATGAGAATTTCAATGGCATTCATCAGCTTCAGCTTTCAAAAGCGACTGAAGACTTGAGCTGTCTCCACTGTTAAGAGCCTTTACTTGAGATGCATTAAAGGGAGCTAGTTTTCAAAGTACAGGTGTTCGAATAATCTGCACCTCCAAATACTGAGGCAGCCACAATCAGTTTGGAAGCTTTAGGCCAGTCTATATTCCATTGATCGCACATAGAATTGCGTGTCCGGGGGTGGTTTCAAACCATGTTTACAGTAATCCCTCTGTTTACGCAGAGGTGCATTCTGGGCAACCTCCATGTAATCAAATTTTGCATAAATTGCGGGGGGGCGGGGGGGTTGGGGAGATCCCTGGAATTCCCCTGGCTGGGGGAGCAGGCAACTGGGGGAAAGGGGGGCAGCCACGTGGTCCCTGGCTTCTCCCAGCTGGGAGGCACACAGCTCCCCCAGCTGGGAGAAACCAGGCCACAAGCAGCTCTGGGGGAGCATTAATGCAAGTTAAGCGCAAATCAAAATCGTGCTTCTCGAGGGTTTACTGTAATGCAAAACTGCGATGTGTTATCAGATATACCTTTTAGCAATATGCTTTGGGAATGTTGCAGTGTATGTCACTAAAACCAGATTCACATACCAAAGAGGAAGTCTTCCTCTGCAAGAAGTCTAGTGTGATGAAGTCACTGGAGACAGGAATTGCAGATTAGCATTTGAATTAATAGAGGTGAGTGATGCTAAATGTTGTAAGGTAAATCCTGCTGATGCTTTTCTAGACATTTAATTTAACCAGGCTTTTGTCTGAAAATGCAACTCTTCTCGTCTCTGGCTTTTTCCTCATGCTGGACTGTGTTTGCTGCACACCGGGGTGTCAACTGGTTGGAACTACTTGCAGGAAGTGGAGCCGATACTACTTCCCCCATGCAGTTCCTGGAACAGTGAATGGTAGGTCAAACTTTTAAAAGTTGATTTTTTTTAATGTCTCACCTTATTTAATTAATCAGGTGACCTAAGAGACTGTCATAACTTCTCCAATTAAAAAAAAAAAGAGTCGAACAATCTGCCATCACATTGAAAAGCCTCTTGGTGTTTTGGAGGACACTCAGGCGTGCTCAAGCCCTCTGGGGCATTGTGAGAGGTGTGGGTTAGAGTTGGCCGTTCAAAGCTTTGTACTGCAGAATGCCCGTAAGTTGCATTTGATGTGCTTTTTAAGCTAGTTAGTGTGCACTCATTTTTGGGAGCTCTACGTGCGCAATTCCATTTGGGCAGGAGGTCAAGGTCTGGGAGGTAGTTGCTGTTACTCTGTGCAGCTAGTTGAGTACATGCTCCCTCAGCAGGGGCTTTTACATGTAAAGAAGTGGAGGAAACTTGGCAGAAATAGATGGCAGTTATACCGAATTGCCATGAATAAGGTGAATGTGACTGTTAGGATGTTTTCATTGGGAAGCTCTTCGGTGCTGCCTGTCCCTTGGAGTTGGCCAAACGGGAGCACCTTTCCAGCACCGCTGAGCGTACTTAGTTTACTGAGATCTGCCACAGAGAGTGGGATAGGAGGTAATGATGGCAGAGAAGCCTGTGCCATCGTGAATGGCAGGAGTCTATCAAGCTATCTCCTCAACTGCAATGTCTTGAGTACTTTCACAGCCCCTGTCACCTTAGTCACTGAGCAGGTTTATTTATCAGTGTGACCCTCAGCATGCACAAAAGTAAGTTAAGCAATTTGCACAGGAAACCTGTGTTTAGCCAGGAATTGAACCTCAGCCTACATCTACACTTACGATGAGGATCAACCATTCAGGGTCAATCTTATGGGGTGCTGTTTTCACGCATGCGCAAAATGGCACGTTCCGGAATCAACGTCAGCCCTGGAACTCCTCGCAAGCCACAAGGATTAAGGAAAGTCGATGGGAGGAGCACCGCTGTTGACCTGCCATGAAGACAGCCACCAAAATTGACAGCTGAAAAGTCGATTTTAGGTACACAGCTGGCATACCTAAAACTGTGCATCGGCTGTCAACTTTCCGCTGAGTGTAGACGCAGCCTGAGTCTCTTGCATTCCAGCCGGGTCCTGATGTTAGGTATGGAGTACCTCTGTTAACCTTTATTGGATTCAGCTGATCCCACTCTGTTTAAATCACCTAAGGACATAGTGCTACCTACAAAAACCACCAGCTCCCCTTCCTGAGCATCTCTTACTCCCTTGGAGATCTCCCAGCTCAGCGCTGAGCAAACCTGATCCTGCTTAGCTCATGGAGTCTCCTTGGCTCAGCACAATAAGGGTCCTTCAGTCACACCTGCGTACGTGCGTGTGTGTGTGAACAGTCCTCCCTGACACTCCCATCTTCTACCCAACCATCAATTCAGAATATCCCCGTGTATCTCACAAGGTAGGCGTGTCTTTTTCTCAAGCTGCCAGATGGGGACCATGTGGGAAGATGAGGGTTTGTCCCTCCTTTCTGCTTTTCTGGATGACCATTCTCCCAACCTCCTCCTGTGGGAGAGGGATAGCTCAGTGGTTTGAGCATTGGCCTGCTAAACCCAGGGTCAGGCCAGATGTTCTCTTGCCAAGAAACTTCGTCACCATCAAAATAAGAGAGCCCAATTTCTCAGGTGACTTATCATCAGTATGAAAAGCAAGGCTGGGCTCGGCTCAGGTGGGATGGAGGTGAACATGAGTCTAACAAGGACTTGGTGCACTTAGATTTGAAGTTGCAATGGCCTAGGACCTTGTCATCTTATTTGGGTTGGGAGGTATCTAGCAGACTGTGTGCGCCGTACGTGAGTAGGAGGAAGGAGTGAGCACATTTTTGTCTCCCCACAATTTTTCCTCTGATGAATGGAGCACCCCAGCCTAACAAACAGCAAAGAACTCTGGTGAGGCCAAGATGCATTGGTATAGCTCAGGAGCTGGGTACAGCTCAACAGTCTGTCTCAGTACCTCCACGCAGGAGAGGGGAGCACATTTTGTCTGGTGTTTGGTTCAATGAGTCCAATGCCAGTCATGCAGCTCCTGTGAGGCCTCTGATGCCCTTGTGACCGCATAGATTTTGGGGGTGGTGGACACCTGGGAACTGCCCGCAGAATGGCTTTGCAATCACAGTCGGCAGCACTCCCTGAAACCCCGTGCTCCAGTTACACTACGGTTCCTGTGTAACCAAGAAGTAATTAGTGCCGCTTTCTGCAGCGAGTAAAACCCAAATGTCAAACAATAACAAAGCTATTGAGTCATATTTTTATTGCATATTTGAAGCTGGAGTCTGTGTGTGTGTCTCCTGTCTGCCAGAGCAGTGGCGTTCCCCTTGGCTACGCTCATTTGCAGAGAGAGTCCATGATTGTAAAGTGACTAAGCAGTACAGCCCCATGTTCATCACATGCAGCGTCCACCTTTCTCGCTTGGGGACATCTCTCCCTCACCACACAGGGCACGTTGTGTCTTTCTCTTGACAGAACACAGTTCCGGTTGGTCCCGCTCCATGTGAAATTGTGGCCTTTGGAGCAGGGCAGGGAATGGTTTTCCTGTTCCTTCAAAATCTGAGATGTCAATATTTTCCCAGCCTGAAACATCAAAATCTAGAAAAAGTCTCAGAGAATTTTGGCTCAGGTCAATGGGAACCAGCCCTTCCCAGGGACGGTTCTGGTCTGGGTGACTCTGGTTTGGGAAAACCATTTCTTTGGAAAATTATCAACTGGCTCTAATCACCATGTAATAGTTGAACTCCACCTGCATGTGTCCCATGTCAGTGCGTAACTTGCCTTGGTAAAATCCACTCTCGGCTTCTGACTTGGGACAGCCCTGCAGACCGTGGAACCTCAAATTACTCTGAGGGGGGAATCAGGTAAAATTGCCCCATCTCATAGCTGGGTGGGGACACATGATGATCTAGCAGTGGGTATCTCCTCTCCCTCTCCTCTCCTTGCTGCCAGCAGAGACAAGCCCATCCTGTGAGTTGCAGATCTTTCATGAGACGTAGTCCCATGCACCTAGTGAGCACAGACACTGCTAGTTTGTTCTGGGCTTTGACACAGCCTAGATTCCAATGCAGACTCGTAAGGAGGTCCTCTCCCCGTCCCCACCCCATGGCTTCAACTGGTGCCCACACCGTCCTGTGCCTTTCACTCCCTTTGGTGGGGGTCTGGCAATACTCAGAGGCCAGGCAGCAGCAGCCTCCATGCTTTGGGATTGTCAGTTCTCCAGGAACGTCCCCATCCTTTCCAGTATCGGCCAGCTCAGCAAATGGCCACTCTTCAGTTGTGTTATTCTGTGCAGGCTCTTATCACCACGGTCCCTCAGCGTTTCCTGCTGTGTTTTCTTCCTCTTTCCCTTTTCTGAGGAGAAAATGGGGTGTGCAGTGGCATGTATGGTCTCATTGCTGTGCATGTAGAGAAGTCAGGTTGGAGAAGTCCACCTTGGAGTAGAAAGTGGGGAGGTTGGGGAAGAGCATCAGTCCTTGTCCTCAGTGCACCGTCTGAAAACGGGCTTTACCTTCCCCTGGTGGTAGAAAGGTCTCCCAGGTCCCAGGAGTGGAGTAGTTGACCTCAGTTTTTGTCCTGGAGCTGTAGGGGATCTATCCTGGGCCCAGGCCCCTGCCTTGCAGCTCAGTTTGGAAACCTCGAGGAGACTGTGCACTCCACCCGCTTGGCAGGGCAGAGCGCTCAGCGGGTTATTGAGGCTAAGGGGCTGCCGTGAAGCAGTTCTTTCCACATGGGAATTGTGACCATCCCTTTCCCTGTCCTGATGGTGCTGGGAGATGGTTACCAAGATCAAGCACCAGAGTTCCACCTCCCAGGCCTGGGTACTGATCACGCCTGTCAAGTCTGAGAGGTGTCCCTTAAAATCTGTCCCTGTAGCTTTGCACCCGGCCTGTAGTTTGCACTCCAGTTGTGAGGTATTTTGGGGGTGCACCTGGATGTAAGCGCTCAGGGAGTCACTGGTAACAGCCCGGAGCCAGTAACAACCCAGGAGCTGTGATCTCGATTTGGAGCAATGCGGAAGACCTGGTCTAGAGCAGTGTATCGTTCCCATCCGTTTCAGTAGATGTTGCGGATGCTTTACGGGACTGGGGCCGAGCGCGTTGGGGTGCACAAGGCCCTGAGGCTTGTCCTACTCTTCCAAGCGTACAGCTCCACACGCACCACCCAACAGAGCAGAGCCCTCCTCAGCAGCCTCCATTCCAGCCCTGCACCCCCACTCGGCTGCGCCTCTGTCCCTCAGCGCTGCCCTTCAGGACCTTCTGTTTTCCCCACCCTGCTCACTGACATCAGCGCCTCAATCTGCCCCATAGCTCCCTTGCTCTTCCAGCCGGGGCCCATTGCTCTCCTTGAGTCTACAGCGCCAGCAATGCCAAACCAGTAGCAAAAGCTTTTGACTTTGGCTGAAAGACCATTAGTGCCCTGAGCTGGCTCTGTGGATCCTGGCAGGGATTTTATAACCCCTCAGGCTCCATCTCAGCCGTTGCCATTCTCTCCGTGAATGAGCTGGCTTGCTCGGCGTCGCGTGTTCTGTTTCGTTGCCGTTTATGTTGCCAGGCAAGAGTACAGGTGGCCCTGCCTAGCCCCTCTCCGTCTAGTCCATCTAGCCAGGGACTCGAGCCACTCCCTGTCCCCCCCATTCCAGAAACAACCCACCTCCATCTTTGCAAAGGAGGGAGAATGGTGCCTTGTAACACCCTAGTCCGTTGCTAAGGCAGCGGCTGTGGCATTTCACAGGCAGCATGAATTATTGCAGCAGTGTGTGCCCCAAGGCTTTCTGTGTAGAGCCCGGCCTGCAGCGAAATGGGATCCGAGAGTGGAGCAGCCAGGGCAGCCATAAATCGCCCTTGGAGCTGGCATCCGGAGATGAAGCGCAGCTCTGTCCTCCCTGCTTGCGGGGAGGGAAGGGGGCTGTGTTGCAGGGGGTGTGTGCTTGTCAGAGGCGATGGCTCTGCATATCTTCCGGCTGCCAGGGTGTGCTCATGTGGAGTCGGTCGGTTGCGCTGCATACTGAGCAGAGGAGGAGCGCTGACCTTGGACCTGCCCCTGCCTGGTGCATAGCATTCCCTGCCTCTCCTCCGCTGCTCGCTCTCCTCTCTGCCTTTCTCCCGCCGTCTCCCTTTCCTCCCCTCTTGGAAAGGAAAGGGAAGAAATTTATCCACCTCGAGCATTGCTCTAGGAACCGTCTCTCGTCCAAAGCCAGGATCTGTGGGCAGTTAGGTGGGATTTTGTGCACGTCTACGGCATTTTTTTGATTGGAGTTTAACTTAAAATTGGAACCTCTCCGTACTGGAAACCACAGGTACTTGGTCTTTCAAAGGGATGCAGCTCATTGCAGGTTGTTTTTAAGAGGCAGTTTGATCTAGGAACTGGGCTGGGCTGCAGGAGAAGTGGATGCTATGCCCCAGTCCTGCCACTGGCCGCCTGGGTGACCTTGGTCAAGCCACTTCTCCTGTCCACGCTCCAGTGTCCTGAACCACTCTTTGTCTTGTCCATTTTATGTGTGCTTTTCATAGCGTTCTGTATCTTTACAGCATGTACTACCAGGGGGTCCTGACTCAGATGAGGCTTCTTGACACTGTCATAATACAAATACATACAAACAATAGACTCTCTTGAAAGTATATGCAATAAGCTGTGTTAGTCTCTGTTAGGAAAACATCTGTACAGGATTTTTAACACCTTTGCAAAGGAGGAGGATGTGGTCATGAACCAGTCTTCCCCTTGCCCCAAAGCCCGTGGTGTGCTGGTGGCAGACCAGAACCGGAGTGTGAACCAAACTAGAAACGGTGCCTGATTCTCTTCTCCGTTGCACCCAGGGATGCTGGGATGCAGCACGTTTCCGTCATATGCAGGGTTTGCACTGTGCTTGAGTCTCTCAGCAGCACCCTCTCTGTAGACATTGTTCCAGCAACCCTGGTTACACCCCTCTCATGCCAACACCTCTCCACTAATTTCAGTGACACTGGTTCTGATTTACATCAGTCCCTGTGGGAGAAGGAATCGCGTGTTGTGTCTTAAGAATGGCCCTGAAAATTGCCTGTCTCTTTGCCCAAACTGAGAGCAGGGCACGAAGTAAATGTGTGTGTTAAGTGAACCAAATTCTGTCCTGGGGGATGGTGGTGTGAAGCTGGCGTTACTCCACTGAAAGCAAGGGGAGGATTCTGAATGCACTGGTGTGTCCTTATTGGAAGCGTTTCCCCTAATTTAGACTTTAAAAGTTGTATCCACCTCGATAATGGCAAGTGTTGTCATGGCCTCAGCTTCGGATGCTGCTTCTCAGCCAGGATTTTGATTTTGCCTGTCCATTTTGAAGGCATCTAGGTTTAAACCAAGTGGGGCTACTGTAGAATGATTTATGATTCAGAAAAGAGCCTTTGTTCAGTGCGCACTGGAGGTGGCCTGTGGTTGTAAAACACAGTTTGTTCCCTGATGCATAGGCTTTTTGAATCAATGCTTCATTTCTGTGCCCTGATTTCTCGCCTCACCCTTGTACTTGTCCCCAGATTCAAGAGGGAGTGTCTCCCTCTCTCCCTCCCAGGTCTCCAAGAAGGGAGAAAATGGCAGGAGTAAAACTGAGTGGGCCAGCTGTGATACTGGGGTGGGAGCTCTACAGGGAGCAGAATGGTTGTGTTACTGGTAAGATGGAGTGTGGCTTCATCTAGGGCTGGGAGTAGGACTTGCATTGACTTCCAAGGCTCTTTGGAGTTTCCTGGGGATATTGGTCCAGCTACATCCAGACCATGTCCCTGCCTGGAAAAGCTCCCAGTCTAAAGAGACAGCCTAGAGCTGGGGAGAAAGGAAGGATCACTCAGTTCCTTCACAGGTTTAGAGCGGAGGCCCAAAGAAAGTCAGTGACTTGCCTCCAGTCACTAGTAGGTTCACTAGGCCTTATCATTGCTGTCTCCTGCACCCCAGTGAACCAAGGCCGTTGCCCAGAACACTGGCAGGGGCCCGCATCTGCCAGGTTGGTCCCACTCCTTCCTTGTACGAGCTTCAGTCCACCCTAGTTCCCATGCTCCTGCTCCCTCTCCAGGAAGAGTGTGCTGAGCTCCAGGGGCTGAAAGGCCCTCAATAAATCCAAGGCCTGGCCTGGCCTGGCCTGCCACAAAGCAGGTGTGTGCTAGCTGGGCCTCTCCAGTGCCGTTAGCGCCGGAGCTGTTGCATGGCACTTGGACATTTTAATGAGGTTTCAACACAGCAACGATTATTTATGTCCACACTAAGTTCAAAGGAAGTAGGGGGAGGAGCCTGAGGTCTTCTAGCAGATCCAGACCCGTCAGCCAAGGCGTGTTGACTGGTGAGCAGACAGACCCTCCTTGAGGGTTTGTCCCTTTGCTGCAGGTAGCAGGTTAGGAACTCCTGCAGCTTCACTTCTTTGCCCATCTCACCCCCACCCTGCTGCGCCCCAGGTCAGCCAAGCATTTGAACTTCTGCACATCTACATGGGGGTTGGGAGCTTTTGAGGGTACCTGTGCGTATTCGGGGTCCAGCTCCAACTAGCTTTGAATAGGATTCGGACAGCACCTTTCCCTCACGGCCCTTGGAAAATCTCCAGCCTGCGCCCCTAAATCCAGTTGATTACAGTGGGCTTTGCACACCTGTCTCCGGTTAAGCAGGCACTTCCAAGCTTTGCTCAGTCGGGGTCTGACTGAGGCCTTGGTTTTCCTCAGCCCTCCTGGAGCACCTATTAGGATGCCACTTAAAAATGGGACGACCTGCCCAGTCTGCATTTCCGTTTCCTTGCATGGCCCTCCCGGTGCCTGGGTGTCAGGGCAGCAGCCAGGCAGAAATGCTGCTCTGCGTGTGACGGGCATGGAGGAGGGGGAGCCTATGTGTTTCATCTGTCTGTTGGATTGTTCTGGCAGTGCTTGTTTTGGGTTACAAAGGGTTAATTCTCTCCCTCTGGGAATGGCTTCCCAAACTGGGAGGGCATGAAGAAATTTCAGGGAGGGCACGAGGTGACCCAGCCCCGCCACCTGAAGAAAGAGCTGGCCCTTGCTTGCGACTCGCAGCCCCTGCCATTTTGCATGGGTGACCTGGTGCAACCACTATAAAAAGTAGGCAGCTGGTGAAGACCTATGTGGAGCTAGCTGCCTTCTGCAAAGATGAGTTGAGTGTGGGTTGCTGGGAGGAGGAGGAGGATGGGGTTAGATGGGGGGCTGGTAGTGCCTGGCTTTGTGCAATGGGAGGGGTTTAGGCAGGTGCCCAGACGGCTTGTGGGGATCATGGTGCTTGGGCAGTTGGCCCTGGCATTGCAGGGTTCAGGGGGCTCAGGCTGGCAGCTGGCCCCTGCAGCGTGGGGCTCAGGCAGCCGGTGGGCGGGCAGGCGGCCGACCCAAGCAGCTGGCAGGCATGTGGGTGGCTGACCCTGGCAGCGCAGGTCTCAGGTGGGTGGGCAGCTGTCGTGGTCAGTTCTGGCGGCTGGCAAGGGGCTCAGGTCGCTGACCAGCTGGGGCTGCACCAGGCACCTTAAAGCGGCCAAGAAAAACTATTTGTGCTTATTTTTAATTTTAAATAACATTTTTATACCAAGTTTTCGTGTTTGTTTTAAATTACAAATTGACTCCTTTGTTAAAAGGGAGGTTGGATGATGGTGAAGAAGAGGTGGGGGGTGTGATGCTGAAAAGTTTAGGAACCACTGCTCTAGGAGATCATTAGCTCCTCGGCACCTGGCTTACCAATACCAATACTGTCGTGTCTGGGTTGTACTTGGTCTCTCTCGCACACACTGGGGTGACAAAGTTGTGCCATGGCAAGCACACAGGTGAACACGGCTTTGTTGACAGGCGTGCTCTCCTGCGACACAGAACCCCCTTGTTGGGGGGAGAAGCATTTTGCCAGCAGATCCGCCCCGATCAGCATTCACACATGCTGTGTCTCGGGGACGGTGCTGTGTCGACGCAGTCATGTTGCTAGGAGAAGCCTAGTGTAGGCATACCCATAAGGACAATGCAAACGTCAAGGACAATGCGCGAGTCTTTCCCGGTGTCCATCCTGAGGCCTCTCGGCTGGCAAGCAGGGGTGTAACCTGCCTGGAGTCCTAAGCAAGTAATGGCAGAGCTTCTGAGTGGAAAGGAAGCACGGGGTAGGCGGACAAGTTACAGTTTTGCTAACCCCAAATGCTCAAAATGTAAGTGTCAGGCTCACCGGAGAGCTCAAGCTTGGCTTTAAAATTGTGAGATTATATAAAAATACTAGTTTTGTTGTTCTTTCTATTTGCCTTCTGCTTTTTGAGTCTGCAAAGTGCATGGGAGTCCCATTTTGAAGCTTTCCCTCACAGCCAAAAGGGCCAGAAGCTCACCGTTGCCTAGGCTGAAACCATCACATCTTCACGTGACTCCAGGAGGTGGGGCTTTTAAGGAAGACAGACAGGCCTTCTCCTCAGGCTCATGTGACCAGATCATGAGAATTGTCAACAATGCAGATTGTCTGTGCTGCAAAAATCAGAGGGTGTGTTCTTAGTTCAGGGTAGCTAACTCAGGCTAAAATAGCCATGAAGACTCAACTAATTGTGTTTAAACTAGGGCAACCAGATAGAAGTGTGAAAAGTAGGGCCAGGAGGATGGGTAAGAGGATCCTATGGAGGGAAGTGGAGTCTTATACAAGACAAAGCCCCTAATATCAGGACATCTGATCACCCGAGTTTAAACTCAGAGGAACAGTGTCAGTTCAATTCCATCATAGGCTTCAGTTGCGCACCAAATGCATTTACAAGCCAAAATGCTGCATCTTCGCTTTGGAGGGTTTGTCTCCTCTACAGTCAGGATCAGCACTGCACTGATAAATTGATTGCCAGTCTCTCGGACCTTGACTCCTATACTCCACCGGAATGAGGTGAGGAAGGGGAGCTATGGGAGAAGGTCTCCCATGGACTCAGCATAGTGTGGTGGCCCTACCCTAAGAAGATCAAAGCTATGCCGGCTTGAGCTTCACTAGTAGCATAATGCAAGGGGCATCGCTTGGATGGTTTTTTCCAAGTAGTGTAGACCAGCTGCAATTTAATTCACGTTATGAGGACAACTGGTTTGGGCAGTGTAACCCCACTGGCTGAGAATCAGTCTGGGGTGGGGTGGGGCTGGGGTGAGCTAGGCCTGTTTAAGCATCTAAGTAAGATGGAGATGTGCAAAAACTTCCATTGCATGAAGAACCCTTTGCTCTGGTGCCTTGTTCAGGGAGGTTAGTTGTCTGAGCCCATATTCGTGGCCTGGGGACCTGGTCCCAGCAGAGTTTGAGGCCAGGCCTCTTCCCTTAGCCATGCCTGCCACCCCCACATGCTCTCGCCCCCGGCCCTGCCTGCCACACCAGGCAATTTAAAGTGGCTTCCAGCTGCTTGCTGTATGCAACAGTGGTCCTAGAGCAGGGGGTATCTCCACACACTTCCCCAACCCTGGGTGTCACCGTGGCCAGTGAGAGCTGCGGGGGTTATGCCCGCAAGTAGCAGCGTGCAGAGACCACCCTCTACCTAGGAGCCATTGCCGGTGCGGGGTGGTGGTGACCCAGCTAAGCATGACGTGCCCATGCTCCTTCCCCCATATACCCCCTTGTACTCCAGCCCCTCCCAGAGCCTGCATCTCTCAGCTCCTTGTGCACCCCAGTACCCTGCCCCAGCTCAGAGCATGCACCCAGAACCCAAACCCTCACCCGCTCCTACACCCCATCTGCCCCAGCCCAGAGCCTGCACCCAAAATCCATCCCAGAACCCAACCCCTCACCCCTCCCACGTTCCCTCCACTTTCTACATCCTGTCTGCGGTCGACAGTCAACCCCCGTACGCCTCAATCTCACAAGGAGCAAAGGAGATTGACGGGAGAGTTTTGCCCATTGACCTGGCTCTGCGAGGACGGCCAGGGAAGACAACTGTAGGTAAGTCAATTCCAGTTATGCAATTACCGTAGCTGGAATTGTGTATCTACAATCAACTTTAAGGTCGAGTTTAGCCCCGGCCTGGGGAATCCTGACTGCTGTTCTCTGGTCATTCTTGGCTGCCCTGGTTCAGCCTATTACTGCAGAAAGGTCTGAGCTAGGGAGTTGTCTCCAGGTTTGCTGGGGTGTCACCAGAAGGGGGGGCGGGATGGGAATGATTTCCCTCCCTTTGAGCTGAGATCTGCTGGAATGTAGGGGATCCAAGGGTTCAGTCCAATATCCCTTTCAGTGCACTTTTGGGTATGCAGTGCAGTCTAGTGGCTAGGGCACTAGTATGGGGGGGTAAGAAAATGTCCTTGGGCAAGATCTGTGCCTCAGTTTCCTCAAGTAGCCTGTGGCTGTCCTCTTCGTTTACTCTGTAAGATGATTAGGGCAGGGCCTGTCTCTTTAGCTTATGCCACAGTGAGACCCCGAGCAGGCTTATCTGGGTCTCTGGCCTCTACTGCAATATAATAATAATACATCAGCCCACAGGGGTGTTGTCAGTAGATGCACATATGCTAGGCCTTGGTGTTTCCCCAGCTCCATCCTCCCTCCTGGGGGCCAGTGTGGGGAAAGGGGATGACCTGATGGCAAAGACCTTTGGAGACACTTGGCCCCAGGTCCACCAAGGTGTTTGGGAGCCTGATTACCACTGAAATCCATGAGTGTTAGGCTCCTAAATACCTTGGCAGGGTCTAAGCCATAGCCTTTTGCCCCTTCCAAGTGTGTGGGAGAGCTGGAGGCTGTTGTGGGGAGGAGGGGAAAATTCAGAGCAACGAGGTAAAGAGGGAGTGGTGGTAGCTCTTGGTCCAAATTTTCAAGCACCCAAGTCCCTGCAGTACCTAGGGGTAGGAGGGCAGGAGGGTGGGGAAATCCAGCCAGGAGGGTGTGCAGATGATGGCTAATAAAGAGAAGATTCCCCAGTTAAACCGATGTTAGTTCTCCTGCTCTTTTCACAGGGGAGCCGATGGGCTGTGTATCTCACCTTTTCCCATGAGCCTCTGCTAAGGTCCGCCCTGTCTGTGCCGCCCGTGGCTGAGCTCGGCAGGGTTGAAACAACCAATCTTTGCCACATGGCGCATCCCTGAGCAGTAAGTGACCCAATTGGAAATGGAGCCTCAGTGCAGGGGTGCAGTCCTGGAGCAGGAAGGCAGGTTGCAAGCCAGGTGTACCTGGCCACTTGGCTAAGGGAAGCAGGAGCGTCTCAGGGCCAGAGAGAAGTACAAGGGAAACACAGAGCTGGAGCCCCAGGACTGCAATGGCAGGTGGAGCTGCTGGGGGTTAGTAAAGCTCCTTGGCTTGGAGTCACCACAGTGCAGCAAGGTCCCTTGGCCGCTCTCCATGCGGGAGGCCAGGACAGAAGTAGCAGGGGGCTGTGGGGTGGCAGAAATACAGAGGGGTGGAGCTGGGGACTGAGCTAGCAATGGGGGGCAGCAGGATCAAGACAGAGGTGCGCTGGGTGGTGGCATGAGGCCAGTTTGCCCAGCCCTGCCACCGTTCCTTATCTGTCCCCAGCCCAAAGATCTCCCCTGCTGGCTTCTTTCTTTTACAGCCACTGGGATACAGCGAATAAGCATGAACCCCAGTGGAAAAGCCCTGAAGCAGGCAGGCAGCCGTGGGCCGCTCTCCTTCCTCTCCTCCAGGGTCTGGCTCTCGCCCTGGGAACAAGCACAGCAGCCGGCGCGACAAGGACCGAGTGTCCCTGCTCGTTAGACTCCGAGGAGTGGGCGAGAGCGAGATAGTGCGAGGAAAAGGACGTGTCAAATCAATCATATTTAAACAAAAGCCTCTCTGGCCCAAGGGGCCTTTTAAAAGCTGCTTATTTAATTAAAAGTCCCATTTTCCATATTTATGGCCCTCATTCAGTTAAATATTAACCGCCTGGGCCAGGGCTGGTTTATTCTTTGGGAAGAGAAGTGTTGGGAGGTTCATTACTGCCGCCTGGATTTATCAGATCGCCCGGCTGCCAGACAGCTGGATCAATGAGGAGCCAGCCTCACCACAAACACACCGAGGCGGCTGGGCAAGCAGAGGCGGGAGGGGCTGGGGTGCGCGGAGAGCGCGGCTCTTCAGGGTTGGGTGGGCTTCGGGGCAGCATGGGAGGGTGGGCCACAGGCTTTGGGGTGTGGCGAGAGAGGGGCCAGGAGGAAAGGGAAAGCAGGTGTTTGGCCCAATCCCATGTGTAGGGGTGGTGAGTGACAGGAATATGTTGTTCTCAGGCAATGCGAGGCCCTGGTTTGTCAACCTGGAGAAGTGGGGGATGGCCAGTCACACATCACGTTAGGCCTGTCATGGTGAAGAAGGATGGAAACTAGATGCTTTGGGTTGGATCTGATGATTGCATGGGGAAGGGGGTTTGTACTGGCCTGTGGATAGCCAGGCCACCTACCCAGGAGGTTGTTGTAGTCCCCCACCCACCCCTCCAAAACCCAGGGTTATTCGCCCTGTTGCCTCCAGGGAGGGCAACTCAGCTGATTGTGCGATCGCAAATTCAGGAGGCCTCCCAGGCCTGAGCACCTCCCATGAGATGGGGTTGGAGCTAGTGTCCCAGGTGACTGTGGTCGAGGTCAGAACCCTGGCTCAGATGTCTCCCTTGGCCGTTAGTTTGCTCTTGGTGACACGTTGCCCCGCAGGCGTAATGTGGCAGTGTCTCTTGGCCTTTGTGAACATCCTGCAACCCTCCCAGCTTGCTACTGGCTCAAAGCGCAGAGTTGGCCATGCTCTGGCTAGTTACTGGAACTTATCCATGGATGCAAGGTTGAACCTGTCACCATGGCTTGACAGGCATCACCTCCCACATTTGATGTCAGGGTGCTTTCTCTCATTGGGGCAAAGGGTCTATTTTATGAGAGGGTGATGGAACTGCATTGGTGCCATATGGCACTGGGAAAGGTCCTTCCTCAGCTAGCAACTTGCTCCACCAGTGCTCTGGTGGGTCATAATAATAACCATCTCTCCATGATATGGGTCCAGGCCCCCAGCTTCATTAAGTCTGGCCACCCAGGACTGAGAGGGACTAAGTTGGAGGGAAGTGGTCCATGGAAACAGAAACAAAGTCACAGACTGAGGCCTGACCTACTTAAAAGTTTTGTCAGTTAAGAGCGGAAAAAGAAATCCCCCTTACACACACAGCAAATGTCAAAAGCCTTAGTGTAGTTGTTGTTATATGTTCAAACTAGTCCTTTTGCCAGCATGGGTCATTTCATTTGGGGAACTACGCTGAGGTATAATGGGGTAAGAACCCTTGCAATGGACAAGCTGTGTCCAGTACAGGAGGGTTTGCCTGTAGAACTACGCCAGCAAAGGCTTTCTAGTGTAGGCAAAACTCAAATCCAAGCTGATTCCCCTAAGCTGCTTGCAGAAGGACATATATCAAATCTGTGGTAAAGGTGGGCTTAGAATTCAGGCACACTAAATTAATTTAGAGTTCTAGATCATGCTCCTTTGTCATAAGCTACTGATCCAGAGTATGGGGCTGTGGGAAAGAAGGCAATTAACCTTTTTTTCCCTCTTTACCCTACCACTTTTTTACTGCGGCTTCAGCACCAAGGACACTGACTTTTTCATTAAGCAAAGAATTTTCACCTGGGATGGGGAGAATTCTTTAACTTCTGTATATCACCGCAGGTGATTTGGAAATTGAAATAATCTTTCACGCCACCCCCTACACCCTTTCATTTGTTGGCAAATGGAATATGCCCCCTAGTTCAAATTCAGGCGCTGACCCCATTGTCCCTTGACCAGGTCTCTGGTGTGTTTCTAAAACTCTGTGGGAGAAAGCCCAGCTCTGTACTCACCTGCAGGCTCATGCTGCATTCCACAACCACGAGCCGAAGGAAAGCAAGAGGGCCTTGGCTATACCGATGCACCATGTTCGAAAAACAACCAGAGGCAGAGGGGGCTTGGGCACTAGATTGAAAAACAGGCAAAACATTTCTGTATAAAAAATGGCAGCTCACCAAAAGAGAAACTTTATTTTTTCAGGAAATAGTTTTGATGTACAGTATTTTCCATTTTTATAGAATAGGGGGAAGAACCAAAACTGTGAAAATTTTCCATTTTGATATTGTCAAAATGAAAAGTGCAGTGTTTTGATTTGAAATGATTTTTGGTATCAGAGTTTAAATTAATTGATACTTTAAACTAATAGTAAAAACAAGTCAAAATTGAAATGAAATGTTTCAAAATGATCAAAACAAAACACTTAAATTAACCCAAATTGGATTTCTTTTTTCAGAAGTAGGGGGTTCGATTATAATTTGTGAAAAATTCTGAGATTTCAACTTTTCATCCTGATCCATGGCAAATTTAAAAAAAAAATCTCAGTAGACTTCAATTCTTCACTGTCTACACTCCTAATCTGCTATGAGATCTTGCATGAGTCACTTCTCTGTTATCTCTTGCACCATTTATCACAGCTATTTGATTGAGAGTTCCTAGGCCCAGACAGTCTGTGTGTTTGTACAGTGTCTGGCACAGTGGGGACTTGTCCTTGGGTGGCCCCGCTAGGGGCTACCATGCTTCCCTTTGTAATTCACCAGGAGTTTGAATTCAACTTAAGCACAGTGCTAGTTAAACTGTTTTTTATTTCATTAGAGAAAATCTGACACACACTTTACATCTGGATCCAAGTACCGGGGTGTTCTTGCCTGGGGCTTGGTTCAGGTCTGTAACTTTCCTCCTGGTCGAGAAGCGACAGAACTCAACTGTCATGAAAATAGAGGGGATTCTTTATCAGAGCTGGTGGACACAGACACTGTAGTTGTCTTTGAAAGACTAATGGGAGCTGTGCTGTCTCATTTCTTCCACACAAGGTGTCCCTAAGTCCTGGCTTGGACCAGTTATCATCAAATGGTAATGGTAATGCAGCAGCACCTAGCAGCTATCATCACCCTGTTGTGCTAGGTGCTGCACAAATGTAATCAAGAGATGGTCCTTGCTCAACCAAGTTTAAAGGCTAAGTTGTGCGATTGGCTGCTGACGATGCCACAGGGTCCGGGTCTTGTATTCTCTCATAGAAAGAGCCTGAGGATCCAGTGTGGGGAATAGAGTTTGGTCCAGTCTGCACTGAGAATCAGACTAATTCTGAAACCACATTAGCCAGAAGCACTTTAAACCCAAATTTCAAGTCACTTTCCAAATGTGGTTCAAAGCACAGTGTAGACAAGACCTTAATGGGAAATGGCGGAATGCTGGCAATGCTCGTATAAATGCTTTGGGGGCTAGTTCATACTATCAGGCTTCAGCCTTTCTAGTGAGAGGACAGCAAAGCTTGTGCTCCTTATTGTTTAACCCCAAAATGAAGTGCCCAGGGGATTATGCTCCAAAATATCTGATAGTCTATAAGGTGCCACAGGGCTTCTTGTTGTTCCAGTGGATTGTGGTTAAGCAGACCTTGTGCTCTTTGCTGCAAAGCAGTGTTTGTAGTTATGAGCTGCCCAGCAGCGAGGTTACGACAGGCCTTGCTCCCAGGCTATAAATACCTACAGGGGGAACAAATACTTGATAATAGGCTCATCCATCTAGCAGACAAAGATGTACCATGAGTCAATGGCTGGACGTTGAAACTGGACCAATTCAGACTAGAAGTAGGGTGTACTTTTTAAACAGTGAGAGTCACTAACCATTGGAATAATTTACCAGAGGTTGTGGCAGATTCTCCATCACAAACAATTTTAAGGCAAGATTGGCAACAAAACGAGGAGTATGAAAGAGCTTCCATATGACAAGCACTTACAGAGACTGGGACTGTTCACCTTAGAAAAGGGACAACCAAAGGTCTATAAAATCTTTAATGGCACAGAGAAAGTGACTAGAGACATTATCTACCCTTCACATAACACAGAAGCCAGGGGCCACCAGTGCCATTAGGTTTAAAACAAATTTGAGGCAATACATTTTCACACAATGCAGTCAGCCTGAGAAACTCATTTCCAGGGGATGGTGTGAGGGTCAAAAGTGTAAATTAGATACAGTCTTGGTGGATAGATCCATGAATGGCTACTAACCAGACAATCAGGGATGTGGCCCCAGAGTCTGGTTTTCCCTTTGATTTCCAGAAGCTGGCAGTGAATGAGGGGTTGGATCACCCAATAATTTCCCCATTTTGATCATTCTGTCTCTGGCACTGGCCACTGTCAGAAGTCAGGATATTTGACTAGGTGAACTGTTGGTCTGACCCAAACTGGCTGTTCTTATATTCTTAGAGTGGACTTTTAAAATGTATATACACTACTTCTAACAGGAATTAATTCAGGGAAGTCCCATGGCCTGTGTTGTACAGAAGAGTGGGCTAGATGGTCACAGTCATCCCTTCTGACCTTGGAACCTGCAAAGGTGCCTTCTGTAATCAGCTTTGCCCTCCAACCTCCATGAACACAGAGGGCTGATGTCAACAGTTCAGTCACCAGACAGCCCCATGGCTTGATACCTGGCCCATCTTTTGCTACGTGCATGGCTAGCACCAAGCAAAATGGCGGATCCTGGAGTGCAGCCTTCAGATGCTTCTGCATGGCTCCCTGTTCCCCCAGAGATCCAGGGGCGAGTTGCTCACTGGCTGTCTCCGGCTCCAGGGTCACTCCGAGTGGCCAATGTTAAATTAGCAGCCAGAGCCAGGCAAAGAGGCATGGGGAGGGGAGGACAACAGAGAAGCTAGGAACCAGAGGCCTCCAGTGCCAGTCCTAAGCACACCCTAAGCAGACTGCCTGCCCTGTGTGAATGCGAAGCGGGTGATTACCTGTGTGTGCGTGCACAGGGGGCGCAAAATAGTTGCTCTTCCCATTCCCGCACCTGGGAAGGAGGACCTGCTTCTGAACTCTCGTTGCTCCCCCTTGTCGTACAAGGGACGCCGCAAGCCGGGATCCAAATGTCACACTGCCTGACAGGGCCGTGCAGCCCCCGCCTGCGCTGCCCAGCGCTATCACCTGACACAGCCCCGCCGGGAAGGAAGGAGGATGGGCGAAAGCACCTCCCGCACCCACCCAGCATGGGCAGAAATCTGTGTCTCATTTTCATATCTAGCGCACCAAACTGACACCAGACCACACAGCCGAGCCCCAGTGGGGACCTATGCGGGGCGGTGTGGCGGGAAGTAATGAAACAGAGCTAGTCGTTTTCTCCTGGGAGCAGGGCTGGGGACGGCATTGGGGCAGGGGGCAGAAGGCAGGAGCAAGCGAAAGCTGTGAGGATGGTGGAGAGAAAGAGAGAGAGAGACACCAGGTTATCAGAGAAGTGTGAAGACAATAATGCAATCTGACATTTCTGAAATGAGCCCCCCTGGTTGCCCTGGCAACGGCTCACGTGGGAGCAGTTCCCGGGAGACGGCTCCGAGATGTACTATAAATGATGTTTGATTAGAATTTAAATCATTTAGGCGGAGAGAAGATAGGCCTTTTGTCAGCAAGGGAACCTCTGGGGGGTCAGCTGCAGAGCAGCTGGGCTGGAGTGTATTAGCTCGGGCCCGCGTGTTTCGCCAGGGCTGGGGGGAAAGGTCACCTGAGGGGTTGATTACTTTCACCCTCTCCTTCCTGCGAGCTTACAGTAACCTTTCCAGCTGGCCAAAGTGGGATCTGGAGGCCAAAGCAAACACTGTGCAGCTAGGGAAGAGTGGGCTTGGTGCACTGTGGTAATATAACTGGCCTCTGTAGCTCCATATACTTGGAGCAGTTGGGCCAGACCCCCATTGCTGTAAATCAGCAGAGATCCATCTTCGCACCTGTTTGCATCAGTTGAGGTTCAGGCCCATGGTTTTACTTCCCTTGGTGTGGGATAGCTATCGCACCTCATATGTAGAATAACAGGGACATTTCCCAAGTCATCTTTCTCCCTCTTTCAAGTTTTCCTGAGGAGCCAGGCAAAAAGTCTCCTATGTTCTCTTAAGACATGACCCAAGATGGGGCTGTTACGGATGTCGAGGAGACGGTTCTTTATTAAGGACACAGAGAAGCACCTGGAGTTCTCTCTGCCTCTGCACCTCCCAGCCTGTGCTGCCGAGTCCTGGCCTTGCCACAGGAGTGGCTGAAGTTGTGATTGCTCTGAGAACTTACACTTCTCAGATCCCATGTACCTTTCTTAGTGCCGTGTGACCAGCAGGTGAGCTGGGGTAAACCAGTAGCTGAGCAGAAGGTTCTTATTGCCCTGCTAGTTTTTGCAAAGTTTTAAGCTTTTATTTAAAAACCAAGTATCAGAGAGGTAGCCATGTTAGTCTGTATCTTCAAAAACAACAAGAAGTCCTGTGGCACCTTATAGACTAACAAATATTTTGGAGCATAAGCGTTTGTGGGCAAAGACCCGCCTCATCAGACCCACAAAAGCTTGTGCATTTAAAAACCAACTAACCAACCAAAAATACTTCTAAATGCAACGCAATGCTGTGTGCGGGCCATTGTAAATGGTATCTCTGACAGATGGGAGTGATCTTGTCAAAGGCAATGTGGTGGTAACTCTGAAAGCCACTGAACTCCCCTACAAACATTGTTTTCCATTGCACTATTAATCATTTTAGCAGGAATGCATATCACCACGCAGACACCACTGCCCCTGGCAGAGGATTCTCTCAGAACGTGAGAAATGAAATGGGCAGCACAAGGTAGATGACATAAGAAACCAGCTAAGCTTTTTCCCCTGAACTGAAACCAAAAGGCTGCATCTACACTAGCCCCCTTCTTTCGGAGGGAGCATGGTAATGAGGGATTTTGGCAGATGATAATGAGGCACTGCCATGAATATGCAATGCTGTATTAGCATAATGACAGCCACCCACGAGCCAAAAGTGCGGCTTTCAAAACTCAGGCTGCCCGTGTAGACGGGGGCCTTTCAAAAGGACCTCCTGATTGGAAGAAGGGGCCTTTGGAAGAAGGGGCCTTTGAAAATGGAGGTGGGGTCCTTTCAGAAGACCCCTAGCTACACGGGTGGTGTGCGTTTAGCAAGCGGCACTTTTGAATTGCACGCGGATACCGTTATGCTAATGGGAGCTACCATGAATATGCAGCGCCTCATTAGCCTCTGTGGAACTTGCTCATTACCATTCCTCTCCACAGGGAGGGGGCTAGCGTAGACATGGCCGAATGGAACTAAATTCTGACCCCCAACACACACGCCTTCCAGGGCTGAAAGAAGGGGAGCAATTGCTCTGAAAATCTTCTGTTTCGGCTCCCTGCTCCATTTTGGGGCTGAAACTCAGGGGCGCCCCCTCAGATTTCGGTGGGAGGGGCAGTGAGGGCATTGGCACAAAGTAAGGACTGCGGCTTCAGCGGTTGTACTGAGCATGCTGTGTACCAGCCAAGAAGCAAATGCTGTGGGGGGGGCACAGAGGGGTACCAAGCCTGCCCACCCTCCCCCACACATACACATTGTGTCTTTCCAGGAGCTACAAAGGCACTTGAAGTTGATTTTTGGCAGGTAACTTAGCAATTAGTTGACAGGAGCACGGGATGAAGCGGGTCTTTGCCCACGAAAGCTTATGCTCCAAAATATGTTAGTCTATAAGGTGCCAGAGGATTTCTTCTTGTTCTAGGAGCACTGTATGTCATCTATATCTAACTCCTATGTAACCGAAAATTAAATAAATATCGCATCCATTCAGCTCTAAGTCTAACACATTCTGACATCTTGTGGCAAATCGCTTAAGGGACCCAGGTTCGGGTTAAGATTTTAATGTATAGTCTTGCTTTGTTGTTAACTCTGCAGGCAGAGAGACACACGCGATTCGGACTCCTGGGCGCGCGCTCAACTCTGGGAGGGCGGTGGGGCTTAGTGTGGGCTAGAGGAGGAGACAGATACATCTAGGTTCTATGTAAGAATGGCAGAATCGCCATACTGGGTCAGACCACTGGCCATCTAGCGCAGTATCCTGTCTTCCAGCAGTGGCCGATGCCAGGGGCTTCAGAAGAAATAAACAGAAGAGACAATCATCAAATGATCTCTCCCCATGTGGCCCCTTCCCAGTTTCTGACAAATTGAGAACATTTCCTAATTCAGTTTTTCCACAACTTTCATGATTGTCTAGACCTTTAACATACCTCCGTATCTTTTAGTCATTTGTTTTCCAAGTTGAAAAATCCCAATATTTTTAATTTCTCCTCATATGGAAGCTGTTCCTTACCCTTAATCATTTCTGTGGCCGTTATCTGAACCTTTTCCAAATCTAGTCCATCTTTTTTAGATGAGGCGAGCAGATCTGCATGAAGTATTCAAGATGTGGGCATACCAGAGCCAATGTGATATTTTCTGTCTTATTATCTATTCATTTCCCAAAAATTCGCAATATTCTGTTAGCTTTTTAGATTGCCACTTCATATTGAGCAGATATTTTCAGGGAAATATCCATGATTCCAAGATCTCTTTCTTGGTTGGTAAAAGCTAATTTAGACCTCATAAATTTGTAGTTATAGTTGTGATTATATTTTTCCATGTGTGTTATTTTGCATTGATCAACATGGAATTCCATCTGCCCAGTCACTACATTGCCCAGTCACCCAGTTTTATGAGTTCTCTTTGTAATACTTAGGGGTCGGTTTAGGCCTTAACTATTTTGAGTAGTTTTCTGTCATTAGTAGGATTAGTATTAGTAGGAGCATTGCCAGCAGATCTAGGGAAGTGATTATTCCCCTTTCTTCATCACTGTTGAGGCCACATCTGGAATATCGTGTCCAATTCTGGTGCCCCATTACAAAAAGGTGGTGGACTTATTGGAGAGAGTCCAGTGTAGGACAACAAAAATGATTGGGGGCTGGAGCATGTGACTTAGCAGGAGAGGCTGAGGGATATAAGACCATAAAAATGGCCATTACTAGGTCAGACCAAAGGTCCAATTAGCCCAGCATCCCATCTGCCAACAGTGACCAGTGCCGGGTGGACCAAAGGCCATTATCAAGTGACTTGTCTCCTGCCATCCATCTCCAGCCTTTGACAAACAGAGGCCAGGGACACCATTCCTACTCCCTGGCTAATAGCCTTTTACGGACCTAACCTCTCTGAATTTATCTAGCTCTTCTTTGAATTCTCTTACAGTCCTAGCCTTCACAGCCTCCTCTGGCAAGGCTGGCTCATTTAGTCTACAGAAGAGAAGAGTGAGGGCATGCCTGAAGAGAGATTACCAAGAGAATGGACAGGCAGTTTTCAGCAGTAACATGACAGAACAAGGAGCACTGGTCTCATCTATTTTACCAGGAGAGTCATGTAGCAGTGGAATAGGTTACCTAGAGAGGTGGTGGATTCTCCATCCCTAGAGGTTTTTAGGTCCCAGCTTGACAAAGCCCTGGCTGGGTTGATTTAGTAGGGATTGGCCCTGCTTTGAGCAGGGGGTTGGGTTTGATGATCTCCTCAGGTCTCTTCCAACCCTGGGATTCTATGATCTGCCAATTTTGTCACCTCACTGTTTATCCCTTTTTTCAAGATCATTGATCAATAAGCAGTGATGGATGGCAGAACAAAGAGCAAGGGTCTCAAGTTACAGGGACAGAGGTCTAGGTTGGATATTAGGAAAAACTATTTCTTCAAGAGGGTGGTGAAGCACTGGAATGCGTTGCCTAGAGTGGTGGTGGAATCTCTGTCCCTAGAGGTTTTTAATTCCCAGCTTGACCAAGTCCTGGCTGGGATGTTTTAGTTGGGGTTGATTCTGCTTTAGGCAGGGGACGGGACTTGAACTCCTGAGGTCCCTTGCAGCCTTAAGATTCTAAGTAGACGAGCATTGATGCCAATCCCTGCCTCTTGTGCACATTATTTATTTCTATCACTTGTTTCCTATTTTTATGTGGAATACCTGCCAATGTTTTCATGATCATATAATGATCTTTCACTTACTTGAATGACAAGCCCTTTGTTACCTTAATCACCCTGCTTTGCTCTGTTTATAAACTCCCTACTCAAAAGGTGAAGCTCGGAACAGCACAAGCTCTGATGGAGTTAAAACATGTGCCTCAACCCCAGATATGTTCTTAAAAAAACCTGAGGTATCATATTCAGAGTTTCAAACTTCAATGTGTGGGGGGGGGGCGGTTCTATAGCACTTCCTACTGCCTTCCCCTCCCTGCTGCTCAAATGGCACCTCTGAAATTGGACTGAAACCAGAGGGAGAAGTGTTGAGGTTGGGAGGCTATTCTGGCAGGATCTGTAGCCTGAAAATAAGCAGGCAATGCTAGAAACGTTGCCATGAGTCCTGTTGGAGACTTCTCTCTGTTTTATACGAATGGTTGAGGTCAGCAGGAGGCCGAGGCTTCATCCTGGATCCCTCCGTCCTGGTGAAAGGCTTAACTTGAAATAACCCAGCCCCTATGGAATTATCAATGATCTCTCCCTACTAAGGGAACCTTTGTAATGTTTCAACTCTGCAGTACCTTGGAAGAGACAATGTGAGATTCCCTGAGGCCTGGGAACAGGCATAAGCAACTAATAAGCTGGAGAACAGAGTGGCCGTTTGCTGTCTTTGACCTCTTGGTCAAAATCGTTGTTCTGTAATGCCGTAGCCCCTCCACCTGGTATACCATCTTTGTACCACTGTAGCCTCTGGTGAGGATGTCTTGGGGTCCTCTTCTGTGGTATTTTGCACAGCAGAAGAGTCTGCCCTTGCTGGGTAGCCTTGTGCTTTCAGCTCAAGTGGCAGCAGCTTATGCTGGTTCAGTCAGGGACTCACCCAACATCAGAAAGTGATGGAGTCACTTTAGCCCCAGCGACAGTCTGAGGCTCTTCCAGTGACTTGCAGACGGTGCTGTCAGTCCTGGGCTGGTCCTGTGAAAATGGCAGGCGGCAACCCATATTGAGGAAGTGTCTTTCTATGGCAAATCATCTCCCTTGACTTTAGACCCCTATGTCACTTCATTGGCACCCGTGATGGCCCAGGATGAGGGGAGAATTGGTCCCTAGGGTGACTTTTTTTGTTACAACTACTCTTTTCTTATGAGATTCCTGGACACTCTTGTCCACAGCTGCTTCTGCCATCACATCTCACTCCTGATGTGCAGATATGAAAGGGTGCTGAGAGTTTACATTCTTGTCCTGCTCAGCCTGATCCTCTCTGCTAAGGCTACTAGCAGAGGCATGAGCTTGGATGCCGACAGATGTCTGCTGCTCATTGAACCAGAGCACCCGCTTATTTCATACAGGCCACCAATCTCAGCCATGAGCTGGCAACAGTTTTGGTCACTGGATTAAAGTAAAATCCATGACTGATGGTAACAGAATATGAGCTATGATCCATTCCCCCCGTCATCACGTCCCCCAGCCCTGAGCTGATATTTAAACAGCTCAACCCTTCACTTAAAAATATCAAAAGTCTGTGATAACAAGTTTGTTTCCCAGACAGAGTATGAGTAGCTCGTGTGAAATCACTCTGTTTTTGACACCCAAGAAGCAGGGTGGAGTTAAAGGTGAAATACCAGCCTGAATTGTGAATTTTTTCATCTCTCAGACTATTGAAATCATTGTGTCTTCAATGTAAAGTTTTTAGAGCTTGTTTTTCATTCCCCTGAAAATAGAGCTAAGCTTGGAAGTCTTAACAAATATCGATCTAATGAACAGTAATGGAGAGGTAGCCGTGTTAGTCTGTACTGCAACAAAACAAAACAGCAGAAATGTAGCCTGTTAAAGACTAACAAAGGACTAACTTCAGATCTGATGAAGTGGGTCTGTCCCACAAAAGCTCATCACCGAATAAATCATTTTGTTAGTCTTTAACGGGCTACATTTCTGCTGTTTTGTTTTGCTCTAATGAATTTAGCCTCCTTGGTTTGTTGTGTATCCAGGAATGATCCACGGTGTCCCACTGGAAGGTATTCAACAGTGATCTTTCAGGCTGTTTTTAATGACATAGCTTGATTGTGAATATTAACACTCCACATGAACAGCAACATTACGCATTGTGTTCTTAATTGTGATTTAGCCAGAAAGTCACATGGTGCAGCTTAGTCTTCTAATTGGACAAACATGCTAGCACTGCCAGAGCTGGAACCTGCCTATGGAAATTTAAAATTCCACATGTACATGACTGTGAAGTTCATGCTTTGCTAAGTTGTTGTGCAGCAAAACTCACTCCCTGGACTGTGCCCAGAGAACGAACATGAAGAGAAGACGAATGTGATGGAAGGGAATCCATTCGTTAAATAAGACAGATTTCAAATCTCCAAACTTAGCACGTCTATGCCCAATGCAGTCAGTGCTTTCAAAGATGGGTTAGAGGGGCTCGGGCTGACCTGTTCTGAGTGGAGCAGCTGGCTCTAATTAGGTCATGCTCTTAGCTTCTTGATGTTTCCTATTCCAGTTCCACGGGACTGATTCTGATTTCAGTGGCATTGTTACAAATCGAGTGATTCCACTGAAATCAGTCTATACGAGTGGGTATATTTGCATAATCAACAAATACATAACTACTACATTTCATGCATTCACATGTGCAGCATACATATGTGTACAAACACAGATACATTTACATTAAGCAAACATTTAGCGTGATACAAGTCAGGCCTTCGTTCTGTATTTCTTAACGGCTTTGGGAAGCTGGGAGAGGGACGCACAGGCAATAGAGGTTCTATCAATGCACAGAAACAAGCCTAACTGTAACTACTAATTAAACCCACAAAGCATTCTGTTGAGCAGCCGACTAAGGAACTACAGCGGAATAGATAAAGTCACCACTGCCTGGTTGCATGGAGGCAGTTGGGAAAGCTGCACGGTTATGTCTGAAGTAGAGCGTTTTTAACATGTGTTTGTGTCCCATGTAATAACTTGGTAGTCATTCATGAAGTGCACATGCCTGCAGGCTGTGAACTTCAGGAGCATTCTGGGGTGGGATCCCTGACACCGGGTTGCAAACTGTGCAGGCCCATCCTGGTGAACATCGGGAGAGAGTCATATCCAAGATGTACAGTGGCAAACCTGAGTCGCAGGCCCCAAGGCTTTTGGTAGCACCGGTTGAAGAGGTCCGTTTCCTTTGATCAGGATGGGATGTGGATTTAGGATGGCTCCACTGTTAAAGAGTAGGGATGATGTCTGGGGTGGGAAGCTAGAAGGGGTCTTTGTTACAAGGGATGTTTTCCCCCCAGCAGTCTCCTTTTGCAGCCTCCCTTTCAGTGCTTGGAAAAATCAGCCAAGTAACGGGTTTAAAGCCTTACTTTAATTACAAAGGCTTGTTCAGTTCCTCTGTGGTTTTTTTCCCTGAGGTGACTGTCCTGTACTTCTAGAATGAAACATACCAGGGAGGATGGCAGCAGAGAGCTATCCAGATGCCTGGAGAATTATCTGCAGTGAGAAGAGATGATAACACACTGTAACATTCTGTCCGGGCTAAATTTTGTGCTCCAATCGATCCTCGTACATGAAGCACTGACTGTCCACCTGAGTGCAGAGAGGTGATCGCCCCGCCCCTCCTGGCTGCAAGCAAAGGAGAATGCTGCTTACAGGGCAAAGCCATGTCCAGGAGGGGGAACTTCCAGCTGCACAATGAAGCCCAGAGAGATGGGAAGATGCCCCAGCGAGGGGAAAGGCTAAGGTGCAGAGCACTTCCAAGTACTCTGAGCAATGGGGACACAGCTGCACTATACAGTAATAGTGGCAGGGTAAGGGGGCACTCGGTAAGAGTGTAAACCATTTACAGGACTGGACTTGCTGTTTAGCAGCCACACGTCTGCTGGGTTGCCCGTGGGAGACCTTGGGTAACTTTTTGACACCTGCATTTCCTGGTGTGTTTTGCAGTAGATCTCCTAATCCTGCCAGCAGGAGAGACCTGCTGTAATAACAGGATATTGTCGACGTGAAGACAAGTTACCAGTGCATGTGATGTGGGAAGACTAAGCCGAGATAGCCCCAGACGTATTGCACTTAAGCTCTCCCTGCTTTGAACCTGCCACGCTAACAGCTAGTTGGCCTGGCCCTTTAATCTGCCTGTGAGATTATCCTCATAAATTACAAGGGGGAGGAAACTGACCTACACTTTAAAAAAAATTAACACAGAATTCATTTTATTTGTTTGCCTTGGAACATTGCAGGCTCAGCTTTACAAAGGGCTTGAGACCCACAGGTCTTACTTTCAATTGATAGGGATTCAGGCATCCAAATATCCTGACATAGCTTTGTAAATCTCACCCTGGGCCACTGACTGATGATCCTACCCCAGCCAGAAATGATTCACATTAGAGATGGGACCAAACAATGCCCAATAAAGCAACTTTCCCACACACGGCTATATTTGGATGCAAGGTTCTGATTTAGCCCAGGAGAGATGGGCTACTGGATTTGAAAGGGGATCAGATCTTTCTCTCCTTTGGTGCCTGAGCAGCTCTAGATTTATGAGCTGTACCTATCAATGAAGATACAGTGAGCCCTCACCCTACCTCACCTTCCATTCAGACCTGAGCAGGAACTTGGCAGTTTCAGAAGCATTTGAGTTAGTTTTTCCTAATATCCAACCTAGACCTCCCCCGACTCCAACTTCAGATCATTGCTCCTTGGTCTGTCATCTGTCACCACTGAGAACAGCCTCTCTCCACCCTCTTTGGAACCCCTCTTCAGGTAGGAGAAGGCTTCTTTCAAAGCTTGCCTCGTTCATCTCTTCTGTAGAAGAAGCACAAATCCCTCAGCCTCTCCTCATAAGTCATGTACCCCAGCTCCCTAATCATTTTTGTTGCCCTTTGCTGGACTCTCTCCAATGCATCCGCATCCTTTCCATAATAGGAGACACAATACTCCAGCTATAATAATAATTTATATGCAGTGTCTGCACAGCCCAGCTCCAGCTGCCCAAGATTGGAATTGCCATGGCAATGAGAGCAAAATTTGGCCAGATTCTGTTACTAGGTCTCTAGCCTCATTCTACAGGCTCAAGGGTTCAGAGTGTTAGGGAAGAAGCATATGAACTTTTGGTGAGTGCGTACCTGAAACTGACCCCTGTAGCCTTTCTCATCCATCCATAGCTACCCACACAATGCTGGCTGACTCTTTCAGCCATGTGCTGTAAAAGCAAGAGCATCCTTCAAAGAAGAAAAGCCGGTGCATGGAGTCACGACCTAATGCCTGCTTGCAGACTGAGCCTGATTCACATGGTTATAAGGACAATAAAAGTTACTTCCATGTCCCTCCTCTGCCACTACCCAACCTTCTCTGCCAGTATGGTACCTGCCCCATTCTCTGTTAGTGGGACACCCACCCTAATCACATTGTCAGTGCACATCCCACACTCCGCCACTATGGGCCTGTCCCGCTCTCTCCACCACTACCCATTCAATGCTTTGTTGGCATGGAACCCCTCCTGCTCTCTCAGCTGGTACCTTTCCCATTATCTCTTACTGGTCTGATGCGTTCTGCATTAGATAGCCTAATCCAGCCAGCGGGAGAGACCTGAGCAGGATAGAGGGGGATGCTGTGGATTTACACAAGCATTGTACAGGCAGGTGAGTGAGGCAGCAGAATCTAGCAGGATCTCAGAGCTGGGAATCAGGAGAGCCCAGGTTCCTCTCTCAGCCACCTCCTGTCTCTTGCAGAGTTGGCACCTGCCCCAAAGGCATCACATGCTGGTAGCGCTAAAAGCCCCTCTCTTCCCATGGCACAAAGGGGAAAAGTCTCCAATCCATTTGCCCAGAGAAAATTCTTGACACTTAAATGTAAAGATCCCCCTTGATGGTGTTTGACAACAACCCCTTTATTTCCCACTCCCGAATCAAACAATTTCCCTCCATGGTGAATGCGGGTTAATCACATGCAGCTTGCCCGGCAGCTGAATGGGACCAAAGTTAATCGGAATATTTTAATCATTGCCATGTGTGCAGCTCATTATGGTGATTTTCTTTGTGGCTGCCTGTAAGAGGTCCCCCCTTCCTCCCCTTTGTTGAGTAATACAATCCACAGTTTTGATTCCTACATTTCTCTTGGGATGCAAAGGCAAAACGCCTTACCCCATAACAGGGGAGCAGAAGCAGACAATCCCTTAGCCCCAAAGGGGCTGCCATCATTCAAGATACCTTCTCTGCAGCAGCTATCACAGAGTAAGGTTGCAGGCGGGTTGGGTAAGCAGAGGAGAATTAACATATCCTCTCACTGCTGTGCTGGCCTGGAGGCTACCTCCAAACCCAGCCTCTTTCAAAAGCTGCATCACAAAAACTCCCAGACACCGCGTCCGTATTGGGAGCAGCAGGCTTAGCTTGGCTGTGAAGGGGATGGGTAGCTCAACACAAGTGCTTGCTGGCTCCCTGTAGCCGCATCCTGTGTCACTGGAGTATCTGTGTGCTTCACAGCCCTACAAGGCTTCTACCCTGGTGACAGCCCTGCAGAACAAGGCAACACTGTTTACTCCTTTTTATAGATGGGGAACCAAGGCACAGAAAAATGAGGGCAGGGGTCCTCGGAGGTAAATCAGTCCTTGGAAGGGAAGCGTTGGACTTGAGTACTGGCCCAAGTTTACACAGGAAGTGTGAGCTTGATGCAGGGACTTGAGAGTCCTAATTTCCAGGTGAGCATGCAAATTCTCTGCCCCTCCCCTTCCTTGCTGTAAGAGAAAGGAGATTGTCATGAAACCACCTTGTAGGGAAAGTGGACAAAACAAAAGTATGGTGATGGAGAACCTAGATCTGGCTATTCTGTACTATGTCCATCACCATGCTATCTGAGGACCTTCCAGATGGGCATTCATTATAGGTCAGTCTGTCCTCTTTTCTAGAGGTAGTCCAATAAGGGGCATATTTCACAGAAAGCTTCTTGAAAAATATGTCCCTCTTTTCATCAAAAGTGTTTGAACTTTGAGGACCATCTCCACACCCTGCCTCTTGGGGAAGGAAAATGAACTAAGAATTTATTTTACTGCGTTAACCCTGTACTCGGTTGGTGTTAGTGATGACCAATGGAAGATGTGCACCTTGCATCTGGCACAGAAGCGCAAAATACAGCCCATTTGGAATTTTTTGGCCAAAACATTGCTTGGGGAAGTTCCTTGGATGCAGGACAAAATATGAGATGGAGCATGAGCTGCCTACCGCCTTATAAACAATAGCCCAGTGCGAGGGCCCTCACGTGGGATGTGGAGGACTTGTACTTAATTCCTTATCTGCCCAGCTCAGAGCAGAGACTCAAAGATGAATGCTCTTACCCCTGGGCTACCTTGGGGCCTCTCTCACACTCTGTGCGTGTCTCTCAACAAAGAAGGTTGAGAAGTTGCATTTTTGTTCCGGGGAGGACAAAAAACAAATTTCAGCATTTTTCATAAAGCACAAAGAGTATTTTTGACCTGCCGTAGTGACGTTTGTGGTGATTCTTTAATTGTGTGGTGTTTGTTCTGTCTTCTGGCCAGATCAGCTTTGCCTTTGCAGTAGATGACTCCCTTTTGGCTGTGGAGCAAAGACGTTAACCACTCATCCTGAAGCTTTTCCTTGCTGTTTCCTAGATATTCTGTCCCAAAGCATCCCGCACATTGACAAGATGGTCTGAGTGCTTGAATTTGACTCTGTAAACGATGGTGTTGTGTGAGCAGAAGAGATGATAAGCAGAAGCTCCTGAGTTTTAAGCCCAGCTATGAGTAAACCACTGGGGACAAGTCACTAGCCAGGACAGCATATTAGAGCTTCCAATAGCAGCAGAGTTTCAATTATTTTCTTCAGGGATGGATTTGTGTCTCAAATCCATGTGGGTCCAGTATACATTAAACAGCTACAACAGGGTGCTATCTCCTGACCCAAGGTTTTCTGAAGGAGCTTGAGCTGCTTGGTGGCCCTTCATCTGAAGCCAGATGACTTGCAGGCTCTCATCTGGTCTCATACCCTTCATCTGGCAAATTCCATTAAGGGTGACCATCTTAAGCATCCAGAGTCCAGATCTGGCTCACACGGTGGAAGTGGGTCTTTGCCCATGAAAGCTGATGCCCCAGTAAGTCAGTTAGTCTATAAGGTGCCACAGGACTTCTCGTTATTGGAGAATCAGAGCTGTTTGAGGAGCAAATCAGCACAAGTGGGCTCTGTTAAAAGGAGCTTGGGTGGAATTTGAGAGGTGTGAGGGAAAGGGGAATTGTCAAGGGAACAGGCCTGATATGTCAGGAATAACTGTTCTCACCATACATTAGAAAACTTGCTCATGACACAGGGATATTTCCCCTTGACACAGACCAAAAGCCTCCACCAGACAGCCTTGGAGATGTCACTTAGGATGGTTGGGTTGGTGGTTCAGAGAGTCCTGTGAGTTTGCTATTACTCCAATCCCCTCTCTGCTCCCTCCTGTAGTTTAAATGTCCAAATCTTTTCAGAGCAAGGTGTCCCCACTTCAGGCCTTGCAACGCTGGCTGCGGGTAGTAAGAGACAGCGTGAAAGTTCAACCGGCAGGAAATTTTCAGACGGGCACAAAGCCTGAGCATACTAGGCAGCCAGAGGCTAGTGAAGCTGTTTTGCCAAATTTATGCTTGTTCCTCTGTCTGAAGGAAGGGAGGGGAGTGGAAGCCAATGGGAGCCTCACAGTCCCCGTTACTGCTGTGACTCGATAGCCTTATATATCATGGTGTATAAACGGCTGCGCTCTACGAAGTATCGAGCGGTGTTTGTAGAGAGACAGCGCTAGCTGTATCAGTGCTTCCTCATTTATCATGCTGCCAGGGGTACCTGGCCTCACCAGGGCTCTGTGGAGAGGGAGAGAAGCAGATTTGTCAGCCCGGTGGCTGATGTCATCTCCTCTCCTAAATCAAATTGGGCTCTGGTTGGCCGGTATCACCACGTGTCTGCCTGTGTCAATTAGACGTTGTGGAAATTGTCCTGGGTCACGCTGGAGGAGATTGGGAATAACTCCAGTTAAGTCAATGGTGTTGCTGTGGATTTACACAAGCATCATTAAGGTGGCGTGTGGTGAGACAGCAGAGTCTAATGGGCAGAGCTCCTAATTCTATTCCCAGCTTTGCTGAGTGAGCCGTGGCTAAGTCACTTCCCTCTCTGGCTTGTCTACTGAGCAATGTGCAGAAATGACTCTCTCTAGAGGTAAGTACTGCACCTGGCACACTGGGCCTGTGATCTTGGCTTCAGCCTGCAGCTGCTCCTCTATTGCAAATCATAATATCCTAAAATCGTAGAAGAGGATTGGAAGAGACCTCAGGAGGTCATTGAGTCCCACCTCCTCCTCAAAGCAGAACCAACCCCAACTAAATCCTCCTAGCTGGGAGTTTGTCAAGCCTGGCTTTAAAAACCTCTAAGGATGGAGATTCCATTCACTCCCTTGATAAACCATTCCAGCACCCTCCTCGTGAAGTAGTTTTTTCCTAATATCCAACCTAGACCTCCCCCATTACAACTTGAGACTGTTGCTCCTCGTTCTGTCATCTGTCACTACTGGGAACAGCCTCTCCCCATCCGCTTTGGACCCCCGCTTCAGGTAGTTGAAGGCTGCTATCAAATCTCTGCTCACTCTTCTCCCCTGCAGACTCAGCGAGACCAAATCCTTCAGCCTCTCCTCAGAAGTCATGTGCTCCAGCTCCCTCATCACTTTTGCTGCCCTTCACTGGACTCTTTCCAATTTGTCCGCACCCTTTCTGTAGCGGGGCCCCTGAAACGGGACATAATGCTCCAGCTGTGACCTCACCAGGGCGGAACAGAGGGCAGTAATCTCTTCCCTCAGTCAGCTGGGGCTGACAGCCTTGCCTGGTCCCTGGGCAAGGGGGTGGGGGGTGGAGACTGGCTGAGCAGAAGGGGCAGTGCCACCTGGAGCATGCAGCTGTAGCACTCCTGCAGTGCTTTAATGAATCTGGGGCTCCAGCAGCCACTGGAGCCCAGTAGCAGCACCTATCACCGCAGGCTCTTTCAAACCACCAGGCCATGGCGTAGTTGCTCCCTTAGTCTGCTACTACTGCAGTCCAATATGCCATTAGCCTTCTTAGCAACAAGGGCGTATTGTTGACGCATATCCGGCATCTCGGCTGCTCGCATCCCCAGCTCCTTTTCTGCAGAACGGCTGCTTCGCCAGCGGGTCCCCAGCCTGTAGCAGTGCTTGGGATTCCTCCGTCCCAAGTGCAGGACTCTGCACCTGCCCTGGCTGAACCTCATCGGATTTCTTTTGGCCCAACCCTCCAGTTTGTCTAGGTCCCAGAATATGGATTCGTCATCTTTCGAACGGAAGGAAAATAGCCGCTGAAACCAGTAGACTCTGATGCTGATGCACAGCTGTCGAATTCTCAAAGAGGGATCAACAAGGGAATGACTGGCAAAGAGCAGAAGCTGCGTAAGCTCGATAGATAAGATATGGCTCGGCAGGTAGGCTGAGACAGGCAGTTTAGTGCAGGAGATAGTGGTTGCAACGGATGTGATCTGGATGGGTTAAGGACAGATAACCACAGAGCCAGGTAGACACACATGGAGAGACAGCAGTGATGTATGGATAGGTCCCCTGGCTGCTACATAGTGGAGATAAATGGTGAGGAGAGCTAGCAGCAGGGGTGTTTTGATAGGCTAGGGACAAGAGGACAGATAGGCCTGGTAGAGCAGGGTGGGTACAGCTGCTGCTGCATGGCTGGAGTGCAATCGCAGTTCCATAGCTGCACATCCAGACCAGCGGCTGACATCAATGGGCTCTGGCGGAGTGGAGATCTGAATCTGACCCCTGAAATGCAGAGAGCAGAAGGAAAGGAGAGCGATAGGCACCAGGACCACGCAGGTGTTTAGCAGAACTCCTCCGCCCGCAGCCAAGGCTGATTATTTCTGATTAGACATGGGGGCGGCTCACCCACCCAGACAGACTGAAGCACGTGCAGCTCCCAGCAGGACAGGGGGCTCTGAGGGGCAGGCAGAGGAGAGAAGCTGGGGACAGTTGGTGGCACTGCAAGGGGAGCAGGTGGACTGTGCCCTATCAGGGCTGCTCCTGCTGCAGCTTCCCTGGTTTTCTGCGCACCATCATTCCCAGAATCACGGTGTCGTCTGTGGCATTCCCAGGAGTGTGTCCCATATGAGCGAATGGGGTGCTCTGTTAGGGTGCCCTGGTGACCCTGCTTTATAAGAAAGTGCCATATGGCCATGTTGCAGTGAAAACTGGGACTTCCAAAAAGGCCAATTCATCCTTTGGGTTACATCTCAGCTTATACTGTCTAGAGATGGGCTAGATCACCCATGGGCCTGACAGAGGTGCCACTGAGCACCCTCCCTAAAGTCAGTGGCAGCCAAAGGTACTCAACAGCTGGCAGGACTGACCCAAGAGTTGGGATTCAAGCTGCTTTGACGTTCAAATTGAATCTGTGCTGTGATTTTTGTCAGGCCTGTTATGCAGGTAGAAGCCAGATGTCAAAGTCACATCCCCCTGCGGCTGCTGGCATTCAGATCTGGACCTTTGGTTGTAGTCGGTTTTCAGGTGGAGGTATCACGCGCATTTTTGTTTTCCAGCTTTCTATTGGGTGAGGAAGATAAGCCCAGAACATTGGCATCGTGAAGGCTGTATCTAGTGGACCAAGTGCACAGTATAGAAGGGGGCAAAGGAAGGATTGTCCAATAGTCCAATTGGGGAGTCCAATTGTCCGATTGTCCAATAGTCTAATTGTCCAATAGTCCAACTGGGGAGACCTGGGTTCACTTCTGCACTCTGCCACTGACATCCTGCATGGCCTTGTGCAAGTCACTTAGCTCTACTCAGCCACGGGTTCCCATCTAGAAAATAGACAAGGGCATTCCAAGTGGGTCTGTGAAGATAAATACCTTATGCACTATGCAGCATTCAGATACAATGATGGGGCTCTTGGAAGCACCTACAATAGACAGCAGCCTATTTAGCTGGGTTCTGCCCAGCATTGTTTGATTAGTTCCCCCCTAGTAAATATGTTGGTTTCGCTTTATAGGGAGCTAATAATGCCACAAGGGAAGTTTTATTACACACTGCCTTTGAAAAGGTGCCTGTGCTGCCGATCAGCTCCCGTATGCATGGGGGAAAAGACAGGGAAAGGACAGGGGTGGGGAGCAGAACAGATGCTAAAGGGCAGGAGAGGGAGAAGTGGCAGGGAAAAATAGATATATAGTTTTTTTTAAAGCTGTAGTGCCTCTTTCTGTTGGCACAGCACTCACCTTGTCTTTTTCCTGCTGCCTCTTTGCATTATATACCCTAAGTGGCTTTTATGTGCTTATTTCATTTAATGGCATCAGGCTTACAAGTGGTTGGTGAGCAGTCAAAATGAAAACCCTCTTGCTTTTTTCTTGCATTAAATCAGAGCTGGAGAGAAGAATCCATGCATGTTTCTTCCTCTCTGTTTCTCTCTGTCAGTGCAGGACTGTTTCTTATAGCCCAGGTTCTGTGGTGAGCTAACCCTGAATTATCCACCAGTATTAGTAGCAGTCCTGTGAATATTTTACTCATAGCTTTACATAAAGTTGAACTATTGAAGGGTTTTGTTGAGTTAAATCTGCAAATGACTAACGCTTGCAGCGCAGTAGCTCTCGGCTAATTAATTGAGATGCTAAATTCAATTTAATTTTTGCTGTCACTGCATTTTCAGTATGCGTCATATTTCTCGTTCTTAAATGTTATCATTATGTTTCAGAGTCAACACTGGCCATCATAAGAACATAAGAACGGCCATGCTGGGTCAGACCAAAGGTCCATCCAGCCCGGTAGCCTGTCTGCCAACAGTGGCCCGTGCCAGGTGCCCCAGAGGGGGTGGACTGAAGACAATGATCAAGCGATTTGTCTTTTGCCATCCATCTCCAGCATCTGACAATCAGAGGCCAGGGACACCATTCCTACCCTTGGCTAGTAGCCTTTTATGCACCCAACCTCCATGAATTTATCTAGCTCCTTCTTAAATTCTGTCACAGTCCTCGCCTTCACCGTCTCCTCTGGCGAGGAGTTCCACAGTTTGTGCTGCTCAGAGGTTTGTTTCAGCTGTTCCGCAGACTCGGGAACCCAACCTGTTGCACGGGCGTTGCTAGAGTTGGAAGTTTTTATTCACAGCCATGAGGGACAGAAACATTTTTCCAACTGAAATCACAGCAAGGGATGAAGCCCATGGGTGTGGGATCAGGGACTGCTTTGTCTGCATTACCATCTGCAGCACTTTGGTCAGTTCAGTTTTAAATAAGTCAAGCGTGCAGGGCTCCTGTTGCTCTCCCGGGGAATCTATTTCACCCCCTCACCATATAACTGCGCTGTGGAAACCAGTTTATGACACTCATGCGGCCCAGTTCGAACAGACACAGCTGAGTTGCACCCACGCGACAGCGTTTTTTATACCTGTCTCAGCCCTGTATGCACATTCCACTTACCAAGCTGCCTCCCCTGTGCTTGGAGCCGAATGTCCTGGGAATCCCATTGCCTCCCAGAGTGCCGGAATGTGCAGGGGAGGCCTCCAGCCACTCTGAGGGCCCCAGGCCCTTTATTTTTTTTCAAAAATGGGCAAATTCTCCCATATTTTCTGTCTCCCTTCCCATAAGTAATGGTGGGACTTGCCACTGGCCAGCTGCCCACCTGCCAGCTGTCCGCCCACCAGCTGTGAGTGGGGGAGTCTGGCAGCTGACGATGGGGTAAGCATGCAAGGCTCATGATTGGACAAAGCTGCAGGCTCTCCCACTCTCTTCTGCACTCTTTCCAGCCAGCACTGGCAGGCGGCTACAGGGGCTGGTGAATGCAGATAGCAGGTGGCCAAGTACATTTCACCTCTGCTGCACACACATCAGCCCTTTACGTGCTTTTCCCTGTCAGCATCCTTTCCCTACTCTGACAAGTCATATATACAGACATCTGACAAAGTGGGTCTTCGCCCATGAAAGCTTATGAGCCAAAATATCTGTTAGTCTATAAGGGGCCACAGAACTTCTTGATGTTATTTGCGTTATCACTTACAGTAGAACCTCAGCATTGCAAACTGACTCCCGAGCTACACATCTCATTTGGAATCAGATGTACAGAATCAGGGAGTAGAAATCAAAAATAAATCAAAAAATAACCCACAGTCCCCAAATACAATACAGTAGGATTAGACATAAACTACTAAATAAAACGAGAAAGTTTTAGAAAGTCTTGACAAGAGAAGGAAATGATTTCCGCGCCAGTTTCATTTAAATTAAGATGGTTAAAAGCAACATTTTTCTTCTGCGTAGTCCAGTTTCAAAGCTGCATCAAATCATCATTCCATTGCAAACTTTCAAAGAACAACCGTAACGTTTTGTTCAACGTTGTGAACATTTCCAAGTCCTGAGGTATTTTTAACTCTACTATCTCTGTATCCCGTTATGACATAGTGGCAAACAGTTCCATTATGTCTACATCTGTAACAAAATCACTGTCAAAGGAGAAAGAGCCATGTGGAATACAAACGAATAAGAGAAAAGCGCTAATTCCAAAGCAAGTAATCATGGTGTGGTGATGCTCGGAGATCAGACACAAAATGTGTTCCTCACTTTTTGTCATCAAAGGAAAAGCCTACATGGGTGATGACACTGTCAGCTTATTTTCAGCTGGAAGATGTTGTAAGTATGGATTCTAAGAAGGGTCCTGCATTGCTGGACAGTGGGCACGCCTGAAGGCAAGGATACCAGAGGCACAGACAATCTGGGTACCCTGAAAAGACTTTTGGGAAACTCTCAGTTTATTTCATTACTGCCACAATTTGGAATTGCAAATTTTGCATATATTTTACCTGCTTTAACCTCCCAATAACTCTTATTTCCTTTGCTAGCTAATAAACCTTTAGTTGGTTTCCTAGAGAGCTGGCTGCCAGAGTTATCTTTGGCATAAGCTCTGGAGGGCCAACTGAGCTGGGAAAAGTGACTCATCTCAGGACTGATCTAGTGTGATTTTTGGTCTGGGTGACTTCTCATCACAAAGTTTAGTTTATGTGGGTGGCAAGACAGACGGGAGAGTCTAAGATGATGGTCTTGAGGCCATGGTAAGAGTGATGCCGTGATCCAGGAGTTCACATTTGCCATGGGTTCAAAGAAATCTAATTCCAGAACACACCAGCCAGTTGGGGTGTCTGCTGTGCTTGCCAACAGTCTGTTCTGGGGTCTGCACTCCCAGTCCTGGGTCAATCCGTGGAGCGTGGCAGTCCTTCCCCAGGCTAAACTCCACCCTGACGTGCAGACTTGGACACGGAAGCGGGGAAGATCAGGGGGCCGGGAGTTTTGCCTGAAGTACTTGGGTCCTTATGCTAACAATGCCTCTTTCTTTCTTTCTTTACGTTAACATCAGCAGGAGTTGGTGAGCCTGAAACAACTTAAAAAAGTTACAACTCCCCCTCTGGGGCAGCTCCTTGGCCGTCAGCTGTTTGGTTCCTGAGGCGCTCCAGTGCGGAAACAGCCTCAAGCCCCTTATCGAATGTAGTTGGTTCACTCTTTGTACTAGGTAAGCGAGTGTACATGCATCATATCCTGTCCCCTCCCTACACAGAGGCAGGCTGGGGCCTAGCGTTGGTTAAACCCCTTATGCTGAGTAGGTACCACCAGCTGCAGCGTTTCATTCCATGGTATTCTCTAGCTCCCTGCAGTAAGTTTCCGGGTGGGAGGTCACATAAAGCTTTACGTTACCACAGCAAGGCTGGCTAAGGTAAGCCAGTAAAATGGACCAGCTGGGTCCAGAAACATAGGGGCTACCACTTCTATGGCCCCCATTACTGAAGGATCTCCACCCTTCCTAATTCATTTATCATCACAAGCTTCCTGTGAGACGGGGCAGTTAACCTATTGCATGGGGGGATAGCTGGGGCACAGAGAGCTGACGCTACTCCAAGGTATTTACGTTCTTAACCCCCCCACTGAATCAGTGGCAATCAGGTGCTTACCTACTTGTGAGGAGTCTTTCCGGATCTGAAGAAGTGGGACTGCCCCATGCAAGCTCATCGCTTAATATATTATTCTGTTAGGCCATTTCTACATATGCCACTTTCAGAGAAAGTGGCGTTCTAATAAAGGGCCCAAAATATGCTAATGAGGCAAGGATGTAAATTCCCCATGCCTCATTAGCATAAGGTCACATGATTTGGAGTCTGGAAGAAGGTCTTCTGGACTCCAAAACAGCGTGTAGAAGTGCGGCCCCTGGGGGATCTTCCGGAAGGAAGTCCCCACTTCTTCCCGAAAATTTTCCAGGCTAGTCTCCTGGGCACTGGATGCTTTAGTCTCCTCCCAGTTACTGGTCTCAGCCTGGCACAGAGAAACTGGTGAAAAGCCGTGTCCTGTGGCACACAGATGGTGAGACTGAGCAATCAAACAGTGATCACTGCTGGCCTTCAGTTTTTTGAATCTGAAACCCTCACTCCAACCATCCTCAAACTTTGGAGGGAAGGGTCTCAAAATCCCAGGTCAGGATGTTGTGGCTGTAGGAGGTCAGATCCAGGTCTAGCTTTTTACGTGTTTCTAATAACCCTCTGCCTCACCTGGTAACATCCCTCCACAGCTACCAGACACAGCTGCTTTCTTCTTGTAACTTCCCTACCAGGAGTTCTGTCCCTAGGGTATCATTCCAATAGGTGCAGCTTCCCAGACAGCTACACACAGCCAGGCATTGGCCATGTGATCTATCCCCCTCCTCATCCTCTTCCTCTTTCTCTCCTTCTCTTTCCCTCTTCCCCCACAGCTGCCCTCTCCTTCTGCTCCCGTGTCCCGCTCTCTCCCTCTGCTCTGCCTCAGAGACATACATAACTCTCCCGTGAAATATATACAGTGTAAATATATAAAAAGCCAGCGTTTGCCTGCTGCTTATGTATTCATGAAATAGTAAATAAATTTTATGGGATAATGTGAAGGCTGCCAAGGAGCAGGAAGATGAAAACTAACCCTCTAATGAGACTCAGTGTCAGTTTAGCACACTCGGTATCGATCTGCTGGCTCCATCGGAAGGCAGTGTCGGGGGGAAGGGAGACTTTTCCACAGCACAAGCCCCAGGCTTCGCTGACATGACACTTTTATATCACTTGGAGGGGCCATAAACTAGCCAACGTTCGACATGCATGGCAGGGGAATCAACATGTTCGTCTCCCTCCCATGGCTGCTCAGGGTGAAGTCCCAGGCCAGGAAGACTGGAGGCGTAGGGCTGAGCTGGGATGGAGAGGGGATTGGAGGGTGTGACACTACCCCATATTTTTATGGAAATGTGGCTTTGAATGTGAATATGCATAACTCAAATATGCTGTCAGCAAAACGGGGCAAGTAACCTGTCATTTGAGAGCTTGTAATCCCCTGGATGGGTATATGCTATTTGCGTGCATGTATCTTTATTGTATGTGAAGTTAGAAATATAAAGTAGAAACCTGTTTATTAATCTGGTTCTTCTAGTGGAAGACATTAGTGGTACTTAAGGAATTTAATGGCCCAGTGCTCAAAACAAGGATCTGTGCGTAGTCTTGTTTTTCCTGTAAACTTGAACTATGGTTGGTACAACAAAGATATGTAATCCATATACCTTGACTTTAGCAAAGATTGTGCTATGGTCTTCCACATAATGCTTGCCAGCAAATTAAGGAAGTGGGGACTGGATAAATGGACTATAGGGTAGATTGAAAACTGGCTACGTGATCAGGCCCAAAGAATAGTGATCAACAGCTCAATGTCTGGGTGGCGGTTGGTTTCAAGCGGAGCGTCCCAAGGATCGGTTCTGGAGATGGTTTTGTCCAGTATCTTTATTAATGACATAAATGAGGGACCGGATTGCACCCTCAACAAGTTTTAGGATGATACTAAGCTGAGGGGAGAGGTAGATACATTGGAGGGTAGGAATAGGGTCCAGAGTGACCTAGACAAATTGGAGGATTGGGCCAAAAGAAATCTGATGAGGTTCAACAAGTGCAGAGTTCTGCATTTGGCATGGAAGAATCCCAAACACTCTCACAGGCTGGGAACTACTGGCTAAGCAGCAGTTCTGCAGAAAAGGACCTGGGCATTACAGTTGATGACAAGCTGGATATGCATCAACAGTGTGCCCCTGTGTCCAAGAGGTTAACAGCATATTGGGGTACATTTGTAGGAGCATTGTCAGGAGAGCTAGAGAAGTGATTATTCCCATTTATTTGGCGCTGGTGGGGCCACATCTGGACTACTGCGTCCAATGCTGGGTGCCCCAACTAGTGGAAGGATGTGGATGCATTGGAAAGAGTCCAGCAGAGGAAACAACAATGATTAGGGGGCTGGAGAACATGAGTTATGAGGACAGGCTGAGGGTTTGGGGCTTATTTAGTCTGCAGAAGAATATTTGATTACAGTCTTTAACTACCTGAAGGGAGGTTCCAAAAGGGAGGGGGAGAGGCTATTCTCAGTAGTGACAAGTGGCAGAACAAGGCACAGAGGTCTATAGTTGCAGTGCTGGAGGTCTAGGTTGGACATGAGGAAAACTCTATTTCACTAGGGGAGTCATGAAGCACTGGTACGTGTTACTGAGAGAGGTGGTGGAATCTCCATCCATAGAGATTTTTAAGTCCCGGTTTGACCAGGTCCTGGCTGGGACAATTTAGTTGGCGTTGATCCTGCTTTGGTCAGGGGGCTGGAATCAATGACCTCCTGAGGTCCCTTCCAGCCCCAGGATTCTAGGACTCTATAAGTTCTAATCTACAGGTTTTCTATCTGTCTCCCTGTACAGTCTTTCATGCCCCTCATTCAATTTGTGAAGGCCCTGCTGCCTGGATATAGCCTGGCAGGAAGGTGCTGATTTAGGAGGGCCCAGGTCAGGGTTGCAAACCATCAGTAAAGTCACAGACAGCCCACAGAAAAGAGCTAAAATTGGACCAGCCCCATAGAATCAGTGAAGGCGTTTAGCTTTCAGTGAAATGCTACCAAGCTTTGCAGTGGAGCTGAGGGGGCCTGCCCCAGGGCCAGCTCCACACTGTGGGGCAGCTCCAAGGAGTCTACCTTTCCCAGGAGGGAGGTGGAGAGGAGATTTCTCCTGCTGAGGGCTCTCTCTGACCCGCTGCTGGCTGAGGGGGGATGCTCCTCTCCGCCTCCAGCTGCCAACTCTTCTTTGGTGTCATTAGCATCAACACAGCAACAACTTTTGGTGGCCTGCATGCAGCATTCCAACCCCAAGGGGCTCCCTGCAGCAGGGGTGGGAGCAGGGGTGGGGTACAGCGTGTCAGGCATAGCAGCCTCCCACTGACTCCTCCTGGTAAGTCACAGCAGGACGATCACTTCAATCTAAGGAATAAACTGTCCACTCCTCAGCTGGAAGGCTTATTGAGTGTCGGAAACAGACCTGGAAAAGTTAATAAAGCAATGGGTAACCGTGTGGCTGCTGTCATGTGTGATCCCAAACGGGAAAAGGTGGAGGCCGCTGATGTGGTGGTAAGCAGGTTGAACTAGCACAATAACATTGCTAGTGTGACGGATGAATTGAAACGTTGACTATTGTTCCTTTTGACCCTTTTTTATAGTACGTTAGAATGTGTCCATCGGAAAGTTTGGTGGGCCATAATATTTTTTCTATGCCGTCCATAGCAATCAAGTTCAGCAGTTGGAAACCCTGCGGCAGGTTCTCTGTGCTGGGCCCTGGGAGGGTCATGTCAGATGCTGTTGGCTAAAGGCAGGCCTCGCTTTGCCCTTCGGTGCAGGACGGGCTGGGTCTGGGTTTGCTGGACAAGTTTGCTCCAGGGCCTCCAAAAGAACAGCCCAGCTGGTGCTGCTGGCTCGGTGATGGCCTGTGATTTCTCTATGCAGCAGTGTAGGGAATTGCACAGGCAGGCAAAACACTGCCCCGGCCAGCTCCTGCAGGCACCTGTGGAGGGCACGCTGAGGGGGCAGCCATTACGCTCTGCAAAGCACTTCCCTTTGCTTCCTTGATCCTCTGCTCTGGGACCTGAACCATGTGGGCAGTGGCAGCCTGCAGGTCAGAGACACCTTGGCAAGGAGTCAACCCCAGGGAAATTAATAGAACAATGGGGAGATCTCTGCCACTTGGAAGAAATAACAAGCTCAATAGCCTTTCAGCTACAAGTCAGGGCGTCTGCCCGCTCTGCCTCTGTCCTGCTCCTAGTTTTGCATCAATAGGACACCTCCTTTCCAGGGTCTGACTGGCAGGAGAATCCTCACCAGCTATGTCCAGCAGGCGTGGGGCAGGGTCATTGCTCAGAGAGCTGTGAGGAACAGCAGATGTCCCAAGCCCCATGGAGTTCCCAATCCATATCCCTGCAGGGCCCTGGCAGCACCTGGTATAATCAAGGTAGCAGTAAGACATTATAAACAGACACCCCTTTTATTGTTACAGCCATTCCTATGGCTAAGATTTGGGTGCCTGATCCTCCTGAATATTGTGAGGAATTGGACATCAACACCATAGTGATGCTAGGCACAGAAAAAAGTCTGGTCCGGATTTTCAGAGGTGCTTTGGAGTCTAACTCGCAGTCATTCCAAGGGGATGTAAGTGCTTTTGAGTCCCCAGTCCCAAAGAACTTCCAGTCTAAGCAGATGACAGGTAGAGGTTTGAACTGGTGTGAAACCGATGGCACAGAGAGGTTAAGTGACTTGCCCAAAGCTATGCAGTCCATCTGTGGCGGCGCTGGGCATTGGACCCTGATCTCCTGATTTCCACCCAGTGGGCTTAACAACACAACCATCCTTTGCTGTTCCCTTTTCCTATAACGTTCTGACAACTTCTCTGGTGCCGAACATAAACCTGTCTGACTTCGCCTCAGCTGAGGACTTCTGGGGAAGAGAGGTGCTGAAATCTTTGTTAAAATTCCATCAGCTGTTTTTGATGTGCGCAAGAGAGAAAAAAAACAAAACAAGTCAGTATCCCTGTCCTATTGCAAGACCCTTTGAAGATGCTCTGTTTGCTTGTCTTGAGATCAACAATATCTGTTGAAAAGCGTAATTTGGGGAATTCCCAAGATTTTGGACAATTTACTTTTCCCATGTACAGGACCACCTCTCTGACGCTTGTTAACTGCTTCAAGACTACAGTCATTAACCACCCCTTTAAATAGGTCACTGTTGTTCTCACCTGATTGTATGGCTGGGGAAACTGATGCATAAGGAGGTAAAAGTGTCTGATAGTGCATTAGTCTGACAGATCTGGGAGAAGGACCTGGGAGTCTTAATTTCTTTCATTTAATCTATTGAGTGCAATATACAAACGTGCAAAACTTATGGCAGAGGAACCAAGTCAGACAGTATAAAAGATAGTATAAGCCCAAATTCAATACTAGAGCAGGGCCTACATTTTCTAAAGGAACAGATTTCCACTGGGATGTTTATTCCACAGAGCTGAAACAGTTTTCAGGAATGTGTGGATTTCATCAAAATTTCTGCAGAAAAATATTGAAACATTTTCTTCTGACTTCATCATTTTAACTTTTAGGTTCATCACAAAGCCTATAGAGTTGAATGGTCCAGTCCATATGAAACATTTCAGTAAGGTCCGAATGAAATATTTGCAATATATTTTGTTTTGCAAAACATTCTGAGCTTCTAACGTTTTGTTCTGATGCTGGATGAAATCAGGAGCAGCTGCATTTAAAGGCTCCAAGAGCCATATGCAGCTCAAGAGCTGCGAGTTGACCATCCCCGTAATTGCCACGACGCAGTGTCCTGTTCACCATGGCCATGTCTGCACTAGCACCCCCCTTTGGAAAGGGGGATGCTAATGAGACACTTTGGGATGTGCTAATGTGAAACTACAATGAATATGCAGCACCTCATTAGCATAGTGGCGGCGGCCGCACTTCGAAAGTGCCGCTTTCGATCGCACGTGGCTCATCTACACGGGGTCCTTTTCAAAAGGTCCCCGCACACTTCAAAGTCCCCTTATTCCTATACCCAAACAGGAATAAGGAGATTTCAAAGTGTGTGGGGTCCTTTCGAAAAGGACCCCATGTAGACGAACCACGTGCAATCGAAACGCAGCACTTTTGAAGTGCTGCGGCTGCCGTTATGCGAATGAGGCGCTGCATATTCATTGTCTCATTAGCATCCCCCTTTCGAAAGAGGGGTGCTAGTGTAGACGTAGCCCATACATGGTGAGTGGCAAATGTATTGACAACCCTGGCCTAGGCAATACCTAGGGGAGACCCCTTCACTTACTCTGCCAATGAAGTGCAGCTGTTTGTGAGGTGGAAGCAAAAAGCTGTTTAACTGCCTACAACAAGGTTGCCTCACAGTTTAACCCCCCATTTTGTTAAATTCTCTGAATTAAAACACTGCTGTAGTATATTGAAAACTAGATATGTGGGGTTCCTCTATCGTCCTCCCCGATGCCAATCCCCTGGCCAGCCATGGGAGCCCACAGCAAAGGACTCAAACAGGAGAACCCTGCAGACGTGTTCCTTCATCCAGCTATCCCGGGGGAGCAAGTGTTGGGTTTCCGTATTGTTCACCTTCAGGACACCCTCCACTGTGCCAGGTTTCTCCAAGGGAGGGGCAGCTGTTGTGGGTCTGCTCCCCCCCTTAGTGGGCTGTTCAACTGGGTTCCTGTTATGAATAGTTAACAAATCATAGGTAGCTTCCACTTAATGGATTGCTTACAGCCACAGCACACGCCTGTAAAACACCTTCTCTACAGGGGAAAGGAGCGCTTGACCATGGGTTGGGACTTGGAAGATGTAGGTTCCAGCCCCCTCTCAGGCTTCTACCAGAGATCTTGAGTAGGTTTCTTTGTGACTATTCTCTACCTGTGCAATGAACTTAATGGTGTTTCCCTGTGTTTGCATTCCAAGGTAGACAAAGGATAAATCCATGCAAGATGAAGAGGCAGGTGGGCCCAGATCCCCTGACACCACAGTCAAAGATCATGGTATGCAGAAAGATTTGCTTATAACCCTTTCTAGTGCACTTTACTCACAATAACTCACATTAATTCCATTTATAAGTGGATCCACCTTCGAAAGCGGGGCCTAAATTGGGAAGCACACCCAGATGCTGTGGGGATGGGGTTCAATAAAAAGTTATCTGCTGTCAAGGGGACTTAGAGCTGCATAGCAGAGGGCAGAACTGGGCCCTTGGTCTGTTTCCCTTGTGCACTGAAGAAGAGGTGAGAAGAGCAAGGCAAGGTTTTCCTCTTCAAGTTCCTCCCTGAAGGCTCCCAAGGTTGGCCAGTGAGTTTAGCACAGGAGAAGATAATAGAGGAATTCCAACTCTGATTTGGACTCAGGTCCCAGCTGCAAAGCTGGTGCAACTCAACAACATATGGTTTGTGTCCCAGCCTGGAGATCCCACGCTGGGAGGCTGCCTCCCATTGTGGTGGTGGTGGTGGTGGTGAAGTCTGGTTGCCTCCCTTGACCCCGCCATGGTACCCAAGCTTCTCCGTGATACAAACCCCATCCTGTACCAGAACCAACCTCAGCACCTGGGACAGCTGCCACTCTGTCCTTTCCAACCTGCAGAGATTCTGAGCACCCCCTGAAGCCCTCTGGGGGCAGAGGAGATGCAGCACCTGCCACGCCTGGGCCATTTTTCCACTGAGGAAAACGCCAATGACATGGGGAGGTGCTTGAGCTGCTCTTGGCTCTTTGCCTTTCTCCATCCCTGCCTCCTGCTTCAGTTGCATTCTCTTTAATCTTGCCCTTTGGAACTCCTCTGTGCACAGCTGGTCCTGAGCGCTAGCAGGTCGCACCTGTCCTCTCTCTCTTCCTAGCTGACCTAGCAGGCTGGGATAGGGATGCTGGCACGCCCATGGCTGTGGAACAAACAATAGGTGCTTTGCAGCCACTCGCTTTCAGTGCTGTTAAATAACCTTCAGCTGAGCTGCTGTGGCCACTTCCAAACCAACACATATTCCTGTCTCCTCTCTCCCTCCCGCCCCGCTTTTTATGGAGGGAATGAGATGGAGAAGTAAAAATTATTAACCCCGGGGTCAGCGCTGGCTGCCTCATTCCTCTCTCTAGCTTCAAGCACTTTCTCCCTCATCTGTTTTACAGACAGTGATGTTCAGCTCAACACATTTGCATACGCTTATTGCATTTATTTTAGCCTTTATCTATTTATTTATTTTTAAAGAGACAGGGCCTCATTATTTTCCTCCCACTCGTTAAAAGAGGACCGTCTTCCTGAGGCCGTTCTTTGTCATTTTCTCCTCCCTCATTCATTATTTGTGGGGCAGGGGAGGGAATGTTGGAGTCAGCTTGTCTGCCCCCTCCTCCCCAAGTTTCACTTTTCCTTCCTGGGGCTTTCTCCCTGCTGATGTCGAGGGAGATGCATGCACACCCGCGCGGTGGGGCTCAGAAAAGCAGGAATGGTACGACAGTAGCGCAGGCTTGCTCTGATTTGTAGCGATGACTGGCGTTGTCTAGAACTGCCCAGCCGTGGGAGTCATGTGAAGGAGAGAGCAATCGTACTAGTTCCGAATCGGAACTTTCGAGCCCACAACACCGCAGAGAAAAGCTTGAATATGTGACCTGAACAGGGGCGATGGGTGTGCAGAAATGTTGGTGGTGCCCAGGATGCCCAGAGCCGGCACCCCTCCCGCACTCGCCCTCTTCCCCTCATCTGCGTAAGGCTCTGACAGGAAGTTTGGCTGGGGGAGGGGTGTGGTGTTGGGGTGCTGGGTGGAGGCTCTGGGCTAGAGTGAGGGAACATGAAAGCAAGAAAGGGCAGGTTCTGTGAGGGAGTTTGGGGGCAAGAGGAGTGAACGTAAATCCAAGTTGAAGCAAAGTTGTATTCGTTCAGCATTGATTTGTCAAGAACACATAACATCTATTGAACCTGGTGTCTCTCCTGTCCAGGGTCACAAGACTAGTGGGTAAGGTAGAACAGGGAGAGGTGGTACATCTTGACTTTGGTAACACTTTTGAGACTGTCTCACATGACCTGCTCAATCAGACTAGGAAAATACAGTCTAGGTGGAGCTACTCTGAGGTGGGCACATAGCTGGGAATGGTCCGGCTTTGAGCAGCAGGTTGGACTTGATGACCTCCTGAGGTCTCTTCCAGCCCTATGATTCTATAACTGGTTGGAAAGCTGTCCCCAGAGAGCAGCTGTCCATGGTTCACAGTCATGCCAGAAAGGGTGGGTCCCACAGGGATCAGTTCTGGGTGCAGTTCTGTTCACAGTCTTCACCAGTGATTTAGCTCATAGCATAGAGCAGATGCTTATAAAGATTGTGGGCAATACCAAGCTCAGAGGGGTTGCAAGTGCTCTGAGGAATAGCAGTACAACCCAGAATGATCTGGACAAACCGGAGCAGTGGTCTGAAGTAAATAGGATGAAATTCAACAAGGACTAGTGCAAAGTACTTCACTTAGGAAGTAGCAATCAGTGGTGCATATATAAAATGGGAAGTGACTGCTAGGAAGGAGTACTGTGGCAAAGGGTCTGGGGGGTCACAGTGGACCACAAGCTAAGCATGAGTCAACACTGCAACACAGTGGCCAAAAAACAAACCTTCTGGAATGTATTAGCAGGGGCATTGTAAGCAGGACACAATAAGTAATTCTTCTACTCTACCCCACACTGTTTAGGTCTCAACTGGAGTATCCTGTCCAGTTCTGGGTCCCACAGTTCAAGAAAGATGTGGACACACTAGAGAATGTCCAGAGAACAGTAACAAACATACTTAAAGGTCCAGGAAACATGACCTATGAAGGAAAGATGTGAAAAAAAATGGCCTTGTTTAGTGTGAAGAAGAGAAGACTAAGAGGGGACATAATAGTTCTCAAGTTAAGTACAAGGTTGTTAATAGGAGACACATGGGGTCTAAGGTGCTACTCAAGGTGAAAATATGGCCTTGTAACTCTGAGACCAGAAGCTCTCTGGGGCAAGGATTGGGTTGCCAGCTAATTACCCCAAAATGAACACCCTGGCCTCTCTGACACCCCACTGACCCCTCCTTCCCTCCATCCCTCTTCTCCACTCTCACTCACTTTCACTGGGTTGAGGCAGGGCATTTAAATGTGGGAGTAGGTGACGTGGCAGGGTGAGGCCAGGGGATTAAATATAAGAGGGAAAAACTGATCTATCTTGAGCTAGCAATCAAACAGTGGGAGCAGCTGGGGAGGAGATGGCCCTAAGTCAGTTAGGGCCAGCTGGTCCCACGTAAGGCTGCTGGTTAAAACCCTTTCCCAAAGAGGGCAAGGGGTGAGAAGTGGAGTAAGGGAAGAAGGAAAGTTTGAGAGGAGCAGAAGAGAAGTTGAGGTGCCTCAGTGACAAAGGTGTGGACTTTCTAGCCCTGGTAACCCCAGGATCAGCTACAGTCTGGGAAGAATTGGTCATCCAGCTGGAGCAAACCAAGAAGTAGGACTTGCTGCTGCTGTGGATTGGAGAAGGAACTGGGGAGGGGAATCATCTGAGGAAGTGCCTCAGGGAAAAGCGCTGTGGCATTATGGGCTAAGGGAGTCAGTCCTCCCTGGTAGTAGCCACATAAGGTCCCTGAGCTGGAACCTGGAATGAGTGGGTGGGGACTGGGTTTCTCCCAGACCACCTGTCATCCCAGCAAAAATAACTGGGCCCTTATAGCGAGACCAGTGGAATGAATAGAGGCCTGGAGCCCAGGAGTAAGACAGACCATACCACAGTGAGGACTCCAGGTTGGGGCCAGAGATGAGGGGGTCAGAGTGTGGGGGAGGCTCTGGGCTAGGGCAGGGGTTGGTGTGTGGGAAGGGGTAATGGTTCTATCTTGTGGGTGCAGACCCAGGGGTGGAGCCAATGCTGAGGGCTGTGGGGGTGGGGTGGGGGGCCTCCATCTGGGTTTGAGGCCAGGAAAGGGAGGGGGTTGCAGTGCAGGAGGTGGTACTGGGCTGGGGCCAAGGGTTTTAGCATGCGGGAGGGAGCTCAGGCCTGGAGCAGGGGTTAGGGTGTGCGAAAGGCTTCAGGGTTTGGGATATGGGAGGGGGTTATGACGTGGGGGCAGGATTGGGCTGCAAGTTCTGGGAAGGGGCCCCAGGCTGGGGCAGGTGGTTGAGGTCAGGGAGGTTGTGTGTGGTCTGGGAGGGAGCTGGGCAGGGGCTCAGGAGTAGGGCGAGGCGGTTGGGGTGTGAGCAGAGCACTTGGCGGCCATGTCGGCGAGAGTCAAATGCCGCCCAGTAGGTTAGCGGAGTCGCCCCGCCGCTAGGTTGTTCCTACTTGAGCTGTGTATTCACACGTGCCTCGGCGCACAGGAAAACTTACTCAGCACAAGTACGGAAAAGATCAGAGGGAACATGGTGCTGGAGGAGGTCTGGGGTGAGGCTGCAGGAGGGGGTTCTGAGCACAGGCTCTGGCTGGTCAGTGCTTACCTCAGGCACCTCCTGGTCGGCTGCAAAGTGGGACTAAGGCCGGTTCCCTGCCTGCCCCGGCTTTGTGCTACTCCTTTGAGTGGTCATATTGTCCCGCCCCTAGGCAGAGGAGCAGCACTTGTGAGCGCTGCTCCTGCAGCCGTGGGTCCCAGTTCTGTGCTTCCAGCTGAAATCTGGCTGTCCATCAGCCCTTGGCAAGGACTGGCTCTGTGTGTACCGCACAAGGGGGCTCTGGTTTCCGTAGAGCTTACTAAGCAGTATTGAAAAATAAGTAAGGGGGGGGAAGGGATCATACACATCCTGGCTCCTCTAGGCTGAGGTCAATGGACACCCCCATGGGGTGGCTGCTGTGGTCCCTGGTGCCTTGCACTAAGAGGAGGCAACTCCTACTGTCAGAGAGCCCCCACATGGGTCGGCTGCCTTGTTCCCTGGCTTTCCATGCCTCAGGAAGGCAACTCCTGCTTCATTCCCTGCTGCCCCCCTCCCACTGCCTGCTGGGAGGCTTTGGAACACCCACCCCCCAACACACAGGGGGTTCTGGAGCCTCTACTCCCTTCATCCCTGGTGCCTTCCCTTTGGCAGCTGCAGAGCCCCCATCCCTGGGTGCCTCAACCTGGAGCGGCAGCCCCCACCACCAAGGAGCCCTGACATGAGAGAGAACCCCATCCCTGGAGGCTGGCATCCCATAGTTGCTATAGGGCAACGTGGTCACACTAACTTAGGGTGTCAATGTAATAAATTGTATGGGCAGAGCCGAGACCATACCCTGCCCTCTTGGGATTGATGAGCTGCAGTGCTCAGTGATGATCATCTTACAGACAAGAAAGTGCTGTCAAATTGAGGGTCAAGGGGCGGGGAAGAGACCAACCTGGGGATAAGGGGCAGGTGAACGGGTGGAAATGCTGGTCAGTGGGTGGAGGATACAGGGCCAGGGCAGCTGACTGGAGAAAGGTGGTGTGGTGGAGATGAGGGTTAGTAGCTTGGATTTGTCTTGGAAAATGGAAAATCCTGAATGGATTTGCCTCCTGCCCCAAAATTGGTAACTGCTTTCACTTTAACTTGCACCTTTGTCCCTGCTTTGGGGCTGGTTCAATACAGACACACTGGGAATTGGGACTGTTGTTGGCTTGCCCATCCCTGTGGGGGTTCAGTATGGTGGGGAGATGGGGAAAACGTGGCTGGGAGGCACCCAGCACCCATGGGCTTCTGAGCTGCTCTGGAAGGAGAAACCATAGCCCAAGTCTAATTAGAGCAGTCTTGGCGGTGTGCTGATTTCTGGCAGCCCTTCTGAGGGTGCGGTTAGGGCTCCTCTGTGGTGTGGCGCCACCCAAACTCTTCATGGCAGCGTGTGCAGCAGAGGTTCCCCGACAGGTCCCCCACAGCTCCCCCTCCTGTCTCTGGCCTCATTCTCTCTTCCCAGCACATCCCCTGCACTGATGCTTGCAGCACGGGGCTATTTGTGGTGGGCTGAGACCACCTGCATTGGGGATTTTCCCCCTTTGTTTTTAAGTCCCACTTCTGGCCCCATATGCTCCTGGAGTAGCGTATAAAGGGGCACCAGGACAGGAGAATCTAGCCCCATGGGAACAAGCCAGTGCTCTCGAGATATGCTTGGGCTCTACTTCTTCATGTGCCAATGTCCTACCCCAGCCCTTCTAGGGTCTGAAAGCTGTGCAGGAGGCAGGTCAGGTAAGAGTGACAGTTTGAGAAGAGGGGTGGCCTGGATCCTGGGGGTATCCCTTTTGGAGTCCTGACCAGGATTTAAGAATAATCCAAGAGATTCACTCAGCTAATCCCTACCAGTTTTGCACAGAGCCAGGCAGGTGCTTGTGCAAAACTGATAGGTCTGGTGACTACCTGTACCTGTTCAGGGGAGGGCATGGCCAATAAAGTTGTGTAGCTCACTGTGAGGTGGCATCCTTGCAAGGAATTCCCCTGAGATGCTGCAGGTCTTGATTTAGATTTGACTCTTACTCCTCTCGTAAAGAGAGTGCCTATCATGGCAGCAGCTTGCAAAACAATGGGATGCTTCCATTTCTCCAGTGCTCCCATTGTGATGGGTCCCTGAGATAAGGGATTGCAGCGTAACTACAGAATCCCTAGAAATGACTTTGTTCGAGCTGTAGACAAAGCAGTGTGATGGGCTCAACTAGCTCACACAAAGCCATTGTGCTTCTCTTTCCCGGGCTAAAGGAAACAGCCACAGTTCTGATGACTGTGGGAGAGCAAAATAATGGGGTACGGGTTTCCAGGAGACACCCACCTCCTTATAAATGCAGTGCATGGTCTTTTGTGTTCTAGAATGGCTGGAATTATCCACATACAAAAAGCTTATTTCTTAACATGTGTCATTCTAAGGCCCTTTTCACAGTGTCTTTGTTGGTAAAACCTTGATGACAAGGTTGCATTTGGCAGGAAAAAAAAATCAGTCACTTTGTTAAATTCCTACTTGCTTGGGAAACAAAAGCCATAGAGCTGGCAGTCTGAGCACGTCATATCCAGCCTTAGTACTATTGGAGTCAAGTTAAATGCCTCTCCCCAAAAACAGCTTCCGTCTTCCATAAACAACTGGCACTCTATTTGGTTGCGCCGCCGTTGAGGACAAAATTACGAAACAAAACTGGCATGTTTAAGATCTCTGTATTTATTGATGTGGACGGGGAGTAGGGAGAATTCAGGGAAGGAAATCAGTGCAAAGATTTTTCTTACCCCCACCCCCAAAAAAATGAACCTCAGCTAACACACACACACACACACACACACACACACAGAGAGAGAGCATTCCAAGTGGAAGAGCCAGACCCGCAGATAAGTGTTCTATTATGCAGTGCTCCTTAAAAATGACACTGCTGCTGGGGCAAAACAACACACACACAGCCAAACAACAATGGGCCTGCCATCAAAGGCATGTTCCTAACTATATTTTTCTTTTCATTAAAATCATCAACAACCACCACCAGAGGCTCAGTACCTATTGGCATTTGCCTCCCTCACTATTTGCTTCCATCTTTCCCTGCCCAGTGTGGAGTGGCTTAGTTTTTGTAGACTGGCTCTGCAGCCCTCTACGATATCATCTCCCCATTCTCTGTGGGGTCTGCCTTTCTCCTGTTCAAACTGCCCATTATGCCAAGCACCAGCATCTTGACTTTTTGCTCATTGTTCATTCTGCAGATATGCCCAAATAGCCGTAACTTCTGTTATAGTCTTCTGCAGTAGGTTCTCTTTTTGGCTGTATCTTTTCTATGTAATTCCTCATTGGTGACCTTCTGCATCCATCCTATTCTCAGGCTCTTTCTATAAGAACTCCTCTTGAATGCCAATACCCTTCTCTTCGACTCTTTTGTTATCTTCCATGTCTCACATCTGTACAACATGCTGCTGAATACCCATATTTTCAAGATTCTCAGCTTCCTTCCTAAGCTAATTGCTTTGCTTTGCCAGATCTTATCCATGGCCTTCAAACTCACTCTTGCTTTTGCCATTCTAGCTGCTATTTCCTTCTTGCAGTCTAAGCATATGTCACATTCCTCCTCAGATATGTGAACTTCTCTATGTTCTCTAGTTCGATTCCCTCCTCCATAATTGCTTCAAGAGGTTCTGGCTGCACTTTCTCCCCTGTCCCCCAACTTCCTCGTTTCTGCATACCCGCTCCTTGGCCCCACAAGCCAAGAGCTCCCCTTGCTGAAGAGGGCTGGTGCTGGCCAAGATGGTCTGTCTTCACCTCCAAAGAAGGAGCTGAACAGGCAGATGCTCTGTGGCCATGAGGGCTATTGCCAGTCATGTCTCAGAGTAGAGTGGACACCCGCCACAAGAAGTAACTCTTTGAATGCCTTTGAGGAGCCATTGACACTGTCACGCATTCTCTGCTCCATGTTCCCTTCTCAGTTGTGTTTTACACTTTGACCCTGTTTCATTGTCTCCAGAATTTGTGGCCTGGTTTCAATGGCCCCGCCCCTCAGCTGGGGGAGGGGGTTTTTGGTTCAAGTCAGGCTTTGGCCCGCTGTGTCCTGGCAGCCACCGTTGGTGCATGTCAGCCTGAGGCCCAGTTAATATTGGCACAACGCTCTGACAGCCTATGTAGAAATGTATCAGAGAGGTAGCCATGTTAGTCTGTAGCTTTGAGAACAATAAGAAGTCTTGTGGTACCTTATAGACTAACAGATATTTTGGAGCCTAAGCTTTCATGGGCAAACAGCTGCTTCATCAGATGCATGAGTTGCGGGAGGGAGGTTTCAGAGGGGTATTTAAAGAGTGGGGTCCCACGGCTGTCCAGGCAAAAGAGTCTTACTGGTACCCCACTCTTTAAGACTCTTTAGCCTGGACAGCCATGGGACTCCACTCTTTAAATACCCCACTGAAGCTCCCCCACACCGACTCGTGCATCTGATGAAGTGGGGTCTTTGCCCACAAAAGCTTAGGCTCCAAAATATCTGTTAGTCTATAAGGTGCCACAAGACTTCTTGTATGTAGAAATGTGCTCTCTGAGTGAGTAGTCACATGATTATAATATTCCAAAAAAGCTCAATCCACTTAAAACATCAGTGGATTTTCTGCATTTCTTAGTTCCAGTCCAGCCAGACACATGCAGATGGAGGAAGCTAGAATAGGTATTGCGAAGCTGCCAAAATCACAACAGAGGCTGAAAAATCACCAAAAATGCATCCTGCTTGCTACATGCAGTCAGGTTTCCAAGCCTTTCATGTTACACATGTGGATCATGTCTTTAGCTACTCTCGCTCTATCCGAATAGCAAGTCCCAAAGAGGATAACTGTACTAGAATAGGGCATCTTTAGGCTGGTCTAACTGCCCCCATGCTAGAGGTTGAACTGATATAATCCTTTCAGTCTCTTAAAGTTCCTACTGAAAGGGTAATTTTTGGTACAAAATCTGTGTCTACATCAGACCATTATACTCAAGAGTCCCTGCCTCTGGTGCCTAATAGCCTAGTCTCTCGTGGGCTGTAACATTTTGGTTGAAGGGGATAGTGCCTATATTGTGTTACATACAGGGGGGTTGCATCTGCTGGTCCCTTCTCATTAAACTCTGTGATCCTAAAGGGTCTGACCTTGCTCCTAGTTCTGTTTGGCTATGACTACACTACAGAGATCTCTTAAAAGAAGCTCTTCTGGAAGATCTCTTTTGAAAGAGCACATACAGGTGCATACACAAAATGGATTGACAGATCAATCTGCTCTTCTGAAAGAACAGGCCAGGGAGCAAAAAAAATCCAGTGCCATGATGACTGTTCTTTTGGGGGGTGGAAAGGGCCTGTGGAGCATCTATGCATGATGTCTCTTTTATTTTTTTCTTCAAAAGATGCTTCCTGAGCCAGGAGCAGAAGAGGGTTGCTGGCAGAAGAGCCAAGTTCTTTAGATTTCAGATTGCAAGAGAGCATTTTGTGTGTGGATGATCTGCATGTATCAAAAAAGGGCCTAATTCTTCTGAAAGAAATTGCTGGAGTAGACACACCCTTTATGTCTAAATACCTATTGACTAGTCTGGGAGCAAGATTGGGCTGAGGAATGAGAACACAGGGCACATGCGGAAACAGACCTTTCATTTTTCTCGTCCCCAAAGGACAACTGACTACAATAGTGCCCCCATGGCTAAAATCTGGCTCCCAATATTCTCCCTCAGATGGGCAGTATTTGGATTTAAACCATCTCAATTTCTCCTTTTTCAAGTTCATGTCTTTCTTAAGTACTGACTTACCCCAATTAAATCTCCTCCCCAAAAAATAAACAGTTCAATTAAATGTATTACATCTTAGGTTTGCTGTCTCCTGGAATTTCTTGCAGACCATCAGAATGGTCCAAGAAGCTATTAGACGCAAAAAGGGAAGAAAGAAAGGAAATGAATATCTGGGTGTGGAGAGGAAATGCACAGCACTGCCGCTACGCCATGATAAATAATTATGAGTTATTAATTTTAAATTACATCTCTAATGCATTGCATGGTTTTAATTCCCACTACAGTATTAATAGAGGGACCCTGGCTTTGATTAATTTAAAGCAGAACAGAAAGGTGCCAATTAAGGAGACTCTCTAGGAACTTTCAGGTGGCTGTCGCTCTCAGCTGCTCTTTCCCTGGGTGAAGGAATTGGCCTGGACTAGAGAGGTGCTGGCTGGGAGCCATGGGCGACAAAGCAGATTAACCAGTTGAGGCCTGGATGGTAAACACTTCACTCCTTGTTTCTGAGTTTTACCAAGCTCATTGTGTACTCAGATTAGCACAAACTGGTCATGGGACAGGATGATTCTGAGTCTGAAGCCACAAGATTAATCAGGGAACTCATGTAATTGCTTTACCATGGAGCCCTGTACTAACTACAAAGGGTTCCTCCTCTTTCACTGCTTTGTACAACTGAGTGCTCGTAGGAGGCTTTCCTGGCATTAGAGCCCCAAGCCCTCATTGTGTTAAGCTTTGTACAATCACCTAGCCAAAGAGCTCTGGCATCAAAGTGCTTATGTGCCAAGGAAGCAATAGGTGATGTCTTCTCTTTGAAAGTCCCCAGAAATGGGCAAGGAAACACTCAGATGAAACAATGCTCCCAAAGAAGGCTAGAGCTTCCATCTCTGGGTCCCAGGCTGCTGCCTTGTGTGCTAGGCCATACTGATTCTGGGGCAGATACATGCTGGGCCTTGACAGTAGAGGCTGATTATTATTTTTTTTTAAAAAAGCACCTACCCTTCAGAAATAAGGAGAGGACAGATAAGCAGAGTCCAGTGGTTCTGCTTTGAGCAGGCTGATTACAAAGCTTGAGGAAGAAGAGAAGGGGGATGGTGTTGAAAATATTGAGGATTTCCCTGCTTATCCCAGTCTTCCTCTGGGCCAAATCCTGAAATACCTGCTGCTTTCTATTCTGGTGGGGAGGCACTGCTATGGCCATCCCAGCTAAAGGTTGACAGCGGTGGACATGAGTAGGGGTTTCAGAATTCCACCCCATAGCAGCTATAATTGCTAAGCTCCCAGCCTTGATAAAGAACACTATTTATTTTGCTCTCCAAGAACTTCTCTCCCCATGGTTAAAAGGTATTCCAATATCAGCCACAGCTGGAGATGGGATAGCCCACTGCTCCAAGGGGATCCAAAAAATCCTCCCTCGCCCCTGTTCTAGTGAGCAGTGTGACCTCGTTTCTGTGAACAAGACACACCAGCCTGGCCTCTACAAAAAGGAATTTTCTCCAGGTTAGATGGTGGGAAAATTCAGCTTTCTCTGCAGCATGGGGATGATCCCATCTGGGTCTGTCCCACCCAATCTTTTCTCCCGGGGCAGTTGAGTCTCATGAGGACAAAAATACTTCAGAGAAGCAAGCTGGGTGAAGTAACATCTGGTATTGGACAAACTTGAGCCTGACTGACTACAACTACACCACATACAATAAAAGAAATCAAATTGAGGTGCCTGAAATGCTTTCGTTACACTGAAGTCATTGGGCTCAGGGTAGAGGTTTCCTGGTGAATGTAATGGGCTGTAATCTGCAGGCAGTCAGACTAGATGATCTAGTGATCTTCCCTGGATATACGTGCCATGAATTTCAGCTGGCCTTCCCTTTGGACCAGTCTGCCAGATTCCATACACACCACTAACGGACCAATCCTCTGTGAATGTTACACGTGTACATCCCAAGAGGAGCTGGAAAATTCAATAACTGAGCAGCCCTGGCTCATGGACTGATATTATTCCCATAAGCGTTTTGTGCTAAGTCTAGATTCACAAACCTAAGCCCGCTCTTCATTTTCCAAAGCAGAAATCGAAAGCGCTGAAAGCCACTAGGAGAACTTGTCCAGCCGTCAGTGAGATGCAGGTCCGGGAGGTTCGAGTCACAAAACGCAGCTGTTCTCCTATTCGCCTGCTGGAGTTGAGCTGCAGACTGGAAGCTGCTATAAGTTTTCTTTCTGAGTAAACTTCTGTAAGTGTGACAATCGCTTTAGCTTCCCAGTGAGGATTTACCAGGCTTCTGTTATCTCTCTGCAAGTCAGAGTTCTCCAAATGGGTATGAGAGAGCAGCCAGAGAGGTCAGCCAGTTAGGTTGCACTGTCGTTCAAAGCTCTATTCCAAGAGGCATTAAAGACGGGATTATGTCTAAGAGGGTTAGGGAGGGAGGAGTGAAACAGGCTTGTCTTGCACAGAACCTGGGAGATAAGGCTGGCTATATAGGTGTGAACTCTCTGGTGTGCAAGCCGCGGCACTGATATTTTTGAGGAAGAAATTGGAAGGATAATACCACAGGCCGAGGGATCAAATCTGAGTCTAAACTGCCTTCATGCAGGCAATTGGGGGATGGAAATAGAACATGGGCTCTCCAACTTTCTAATTGGATCCCCAGCTCCACAACAAAACTTCTACTCATGTAGGACAAGCTACAGCCTGTGGACAAGGGCTCTCAGTCATAGAGCTAGCCCTTCAATGCAGGTTGTGGCAGGTTCTCCATCTTCAACCATTTTTTTTAAATCAAGGGTGGATACTGATTTGCTAAAAGATCTGCAACAGCAGTTGTGATGGAAGTTCTCTGGCCTGTTAGTGAAGGTCAGGCAAGGTGATCACAAGGGTCCCTTCTGGTATTCTGTCCCCAGACAATCCAGACATCTGTAGACAAAGCATTATGTCTGTGTGTTATGGCCAAGTTGTGAGACATGCTGAAGTCCATCAGTTACTGAGTATTGTCATCTTCCTTGGGAGTTGTGGATCCTCAGGTGGCTGGTAAGGTCTATCCTTGGACCACAAGCTCTATTACAGTGAGGACAGATATTTCCAGGTATGGCAGGAGGCTGTTGACCCTGACTTAAAGACAGTCTCTCCTTCCTCCTGAGCCTCTTCTCCTCAGCTTGTTTGTGGGCAAGTTCAAAATACCATCATGTATTACTTCTCTCCATTCTGAAATCCTTACTAAAACCCATAGGACCAGCACTGGTTCTGGTTCATCTGCCTGCCACAGATCTAATTTAAGATGTTCATAAGGCGCCACTGACTGTAGCCTATTGATGCCACAGAAATGGGCAAACCCATTTGGATAGAATAAAAACACTTGGCCTCTAGGGCTGGACTGTGGCCTACTACATCAGCCACGATAGCCAGAGACGAAGGTTCTCTGATTTGGCCACTCGCTTACTAGGTGACCTTGGCCAAGTCACTTCATGTCTTTGTTTCCCCTCCCTTCTTTGCCTGTGTCATTGTAGGCAGTGCTTAGGCACAATCTATGGGACGTCTAGAATGTACATTAATAAAAATAATAATCCCCTTCATCCCGAGTTCAAGACAAGCTACAAGCTGTTTTTTGAATTTCAGTTAATGCAGGTAGCTTTTGTCTTAATTTTTATAATACCATATTGGAATAGACATGCTGAGATGTCATGTTTTTCCTGCAACCTGCCTGGAAGCAGCAAAAGTTTTCTCCCAAAGCCTGTTCCCTTGAGATTTCCAGCTTCATTTCACTGCCTCAGGATGCCTGAATCATCCAGAATATTTTATCCCAGATTTTTTGCAGGCTTCTTGTATCCCCACATCCAAAATGTCTAGTTTCATTGTAATTAACTACCAGGCTGTGACTGCAAATGTAGGGGTGAACCCTGTTCTCAGTGAGCCTGCATTGAATGAATGGCAGCGTCTGCACCTGTTAATAGAGAGGTCTTTAGATAGAAAATGTAAAGCCAGACACAAACTTGCAAAGCTTTTCTTCTCTGTTAGCTATTCTTATTTGTTACTGTAACTCCTGCAGGCCCCAGCCAAGATCATGGCCCCATCATGGAAGGCACTGCCCAAATTCATAGTGAAAGACAGTCTCTACAGACTGGCTAGTAATGCAAATCACCCTGGACTTGGGTCATGAGTTGATGTAACCTGGCCTACTTCCGCTGCTTTCGTTGGAGCAATGCTGATTTGCACCAGCTGAGGAGCTGACCCTTTGAATTTCTGAGATGGAAATGGACAGGTCAGATTCTAGGTTCTGTGCCTGCACTTATTGCAGCAGGCTTGGTTCCAGCTTGGATCCAAGCCCAGAAAGCAGCTCTTGTCTGCTTCTGGTTTAAATACAGCCAAAATCTCACTGCAGGATTGTTGCAGCATGTGAGGTCAAAATTTCACGAGATCAGCTGACAAGATTGATGTCATTGAAGCCACGGACAGAAGGGAGTGACAACATAAAGGGTTCTCCTCCTTTACTTGCAGGGAGAAAGACGAGGAGCATCTAATCTTTAGCCATAGAAGAGAGGCAGGATCATCCACTGGTTAGAGGGCTGCCCCAGGTTTTTCCCAATCAATAATTTTAGGATTTTAGTCTTCTCCTCATCCCCATGTGATCTGAGCATCTTCCACAAAAAACTTACAGCAACAGTGGCTATGTTAAGGCATCTCTGGCATTTTTCCCTTGTAATGATCAAAGCTCTGCTTGGAGTAAGGCATGTGGGTAGGGTGACCGTGTCTCTCTGTCCCCAATACAGGACAGGGAGATATGTGGGGAGGGGTGGCTCCTCCAAGCCCTAGGGAGCCAGGAAGGAGGTGGCAGCCCCCAGCGCTCCCCAGGAGCCCTGGGGTAGCAGCAGAGATATGGCAGCCTTCCATGCCCCCACTGCTGCAACTATTAATTGAGAGGTCTTTAGACAGAAAATGTAAAGCCAGGCACAAACTTGCAAAGCTTTTCTTCTCTGTTAGCTATTCTTATTTGTTACTGTAACTCCTGCAGGCCCCAGCCAAGATCATGGCCCCATCGTGGAAGGCACTGCCCAAATTCGTAGTGAAAGACAGTCTCTACAGACTGGCCAGGAATGCAGATCACCCTGGACTTGGGTCGTGAGTTGATGTAACCTGGCCTACTTCCGCTGCTTTCGTTGGAGCATTGCTGATTTGCACCAGCTGAGGAGCTGACCCTTTGAATTTCTGAGAAGGAAATGGACAGGTCAGATTCCAGGTTCTGTGCCTGCACTTATTGCAGCAGGCTTGGTTCCAGCTTGGATCCAAGCCCAGAAAGCAGCTCTTGTCTGTTTCTGGTTTAAATACAGCCCAAAATCTCACCGCAAGATTGTTGCAGCATGTGAGGTCCAAGGTACAGGGAACCAGGTAACAGGGCAGCCTCTCCAGAGAGGAGCTCCCTGGCACAGGGCGTCAGGGAACTGGGCAGCTGCCCTGCAAGTAGGGATTCATGGCTGCAGAGGCTGCCACCCTGAGACAGTGGGTGCTGGGGAATAGAGCCCCACAAAATATGGGACAATTTGCCCATTTTCTTAAAGTCGAGGTGCTTCTGGAGCAGCTTAAATAACGGACTGTCCTGGGAAAAGTGGGACAGGTGGTCACCTTTGCCAAAACCATAAAAATCTTGCCTGAATTCTGTGTGTTTTGATGTGACCCCTTCACACGCTGCACGGGGGAGGGATCCTTTGGCTCTCGGAGAAAGCACCCTGCGTGCGCCCCTGGGGGTGTCCTAGTGAGCTCACTAGCAGCCAAAAGGACAGCAGGCCATTGCTTACCGACGTCCACAGGGGTGCTGTCGAAGGTGGCACAAATGAATAGCACACCACACAGCCATGGGCCCCTTCTGGAGCGCCCGTCTGTGTGTGTGAGGTGGGCTGAATAACCAGCCTGTCGTCCATGTCCAACTGGCTTTTTGATTTCCCCATCGCTCTGGGGCACACACGACAGCTGTGCAAAGGAGGGGGCCTCAGCAGATGCCTGCACCATCTTGTAGGGGGCTGGTAAAACTTCAGTGGGTTCAGGAAGCTCAGGCAGCCAGGCGCTGCTCCCACCTAGCTGTGCAGATGGCACCAGGCCCTGTGGAGGTCTCAAAGCAGTGTGCCAGGCTGGCAGCTTGGAGAGAGCATGAGAAGGGAGGTGCTACTGCGGTGAGCAGCTGGCATCACCTGCTCTCCCTCTGACTGAGGGACCAGGGAAAGGAGCCCCCACTGGCACTGCAGAGATCAGTGCCCAGTCTGGCAAATGGAAGTTTTCCAGTCCCTGCGGCTGACACGAGGCAGCAGCCCGCTCCGGAGCGATTACAGCATCCCCCCGCTCTCTGCTGTTGGAGGAAGAAAGAACCACGGCGTCTACCCTGCCAGGCATCTCCTGGGAGCTATTAAGCTGCCATAGGCAGCCTCCCATGGAAGCCGCCGGGAAGTGAAGGTTGCCTTTGTTCCCAGCTGACCCATGTGGGCATGGTGTTGCCAGTGAGCCCTTATTTGATTTCTGCCTTCCCACCCTGTCACCCAAAGTACCCGGTCAGGCCGTGAGATGCTGAAAAGCTGCACCCCCTTGCAGAGGGCTCTCTCATTAACAGCAACGTCCATGCACCACAAAACTTTCACCTCAAAATCTCCGCTGGGGAGCCATCCATCTGTCCCTCAGCTGAGGCCATTGCTCAGCTTTGTGTGGGCTCTTCCCTCAGCGTAAGTCTTTGCGCTGGCTGTTAGGCCTCTTGCCCCACTGAAATAAAATCCTTCCCGGAGGATGTCTTTTCATTGCAACCGTTCTTCAGAGATGGCCGGAGATCCTTGCCAGGCTTCTGGCTAGTCTCTAGGGGATGACTGGCTGAGCCAAGGCCCTCTTGGATGCCTGCAAAGTGCAACCCTGTGTCTATAAGATTCCTGTCACTAGGAGTCCCTTTGCCTGGCTCCCCATTCAGGCAGATTCTCTGGAGCACTCTCCTTGGAGGCTCAGGCCTCTGCTGGGAGCTTCTCTCGTGAAGCTTGATCATGTCCAGTTGGTGGTTTACTAATCCCTCAACTAGGGCAGCCGACTACCCCGTGGTGGGGCCTTCGTCAGGCAGACCTGGGCAGACTGAGGTCCTAACGCCCCAAAAAGGCAGCTGTCCCTTGACAAAGATGCTCAGTACCTCGCACGATGTGGGCTCAGCTTTCAGGCTCTGTCTGGCCTGGGCATCTGCACCAAGGCTGCTGCATCATCTGTATAAAACCCCGTGCAGAGGGAAAAGAGGTTGCGACCATGCGGCGTATGCTGGTGCACTATAATATTAAGCCCTACTGGTGCCAACCCTGTTATAGGTGGTTGCAGCAGGTTTGCACTGGCTATTTGCATGTCTTTGTCTACATTAAAGTAAAATTCCTCTCGACTAAATAAGACTCCGTTCATTTATTCCTTAAACAATATGGTCATTTGGCCACTTTGGGGCTTAGTACTCAAGAGCGCCCCTCAAATGCGAGTGCTCAACATCTGTTACTCTGTGAGGTGCCACCAGACGTCTCATCATTCTTATTCATAAAAGCTCATTACCTAATAAATCTGTTAGTCTTTAAGGTGCTACAGGACTGGTTGTTATTTGTGAAGCTACGGACTAACATGGCCGCCCTTCCGAAACACTCAAGCCTTCTAGTCACAGAGGGAGGGCCTGGCAGCTGCATTTTCAGTGCTGCCTTAAATCCCCTTTCATTTCCCCCACCTGTGAACACTTAAATTAATCAGAAGATGCTCATAAATTGACTTCTGCCAAAGTTGTTATGTAGCAGACCTGTCCTGCCATTGTATTCACTACAAAACACTCCTCACAAGGCCACCCGACTGCCTTTCACATGTTGAGGCAACTGCCATCAGCTATCTCAGGCTTGCGTAACATCCACTGCCCCTAGCTAGCAGAGAGGAGCGGCAAGGAACACAAGGTTTTTAAAAACAACAAGAGTCCAGTGGCACCTGATAGACTAACAGATATTTTAGAGCATCAGCTTCCATGGGCAAAGACTCGCTTCGTCACGAAAGCTGATGCTCCAAAATATCTGTTAGTCTATCAGGTGCCACTGGACTTCTTTAGGTTTTTCTCTCTCTATCTACTGAACTAATGGGACCATGTGCAGCTGTGACCCTCTTATCCCTTGTAGTCCACAGCAAAGAGCCACGGTGTTTTGTACAAGCGTGTGTGTGTGTGTGTTCCTGGGATTCAGTTGTAGGCCATTGCATTCTGCCTTCCTGAATTTCCCCTACTGGTTGCATGGGCTGCAACAGCCTTTCTTATTCCTTTTTTCTGATTTGCCACACGATGTTAGTTTGTGCTGTTAATCAGCTGCCGCTTTTCACCCCAGAGCATGTGCAGCACTCTGGCGAGCGACACAGCTCCTATATCAATGTGTGAAGTTTCCCTGGGTGCCGCAGAACTATCCACGTTAATGTTGTTTTATTCCAGGACTGCATCACTCCATTCCCAGCAGGGGGCAGGCTAGAGAAAGATGTCAGAGCATGGCCTGTGGGGAAGCTGATAGCTTCTCCCAAGCTAGCCGGAGTCACTACAAGAATCTCTTATGCGGTAAGTAAGAAACAAGGGAACATCATGCCAAGTTTGGAGAAAACCAATTCATCTTCCCTGACCTATTTCTGGACATGCTCTGAAGGGAAGAAAAGAAACTGTCTGTCAGGATCAAAGGAAATTATGCACGTTGAGCTGACAGCCAGTCTTTCTGTGAGTTCACACCATCGAGTGGCAGATTGGCACTGCTGTCTCTGTTATGTCTCCAGTTTTTCCACTTGGCGGATCCCCTGGCAATGCTCACTATATTTAAGCTGATGGAACTCTTCCAGTGTTGGAGTGACTACCAGCAGTAGGAGACGGAGCTGAGAAACCAATGAAATAGCACAGGTCTGCTCTCAGTTACTCCCTCCCTTCTCCTGAGGTAAGGATGACATTGGGTTGTAGGGGGTGTGGGGTGAGTATTCTAAGACCTGGCTCCTGGTGTAAATTAAAGCAGCCTTGGGGCTGCTCTAACTTATGATCCACTTCTTGCAAAGAACATGGTTCAGGGTACTATGGTCATGCCTCCTACTCTACAGGTTGGGAGTACGGCCTTTGGCAGCACTTATGCCAGCTCTAAGCCTGCTGGAGAAGCCCTCTGCCCAGGGGAGAGTCTTATGAGGCTTCTTTTACCCAATAGGAGGCCCCTTTATGTTCTCTGAGCAGCACATAGGAGACTTAGTGTAACCAAGACTCACGTGCTGTGTGGCAATCAAGGAAGAGAAAGTAGGATTGAACAGACAGCTGAGCTGAACCTCACACACACAGAAAGTCTGGATTCCGCTATGACCTGAGTCATACCTGGAAAGGAATTTGGAGCTAAATGCTGTCCTTATCTATGCTTGGTCCAGCCTCGGCTGGTTGTACTGGTGTAACTCAGAGCAGAATCTGGCCCTTGATATTCTGGTACCCACTGGGCTTTTGTCGACCAAGCACACATGCGTGCCCACAAACAAAGGATAGTATGGAGCATATCAGATCAACGTGGAAGTACGTTAGCAGAGCTGTGGGCAGCAGACGTGTCTGGGTGTGAAGCCGTGGGAGAACTGGCTGCAGAAAAGTGTGGTTGTGGGGCTGGAACAGCGGAAAGTGCCACCGTTCATTACAGAGGTACGTTGGCAGAGCTGCATGGCCGGGAAGCTGCTTACGTCTCATCTCCCCTCTGTATACCAATTTCACGTGCAGCATGGCCCCTGCTGGGTTGAGCACTGGCCTAGGACTCAGGCAACCAGAGTTCTGTTCCTAGCGCTGATGTTGCGTAACTCGACAGCCAGTTAATTTACTTCTGCTTCCTCTTGGTCATTAGTTGATTTTTGTATGCAAACTCTGGGGCAGGGACTGTTTCTTGCTGTGTGCCCATACAGTGTGTAGCCCAATAGGCCCTTGTTCTGTAAGGCCTCTAGCAACAACTGTGTTATACAGAATAACATGCCCTCTTGACAGCGAGGCTTTCTGAGATCATTGTAGGAGGAAGAGGGAGTCAATCCTCCCTCATTTCTCGGTGAGTCTGAAGTTAATGATCAAATCTTAGCTCTTATCTAGCCCTTGCAGGGAGCAGGAGCTGCTTCTAACCAGATCGACTTGTAACCTTTGTGGGAAACCCTTGTCTAAGCTCATGGCTTTTGTTTCATTGCCCAGAGCTCTGCCACTCTGCTTCACAATACATGGTGAGAAAAACCTTTCTGCAGAGCATGGAAGTAAATCCAATCCACGGTTGCTAGACATAGGTTTCTTTACCCTCTTCCTAAAGCAAAGCCATCCTCATCCCGGTGCTCCCAGTTCTGAGCAGGAAAATGATCCTTTACATCCGGTGCCACCTCTTTTGGCAGCATGCCGCAATTGTGGATCCCCGGGCTGCTGAGTGGCAAGAAGCATTATTATCCCCATTTTACAGATGGGGAAATGGAGGGGCAAAGCCAACACTTCTAAACTGGGGAGCCTACGGTTCAGGACCTGTCCCCAGGCCTGGTACTTCAGAGCTGCTGGACATCTGGCAGCTCCCACATGTCATAGGATAAGGAGGCGTTGAAAACCTGTTTGTTATGTTTTCGTTTGAAGCACTTCCTTATCCTGTGGCTGAAGCCAGACTGGGCAAGTGCTCAGCGCTTGATGCCCTGTTCTACTGCCTTCTGGATAGAATGGCTGGGTGGGAGCGAGGTGACGCCTTTCTGCTCAAGAGCACATGCAGTGCTGCCTCGCCACTGGATCCCATTCCTAACCTGCAAGGAATGGCCAAAGAGTTGTCCCCCGTTGTCTGCTCAGCGTGTGTCTACACTGCCAGGCTTGCTGCGTGCTGTCACCTCGCCCTCCCAGCCACCCACGAGCAGAACGCGGGCAGAGAGGATGCATGCAGTGGGCCTGCACAATCATGCTCGGCTGTGGGGATAGGTTGAACCGTGGGCGGTACTGGGAGCTGCCCCCCCATCTGCTTGCATTGCATTCTGGAGGCAGCTACAATGCAGATACCTGGGTTGCTGTTTAGCTAGTCCTCCAATGCCATCCCACAATTCCCAGGGCTTTTCTGTCCCAGAACATCTACCCATTCACCCCATGGACTTTATCCCTGTTCTGCCCAAAGGCCCATCTCATCTTCCGTTCCCCAAAGCCCACAACCACTAGCAGCTGTGAGCTGGGAAGACTTCTGTCTCCAGGGCTGGAAGGGGAATGAAGTTTCCTCTTCCCTTTAATTTCCTCCTTCCTCACCACTTCCTGCTTAGCCCTGACCTGGAGGAGATACCCTGGGGCTGAGGACAGCCCTAATATCTGAATTAATCCAGTCATTAGGTTCTCTCTCTGGGCACCTGGCCAGCAGCACCTGTCCACAGCCCATATGGTATCCAGTCTAGCGTTCAACGGGACAACGTTCCCTGTAACAGCTGCAGTGAACCTACGCTAGTGGAAGGTGCATAACAACAGCCTCGTCCTCTGCTCTCTGCTGAGCAGACACAGCATGGAGAGCAGCCGTGCAAGCCTCCCTTGGCCTTATTCTTGCATTGAGCGAGACCCTCTTGAGGGATCAGAGGAGAACCTGGTCAGTCCTTGCCAACGTGGGGAGTGGTGGTGGGAAGGGTTTGTGCTGACTCCAGAGCAGGGCATCATTTCAGGTTTTGGTTGGAGGAGGGGCAGTGCGGACTGAGAGCCCCCACTGGCCCCAGGGCGAGGTGGAGGGGAGGCCCAGCTCCACACCCACAGAGAGGACAGGCCTGAGGGCAAATGGCGGCAGAGCTGAGGGCCATCAGCCTCCAAGTTGGCGGAGTGGCAAAGAGGCACGGTGCCGCTCCAGCCCACGAGCTGCTCCACGCAGCAGTTCAAAGGGGCCAGGAGCTCCCAGCTGCCCTTGAATGGCTGGCCCAGGGGCCATTTCCCCTCTTGGCCCCCCTACTGTTGTGTGTAAGTGGGCTCCCCTCTCTTTCTGGGGGGAGCATGGGGGCTGGGCTCCCCCCTTTCCGTGTGTGCGTTTGTGCGTGGTCTCCTCCCCTTCCCATGTATGCGTGCACACGTGTGGCTTCCCCTTTCCCGTGTGTGTGTGTGTGTCTGTGTGTGTGCGTGGTCTCCTCCCCTTCCCATGTATGCGTGCACACGTGTGGCTTCCCCTTTCCCGTGTGTGTGTGTGTCTGTGTGTGTGCGTGGTCTCCTCCCCTTCCCATGTATGCGTGCACACGTGTGGCTTCCCCTTTCCCGTGTGTGTGTGTGTCTGTGTGTGTGCGTGGTCTCCTCCCCTTCCCATGTATGCGTGCACACGTGTGGCTTCCCCTTTCCCGTGTGTGTGTGTGTGGTCTCCCCCCCTTCCCATGTGTGTGGGGGGGCACTAGGCTGGAGTTCCCACATTCCCTCTAGGATGTGGTGTGGGGAGCTGGGCTGGGCTCTCTCTTTCCCTCTGGGGGTGTGGTTTGGCCGAGCTCCCCTGCTTTCCCTCTGGGGGTGTGGGTGTGGGCTCTCCCCTACTCTGTGTGTGTGTGTGTGTGTGTGTGTGTGTGTGTGTGTGTGTGGTGCACTCCCTCCACGCATGGATGAAAAATCACAGCGGGAAGGGCGCTCTATGTATTGCAGCCCATTTCACAGACTGCAGACTGCTCCCCAGCTTGGAATGAGCTGCTGCTGCTCAATACTACGCCCTCTGACTGGTGACCCCTTGACTTTGTAATTAGACACTGTGGCCTGGATTAGAAACGTTATCAGTAAGTGCCCGGTTCTTACCTCTGGTATCTGCGAGCGCGTTAGTGTAGCTATCGCCTCAGCAGTGGCCTAGAGAGTGCAGGGACTGTTGTTACCCCCATCTTAGAGATGGGGAAACTGGGCCATGGCCAAGTGAAGTAGCTTGCTCATGGTCAAGCTGGAAGCCCGGGGGAGACCCAGTCCATTGCTTTTATATATTTCCTCAGCAAAGGAGCTAATTCTCCTCCCAGCCTCAAGAACTCCCAGTCCCCAGGTAGGAATTTGTGCCCTTGAGCATCTACCTCCCTGCACGGCCCCCCATCACTGCCCCTCTGTTGGCATTGCCATTCTACAGGCTTGGGGAAGCTGAGGCTCGAAGCAGGCCACGCAAGGTGACATGGCATCTACGGAAAAGCTGAGTACAGACACCGGATCTCTTGTGGGCCTGCGCTGCACTCAAAGCAGGCATTTATCCTTTCTGGCTTGGTTCCTTGCAACAGACGCTCCATGTGCCAGCCAGTCTCCCAGGCTCAGCCAGTCTCCCGTGGAGGCCTGTGGAAAACATCCCGCCCTGCGCCACTGCTGTTTGTTGGTATTTAAGGCATCGCTCCATTTCAGCGCTAGCCTGGGTGCTGTGTGTTTGTTTATCTAGCAACAGAAGGCGTCCTCATCGGGAAACGCAACCTCCCCCCGCCCTCCCCACGCACAGTTGCTCTCACACCCTGCTTAATGCTGCATGGCGAGAACAGTCGTGTAATTATGAGACATAACCAAACAGAGAAGCCACAGAGCATCATGCCCTCGGGTTGCCTTCCGACAGGGCCTTGCTTCCGCTGCCAGGGAGCAAGGGGGCTGCTGTGCTCCATGGAGACACCAGCCAAGTCAGGAATCTTAAAGGGACAGGATGGGTTTAATGATCGATCTGAGTAGTGTCTGATTTCAGTTGCATGGATCCTTCTCTGAGGCTTGGGCTGCTGCTGGAGGGCAGATCCCGTTCTCTCTCTTATCCAACCTCCTCCAAAAAGGCAGTTCAAGCCATGGGGCGAGGGACACCCACGTGCTCTGGAGTAGAGCTCAGCTGATTGGAAAGCTGTTTCAGAGATGGAGTCCCAATGCAAAATGCTGCTTTGGTCAAAATCCAAACATTTCAAACCACCTTTGTAGATCTTTAGGAAGTTTTGTTTGGGAACAAAAAGCCCCCTGCAGTGACACCCTTTGGGAATGGCAGAACAGCTCCTGGTGATGCTTTCGGAATGGAACACTTTGATGCTTTGGATTCAGACTGGCTTTTCGAAGCCAAATTCCCTTTTAAGTTGTTTTAATAAAGCTTAAAATGTCAAACTCGAAACAAAACATCTTTGTTTTGTACAAGTGCAGCATTCTGAATGACCTGGAGTGCAACAGGTTTGGAATTTCGATCTTGCATTCACTCGGCTTCAGTCCAATCTGTACCTTGCTCTAGTGCCAAGAGTCTTAACCTGCCCTTAATGTCCTGGGGGAAGGGGAGGAGTGGGGGACTCCTAGGCCCTCTTATGGGGTGTTCAATGCCTGGCAGCATCAGGTCCTGAGTTGCTAACCCTCTTCTTCCAAGCATCTTGCAGAGTTACAGACCAAATTCAATTCATACAACTCTCTATCCTTCTGCACAATTACCCATTACAGCACAATTCAGCCCTTCCAGAGCTGCTTGAAGCTTCAGCCTTTTTTGTCCCAAAACCAAAACACATAAAAACATCAATTTTTGATAACCCAAAACAGAAAAAGGTAAAAATATTTTTGTGTAAAATAATTGTTGTAGAAAATCCCAAACTTTCCCGAAAAAGGGGAAGGAGGGAAAAGGGCGTTTGATTCTGTCATCCGAAACATCAGAAACTTTAGCAGTTGTCCTTGAACTTTTTTCACCTCTTTTAAAAACACTTGTGTGTCCAAGACCAGTTCTGAAGAGAATTCTAGCCAGCTGTAGGCCAGTTCCTGTGCCAGGCTCTTATCGTCTCCTTCCACCATGCTGCCCTTTATGACCTGCTCTACCCAGTCTCCTGAGGCAAGGAGTAAAGAGGAAATACATGGCCAGGGGAGGGAGAATGCAGGCCTTTCCAAACCAGCTTCCTTTGCTCATTGGTGTGTAATCCGGTTCCCAGCAGATTGGCGTTGATCCCTCATAAACAGGACAGGGGCTGATCTGTTTGGATCTCTCCTTCTCCTTGGCTTACAAAAACATCTTTATTTCCTTGTCTAGCTAATGATTCGGAACCACCCCCCATAGAAAATAATTAGAGGGTGGTAGGTGAAGGTACATAACATGCTTAAATTGCTATGACTGTGGCCTTGCTTTGATTGGTCCCCTCCGCTATGCTCAAGACTCGCGTGAGGCCAAATTCATCCTTGTTATTAATCCACTCATATCAATGAATTGTGCTGAGGATGCACTTGTGCCTGTGTCTGTGGCATTGTATTTGCAGTGCTGAAATGTATGGTGTGTGTGTCCATTGCCGAAGAAGGGTACCAGTGGGAACGCAAATGTGTCATGCAACCAGGAAACCATGCGGTTTGAGGGGTTAAGATGTAGAAGCCATTTGGACCAAGTGTCCATTTTCGTCAGACTCCTCAGACAGTTCTGTCCTCACAGTTATTTTCAGACAGCACTGGTATAAGGCTGGCACGAATGAATGCCTGTAAAGGGTTAAACCCAGAGAGAGTGGGTCCTCTGTTGGCAAGCTGCCAGGTAAGCCAATGGGAAGAGAGAGGGATCATTTGAATTGAAGCAGTTAACGACCGAGGGGGTCCATCTTTGTCTGGCCACAGCAGAGAGACTAAGCTGGCAGGCTTAATGAACCCAGTAAATATTCATGACCTGGGTATACAGATATGTAAGTAGAAAGAAATGTTTAGTTCAATGCGATCAGGTTATTATTTTATTTTGGGTTTGGTTACAGGACTTTGTAGGCTGGCTGAGGTATTTCCCCCCACCTCTGTACACTGAAACTTCTAAACTGAACCCCAGAACAGTAATTCTCTGTGCTTTATCACCTTCTTGGTGTACTTCACCTTCTGTTTTGTTAAAAAATCACTTCTTTAAGGCAGCGATTTGAGCCCTGTACCCTAGAGAGGGGTCTGTGTATGTCCTAGACCAAAAGGGCAGCTATCAGAGTGCAGCTTAATTTCTTCCTCTTTGTTTTCTAATTCTCTCCTAAAGGGAGTTCAGAGCTTAGGGGTACCCTGCAGGGAGACATCCCAAGTGCGTCTTCCTGGGTTTTAAAGGGGGTGTTTCTCACTTGAGTGGCAGCAACTACCTCCCAGGGTCAGGGAATCGGTGATCTTGGGAAACTTTTCAGCAGAAGCCTATAGAGGCAAAGTACTTTTAGGGTTGCTTGCAGGCCCCTCAGCTTCTGCACTCAGAGTGTCAGAGTGGGGATCAGCCTTGACAAAGGCCATGAATACTCATACCTCGTCACAGACCATACAGTCTCTGGACCAGATCCTGAGAGCTACCTAGACACCTACCACCTGCTGAAATCAAGGAGATGCTTTGATGCTCTGGACCTCTGAGCTTGTTTCTCCATTGCCCCCCCACCCTCACCCTATTGCAGACATCATTTGCACCTGTTGAAAGTGAGTTCAGAATGTTCTAAGTCAAAACGGTAATGTTGATGCTCACTCTTCTGGGGGAAAATGAGGGTGCAGCTGTAGGTCATGTCATATAGAAATGGAAGGGATCTTGCGAAGCCATTGAGTCCAGTCCCCTGCACTCACAGCAGGGCCTAATCACCATCTCCGACAGCTTTTTTTTTTTTAATCTAACCTGTCCCAGACTCTTGAAAGCCCCCTCAAGGGCTGAGCTCACAACCCTTTGTTTACAAGGCCAATGCACTAACTGCTGAGCAGTTAGCCCCATCCCCCTGTTCTCTGCCCCAAAGACTTGCCATTCTTCATATGTTCGGAATGAAGTTTCCTCCCTTAATATCTGCCAGAAGCATGCACACGCCCGGAGCCCAGACAAACCCCTTTGCCATGTGATTCCACGATGCACCATGAAGGGGAGAGCAGAAGGCAGAGAGATGGAGCAGACTGCCCTCTTCTGAGTCTGTCAGCGTGGGGTATGTAACATGTTGAGTGGAACTGGAGAAAGAAAGTCACAAAGGCTGGCTGAAAATTTTCTTTGTGCCGCCACAGTGCCTCATGAGAGTTGTAGCTTCATTTGTCCAGTCATCTCTATGGGCTAAGCTCTCCAGTCAGACTACATCTCCAGTAAGGCACTGCAGCCAACCATGTGAATGAATAACCTAATTAGTGGCATGAGAGGCTTAAGAATCCAGACCAGGGCCATAAACTCTAGAGCCTTCAAGCCTGTCTACCTTTGAAATGCTACAGTGGCGCCGTTAATCTACCTCTCTGAGTTGACGGAAGAATTCTTCCATTGAACTAGTGCCGTCTGCATTGAGGGTTAGATCAACTTAATCATGTTGCTCTGGGGTTTGGATTTTCTCACCCCGAGTGACCTAGCTGGATCAGGTTCACCTGAGATTATAGACCTGGCCTGAGCAGGTAATACTGATGTCTCACCGGGCTCAATAAAGATCTTTCCCACAACCCTTTCTGCATCAACTACTGCTAAGGAAACATGGTGCCTCCTCTAGAATACTGTTAGATGATCTAAGGCCTAGTTGCTCTTCCCCCACTGTAAGACACATAATTGCATCTGGATTCTACCATATTGAAGGAGCTGAGGTTAAACCCCCCTGTCCAGCAGCCCCTGTAATCTGACGTGATTTTAGTCAGCTGGACAACCACTTATCAGGGGTGTGGCCAAGTTTCCTGTGGGCCCATAAAGTTTGTTTACAGCCACCAGTCCTGGCTCTCAGAGCTCTGTGCTGTTATCTCCAATTCACCCCCGTAATGTCTTCTAAGAGCCCAGAAAGCAGTGGAAGTGGAAGCAATACTACTATGTGATATAGACCTCCCATGATCAGCAAATTTTCTCATTCAACACCGCTGAAGTCCCGAGGTTGCCGGACTGGAGAGATTCAACCTGTATATCCTAATGCAAAGTGGACAGAAATAGCAAAGAAAACCCCTTAGTGATGTTAGAAAACCGAGCACTTGCTATCTTGTGTTTAAATTAATGCTTTGTTTAAAATATAACAGCCAACCTGAGCCCATGCTCTGGACAAGAGCCAGAGGGCGTGATGTTCACGATATACAGTAGTATAATTCGTACGAGAGCAAATGCACCAACCCCTCCACCAACAGGGGGAGCAGCGAACTAATTGGATTTGAGAGCATCAAGTAACAACAGAGTATTGCTCTTTTCTTTTACCGCCTGCATCCTGGTGTGGAATGAGCCCAGTTCCAGCGTGATGTCCGCATAGTCAGAGGCTGTTCACGTAAGCAGTTCGGGGAGTTAAGCATGCGCTCTGAGTTGCTACAAACATCCATCCGCTTGGAGGGGGCTGAACTTTTTGCTGCAACAAAGCAAAGTTGCGTGGTGGATTTCACCTTTTCTGTTCTGTTTGCAAATGGGCCGAGAGGAGCTTGGGAGTGCTGTACCCTGGGCAATGGTGTTTCAGCTATACGACTCTTGTTTGAGTCCATGTTGTGCCCACAGGAGATGCAGCACAAGGTGGAGCCAAGGAGAAGGACACCCTCCAGATACTGGGCTGCTTTAGAGGCTATAAAACTGCTAGCAGCCCTGTCTGCTGTGCTTCTGGTTGGCCATTCTGTCAAGAGAGCAGCCAAGCAGTCTGGCAGCTCTCTGTCAATAGAGTGGATCAACAGAGCGATCTGCTTTCATGTGTGGCCGTGATCTGTCTTGTTGGAGGATATCTTCCGACAGTAACTTCTGTTGACAGATCGCTGTAGTGTAGACATAGTCATGGTGTGACTGGTCAGATTGTCTCTGCACCCTGAAACTGCCTGGGGTGTCACTTACATCCTCTGGGGCTGCTCTTCTGGCTGTCCATGTTCAGCTGTGCAGGCAGGAATCCTTGTAGCACCATTGGCCTGCCTGTCTCCCGACGTGGAATATTATACAGCAGCAGGGAGCAGCCCTGTGTTGCGCCTGCTCTGGAGAGTTACACGGGAACAGAGGAAGGAAGAACTTGGTGCAATTACAGTTTGTAAATTTCATCAGCTATTTAGTACCTGCTATTCACATGAGCTACGTCTACACTGGAGAGTTTTGTTGACAAAATCCTGTTTTTGTTGATAAAACACTTGATGTGAACCCACTAAAAAAAAGCTGTGTGGGCACTCTGAGGGGCCCTCTCTCTACAGACAGGGCTACCGGGTCACCGGGCAGCCCTGTCTGCTGTGCTTCCGGTTGGCTGTTTGATTATTTAATATCTTCCCCTTGGCTCAAAGAACTATGTCCTATCTGGCATTTCCCAAGCGCAGACTGTGCCATTGCCTGGATTGTCACAAGAGGGCAAAGATGCCTGGTTGATGCTTTCTTTAAAGGAGAATTGGAGCTGGACACATTTCCGCCACCCGGCTGAGGTCTGCTCACATCCTCCCGCTGCAGACAGCCAGCGAGTAGGAATTTTGCTTTGCTGCTCCAGCTACTGGATCTCGGTTTGAGCTTTGGGGATGGCCTATTTCCTCTCCTTAAGCCTGACTGACCCCAGAATTAAGACCTCCATGTTGGCCTCAACAAAGGGCTCATGAAGGTGCCAGTCACTGTCTTGTCTGTTGGTCAGAGCCCTTCCCTTGGGAGTCATGACCAGACCAGATCTCAAGTGCCGAGGATTCAGGACTGTTAAAATACCAGGGACATTTCTGGATGCCCAGGAGTGATAGAACTAGGCTGCAGGGTCTGCCACCCCGCAACTGGCTTGAAGTGGTTTCCTCCTATACGGGGTTTGAAGTTGGCTCAGTCATAGGCCTGGGAGCTAGAGGTGCGGGGGGCAGTCTGCAGACACCTGACCTAGCACACACAGGCTCTGCTCCCACCTCCACATGCTGGGTTCCCGACTGCCAGTCCAAATATCAGGAGCTCCGCTGCCAGCCCTGCATGCTGGGGTCCTGGCTGCCAGCCCCGTCTGCCAGGGCTTAGCACTCTCATTTTTAAAAATGTTCCTGCCCCACTGGCTACAATGACTCTTAGGATTCCTGTTACACACACTGTCCCAGTGTCACTGCAGGCGCCCAGTTACCTGGGTCTTCGCTTCGAGAGCAAGGCTCCAAATACTTAGGGATGAGGTTTCTTTAACAGCATCATTGGCGCAGGCCTCCTCCCCTTTCTGCTGTCAGGAGGAAGACATAGAGCAATCACAGCACTGTGCTGCAAATATTAATTATCTACTAACTGCTCTCCAGGCAGCCATTAGATCTCAGCTCGCTGACAGCTGTTCTTGCAACCCTACCCAAGGCATCTACCGACGTTGGAGGGGAAAGGGATGGGGGTTCTGGCAGAGAGGAATAGAAGGTTCAAGGGGGGAAATAAGGGCTAGGTTTCCCCAGGAAGTCTATAGCTGCTGAGTTTCAGTGGAAGTTTGGTATCTAACACCTCTAAATGCCTCTGGAAGCCCCCCTCCTATGTAACTAGAGATTAGAGATGGTTGGGAAATGATCAATTCTTTCCCACCAAAAAAAACCTGAGTGTTTTCATGAAAAATCTGGGGTGGGACAGTAAAAAATCTGCTTTTTTTTTTTTTTTTAACGAAAATGTTTTTGAAGAATGAAAAGCTGTCTTTTGTCACAGAGCTTGTTTAAACTCCCCCTTGAAACACATGCGCATCCTGACACACACACAAAAGTTGACAAAGGGATTGTAACCAGCTCTATTTGACAACGCGGCCTGAATGGTGAATAGAACTACCAGCAGCTCGCCTTCCAGAGGCTTGTGTGGCTGCTGATCCTTTGCCTGTGAACTCTTTTAAAAAGGCCTGGTGCATAGTTGTGCTTACTCTCTGTTCCAGCTATTGGTGTGCAGCCTCTGGTGCGCTTGCACTGTTACACGCTCATGGCACAACCTAACGACAGTTGCGTGGTTAAGCCCAGCGTGCAGGAGGTCTAGATCAGAGACGCTGTGCTGCCAGCTGCTTGGTGTGACCTTGAAGAAGTCAGGTAGCCTTGCTGTGCCTCAGTTTCTCATTGGTAAAATGATAGTAATAGCCCTGTCCTGTGTCCCAGCAGTGTTGTAAGTTGTTCAGTCACTGTGGCTATGTCTACCCGACAGTGATCTGTCGACAGAAGTTACTGTCAGAAGAGATCTTACGACAAAACTTCAGTTGACAGATTGCAGCCAGACAGCAAAGCAGATTGAAAAAGCAATCCTCTCTGTTGACAGAGAGTGACCGGACTGCCTGGTTGCTCTCTGGACAGAATGGCCAACTGGAAGCACATCAGACAGAGTTGCTCAGTGCCCCAGAAGCCCTGTCTGTCAACAGAGGGGCCCCTGAAGAGCCCACATGGCTTTTTTGTCAACAGATTCTGTTGGGAAAGGCCTTCTGCCTCATGTGGGGAGAGACAGAAGGCTGGCAACAAAAGTTCCGCATTCGGTCGATTTACTGTTGACATTTTCCGTTCAGCCGCTCTATGAGTTTTGTCGACAAAACCCTCTTGTGTAGCTTATGAGAATGGTGAAGCCTTGAGCTAGAGAGTAAGACAAAAGGCCTATCTTCAAGCCCGAAGTAAGCCCAACAGATGTGAATTATGTCCTTTGTTGCCAATGCTTGCCATTTGGTGCATCTGGCCATTGTGGCAAACTAAGGCAACAACTCATGACTTGCCTTGTCCCCTGCACTTTTCCATCACCTGAAGCATGCCCACCATGCTGAACTCCAGAAGCCCAAAGTAGCCTGAAAAGGGACTTGCTAACCAGTCACTGCACAACACCGCCTGCTAAATTTATGTGGCCATCTTTCTTTATATCCATCTATCTACAGGCAGAGAGGGAGAGGATCCCAATAAGTAGCTAGTTAACTAAATAAATGAATTAGGTAGGCCTAGGTAGAGATAAATCTCTCTCAGAGAACATTTAGATGTTCCATATTTGAGCTGGATATCATTTAAATTACCGCTCTGCCTCCTCTCAACGTGTAGGCCCTCATTACTAGGGTTTTAATGCTCAGGGCTTAATTGCAATTGCTGCAGCCTTCCCCCTCCAAGCTCCTTGTGGAAATTAGTCTGGCAATTCCTGCCCACTTATTATACAACCCTCTGTGCAGTGTGTGCTTTTTCACAGCCCAGGCCCTGCCCCACTGCTCAGCCTGGCCAAAAGGCAAGAGCTGCTGGTGCAGACTGTGTTGCACCCACAAGTGGGAGGTGATGCTTCCCCAGCCCGAGCAGAATTGGAAGGGAAGGTCTGGTGGGTTCTCTGCACGGCGGGTGCTCCCTGGAAAACATAAATGCCTTTGCACTGAGGAGTTTGTGTGTGTGTATGAGAGAGAAAGGCAGGGAGTGGTGGGCTCTTCTTCTAGAGCGGAGAGGCTGGACCCTTCCAGACCCAACCCTTGATGGCATGAGAGTGAGGGAATGATGCCCTCCTAGGGCCATGCCTGTTCCTTGTGATCTGCAGTGCTCTCTAGCCACCCCCAAGAGGAAAGGCTGGTCTCTCTGGAAGTGGTGCTTCAGTGATCAGAGACCATCAGGAGTATCTGTTTGGCAGACCACAGGATTCCTAAAAAGTTAAGCACCAAGGCAATTTTGCTACCATCCATTGGGGAAGCTTATGTTCCATTGCCTTCTCCTCTTCTTTGCTTAAATATGCTGTTATCTCCATAAGGTTGGCAAAGTCCCATCTCGCCAGGCAGCACTGACTCACCGCCCCCCCCCCACCCAAAAAGAGGCAAACTGGAGGGGGAAAAAAGCAAGAACTATGACAGAGGGGCTGGAAGGACTTGCCAAGAAGGGAAGAACAAATTAACTCAACAAGCAAAATTTGGCACTGTGGACCTAATCCAATATTTCCTGAAGTCAATGGAGCAGCTTGTGTTCGCTTTAACTGCAGCCGGAGTGAGCCCAGGACAACCCCATGGCAATATAGCCATAGATCGTACAAAGAGGTGTTACAAGGAGTGACTGGGTACAGCTTAGTAAAGGAAAGTTGAGATAGGGACAAAAAAAGTCCCAGCAAGAAGTTTCCCACTAGCATTTTGATTCCACTGTCCAAAAGTGGAAGCCCCATTAGGTAAGACATTTAAAACTGGATTACAGAAGCTCTGGCCAGTGAGCCTATGGTGGAAAGTCCTTCAAAGGCAGCAAGATGGGGGTTGAAGGGATCAGCCAGTGGGAAGTACACCCTTGCCACAAACAAATTGCCTCAAGTTGGTTGTACCCTGAGGAACACCAAAGATGAGTGAATATTGGAGCACAAAAGCAAAGCATAAGGTCAGCATACGCCACAGGTGGCTGGAGCCAGACCTCGCACTGAGCTTTCACTGTGTGGTCACTGTGATCATTGACAATAGGATGCCACTGCTGAATTTAGATCATTACAGCAGGAGACGGAAATGACCTGGAAGTCCTTTAAATCCATCCTCCCAGCATCATGCAGGATTGTTCCCTCCAGCACATGGCAATGAACTGCTGCTTCCCAAAGACCAACTGCAAAGCATCACCAGGTGGAACTCCAGGGTAGCCACAGGGACTGAATTGCCAGCTCTAAGAAGTACCTGCCACCCCAGTGATAAGACTAAGGGCAAATCGTCATTATCTGTTAGCAGTGGAGGACCTAGGAAGAAAGGATTCCATCCTGTAGAGGCCAATGGCAAACATACCTCCCAGTGAGTATTTCTGAGCTGGCTATAATATTTAGTGCTTTACCCTGTGTGCCCTAGCTTGACATTTTGTGAGTTGTCCAGTTTAATTTTCATGACAGCAAGGTCCTTTGCCCCATTCCCTTCTATCAGTTCCTACCCAGAGCCAGGCCTGCCTGAAAAGGATATTTTCCTCCCACACTCGTATTACACCCACACTCATCGTGTCTGCAAGGATCCTGACTCCCTGAATGTTTGCAAACTTCAGCAAAAGGGAGAGGGAGAAGGCGGGTGACTTCATGCAGTCTGTTTCCTAAGAACCTCACACTGCTGCTGCAATGCCCAGGTGACACACTCAGGCACTATGGTGGCAGGTTGCAGAAGAGTGTCCTTGATAAGCTGATTGTTCATGCTACATTGGTAGCTAGAAGACCCAGACAATACTGGGGCTCGTTTCCGCTTGGAGTAAATACAGAGACCCTTCCTGGAAGAGCTTGCAGCGTGTCTAGGTAAGAGAAAGGAAAAGGTATCCATTCCCATTTTGCAGAGGAGAAACTAAGACACAGAGACTGAGGGCCAGATTTTTTAAAGTATTTAGGAATCCAAAGAGTCAGATAGGTGCTCAAAGGCATTTTCAAAAGCATCGATTCTAGCATAACATTGTCATCTGCTCAGCCCATGCACAATGCAGCTCAAGTGGCCTTCAGCCAGAGTTCATCACCTAATTTGCTCCACTGTTTGGATCTTCAGCTTCCGCCTGCTGATGAGGAGTGTGATGTGAAGGCTGATCCAGGCCCCCATCTAGGCACTGAACTGGAGGGAGTGAAGCAGCGATGTGCTTAGGATAACCTTGCTCGATGCTGGTCTACAGCTTTTGACACCTGAACGCCTTTAAAACTCTGTCCCTAAAGGATTTGCCAATTATCACAAGCAAAGGCACTGCCCAGACAGGCTGTGGTCTCCTGAGCTCCAAGCCAACGTCTTTCTCCCAAGACCCATCGAAGGCACTAGAAAGGGCCTGGAAGAGCCAAGTGAGCTGGAAAAAGGACATTCATCAGGCCTGCTGAATTGGAAGCAAAACAGAGCGTGTGTGAGAGGGGAGACAAGTTGTGCAGCGGGGTGTGGGCCAGGAGGGCAGAACGCAAAGGAGCCCACTGCAGTCCCTTGCAGTGGAGGCTCGTCAATAATTGGCAACCTCTGTTCTCCTGCCCTTTTCTGGTCCTTGTTGTTTAATTGCACTGGCTAGCAGTTCATGAGAAAAGCTGCTCAGGGGCCTTATCTTTGCTTTCACCATTTTTCTTTCTGGGAAATGAAGTTAAAAATCCCTTCACAGCAGCTCCAGCGTGCAAAAAAAAAAAAATTAGTCCCCTATCACTATTTAACATGCACTGCTAAAAACTAGATAAACACGGGCCGTCACTTGGAGATTAGCTTCTCACATGACTAAATGATTTATTTAGAAGATTCTTTCTCTTCCCCTCCTACACCCCCTGCTTTTTCCTTGGCTAAGAACATATTAATCAGAAATTAAAGGCAGGGAGAGGACGAGGGAGGGAAGACGGAATGACAAAGAAGAAATGGAGGGAGAAAGAAGGAACCCATGGGCAAAAGAATGAGGGATGGAGAAAGCGGAGCAAAGAAAAAAATGAATGCAGAGGAAATGAGGGAGAGGCTGGGCAGTGGAGAAAAGGACCGAAAGAGAAGGGGGACAGGCAAATGGGAAGACAAAAAGAAAGAGCTGAATTTGCAGACAGGCAAACCCAGATAAGGGAAGAAAAAAGCAAAGCAGGATGTTGAAAGAAACGAAAATGGATGAGGGAGGGGAATAAATAAAAGGTGAAGGGGAGAGAAATGCAAAGGAGTGAAAATGTAAGACGGAGGAAGAGAAAGAGCCTTAATTGTGTGAAACAGGAATTCGTAGGCTTAGCCTGCTCCCTGGGGGAGTGCTGTCCCTTTAATGATTAGAGTGTTTATCTGGCTGGTATTACAGGCGTTCCAAAGGGGTCTGGAAGCTGACTGGCTTCCCCCTCTAAGCCTTCCAACTGGGACAGGGATGGGGAATTGCCACTGCCCCCCGCCTCTGCTTTCACACTCCAGGTGTTGATGATAACAGCAAAACCGGCCTGCTCAGTCTGGTTGCATCTTTTCTGCCTCCCTGGTCAGGCGTGAATGAACCAGGGAGGGGAGAGGGGTAATTCTCACCAGGGATTTTCAATACTGGGATAAAGGGTGAAACAACTTGGCTAGGATTAAAGGGGAGGGGTCTCTGCTGGGATAGGTGCTGTGCAGTGTCCCTTTTCTTTTATCCGCCTAGATAACCAGGCCTGGAGGCTGAGGCCTACAACGATAAGGAGATTAGGGGGATTGGCTCATTTGTTGTGGGATCTTCCAGCGGGGATATTCGACTCTCTATAGACCAACCAGAAGGTTATCTAAATAGGCTAGACTTGAACTAACCTAGAGCGATTCCCCGGTGGGACATTACTTGGACAAAGAGGGAGAGAGGTATGAGCAGGAATGATGGGTAGGCATGATTATTTCATTCTCTCGGGCTTTAACAGAACCAGGGAGTGGACCCTCACCACTGGGCAAAATGAGCTGCTCCAAATCAGGCAAATTTCTCACTGTCTATTTACCTTTGTGGGTAAATGGCCACCCAAACTTCCCCATTTCAGGCTGAAATTGGTAGAGAAATGAATTCTGTTTATCTGACCTGCTGCTTGTGTGACTGTTTTGGGTTTCCCCAGCCATTGGCAGGGGTGATATTCAAAATCAGTTGGAGCAGGATGTTTATTGCCTATTTTTGCCTATGTAAATGTCTCCTTTGCAGAACTGCATCTGGCTATTTACCTATTGACACGCACATAGCATGGATCAGTGATAGCTACACGGCCTAACATCTCTGCTCTGCGGTCCAATATACCTTTGCACGTTAAATATCTAAACCCAGGAACAAATATTAGGTGCCCCGAGTGAAATAGAATCCCAGCTTTTCTGTGATATATGCAGCGTCCTTTCCTAGCCCAGGCAGTGTGAGTACTTCAGAGGGTGATGCCTTCAGCTAGCTATTGTTTTCACGGCACTGAATTCTTCTCTGTGTGTAATGCAACCTTTCCAAGTTCATGCCAATGAACTCTTTAGACCACCCCTTGCCACTGTAAGTCTGCCCACCATCATAACCACACGGACCAGATTTTAAAAGGAGCTGAGCAGCCTCCATCAGCTCCCATGTTTTGTGGAGCTGCCATGCATTTGAGGGGCTTCAGAAACATGTCAATAGATAAAGACACAGCTATTGATATTCAGCTCAGAGCAAATCTGAAAGCCCAGCCACTTCTTTATGGGGCTGAGCACTTTTGACAATCTAGCCACTTCTTTGGTTGGCTAAATAGAAGCAGATCGTCTTAGGAAGATGGGACATAGGACAGAAAAAGACTTCTATGGTCATTGAGTCCAACCCCCTGCTATCACAGGCAGCCCATCATATCAGTCCATTCATAAACCTACAAAGCTCTGTCTTCAAACCAGCTGGGTTGTTTGTTCCCCAGTCTCCTACTAGTGGGGCTATTCTAGAACCTCGTTTCCTTGATGGTTTGAAACCTTCTCATTTCCAGCCTCAGTTTATTCATTTTGATTGAAAATCTGGTACTTATTTTTTTCCATCCAAGGAAAGATGTGGCTTTGAAAATGCCATTGAACCGATTTTTTGGAAGTAGCATCACCCTCTTTCCACTATTTTAGCCACGAATTTTTCAAAGGAACCTCATGGAGTTAGACTCAACTCCTATTGATATTCAGTGTGTCAGGCACCTCATTCCTTTAGGTCTTGCGGCAATCCCAGACTTAGAGGTCACACTCTCATTCTGCAGGTTGAACTCCCAACTTTCCCAACCATTCATAGTCATTCAAAACAATCAGATGCCACCAAAATGACTTCATTTTGAAATCCATGTTTCCTAGACATTTGAGGAGGAAGTTTTTCTTCAGACACGTTCCCATGATCACCGTTATATCAGTGGAACAGGAGATCAGCAGGGACGTAAATTGCTGTAGGATGTATGGCCAACTTTTCAAATTGGCCCCAGCCAGAAGAGTGACATACCAGGTGCTCTCAGCTGAGGAGAGTCTCAGGATTAGAACAACATGTTCCCCTGCAGTGTACAAACAATTGGCATCAGTAGTGCTGTAGGTGAGAAATTTATATAGCACCGGCCTGCACTGTATCTGCCTCCGTCAGGGATATGGGGGATGTCAAGTGGACGTGTGAAGGTGGCGTTGTCACTGGAGATGCCATTAGTGAAACCACCACTGGACTATCGTGTCCAGTTTTGGGGGCTGCACGTCAAAGGGGATGCTGTCAAATTGGAAAGGATTCAGACAAAACATACAAGTTTGATTCCAGGCTGCCGTTCAACAGGAGACCAAAGCTTATTTGATTTATCCAAAGGCGTAAGCGGTGATGGCTCATGGTCCGTAACTGCCTGCACAGGGAGATTTCTGACAGTAAGGAACTTTTTAATCTAGGAGACAAAGGCAGAAAACAGTCCAGTGGTTGGACTCTGAAGCCAGGCAAAAGAAGGTGCAAATTTCTCATAATGAAAGTAATTAACCCCTAGAACAACTTGGGAGAGTCCAGGCTGCAGGTGGGGTGCTTAGTCGGCACATCTGCCAGCGACCCTGGATCTACTCTACATCCTACAACCTCAGAGCAACAGTGAGGTCCAGCAGGTGGGCCGTTGGGCAAGGGGGGGCTCTAGATGCTATTCCTGGCTCTGCCACTGACTTGCTGGGTGCCCTTGGACAAGTCGCTTTCCCTCTCTGCACTTCAGTTTCCTTTGCGACTCTGTCCTTTGGATTACAATCTCTTTTACCCTGTGATCATCCAGCACCCAGCACAGTGGGGGTCTTAGTCTCACGAGTAATCTCACATACGACTGTAATTATTGTTTGCTTCAGGCTAGCCACGTTTTGAGCCACGCTGGCCCTGGCAGATAGCCCCCTGCACATAGACCCATGCTGGCATAGCTGCATAATCTGATGCATGTTCCCAGATACAGCGAGTTAGAAAGAGGCACAGATATATGTGGGGCAGGCACACACTTTTACAGAGATACAAGCGGGCACACACCCTGGGACATGATTCGGTGCCCTGCTGCCTGATAGCCTCTGTGCTTGTGCTTATCTGCCCTACGACACCAGAAGCCTGAAAATGATTTTTGTTGTTGTTCCTGTACGGCTGCCTTTATATGTTCCTTGAGCTTCTTTTCTTTTCTCTATAGCCACACAAGATCAGGGCACAGACGCTCTCCGAGACTGACAGCCTGGCCCAAACCCCCTCTCCCTTTTCTCATTCCTTGCATTCTCTCCTGCTCTGCACCCCCCACCCTTTTACTTATTTTCCCCATATACTCCTTTCTCCTTCCTCTTTTTTTATCTCGATTTGCCACAAATCTGTTCCTCTACAAAGCAGCTGCCATCTTTGTTCTTTGCCATTATCAGCCTCAGCACACGGGCCCCGGCCGGGCTGCCTGGCAGACAATTGCTGACTAATAGACTGTCTGAGAGCTATTGTAGAGTATGTCCAAGGCAGATCTATCACTGTGTCCTATCACCCGTGCTGCACGGACACAGGTGGGGGTTGGGGTGAGGGCGGGGGGCGGGGGCGGGAGGAGAAAAAGCATCCGCATCCACATTGCAAATCTCCACTCTGAATCATCCAGGGGGAGGCCTGTTCAAGATTTCCACCTGGCTTCCCTGCTTCCATTTGCCTGGATGGTCCAGGAGGAAAGGGGCTCAGGGGGCTTGTAAATTTCATGAAGCAGAGAGATGGCTCATGGAATGAGGGAACCAAATTTCACTCTGGTATTTCTGACATATTCAGAGCAAGGGGCTGGGACTCCAGGTAAAACAGGCCAAAGCTCCAGAGGGAAGGTTTGGAGAAGTAGCCAACAGTACAGCTTCTGGATGACCTGGGGGCTATTCTTGGGCACATGGCTGATTTACTGGAGGGTTGTGAAGCTTCTAGGTGTCTGCCTTGAATCCTTCTCCCAAGTTTGATAGTGACAGGAAGATGTAACCAGGAGCTGTGTGGTGGTCTGTGTGAAATGAGCTGGTGAAGCTCAGAGTACGGTTCTTGTGAGGCAATTACCTGCATCATGGGAACCATTGGTGCCCTCATCTAAAAGGGAGGGGGCAAGGAGGCTGAATTCATTTCCGGGGGTGGTCTTGCAAGATTAGAGGTAAAGGACACCAGGGTGGAAGCTTGCAGTTCTAATGCGCTATGCTATAGCTGTTCTGCTGCTAAACACAGAACTTGAGCTGTTCAGTCTGGCTGCTTCCTACAGTGCTAAATTCACATAACAAAAAGAAACCACTCTGGACCCCTCACAGGCTTTCTTGCTAAGGCTGAAGCTGGTACTGAGCTGAGACAGGAGCTGCTGTGGTGCAAAAAGAAAATGAAATGAAATAAACTCGAGATATGCTTTTTGGCCTTCTGAAAACGGCTTGAATTCTGGACAGAGTTTGGGTTCTATCTTTCAAGATGCCTCACTCTTTTACCTACCATTGCTTCAGGTCTTCGTAGGTTGTGGAGGAATTCTCCAGCATATTTGCCAAACACATTGCAGGAACGATAAGCATTTAGGGGGAAATGTGTCCTTCCCCACCTCCCCACCAAAACTACTCAATATACATTTAAAAACAGAATTTGGTACTTGGCACACAGGTGTTGGCATGACAATATCAAGTCTATCTTCTCTTTACTAGAAGTCTTCAGCTGTCTGTTTTCCAAGGTTGAACTTCTTTGGCAATGCTTTTTGGTCTTGGTTATTTATCTATCTGTCTGAACTCTTCCAGTAGTCCAACTGGAAGTAAAAGGGAAATTTTTAACTCTGCAATTAACCATTGGAACAATTTACCAAGGGTCACAATGTATTCTCCATCACTGACAATTAGTCAGAGATTGGTTGTCTTTTTCAAAGCTCCAGATCTGGGATTTAGAAACTGTGCAGTACAGATCAGACTAGATGGTCGCAATTGTCCATGTCCTGAAGAAACATTATCTTCTATTGTCAAGATCTGCTACCATTTATTCTTCTAATTCCCCTTAACTCTGCCCCGGAGGCTGGAAAGAAGCAACCCAGCCTGTGGAGCGAGAAGTGAACTGTTTTATTGGAGTCTTTTCTTCAACTTGAAGAAGACGCAGTCATTCCTTCCTCAAAAAATACATCGGCCATTAATGTCCTTGTCTAATATGGGATTGATTCCCATGAGCTCTTTCCTTGCCAAGATCTGGGTTGGAAGCTGATGGAGGATACAAATAGAATTTTTGAATCTTGGCATCTTGCTATGTCCCCGTCCTACTGGGAAACTCGGTCATACAAGTTGTCTGCTGATTCTGGACAGTCTCAGAATTTGAACAGCAGGGGGTGCTGCAGGTCAGGATGACTGAAGGGCATTGGTAGCGCTGGGACGGAGGGGTGAAAATAGCGACAGGGACTGAGGTATGATGTAGAATGTGAGTCACAAGCCAGGTTCACTGAAAAAACTTTGTGAGTACACAGGATTGTTAGATTGATGTGCCTGAGGACAGGACTGGATTAGCCACTGCAGCTGCAAGTGAGGGTGGAGATGCACTGCCAGACGTGTGTGCTGCTCCTGGTTTAGACAGTTGCTATTAGTCTCACTTCCTTGAGTGCAAACAGGCATCCTCAGAGAGTAAGGGAGGATCCCGGGGGGGCAGCCAGAAAAGTAGATTTAAGAGAGTTTTTTAAAACAGAGAGAGAAAGAGAAGAAAATTTCAGAAAGCAACCCTGCAAGATGAGGGCAGCTGTCACCTTCTTAGCAATGGGAGCGGACTTTATTTTAACCAAGTGTGTGTATTTACTGATCTATGCATGTGCACACAAGGTGAGATGAGATGAATGGTTAATTTCCCAGTGGGTTTTGCTCCCGCTTGCTGTAAAGTTGTGAACAAAATGACCGGCCATGCATTGAACGGGCTTACACGGCTCTCCATATGGAAATGAAGATAATCCAAGTCTGAGCTTTGTATTCTCTGGTAGAGCGAGGAGCACAGAGGGAGTTGGCAAGGGTGGAGGGCCGAGTAGAGCGGTTTGCAATTGGTGTCAATCCACACTGTCACAGAAACAGTTTGCTGGCAGACCGGGGGTGGTGGGAAAGGGGACGTTCATATTCCGCTCCCCCCATCCCAGCCTTGTACACCTGTTCTTCCCCAGCCTTTTGGTCCAGTCTCGCCCTCTCCCTAACTCCGGGATGCCGCGTGCGCTGGGTGATGAAGACTTTTCAGGGAAGCGTCAGCACAAAGGAGGGGGGATTATGGGTAAGGTCAGAGTGCAGGAGGGATTAGAGATACGATCCATTAAAAGGACACGATAGGCAGACATACTTTCCATTCCTAGGAAGCCCATGTTAATAGAGACAAGTGGGAGGGGGGATTGTTTCTTGTTTGATTCTCTTTCTTCTCTCTCTCTCTATCACCTTAAGCTCCCCCAGTGCCCCACTTTGCACCCTGAAGCTGCTTACCATGTGTTTTGTGCGCTTAGCCAACCTAGGTGGGAAAGCAGAGGGGCTGAAACAGCTTAGATGCCATTTAGGTGCACCTGTGAGCCTTTCTTCGCTTGGCTTTAGTTCGTTTATCGCCCATTTCCAGTGCCATAGTATTCTGGGAGGAAACTTGCCAGCTGCGGCCGGTGTTTGACAGCCACCTCATGCCATCTCCTCCTGAGGCTCCAGCTACACTGTAGCCGTAACTTGAAATAACTTATGCAATTTGCACAATGCATAAATTTGCACAAATTGCGTAAATTATTTTGAGATAATGTGTTTTGAACTTGGTGTCACAGAATGTGGGGGCCCCAGGTCCTGCACCCGGCCCACAGTCAGAAGTACTCACTCAGCAGGGAGAACAGAAGGTTTGTTAGTCAACAGGGACACAGAATAGTACAGAGGTGTCAATACAGCAACGGTCAGTCCAATCTATTTTGGGGAGAAGAAGCCCCAAGGAGGACCCCCAAGCCGGGACCCTGGCCCCACTTTGTCTTCCTTTCCAGATCAAGCTAACAGCTTTCCAGCTCCCAGTTCCAATTCAAACTGCCAAGCCCTACCTACCCCCTTTGTCCTGTTTCCCAGGGAACAAAGGGCTCACCTGTGAGCTCACATTACCACTCTGCACTGATGCTCTACTAGGGAAACTGCAGGGAACTACCGAGCATCAGGAGACACATGCACCCCAACCAAAGGAATAAAATCCTCACCCCGCCGACTTCGTCACACTTAGTGCTGTCCAAACAGCCCTGTTGTTTGAAATAAGCACCTATTTTGAAGTTTCTGTTACCCCGCTCACGCCAAGAGGTCGCAGAAATGGAATACCTTGCTCACAGTAGGAACATTTGCATCCCAAAATAGCAACTCTAGCGTAGTCATAGCCTGAGGGTGGAGTTAGAAAGAGACATGGCCTAGGGTCTCGCTAGTGGTGGGTGCAACTTCCCATTGCCTTCCTGGTGCACACTGGATCAGCCGTCATGGGGGTCAACTCCTAGCTCTGCCACAGACTTGTTAGATGTCCTTGGGCAAGTCGCTTTAGGAATGTCTACACTGCAGCTGGATGTGTAGTTCTCCGTTCAGGTGGATGGACAAACACTAGCTCCAAAACATGGGGTGGGAGGGGCAGTAGTCAGCCTACCCGCCTCAGGACTGTCCTGTCTGAGTTCCTAGCGATGTGCTCCAGAAGCAGTGGCTGTGCTGTTTTTAGCACCTTTACTCATTTAGCGCTCACGCCTGTATCTGTAGGCAAGCTGGGAGCAAACAACACAGCCTGCAGTGCTGCAGACATGTCCCTCCTCTTCTGGCGCCTGAGTTACCCTTCTCTGCAGTGGGGGGACATTGACATTCCCTGGGTCTCTCGCTCTCGGCTGGTTGGCCTGTGAGCTCTGTGGGGCAACAACTGTCTCTCCATACGTGTTGCTCTTTTGCTGAAGACAACAGGGCCCTGAGCTCAGCTGGGCCTCTCAGCATGAGAAATAACTTAAACAAACCTCAAATGCGTAAAACCAAGGATGAGACCCGGCTGAGAGGAGGTGTAAATCGCACATGGCAATACTGTAGCTTGAGTGATGCAAGGTGGAATATGTCCATATGTAGCCAGACAAAGTCTCCCCCTTACAAGCCAGCTTGCTCGTTGCCCCCCATCCACTGAGGAGCACACAGGGCACGGAAACGGCTGCTGACAGCACAGTCTTTGATGCCCTCATTGAGGCCCAGATATGCTAGCTTATCGTGACCCTGAGAAGCAGAAAGTACAGCTAGAAGGCTAACAGGCCAGACTGTCAACATGAGAGGGGGGAGGACCCTCAGAAATCACCCCAGCTGGCATTGATCAATATGATGCACACACACAATCACCCAGAAGGGGACATGCCCTGCCCGCACAAAAGAATGTCCTGTACTCCTAAATTGTTTATCTCTTGTCTTACAAGTGCAAACTAAGTAGAAATGCCCTTGTAACAAACTGGAGTCACAAAGACAGACCAGTATGATCTGGCACCATAGATAAGAAAGAGAATACGTAACCCAAAAGGGGTATAAAAGGTGGGTCCAGCAGAACTCTAACTTTGAGTGCATTCCACCAACTTCCTGCTGGTCGGGTCAGGTGATTGCCTCCCGAGGTCCACTACTGGGGACGCCCAACCTCGTATTCGTCTTTCCGCGGAATTGAGTGACCGATCCGGCTTGGCTACGCTGGTATCGAGAGACGCAGAGAGGGTAAGATACACCCATGCTAGGTCTCTGACTTTTTTTGTGCACAGCTAAAGAATTAGAGCTCTGTAACTAGATGTCATTGTGCCAAGATATCATTGTGTTAGATGATAACTGATATCTTTGTATTGGATTGTAACGTAACTTGTTAACACCTGTACTTTGCTAGCATATAAGAAGTAAACAATAGCCTTTTGTAACCGCAGGCTTATAACTGTAGCTTAATAAACTTGTAACTAGTTAAGATCCAAGCCTAACCATTTTGTTAACCCTTTTGTCACTGCAACACAGCCGGCACAACAAAAGAACTTCAACCGTTTGGTTACTACAGCCTGGCCGTGGGTGAGTGTGCTAGGAGCTGCCTGCTCTAACAGTAAAAAACTGGGTTGTTTAGGACCCAGGGGAGTACCTCACCGCACATTACCTGGCCGCCGGCTAACACCATAGATGAGAGGGTAAAACTGAAGCAGGAAAAATTAGGCCCTTCTATCCCCTGTACCTAGTTCATTGTGTCCGACGATGACATCTTGAGCTTGTACAGGGTCATCGGTTGTGGACTTGCATGTGGCTGAGGAGTCCAAGCTTTGAACGGCACGGGCATTCACAGTGGGGGCAAGGGAATTGTCCTGGCTCCGTTGTTGCGGCTGCTGCTGTTACTTTCTTCCTCTCATGAGCATCAATGAGGCGTACGCGTCGCTGCTCTTCAAAGCTCTCATACACGGGTCGTACAAGAGCACGCCAGCCTGTTCGGTCTTTTGCATGCTGCTCTAGCTGATCTGGTTTTAAACCAGCATGAGCAATGTTGGCCTTCATGCAGTCTTTATACCTCTTGCGAGGCCCACCTTGATTCCTTGTGCCCTGGGAGAGTTCACCGTAAAGGAGTTGCTTAGGGATTCTTGACTCCTCCATTCATATGTCCAGCGAAGGTGGGCTTTTAGAATCATGGCTTTGGTGCTCGTGGGTCCTGCTCTGTCCAGGACTTCCAGGTTCCTAACTCTGTCCTGCCATCGAATGTGCGGTATTGACCTCAGGCTGTGTGGGTGGAAGCGCTCCAGCAGTTTTGTATGTTTTCTGTACAAGGTCCAGGTTTCACAGCCATACAGGAGACTGGTCAGGACTAGAGCCTTGTACGCTTTCAGTTTAGTGGACTGTCGGATATTGCGCTGATTCAACACTCACGCTCTCAGGCAGATTCTGGCATTGATTTCTTTGATTTCTATCCCCTAGATAATCACCGAACCTTATATTGTTTTTTTTTCCTGCTGTGGTCCTGGCGCTCCACCTCTTCCTTATGTAAATTACACCCATGTGCAGCTGTGTATGGACCTGTAACCGGCCCCATCATCTCCCAGTTTGGCCATGTGATTTTTTTTTAACATTTTGCTGTGGTGACTCAGTGTGTCATGCACTAGACTGGGACCCCGCCTTGTGTCCTAGTCCTGGTTCTGCCACTGGATGACCTTGAGAAGGTCACTTGGCTGCGATGTGCCTCAGTTTCCCCATCTGTAAATTAGAGCTTTTGAATTAGCGCTCTTTTTGCAGAATGCTTTCAGATCTGCCCATGAAAAAGTGCTCTGTAAGAGTCTGGCACTATTGTGCTCTTTGACCATTTGCCAGGAAAGGGGACAAACAGCAATGCCATTTTCCAGCAGAAGCATAGCCACCCTTGTGGCCCTGAGTCCTGAATCTAGAACACCCCTCTTATCTCTTCTCCCCGTTTTTCCCCATCCTCAGTGCTATGTTTTGTGCAGTCCTTCAGCACTGGGGTTTCTTGTTTACAAGTGACCATTTCCAGAGAGCCTTTTGATACCATGTAGAATGCATGCAAACTTTTTGCCCTGTGATATAGATCCTTTTGTCGTAATGTACAATGCATCTCGTTATACTGGTAGCATGTATAATGCAAGACATAGCACTGGTCTGTACAGGTATTGATTAAGCCCTAGAGCGGAAGTCAATGATGGACGTTGTCTCTCCTAATCCCATTCACATGGCGAGCTCAGGTATGAAGGCGCTGTGAGAACTATGACATCACAACTTACTGCTCATTTTTCATAGATCTGGATTTGAACTGTCAACGTAGGAGCAAAACAGCCATTCCTTCCTCAGTTGTTCAGGAAATCACTGTGCCTGTGCTGAGCATGTGCTTAAAGTTAAGCATGTGCTGAAAAGTACTTTCCCACATTACAGCCCCAGCCCAGACGGTTTGTCTTTAGAGCTATATAACTCAGAAATAGATTAAGAAATTGATCACACACACACACACACACACACACACACACACAGTTAGGCAGACTTTCTTATTGGGCGCTTGTAATAAGCTCCTTGAAGTGCTGTTAACATAGTTCTAATTTTAGGAAAAACTAAGCAAATAATTACATTATTCAAAATTATCTACAAAATTAAATCATTCTTCATGAGAATTTTTTTAGTCTTCAAGTTGTTGGGACTTTATTCTTTCCTGACAAAACACACTGTGGTAATTGTGTCATTTGTAACAAATGTGTCATCCACATAAGTCTTTATTTTAGTTGTGGGGTTTTTTTCTGGGGGGCAGGAGGGTAGACAAACTACACAGCAGAATCTTGGACTTAATAAGTGGTCTGACCTAGTAAGTGAGCTCAATAAAAAAGCAAAGAAGAGGGGATGGTTTGATTTATAAGACATTGGCCTGGGACCCAGGAACTATGTATTCTGTTCCTGGCTCTACTAACTCCTTGAATAGCGTTGGGCAAGTCCACCTGGAGACAGGGACTTAAAATATTAGGGCTTCAGGCTTCTGTGTCTCCTTTCCCCATCTGTAAAATGGGACTAACAGTATGTCCTTTCTCCCCTCTTCTGTCTCGTGTAATTTGACTGTAAAAAGGGTAGATGGTTTCCATTACTGTTGGCATCACCAAGGAGAATGCAGTTCTGATCTGGGCTGGTCAAAAAAAATTTTTTTTTCTCAAAATTCAAAATTTTGACTATTGGAAATTTAAAAAGTTTCAATCACTTCTGATCAGGTATCAAAGCAAGCTTATTCATTTCACTAACCATAGCTTAATTTTAATCTTTATGCTCATGTTATCTGTACATTTATCAAAGAAATAGAGTCTTTTATATAAAAATAAGATATGATGGAGTCATAGTCACCAAATAATAAAGTTTGCTGGATTTTGATGCACTTTTTTTAAAAGCTTTATGAATCTTCTGCAGACTTACCCCTTTATCTGAGCATCTCTTGGGTATTTGAGCATAGTTGGTGGTGCTTGTGGAACAGCAATTGGCTGGACTAACCATCTCCAATCTAGGGGGATCTGCTGGGACGATGTCAGTGTAATATAACACTGTACATCTTTTGTGTGTGGACAAGGCCGTAATGTAAAAGAGAACCAGGTCCATTTGTGAGTCAGCTGTGGATTGATCTAGTCAGTGACTCAAGGGCAGCCAAACACAATCTCCCTCTTGGATTTGTAAGCTTTTCACAGCAACCACCATCACCCAACTGCTCTTCCAAACTACAGTCTCAGGAAGCAAACTTGGAAGGGTGACATTTTTATCAGTAAATGTCCATTCCCGCAAACCAATGACAAAATATCTCCGGTGATCATAATCAAAATTTGCAGATAGGAAAAGTAAGAAAAATGTTGCTCGAGCACTTATTAGAGTTTGATTTAGGATTATTTATTTTGTGTATTTTAATATGAGATGGTGACAATTTATTTTTTAACAGTTATAGAGCATCAGCTTTTTCAATCTCAGCATCTACTGTGATTCATTAAGTACTGTCTGGCCTCCCCCATAATTTAGACCCAGCCAATTATGCATCTTGGCAGGAGGTTAGACTAGATGACCTTTGCAATTGCTTCGAACCCTACAGTTCTATGAGTTCCACAATTGTGAAAATTTAAATGGATAAATATGAAAATAATTGCTTAAAACCAACAATTTTGCACAGCTGTGAAAATTTTAGAAGACAACATTGGAAAAAAACTGCTTAAAATATGAATTGATATTATCCATCAAAATTATTTAAAAAAAATTAATTCTGCAAGACCTATAAATAACAATCAGCAAATATTAATAGCAGGTAGGACAGGGTGCTAGACATTAAAATATAAGGACCAGTACTTCTCTGGCTGGAAGGGTATATGTCAGGTCTTTCACAGCTCAGAATTTCTCATGAATGCCTTCCTTCATCTCACCCCTTACCTAGAACCAGAATCAAATGAGTAAGTTGTTAGATTTGAGCTCGTCACCAGCTTGAGTTCCTTCCAGCCATACAGTAGGTGACACGACTACTCATCTCTGACCTGTGGTTGGTTCTCTCATTGTAGTTAAACCTTCAGGATCTGAGGCCTGTGGTTCTGTCTCCAGAGCATGGGTTTCTAAAGGCTTGGCTGAGCAATGTAATGTAGATATGAAAAGTAAATCCCTCCCCTTGTTTCAGGCTAGGGCTTGGAGTGCTAGAGAGGGCAGGGTTTGAGGGCTGCAGAAGGGGTGGGAGTTAAACAAGAGCTGGAATGAACCTCTCCTGCCCTTCTGCAGCTCTTCAGTTTGGTAGCAGTCCCCTGAGTGAGCTCAGATGTAACTGGGAAGGGCCCAAACCCTGCAACCCAGGAGGATTTTGTCCATCTCTGACTGGAGCAGACCAGGGAAAGTTAGAAAACTCCCCCAGTCAACAGAGGGAATGAGGGGAAAGCACAAAGCAGCACTCCTCCATGGCAGCTCAGCACAGCCTGACAAATTACCCGAGAGGGGAGGCATCGAAGGTATCTGAAGAAGTCATTTGTAACCGTTCCTGCTGACACCCTGCTGCCGAGGCTGCTGCCGCCGACGTGAATGGCGACAGGAGTGACGGTTCCAGGACCGGCCATTGACCTGCAGCGTTGGCCAGGGAAGATGGGCGAGGCGGATGGAGGACAGACCTAAGGCAGCCACCATCTCCCATAGCTTTGCCAGAGACAGTCTGAGGATAACCAGTTCACCCAGTCTGGCACCTTCATGCATATGGGGACTCTTTTGCAGCATTATCACACCCGCTGAATCCTCTGGAGCGCAAACCCCCTCCCCCGCCCCATTGGAGTCCAGGAGCTACACCCTCACATGTCTCCTTGGCTTGGGCATAGGTGAGAAAAAAACTCCCATTGAACTGAATAGGGGGGGTGTGAGAGAGAGAGATGGCTGCCGCCTGGAACTGAATTAGGGACCGCCAGAGCAAACAGTCCCTGTCTGTCCAAGCTGGGCTAAAGAACGACCCAGGCTTTGTAGCAGAGGGCTGTGGACTGAACAGCGGGTGATATGTATCACTGGCGAGTTACCTGTGAGCAGTGGCTCTCTTGGTAAGACAACAGAGTGCTATACCAGCATCCCTGAGCGAAGCAAACTGGGTACAAAACTCCAGTCTAAGGAGGGTGAGAGGACAATGTTGCAGGCCAGTCGGTGGGGGTGGGGCCTTGATAGTTTGGGCAACATTTTCAGAGTGGCCACTGATTTGAAGAGGCCTCTGTTTTTTGTTTCCACCTGATGGCACCTTGTACTCAAAACCAGGCCAGACCGGGACCAGAGATGCTATCTTCTAGAGATGCTGAGCACCTGGTTGAGTGTGAGAGAAGTTATGGGAGTTCAGCTCCTCTGGAAATCAGCCCTTTTTGTTAGTTAATTACTGTAGACTTATAGGGTTGTTTCTTCCCACGCACCGCAAGATGAATGCAGGTGCGAAGTGTTGCTGTTAAAGCCTCGTGCGTGATCTGTCCACAATACTTAGTGCAAAGTCAGTGCTTTGATCTAGCAGAATGAGTTACAGAGCTGTCCAAGTGGTGTTTCTGTATGTACGGCAAGTTCTAAATACAGACTTGATTAGCGTTCTGCCTGCTGGCTTTTTATAACAATACCTAATCCTTATCTGTATCAGAGAGGGAGCCGTGTTAGTCTGTAGCTTGGAGAACAACAAGACGTCTTGTGGCACCTTATGGACTGACAGATATTTTGGAGCATAAGATGAAGATAAGATAAGGCATTGCATCTGATGAAGTGGGGTCTTTGCCCACGAAAGCTGATGCTCCAAAATATCTGTTGGTCTATAAGGTGCCACAAGACTTCTTGTTGTTCTTTATCCTTATCTGATGCTTTGCTTTTCATGACTAGCCTATAAGCACTTTACAGGAAGAAAAACTGAGGCCTGGGGGGATAAAGTGACTTGCCCATGGCCACCCAGCAACAAAACTCCATTTGGCGGCACTGCTTCCATGCCCAACAGATTATTAAAACCCAAGAATTTGGATTGATCTATCCATCCCTCTATCTATCTATCTATTGATCTATCTATGGGATTTGTATTGGCATCTATCACCTTAGTATCTGAGAGCTTCTGTGCTTAAATTTACAAAACATAGTGCATGGCATGATTTCTGACATGGAGAATTTGATAATATGAGAGACATACATGAACATGCAGCATGTGCGTATAGGTCCACACAGGCCCATCAGAAACCAGACACACACCTACATGCATTCAAGCACACCCAAACAGATAGGAGTGTATAAAAATGAACATGAATACAAACACACCCAGGGCTTAATTCTGCCTGGTGCCCACACCCTGGGCCTGGATTGTCATTTAAATTAGTGCAAAGTGGTAAAATATCAGAATGGTAGGATTTCACATGCATTTTGTGTTCATTTTGCAGAGGTCTAAAAGATTACCCAGGTGCAAGGCAGTGGAGAACCAAGAATACACATGGAAGACACCTGTCAAACCATTCTCACCTATACAAATGCAGCCATGAATGTCGAGATACATCAGCTCACCGACTTGCATAAAACCAAATATTCACACTTTCCATCTTCCGCCATCCACCTGCAGAAAACTTTGCCTGTTCAATAGCTAGGGGAAGGTTTGGCAGCTGTCAGTCAATTTACCTCCTCCAAGCTGGGCTCGTGTAACCTCAGGAGAATGTTTTGGGGGCTGGGGGAGTTGTGTGTGCCCGTGTGGGAGGGTGATTTTTATTTCAGTAATTCTTTTATCTTGTTCTCGCACCCTGAGCATTATGAGCATTTATCAAAGTATTTGACGCGGATGAAATTAGTGCTTCCTGCTATGTTGGACAGATAAACTTTGCTGAATATTGATTTTGCACAAAGAAAATGACATGTGCTTGGTCCTCACCCTTTATCTGGATGGACCAGGGAGATGCTGCGGGTGTGGGGGATGGGGAGACAAGCCTTCGCTGGAGAAGCATCCATAAGAATTACTTTTATCTCTTCTTCCACAAGAAGACAACAGAAGATAAGGCTGGGGGGAGGGAGGTGGATAAGAAAAAGGCTGGTAAAGACCTCTATTGCTAGTATGCTGCATTGTTGGACGGGGGCTGGGGTGGGGAGGGGGCTGTTCATGTTACTGATCTGACAATTGCAGCATTTGGGAAGATAACCGGTTTTTCAGGGCCCCACAATGGGACATGCATCCCAAAGGAAGAGCTGAAGGAAACACGTGTTTCTGTGACTGTCTCCTCCCCCTCCCTCAGCCCTTCTCTGCATTAGCAAAACGTTCTATTCCAAGGCATGGAAGGGGTTGGATTGTCTCACCTATTCCATTGCTGAGACATGCTGTGTTCGCCCTGTGGCCGCTAACTTCATGGAGGGGGTGGGGAGCACGCTGTAGGAGAAGCTACTGCTAATGGGTTGCGACTCTCAGAAAGTTAAACACGTTGTTTCCCTTTGTGTCCAGTCACTGGTGACGAGCTGCTGGAACTAGGGGCTGTGGCGCAACAGGGATGCCTGCAGCTCCTGGCCACCTCCACCTTGGAACCGTGTGGAGGGCACTGGGGAGGCGTGAGGCTGGCGATAGTGTGACGCGCGCTCAGCATTGGCAGCAAGATGGCTCCCATGCGCGGGTGCATTTCTGCATGTGGAGGTGAGCTATTTTGTAAGTCGTGCATGCGCTCTGTGGGGCAAGCGGCAGAGATGGCATGCTTTCCCCTTCCCCCCAAAGGAAGAAGCCTTAGGTTCTTTCAATGAACCAACCCTCCTTGCTGCTATTATTGATTTCAGTGCTAAATATGGAAGTTAATGGGATTGTGCAGTTAGGTCCATGCCGGTGTGCTTTGTTGCATGGGAGCCAAAGTACCAATGCTTGTAGGTTCAACACTTTAGTCAGCTTTTTATGTTCTTAGTTTCATGGGAATAGTAATTTTCTTCCCTTGTAGCAAAGGATTGTCTTCTTTGCTCATTGTTCCCTTGAGGCAAAGCACTTCAGCGTGTGCTTACCTATAAGCACGAGAGTAATCCCATTCCTTTTCATCAATAGATTTCACCTTACACACTGAATTCAGTGGGACTTGTGCTTAAAATGCTTTGCTGAATTGGGACCCATGCGATCAATATTACCTCAGCTGAAGGAATAAATCTGCCCATTGTTTGGGCCTTTGGCATGTGACTAATCCCTAAGAAGATGTCTCCTTCCTTGGTTAAATCATCATATTTTAAAGCAGATGGATTGGCAATAAGTGTTTTCAGCAGCTCAGATGCCTTCCAGTGCCTAAAAGTGTCATTCTCCACCAACTCCCTACAGAGTATATTGACCACAGAATGGTTTGGAATATATTTTGGTGAATCCTTTATCATCGACAGTAATCTGTTTCCACTTTGCATTGTGCGAGTATTTCAATGGTTGCTTTTATTTTCTCTGAATCAGCTTTTCTCAACTTGTGTCCACTATAGAAAACTTCTGCAAGACCAACGTTTGCTTTGATAGTTCTGGCTTAAGATGTCTTTCTTTTGTCTCCAACAGAAAGTACTAAATCTGTCCTGGTGTTCTGTTAAGTACACAGCCCAAATATTCTAATCATCATCATCTGTTGTAATTTTAGTATGTTGTTATGACTCCAAAGTTGTGCAATTATTCTTTGAAATCCTTGGAGCAGTGTCTACACCTGCATTCCTCTTTTGAAAGGGGCATGCAAATGAAGGAAATCAAAAATGCAAACGAGACACTGATTCACAGATCTGGTGCCTCATTTGCATATTCTCCTTTCGAAAGAAAGAAAGCAGTGTAGATGGGGCTCTTTCAAAAGTAAACGCCAGCTGCGAAAGAACCCTTCTTCTTGAAACAAAATAGGAAGACGGGTTCTTTCGAAGATGGGGTTTACTTTTGAAAGATCCCCCTCAACACTGCTTTTCTTCTTTCGAAAGGAGCTCTTTTGAAAGAATATGTAAATGAAGCACCAGATATGTAAATCAGTGCCTCATTTGCATTGTTTGATTTCCTCCATTTGCATGCCTCTTTCGAAAGAGGAATGCAAGTGTAGACACAGCTTGGGAGTATAACTGATACCAAATGGTATTTGCTTAACTTGTAAGACCCAAATAACATAGGAAAAGCCACTAGCATGGAGCTTTACTTGGGTAAATGCACCTAATGCTGAGTATATTGTTTGAATTTAGGTGCAACTTATTCCACATTGCCCCTGGTTAATGTTCACTTTTTGATGGCTTGATTCAAATCGCTGCATATCTCTGTTGGCTTTTCACAAGCAACCATAAAATAAGCCCAGGTTGGTAGCTGTTCTGCTTTTCACTTACACTTGGTTTTTCCACAGGATCAGGTTTAGTTTTTTACCTTGTCTGTTAAGGCAAATGGTGGGTTTTCTTATTGGATGGATTGCAGCAGTTTCTGATTTGTTTAATTTAATATGTTGTTTTTCTTCTGCATATACCAGGCCTTGGAAGACAACTGAGAAGTCTCCTTAGTATGTTGTCTGTGTTTGCTGTGTGCAGTACTTTGGGACTGATTGCAGACTATTTTTTAAAATAACTTCTTGGCTACGCATGCTTTTCGTCCTAATACCTATGGTAAATCTGCATTTACTACATGGCAAATTATGTTATACTTATTTCAAAATAAGTTGTAATGGTTGCTTGCCCTTGTATTTGTCTTTTATTCCCCGAATATGAATTCAAACTTTGTTTTGTAGGGCCTCTTTAGCTATTGCATTATATACTTCCTTTAAATAACATCCCCTGTTATATTCCAGCATGCAGTTCAACAGGTACATGTCTGCCATTAACAGCTGGCTATATTTATCTATCTGAAGCAGTTTTATGTGCAACCACTGAACTTACAAAGAAATGTGCTGCTTTTATACTTTTCCAAGCACATAATCATTTTTAGCTCTGTTTTCACAACATACATTTAAAATGTGATCTCTCTCTTTACATAGTTTTGATAGCTGACTACAACCGGGTGCATACCCCATCGTGGTTCTGAAAGCGTTACCTGGAGCTGGTGAGCTCCACCACAGTAGCTGGTTGCACCTGCAGGCTGGACCAGGCCCATTGAAAGGTAAGTCCCGGCTGGGGGATTAGTATAAATAGAAGGAGGTCCCAGTGTAGGAGAGCTGCTTGTCCTTCTTTTGGCAGTAGAGAATCTGGCAGGGCTGCAGAAGAAGCTCAGGGTCAGGAGAGACATGGAACAGCAACTGGGGTGGGGCAGGTAAGACCTGATGATAGGGCTGGCTTCAGACTTCCAGAGCAAGAACACCAGCAGGTGTTTGAGGAACAGGGCAAGGGAAAGGTAAACCAGAAAGGTCAGGCTTGAAAAGGCCAAAAGTTGATTTAAACTTGGGATGCCAGGGGTTCCTTGCAAGTCCTGGCTCTGAACAGTGGGAGAGCTGTGGGGCCAAGGCATGAACAAAGCCTATGAGGGGAAAAGTCAGATTCCAACAGGACAGACTGTGGCTGTTGGTTACAGAATCTCTGGCCTGAATCCCAGTGTAGAGTGTGGATCTGGCTTCCCATCCCTACCCCTTGAGAAAGGGATAAGTGTGAGACAAGGGTCTGTGAAGCAAGGGACCCGGTGTTAAAGCTGAAGGTCTATTATAAATTCACTGGGCTCTTTGTTGTAGGATTTTGTTCCTGGAATGGGTAGAACTAAAATGTGACCTGGCTGGAAGGCTGAGTCTCAGGAAGAAGCAAACCACCAGGAAACCGGGGTGACCTTTGGTGGGGAGGAAAGAGCTGTTATGTCACACTCTGCTGCCAGGGCATGCCAGCCATGAATCTACAATTCTACCCCGTCCAAATGATAGATAGCTGTGTTCTTCCGCACAGCTGGGGTATGGAAAATGTTGCTTGTGGAGAGAGCCTTTTCTCCTGCAGACTAAGCACTGCACCTCTGAGGTTAGTGGGCCACATCATGGGAATGGCATACTCAAGTGAGTAATGGTTGCACAATCTGGCCCTTACTTCAGTGGTCATTTTGGTATCTGTCAGTCCAAGTTTTCAGTTTCTGAAATCCTCTACCAGGTCACTGAGAGCCTGAATCTGCATTTTGCTAATTTCACTAGCTCTGCAGATGTCTGGCTCAGGGTAAGGTTAAAGCTGCTCCTCTTAGCAACTTGTCTTTCACATGGTCATTAGGTATTCCACATGTAAATGCCAAATACAAATTATTTTATTAAGGAGTCACATAGTTCATCACATTCACAGGGGCGATCTTTCAGTCAGCCACATGTGCACCCATGGTTTGGATAACAACTAAAATCCAATCATTACAAACAACTTTTTTACACATCTCTTAATTTGGTCCCAAATCTGTGATAAATCTATCTTTTTCCTTCTCTCCAGTGTTAAAAAGCTTATATGCTTACAATACAACCAGACCTGCTGGGTGGAAGGAAAGAAATACCTGAATAGAAGGTATGTTTTTCTCTAGAGGGCATAGCAATGACAAAGATTTTAAAACTCTATCCTGTTCTGGCTAGATTTCTTGACTAAGCTGCAGGACTCGGAGGACCTGCTGCCACTTTGATCCAACAAACCTCGATGCATCCAGAGCCAGGTTCTGCCACCTATACGCAGACTGGTGTTCCTGATCGCAAGGGTAAGATTCTGTGCTGTGGCTCCAAGAAGGCAGCCCAAACCACGCAGTCCTGGAGACAGGGTGGCTAAGGTAGCTTTAAGCTCCCCTTGTGCTTTCCTGATCCTGACCTGTTTCAGGGGATGGAAAGGCCAGAAGTGCAGTTTAGCCCTAGGTGCCCATCTAGGTTAAGGTGACCTCCATGTACAACTTTCAGTGCCTCAGTGCTGCTCAGAATCCCTCCTGCACAGCGTGCTACTTCTGCACCAAGACGTTCTTCTCCTGGCATGCCTCTTATGGCAGAGTTTGCAGTGCAGGCCAGCTGAGAGCAGTTTTCTGCAGCACCTGCAGCTTGGGAGACCTCCCTCACCAGAATCAGGATTTATTGTCCTAGAAATTGTAGCACCGTGGGGCTGGAAGATATGTCAGTAAGTCATCTTGTCCTGTCCCCTACACTGAGGCAAGACTAAGTACTACCAAGATCAGTGGTTCTCAAACTGTGGGTTGGGTCCCCAAAGTGGGTTTGAGGGGGTCACAGGGTTGATTTAAACTTGCTGAGGCCCAGGGCTGAAGCTGAACCCTGTGTCCCACCCTCCAAAATTAAATCCAGTGCTTTCAGTGAACAAGTCTCAGAGCCTGTTCCTATTCAACAGGAGTAAGGACGGCAAAATATGGCCCAGGAGCTACAGACTAAGATTCCATGACAGCCGAGGAATCTGTGTGGCACTCTGGAATCTATTATGCCTGGACAGTCAGTCTGAAATGATGGAAACAGCTACAAGCATGTCCGAGAGCTCTTTGTCCTCAGAACAGCACCAGGTTCGATCATCACTGGGTTCCGCAGTCACACTGACACATTATACAGCCACACCAAGGCACATAACTATGCCATGCCAAGGGTCCTAGCCCACTGTGAGATACGACAGAACTCAGCTAATCACTGATTACTCTACAGCTAGTTTGCATGCAAAAATGTCATTGCTTGTTTGAGAGAGACTGCACAGATAAGGGATTACAGGGCCCAACTGCCACTCGCACAATTTTCCTAACACAAATCAACACAAGCATCCACACAACCATACAACCAGCACACACAAGAACTCCCAAAACACACAGCCCCTTGGTGCAACACACACCCCTCATACAAAAATCTTCCAGCACAAACACACCATCCACACACTTGCCCTCTTTCAGTCATAGTTACCATTGAATTCAGCAGCAGCGCACATGTTCTTATGGTCTCGAGTATTTGGGTTTCATGAATTCTAACTGGGCAACAACTGAAGCTTTCAGCCGCTAGTGTCTGGAAGCATCAAGAAAGTGGGCTTGGTCAGACGACACCTTATTAATGGAAGGTCCAATTTGGCCAGGCATGTTCGTCTTCAGCAGCCTCCAGGTCTGCTTGCAAAGTGAGAAACTACTTGGTCAAGAGCTGTGGGATCAGGCCCCAGATGAGTCCTGCTTCTGCTCAGACTTCTGAAAACAGCTACCATCCCTGAGCCTTGAAACCCCACATGCCCTGCCTAGGGCTGGTCAGAATTTCACCAAAAATGTGGCACAGGGGTGAGGCAGGAAGAGATGAAGATGGGAACAGATCGTGAAAATGTCCTTGTTGTTCTCAAGCCAGCCATCTTCTCTGAAAATGGCAGGAGCAGCAGGGCCTCTCTCTGACAGCAAACTCGCTGGGAAGTTTTTTGTGTGTGCCACTGCAAATGCCCCCAGTAGCAGGATTGCAATTCTGCAGCACAGCCTCCTCCTCGAGCCTGGGTGTCCTGTTGGTCCCGCAGAGCAGTGGGTGGACACGTGAGGGGGCCGATGGAACATGCAATGCTCTGGGACCAGGCAAGAGTTGTGCTGCTTCTTTGCAGGGACCCACTCTGCTAAATTCTGTTTTCCCCATTGTCTTCCATCACACCACTGTCAGCCACACTCAATAGCTAGGGAGGCTGTGGCTGTCCTTGTGCTTTGGCAGGCCTGGGGCCTTGCCGGCTTTCAGGACTCCCTGGTAGCTCTTGGCTGGCCAGTGGTTTGGGGCAAAGGGCTCCAAAGGCCCAAGTGGCTTCTTATCTCTACAGTGCTGTGCAAGACATTGGGCAGCCCTGGACCACACACATACACCACATCAAGATACAGCCTGCCATACCACAGCCCTATGTAATCCCCCTCCCACATATAACCCCCCCTTCCCTTGCCATATACACAACCTCCCCCACACCAACACCACCAACACCCCATTGCACACCTCTACCTTGTGCAAACCCACATCCGGCCATATCACACACACCTCTTCTCACCGCATACACACTGTATACAAACAGCTGGGCCAACAGCCACTATGAGCCCTGGGGCAAGTGGGGGGTGGCCCTGGATCCATGCTCCTTGGAAAGGGCGGAGCCTCTCATGGAAGGGGCGGAACCTTGGGTGGAAGGGGTGGGGCCAAGGGCAGTAAGACCTTAGTGCTGACCCTCACAAGCCGCATGGAGAGGTGCTGTGACATTCCCAGAGTGTTTCACAGGGGTCCGGAACTCCCGGCTGCCACCTCTGCTACTGTGTCAGTGGCGATGGCTGGGAGCTCTAGGCCACTTTGAAATGCTGGCCCTTATGGAGTTGTCTCCTCTGCTCTCCCTGGGCCCTGCCAACCAGCAGAATAACCAGACTGAGATCATGCATGTGTTCACCCCACTTCCCCTCCCCACACAAACACACAATCGCACAAATGCACCAGCTCTACACAAACACCCCATGCACACTCCTGCACAAGCTACACACAAGTTGCACATGCAGGCCCACTGCCCAGCCGCCCCCCCACAGCCCAGCTTACACACAATACCCCAAACACACTTCCTTGCTCTTGTCCAGAGCTAACCCCACCAAGGACCTGCAAAGAGCTGCACCCACTAACCCTGGGTTGCACTTGGCCTTAATATTCCTGCCTGTGCCTCTCTGATGGGCCAGTGGCCTCTTGTCCCCACCCCTCTGATTTCGTCCAACCTGCTCTTCTCCTTCCCTGCCTGTTTTCCATTTATCTCCTTTGGCAAATATACATAACTATGAACAACTGTATCTGAGTGCGACCTTACCTGCCCTGACTAAATTAACGTAGTGTCTGGGAAGATAATTCTAAAGCCATAAGAAGATAATAAAAAAGGAAAGATAAAAAAAGGGCAACCGTCATGGTTTGTATTCTGTTATCTAACCTTCTGCAGGCCCCGGCTGGGAGTTCATTCCCAAGCTCTTTAAAGGGATGCTGCAGTCAGAAGTCATACAGAACAACCCTCGCTAGGTGGAGGAGACGCTGCGACCTCCCTGAATACATTTGGCCAGGGATGGGCCATGCTATACGGCTGAAAACCGAATGCATGTGTCCCACAACATTTTGTGCTGTCCAGCAGTGGGGGGAGGGATATCTCAATGGTTTGAGCATTGGCCTGCTAAACCCAGGGTTGTGAGCTCAAACCTTAAGGAGGCTGTTTAGGTACTAGGGCAAAGAGATGTCAGGGATAGCACTTGATCCCACCAAGAGGGCAGAGGACTGGACTAGATGACCTCTCAAGGTCCCCTCCAGCTCTCAGAGATGCACCTCTCCATCATATTATATAATACCTGCTGGGTTCAAGTCACTCAGGCTGTGTCTACAGAGCACCCTAAGCTCAAAATCAGCTACACGAATTGTGCAGCTTATTTCAAGTAGATTTTGAAATTGGCTTTTCAGCACATGGCACTGGCTAAACATGCCAAACTAAAGCCCTATTTCAAGGCACCCCTGTACTTCTCATTTGATGAGGTTTACAGGGATGCCAGAATAGCACACCCATCATCTCAAACAGTTTCAAGACAATGGGCGCATTGCTTAGACACAGGCAGCTATTTCAGGATACCACTATATTCCGAAATAGCATCTACCATGTAGACATAGGAGTGCCTGTCACTATTGTCATTTCCTTGTGTAGAACATCCCTGAAGCTAATTCATGGATTAGGTTCCGCTGTGATAACTAGGCTTACAAAGTAACCCTAATCTTGTGCTCAACTGCAAAAATATGTGAATGACATAAGTTAAAATAGCCAACCCAGATGGGAATAGTAAGCAAGGGAGGCAGACGGATTATTCCAAACAAAAAGGCCTCCTGAGCCAATTCAGGGGCAGAGTTGAGATGGTGCCCAGTGCAGAAGAAAACGTGGGGCTGGAAATTACTGAACCAAAACTGGTGTGTTGAAAATGAGGCCTAACTGAGGGACAAAAGGAGGAAGAGAGAGACTGTTCCATGCTCCCTTTGTGGGTCTGTAAAGAGGGTTTGGGGAGAAAAAGTCTATTAAGCCCTGCAAAAGGACTCAGCTGCAGGGGAGAGAGATGCCTCTCCCTGCTGACCTCAGCAAAGACCTGCCTGGGACTTGCTACCACTGGGGGGAAAGGCACCTCTCATCCAGCCCCGGCATGGACTTCCTGCAGCCAGTTGAGAGGTGCCCCCTCCTGTCCCAGCTCAACCCCACCAGGGAGCTGCCATGTCTGGGGGAGAGATATCTGTTCCCTCCAGCCCAGGTGCTCCTGTGGGTGGGAGAGAGCTGAAGGGGCATCCTCTCTCCCCATCATAACACTGTGTAGCCTGCACCCCGCACCCCTCAGCTCAATCCCCAACCCAGAATCTTCACCCAGAGTCCTCACCCCCCCAACCCCAACCCTTGAGCCCCCCATCATGGGCCCAACCACAAAGCCATCATCCCCCACCCCAACTCCAATCCTCTGCCCTAGCCCTGATCCCCCACCCCACCACCACGTGAATTTTGTTTCATGCGCCAACGTGGAGGTGATGGGTCACACATCAGTCACTTCCATATTGCTGCACAGAGCGAAATTCTTTCCGTACAGGTGGGGGGAAAAATTAGTGGGAATCTGATCGCCACCTATGCTGCCCGCAACTGAATCCCAAGTAGAACCTGGGAGGAAACCAGATCAGACTTTAACAACGACTCCAGCCCATCTCAGTTAACTTCCCCCTTCTCCCCCTGCCCTGCCTTCAAGGCCAGTCATTACCGCTTTAACAGAATGAAGCACATGGGGCCATCCTTCTAAAAACCCTCCGCAGGAAAGGGGTGGGGAGCAAGGGATGGTGTGAAACAACAGCTACCTTGGCTGCTTCCCCTTTCAAATGCACTAGCTGCTTTTCCTCCTTTGCTTTTAATAACAGGTTTAAAAGGATTTTGATGTCGTTTGCCCCAGTGCTAAGCAGGCTGAGGTTTCTGCAGGCTAAACATGGAGCCTGGATTAACTGGTTAATGCTGGGCAGTATCTGGGTTATGGTAATGTCTGGGTGTCCCTCTATTCCTGCAGGAGTGTGAGAGGAAGGCCAGGGGTTAAACAGGGCCTCTTTGCCCAATCAGCCCCGCCCTGGTTCACCTGCAGCCTGTGTCAGGCCTGGAGGAGTATAAAGGGAGGGAAGCCAGGCCAGTTTGGGGCTGACTAGTCAAGAGGCAGGAGCTGGTTGTATGGCAGCAGGGCCTGAGCTAGAACTGCTACCTGGTTGGCTGCTGGAGGGCAGAGCCTCAGGACCCTCCCCCAGGCACAAAGGACAGGGGGAGCATCTTGCAGGGAACCTCCCCCTGCCAGAGGGGAAGCTAGATACTTGGGGCCACACCCCAAACTGATCCATTAGACTCTTGGGTGGGGCTGAAGACCCACACTCCAGGCCCCAACAAGGGGGCCTAGCTACTAGACCACCCTGCTGTCGGTGGGAACTGCTCACAATTCCATTTAAATTAATACAACCCCTACAGTGCTAGCTGCTGTACAGATGCAGAGTGAAAGCTGGCTTTTGCCCCAGAGAGCTACAGTATGTCGGCAGTGATCCTAGGGCATGATTGCAGCTGTAGTGGATGTACCCAAGACATACTCAGGTCCCAGAGCAGTAAAGTCACATCAGTGCAAGCTTCAGCATAGGTTGTATGAGATGTCCCCGAATGCTGGGGAAGTACTTGGGTTTCAGTCTGGGATCCCCAAGAAAGCCAGCTACATGAGTTGCAATCACACTCTGTTTATTACAGTATAGACAAGGCTAAGGATGAGATAAGAGGTGGCTGCAGATGGGGAGCCCAAGTTAACAAGGACACTGGTCAGCAAGAGAAGCAGTGTTTCAGCCCAGCAGCTGAAACTCATTGTCAAGTGTTTTAGTAGCTATCATGATAAAGAGTGTTTTGAAGAGGACAATGAGGGGCCTTTGCAGAGGGTTACAAGCAGCTCCTCCCATGCAGAACTGGTTGAAAATCTTCTGATGGAAGAGTTTTCTGTTGGAAAATGCTGATTCAATTAAATGCAAAAACATTTCATGGAAATGCATTGAAAGTTTCACAGGAGGTTAACAGAATGTTTTATTTTTACATGTTCATTTTGACTTTTATGTAATATAATAGTTAAAATTACAGTCAAAATGAAACAGAGTTGGAATATTTCCTTTCCTCAAAATTCCAACACTTCCACATTTCAAAAACAAATCGCAAAGTCTCAGAATTTCACGATGAGACTTGGAGGCAAGATAGTAAACCATTGTACTGATCCTGTAGGACAAGATCTCCTTCTGTGTCTTCATCACAACTTTTTATGCACAATTAAATAGATTTTTTTGAAAAGGGAAGCAAACTCAAAATGTTTCAGAGTCAAACAAATTTAGTTAACTTTATTTTTCACTTTGGATCATCTTTGTACACCTGGAATCTTGCTGTGATGTGAGCGGAAAGGAATCCAGGAAGAGCTGGCTGGATTTTAAAGAAGCTTTATTGAGGCCACAGGAACAAACTATCCTGAGGTGCAGAAAGAATAGCAAATATGGCAGGCAACCAGCTCAGCTTAACAGAGAAATCTTCCAGGGAGTTTAGACACAAAAAAGAAACTTACAGGAAGTACCAAGATGAACAGATGACTAGGGAGGATACAAAAATATTCCTCCATCATGCCAGGTGTCTTCAGGAAGACCAAAGTACAATTGAAGTTGCAGGTAGCAAGGGACATAAAGGATCAGAAGAAGGGTTTCTCCAGGGTTGTTAGCAAGAAGAAGGTGGTCAAGGAAGATGTGGGACCCTTACTGAATTGCAAAGTGTGAAATACTCAATGCTTGTTTTGCCTCTGTCTTCACAGTATGAAGAGAAGATGAGCAGCCCGAAATAGCAAAAGAGCAGGTTATAGACTATTTAGGAAAGAGGGACATGCACAGGTCCTTGGGGCTGACTCTGATGCTTCCATGGGAGCTGAGCAAGTTTTAATAATGCACATAAGTATTCCATCATCTGCTGCTTGGGTCTGGGTTAAAAAATTAGTGTGTCTCCACAGTCTCATTCTCTCTGGAGTCACAATACCTGTCAAATGCTCACCAGCTTTGCCAGTGTTTTGGGCATTGTTCCTGGCAACAGTGTCTCACTCGCTTCTCTTCCTTTTTCCGGGACAAGATGGCAAAAAACCTTCTTCACTTTCTCCTCTTTATTCCCCGGGCCTGTTTTTTAGGCTGACTCAGTTCTGGATTTCTGCTTCTATGCTTGGGCAAGGATTCTTATCTGGAAATCCAGTATCTCCAATATCCCAGGCAGGCTCACTGATGGCGGAGGGCAAAGGGAGCCCCAGAGCTCCAGCCGCTGCTACCGGACTTTGGCAGAGGCAGTGGCTGGTGCTCCGGGCCTCTTTCAATGGCCACAGTAGCGCCACTGTGTGCAGCTGGGAGGGAGCAGGGCGGAGTGCACCAGCACTGCAATCTGGGAGGTGTTGAGGACTGAATGCCCTAGGCCACGCTCCTTCCACCCTGACCCCACATCTCCAGGGGTGCTGAGCCAGGCCCCCGCTCCCACTTTGGGCTTGGCCCCACAGTGGCTAAAGGCACCACGGATCCAAAGTCCCTTCCTGAGTCCTGTTTGCTTCATTTCTAGAACTTTGATTGCCTGTTCATAACACTCTCTTTCTTGCAATGGGTCTCCCTAGTTTGGCCTCAGCCACCATATTCTGTTGGCTCCCTTGCTCTTCATTAGGAGCTGGCTTATGGAAGTGCTGCCGCTGCAGCTAGCATTCCAGCCATGTGCACACAGACTGGCTTCTTAGTGCCTCCTCTAAATTCTTCCCACCTGCAACCTGTGCTCCTCCCTCCAGGTTCCATGTAGGGTGCTGCAGACAGACCCAGCTGTCAGAGACACAGGATAATTTTGCTCTGGCTTAGTGAAAATGGAATCTCTGTCACCGTCCGGAGTAATTGCGCTGGCGCTGTGACATTTATGGCTGACAGGCGACCTGAGGGGTTTGGGGGACATTGCTCTTTAGCTCTCACTCTGCATTTTTGCTGGGAGCTGTAGGGACAGTGAAGATTGCCAGGTCCCCTCTGTGCGTGGAGCCAAGAGATCCCAGTGATGGCACAACCAGACACTGGCTTTGTAGCCCATTATCACTGCTTGCAAAAGTAGCCATGGAGCTGGAGGGGTGAGATGGCACCAGGTGGTCCAGCATACTGCAAAAGTCCCAGCAGGGAGAAATAGGAGAAACCCCATCCCAGTGGTAATCAGGAGTTGCAGTGTTCATGCCTGTGGGCTCCCCTGGGGTAAAGTCACTGTAAGAGAGTGACAAGAAGTCCTGTGGAGGGTGACCAAAATAATTCGGGGGCTGGAGCATATGACTTATGAAGAAAGGTTGAGGGAATTGGGACTGTTTAGTCTGCAGAAGAGAAGACTGAGGGGGGACTTGATAACAGCCTTCAGCTTACTGAAGGGAGGCTGCAGAGAGGCTGTTCACTGTGGTCACAGATGGCAGAACACGGAACAATGGTCTCAAGTTGTGGTTGGAAAGATCCAGGTTGAACACTAGGAAAAACTTGTTCACTAGGAGGGTGGTGAAGCATTGGAATGGTCTCCCCAGGGAAGTAGTGGAGTGTCCATCCCTGGAGGTGTTTAAGTCTCACCTCGACAAAGCCCTGGCAGGGCTGGTCTGATGGGTTTGGTCCTGCTTAGAGCAGGGGGCTGGACTCGATGTCTTTTTTAGGTCTCTTCCAGCTCCATTGTGCTGTGATTATGGACTAACAGATATTTTGGAGCATAAGCTTTCAAGGGCAAAGATCCGCTTCAGTCTATAAGGTGCCACAGGACTTCTTGTTGTTCTTGAAGATACAGACTAACACAGCGACCTCTCTGATACTTGAAACCGAGTGGAAATCAAAGGCTAGGGGAAACAATTTCCCCACTGTGCACTCCTTCCCGTATGTATCCGTGTTGTGAGTTGCAGATGGGGAGGCAGAGCTCCAAGCAGGTAAAATGAAGAGGCTGCTTGTGGAAAGCAAAGTTGGATGAGCAGTGGCAGAGGAAAGAGAGTCAGCCTTTGTTACTGCCTGACAGGCACGACATGGAGAGGCTGCCACACAGAGGGAGGGAGAGAGAAATGACAGACACCAGCCCTGCACCCAAACTTGTCTTGGCCTGCTCCCCCCTTCCCCATTCTCCCCTCTGTACATGGAGAGGGCTTTCTTGCGCCTTTGTTCAGCAGCTCAGAAGTGGTGTCGTGACAATGGCTGAGGTGAAAGGGGTTAATTCACGGTACAGAGGTAGGATGTGAGGATGGCAGACTGGAACAATGGGCAGCCTTCCTCCTTTGTCAGTGCAGCCATTGTGCCGCGTGTGAAAAATGAAATCTGTTTCATTTCACTCCCAGATGCGATCAGCTGGCTCTATTTAGAAACCATCAAAAAAAGCAATCTAAGTGCTGAGAGGCGGGGGTGGTGCGAGAGGAACTCCCATTATTTATTTATTTGGGATTTTAACATTTATTTTGCTTTAACCCACTCTCTGCCTCCTCCAGGGCTGAAGTTCCTGAAACCCGGTTAAAGCCAGAGACCGCTTCCCATCCTCGACAGTCCTCCTGCCCCACGTTGCGTGGGCAGGCAGCTGCAGGGCACAGCCACAAAACCGGTGTTCCTGGCCTGAGTCACACATGCAGGCTGCTGCAGGAGAGGTTCCCCAGAGCCAGCCCTCCTGCTGCAGAGTTGTACATACCAGGCGGGTTTCCCCAGGGCCAGCATTCCTATCCTGTTCCCTCCAGTCTCCAGATGGCAGAGACCGAGGTTACAGTAGAAGCTCTCCCCATCAGTCCCTAAGGTGTTTCCTTCTTGGAGAAGCTGGCACTGGTGTGGAAGTGGAGAGCTCTCCCCTACTGTTCCTTATGGCACCTGCTCATGAGAAGGGCTGGGTCTGCAACAGCAGTGAATCCCCATGGCCCATACCACAAGGGAGAAGAATGGCAGCCCTGAAGCCCAAAATCTTCTCTCCTTAGGAAGGGAGACAACACTGGCTGTAGCGATGGCCTGCGGAGATCACTGGCAGAGCTCAGAGAGGAGCTCTGACTAATGCCCGGTTCAGCCCTTGGCTTTTCTGTTCATGATGCCAACAAAGCAGCCAATTACTGCCCATTTTGCAAATACCTGTTTACGTAACAGCTGAGACTCACCAGTTCTTTGCCTCGGTAAAAGCTTCTGGCCACAGCCAATCCAGGCTGAACATGAGCCAGTATTCTAGAGCAGGAAGATTCCCTACCCCAATTATCAATCCCCATGAACCATCTATGCCCCTGATCCTGCAGAGTCTTATGCACACACTGAGTTTGGCTTATGGTAGGTTCTCCTAAGTCCAATGGGCAAACCTGCCATTGGCTGCCCTAGCAGAGCTGTTGCTTTCTGCCTATCACATCCCCAGCCTTAGTAGCTTGTGGTGTAAAGTGCATGGTGAAGAAGTGCCTCAGCTACTTCTCTGAGATCCACAATTCTTCCATGTCAGTAGAGGTGGAGGTAACCAACTTTGCAAAGGGTAAGAAGGTGCCCTGACTCTTGATGTCACCAGATCAGTGTTAATGGGTGCTAGTTACATTGGGTGATGACAACAGGACAGTGAACCATGGTAGAAATTTACAGTATAAAGCTGTCTCAACCATGGCAGAAATTTATAGTATAAAGCTGGCACAATTCCCTATTTTCAGGAGCCTGTAGAAAAGCACTGTGAAAAATCCAAATATTAGCAAGCAAATGTCAAATTGAAAGTGGAAGAATTCTGGGACCCAGGTGCATAGCTGACATGCCTTTTCCTTTTTAAACACTTAAGCTACATCTACACTAAAGAGTTTTGTGGACAAAACTGAGGTTTTGTAGACAAAGCTCATGGAGCATCTACACACAAAATGTGTTTTGTCAACACAAACTGCCGACAAAAAAGCAGAGTAGACACTCTGGGGGCCCTTTTGTCAACAGAGCAGATCAAAAGGTCAATCCACTTTTATGCGTACATGCAATCTGCTGACAGAAGTTTTGTTCAGACATCTCTTCCGACAGTAACTTCTGTAGACAAATACTTCTAGTGTAGTTGTAGCCTCAATGAATTTAATAGGATTTTGAATGCTTTTTTTTATTTATCAGCTCCCAGTGCCAAGCAGAGATCCCCGTGAACAGAAAAATGTATCACCCTAAAGAAGGCGAAAAGAAATTTCACTTTTTCACTAGAAATTCTGGGAGAGAAAAAAGTGCAGCATTTTGTGGTTTTATCACTATTTTTTCTTCCATGTGAACAAAAGGCAAAGTAAGCGAAAGAAAAAGAAGGCTGACATTTTACCTCCAAAAGACAAAAAATCAACTGTTTTTTTCTGTGAAACTGACAAATTTTCACCTAAGACAAATGTGTGAAATTTTGCAATATTTTCTAGGAGTGGAATCATGTCATGTCATCATGAAAAAAAAAGAAGTGGTGAAAATGATGATGTTTTAGCCCTCTGAATGAGTTGCATTCAGGGGAAGCACCTCACAATTGTTATTTCTAGATACAACAATGTGACAGTTTCTCTTCTGAGTTGTATTTGGTGCTGATAAAGAGTGGTGGGCTATCTGATGATTAGGATTGGTGAGTGGAGGTCACCCCAGCAAAAGAAGGCCTGCCCCTTCAGATGTGGGAAGGGCCACTGAACCTAGACATCACCCAAAGGCTGGGGATGTAAAAGGAACCAGTAGGCATGGAGAGCAGAGTGTCCAAATGAGGGACAGCGATCAGAGGACTCCCAGACAACACCCATATCTCCACAGTGTGCCAGAGCTGGAGTGGGAAAACCTCTAGCCTCTGAATCTGAACTTGCAACATGGACATTGGGAATGCAGATTTCTTGGACAATTAGTCCATGCTGCCTGGAGGCCAGCCTACAAGGCACAGTGTTAGGGAAAGGGGGTGCACCTGGGGTAAATGGCTGATTAGGCCATTGCTAATCATTTGGATAAAGCTTGAATCTGCCTCTTCCTCTAACTGCTACACTCTTGCCAGAAGCACCAGCCCTTCCCACAGTAGGGTGCTGATTTTTTTTCTCTTCCCAAGGCCTTTTGGAGCACATGGCAAAGCGAGGCAGATGGGTGGCCCTGCTACCCAAACAGCTCGGTGGGCCGTAGCCCATTCTGCTACGGGCTTCATCTGCCACTTAATAACCCTCTCATTCTCATTACCTCGTCATTGTCTTCCCCCGCACCGTCCTTCTGTCAGTTCATTGCGGTCCTTCCGCTGAGTAAGGAACAGCCCTCCCCAGGTCTCCGGAGGCACAGCACGAGAATGGGTCTTTCATGGCAGGGTTGGTAGGGGGAAGGAGGCGGGGAGATGGCGGGGCGAGCGTGGGTGTCAGATCACATAAATCAAGCACCGTAGCATTGCTATTTAACACACTCTTCCCCTTCGAGTTGTCAGCGAAACCGTTAATTAATTAGCTAATCCTGAGCTGAAGTGGATTCTAAATAGATCTCCCCTCCCCTCCCCCCGTTTAGGTAATTACTGCTGAGGGAGGTTTTGTGAGAGTAATTTTCCAGCAGGGACAGCCCCGGATGGCTGAGGGAGATGAATTTAAAGAAAGGCGGGGAAGGGGGAAAGGGAATCCTATTGCCCGGCTGCAGGGCTGAAGCGTTTTCTTTAAAGATACAGCCAGAGGAAGAAGGGTACAGGAAGTGGGTGGGCACAAGAGTTTTTGCTGTTATCTCCGTCCCCGGGAGAGGCGCGCTGCAGAGAGAGCTGACTCTGCCTGTGTGGCTGGAGGAGATGGGAGATCTCGCTTTCTGCTTAGTCTCACCCACCTAGGAAAGCTTCCCATGCCCGTTCCAAGACCAGGGACATCAGCAGAAAGGTTGCCATTGACCTCCGGGACAACTAGCGCAGGGCTCACCTCTCCTCTGGTCTGTCTCACAGAGGTATCCTGAGCCTAAAGGGAGAAGAGTTGAACCAGCTGCTTGCTCGGCTTTTGAGCAGTGGCTGGGTGGTCCTTCTGCCATGTTCTCCTCTGTGAAACTCCCCTGGTACTGCTCAGGGAAGTGCTAACACATTCTTTGGTTCGGCCCTGATGTCCAGCCATTGCCACATGAGAATGTCTCTGTCTTAGCAACGGAGGGGACTCGTTGCTTAATGTGGGGACTTGATTACGCTCAGTCACATGTCGCTGTACTGATGCCTGAGTATATATAATACTTCATTCATCATATCTATTATTACAGGTCTAGGCTGGAAATGGAACTTTGCAAATCCACCTGTCCCTCAAACACTGTTATGCAAAAATACCAAGATTATTCGTTATTAGTGTCTAATTCCTGATGGATGAAATACACTGATGGGTTGCGGCCCAGCTCCTAGTGTGTATTCCTAGCCCCACAATGGCAGCACCATATTGGCAGAAAGCTGAGACAACATTTTATCTTCACTGTTTATTGTTCCATGGTCTTGTCTGAGCTCTGCATTCCTTCCCAGCTCTGCATGCCCAAGAAACTCCAATGAATCTTGGTCAAAATTTTCAAACTTAACTTGAGATTTAGGGGACCAATTTGGGGTGTCACCTTGTGAGGCCTCAAAGGGGGCTGATTAAAAGAAAGTGTCGAGCTTCCAGCATCAGAAAATGAGGCCCCTTTGAGCTGTCTTCAGTTGGACATCCAGAAGCAGAGGCTCCCAAAATCACTGGCCATTTCTGAAAATATTGGCTTTCAGGTTCCTCTTCAAGCAAATATCTGTCCTCTGTCAAGAAGACACTTCCCATATCCATGTTGGTAAAAGCACTTTGCCTCAGACTGGCACATGGTCTATGCAGAAGCATTTGCGATGGAAGGGACCACTTGTCTATCAACCTGCATCTTCATGTGTCCTTTTACCTAATGGCTTCTGGGCTATGCCTAAATGCTCTTTAAAGGCATCACAGCCAGTGACTGGCTCCCTTAAAGCGTGATGGACCCGTCAGCCTCACCTGTGATGCAGGTTTGATAAATGAGACAAGTCATGTGACTGAAGGATCATCAGACCCACTCAGGTCTCTGGGTATGGAAGGAAGAAGTCTGGGGAGAAGCATGGGGGTTGCAGAAAATGCGGTAAGAAGGGGGGCCTATAGAGAGTCCGTGGCCAGTTGCTGCATGAAGAGTGGGAAGACAGATCTCCTGGGAGACCAGCTGTACCTGGCCAGAGCCCAGATGAATGTATATTATGTTGGAAAGACGTAGGCAGGAGCAGGGAAGCTGGAGTAGGGGACTATGAATGGGCCTACTGGAGGAAGGTGGTTTAAAGCCAGCCCCACATTAGCGTGAATGCTTTGGTATGCCGGTCAACAACCTTCTGAGGTAGAGCTCCGAAATGTGACCTTTCAACCTGTATGTACAGTCCCAGTGCCAGTGATACTTTTTAAAGTCACTAATAGTTCTACTTAAAACAGCTTCATTAATAAACAAAATAAGATGCAGAACTTCACCCGATTCAGCCTTTCAATCTCCAGCCGAACGGGTTTTATAAATATCTAAAAATGGACAGGATTTTAATACAGCCTGACCATCTTTCTCATCCTGGGTTCTTTGGTCTGGCAACATCCGTGGTCTGGCAGGACCATGGACATTGCTGAACCAGGAAGCCCCAGCCACAAAGGTTGCTGGAGGCTGGGGGCTCAGCCAGTCTGGCAGGCAACCCCACTGGCTGAGGATGGAGTCTCTGATGGCCCTAGGCAGACAGCCCCGACTTCCAGCAGTGGAGAGCTGTTGCCGGCTCCAGGTAGGAAGCAGCTGCAGGGAGCTGCATGGTGGGGAAGAAGGGGCAGGGCTGAGCTCCCCCCTGCGTGCCAAAGAAAACCGGCTTTCATGCCAGTGCTGGAGGTCGCCAACCCCAGCTTAGTCAAAGGGACTTGCCACCGAACCCAGGTGCACAGCCTGAGCAGGACCAGAACCCCAGATAAATCCAGCCATTCCCCCAGCAGGGTCCCTCTTGGGCCAGCCTTCCCCACCAACAAAGTCCCTCTTTGCCAATCTTCCCCCAGCTGGGTCCCTCTTGGGCCAGCACCAGGGTCCCTCTTTGCTCCCATCCGCCTCTTACTTCTTACTGTTTGCCAACTGGAGAGAGACAGCAAACAGCGGGGAAGTGTGAAAAGGGGAACACTTGAAACACTGAATGTGCTGAACCCCCCACCACCACCACCACATGGCGACTTAGACAGCTGTGGCTTCCTGGGCCACACGGACCACAGGCAAGCGCTGGACTGCTCCGCACGGAAGGGGCAGGAAGTGAGGGGGGCCAGCGCAGGGGCTGTGCGTGCCCTCCTCTTACCGAGGAGTTGCTGAGCCCCAAGTAGAGCTTTAGGAAAGGGGAAACTGCAGCAAGGTGCTGCAGCGCCATTGCAGGCCATGAGGGGTGCTTGGAAGGAGGCTCGTCTCTTACAAGTGGCTTGGAGCCAGGATTTTTCAGCAAGCTTCCTACAGTGGGTGCAGAGTAGTTTCTGAGTGCAGGTGAAAATCTGGCCTTTAGCGTGCAGAGAAGCTTTGCATATGTGCCATGATGAAGCTCTTTTGGTTTTCCATGGGTTTATTTCTATACAGCTGCTCAAGATGCATTCCAACAGAGAGCAGTGGAATTTCCTCGTGTTATTTTTAGAACCCACCACATATGATCAATCGGATATGCTGCAACCATGGCTGGGATGAACAAGGGTCTACTGGGTCTCTTTCGTCCCTGATTTCGGTCCCTTAAGGTGGTGACAAGTACCAGATCATGTCCAATGAAATTTTCACAAATCAAACCATCTGGAATGAGGATTATATCCTGGCCAACACCATTATCTGTGGCAGGGACAATGGTAGTATCTTCCAGTGCAATTCCAAACCTGGAACTTTCACCTCCTCCCGGTTGTTGTGGACATTCTTTCTCTTTGCTACAGCTATTACAATCCAATTCGTGTCAAGGCAGCTCATTTTTCTGCTGTCTTTTCTCCAGGAATCACACACAGATTGAAAGGGGGGAAATTGGGTGGAGCACGAAAATATATTTTGAAGATCACTTCTGCTTTAGCAAGGAGAAGGGGTCTCGTCTCTCCTTAATCTCTGTGATTCAACTCCTCTGAAGTTTAGATGGTCTAGGGGGTATGGAGCAGATGGGAGGGAGGCTGGCAAAGAAATGAGCTATGAAAGAATGAAATAAGGACTGCAAGATGCTTGGAAGAATTGCAAACCCTTCTCTTTTGTTAGACAAAAGCAGGGTGCCCTGAAAGAAAGAGGATACAGAATCTTCTTGTGGCTTCAAGTAAGACTTACCACAGAGATCATCACTCATCAACAGCTCAGAATCATTCAGTTGGATCCTAGGCTAGAGCAAGGGAGAAGACCTCCCTTTAATAACCAAAGCATGTCACTGCCTTTGAGTGCTGGGAATTCTCTACTAAATGAGTCGTGAGGTCTCAGTCCAATTCCTAACGTATAGCTGCCAAGCCCAGCATCACAAGCGGTAACTATGGAGCTGGGGAGAAGCTTGCCCAGCAATTACCTATATTGTACTTGGTCTATGGATAAATGGAGACGTTGGTCTCCAGGCTCATCACAGGCAATACATACAGGTCCTGAAATACTACCAAAGCAGATGTACTGTTACTGCTTTGGTGCTACATTTCCCAGTTTGCCCCTGCTGGAATCCTCAAGTACAATCAGAGGTATGGAGCCAATAATTTTAGGTCATTATTCATTTATTTCTAATGTTATCATTATATCATATATTCATTGTATTCCAGTTAAAGCTAATTGGGTAAACTGCTCACTGGGTAAACGTGAGGCTGCAAAATTTGCAGATGATACTAAACTGCTCAAGACAGTTGAGAACAAAGCAGACGGTGAGGAGCCTCAAAAAGATCTCACAAAATTAAGTGATCGGGCAACAAAATGGCAAATGAATTTTAATGTTGATTAAATGTAAAGTAATGCACACTGGAAAAAATAATCCCAACTATACTTACAAAATGATAGGGACTAATTTCGCGCTAATTACTCAAGAGAGAGATCTTGGAGACATTGTGGATAGTTCTCTGAAAACATCCACTCAATAAGCTGCAGCAGTCAAAAAAAAAAAAAAGCCAGCAGAATGTTAGGAATCATTAAAAAAGGGACGGAGAATAAGAAAGAGACTATTGTATTGCCTCTATATAAATCCATGGTATGCCCCCAGCTTGAATACTGCATACAATATGGTCTCCTCATCTCAAAAAAGCTATATTGACATTGGAAAAGGTTCAGAAAAGGGCAACAAACCTCATTGGGAGTTTGGAACAGGTACCATATGACAAAAGATGGAAAAAGTCTGGGACTTTTCAACTTACAAAAGAGGATATTAAGGGGAACTGCAATAGAAGTCTATACCAATCAGAACAAGTCTGGAAAAAGTGAATAAGGAAAAGTTATTTATTGGTTCCCATCACATAAGAACCAGGGATCAGCAGAGGAAATGAATGGGTAGGGTTTAAAACCAAAAAAGGAAGTTTTTCTTCACGAAGTGCAGGGTGGGCCTGTGGAACTCCTTGCCAGAGGATGTGTGAAGACCAGGACGTTAATAGGGTTCAAAAAAGAACTAGATAAATTCTTGGAGGTTAGGTCCATCCATGGCTATTAACCAGGATGGGTAGGAATGGTGTCCCAAGCCTCTGTTTGTCAGAGGCTGGAAATGGATGACAGGAGAGGGATCACTCAATGATTACCCGTTAGTCACACCCTGTGAGGCATCTGGCACTGGTCACTGTTGGAAGACAGGATACTGGGCGTGATGTATCTCTGCTCTGACCCAGTATGGCTGTTCTGATGGTCTTATGTAAAACTAATTTGTAGGCTTATAAATGTATATAAAATAGCGCCTCTAAACATTATGTTTTAAACATAAGTAAAACACGCTAATATGCAAAAAACCTCTACGTTAAGATCTGCAAAACGTTAGCTTAGCTCTTTTAGGCCTTAAGTGACCAAAAAGGTAACCCAGTACCTTAAAAATGTTGGTACCAAGTAATAATATTGCGCAAAATTACAAAAAAATAAAAGTCTCAGCAGGGTAGCTGTGTTCATCTATACCCGCAAAAAGAGGAGAAGTCCTGTGTCACCTTATCTGTTAGTCTACAAGGTACCACAGGACTTCTCATTGTTTTTTAAATAAAATATTAAATCCTAAAAGCACCATAAAGGCCCATCTGTCTCAAACATTGTCTTACTCACAAAATACAAGTTGTGTGTCAATGCTAATAAAAATCTTTACCCAGCCTATAAAAATTGAGATCCCTTAAGTTTCTAGGAAATGTTAACCAGTTTAAAAAGTGTAAACACTTTTCTAATGTGTGAAAAATGTAGGTGTAAACAAAATCACATTGTAAAAATACAAAATAAAATAACTAAGCTCCCCCTGGAAAATTCCAGCTAAAACTGTCCCTTTACTAATACTCACGTCATAAAAAACACACCAAACACTCACGCTATTGTCAAAAATGTAAGTAGAACTGTACTTGTAAAAAATTTCTATCTGCTTGCGGAATTGGAATTTTAATTGTAACTTTAATAAAACTTATAAACTAAAGGAAACGGTGGACTTGTAAATGTACGTGCGGGTCACTACCTTTGGGCTTTGTGTTCCTAGGAACTCTAAATTTTAAAAAAATTAGCAGAAGTGACTTTTATTTTGTTAGGCTTAAAACTGTAGCCACCAAAGCCAAACCCTCAGCAATGCAATACCATGTTACAGTAATTTAGTTTAAATCAAATAAAAGGCTCCAGGTAACAACAAGAGGGGCAGGTTTGAGCCCATGGGGTGGGGAATGTTGTATGTTCATATGGGAGTCCTAGCAATATAACATAGACCTTCTATGGCTGCTCCCTGCCCTCCTGGGCATGGCCACCCGCTTCCAACTCCTTCCTCATTCTTTGCCTAGGTCTCTCCCCATCTGTAGCAGTGCTGCGTCCCCAGCCTCTCTGTTCAGCTGGCAATGGAGGAGGCGGGTGGGGGGAGAGCAGGCAGTAAATCACCTTTCTGACAGCTCTCGGAGACAGGCTCCAATAGAAGCGTGCTGCTCCCTTCTCTGTCACGTGCAGCTGTCACAGGCAGAGGTCCAAGGTCAGCTAAGTGTTTAATGGGCCTCCTGTGAAGACTCGCAATGAGGGGAAGGCAGGGAGAGGGAAGGAACATATGCCACAGCACAGGCACCGAGTCCATGCTTTCTTGGGGAGGAGGAGTATTTCTCTTGAGAGTAGAACCCTTGCCACACAGGGCCCCAGCCTGGCAAGGTGGCTCTCCCATACCAACCCCCATCGGCTCCAGAAGCTTGTGTAAATGTGGTTTGGTTTTTGGTGGAGGGAGTAGACCCCCTCTCTGACCTCTTTACGCTAGTGTATGGGTTTTCAGCCCGAAGGGGCAAGCGCAAAGGTTCCTGAGCAGTTAGTGGGACAAAAGCAGCTAAACAGAAAAGAGGTCCCTGCTCAACAAGAGTGGGCTTCCCAAGAAATAGAGGAATCCTGTCGTGAGGAAAGGCTGAAAACCCTGCTGTCATGACAGGTGTTTGGCAAGAGATTCCCCATGCAAAATAACCACATTTCTCCGAACCTCAGGAAAGGGTCAGTTTGGGTTTGGTCCCAGTTCTGGGTCAGTGCTTAGAGAAGATGAACCAAATCAGCTGTCCTGCCTCATTGTGATATCCTTTGTTTCAGCCAGGAGACCCCTACCCCGACACCTCTGCCCATCCAAATGGCTGTGGTCACTGGTTCTGTCCCCTGATGAACTAGAAGACAGTGACGCTTTCTGATGGAGGCACGCGATGACATCCTTTTGTGGAGCCGCCAGCTCTGGGGTTGCCGTTGTGTATAACCCACTGCCTCCCCATGCAGCCTCCAGCTATCTTCATCTGATACCACCTGCCCCTTGGGATTGATAGGACATGTCAGAACCTTTGTGCAACTTCCACTGGGCAAAATATGAAGTTTTTGGTGTTAACTCAGTTCTGACTATGGAAAATGGCTTTGGAGTCCATGGGAATTTGCCTGCACAAGGTTGGTAAAAACTGAAAAAGCCTCTCAGGGTTTATCTCTAGATGAATAAATTGCAGGGCTGATTTTGGACTAGCACGTTCCATGGTTTGCTTAGCTAATGCCTGCAGATCCATATCTCCAAAGGGGTCAACTGGGAGGTAGTAGGCTGACGGGAAGCTGCAAGTAGCTATGCAGATGGTTTTGGAAAGAGGATCTAATAGGCATACCGTGTATGTCTGGAGAGTACCGTGGTGACGTGCCTTTCAGAGAAAACCAAGGAAATATATTTCCTATGAAATACCCACATCCCACCCGGGAATGAGAGCCCACTCTAGTCTGAACCCAGGGTCAGGAGCCAGGCAGCACTGAATTCTAATCCTGGCTTCACCACCGACTCACTCCAGCATGTGATCACTTCCCATTTGAGATGAAGACGATACTTTGAGGCATTGTCCTGCTGGTGCTGTGCTGCCTTGTACGTGACATTAAGACTCCTGGGGCACATCCCATGGTTCTTTGTGCAGCACGGAGCTGAGTCACTTTACGGTTCTTTGCAAGTGAATAGTGGGAGAACACTTCTGTCCTGCTGGTCATATGGGGGTGGAAGCATTGTGGGAAGGCACTGGAGGACTACAGGTACTTAGATATGTAGCATGTGGCCTCACTGCGTGTGGGTGGGTTCCAGCCCAAGTCAAAGCAGCACCAGGACTGTACCGCAGTAAGAGAGGGTTTCCAGAGGAAGAGGGACCAACAGCTTAATCCAAAAGAGTGTGATCATGGTCCTCAAGAAGGGGTGTCAAACCCCAGGAGGGGTTACTCCTGTAGTCCATTGGAATTGGTCTCAGAGGGTGGAGGGAGATCTATGTCCAAACCCCCAGGAGGGGTGTGACCCACAAGGAGGTTGGCACACTGAAGGGGCGCTTCCAGGAATCGTGGGGAGCTCTGAGCATTGGCTTGTGAGTCTGCGCACAGCGGGGAGATGGCCTATAACCGTCTCCTTGAAAAGGACATCGTCAAGCTATGCAAAGCAAGAGGGCTGCCCAGCGGAAAACCCACCAAAGCCCAGCTCATTGCCCTGCTGAATGAGAACGAGCACCCCATAGAGCTGAGGTCTGTCCTGACAGGGAGCCATCAGACAGCCCCTGGGGGCACGTCAGGCACCCACACAGGTAAAGATCAGGAGGGCTGGGGCAACCAGACAAACCCAAGGGCCACTGGAGTCCACTTGGCCAGCAGCAGCCCGTGATGGCTCTAACCTGCTGCCAGACCAGCTAGCCAGGGTTGAAAGCACCGGCACACTCAGGTGAGAGGCCACATGTGTGGACAGAAAGGAGTCAGGGAAATTGCCTGGGTCCAGGCCCAAGTTAATTCTGCCACGAAGACACTCCCTTTCAGGAGTGAAGCAATGGCTTAGAACACCCATTCCAGGGGTAAAAGAGGCTTTATTTCTCCCCCCATACAGATCTTTACATCGGCCAAAGTATGGAGAAACTCAGACAAGCCTAGACAAAGGCTTTGCTGCTCCCGGCCCCACGTTCCTCCTGCGAGCTCTTCTCTTTAGCCTGAAGTTCTCAGAGCCAGCTTCTCCTGTGGCAGGACACATACAGGCTTCCACCACTGCTTGCCCTTTCATAGGCCAGCCCACCCAGCCACAGGGCGAGGGCCTCCCCTCAGAACCTAATCACTAGTGGAACAGCTGGTAGACATCAGCAGGCTCATGGCTGTTGCCGAGCGTTGCCGACACCCCAGGAAAACCCTTCTCTGTCTTGTGGGCTGACGACACAATACAAGAAACCACAGCGAACGGGTGATGTGCCCAAGAGCCTGCGGTATCTGCCACCCACCACAAGCCTCTCGTTTTGTTCTCAGATAACAATGGCTGTTACTGCCTTGCAAACCTGGGAGACTTCAGCTGCTGCCTCAGGGGTGGGGGGGAGGGGAACTAGGGTGACCAGACATCAAATGGCTTTTTCCGCCCCCCCGCCCCCCGAGGACAAGCTGTGTTGTTGCATACATGAAACAAAGCGCCTGGTACCAGGACGTCTGGTCACCCTAGGAGGGACCATGCTCAGAGGTGGGGTGAACCTGAATGACAAGGCTGGGCGCAGGGAGAGGGGTAGTCACTGGGACGTGGCAGGCCAGGCTTGCTGTTGCAGACTGAATCAAACCCAGGGAAGCTGGTGAATTAGTGCTGTTTGCTGAGCAAACATCGCCGGGTGGGGACAGGCTGTGAACAGTATTTAAACACACAGTCTTTTATTTGCTGGCAAATATCTCCCCCTCCCCTGCTCTCCCTTCCCTCCCTCGCTTCCCCTACTTAGTTCTCCAACAACAGAGGGATGGGCAAAATGAGGAGGGACAAAATTCCTACAGGAGGGAGGGACCAGGAAAGCGAGCAGTTCTCAGCCGAGATTGCACTAAACCTCAGCTGCTCAGGGACAGGCGGCGTTGTCTAGTGATGAACACGGGATGTGGCACTCTTGCATTCTGCCATTACAGCCATGACACCTCGGGCAAGAACCTCTGAGCCCCAGTTGCCCCCTCTGTGCAAAAGGGTCCATTATGTCTCTCTTTGTGGAAAGAGGGTGGGGGAGAGGTGCTGGGAACATTAGTTCAGATGCATGTGGAATCCTGCAGCTCCAACGTACTACCGCTGCTCCAGGTAGGATGATTTATTGTTACAAGGCAGCCTTGGTTATTAGGGGGCAGATCCTCAGCTGGTGTCAACTGGCACAGCTCCTCTAGCTTCCATGGAGTTGCAACAATTTACACCACCAGAGAATCTGACCTCACGTTGTTGAAATGGCTGCACATGGAAAATTGGCCCAGGATCTCATATGGTTCCATACTGACAGCTGCATTCTCTCCTTCTGCAAGAAAGTGACCGTGGAAAGCCCAGTGTTTGGTCCACCAGTATGTAGCCAGATGCTATCCGGGTCTCAACCAGACAGCAGATTCCACCTCCCGGAGGCCCAAATCACAGACCCAGGCCATCCCTCGCGTGGTCTGGGAACAGCAACTAAACGAGGCAAGTTGAACGGAGCAGCCTGTCACCCGCCAGAGCTGAGCAGAGCTTGCCTTGCCCAGCAGTCATTCAGAGGGTGGTCAGTATTCGGTGTGTGACTGCCACTGTGGACTGTCAGTGACAGTGGGGCCCACTGGCTGGACACATCCCTTCCTCATGCCTGCCCAGGATTTTGGGACAGCCAAAGACAAGACTCCTGCTGAAATTCCGGGCTGCCCTCCGTCCAAGCCTTCCTCTCACCTGACCACTGGTCCTGGCTGGGCTCCCCTGCTGCTCCTCTGGTGCCCCTTAGTCCAGGTTATCATACGTTCCAAACCTTCTCTTATAACTGCTGCAAAATGATGGGCCCGAGTTTCAGCCTCCCTTCAGAAAGCATCCCCAGATGCAAGGCTGGCTTTATGGAACAGTCTTAATGCTCATTCACCCTTCGAAGGCTGGGTGCTTACACAGCAGCTGGGCTGTACATGCCACTGCGTGAATTACAAGATGCTGCCGATGCCTGCATCATTCATTATTAAACTGCTCGTGTGCTTGGCCTGCGGCTTAATCCAACACCACAGTGGTGGCTGGATGAGAAATCCAGCCATCTGTAAAGACAGTATCCCCGTGCCTGTGTCAGCAGCTTCGTGGCTTTTTGCAGCAGCAGTGCCAGAATTTTCCAGCCTGTGAGGAGGAGACGCACCCTGGCTTCTGCCAAGGGGACCTGCAGCTCTGATGGGAGGGGGATCAGAAACCAAAGTGAGTCATACTCAAGCTATAGAGTGTGTCCTCCATTGGTGTAAATCAGTCTCACGTCACTGACCCCCTGGAGCGCTGCTGATTTACACCAGCTGGTCTAGTGCCCTTAGCTGTGTTCTTAATATCCCAGATTAGGAGTGGAGCAAGGAACTGTAGAAACCTAGTGTCATTGGCACTGATCATACGTTCCTTTGGTTTGCTTTTGGAGCGCAGAGAATGACTCTAGAAGGGTCACTTGTATTAAGAGGGCTGGATAACCTATCTGCTTCCGCTAACTGTTAAGATGATCCGCTGACTCACGCTAGTGTCACTCCAATGACCCCAGAGAGTTAGTCCTGATTTACACCAATGTAAGTGGAACAGAGTTGGTTATAAACACGGGCCCTCGTCATGCGACACAGTCAGGGCCGTTGGTCAAATGCACCATTGCAGAGTGCCCCTGGCTCCAGAGGAACTCTGGCCAGACTTAGGTGTCCCCTGGCACAGAGCCGATCGCCAACTCATTCGTCAACTGACCCTAATGCTTTCCTTTTACAGAATTATTCTTTGGGCCATTTGTCAACGAGTTTGGCCAATGTTCAGCCACGAACAGTTCCCCAGGTCTTCGTTCATGTGGCACGTTGTTGCTGATTGGATGCCTGAAGCAAGAGAACAGGTACTAACAGTGAGTAAATAAGGCACTTCCTGGTGCCCGTTTCCAGATGAATCATCATTTGTGGAAAAATTACAAATACCCAGCTGTGGTGTGAATAACTGCATATAGCAATAATGTAATTACTCGAACAAGGGCAAGCCAAACTCTGCGCATTGTACTTGTGAAAACATTAATCAGAGGTGAAATATTCCCCTCCGAGAGAAATGGGAAAGGTGTCCCAAGAAGCTAGATTTTTCACAAAGCTGAGCACCTAATGTGCTGCGTGCTTGGGGAGACCGACCAGAGGCATCCCAAGAGGAGCTGAGCCCTTTGGGACAGGTGGCCCTCATTTAAGTGGCTAATGGGTCCTGCGCTGATAGTTTGGTTCAAAGGGCAGGTGCTGTACATTTCAAAACCTGGCCCAGTGAAACTTGCTTAAAGTCAGGCAGCAGATCTGCATCTGAACTGGGCTTAGAGTTCCAGAATGCCTGGGGCTCGCACCATCGAATGATCCAGATTATTTCTCACCTGTACAGCAGTTCTCTGGCCACCACACCAGCCCAGAAGAGAGGCAGCAGGGAGTGAGGTTTCACTTGTAAAGGAGACAGCCAGGTCTGCCATTTCTCTGCGTGGTAACTCCCACAGAAATTGCTCGCAGCCATTCATAATGTGACTGGATTGTTTTGGTAGTGACCCAGTGTGTTTGCTTCATGAATGCCCATTAGCTCTATGCCTTGCCTGCAAGCCAGCCTCCTGTCTATTGGCCGAGACTTACCCTCTGATGTTAGCATTAGGGAACTGTAGTGAAGGCATAAACCTGCCCAGGGAGAAGAAGTGGCCAAAAGAGGCAAAGTGGTGAGATTCAGCCAGCTGGACCCATCCCTAGTTGTAACTATGCTGGGGAAGGACAACCATCTACAGATGGGAAAAGCATCAATCAGAGCACAGAGAGCCACCCCACCTGACCCCCAAGGATGCTAGAATAGCTCTTCTGGTTTTGGCTTTTTCCCCTTTGGGTCATCGCTGAGCTGTTTCCAAGACACCTCAGACAGAGTTGGTTTAGTTTTGGCTAAGCCTGTACTCGTGAACCAGATTGTTGGGTTCAGAGTCCAACTGACTAGGCGCTCTTCCAAACCAGCCTACCGTTCAGCTGGGGAAGAGTTTTTGGTCCAAAATTACACTCAAAGAACAAAGTCAGTGAACTTGGGCCACCACAAATGTCAGCAGAGTTGTACCTGCGCTGGGCACCGGGGACGTGAGGAGCAACTGTGTGGGTGCAACCATTCCCAATTTTGTACCCCAAGCTGTTGGAGCCAGGCTGGCAGAGCACGGCTGGAGGAACTGTGTGTGTGTTTTCAGACACCCAGTTCCCCTCTGCTAATACCTTCCTTATTTCACTAGGGCTATGTTAAAACTATTGTTGCTATTTCAGGATACCTGGGCTTTTGAGATATTCCTGGGCTTTTGAGCATGGTATTCTGTTTCTGCTCCCTCTTGTTGTGAAAGGGGTAGCAGAAACCTTGAAATATCCCCTTATTTCGAACTTTGGTGCTGCTTGGATGGCACCGAGTTTGAAATAAGGTAACTTGAAATAATTTACACAATTTACATTGTGCAAATTGAGTACATGATTCCGAGTTAAGGCTATATCTAGACTGTAGCCCTGGACTGTGGTGAAGCTCTGGAATGGGATACCTAGGGTGGTGGTAGACTCTCCATCCCTAGATGTCTTTGTGTCTCAGCTTGACAAAGCCGCGGCTGGGATGATTTAGTTGGGATTGGTCCTGCTTTCAGCAGGGGGTTGGACTTGATGACCTCCTGAGGTCTCTCCCAACCCCACAATTCTATGATTCCAGATGCTTCTGATCTCAAATTCTCTCTTGACCAAATATGGGTCTACAAAGCCAGAAGTCGCATTTGTTGCCTCTTGGCTCCAGGTTAGGCTGACTAGATGTCCCAATTTTATAGGGAAGGTAAAAATATTCGGGGCTTTTTCTTATATAGGTGCCTATTACTCCCCCACCCCCATCCCAATTTTTCACACTTTCTATGTGGTCACCCGACTGCACGTATTAAATTCACCGCAAGGCCCTTTGGGTCATTCTGTCCAGTGAGGAAAGTAGGTTTGATGGGTTTCTAAGTGGCAAGTATTTGATGGCTTTGAGAGAGAGAGAATCTTACCGATCCTCAAACCTATCAAATACCTGCCACTTAGAGACTCTTTAAACCTCCCTCCCTCACTGGGCAAAATGACCCACAGGGCCTTGCAAAGCACTCGGTACCTGGAGGCATTAATACCGACAAAGAGTGCGCATACTCCCCACCTCCCATCAGCTCCATCTCCCCCGGCTCCTCTCTTGTTCTCTTTCTCTGAAAGAAATACTTTGAGATGAGCTTGGGGCTTTGTTGGTGGTGAGGAGGACACTGGATAAAGAGTCTGAGAAAGTGAAAGAGGGTGTGTGGGATGGTGGGAGGAGGAGGAGGACAGATTCTCCGTATCTAAAAAAGGGAATTAAAGTGCTTTGACTAGTGAAGAAATCGGCTGAAGAATAGCAGCCGAACAAAAGCAGCGAGGCTATGGACAAGTCAGCCTGAATAGGCCTAGATCTCCTTAAATTTGTAGGGGGGTGCCCCCACCTCCCTCCCTTTAAGCCTTCACTTCTTACTACTTCAAGAACAAATGCAGAGCAAGAAAAACACGAGGGAAGGGGGGAAGTGCAGGGGGCGGGTAGCTAAAAAAAATAAAATAAAAGGTAATCCTCAGCCACTTTGCCCCTCCAGGGGCTACCAGGGGCCTGATTAAAGGTCCGGTGTGAAGCCATTCTGCTATTCAGATGCAATAAGCAGGATTTACAAGCAAAGAGAGAGAAAAGAATGGGCAAGGGGAGAAAAGGAGAATTATTTGTGTCTGTTAATACTTGTTAAGCACTTCTCTTTTGCTGGACCAGACAAGACACAGCTCTGCTCAAAGTCCAGGCATGATTCCCGCCTCCCCCCGCCCCCTGCCCACCCCCCACCTCCACTCCACTCCACTCCAGCAGGCTTTCCCTGCCCCCACCTGCAGAAACCAGGCAACACTTTGTTGCGACTGAGCTGAAATCAGTCTCCTCTCCGAGTGGCACACAAAGAGAATGGCAATTAACCTCCGTGTTCCCCCGCGACAGCGATCTAATCAGCACTGTGCCAAGCCCCACGCCGCCTTCCAGTCGGCAGGCTTTGTGCATGGGCTGGGGGAGCATGTGAGGGGTGGGGGCTGGCTGGGCCTGCTTTCAAGGCTGGTGGGGGGGGGCTGTTTGTTTTGCTTGAGAGAGAGGGGACATCGGCCATTTTCTGCTGCAGTCCCAGTTGACAAGGGGCTTCGGAGAGAGCTGCATAGCACAGCTCAGATGAGACCCTGCCCAAACTCCAACCTTTGGCCCACTCCAGGATCAAACTTTTGCTCAGTGATGGTAATTGTTGACATGGCAACACGGTCCTTACTTCTGCAGCCTCCTAGATCGGGGCGGTGCCGTAAGATGGCGGGCTGGCGTGATGGATGGGCCGATGGACTGGCCTCTAGAAGACCCAACTTCTTTTTTAGGTGTGGGAACTGCTCTAGTCACGGACCAGCACCCTGTTGGAACAGATGCCGTACAAATATGGAACGCAGAGATGATCCTGACCCCAGAGATCTTGCCAGCGAAGTCATTCTATACATTCCTGCCTCTGGGTGTGCATCCCGCCAGTGAGTGGCTGCTCCAGGGTTGTTCAGTGCCTGCGTGGTTGAGGAGATGCTGCTGTACAGCCCCAGCGAGGGAACGGTGGCTTCAGTACCCCATGTGTTTAGCTCTGGAGATCCCCACCTCTGCCTCTGCCCAGATGGTAGCTCTGACTCACCCATGTCAGCTCCTCCTCGGCCTCATTTTGCCCTTCCCTGAAATAGGCACAGTGCTACTTGTCCAGCTTTCGGTTTTTGATCACCAGAAGAAACGTATGTGTCTAGAGTCCCCCAGCTGAGATCTGAACCCCGCAATACTAGGGACTGTACAGACATGCAGTGAGAGGGAGTCCTTGCCTCAAAGGGCTCCCAGTTTAAATAGCTAAGACAAAGGCTTCGAGGAGAAACTGAGGCAAAGAAAGGGAATGTAAATCACCCATATACACCCAGCAAGCTAGTGGCACAGCTGGGAACAGAACTGTCCTCTTGTGAGTTCAAGCCCTGGGCTACAGCGACAATACCTAGTTATTTCGAAATAACAGCAGTTATTTCAATATAACTGGGCTGTCGTGTACACTACACACACACAATTTTGAAATAGTGGGTGCATTATTCTGAAATTGGTAACCCTCAAAGGCTGTGTCTACACTTGCATTCTTCTGTCAAAAGAATGGGTGGGAGGAAAGAGTCATGGCAAAATTTCTTCCTGTCTCCCCATCACTACTTGAGGTGAAGAGGAAATATTTCTGTCTTACCCTCTGTTCCATAAGTCCTTGTCTGAGTCCTGTGACCATAATCAATAGGGCTCATCAGAAACATTCCATCCCATTTTTGGGTGGAAAAATCAGACTTTTGATTGACTAAATGTGATGCCTGGGCTCATTTTTCAGGAAACCAGAAAACTGAACATTTTCAGCTCTTTCCCATTTTTTCTCTACTTGCTGGTTTAGGGTTGGACGTGTTTGGCATTTTACTGGATGACGAATGAAAAGTCAAAATTTTTCTATTGGAAAATTTCAGGGAAAATGACTTGGTTTTCATCAACATTTTCCAGGATTAAAATAATCTATTTTCCAATCATGTCAAATAATCAGCTATGCTGATCCAAACTCCAGCTCCAGGCCACAGATATATTTGAATATGTTGTTTGGTTTCAGGTGAATCACTGGTCCTGGAAACGTCAGAGCCAGACAAAATATCTCAACATAGGACATTTTTTAAAAAATTGAAGTGAAATTTAACATTTTGTCCATAAAATGGAAGCTGCATGAAAATATGGATCATTTTAACCAGGTCTAGTGAAAGCAATTTAACAATGACTTTGAAAGCTCTGAACCAAACATATCTGGACTGCAAAATACATACATGGTTCATATTTGGAGAGAAGTGGGTTTCGTTTCTAGTTTCATCAATATCAGGGATGGACAATAATTTTAATGTGAGGGGGTCACTCCAAGCTTTTGATAAGTGGTCAAGGGTTACATTTTTCTATGGAGTGGGTGTAAGGCCTGGCATGGAGAATGCATGCAGAAAGGAGCCCAGGGTAAGAGTATGGGGTGCAGGATATAGTGTGGGGTCTGCAAGGAAGTTTGGGTGAAGGAGGGGGGTTGACCTGGGGCAGGATATTGGGGTGCAAGTGTAACCTATACACCTATGCGTGGTTAACTGTCCCATGTAGTGGTACCTAGACCACTTCACAGAGAAAGGATAAGTGTCCTCTACAGCCTAAGATGCCTGTTAGCTCAAGCAGTAGAGGCACCTGCGCTGAGCTCTAGAGGTCCCAGCTTCGAGTTGCCTGTGGGCTGTTATGCAGGGTCCAGGGGGAGAAGCAGGACTCTGACCTGGGTGTGGTATGTTGGTACCATTGCAGGGCCTGAGAGGGAGTTGTGATCTGGCTACACATAGAGGGGAGTTCATGCTACACCCTCTGTGCCAAGACTGTTCAATGTAGCCGGTAACAGCCAAGATTTCCCAGGAATCTTCCACCTTGTCTACATGACCCCAGAGATTGCACCACAGGGGCATGATTGATAAAGCACACCTCTGTGCTGCATTCTAACTGCCCCGGTAAACCCTGCTGGCTTGTGTGATCTTGGCCTTTTGGAAAGAGGATTACATCAATGAACATGAAGGAACATTTAGTGCCTGCCGGCAAGGTCCACCTGGCAGAGTTAAGATACAATACTTTGGGCTCCCCTCACAAATCACACACACACACCCCAGTCCAGCTCCAGTGCCACAAAACCCTGCAGACAGGCACAGAACCCACTCAGTTGTGTTTCAGAGGTGCAGCCGGGGCAGTAGCTGGAGTGTGTCTGGGTGAGGAGAAAGCACTCATAAGCCCTGCACCAAGAGATGCCAGGTTTCAGAGAGCAGCACCAAAATCTAATGTGAATTTAAATAGTCCCCAACACAACCCATCTTCTTCTAGCTCTGGTTTAGTAACCTGGGCTGGATGTGGCCTGTGGGTTGTGGCAGGACATCAGAGCATCACCACCCTAGGCAATGAGCCTGACAGCCCTGCTCAAAGCAGCACATAGAACAGCTGTATTTGGCCTGCTGTCTGCCAAGCTCCAGGGGGTTATTGTGCCTCCCTGAAGTAGACAGGTGTAATTGAGGTGTATGTGCTGAAGAAAGAGGGATAATTGAGCCAAAATTGATTCAAACAGAGACAGTTAAAGCAAGACTCTGCTCCCTGCTGTGCGTGAACAGCACTATTTATTTTTAATTCGCAGTAATCATAAAAATAATAATTAAACAGCACACTGATTACCACTCTCATCAGGTAAGTGGAATTACAGATGAGGCTAACTTGTTTCACAAGCCCTTCCCCACCCACAAACTGCCCTACATATACAACCCCTATGAGATTTTGCCCAGTACCAGCTGGGAAGCCATTGACTAGCTATGGTCATGGAGAAGCAGCGCTTCCAAGGCAAACCGGCACCTGACTTCCACTCAGAGCCGTAAGTGCAGGGTAGTTGCAGCCATCTCAGTCCAAGGATATTAGGCGTTTCTCAGAAGCAAAAGCTGGTCTCTCTTGCCAACAAGTCAGTCCAAAGGAAGAGCAGACCTCCTCTACCTTGTCTTATAATAATCAATGGCAATCAATATTAAGGGTCTGCGCCTAAGTCCAGCCTCACGTTGGCTCAGATGCCATGATGATGGCGGTGATTTAAGAAGCATAATAAGATAGACTTGACTTCCCCGGGGGGCTGGCTCCTGCATACCACAGGGCATTCTAAGTCTACAGCTGGGTCAGAGGAGGAGGGAAATGGCCTGTCCATGAGTTACTCGTGAAATGTTAAATGCCCCCCATGACCTTACTAGACACCAGCCATGTTTGGACAGCTGAGAAAAGTATTAGATCTGGCCTTTTATCATCATCTCCCAATGCTACTGCTAGGGGTTGGCTATTGCTGTGGTGCTGCTCTTCAGCACCATGGCCAGTGCCTCTGAGCCAGACCTATGCTAAAGGAGATGGATGCAAAGGAGGCTGGAAAGAAGGGAGAAATGCAGGGGGATGAACATTAAGTGAGTGCTCAATAAGCAAGTCCTGCCTGGGTGCTGGTTTCCTTTCAAATGGGTGCCTCTATCTACAGATCAAACCCTGTTTCCAGAGATTGGCAGACATGGGTTGCCCCTCAGCCATCTGCCTTTACCTTAGCCTTGAACAGGCTGAAATGGGAAACCTGGCGCATGTGCAAAAGGAGCAGACAGCTGATGTATTCCTGCTTGTCAAAAGAGGCAGGATTCTGCCAACTTTCTGGTACTGTGCAGCCTGCTGCATCCTTAGGGTGCAGACCCTCTGCCCGGCTGCACAGACAGACCCAAAGGCCAACAGGGGAGCGCAGCAGTGCCTAGTGAGGCCATTTGGACCTCGGGCTGAGCTCATCCCATGAGCTACACTGGCTTCTGCTGGCATGGGCCTGGATGCGGGGCTGTTGGGAGAGTTGGCTGCAGCCATGGAAAGTGGCTACAAATTTCCTTTTGTCGCAGGCCAGCAAATGGGCATGGGTTGGGCAGAAAAGCAGGCAGCAATGCCCAAGGCAGGAGTCTGGCCAAACCAGCCTCAGGTGGGAGGATCCTGTGGTGGATATTCTGGGACCTGCAGAGTTAGGCTATGGGTCGATATTCTCCCCACCCACCAGGGCTCAGACTGGTTCCCAGGTGTACTCACTGACAGGCAACACAGGGAGGACAAATCACATCTCCCAGGGTGAAGGTGACCCTTAGCTTAGATGGCAATGGTGAAATGGCCATGTAAATATAAACGCTTGGCCAGGCAAAGAGTTAGTCTCTAAATCGCTGTTAGGCTCCGCTGAAATACACACATGGCCACTTGGCTTCTGCCAACTCCTGGAGCTACCCAAAGTCACTTCCTGCCCCAGCCTTTGTCATAAACATTCCCTAGCTTTCCGTGCCTCCACCTTGGGGATACGTTCACTGCAGCCTCCCTCCAGGTAGCTAGATGTCCTTGCCCAGACGAAGCCGCTAGCCCAGGGAAGATTGACGTTTGACCACCTCAGTTGCATGTGGGGCCTGATCCCACTGGTACCCAGCGAGCATGCTGTCTGAAACAGGGCCCTCAGCTGAGTTCACACATCACAGCTGGCAGAGGTGGGGGGAAAACACCCTCGGACTATGAACCCCAGGGATTTGGGATAGCCAAGGTTCAAGGGCCTCCTCAGCTGGACAGAGGCACGGCTGTGCAGGGGGAGCGGTTGTCACCTAGGTGTGTGTCCAAACCACTGGACTGTGGGCACTTCTGAAGTGGGCTCCCTCAGGCTCTCCTTCTGAAGTGGTTGTGTTGGGGATAAATGATTAGTCATTGGAGCAGGGGGGCCAACCCCTGGGGGATCTCATTTCCCAGGCAAGTGCTCTAACCACTAGGCAGCAGAGTATCTCTTACCCATACTCACTTTCAGTCACAACAGGAGGAAGGCAGAGAGAGAGAGGCACTGACTCTATAGGTTACTCCCCTGGGAGGCCCAGGATGCAGTCTGCTTGCTCCAATGACAGTTCAGTTATTTCCACAACATGCAACAGGAGAGGCTGAGGGGGCCCTACAGCGGACTAGCCCATAGCCCAGTGGGTAGGATGCTTACCTGAGAGGTGGCAGACCTCTGCTCCCATTTAGGGGACTTTCCCCACCCCAGCTGAGTACGCTACCCAATGGGCTAAATGTTCTGAGGAATGTCTGTTCTCATCTCTCACCCTGGCTTCTTGCAAATGCAGAATAGGTGCCTAGCCTCAAAGAGTTTCTGATTGGAGGTCACATGCAGAAACTGGCACTTCCCCATCACCTAGTGTTTCTGTGCAGGGGAAAGGTAAGGCTCAGCACATGCCTTCTCCTGGCATCACCTGCTGGCCAGCTTAGGCGGCTCCCCACCTATCCTCTGGCTTTTGTGAATGGCTGTCTCAGGCGCCCATCTCTTCTCCAGTCACCGTATAGGCACCACTCAGGCTTTGTGAATCACAGATGATTTTTCAGGTGCCTGTGATGCTCAGCCTTACAACACCTGCCTCCTGTTCTGCACCCGCTGAGCATGCCGTGCCCAGGTGCTCAGGGCTTTTTAAGGCCCCCTTGAGCCTCAAGGTGGGCAAGGATTCCCCTGCTGCCGGCTGCAAGCCAGGGACAGGAGCAGCAGGGCTGGTGCACACAATTATTCACTCTACTCTTCAGCCGCTCTAGGTTCAAGTGAGGGCCCTTTCAGCCCCCCAGGGCTCCAGAATCAAGCCAGGTAGAAAATGGCCTTAAAACCGTTCACGTTTTGCTCCTGTTGCTCAGCTGCAGCAAACATGACTGGTGCAACTGAGGATCTGACCCATAATTCAGATCTGACTTAGCAACAAATCAGCCCAAATAATTTCTGGCCTAGCCTCTCCTTCATGGCCCCAGAAAGTTGTGTTGGCACATGGTTCTTTCACATGCCCCGCCTTCAGAGGAATACAAGAGGGGATGGGAAGGAAGAAGATGAATGGGCAGTGAGATGTGCTTGACGAATGGTCTCATTGCAGGAATGCCTCTGTTACTCTTGGTTAACTTCCTTGCCAAGCCACGGCATGGGATTGGATCAGCCTTTCCCCACGTGATGGAGAGCAAACAAGGAACATCAATTAGAAGTAATTACCACCCTTTCCCCAGAACTAGGGGTCTAATATTAGGATTTATTTTTAAGAAAGGAAATTTGATGACAATAAATTACAATTATAAAAACTTCATTAGAGTCAGTAGCAATCCATCCACCATTGTTCTAATTACACATTGTAGGAGTAATGAATGCTAATGGCTTAATGTACAATAATTACCCCAATTGAAAAATAATAATAATAATACAGAACAACCTCGATTAACCAAATGACACAGGGGACACTGAATATGTTGGAATAATCGCGGTTTCAGATAATCGAGGGAATCTTCAAAGTCATTAATAGATGTCAGGGAACGTGACCCCGTTGGGGAGAATATGGTGTTTTGTGTAATCTGATGTGGATCAAATGAAGTCCTACTGGAGAAGCATTGAGCATAAACAGACATAGAAAATTTCAGGTTTAGATTTATATTTTATGGGGAGAGGGCAGATTAAACAAAAAGGGTGCTGTGATTCATGCCACACTAAAAACCCATGACATCCTTGTGGGGTGGCCAACACAAAGGAAATTGACCTGGGCAGTAACTCTTCTTATTCATGCAATTAGTCCCATTCATGGCAGTGGGAATAAAAAATTGGGAGTCATGTGTAAGGTTCTCACATGGGACCCTGAGTGTGCAAATTAAGTCATGAACCTGCAGCCTCTGAGCCGTGGTGATTATTTAAGAATGGAACTGAAAGCAAACCAAAAATGCTGGTAGTGTATCTCTTCTTCAAAAGCATTGTGTGAGGTTTCAAGCTGGTCTACGTTACTGATCAGACGCAGGGTGTGGTACTGCTACCTAATGTACAAGACGTAGCAGGAAGGAGGGTATTTTGGGGGAGCTTTTCAACAGCTGTCGACTTAGCCCAAGTCACCTGCTGCAATGCATGGGGGCTTTGCAGACTGTTTGAAAATGCCAAGTGGGTCTAGGTCAGCCTGTCACCTTTCTACCTCTCCAAACACAGCCAGCACCTGTATAATCTCATCCTGAATGAGTTACAGTCCAGATTAACGGAAACGACTAAGAAAAAACAGAAGCAAAGTTTCCAAGAAAGAGCACCAGGTGCAGCAACTCTGTGACATCCTGCATTAGCCGCTCCTTGCAAAATGGCAACACGCAGCAGACTCCCAAGCAATGTACCTCTGCAGTTGCAGAGGATCAAACCACAATGGTTGCTCAGATTTTGTGGGCATACATGCATGCGTTTTCTGACCAGGCATTGTCCCATTCCTGTTTCCCTTCTACCCACAAACCCACTGAGATCTTCCTCTGGTCAAACACCCAGTGGTTTTATTTCACCATGGACACACTCATTAAAAATAGAAGACTTTCGGGGGGTTATTATCCCTTTACTACACTGAGACTGCCCAGCATACAAGGGCACTTCCTAAATTTGGCCTGAATAGGGGTCTTGAAACAGCTTAAATAGTGTCCATTGAATTGCACTGGCTTGTAGGCACCCAACTCTCTTTAACTCCTTTGAATATCCGAGTCATGTATGCATCCCTGCTGCTCACAAAGATAAGACTAGCCCCCCTGCTGAATCCCACGATACGAGTGGGAGTAGGAACTAGGAATTCTTTACATGTTTCCTCTTTCATGGGGTCCTAATTTATAAGAATGCAGATAATATGTCAATGGAAATTAACAGCATACTGGCCTCATACAGGCAAGTTGAGCTGCAGGTGAGTGCAATGTAATTAAGAAATTAAAAGGTAATTTCCACATATGCTTTCTGTTAATCTCACCCAGCAATCATTTACTTTACAGCAGGGAACAGGCAAGGAGGCAAGCCAAAATAAATAAGATAATACTACATTTAATTGCTTGACTGAATATTAATGGAACAGAGTGGCTGTTGAGCAGAGACAGCCAGGAGAGGTGGGCTGACCCTTGTGTGCTGGGGGTTGGAAGCAATTTTTGTTTTTCGTTTCAGTTCTACAGCTGTTAAAACTTTCCCCCACTGAATCCAACTTTTCTGAAGTTTTGGCTTTAAAAAAAAATTAAATATAACCCCTTAAACTTCTCATTGTTTCATTTTCTTTTCTTTCTCCACCAACTTTCTTTTTCAGGTCTTTTGCTGCAGAGGGAACAGCCATTGGCTGTTTTGGAACATTCCATGTCCAGTGAATAGCACTGCCCACAAAGCACACAGCCCTTTGCCAAGGGGAACGAGCAGTGGCCGCCCTGTGGGGGAAACTGAGGCACAGGCAAGTTCTAGCTCCAGGAGCCAGGCCCATTCAGTTTTCATGGAGCTAGCACACAAAAACTAGAGCATAGCCCATGGCAGCTGAGCCAGTTGGTCTGAGCTTGTACCTAGCACCTTGGATAGGATGATAGTGGTGGCAATTACCCCCTCCTCCCATTACGGCCACATTCTCTTTTTAGCTTGTTACCTTGATTGGAACAAGAGCTGCCATGCACAAGTGGTTCCAGCTCTCATGAGTTTGTCGCCAGTCTCGAGATAGCTCTTCTTTTCCTTAAAGCCCTGGCTCCTGGAGCCACCTGGAGAGGTGGTGGTGTCAGCCTTCATTCCTAAAGACAAAATAACTGTCTGGCCCTCGGGGCTGGGGAGAAAGTTTCCCAATGGGACCACAGAAAGCCGAAGGTGACTCAAGGGAACAGCAAAGCTATTGTTTGTATGAAATCTTCTGATTTTAAAGCACGTTGTGTGATTCTTGGTGCACCTAACCCTTGAGTTTGGCACATTTGGAGTTGGTCATACGGCCTCCGGCCTGAAGGGCAGACTCAGATTTCAGCCTCCGAGTGCCTCTGACAGTCACAGCCCCTCCCGGGTGCCTGGAGAAACAGCTTGTAGCAGTAGTTAATTGCTATCACCCTCACCCTTCCCCCGCCCCAATGCAGAAACACCTATTCAGTAGACAGACGAGCTGATGCACCGGGGAGACAAGATGCAAAGTGCTAAAGTCAAGGCAGAGTGAGGGTGGACACCTCCTTTACAGGTGGCACTCAGAACCCGGCAGGACTAAGCTTAAAGCAGCTTAGCCCTAAGCCATGCAGCCCTAGTCAGGGACAGCACCAGCAGGGTTGACACTTATTACAAGCCTGGGAACAAAGCGTGGGAGCAGCTCCACACCTCCAGAAGGGGCAGCCCTGCATGTGGAAGGGGCAGGCCCAAGAGCAGTCAGCCCTTAGTGCCAGCCAGAGTAGGTCTTCTAAAGGGGCCAGGAACTCCCAGACACAGCACCCCCAGGCTCCTGCAAAGGTGTCCCTCTTTCCCTGCTCAGAACCAGTGCTGATGGCTCCTGGTAGGCTTGCTTGCCCTGTCTGCACAGGGAGCTAGCACCAGGACCCCACCCCTGCTGCCAGGACAATCAAACCTGCATGGATTTCAGGGAAGCATAGCTGAGCCCTATAGCCAGGCTGCCCTAGCAGGGCTGGCAGCTTTTCCTTTTAAAGGAGGGTGTGGGGGTGTGTAATGAATCTTAATGGCCTTAAAAGGCAGCTCCTGTTTGGAGCAGAGAGACACCTCTTGAAGAAGCAACTATATAGGGCAGGGTTCATTGCCTGCCTGTGTGGGGGAGGAAGCAGTTGTACTGGCAGTGGAGGAGGGTATTAGGCTTACGGAGGCTGCTGCAGTTCCTATGCTAGGATAAGTGGGAGGGGAACTTCCTCCAGGATGCCCCCCCACAACCCTGGAGAACTACTTGGCCTGGAGCTTGGGGTGATGAGCTTGGCTGAACCTCCTTGAGGTGGAGACATCTACAGAGACGTGCCAGAGATGGGTTAATAGGTCCAGTGGTGCAGACCCTCAGGCACAGCAGAGGTGCCTTCTCAAGTGTCCTAGGCCTTTGTTCCAGCCCTAAGACACCTGAGCTGCTGGGAAGAGTCTCCATTACCTGCTTGGGGCCCTGTCCTCTAGTTGCCTCTCTCCCAGAGAAGCAGGACCAGCCCTAAGTCCCATGCGTATGGGAGCTTGTGGCCACTGCAATCCTGAGAAGGTTGTACTGGCAGGCAGCTAGTGAAGTGTGTGTCACAAGCTTATCTAGAAAGGCTGCACAGCTCTGGTCCACACTATACAGGAAACATGGCTCATATGTAGCTTGGCACAGAAATTCACCGGCTTTCAATCCAGCCTCATTCAGCACCATTTGATGCCTTTGTACCTGAGCTGCTAAAGGGGTTCCCCCCTGGGGAAAGAGTGGCCACACTAGCCCCTCCAGAGAGTCAGGTGTGATTTGCAATTCAGGGACTCCTGAGACAATGAAGGCAATCAGCCAGGAATGCTGCCTGGCTCTTCTCACAGGTATAGTAACAGGCATCCTTCAAGACTGGCCATTGTCTGCCCAGGTGAATGCACACGAGTACTTCAGCAGGCTGGAAAAAGAATAAATTGAAGGATCTTCGTACAATAGCATCTAAAAGCACCCAAAGATGGTGGTTCTTGATCCCAGGGGTATGCAGAGGTCTCCCAGGATTTAATCAACTCACCTGGATCAGTGTTTTCTAACCCAGAGGCAGCCCCTGGTAGATCATGGAATTGGTTTAAGGCGCCCACAAGAACCAGGACAACACTCGGGGGGAGGGAGGAGGAAGCAGGGCCTCAGGCAGCCTGCAAATCTAAGTTACGTGCCTCACCCGGGCTTCAGGCTTCAGACAAGGCTCACAAGTGCCAAACAGGCGGAAGGATTGCACTGAAATGTCAGTACGCTCGCTGTAATCCAATTATTTCTTGTCGAACGATGTAGTAAAAATGAGCACGTCAGCAACGTTTCAGTAATAGTGTGCCGGGACCCTGGTGTTTTATGTCTTCGTGTGTGAGCAAGCAGGTGAAATTTGGCAGTGCCTGAGGCAAATCAGCTGCCTGAAAAGGGATCCAGTGGTCTGCACAGGTTGAGAACCACGGCCTTAACTCACAACACGTGCAGCAGGGTGGTCCGGTTACAAGTTGGTGAGCTCATGCACGAACTGATGTGCTGAGTTAGCTGCATCACCCACCTGGGGAAAAGCAAACCCTGGAGAGGGTCCACAATAACAACGGACCTGTTATTACGTGCTCCCCAGCTGAGGGGGATTCCTTTGTACTATTTGGTCAGCTCTAGAGTGGCCCCGTGTCAGTAGCCCAGCCAGCTGTTCCACAGCATTTCTCCTGTGGCTCACTGATCAATTATGCACAAAGAGCTCTGTGGCCTGGGAGGGTCCCATGGCTGGTGCTCTAGTAAGGACCCCCAGTGTTGGGGAACAGCTGTCTCAGCAGGTGAGGCTAATGCTCCTCTGAGCTCAGGTGTGAAGTTCTGAGATTTGGGGTATTTGGATCCAGGCTTTGATTTGCCCCATGAAAAAGAAAGTAACCAGCCTGAATATGCTCAGAAGTCAGGGGTGGTCACTTTAGGTGTGTCTACACTTGCATTCCCCTTTTGAAAGAGGCATGCAAATGAGGTAAATCGAAAATGCAAATGAGACATAAATTTGCATTTGCAGTACCTCATTTGCATATTCTAATTTAGAAAGAAGTTATCTCGAAATTAGAATATGCAAATGAGGTGTCAGATATGCAGATTTGTACCTCATTTGCATTTTACCTCATTTGCATACATCTTTCAAAAGAGGAGTGCAAGTGTAGACGCACCCTTCCAGAGTTCTAGGGACTAGACAAACAGCCATTGAGTTTAATGGGCTTTGGCTGCAGCCATTTCAAAAGCTCCATTGCAGCACATTCAGATGTGACCCGCCCCTTTGGGGATCACCTGGATGAAGGCTCTTGGGAACACACAGCTCTCCGGGCAGTCAAAGGTGCTCACTGGGTCGGTTGGCTCTTGTGCATGTCCTTACCTAGCAGGAACCCTGTCCCAACTACTATCCAACCCAGAGTTACAAAGAACCCTTGCGCTACGGCTACAAAGCCGCCTAATTTCAAAATAAGGTATTTGGAAACATCTTATTTCAAAATAACACAGCTACACCCAAAGGCTGTGATCACGCTCGACCCCCTCCCCCCCCACTTTCAGAAGGGGCATGTTAATGAGGGATTTCGGAAGATGCTAATGAGGCACTAACCAAAGGGACTCCCTTGCTGCCTTTCTTTGGCCTCGTCTTTACTGCCAGGAAGAGGAGCGGCTTTTACCTCAGGGTTACTAAACTGCCTGAGCTCCCCTGCTGTAAGAACCCAGTGGAGACGAGGCACTTCAGTTTTACCACAAGGTAAGCCAAGGACGGCCAAAGCTAGGCCCAGCTGTGATTGACCGAGCCTGTTTTAGCTCCCAGTGAAATGACTGTGCCTTGCCTCCACTGAGTTTTTACAGCAGGCAAGCTTGGGCGTGTGTATTGCCCTGAGGTAAAAACACACCTCTTCTTAGCTGTGAAGAGAGGGCCCCTCTTTCTCTCTCTCACTCTCAGAAATCAGAAGAGGGATGTCAGCACTTGTCTGTGGAGGATGCATGTGTCTGAGCGCTCTCCCCAGATGTTGGCAGGAAGGCGTGTGATATCACACAGCTTCTAATTACCTCTCTCCCCCTCTCTCCTTCCGTCAAGTGAGTGAGCTGCTGCCCGCAGAACCACCCTGGCCGTGTTGTTTGGCAGAGGAAGCGTGTACGTACACTTACTGCACGCTCACACCAAGGAACACTGTGTGCCCCCAGACAATCTGGCGCATGTCCGCATAGATTTGCAGGCATGTGCCTACCTATAGGTTTGTGTATGTGCACAAATGCATCCGTCTGTCCATCTGTTGAGCATGGGAAGCTGTGGTCACTAATGAGAGGCACCTTTACAAGAAGGCAAAGCCAGCCTCCTGCAGGGCTTTAAATAGCAAGGCAGAGACCTTGGCTTGCACCAAAGGGAGTCAGTAGCTGAAAGAACTGAGTATGTTTTGTTTGGAAGACAGGATGTTAAGGGGAGATGAGTTGGTCTTCAGCTACTTGAAAGGCTGCCATGCAAGAGGTGGGGAAGAGTTGTCCTCTCTCACCACAGAGGGCAGATCAAGCGGCAAGAGGTTCAAACTACAACAGAGCAACTTTAGAGTAATCTTAGCAGAAAACTTCCCGACAAAGGGAACAGCAGGACCATGGAATAGCTGCGTAGGGAGGCAGCGGAAGAGCCTTCTTAACATGGGAGATTTTCAAAAGGAGGCTGTCTCAAATGGATTATGCAAAACAAATCCTGCCCCTTGATGGGAATTAAGGTAGGTGACCCTTGTGGTCCCTTTTAACCCTAAGATTCGATAATGCAAAGCCATGTGAACAAACACACTCATAGAGTTTAAGGCCAGAAGGAACCACCAGTACGTCTCATCTGAGCTCCTGTGCATCACAGGCCTCTAAGCTCCACTCAGTTACCCCTGCCCTGAGCCCTCAGGAGACTTCCCTTCTTGCCGCAGGCCCAGAATAGGAAGAACTGAATGCACCAGTGTCGAGGCAGGGAACTGGTTGGCACCTATTTGCCCAGGTTCCCAGCATTCACCTGCAGGCTCACACTCAGCCATCACGTACCCGTTTACAAATTTACAGGCACACCCATAATGCCACACAGGTCCAGAATTTCTGAGTACTGACTAGGCCATTAAACACCTAACTTAATACATACACAATGTGCAATGTTGCAAATTACTATTCCTATAAGGAAATTTGCTTTCCTTTCGCTGTCAGACTTGGGCATGTTCAGACTTGCTGTCCTAACCTCCTGAGAGGGGCAACGCAGAATGGGAGCCTTGACATTTAAGCTCTGAACATGGAGAGGAAAGCTGGCATCTTTTCTCACACCTGATATAAGTGAGTAGTTCCATTCACATCAGTGGAATCTCTCCTGATTTACACTGCAGTAAATGGGAAGAGAGACAGGCCCAAAAGGGATAGAGAACAATGTTAGATTGCCCCAAAAGGACTGGACAGGGAAAGAATGTGTACTGAGCCCCAAGCCAAGTTTCATGTATCAATTTAGGGTTTGAGGGAGAGGCCGAAGACGGCTGCATCTCATTAAAATGGTCTGTTTTCAGTTTGAGCACTTGTCTCTGTTACAGCTCTTAGCAGAATTCAATAGACAAACCTACCTGGATTTGACAGCTCACGAAAGAGTGACAGGATTCCAGTTAGATCACCAGAAATGGTACCTCTGCCTAGATGCCCCGGTGGTAGACTCTGGAACAAAGAGCTATAAAGCTCACAAGGCCTCAGCTAAAGGAATTTCAGGTGGGAAGCTTCCATGGGAGAGGAATTACACAGTGCTCTTTCTCATTTTGAGGATATGCTCCTCTACCCTCACCCAAGCAATCTAAGAGGAGTAAGGAAAAATAAAAACCACAAAGAACACCACAACATCGAGCTTGGCTGTAACTGGTTGCCTGCCACTCCATTGCCATCAATACAATGACACCTGTACAAAGGGTAACATTCAGAGAGGGCAGGAAACAGAAGCTACAGCCCCCAGCAATGACGGAGGTGGATGCAGCATAAAAGCAGGCTAGACTGAAGGGCTCGAATTGCAGAATTACCTGAATTATTTAACCAGGAACTTGGAAAGCTACAAGCTAGCATGAATGTACTAGAAAACTGCCCTGGTGCAGGTATTCCAGAAGAGGCTGCTAAGCCAGATTTAGGCTGGCCTGCTGGCTGCAGGCACCTCCTGGAGTGACTATCAATCTTCAAACCAAAGGCTACACTCCAAAGCCCACAGTAGCACTGGAAAGGGTTCTTTGGTGCCAGTTTGAGGCTCTGTATTGAACTGCTAGCCATAGTTAGCAATAGCACTTTTTCAGGGTGGGCAAAGGAAACGGCCCTCAATGTTTCCTTCATTTTTTGCACATCATTAACACTTCCCATTTGCATTTCATAGCATGTGATTTATACACACTGTTGGCCACACAGCTCTTTCTTAAAACTCTGTCGGGCAAAATCAGATTGTACCCCTGTTTGGCACTAAATCAGATTGTACCCCTGTGGCTTTCCATTTTGGCCTGGAAGGGTGACAGAAGAGGACAAGGGAAGAGTGGAGACATAGACTAGATGACCGCAGTGGTCCCTTCTGGCCTTTGATGTTTTGAAATATTGAAGCACCTTCCCTCTGGCTTGCCAGGTATATGCCATGGAGTCTGCTCTGGAGGCAGTCAAAGACTGGTGAGGGGGGGAATAAAGATCAAGAGATTGCATGTGTAAGTAAAAGAGAAACCAGAAAATGACAGGTGACAAGACAGAGACATTCAGAGAGAGGGATGAAGGAAATGGCAGAGAGAGAGAGAAAAAAGGAGAGGAGCCCTGACATCTCAAAAGACTGAGAGGCTGTAAAAAGCTATGGTGGTGATGGAGGGAGGTCACCATTGCAGAGTGAAGAGCACCAGAGGGTAGGTGTGATCTGCAGCCATTCAAAGCCATGCACTGCACAAGGTTAATGAGAACAAGGCTACATGTTAGAATATCACATTCATTACATTAACTTTTATCATCTGCTTCCCACCCCTCTCTGTAACTCCTGGTTTTTAAATGCATTCCTGGTCAGCGTCCCCAGGGGCTGGAGATTATTTTCTCTAGTCAAAGGCTGTGGAGAAAATGTGAATCTCTCTCCAATCATGGCCATGGAATCAACCTTTCACTGTAACATCATCCGGGGCAAGTCCATCTCCACCTGGCAGACGCCTGCAGCAGAATGGACTAAATACCTACTGTTAAGCGCAGATACTGAGGCCCTGATTCAGGGAAGCCATTAAGCACATGCTTAAAGCCAACCCTATTCAGACATATACCTAACTTCAATCTCACTGATTTCATTGGGGTTGAAATTAAATGTTTCCTTAAGTCTGGGCCCTCACGGCTAAATTCATCTGGGCTCTGGAGCTGACTTTGGCACAAGGAAATGAGGGGAGAGAAAGAAATGAGCAAGATTTGTGCCAGCTTTGTACTTTTCTTGTGCTGAATTTTACCAGGGTCATTGTGACCCCTGGTATATTACTCCATTCGGTAACACATCTCTGGCCTGTACAAATTAACACGTATGAAGCTGACCTGAACTAATGCCATTCTGGAATGTACAGGGAAGGGACTCTGGAGAAGAGAAGAGGTGATTTTTAACCTCTGCATCTGACACTGTCGTGACCGTGGCAAAAACACTCGGTGCAGATTTGCTGTCCCCAGTTCTGAAAGGCTGATCCATTAGAGAAGGTTCAGAGAAGAGCCATAAAATGATTAAAGGACTAGAAAACCTGGCTTGGTGCGATAGGCTCCAGGAGCTCAATCTAGTTAATTTCACCAAGAGAAGTGAGGGACTAGATAGCAATTTGTAGGTACATACCTAGGGAGCAAATATTTGATAGAGGACTTCACTGTCACAAAGAAAGGTGTTACGAGACCCAGTGGCTAGAAGTGGAAGATAAGGGGTGAGTTTTTAAGAGCATGAGCAGTAAGCCACTGGAACAATTTAACCAGGGTGGTGGTGAATTCTCCATCCCGGACCATTTTTAAATCAAGACAGAAGGTTTTCCTAAAAGCTCTGCTCTGGGAATCACTGTAGCTCTCTGGCCTGTGTTACACAGAGGGTTAGACTCTCTGATCACCATGTTCCCTTCTGGACTTGGCCTCTATTAAAGATCAGAAAACATTTTTTCCTGCTTGTTTTTCAGCTTAGAAACATCTTCCTTGTGTTCGCCACAGGATGGGGAAAGGGTAGTTCGGAGTTCTCTGAGCCCTCGTCTCTACTAAAAATGATTCCTCAGTTTATAGCCACACCAGTATGGTTATATGAGCAAACCCACTCTTTAGAGAGGCAGATTATACTGGCAAGGGGGCTTTGGCCAGTACAACTTGTACTGAATCCTTCAACAAATAAATTCTACTGCCAAAGAGCATTCATCCCCTTGTTTCTGTCTGATTTTTTTCTTTCTCCCTCTATTTGTTTTGATTCCTTTTCCTCTTCTTTCACATTCCCTCTTTCCAGAATTATCCACCAGATTTAACATGCACCCCCTGGCCCATCCTCCCATCCATCCACTTTTCCAGCACTAGCCACTGGGGATAACTCATCACAGGCTTCTCCACCATCATCTACACGAGGGGGTTTCTGGTATAGAAATGCTGTAGAAATCATATCCCTGACTGATATTATTATTCCTTCAAAAAAATGCTGGTGTAAAACTGGCCTTGATCTTTGGTTGAAAGTGCAAGCATGTTCAAGGTGTAACAAAAAGAGCTTGTCTTTCAGTCATGTGTTAGGATTTTGATCTGATTAGCAGTTAACAAAACCAAGGTTCAAATAGTCTGAATATAAGCCACTTCGCTATTATATTTTGCATAACATCTGGGATGTCCCATGCCTATCCTTTCTCCAGTCAGTAAAGCACTTGTAGATGAGACAATGTAAAGTATGCACTGAAAAATGAGCATATTATTAAAAATAAACCCAGCTCCTCTTTCACCACTGTAAAAAAAAAAAAAAATGGCCACAAGCCCATTTTTGAAAAAGGAATGTTGAGGGTCAACATCAAGAAAAATACCTTGATCATGAGTATTGCTGGGAAAGCTCGTGAGCTCCCAAGAAAAGTGGCGGAAGCACTACGTCATGGCATATTTGACCCCAGATGGTAGAAAACATGCAAGAGGAAATAATGCTGCATGGCTGGACTAGAATGCCTCCAGGGGCTGTTTCCTTCATCTAATGTCTTGGATTGCTATTGCTAAGCATAACCTGAACCTGCAACTACTTAAGTCTGTGTATATTTTGACTTTTGTAAATAGTCACAGACTACTCATGAAAGTCAACTTTTGCATATGCTTGCAGGAGCGGCGCCTATATTTGCACGAGCAGACATAGGATGCTCCTGATTCGTATGAGAGTTAATAATTAGCTGTTAATGATTCATAATAACTCAGAGTTTACCCCATGTGGTGATTTCTTTCATTGGCACGATTTTCTTTCATGTATTTACAATTCACATTTACTACACAAGGGCTAGAGTTTCCTAAGACTGCAGCATGTCGAATGCTGAGGGCTGATGAAAATTGGGCCTTTGCTTCGGGGCCCAATGAGTGCTGAGCACTATTGAAAAATTGGCCCCAGCTGTTGCACATGAACCTTTGGAAATCTGCTCCCCTATTTCCACCCCATGTATCTCTCTACTGCCGACTCACGTTCCCCAGTGGCTAGGGCTCTGGCACTGCCCACCCCACCGCCGCCTCCTTGCCAGGTAGGCCTGCGGGCAGTGAGCGGTGAGGTGCTACAGCAGCCTGCAGTAAACATTGACAAGCGCTGCTAAGGCAGGTCTTATTGGCTCTGAGAAGCTGTCAGAGGGGAAGTCAGCGTTACACTTTCATTTCATTCACCTCGTTGGGAGAATGAAGTGCAGTGCATGTCAGACCTGTCATCGGAGCCTCGCGCTCCCTCCCGCCGCTTTATTTCTGTTTCCCACCGCGCCGGTCTCACCCACTGCCTCCCTCTTGCTCCACACCTGTTTCTCCTCCTTTCTGGCTGTTATCTTTTCTGTCTTTCGCCCTTGGCCCTTCTCTTCCCTCGCATTCTCTCCTTTCAGAATTAGTCACCAGAAAGAGCCTTCCCTGCCCTTTTCCAAAATCAGCCACTGGATGTACCCAATTTCGTCAGAATTCCCACCTGCCCTGGCCCCATCTCCACCCCCAATTATACAGTCTCTCCTCCAGAATTATCCGCCAGCCTTAGCACCCCCTGACCCCCACATTATCCACTGGTTTGATCCGATACCCCCCAGAATTATCTGCCAGCCTTAGCACCCCCTGACCCACCACATTATCCACTGGTTCGATCCGATACCCTCCAGAATTATCTGCCAACCTCAGCACCCCCTTACCCCCCACATTATCCACTGGTTCGATCCGATACCCTGCATATTATCCACTGGTTGTATCCAACATCCTCCCAGATTATCCACCTGCTCCCACCAAGCAAGAGCTTTGCCCTCCCCGCTCCTCTGCCGCTATCCTTTCCCCGAGCCAGCCGCACCACAGCACAGTGCAAGGGGATGCATTTTGTATGCATGGCCTGGGATGTTCCTGGACTCTCCAGCCAGTAATTTGCTGATTGGAAAACGTTCCAGCCAGGGGAACTGGAAGGAGAGGAGGGAGACAGAGAAGGGATAGGAGTTTTCAAACTGCGCCTCCTAATACCAAGCATGTGGCCATATATTATTTTAATAAAGCCGGCACATCCTGCACTCACGACAGCTGCTGTTCCCCTTCTCTCATCCTGTGGATCTCATTTATTCCTCATTAGCAAAATCACCTGTTTGTCCAATAGGGACAGATCTGTAAGACATGAAATTGTGCTGAGGCTGACAGGGGTCTGGGGAACGGGGGAAAGAGTGGAAAAGCAGGAAGGAGGGAGGACAGCCAGACAGCCCAGGTCTGCCACAGAGATTTCAGCCAGAACTTTAAGCAGCTCTCACTGGCTGGCTTGCTGGAGGATTTTCTGAATTGATTATTTGGCCCCTTTGGGGCTCTTGTTTTTCTGTTTCTGATACCTTTCAGAATGGAGATATTTAGGGCTGGATTCTCAGAACTCCTTTGTATCTGTGCCCATGAGGCCTGCTAGTGAGTGGTTTTAAGCACTGAGCCTCCTTTGAAATACTCTTTGCCCAGTTGTTTATTCCAGTGATTCACTCTAGATTAGAAACAACTCTCACCCACTGTGTGTGGGTGGAAAGCGCTGCACAGAGCCAAGGGCAGTGGAGAATTAGGCCCATCGACGTTAACAGGAGCTGCAGATTGGCGGCATCAGGGGAGGGCGAACGATGGCTGTTTCAGTTTATTTGCTATTTCAAGTGCTCAGGAAAAGGGATTCTTTTAAGACAGATGAGAAATAGGCATTTTAGGAAAATTGAAAAGTTGGGGAAAAATCCATTTCTGGTAGAATTTGGTGTTTCATTTGAAACATTTTGCAATTTGTTTGAAACATTTTGTTTTGATTTCCACCACGCTGAAGTTTTGTTGTAATTCCCTGGCAGGATTTTCTAAAGTCATTTTCATCTGAAAAATGGAAACTTTTCATTTCAAAACTGACAAAAGTTCATCCCAAACCTTTGCGCCATTCAGCCCAGCACCTCTGCCAGTTAGCCGCTACAGGTTTGACCTCCCTGAGTTCCGAGAGTGTCATTATTGATGGGAGAATCCTGACCTATTTTGGCATGGAGAGGTAGCTCAGTGGTTTGAGTATTGGCCTGCTAAACCCAAGGTTTGAGCTCAATCCTTGAGGCGGCTGTTTTGGGATCTGGGATAAATAGACTTTAAAAAAGTTTGCCAGGGATGATGATTAGTCCTGCCAAGAGTGCAGGGGACTGGACCTCATGACCTCCTAAGGTTCCTTCCAGCTCTATGAGATGTGTATCTCCATATTTTCTTTCTTCTTTATCACCATAAAGATGCCGTCTTGCCACCATTGCAGTTCTTTGGTAGCTTACTGCTAGAGCCAGGTTTGGCTTTTACCTTCTCAGTGCATGGCACTGGGGGCTGCCCCTGAGTGGAATTCTTGCAGGATGGGGCACAAAATACCTCAGATCCCAGAGAACAATTCCAGTTGGCAGCTCAACAAACGACCACTCTAGAGAATCTGCTCACGTCAAAGGAAAATGGCAGGTGGAGGCTTTGTCTGTAGACAAACTGGCACGGGGAATTAAATAAGTTCTAAACTCCTTTGTGAATGCTCTGATTTGGCTTTAAACATTGGGCGAGGGGAGTGGGTGCAAGCAGCCTTCTCTGCTGTTTATCTAACGCAGCTGGGAATTATTCCTTAGGTAAGCCCAGTGACTCTGCATGTTGGCAAGCGCTGGCTGGAGCCAGTCCTGCTGACACATCGCTGTCCCTGTCCCTCGCCCCCTGAAGGCATCGGCAAGGCAGGGTCTTTCCTCCTCCTGCTGGTTCCTAGCAGAAGGCAGAACTCCTTGTGACAACACAGAGTTGCCATGAATTATCTCCTCCAGTCCTTTTTGTCTTCTCTTTTTGCTTTTCTTCCCCTTCCGTGTCGTTCACTCCTCCTTCTTTCTCTTCACTCCGCTCATTCCTCTCTTGTTTTTCTCTGCCTCTTTCCCTTTTCCCCATTGATCTTTTTCTTCCTTTTTCCCTCTTTGTTTTCCTTCGTCTTCCTGCCCATCTTCCCAGCCAATTTCCACGTCTCTTTGTTTTTCTGTCCCTCATGATTTCTCCCATCCACCTTTTCCCACCTTCTTCCCCCTTTTCTTCTCCCCATTGTCCTTTTCTCTCTTGCTTCAGCTCCTACCCACCACCTACAGCAACCGTTACACTAGAGAGTTCTGTTGACAAAACTTTCGGAGCATCGACACACAAGATGCGTTTTGTTGACAGAAACTGTTGACAAAAAAGGAATGTAGATGCTCCTGGGGGCCCTTTTGTTGACAGAGTGGATCTAAAGATCTGTCTGCTTTGTTACATGTAGACACAATCTGTCCTCAGAAGTTTTATCGGAGAATCACTTCTGATGGACACTTCTGTCGACATAGCTCTGTAGTTTAACCGTAGCCTATCTGTCTCCCCGCTAGATATGCAGATCTTCCTCTCTAATATTTGCTCTTGGTGTTTCTCCCTCTGAATAGAGGTCGCCATGCTCAGCTACATGATCTGAGAAGAATCTTCTTTCCTGGAATGTTCACGCCAAAGGAGAGGCTGACCATAAACTTTAACAGATATTTTGGAGCGTAAGCTTTCATGGGCAAAGACCCGCTTTCGATGCATCTGATGAAGCGGGTCTTTGCCCACAAAATTTTATGCTCCAAAATACCTGTTAGTCTATAAGGTGCCACAGGACTTCTTGTTGTTTTTGAAGGTACAGACTAACTCAGCTACCCCTCTGATATTTGTGATAAACTTTAGCACTTCCTTCCCCCTTGCCGTCCATAAACTTTAATAATAATGCAACCCTCTCCACCAAGGAAATGATGGATTTCTGTTGTTGGAACCACCACCACAAGAAACAGTTCAAGCAATATTTCCAGGCCAGGGAGCTCTGCTGTAGCACACCTTGAATTACTCTTCTATCCCATTTTTATATTGCTAGTGAAGTACTGGGCTAGCTTAGTGGCTATTGAGAGAGATGAAGTAACCAGAGATGGAGCAAGAACCAATTTTCATAAGATACAACAACCCAATATGGCACCTTCTGCAGGCACCATGGGGCACCACAGCCTACTTCACAGTAAGACTGCAACTCCCAAGGGAAAAGGAGCAGGTATTGAATTCCGGAGCCCACCCCTGCAAACAGATACCACCTAAGAGAAACCTACCTTTGCATACAACCCGTCTTCCATGGAACACTCTTTCCAGTCATTTCCTTTATCCTTATTTTCCTGTTTTTGTTGTTTTTCTCTTTGCTTCTCTATGGGAAAGCAAAACTGAGAGGAGAGACTGGGCTGCCACTGCCCAGACTCAGCCATCTAGGGGGGGCTGGAACAATTTGTATAGGAGGGTGCCGAGAGCCATTAATGCCAACTATAAACCCCGGGTGGAAACCACCTCAGCCCGGGGCTGCGGCAGCAAGCGTAGTTCCATCACCTATCCTGAGCTATTTCAGTTGGATTTCAAGCCAGCGTGCATGTCCCCAGAATGCACAGACAAATCCTGCCTGGCCTGCATCCTACCCCAGTCCAGTCTTCAGGCAGAGCATTTTGCAACTACCCAGCCTTGAGGGGATGCCCTGGGGAAGTCTACACCAGAGAGAAAGGCCTGATGCTGCCAGTCATCATTCACCAGGCTTGGCACTTCCGGTGGTCAGCCTGGGACAAGGTGCATCCCTGTTGGCCGTGCCCAAGGACATGCTGCAGCAGGGCATGTGTTCTCCTTTAGCTCTTGGTAGGGGAGCAGGGCTAATAAGGAGACAAATCCTGGCCTATCTGCTAAGCAGAGAACTTGTTGCAGCTGGAGCAAGCCCAAGGGGTCTTGAGCCTGCTTAAATTATAGCAGGGACCAAACCAAGCCCCTACCATAGGGCGCAAAGACCCACAAAGGTAGTTCAGAGCCACCTGGCCCCTCCCATGCCCCAGCTGCACTGAGGAGAGCTCAGCAGAGAACGCTGTGTGGATGGCAGAGGGGTCTCTAATGTGCTTCCCCGGACAGGTGTACCGTCCCCTGTGCTGTCTAACTCTGTGACTCAGGGGTCGGGGCAGGGTAATGAAAGTCACAATATGGGGAGATCAGGCCCCCCTCCAAGCCCAGCCCCATCTCTAGGTAGACATGCAGGGAGGATTCTCCCTGGCCAGCCCCCACAGTTCCACCAGCGAGGCCCAGTTTAGCCCAGAGGGAGAGTATTCCTGGATTAACCACTCCTCTGTCCTTCCCCTTCCCTGAACATCTCTCCCCAGGAGAGAGGCACATTTGCCACTTACCTCTCATCTTTTGCATAGTTTATATAAATCTCTCCCACTACCACCATCGCCTCTCCGCCCTCCTCCCCCGGCCGCTCCCCCCTGCTTCCTCCTCTCCTTCCACAGCTGAAAGTCATCAGGCCCCAGATAGGTCTTCTCCCACTTATGCAGCTCATGAATATTTAACAGCATCTGCTCTGGAGGCGATAAAGCCTACCAATCCTTGACAAATATGGCCTAATCTTTTCAATTTCGGGGTGCAAATATTCCTTCTGAGTCCTGTTTGTCACCTAGATTAATGACCATGGGTCCCATAATCCTTTGGTGCTAATTCAAGTGGTGGCTAGCTGGAATGTGCGTGGCAGGAGGATGCTGGGATACATATGCAGGAGAGATTACTCACATGAGGTTTCCTTGCAGCAAGGTGTTGTTTCTTGGTTGTTTTTCCTTCATACCAGATGAATATGCAAGCTGGATTTGGCACCGGGGGAGGGTGGAGTGACAGGATTGAACGAGTGTACGCAGGTCATATTTGCAAAAATTAAATATGTCTCCTCTTTCACTCGAGGAGGGTCACAATGAGAGAGAGAGAGGGAGAGAAGCCTTATGAAGAAAGGTTGAGGGAACTGGGACTGTTTTGTCTGAAGAAGAGAAGACTGAGGGGGGAGTTGATAACAGCCTTCAACTTACTGAGGTTGCAAAGAGGGTGGAGAGAGGCTGTTCACGGTGGTCACGGATGACAGAACACGGAGCAATGGTCTCAAATTGCAGTTGGAAAGGTCCAGGTTGAACATTAGGAAAAACTTGTTCACTAGGAGGGTGGTGAAGCATTGGAATGGTCTACCCAGGGAAGTAATGGAGTCTCCATCCCTGGAGGTGCTTAAGTCTCACCTCGACAATGCCCTGGAGGAGCTGATCTGATGGGTTTGGTCCTGCTTAGAGCAGGGAGCTGGACTCTATTGCCTTTTTTAGGTCTCTTCCAGCTCTATTGGTCTGATTCTATGATTCTATGCCTTTCACTAAAACCCAGCTCCAGAGCTTTATAAAGGACTATATACCAAATATCTGTTCTAGGTGTAGTACCTACAGGCACTGAGACCTCATCTGGGGTGAGTGAAGTCTCTGCTCTACAGCCTCAGCTGACAGCCAGCTGGCCTTTAGCTCATGTGGTAGAGTGCAGGCTGTTAGACCCTCTGCTTGCAGGTTCTATCCCTTGGGCTGGTGACCAGGGTCTGTTGGGCTACGTCTACACGTGCAGCCAACATCGAAATAGCTTATTTCGATGTTGCGACATCGAAATAGGCTATTTCGATGAATAACGTCTACACGTCCTCCAGGGCCGGCAACGTCGATGTTCAACTTCGACGTTGCTCAGCCCAACATCGAAATAGGCGCAGCGAGGGAACGTCTACACGTCAAAGTAGCACACATCGAAATAGGGATGCCAGGCACAGCTGCAGACAGGGTCACAGGGCGGACTCAACAGCCAGCCGCTCCCTTAAAGGGCCCCTCCCAGACACAGTTGCACTAAACAACACAAGATCCACAGAGCTGACAACTGGTTGCAGACCCTGTGCCTGCAGCATAGATCCCCAGCTGCCGCAGAAGCAGCCAGAAGCCCTGGGCTAAGGGCTGCTGCCCACGGTGACCATAGAGCCCCGCAGGGGCTGGAGAGAGAGCATCTCTCAACCCCCCAGCTGATGGACGCCATGGAGGACCCAGCAATTTCGACGTTGCGGGACGCGGATCGTCTACACGGTCCCTACTTCGACATTGAACGTCGAAGTAGGGCGCTATTCCTATCTCCTCATGAGGTTAGCGACTTCGACATCTCGCCGCCTAACGTCGAAGTTAACTTCGAAATAGCGCCCGACGCGTGTAGACGCGACGGGCGCTATTTCGAAGTTGGTGCCGCTACTTCGAAGTAGTGTGCACGTGTAGACGCAGCTTTGGTGTTACATAAGCAACCCCCATACTTGGGAATAACTTTTTATTTTATTTTGCCAGCACCCAAGTTTTGAAACCTTTAATCCAGGGGGCTGGTTAATCTCCTCGGAGAGAGATGGAGTGTGGCTCCCAATGTGTACCTCAGGGGAAGGGTTTGGACTGCGTGGTTCAGTTCAGCCCATCACAGGCTGGAATTGCTATGAGGTATTGGGCAATGCTAAGTTAGCTCTCTCAGCCCCAGTTTATGCCAGCAGAAGGTGCAACATGTACAAGGCTGAGTCAGTTATTCTGGTCCCAATGTAGCCGAAATTTCACTGCAGGCAACATTTCCTCCTGTGTTCATCCCCTAGAACTGGAAGGGACCTTGGGGATGTCATCTAGTCCAGTCCCCTGCCTTCTTAGCAGGACCAAGCACCACCCCTGGCATCTCTTTGCCCCAGTCCCTAAATGGCCTCCTCCAGGACTGAATTCACACCCCCAGGTTTAGCAGGCTAGTGCTCAAACCACTGAGCTATCCTTTCCCCCAGCTGGTTTTCTCTAGGAACTGCTTTGGGCCTCAAGCAGTGCGCCTCCAGCATTCTCCACAAGGACCTCTGCCGGGACAGGACGAGGCCAGGGTTGCTCTGAGTTCTCCCACAGCTGACGCTCCTGCACCCTCACTGGCTGAGGCGGCTGTTCAAAGCAGATTAGGGCACCCCGGATTCCTATGGTGACTGTTGCTGGTAAAAGTGTGTGTCAGCTGCAGCGTAGCTACTGCTCCTGCGTCACTCGCTTCACTTGAGATTAGCTCAGTGGAGAACCAGCTGTGACGATGGTCCAGCTACCAGCCACACTGCTCCTAGATCCTTCCACCAGGAAACACAGTAGGGAATTGCACAAGGGCTGCACAGGACAAGCTCATGTATCCTGGCCCCAGCTTCTTCCAGACAGAATCAGTCTGAGAACTGATGTGGATTGGAGCTCTGGCAGCATGGCAGTTTCTGGATCCAACGCTAGCTGCAGGCTGTGTAAGTAATGAAGCAGGAGCCCCGAATGTGGGCGCTGCCTCAAAGCTTCTGGTCCCAGCCTCTCCCTGCACACATCACTCTGCACATGACACGCCAAGTGCTGGTTGCAGAATAAGGGGGCCCAAGGCAATCCAGGGAGAGCACACAAGAGCAACATTTGGGGCACCCAGCCCTTGCAGCAAACAAGGACTGCATTTCTTCTGCTCAGCCAAGGAAAAGAAAAATAGGGAGAGAAAGAAAAATCAATGCTGGAGCTGATCAGTGATATTGACAACGTAGCTAAGGGGGCTAGCTGCTCCTGTTCATTGCATCAGAATGCACAGGGCAGCTTCCTTCTTCCGCTGCAGTGTAGCATGAAGCTTTCAAGAGGGACATTCTTAACAGGTCTAAATATAGCCAAGTGTCAGCGAAAGCTGCAATGGCCAGCCAGAAATCGAAGATTTGTTATTATCTAGCAATGGAACACCAGCATGGCTGGTGTATTCATCACTGCCCCAGCCCTGGGGGGTGAAAATATATTGAGATTGCATGTTATTTATTTATAATTTGGCAGATGGGATGTAGTAGCGGCCAGCAGGAAAGATTCTTTGCCTGTATTCCATCTGAAGATGGGAGGAACCGAAATATCCAGGAACCAGAATGTCCAGGGGCTTTAGTATTCATGCCAAGATCAGCAAACATACTAGTGGGGATGTCAAAGTAGCTACACCAGCCATGAATCTGGGTTTTGGCAGGATTGTTGTTAGAAAATCAGGTAGAAATAGGTTGTTTCTTTGAACACAACACATTTTGCAGAAACATATTGATTTCAACAAAGATTTCATTGGGAAGGTTGCAGATGTCCAAATCGAGCTGGTCCTTCATGACCATAGAAAAAGAGAAACACAGCTTGTGTCTATACTGTACAGCAATGTGCACCACAGGGGTGTAAACAGTAGTGTGTTAACACACACTAGGGCACTTTTAGTGTGCACCAGCGCTGTCTGCATTGGCCAGTTAATTCACAACCTGATACAGATTAGAATTCTTACCCCACTGGAGCGCAGCACTGCACTATGAAGATAATCCCTTCCGCACAAACTAAACACTTAGGCTTGTTGATCCAGTAACCGATGTTTCCATATATATTTTTGAAACCAAAGTATGTGGATGGGTTTTGTTGCTTTCCAGTCTAGACCAAAAAGCAAATCTTAAAACCTGGAAAGTTCTCGCGAAACAGATTTATCATCCTCTGGTCAGCTTGAGTGGGTGATGATGGAGTAGCCTAGGAACTGGAAGGGTCAACATGAATTAGTTCAAATCAACACCAGGAACGTGGCTGGCAGACCCCGGGTATGCTGAACACAGACATTATCAGATTCATCCAGCTAATATACAAACCTGCCATCAGCACTGTCCTATATGTTTCAGAGAAAAGTGCCAGGAAATTTGCAGCAGGCAGTTATGGAATAATAACCCATCCCATGACTGAGGACATGATGGAATCCAGAAGTCCAGGGATCCAGGAAGAAGGGATGTTAATGTTTCTGAATCACCAGTAAAGCTAGTTGAAAATTTCCCATTGAAATATCATTGTTTCAATGGACTAAAAGTTTAAGGAAAACAATTCTACCTTTTAAAAAAAATCAAGTAAAATGTGGATATTGGATCTTGGCATCCAAAAACTGAACATTTTTAGTTTCCATTTGTCAAAATAAAATAAAATAAAATTTTCAGTCAAAACCAAAGCAAATCCATTTTTGTCCAAATCTGGGGGGGAGAAGAAAACATTTTCTGACTATCTCTATCCATAATTTCAAGTTTGCAGCAAATAGTTGCTTTCAGTTCATGTTGTGTGTGAAAAGATTCCCACACCTGCTGGTTGTTCCTCTGGCCAGAAGAACTCAGCTGGATGGTTCATACAGGGTTTCAGGATGGTGTTCACAATAATTGATGGTCACAATAACGCTAACTGAGGCTAAAGTGATTGATGTTGCCCACTGGAGGCACCAGGTCAGAAGGAAAATGGTGATACCACCGAAAAAGAGATAGATGTGGGATAGCTCAAAGAACCACACAGACATGGTGAAGAATGGCTTGGGAGCACCCATGCTCTCATCCCTGAGGAGAGATGGCATCAACATCACCAGGGGACAAATGTTCCTCTGATAAACCTTCCATTGGCTTTTTGATTGAGTAAAAGCCTCAGAATTTGGCCCATGGAACCAGATAAACCTGGGAAGAGCAAGGAAAGGAGAGAGAGACGCTGGTGTTTGTGCTAACAATTGCACAAGGGTTTGTCGAAGACAACAGAAGGCCAAGAAGGGGCACGGGGGGCCATTTTGTGACCAGCCCATTGGGTTGGTAAACAAATCAGAAGCCTTCAGCAGCCTCAGCCAAAGTTCTGAAGTCAGAATTCTGAAATAAAAGCTCATTGAAATGTCATTTACTGGCCAAATGGTGAGCAGAATGCCTGTGAGTGGGTGTGTACTGTGTGCTTTTTTATCCACTCAGCCAGCACTACAGATTTCCCTGCACCAGCAAAAGCAAATGTGCAGGTGAGCATCATCAGAGCATCAACCAGCTATGCAAATCCCTGTCCCTCACAATGACCTACAACCTTCACTCCTTCTGGAACCTGGAAGTGTTGCCAGAGAGTTGGGGCTTCCAATCAAACCAGAGAGAAGTTAGTTTCCCTTCCAAGGAGAGCTGCAAACAGCTTTTCGTTTTATTTTTTTCTAACTGTGCATTTATATGGAACCTCTCCCTGTGCATTTGAGCACTTCCCTCCCTCCCTTCATCCATCTCGTGCTTTTTCTTTCTGTGCATGGGTACTGCACTCGTCACCATGATGTCTCAACACCTACCCCTGGTTTCTTTCTTATGCATCGTTTTCACAGATGCACAGTTTTGTCCTTTATTCCCTTAGAATTGTTTCTCCACACAAGTCATTTGATGGTGGTTTTGCTGTCCCTCACTGGTGTGCGTGCTCCTTTACTGCTGTTCGTTTGCTTTGATTGGTTCGTTAGGTTTGGGGGAATGTTCTCCTTTGGCCATTTCTTTTTCTGAGTGGAGCTGACTCAGAGACCAAGACTCTGAGTCTGCTATGCTGGCCCATCAACTGCACAGAGTATTGCCCCCATGAAATAGCAAAAGGCTAAGTAGGTTTGGGCTCTGACATGGGCCCTAATTTGGTTCATCTTTATTTCACTAAACGCTAACCCTCAGCATTTGTGGGGTTTCCTAGAAAGGCTGCAAGGAAAGAAAACAAACATGACCCAGAGATGCCTTTGCCACGGAAAAGGAAGTCACTGAACAAAAGCCAGGACTGCAAAGGGTGAAGGGAGTTGAAAAACAGGGGATTGAATTTGTCTTTTTTCACCGCAGGACATTTGTACAGTGGGAACAAAAGCAGCAAATTGCACAAGGGATTCTGCCAACCTACCCAGCTCAGAGACGTACCAGGGCCAGCCCGTCCCTCCTGCTGTGAGCTGACTTGCCAAGTCTCCACAGAGGAGCCCGATGAGGCCCCTTCTTTGCAGCAAACAACACTGCCAGTTTCTAAAATGACTCTGATCTAGTGTGATCGAATAGGGCTTCTGGCAGAGCCCAGCTTTCAGCCTTAGGAATTGCAGTTAAGTGCTCAAAGAGTGCCATCCGTTCTCCATCTTCAGCAAGGACACATTGCTTCGTTCTGGGGCCACAAGCAGGGGCCAGGAAGACCTGGGTTTTATTTCCTGCTGCCCCTGGCTTTCTGTGTGACCATGGGCAAGGTACATGCTGCCAGCTTTCAAACAGTGTGCTCAGTGTACCTCCACATAGCAGGAGGGTCTGGTGATCTGCTGGCTTAGCGGGCAACACATGGCCCTGTATTTCTGCTGGTCGTCTCTGGTCGGGGGAGTTCTCAATCTCCTCATGCTCCAGTGGTTCCCCCAGAGCTCATCACTAGAAAGGAGTGGGAGGAGGGGAGGGACCTACCCATTGCACTGGGTCACTGGAAATTCGTGGAGGGGATCCTCAAGGAATCCATTGTGAAGCATTTGGAAGCATGGAAAATGATCAGGAATAGTCAACGTGGATTCACCAGAGGCAAATCATGCCTGACCAACCGGATTGCCTTCTTTGATGCAGTAGCTGAGGATACAAGCAAGGTGGTGGAGGTGATATACCTGGACTCTAGCAAAGCTTTTCATATGGTCTCTCACAGTAGTCTTGCCAGTGAGTTAAAGAAGTATGGATTGGATAAATGAACTGTAATGTGGATAGAAAGCTGTCTAGATCATTGGGCTCAACAAGTTGTGATCAATGACTCAATGTTTGGTTGGCGAACAGTATCAATTGGAGTCCCCCACGGGTCAGCACTGGGGCCGGCTTTGCTCAAAATCTTCATTAATGACCTGGGGGATGGGCTGGATTGCACGCTCAGAAAGTTCATGAATGACTCTAAGCTGAAGGGAGAGGTAGATACACTGGAGGGTAGGGGAAAGGTCCAGAGGGACCTAGATAAATTGGAATATTGGGGCCAAGAACAATCTGTTGAGGTTCAACAAGGACAAGGGCAGAGTCCTGCCCTTGATACATAAGAATCCCAAACAGTGCTACAGAGTGGGGACCGACTGGCTAAGCAGAAGTTCTGCAGAAAAGAATTTTGGCATTACAGTGGATGAGAAGCTGGACAGGAGCAAAATGTCCCCTTGTAGCCCAAAAGGCTAACAGCAAGTTGGGCTGCATTTGTAGGAGCACTGCCAGCAGATTGAGAGAAGAGATTATTCTCCTTTATTCGATACTGGTGAGGCCACATCTGAAACATTGTGTCCAATTCTGGGCCCCTCGTTAGAAAAAGGATATGGATGCATTGGAAAGAGTCCAGTGGAGAGCAACAAAAATGATGAGGGGCTGGAGCATGTGACTGAGGAGGAACGGCTGAGGGATTTAGGCTCATTTATTCTACAAAGGAGAAAAGTTTGTCAGCAACCTTCAACCAGCTGAGGATGGAGAGAGGCGGTTCTCAGTGGTGACAGAGGACAGGATGAGGAGCAATAGTCTCAAGTTGCAGTGGGAGAGGCCTAGGTTAAGTATTAGGAAAGCCCATTTAACCTGGAGGTGGTGGAATCTCTTCCCTAGAGGTTTTTAAATCCTGACTTTACAAACCCCTAATGTGGAAGATTTAGTTGAGCTTGGTCCTGCTTTGAGCAGAGGGTTGGACTGTTCCCCCTGTTCTATAGCTGGAGCAAGTCTACTTTCCTTCTCTCCTGGAGCCCCTCTTTATACGGTCCCAGCTGGGCCCTAATTGACAATTAATTGCCTCAGCTGCTGGCTCCTCAGCCCCATCCCTCACTCCGGCTGGGTTTAACCCTTGCAGGGCCAATGCAGAGCAGATGGCCCGTTACGAGGTCCAGAATGGAATTTCTGGTCTGCCACACATAATGAGCCCCTCTGGAGTATTCAATGGTTCAGTAGTTACAGCACTCCTCAGGGATTAGGGAAGCCCAGGATCAAATCCCTGCTTTGCCCAATTCAGAACAAGGGCTTAAGCCTGCTTCTTCCCTGTTCCTAGAGATGGTGCCAGATGCTGGGTTATTGGCTATTCTAGGTGCCGGGGGACCCAGTTGCCCTCATGGTTTTCCATGAAGACTTTTGAATGATCCCTGTTCCGCTCCAATGCAGAAGGAAAAACATCTCAGCATTTTTCAGGAACCAGAATGTGTGTGTTCCAGCCAGCCCTGCCTACGGCCCCATCATCTCCCGAGCGTGGGATAGTTTCATTTAGACCCGATCAGGGGCAGGAAGGTGTCCTGGGTTTGAAACCCTGACTTTTAATTCCTAATTTGTTCTATGATAATCCTAACAGGCTCCAGCCTAGATCAGGCCTCATGGTGCTAAACACCGTATAAGCACGATGCGAGAAAAGGGACTTGCCTTCGAGAGCTTCTAATCTAGAGAGTGGTGAGAGGGGAACAGATATGAAGTGAGCAGCAGCGTCCAAAGCCACCAGGCACCCAAGGGCAAGGTGGGAGGGGGGCCTGTCTCTGTGCCCTGGAAGGGGAGGGGCCATGAGCAGAAGGGGTGGGGCAATGAGCAGAAGGGGTGGGACCAAGAGCAGTCAGCACTCAGAGCCGCCTCAACCACAGTGCTGGGCCCTCCACCCCCACTCCCTCCAGCTGCCTGCAGGTCAAGCACCTGCTGCCGCAGCACTTCAAAGGGGCCCAGTGCTCCAGTCACTGCCACTGCCAAAGTAGCAGTGATGGCGGCCGGAGCTTGGGGTCCCTTTAAAATGCCAGTCTCCGGGGGCACCTGCCCTTTGCCCCACCCCTTTCAGCAGTGAGGTGCAGACTTAGCCAAGCTCACAGCACTGGGACTAGAATCCCACTCTCCTTACACCGGGGAGCTCCTGATCTCTCCTCCGGACAACACTGCCTCCCCTGCTCCTTGCTTTGCTCCTGTCCCTGGAGGCAAATCCGCCTGGGTTGCAATGCACTGACGGATGGGCCCAGCACAATCTGCTGTCCTGTCAGTGTTGTGGGAAGAGGCCAGGTCTGGATCTCCCCTGTTCTTTAACCACGGAGCAGCATCACTTTACTTCCTCAGGCGCTTCTCGCTGCACCCTTTCCACTCATCTCTTTGCCTGCTTGAGGCAAAGGCTGCCTGCAGGGCAGCACCCTTAGCCTTGCAGGAGAAGGACAAGCTTTTCCCTGCAAGTCTGTGAAAGGCCTGGTTCCTGGCTGCCTTTACCTGGCTAGAGTTGCATAGGCAACCAGTGCATTCATCCTTGAGCACGTTCGCCTGTGCGGATTTAACGTTATCTGTTAAATACTAAGGCATGAAGGAAATGTGACAGCTCCCTCGTTTCACAGAGGGATGCAGCTGGGACCTGCTCCAGAACCCAGAGAGACGCTATCCAGATAAGCGGCACAAGGCTAGGGGCAGAGGGAGGAGTTGTAAATCATTAAACAGCCGGAATGGCTCCCTCCTTCTCCTCCTGCCTCTTCCTCATCCTCTCCCCTCTGTAGTTTGTCCATGTCCTCCTGCCAGGCTGTCGCTCCCTGCCGCAGTGTGCCTCTGCCTCCCTCTCCCTCCTCCAGTCTGTGGCACTGCCTGTGACAAGGAGCCTTTGGAGAAAGATGAATTGAAATGACATGCGAACTCCAGCGTGACTGCTGGGGTGATGCATGGGGAGCCGTCGCTCGCTTCCTGTGCTGTGCAATACCGATGAGATACTGACCTCCCATGCAAAGGGGTCAAGGATGCTTGAAGGGCTCAGCAGCTGGAGCCAAGCGAGGGAAAAAAAGGAGGGAAATATTCTCCCCTCTCTTCTCTGCCCTGCTTCATTTTCATTTTCTCTTGCTTGCTTTCTCTGCGGGTCCTGGGCCACCTGGTGCATTTTGAAAGCCGGTGTGTGGTGTGCCCTGGGATGCCATACTGCTTACACACACACACACACACACACACACACTCTCTCTCTCTCTCTCTCTCTGCTGGAGCTAGCCACTCCAATGCTCTTGCAGCCTCCAGCCTCCTCGTTCTTGGAAGAGCGTTGCAGGCATGGCTAGACACTTCTAGCTCCAGCTCCCAGGGCTGGTGGCTGCCAACAGGCCTCCAATGGATTTGCATGGCCCATCAGACAGGTTGAAGTGGGGACAGGGCTGAGTTTGCAAATGTGCCACAGTGCCAGGGTTTTAAAGTCCCAGCATGTCTGGCCATTTTCGTTTCACCACTGAAAGGGCCCATGGTGTCATTCTCTGCACTTGCTTTGGACCTTAAACTTCTTCAAGAATCAGCTCTTTTAGGGCCTGAGCCTGTGTCACGCCAGTCAGTGGGAGTTTAGCCGTTGACTTTAGGCAGAAGATAGTGCATCTCCACCCACAACCTGCTCCTGCAATGCCACCAGGCGGACATGGCCACTATCATCATGAGAAGACGCTGGAGATGGATAGGGCATGTGATGAGAAGGGAAGCAGACGCCATTGTAAAGACAGCACCTCACTGGATGCTTGAAGGACGACGGAAACAAGGGAGACCCAAGACAACACGGCAGCATACTGTTGAGGCAGACATGAAGAGAATGAACTACAACTGGGACACACTGGAGAAAATGGCTGAAGACAGACAGAGGATCTTCTTTGCTGCCCTACACGCCAACAGGGGTAACAGGCTTTAACTAACCAAGTTCTGCTGTATTGTGGGGGACTTTTGCATAAGGACAGACTAAAAATAAGTGATGACTTTAGGATTTGGCCCAGAGGTTAGGTAGAAGTGAGGGATAGGAAAGGTCATGGGAACTGGCCCATTTTTGTATGCCACATCTAGGAAAGAAGCAACTATCCTGCTGGGAATGGCAGCAGAGAATATCTGCCCCTTGGGAAGAGCTATCAAGAACAGGACAAAATCAGTGCAAAAAAATGGGCCAGAAGGCCTCACAACATCTCCACCATCTCTTCCACCCTGTGTGCATGTCCATCAACCAAAAGAGCAATTCCAAAGAGCCTCTGGTAGATACTAGGCATGGGGTCAGCTGTCGCAAATGGGCACCAACAACTCAACCAGCAGCCAGCTGATGGTAGGTAGGTTTCCAGGTGAGCACACAAACCATAACAGCAAGTGCCCATTTTAACTGCTGTAGATATAAACACATTTCTCTGCCCCTCATCCTTTGATTTCTCTGGCAGCCCTTACAATGTCAATAGTCTAAGCCTTGTGTCAGGGAACTGGCCCATTTCAGCTGTGGCCAAGGATTAATGACCCAGGCCCATCCTAGATGAGTGATATCTTGGACTTGGGGAGGTTTTAACCCAGATCCAAGAGTGGGTGGTAGAATTTTGTCCCATTTTAGGAAGAAAGCTAGATCAAGGCTGGTTGCTGTGGTAACAGACACCGGGCCTCTGGCTGGGGCATATGGAAGGGGAAATAAGTGCAAAGGTGCCTCTGGAAAGCTGTTCTGTCCATCGGAGGCAGGGAACAAGAGGAGCTGTGAGACCCCTTAGCAAGTTCTGTCAGCCTTATTCATACGTCATCGGATGGGGAAAGCCCAAAAGACTGTGAGGCAGGTGATTAATCTCAGGCCATAGTTGAAAGCCCTGATGGATGGAGGGGGGGAGAAGAGACGTTCCCCCAGTTTAGCCGTTTAAAACTTATTTCTACATTTTTCTGGTTTTACTTGTTCATTTATGAAGGGTTACAGTTTTCTCCCACTATAAATCGTGGTGCTGGTGAACTGGATGTATAACTCATGCTAGATAATTAAGCACATGACTGCTGCTATGAGCAAGGCAAAGGATACCCAGATGTTTAGACAGCAGCCTTCAGTGATAGAGCCAGGATGGGCGGGTGTTCGGTAAATGATGACGCAGGTCTCAGCTAGTTTACCAGCTTCCAGCCTGACCAGAGGCAAATCACCAACTCTGGCTGTGCCACCATTACTCCTCTGAAATAAGAGAATGTGCGTTTCGGTCTCCAGGTGAGTCTAAGTCAGAATTGCCCGTACGCCCAGATGCCAAAGGAGGATGTGAGTGATGGAGACTTAGACTCCCATGACTTATGGGGGTCTCTCTCTCACTTGAATTTGGCTCAGAGAGGCACCACTACCCCAGTGACTAATGCACACAATTCCACCTGAACCCCCCAGTTCTATTCTTCTGGGCCAAAAATCTCTTCCCTCAAAGGAGGCAACCAAGTTGGCCAGGGAGTTAAACTAGCACTCTGATTCTGTTATGAGCTAACAGGATCCCAACACAAGATAACGACACACATCCATGCTTAAAGCTGTCCCCAGACAGCCTCCTGTGCCCTAAAATATGAAAATGATTATGTTAAAGGAAAGAACTCTTTATTCTGGACCTCATCACTTTTGTTAAGTGTCTTGTATGTGGTCTTGGTCCCATATTTGGTCCCAAGTGATGGAGAATTATGGACTCATACGGGATCTGCTTGCTTCTTAGAGGTGGCACATCAAAAAGAGGCCTCAGCACTCATGGAGGGGTGCAGATGGCCAAATGGAGCTCCACAATGTCTTAATTCTGCTACCATCAAAGAGGATGAGCAGTTCAGTGCTGACTTCAGTGGAATAGAGTTAAAATCCCCCTCGTGGTCTTTAGCGAGCCCTTGGCACTCCCCATACGAGCAGCAACTTGGCTAAACTCCAGGTCAGGTAATTGCATTCTGACTCCATACCTTCAACCCCTACAGCCCTTTCCAAGCTGCAGAGGAGAGGTTTTCTTCATGACTTTTATGCGTTCATGACAGGGTGTATTTACAAGACACTGGCCCAGCTCGGGTTAACTGCAGCCCCTTGCTCTTACTGAGCATATTCCAACTGGATACAGAGTACAGAAGGGACAGCTCAACTCAGTCTGGGCTGACTGATGAGAAGAGCAGATGCATGTTGCACGACCCTGCCGGGAAGCTACTAAAACCCCAGACTCTAAGAGCCATCCACACCGAGGCTCCCCAGACACTCAGTCAACTGCTGAGCAAGGCAAGCAAGAGACTGCTGATGCCAGAAACTCAACGCAGCTGGAAGTAAGGGTAAGAAGCAGCCCAGGGGAAAGGAACCGTTGCAGTGAGAGACAGAGCCTGTGTACAGATGTATTGGTTCCCCAGGGCCCTGAAGGCAAAGGCTGCTCCCTTGACTCAGGCCACTAGGCCACATGGCCTTGAAGATAGGGGACAACATAGGGGGTCACATTACTGAAGCTGCAAATACCCCTTTAATTGTCTGCCTTCAACCTGACGCCTGACCTCAGGGTGTAGCTGCCCAGCGACACCCCATAGACACCCCATAGAACTCCTGCAGCGGCACTCTGAGATGCAGCCGTGTTCTCCAGGCCAACAGCCCAACCTTAGTTTTTGCCCCATGCCTGGGGAGAAGAGTCTGAGGAGAAGCCCATCTGCACTTGTCCCATCTCTCACTCGTTTTCCTTCCTGCCGTTCCAAGGTATGAGGTGAGCCAGCAAGTCCAAGGGGAGGAGCCGGAGCCTGTGCTTGTCAAAGACCAAGGAACAAGTTGTTTGTCAGTTCATGTGACTGAGGATAAACTGCCTCTCCATTGCCCCTCCATTACTACAAGCTACCCCAGTACCATGGAGTGGACTGAACTAAAGCAACAGGTTCCAGGACCTGGCATGCGTGGTAACAGGGGGCAAGATAGCAGTGAGAGGCCGCCCCTTCCCTTCACCACCTCAAGGGAAGAAGCCTTGCAGCTAATCTTTGGGTTAAGGTGATTGTACAATGATTTAGGATTACAGAGAAAGTCGGTTGGCTTCATGCTCCTAAATTACCTCGGGTCCTTTTGAAAATCCCAGACTGGCCTCCAGTGTTCAAGTTACCAGAAAACAGAGGCTAGACATGAGGAGGTGAGAGGGAGAAAGAAATGAGTCTCTGACCGTGATGTGACAACAGCCCTCCCCAACTCTTCACTTTCCCTTTGACAACTTCTGCTTTAATGTTCCCTAATCATACATACGTATATTTCAGAATTTCTCATGAAAAGGCCTGTTTCCCTTATCTGGTGCCTAATCTATACAGCATCTCTCCTCTGCACCAGTGTCACACTTGTTAGAAAAGCAATGAGTCCCAAGCAGTGTTTACTGCCGATTTGGAATTATCTATCACTCAGCCCGCTTTTCTCTACAGGGCCATCAATCTTATCACCTGCAGATGGGAGCCACGCGGCAGAGTTCAGCTCTCTCTGGAACCCTTTTGTTTTCTTTCTGCCTTGCTCTTTCTCTCCCTTGCAAAATAATTTCTCTTTGGTTGAGACTATATTTGCAGGTCTGTGTGTGTGTAAGGTGTGTGTAAGCTTTCCAGGAGAAATGGCTACACGCCACATCAGCTCAGGGCTTCCACCTTGCTGGTAGCCTGTGATGTTTCAGGTCAAAGAGTTTTGGGGAACTGGGCTGTTTGAATATCCCTCTTGAATCCAGTTGGTTAAATCAGGGGCTCACAGAGAACAAAAAAGCCTTGGACTCAGGGACATGCTGGAGATTTCATAGCAAGAGTCAGGGATCAAGTCTAGCTTCAGCTGAACAAAAGACACATTTATTTGATTTTAACAAAGCCAGATTTGTACTGAAAGGGATATTGTTGCTGTCCTTGGCCTTGTATGTTCTGATCCTGAAGGTGTAAAAGAATGAGGCTGCATTCAAAAAACTCAAGGAACATTTCTGATGCAAAGTCATCAGATCGGGGACTCTGAAGAGAGTTGTGAGTTTCAGAGGTTGGAGAGCAAGGTCTCATGTTAGCTTGGAGATGCACGTCAGACTTGATCACTGGAGAGCAGGGGTGTGCACGAGGCAGGGGCATGGATTTCCCCCAATAATTGGCAGCATGGAGGTCCTTGTGCCCTGGGGCCAGGGCAGGGGTACATGACACGCCCCTCCAAAAGCAATGACATGGAAATTTCTGAGCTTGCCCCTGCTGAAAAGTCATGGTTAGGACCCAGACCCAGGTTTAGGTTGAGATGTTTGGCTTTCTCATTAGGCTGTTCTGCACAGGTGGTGAAAACTCAGATGGAGGTTGAACTGTGGATTAGATCTGTGGCAGTTCAAATGCTGTGCTTTGGGTGCTGGCGAGTAAGAGGCGTATTTGGGTTTTGAAAAGGCAGGGTGTCACTTTTCATAGCCTGCAATTGAGAGTTCTTCTCTTGGAGCTCCCAGAAAAGTATTACATATGTGCTACTGTCTAAAAAAGTTTTGTATTTATTATATATCTTTCTATGGATATGCATTATACTATGCTATAAATATACATAAAGACATAACCACCCTGACCTATAAGTGTGTTAGCTCTGTATTTGTGGTAGCAGCCAATACTTGCAAGTGGAAACATCTACCTTAATACTTTAGCTCATATTATGCCCTTTATTTTGTTGGGTAGGTGACTTCTATTTTTATATGCTAAAGATATTATTTCATTCTCTTGGCTGCTCCATGCAACTGCTCTCAATGACCAAGTGCCTCTTTGGCTGTTACACATTCCAGGTCAGTACTGTAAATCATTAGCATCAGAAATGCTAAATCATTAGACTTAATCTATCACTGCTGGATTGCAGCTTGATTGCTGCAAGTGCCCACATGCATCCTTGGGTGCTTAAAAGTCGATGTCCCCAGAAGGACCACTGGAACATTCCTGCATGCTTTCTGGAGTCCTTTCTCCTCGTCCCCCTTTTCCGTGGGGACGTGTGAAGCTGTGGGGTAGGGGTTTAGCCAGAAGATCTCATCAACTGACTGATCATCTACCCAACTCTTTGGAGATGGAGACAAGCTGCCAGCCTGTGAAAGCTTTCTCTGTGATGATCAACCAGTTGGAATTAGACACAAAATTAAGAGCTCACTTAAGCCACAAGGCCCAAATGCCTCAAGGTGTGTAGGCACCTAACTTCCTTCAAGTTTCAGTGGGAGTGAGGAGCTCAAATACCTCTGAGGCACTGGGTCTGAGTGTTCACTGAACATTACGTGGTAGCAAAGATTAGCCCCAGTTAAGAAAATGCTCTGGGTGCCACACTGGAGTAGTGAAAAGCTCACCAAGAGTTGAAACGCCCTAGAAATGTAGAAGGAAGGTCGAGCAGCACTTTTCTGTGCATGTGCATGTGCAAGCTCTGGGCAGCATCCAGAAAGTAACCTGAGCTTTCACAGGGCCTGGTTCTGAAGCACTTGAAGTGCCTGTGTTCTTCCCTCCTCTGTGGGGAAGTCTTTGCAGCACTCCAAGCTGCTGCAGGACACTTGGGGCTTGAGTTCAGGTCCCGTATCATCTTCAGTTCAACTGTGACCTGCTTTCACTGAGCACTTCTCTGGTTTAATAAAAATGAGCCCTAGGCTCTGGGACATATGGAAAACTGAGGTCAACACAACTGGGAATACCAACTCTGCTGTGGAGACAGTGTTTCCTAGTGGATACAGCACAGAGCTTTGCCCTCAGATGAAAGGGGTTCTATTCCCAGCCCACTACCTAGGGAGGTTGTGGAATCTCCATCACTGGGGATATTTAAGATCAAGTTAGATCGACGCCTATCAGGGATAGTCTAGATGGTGCTTGGTCCTGCTGTGAGGGTAGGGTGCTGGCCTTGATGACCTACTGAGGTCCCTTCCAGTTCTAGTGTTCTATGATTAGCCTACTGGGTAATCCTAGGCAACTCATAGCCCCTTCTCTGCGTCTCAGTTTTCCCATCTGTAAGATGGGGTAATTATACTGACCTCCCTGGTTAAGTGCTTTGAGGTGTGTTGATGGGAAAATGTTAGGTGTTTGTTTTTATTCTGTTCGTTGCTGTACACGTACATAGCCCAAAGCTGAGTCCTGCTTCACAGAGCCTACAGTCTAGGTACAGAATGAGAAAACCTGTGGGTATGCCAGAGGTGGGGCATCCAGGCTCACAGAGTTTATGGGGAATCTCCCAGCATTCAAACACTGAGAGTTCTATTCAGCCACCCCATGAGAATGGGCAGATACTAATATCCCACAGATTTAGCACCAAACCCCTAAGACTTATGGCGCTGCAGATGTTACCCAACCTACTGGCATGTTCTGCAATGGCTGGTTGTCCTCTGTTCCATGTTGAGGAAGGCAGCAGTTTTTCAAATGCCCACTGCTGAGCAGCAGCCAGAGACTCCACAGAGGAGATAGGGCAGAGGGAATAGGAGGGGAAATAAGACAGAAAAAAATCAAGGTGGTTCTTTGCGTTGCCATGAAGCTGCAAAAATAAAGTCAATGAAACATGTTCTCCCAACCTGCTTAATTAGATTTTTTTTTTAAACCGAGCACCATGAATGCACAGTTGCATTCAGGGAGTCTCTCTGCATGTTGGCTTGCTCCCTCCTCCTGTCCTTAGCAAACAACTGTGAGTCCCTTTCCAGCAGGAAAGGGTGATTAGCGAGTGGGTTTTAGTCAGGGCAAGCAAGGTGCATCCACAGCTAACCCCATGACCCCTTGCTGAGGCTGCTCCGCAGTTTCCAGGAGTGCAACCCTGCCTCCTCACATCCTGTGGGAGTGCCCATAGAAACCTTGTCTGTGTGGGGAAATTGACTGGCATATTTATCACAGCATAAGCTATTGTGGAATATACCCCAGGTGGACACTACACTCCAGAATAAAAATGACTTTATTTCAGAATAATTACTCCAAGCAGGGTAGAGTATCCCCAGGGGGACATACAGGGAGATCTTACAGAATAGCAGCTCTTAGCACAGAGCAAGGAAGGACTCCTTCTACAGCTCCTCTTTTCTTTTTCCTTGCTAGCAATACACGAAAGGTAAGTGAAGTGGAGAGTACATCCACCACCTACAAAGATGAGAACCCCTTTTCTAGTTAAATCCACATTTCTGGTAGCCGGATACTGCTATATGGTGCAAGCTTGGCAGATAAGCAGCTCTCTCTTATGCACTGGGATCTGTGAAGTTCATCGTGCTCCTTTTCTTTCCCTGCACGCTATAACCTTCAGCCCTTGATTTTCTCTCTGGAGTTACGGGAGGCAATTGGGTTCAGGGTAGAATGAAAGGGCTTGATCCTGCCATGTGAGCTACCGGTTCCCCCATTGGAAGCCAATAGGAATTGGAGCAGTCAGCACACTGAGATTTGCTCAGCACCTTGTAGCACTGCCCCTAGAGCACATGGGTGGCATCCTCAAGCCAAGATAAACAAAACAGATATGCTTAGTCAAATCTAGGCAGTGTTCCCAACCTTGATGCATAAGTTCCCACAGCATGAGTGATGGCTGTAACTTGGGCTGTTTTTTATAGCTCCCTGCACATTTTCTGGAGCTGCTGCCTTCCACAGTCCTAGAAACCTGGGGAAAGGCCCCACAAAAGAGGCACTAAAGAGCCAGTCTGTCGGTTCAGGAGTACGTCGCCCTGTCAAATCTAGCTCAGGTTCATGGAGCCCAAACCATATCTACTGACTTCTCTGGGGAGACCAGTGTTTCTCAAACTGGGTTCTGACCTGAAAGGGAGGTGCCTGGAGGTCACAAGGACTGTGAATTTGGTAGGGCCCTAGTCATGGGACGTACTAAGGCTACATCTACACTAGCATTCCTCTTTCGAAAGAGGCATGCAAATGAGGGAAATTGAAAATGCAAACGAGGTGCATCTTTACATATCTGGCACTTCATTTGCATATGCATCTTTCCAAAGAAGAAAAGCAGTGTAGACGCCGCTCTTTCTAAAGTAAACCCCATCTTTGAAAGAACTCTTCTTTCTACTTTTTTTTTACAGGAAGAAGGGCTCTTTTGAAGATGGGGTTTACTTTCAAAAGAGCTGCGTCTACACGGCTTTTCTCGTTTTGAAATAAGAATATGCAAATGAGGTGCCAGCTACATCAATCTGCACCTCATTTGCCTTTTCAATTTCCCTCTTTTGCATGCCTCTTTCAAAAGAGGAATGCGAGTGTGGACACAGTCTGAGACTTACATGCTCTCTTCCGGGAAAGCAGCAAGCACTGAGCTGGTTTGGAGCACACAAGGGAGCTGAGAGGCAGAAGGTTCACTGTTGAGCTGTTTCCTTCTGTGTGGAGGTGAGGTCCTCCGCTGAGTGAAATCAGCATCACTCTGCTGTGGCCAGTAGACCTTTGCTGACTTACACCAGGTGAGACACTTTATTAGAAGGCCAGAGGGTAAAACTTGGCAATGATTCTCCTTCAGATTTGTCTCCCACTGGAGCCCTCACTTCCAAACCAATGGACTCCCAGAACTGATCCAGCTCAGAGCTCCATGCCTGGTTGTCCAGAAGCTCTTCAGAGATGTAACGTCATGTTTCTTCAAATACAGAAGAGGAAAGTCTGTAGAAAAGCACAGAAAATAGCCAGTTTCACGGAGGTGGGAGGGGATGTGATTTTGATCCTTGTGAATGAGGAGGAGCCCTGAAGAACCTCAACCCACTGATTGAGTTCAGGGGGAAGCAGGTGACAGCTGGAGACAAACCATTCTCAGGGGTGGGGAGTGATCCAGCAAAGGAACAGTCTTCCTGAGGCGGCTGAGCCAATCCAGCGTCAGACTTCCTTTCGGAAATGCTGCACTGCTACTGCATTTGGAAAGGCCTCTCCACCATATGCCCACTATGCCACTAACCACCTCCTGCACGCAAGCCACCTCCTGAAATGAAGCTAGTTCTGAAACAAACCAACCAGCCTACCGAAAAACCAAACCCCACTCAACACACTTTCAACCCTGAAAAAGGTGACATGCCAGAGACCTCATGATGGCCATTCGGGCCTTTGTTGTTTCACGTGGAAGGCACAGAGATAGGATGGGGATGGGTAGTAGGATAAAACCCTAACAGAGATGAATGTAGAGATATGAGGATGAACAGATGAATGATGGAAGGAAAGACATCCTCCCCCTCCCCTGCAAGAGAGAGAGGAGAAGCCCAAAGACCTGGAGATGAGCTGAGGCTGTGGGACAAGTGTCACACGTAGGAGGCTTGACAGCCCCAGTGAGGGGGGGGCTCCATGCACAGAGCTGCAAGTGCAGTGAGACAGAATGAGTGAAGAACAGGCCTATGTGAAACGGGTGTGGCAGTGACCATGCTGCAGAGGGGATGGGGACAGTGGGGCTATAGCCCAGGAGATGCTGGCTTGGCACATGAATGCCCAGCTACCTGGGAGTGGAAGGAATGCTCCGGAGACCTGAGAGGCAGCTCCTTCGGGGAATGGATACTAGAGAACCACATCCTTCATTTGACTGGCACATGCCTGGTTCTCCCCAGCCCTTTGTCTTCTCCCGGATGGAACCCACAGGAGGGGTGTGCGGGACGGGCAAGTCAATGCTGACCCCCCGCCCCAGCCTCCTACACACACACACACACACGCACACACACTCCAGCTGCAGCCTGCCTGGCCAGCAAGCTTGTTCTTCCGCAAGGCTCTTTGCAGCATTGCTGCAGGGGAGAGGCAGGGCTTGGCAGCGCATGCTTCTGCTCAGTCGCTAGCCACCTAAAAAGAGATCTGACCCCCCCATCAGAACACATGGCTCTCCCCCTTCCCTCCCCCGCGCCAGCACAATACACACCCCCAGCTGACAGCCCATCCCAGAGAGAGGGGAAGCCTCTGCAGTCACAGACTTGCGGCCCCCCCTCCCCACACCAAGGCCATTGTCTCCTGTGGCAGCTTTTGCTCCCTCTCTGCTCAGTCCTGGCAGACTCCCCCGGTCCTCCTCCTGCAGCCAGCCTCTCTCATAATAGCATCCTTTTCATGGAGACAAATTGTCCAGCCGGGGGCCGCACCTGAGGGCTTTCACCCTTTAACAAATAGCCTTTTAATTTTCTGCCAGAAGGGCCCGCAAAGCCAGGAGGGAGCGGCGAGAGAATCAATCACACATCCATCTTCATCATTGCTGCCGGGGGGACCATTTTCACTGGCTGAATGCCCCTGGGGGAGGTGGGGTGAAAAAGACAAGAGGTTGGGTGAGGGCGAGGCAGCAGGGAGGGGGCGGCTCGGCCAGAGGGAAGTCACCTCCAAACTCCATGTGGGACACTAGCCCTCGAGCTGATAAATAGCCATGTGGTAGAATAACAGCAGCTTTTAGCCTGGGGAGGAACACAAGAGTCATTTCCCAGGTTTGCTCTTTGCTCAATGCCGTCGGCCCAGGTTCTCAACTGGGACAGCATTAACTTCACTGGCACTCCACCCGCTCCCGCCGGCTGAGGACCTGACCCGGTGGGGAAGCTTACTGTGAACATTTGTACTGCCTCCCTTCCCCTCCCTTCCTCCTCGCCCCCACCCCGCACACCGAAAAGCAAGCCGATGCCTCTCAGCTCAACTAAGACCAAGAGGCGCTTGGAGAAGCGCCCCAGTGCTCTTCCCTGTTCCAGGCAGAGACGCAGCCCAGCCAAACACAACCTGGGAGCTCTCGCCACCAGCTCTCCGTTAAAGTCCTGTTTTCCAGGGTCTTCTCAGGAGGCAACCTGCCTAGAGCACCTGCAGCGTTGAAAGCTGGCAGGTGAGGCAGATGGGAGGCTGGGCTGAAGAGAGCTGCACAGGTGTCAGAGTCCTGTGTGCTGTATAAATGCAAGTTAGACAGGTAGAGACAAGAGAGAGAATATGGAGAGGGAAAAAAATACCCATTTGCTTTGAAAGCTGGGCACCTTCCATCCTGTCAGAGAAGCTAGACATGGCTCTGACTGGGATCTGTCTCCCTCCTGAATGAAAATAAGCGAGAAGGTTAATTAGATGTTTGCATCCAATTTACGTCTTGTTTGTGAAACCAGCATTTCAGCTGTAACCCAGGCTGGGAAGCCCCGGCCTCTCTCGCTTGCTAAATTCATTTCACAGCTCTGCAGAACTGGTTAACCCAGGTCAAAACTCTCCCATTATCATTTTATCACTGCCTCTTACTCTATAATTACAAAGCTGCTCCCTTTTTAAAGCCCTTTCTTCTTTCCCTGGCCCCCACCTTCCTCCTAGCCTGATGCAAGAAATTTGTGGTCTCCCTTCTACAATTTGTCTCATTCACAAAGGCCTGGAACACCTTGGCTTTGGCTTTAAAAGATGCTGACTGGGATTTCATATTCTCTTCTACCCGCATGTGCCAGGTCCCAGAGCAGCCTTGCCCCGTATAGTTTTGTGTTGATAGCTGCTTCCTCTCACCTCACCCCACCCCATCCACCATCCTCACCACTCACAGAGCCAGACCCTGGAGTCTAGGAGCCCCTAGTCCCAGCCCAGGGCCTGAAGCCTGTGTAAATGAGAAGCCAATGGAGGATCAGGCCTAGGGTCTGCTTTGACTTTCCATCACTTGTGTGTGTCTATGGCACCACAAAGGCTCTGGCTCCCTGCGGATGTTGGCGCTCCCAGCGGTGATAATACCTTCTGGCTGGGATTTTTTTCAAAGCTGCCTGAAGGATTTGGCTATCCAGGTCCCACGTAAAATTAATGAGGCTTGCGAAGCCAGCTCCGAGCAGCTCTTTAAGTCCCATCTTTCCATAATCCCTTTCATCCACGAACCATGTCACTCTCCGCCTGCTGCTGGAGCAAACATCACCACCCTCCTCTGCAGCACCTCATCCACACTTTGCACATGGGGAAACTGAGGCACGGAAGTGATTTTTTGCCCACTGTGACCAACCCAGCAGCAGCAGTCAGGAGTAGACCCCAGGAGTCCTGGCGCCCAGTGCTGCGCACTGCCGGACGCTGCTCCCACTTCTGTGTGGGAGGGGAAGGGAGGGGGTTGCCTGGATCACCACGAGCACCTCCACAGTCAGCTGCTGCCATTCGCAATTGTGCCAAGTGGGGGTAAAATGCCACCAAATCGGATCAAGTTGTTCAGACTCATCTGACACAAGTAGCTGCACTAGAGGCTAGGTAGACCCAGCATTGGGACTGGTACATCATTGCCAGGGCACCAGAGTACAAAGCTGCCAGAACCACCGTGCCCCTTGCTAGGAGAGATGATGCTCTATTGATTCTACATATCTGGATGAGACAGTATGTCCATACGAGTGGGCATCCGTTGTACAGAAGCTGGTGCTGCTGAGCGCACAGCAGGAGTGTGCTGTTCACCATGGCCCTGGTCTTCTTCCTGCCTCCATCACACCCCTTATCATGTGGCCCAGCAACCCCTGCTCGCAAGGGCAGACCACAGCTCCACGGCCCTGCTACGGGGGGGAGCTCTTGTCTTTCTCCTTCCTCCAGGGCAGGCTTCACAACACTGTGTTCTGCACCCCCAACCCTTCAGTTTCACTGCTTGCACTGAGATCGCCTTAGGCTCACTTATTAACGAAGCGAGTCCAGGGTGTTAAGCTGTTGTGGGTCAAATGGAAAAGTGCAGCTCATGCTCACTGAGAATACCCAAATCCAGCAATCAGGCAGTGTTGTCTAGTGGCCTGGCACTCAGGAAGCCTGGGTTCTGTTCTTGATTCTGCCATTGGCCTACCAAGTGACTTTGAGCAAGTAAGGCTGCCCCTCCGTGCCTCGGTTTCCCCATTTGTACAATGGAAGTAATGATACTGGCCTCCCTTCGCAATGGTTGGTGACATCTTCTGCTGAAAAGGGCTATTATTGTTCCTTGTTATAAGCACAGGTTGGCCTCACTGCACCAAACTGTTCAACCAGCTGTAGCTAGAGCCGTTGGCATATAATTAAATCCTTGCCTGCCAAGCACATGGCCGAGCACAGACCGGCCTGATACCGGCCTCCCACCCAGCCCTCTTCCATCAGTGTTTATTGACCAGCTGCATCTTCCCCACTTCCCCAGCCCCGGGCTTCCCACGTTCCTCAGCCCGTTGTGCCCCGCCTGGTTTCCCCAACCTCAGCCTTGCCATCTACTGTCGGGCCATCACGTGATGCTGACAAATGGCCACACGAGAGCAGAAGGAGGCCTCTGAGTTCAAGCGTCATTTAAATGTGGGGCGTAGTCGAGAACTTGGGTGTTAACCCATTTCTTTCCACAGAGATCATCTGGGCTTTCAGGGTCCGTTTCTACATCTTGCAGAAGGTAAGCAGTCAGGGCCCACAAGCTGTGAGTCAGGAGACTTTGGATGCACCTGCTCTGACTGGAAGCAAAAAATCAATATAATACAGGGGTGTGAGTGGTCAGGCGTACCCGGAGCTGTGACTTGCAGTTGTATTAGCTGACCTGGGGAGGCGCTGCATGCTAAGGACCAGGCTTGTTGGAAGATCAATGGGCTGTACTGTGCGTGGGGAGTATGAAGAAGCACCAGAGAGAAGAGAGGTTGTAAGACAGGCAAGGGAGGCGCATCTGTGTGAAGAAATGGAGGGTTCGCTGCATCCCTGATGCTCTCTGGACGCAGACTTGAGTCACGTGCATTGGAAATCAAAGAGTTAAGGATGTGGTGCTGGTGCACAGATGTTAAACCTCTTGGATTACCAGAGCCCTGGATATAGTGGTGGACACAGCCAGGGACCAAGGCATGGGCGACTCTACCAATTTATGTTGGAGTATCTACATTGCTCAGGAGGGTGGATTCCCCAACTCCGGAAGTGATATATTTATATCAACCTAGCCCCTGGTGCAGATAGCGCTATGTTGAAGGGGAGCTTCTTCTGTGGATGCAGCTCTTCCCACCTCATGGGAAATGGAGTGTTTATGCCAATGGGAGGAGGTCTCCCACCACTGTAGGCAAATGTCTTGGCTAAGTGCTAGAATGGCACAGCTGCAGTGCTGCAGATGTAGATGAGCCCGGAGATTTTGTTGCGGGATTGGCTATTTTTGAGGGATCGCCAAATAACCTGCAGCCAGGTGAAAACACAGCGGAACAGCCTGGGGGACACTTCAGGTAATGAAATGGCAGCCTGTCTGAGGTACGAGAGAAAGGACTGGGAAGCTCTGAGGGTCCAATCCACTGCAAGGTGATTTCAGTGGGGCTGTTCACGTGGCTAGGGATTGAATGACCCAAGAAGGAAAGAAAAGCTGGCATTAATGTGCACCTAGTGAATCCCAGGCGGGAAATGAGCACTGACACTGACCTTGTCTTTCACCTCCCGGGGCAGGGTTGTGAATTACAGTCAGACCTTTACATTCTGTTCTCAGTAGGTTCTTCTATTCATGCCACAATGTTTGACCGCTTTCCTGTAGCGCATTACACACTGCGACTACCCATTTGGCACCTCTCTGCCTTTGTGAGCACCAGTCACGATTTTCAGTGTCTGGTACCTGGCATTAAAATTAACTTTTGAAGAAAGAAAGAAGGAAAGAAAGATTGGTTGGTTGGTTGGTTGGTTGGCTCCTGGGAAGACCAAGTTAGTGGAGTGGGCAGTGGCTTGGGAACTGCCAGATTTGAGCATCGGTGCTGCAACAAGGGGCTGCAGCACCCCCTGTTTGAAATGATTTCCATCATACACAGGGTTGACAGTTTGGTTCAATGTCTTCTCAGCACCCTCATCATTGTTGGCTCTTCTGTATAACCTTGGGTGAGTCGTCACCCCTCGCCGTTAAGGCAGATCTGCAGGTCAGGTTTGAGGCATAAACTGTGGCTCAGGGAGACATATCCACCCAAGCTCTGCTCAAAGGCATGAGCAAATAAACCAGTGTAAGTCAACACAAGCTGCAGGTGTGGCTAGCTACCCTTAATGCGCACCTCGTGCTGCAGATAGGATGGGGCTGGAGCGGCTAGCATCCCTCCAGCTAGGCTTTGGAGTGAGTACCCTGGCTGGCTCGGAGCTAGCGTGGATACATTTCCTCATGCCAGGACTCATGCCCCCGCCCCTAGTTCAAAACATAAATGTGCCCTTATTCTCTTTGCATTACTAGCTCTTGGGGCAGGGACTTTTCATCAGTGTGCATGTACAGCTCCTGACACAATGGGCATTAATTCTATGCCCGCATACAAGCAAAAGAGGGAAAGAGTTTGGAAAGAGGGGGGATAATTCAATTTCTCAGCTGCTGGAGGGACACGGAAATCCTGTCAGTGAGGGTTGCTATTAATAATTGTGACAAAGTCCCTTGTCAGCCCCGGTGGATCCCTGCGCTTCCTGGCAGTTCTATGCTGCCTCAGAGACTCACGGAGGCCCCTTTTGGCCCAGGCCTTTCCAAAGGCAGGGGTCTCCGCCTAGCGAGCCATTCTCATCATAGGCAAGACCAGTATGGGGGAAATAATACCAGTCCCCTTGCAGGCCCACGCCTGTTCCGGTAGAGTGATCCCTCAGGGGGAAGGGTGGGGGGAGTCCAGACCCACCCTCTACCCTGGACTCCAGCCCAGGGTCCCTACGAGGACAAGAGGCAACCGGCAGGACCTTTACCCCTGCCCCAACGTAGAAGCCTCACCCTGAGCCACTTCGCCCACCACTTCCCCCGTGGTACCTTCTCGCTCGCTCGCTCGCTCGCTCTGCTCTGCTCCTCTGGTGCACCTTCCCCCCTGCTACCAGATGGGGAGCCTTTTATAGGGGGCACAGGGCCCATCTGACCAATGAGGGCCTGGGCCTAGACAGGGAACAGAAACGCATTGGCCCACCACCCAGTATACTGTCCTTCTAGAAGGCTCCGGAAGCTTCCAGGTAAGGGTCTGCCACATAATGCAGCATTACACAATGGCTGTGTCTATGCTGGAGAGTCTTGTCAACACAACCCGCTGAGTGTCCATATTCCCAAGGTATTTGGTTGACAGTAAATCGACAGAACGAGGCACTTCTGTTCTGCCACTCCCCCATGAGGCTGAATGCCTCTGTCGACAGAAACAACAAGAAGTCCTGTGGCACCTTAGAGACTAACAGATATTTTGGAGCACAAGCTTTTGTGGGCAAAGACCCGCTTATGCTCCAAAATATCTGTTAGTCTATAAGATGCCACAGAACTTCTTGTTGGTTTTGAAGATATGGAATTATTCAGCTACCCCTCTGATACTTGACAACAGAAAGCTGGTCTGGATACTCCAGGGGCCTTCAGTTGATGGACAAGACTTCTGGGGCACTGGGCAGCCCTGTCTGCTGGGCTTCTGGTTGGCCGTTCTGCCAAGAAAGCAGCTGGGCTGTCAACAGAGTACATCTCTTTTTCGGTCTGCTTGGCAGTCTGGCCGCGCTCTGCCGACCGAAGTTTTGTCAGAAGATCTCTTCCGGCAGACACTTCTGTCGACTGATCGTTCTCGTGTAGTTATAGCCGATGCGAACACACCTGATGTACCCACACCAGCTCTCTCTCAAGCTTCAGCTGACTGAGTCACCAAGACAGGGTAGGATTCATTTATAACCATATGAAGCACACCAGCGCCAGCCAGGAATTCCCCCCAGGCCGCCAAGGAGGACAGCTTTGCTGAGATTGGAAATAATTGAGCAGCACCCTAGAGACTGACCTCCAGATGCCATTCACCCCTGCAGCTGATAATCCCCTTTGTGGCCAGGTGAATGGGAAGCCGCAATTTATCAACTGCTTGAACTGCAGCCACTCTAGAGAGGAAAACTGCCCACTGTGTTGCAGCATGCAGTCAAACAGGTCCCGGAGGCGGAAGGACGTCCAGCAGCCCAAAGAGATTCGCATCGCCTGGGGGTCATCCTCGTAACATGCAGGTGGGCAGTTTTAGAATGGGGTGGATTTTCGCAGCACTGCAAGGGTTAACCCCATAGTGACCCCTCTTCTTTCACGTTTGTGTGCTGAAGCCACAGCAAGCCCTTGCAGTTGAGTGCTATTAAAGCCTGCCCCTCATGCATATAACCAAGGAGGGGGGCTAATTGCTTCTTATGACACTATAATGGTAGGACTATTTACAGGAGATTAAAATCCAATTCATAATGAGGTGTAATAACTTTGCAAACGCCAGGATTCGTCAGAGGGTGAGGAGCGCCGCTGAGCCTGAGCGCCAAGCAGCCTTGGACTCGGGGTTCGAGGCTTGGCAATGGCGGGAAAGGTGCTTGCCAAAGTGAGGATGGCTTTTCCCAGTTGGTTGTCTTCCCATAGATTAAGCAGAGAGCGGGGAGGGCGTGATTGGCTCAGTCCTGAAATAGCTGCACAGACTGGGAGGGCAACTGCAACAGCTATAGACGGAGTGATTCACAGAGTCCCCTCCACTATGTAAGTGGATTTCAGGGGCTGGCTGGTGGCTTTACAGCCAACGGGTTGGGAAATACAAACATCAGCCACAAAATGCTCTGAGTTGCCAGTTTGCCCAGCTGATAATATTGCTCTTTCTCTGGAGGAAATCCTACACCCTCTACAAAGGGCTTTAATGCTCAGGAAAAATTTAAATCTGCTTTATAATGAGGCTAATGGACCTTTCTCTAGCTCCAGCATGCATTTGTATTAAGAGAAAGCTCATGTGGTCCAGAGGGATGTGATGCTGCACAGTACTGCAAGCCAGGCTGTCGAGCTCAATGGAGAGGTGGGGTTTAGTGGTCTAGCATAGGCAGGAAATCAGACTAGCGGATCTAGTGGCCTTTCCTGGCCTTCAACTCCAAATCCTCTAATGACACAAGTCCCAGAATCCAACCGGCCACAACTGCACACAATCTATATACCTGTGTCAGGGAGAAACAAATGGGGGCCTGTAGCCCCTGGGGAGACAGAAAGGAAGCAGCCACAAAGGCTCCACCTGTTAGAGAAAAGCTGGTGTCATGCGTAAGAAATGGGCTGAGTGTTAAGTGATGGGGTTTCAGTTCCTTCCGCTGACGTAAGCCTCGCTTTTTCTTAGGCAAGCCTGGAGACACGCCACTCTTGCACCGGGAGAAGGTTTCTGAAGGAATGTACCGCCCGTCCCAAGCCGAGCTTCGGCAAATGGCCTGATGGTGGCTTGTACCTTTTTAAATCAGTTCTTTAGTCTAGCCTCTTACCTCGGTATTCACCTGGCAATCAAAACACAACACCCAAAGAGGCACCAAATGACTCAGAGGAAGGACTGGAGGCAGAAGGAGTTGAGACACAATTTCTGTTCACTGAGATTGAAATTCACCTTGTACAAAGGAGGCAGCCCATGGCCTCTGTGCGGGGCACTGGATTCGATGACCTCCTGAGGTCCCTTCCAGTTCTAGGAGATGTGTAACTCCATATTAAGCCCCTCTTTGTCAGGCTTCATAGACGCACAGGCCTTAATGTCAGCCTATTTCACAAACGTGAACTTCATAGTTTGGCTACAAGCATTAAATACAGCTCTCAGACCAAATGGCGTGAAAATCTTCAAAATATACTTACCATAGAGCTTCAGGAGACTGGTGAACAGGATAAAGAAGCTTTTACCTCTGGGTCACCAGGCCGAAGCAAGGCCTGCAGGGTAGGGACTGGAAGTTGTTGCCATTTAAGGAGAAATGAAAGCAGAACCCTCAGCCCAGTTCCTTGCAGCGAGTCAGCCACATCACAAAGCCGGTGCTGCTGGCTGGTTTCCCTACCATTGACTAGGCTCTGATAATGGAAGTTCCCTTTTCTCCTAGGAGAGGCCTTGCCTGGGCAGGTTTCGGCCTGTTGTCAGGGATAGCCTGGGGAGGGTGAGGAGAAGATCTCATCTGGCTGTACCTGGGCTGTATCCTTACTCAGAACCAGGGCGAAGTCTAATGCTTCCCAATCCCACTCACCACTGAAATGTACTAAGGGGCATCACTCTGCTGGGTCCATGGATGGAACATACCCATAGAAATCTCCTCCACCTGTTTTCACCCTAACGCACCTCAGCTTGGGCTCCTGCAACGACCCAAGGGAGAGGGATGAATATGTGACTGGATCTTCCTTAGTGTACCCTCCAGGCACATGCCATAGGTGCGGGGGGACCGGAGGGGGAGCTTGGCACATCTGGCTGGGGGGGGAGAGGGAGGGCATTTGGGTCATAAATTATATATTTATTTTTATCTCTCGCTTTATAGATAGATAGATAGATACAGTATATATATATATATATATATATATATATATATATATATAGCTATAAAGGTATATACTGTATATGTAGATATAGCTATAGATGTACATACTTGGGAGATAGATAAATAAATAGATAGATACTGTATATGTATATATACTGTGTATATATATATATATATATATATATAGCTATAGTGGTATATACTGTATATGTATATATGCTGTATATATATATATATATATATATATATATAGCTATAGGGGTATATACTGTATATGTCAATATAGCTATAGATATAGATGTACATACTATAGATAGATATGTACTATGTGGCTCTTTGCACATTAGCTGCAGGTATTTTGACTCTTGGTCTCTAACTGTCTGGCCACCCCAGGCCCACTTGCTCTCCCAGATTTTGTGGAGATTAGTTCCCAGGCAATGGTACATGTTAGTTATTGATACTGGCTGTTAACTGATTCTGACCCAGCACCTCTCTAAACAGTCACTTCTAACATCCTCCGGCGCCGTCTGCGATCAGCATCCCCAAGCCCCAGGCACTGTGCAAGCACATTGCCCCAAAGAGTTTACAATCTAAACAGGCAAAGGCTGGGTCGGGAGGTGATTTGCCTCAGGTCACACAGTGGAACAGAACCAGAAAAAGAACCCAGGCGTGCTAGGGATGAGTCTAGCACGCTGCCCATTATACAACACTGCCCTTCACTCCCTGCCGCTACAGATGCAGCTCTCATGCTCTATTCTCTGAGTTGCTGGATCCCCCTTCCCTCCCCTGCTGCTGGTCATGCTGTGAAACTGCTGCCAGCCTAAAAAAAAAGCAAGCCATTCATCGACACCTAATTCTGTCAATCACTCTGCTGCTCACCAATAGCTCCGCCCTGCAGCCCACGAGTCAGAGGACAAGAAAAAGATGAAATTGTCCTGATCTTTGCAAGGATAACGTGTCTTTCCAGGTGCAGCCGTTTACCCAGCCCCACCCATTTGCTCGGGTGTCTGTATTAAGGGATAAACTGTACAAACAACAAAGATTTCAATTTTATTTTAGGCCTCTCAAAACAAGTTACAGAATCACTGGAATCAACGATGGGAAAGATCTAGTCTAATCTATTTCCCTGCTGGAAAAAGGTCTGTTCCCTACAATGAGCGCTATGCAGTGTTTTCTACAGGCTGTCTTAAGCAGTCATGCTCCCACCGCGTCCCTTGGGCCAATATGCCAGTCCCCAGTACATCTCATTGCTGCGAGAGTTCTCCTGATGTTAACCGCGGGCAAGCCCGTGAGCCTACCACTTGCACTTGCTCACAGGAGCTGCCTCTCTGAAGCCGATGGAGGCAGTCGAGAAGTGAGCTACAAGTGAGTGTGAGTAGCGATACAGGAAGGAATTATCAGACCCCAGGTGGTAACCAAGGGGACATTGTCCTGGTGACTCCGTAACACTCTTAAGAAAATGCCTGGGCCAGAAGCAAGTCTTTCAGCCTCTCCAAGGTCAGTAGTAAGACTGGCGTTCAGCTCTCTGGCAGGTGCAAATCCATGGTCAAGCACCAACTGCTGACAAAGCCCTCCCCGCCCCTGCCCCCTCCAAAAAGTCATCTCAAGTGTCCCTTCATTCACTTAGCTCATTATTTAGCCCATTATTGAATTGTACCCAAACAAATTCCTCTCCCTTCTTTGGATTTACACCCTCTGCAGATGTTCCTGACGTGGCTATCATGTCCCTTTTATTCACCTCTTCACTAATGCATTAGATCCAGAACCTCCACTGGAGTAGCTCCATGGACTTGGATGAAGCCACACTAGTTCACACTAGCTGAAAGCCTGGCCTGGTGCTTATAGAGGTATTTGCCTTCTTTCATCAGACCCACCAACCTCTCAGTCCTTTTTTTGGCTCTCCTTTGGTTTTCTTCTCACACCGTCCCAGAATTAAGGGGAACCCATTGGCTTCAGAAAGCAGCTCATTTTGAATGTCCAACAACTATCTACCATTCTCGATGAACACACATTAAAAGCATTATAGCCTTACTTTAGCTAATTAGCTGGCTTGTGTCGGACCGGCCTGGTTAAAGTCAAGTACAGACAACGCTTATTTGCAAACAGTTTTCACGTACTGCAAAAACAAGCCAATTATCTGTATAATGAGGAGTGAAAGGCAGCATTTTTTCTGAGCTGAAGAGGTCTTTGCCACAGGCCCCCTGGGATAACATAGCCATCTTCCTGAAAGGGAAACAAACAGCCTCATAAAATTCTGTATGGGGTATATTAGATTTAGCCACTAGGACAGTGGTTGCCAAACTTTTTGGCATCATGCCCCCCTTTTGATTTTTGAGAAACCCCCACACCCCCGGACCTCTTCTTTACCATCATCCAACCCCCCTTTTAACAATAAATTCACTTCGTAATTTAAAATAAACACAAAAACTTGATATAATAGTTATTTAAAATTTAAAATAAGCACAAATGGTTTTCTTGGCCCCTTGGATGCTTGATACAGCTTCAGCTGGTCAGCAGTGTGATCCCTGTGCCAGCCACCAGAGCTGCCCACACCAGCCACCGGCCCGCTCGAGGCCTGTGCTACCAGAGTTGCCTGCTCAAGCCCCACACTGCCAAGGCCAGCCACCCGCCAGCCACCAGGGACAGCCACCCACCCACCTGCTGGCTGCCTGAGCCCCATGCTGCTGGGGCCCTGTGCCAGCCAGCAGGGCCAGCCACCCACCAGCCACCAGGGACAGCTGCCCACCTGCCTGCTGGCTGCCCAAGCCCCAAGCTGCTGGGGCCAGCTGCCAGACCAAGCCTCCTGAGCCTTCAATGCTGGGGCCAGCCACCCAAGCACCAAGAGCCCCACAAGCCACCCACCCGAGCCCCTCCCCTCTCATAAAGCCAGGCACCACCAGCCTCCTGCTCTTACTCCATCAAACTCATCTGAGCCAGGCACCCCCAGCTCCCCCATCTAACTCCTTCTCCTCTCCCTCTCCTCCCCACCCAACCCACACTCTCCTTGCAGGAAGCAGCTAGCTCCACGTGGGTCTTCACTGGCTGCCTGCTTTTTATAGTGGCTGCGCTGGGTCACCTACGTAAAATGACAGGGGCTAAGAGCCGGAAGCAAAGTCCAGCTCTTTCTTGGGGGGGGGGTGATGGGGGGGCTGGGTTGCCTCACGCCCCTGCTGGAATTTCTTCACACCACCCCCCCATACACCCAGTTTGGGAAACCATGCACTGGGACATACCATGGACAGTTGTGCTGTATGGATAGGTTGTGAAGAATATCCCAAGCAAATCTGTGAAGTCCCTGAATGCCCATTGTGGTGTGGGGAAGCTGAATGGCACCTAGATATCAAATGATATGGGCAAGGCAGATAGATAGCAAAGCATGTGACTGGAAGAGCATCTGCTGTTACACAAGAAGGTTCTGGTTAGTTGGTTGGCCGAGGGAGTGTGGATAAGAGATGCATATACACATGCACAGTATGCAGGGCCAAACCTCCGTGAACATAAAGCCTCCTGAACTGATGCAAGAGCAAGTTCAGGAAAAAATACAACAATGCCCTTAGCAGCACTTCATACTCAGATGTCATATGAATGGAGGAGTTAAGAATCCCTAAGCAAATCCTTTATGGTGAACTCTCCCAGGGCGAAAAGAATCAAGGCAGGCCTTGCAACAGGCATAAAGACTGAGTAAAAGCCAACATTGCTCATGCTGGATTAAAGCCAAAGCAGTCAGAGCAGCATGCAGAAGACCGAAAGGGCTGGCATGCTCTTGTGCAACATGCATATGACAACTTCAAGGGCAGCGATGCACACCCCTGATTGACACTCGTGAGAGAAGAGCGGCGGCAACTGCCACGCCAACAGAGCCAGGACAGTTCTCTTGCCTCTCCTATGAACGCCCATGCCGTTCAATGCTTGGACTCCTCAGCCACAACCGATGAGCCTGTGCAAACTCAAGACATCATCTTTGGACACAACAGACCACCAAGAGGATACCCAGACCTTTTCCCCTGGTAGACAGAAGATGCTCAGGTTATGGAGAATACAACTTATCAACACAAGGATACCTGTTCACTCAGCATGTCCAGCCTGTAAATGGTGCCACTTACAGAAATGTAACACCTCCAGGACGATGGTACATGGATGGCATATCAAGCAGGTCCCAGCTTATGAAATATTTACAGTTGCACTCCTAGAAACAGACGTATGTGTCACTGGCATGAAGTTTCTTGGCCACTGTCTGAGCCAATTATCTTCTTGTGGCTATGATGCTTTTTAATTCATCAATATTTAGAAGGAAAATGCACCTTTTTCCCTCTGTTGTTGTTTCCCATTTGAACACATATGCATGTGAGAGAGTGGGTGAGTCTGAATGAAAGAGAGGGAGAGAAAGGAAAAGGTAAACGGGTTGCATCTGGATCAGAGAAAGAGCCAATGGCTACCATCCAAGTGAAATTCCATCTTTATGAGGTAATAGGCTTTTCCTAACCAGCGTTCGCTATTAACTTCAGCGCTGACTTAAACCCTATGGCCTCAGGCACGAGAGAAGTGGAGCTCCTATACGATAAATGTTAATACTGCTTTAGCACTGTGCTAAGCTAAAAGGTGGATGCAGGAACTGGCACATTAACTCATCTTTTTCATCCTTTTAGCACATTTTGAGGTAATATGGATAATAAATATTTGAGCTCATGAAAGTTAGCGGATTGAGGGTGCTGGAGATGGACAGTCCCTATTTATTAGCAAGGAGCTGTCAACGCAAGCAATGCCCACCTAGTGTTGGAATGTCAGTGTGCTTGGCTCTGACCCGGTCTGCTGTAAGCAGGGCTCCCTGGGTTGACTTCAGATACTTGTCAGTAGGGAGATAAACTCTGGAACAGGCTCCCAAACGGAGGCTTCAGACTCCCCATCGCTGGTGGTTTTCAAGAACGGGCCGGACAAACGCCTACCGGGGATAGTCTAGCTATACTTGGTCCTGCCTCCATGCAGGAGGCTGGACATGAAGACATGGGTAGATCCCTTCCGGCCACATGTTTCTCTGTTTCCATATGAGAGATGAGAACTTGTGATTTGTTTAAAACATGAGACAAACAGGGCACTTGTATTCCATTGGAACTGAGAGAGAAGATAACGACATTTTATTTGTACTGTAATGACATTTATAAGCCCCCTGTGCCAGACACTGGCCAGTCATCTAATGCAAATCCGTCCACCCCAGGGCCTCAGAACTGAAATAGGCAAAGCAGGGTTATTATCCCTGTTTGGCAGAGGCTGATAGAGAGTTTAAGGGACTTTCCCAAGGTCAAAAAGCATGGCTGTGGCAAAGCTAAGACTTGAACTCAACTCTCCTGAGTCCAAGTTGAACATCTTAATCACAAGTTCATCATCCTTTTTTGAAGGGCAATGATAAGATTTTGCAAGAGTTTAGCAATGAGTTATGGAGCGATAACAAGACACTCAGTCCTGAAGGCTTTACTCGGTTTCTGCGCAAAGAGCCTCTAGTTCAGTCTGTTTCCCAATGTAGCCTGTCTTGGTGCTTCCCATGGTTCTAATCAGTGCAGCTGGGGCCAGATCACACCCACTGAAATCTCCCCATGACCTGGGTTGCACTCACAAATAGTTTCAAAAGGAAAAAGGTAGATGCAATTATGTGTGCCTGAAAAGTGACTGCAAAAAGGCCCAGCCTTTAAAAAATCCTCAATGGAGTCAAAAGAAGTGTGCATATGTGGCATCCTGAGGACAGTGGTGGAATTTAAAACTATTCTGGTAGTGCTAAGTCAGTCTGGAAAGAGAGTGTAGAGCAAATCAGGTGAGTTGTGCCTCTCTGCATGAGGGAGCAGCCTGTTTCCTCTATTTTCGGATTCTTGTGCGTTACCATTCTGAATGCTGAGAAATAAGGTGGTGTTACCTTGCAAACTTTCCACAAGAATGTTTGTTTTTATCTACTTTTCTCTGTGTGACTCCTGAACATAACAATAGTACCTCGCCTTGTTAGGGAGGTACTGAGATTCGTTCCAGAGTGAAAGTCTGTAGCTGTTTGCACATCACAATGCTATTTAATCAGATGTCCCAGGAAAGGTTTGAGTGACTCTGGGAGGTGGAGCTGTAGGAGACAGGAAGCTGGATTCCAATCAGGCGGGTGCCCTGTTAGAACTGGGAGAGTGGAAAGCAAAGGTGATCTTTGGAGAAAGGAAGCCATTGTACATGATCAACTTGTCATGGTTCAGTTTTGTTCTAGGTCATGGAGGCCAACCACATGGACACTGTTAACAAGAGTTCCGGAAAAAACTGGTAGGAGCTAGACTAACCTAGAAAAGTGCTAGTGTAACCCACTGCTGAGTGTGTATTACACGTCCCACTTTGAGCCTGATCTGCACAAAGTAGGACTCTCTTATATCCCATTCGTTAGTGTGGCTGTTCAGCTAAAAAGCTGGAGCTGCTCATACTCTTCTCTTCATGGGGTCTCTGGCTCCAGTCCCAGTAGGTGGTCATCCCATAAGTAGGAAACCAGCCCACGTGCCATAGCTGGAGGTGTAACACATTCCTATCCTCTGTGGATCGGCATTAGCGCCTTGCAGGAGGACTGTGAGAGGGACAGGAAAGAGAGTGGTCTTCAGGGCTGTGCAGTGTGATCCCATTTGGGCGGCAAAGCTGAGCAAAGTGTGCAGATAAGAATGGTGGACTACAGTAGAGTTTGAGGGAAAGGGCAATTATACTGGAGAAGAAAAGAGATCTTGGAGTTATCGTGGATAGTTCCTTGAAAACATCCACTCAGTGTGCTGAGGCAGTCGAAAAGGCAAGTAGGATGTCGGGTGTTAAAAAAAAAAGGATAGCAAATAAGACAAGGAGTCTCTTACTGCCCCTATCTAAATCTATGGTATGCCCCCAGATGTGGTCTCTTCACCTAAGAAAACATATCCTGGCACTGGATAAGGTTCAGAAAAGGGCAACTAAAATGATTAGGGGCTTGGAACGGGTCCTGCATGAGGAGAGGCTAAGAAGATTGGGACTTTTCAATTTAGAAAAGAGGAGACTGAGGGGGGACGTGATAGAGGTATATAAAATTATGACAGGTGTGGAGAGGGTGAATAAGGAGAAGTTATTTACTTGTGCCCATAATACAAGAACGAGAGGACACCAAATGAAATTAATGGGTAACAGGTTTAAAACTAATAAATGAAAGTTCTTCTTTACTCAGTGCATAGTTAACCTGTGGAACTCCTTGCCAGAGGAGACTGTGAAGGCTGGGACTATAACAGAATTTAAGAAGGAGCTAGATAAATTCATGGAGGTTGGGTTCGTAAAAGGCTCTCAGCCAGGGGTAGGAATGGTGTCCCTGGCCTCTGATTGTCAGAGGCTGGAGATGGGTGGCAGGAGACAAATTGCTTGATCATTGTCTTCAGTCCACCCACGCTGGGGCACCTGGCACTGGCCACTGTCAGCAGACAGGCTACTGGGCTGGATGGACCTTTGGTCTGACCCAGCGCAGCCGTTCTTATATTCTTAAACCCCACCCCCACCCCAGGGGAGGAGAGAGGATGATGAAACTGGGTAAAGACAAAGGAAGTAACTGTAAAATGTGATGTGAGTAAAGAGGGAGGTAGGATGGCGATGCTTGGTGTCCCGCTGGTTGAGGATGGCAACGAGAGAGAAGTGTGTTTGCATAGCTTAGGGCACCCCTCCCACAGCTTTCCCAGCTGAGGTGAGGCGGAGGGAAACATTCTGGGAATTTGCTGCCCGTGTGAACACAATTTACCTCCCTGGGGCTTGTGGGTGTTACCAGCATATGCAAACTGGGGTGTGCCCGGGGCTTGCTTTGAGGGTAGACAAAGTGCATCCCTGTCTATAGGCGATGGGGCAGTGGGTTATGAGCGTGCACAGAGAGCGGCAGATCCTGTATTTACAGCTGTGTACACAATGCAGGTGTGGTGCATACAGAAGGCTCTGTGTGTGCGCGCTCTCACACATTCACGCACCCTGGCCTCTGTGTGTTTGCCTTTTACTTTGCTCACTGTACTGTGACAGCAGAATGCTGCTTTCCCTGCGTACCTCCTTTCCACGTCGCAATCCTTTGGGGATATCAAGGGCAAGCCAGAGAAGGGTTACCTGGAGAAAAGGGTTGCTAGGCAACCAAACACTCACCACCCCCAAGCACCACAAACCCAAAACTCGTTCCAGGCCTGCAACCAGATTAGCATATTAATGAGGCTGTAATTTCCCTAGAATTGTCTGCCCGTACATGCTTGCTCAGAGCACACTGGCCCAGGAGTTTGCTATGCAAATAAACTGGTTTTACAGGCTGTGGCTTAATTAACTCATCAAGTTCATCTTCCTAACAGAAAAGGCAGACTAACTGCAGATTAATGGACCTGTGTTTGCTCTTTTCTCTCTCTCCCCCAGTCTCCCAGTCCTCCCCTTCTCTCTCTCGCCTCAGCTCTTCTGCCAAATGTGCCTCCTCCCTTCTCCGACACAGCTTGGTAGAGTCTCCATTGTTGCGAAGGGCTAAATTCAGAGGAGGGCCACCAAAGTCAATGGGAGTCTTGCCATTGACATCAAGAGGAATGGGCTGGCTCACGGGGAGGGGAGATAGCTGAGTGGTATGAGTATTGGCCTTGTTAAACCCCTGTTGTGAGCTCAGTCCTTGAGGAGGCCGTTTAGGAGTCCGGGGCAAATAATTTTGGGGAGGGACAGCTTAGTGGTCTGAGTACTGGCTTGCTAAAGCCATGGTTGTGAGCTCAGCCCTTGAAGGGGCCATATAGAGATCTAGGCCAAGTAGATTTAAAAAAAGACATGTGAGGGATGGTGATAGGTCCTGCTGTGGGTGCAGGTGACTGGACTTGATGACCTCTGAAGGTCCCGTCCTGTTCTGTCAGATAGATTTCTCTCTATCTCTGTTTTAAGTACGCCCTCCGACACAAGTGGGCAGAGGAGCGGGTTGCAGGTAGGGGTTGTCACTTTATGACGCTCTCCCTTTAAAATGGTCACCTCCAACGTGGCTGGTCTGTGTTGGCTGCAGAGATGCTGGAACAATTTCTATAGCTGGGGGTGCTGAGTGACATTAAACCAAACTGGAAACACCATCTAGAAATGGAAACCATTTCAAGCCTGGGGATGCTGCGGCAACCTCTGCACCCCTGCTTCCAGCACCTACGTTTGGCTGGTGTGGGGAGGCACGCTTGAAGGTTTTTGCCCACCATGTCTAGCTGAGCTTCAGCAGTGATATTTAATCACCAGCTATGCTGGATCTGGAAGAGAGAGAAACAGAGAGAGAAGCATTCTCCCTGACTGCCTGTTAATTGGAAATGCCAATCTTGACTGCCTCCCACTCTAAGCAACTTCCTCTAGTCCTTGATGTATGACAAAAAATAGAGGATTCACAGAAACTTGCAGGGAGAAATTTCATATGGGTGTGACTCTATTCAGCTGTGAACTTTCAAACTTGAGGCTCCTTTGAGCATTGACAGAATTGTATACGTCTTCTCTTTAACCGGTGTTCTCTTCTGTCCTCACCCCACGCACCCTCTCTTGCTCTTTCTCTTCTCCATCCTCTTCAGTAACTTTCTGAGTGGAGGTGACAGAAGGAATTTTTTAAGGGATAAGAATTTTTTTATTTGCCCTGGTTCACAGTGCCCTCCTCAGATCCTTTGAATTTGCTTTTCTTTGGAATATGCAATTAAGTTGTCCATAAAGAACAAAAGGCAGAAGAGCAGCTTTGGAAGAAACTCACTATTTTGTGGGTGAAATAATTGAATGAATTTTTTTTTTCAGCTCACCGCAGGCCTGATTTTCCACTGAGGGAAAGGGACTTGCCTCCATGGAGTTCAGTGAATGGCTTACGTCAGCTAAAGGGCTGGCTCTGAATGTTTAATTAATAATTTAATTATAATTAATTATTTGGTATTTGTCTAGATTCTAAGAACCCCAAATGACACCATGCTGGGGCTCGGCAAACATTGTGAGAAATGGTCCTTGCCCTGAGAACTCGCAGTCTGAGCCCACACACCATAAAGTCAATTTTTAAGGCAGTTAGATCGATTTTACAGTGTTACTGTCCTCACTGCAAATACCATTAGGACTATTTTATAGGGTAGTAAAGTCAATTTTCTTAAGCCGACCATGTGACTCGACGTAAGGCCAAGTTATAATTTAAAAGATTGGCTTAATGCGGGTGTGGAAACAGTGTTACTTTAAATCAATTTTATTGGCCTCCAGAGGTGTCCCACATGTATCCCACGATGCCCCACAGGTGTACATTCTGTCTGTTTTTGCCTCCCATGCTTTCCACAAGAGCAGGAGGTAGGAAACAGGAAGTGCCACATTTTGAATTTATTTCTTTATAATCAGCAGGCAATCGCATGTAGCCATGAAAGAGAACCCCAGCATGGAGCCATCGGGAGAGAGAGGATCTCAGTTTGGCTGGCGGGCTAGCCACTGCCCCCCACACCATGTGCCGGCCTGGCTGTTGGGACTAGACAGCAGTATATCAAGCAGTGGGGCGACATGTCCTGCCCTGCCTGGGGAGAAGGATTCTTCCCTGAACATGGTCTAGCAGGAGAGGCCGAGATATTTTTTTCAGCCCTTCACTTTTGCACATGGAGGTCCTGCCCCCCCCACAGGCAATTGGGGGTCTAGCTAACTACCTCACCATGTAACTACCCACCCCCAGCGCCATGCGGCAGGCCAGCCCCCACCCCACCACATCACATGGCTGTTTGGCTGCGGGGGTCATGCTTGTATGAAAGGCCGAGAAACTTCTTTTCTGTGAGTCACATTTGTACCAGGGCAGCCCCCTCCACAGGCGCCATGCAGTCCAGGGTTTATCCCCCACCCAACCACACCACAGCTAGCCTCCAACCCAATACAATGTTCATGCAGTGCAGTGGGGAACATGCTTCCAGACATCAGCATGCCCTGGCTTGCGTGCGGTGAAGGCGCCGAAGGTGGGAAAGAATTTTGGATGCTGGTTGTCGCTGGGGGGAAGTCTGTTGCCTGCACTATGCTAACAGGAGCATCTCTAGACTCCAGAAGTTTGGGGAGCATGGCCAAAGCTGTATTGTGGGCTCTCCTCCACCCAGCATCCCCAAGGCATGTGGCTCGGGGGGAGCCACATAGTCTCTGAGGAGTCCTGGGTACTGCATCTCACAGGGGGAAAAAGGACACCACAATACGTGGGACTGACGGCCCCCTGACTTGCTGTCTGACCCCACTGAATGCAAGACAATATATATGTTCCTGAAATGCTCATGGATGATTGCAGCCTGAGTCCCTTTACCAATCTTTTTGGTTCCTGTGCAGATTTCTCAAGGTGTTCGCTCCCCAGGAGACCACTGCAGTTCCTATTATCATGACAGACACCTGGAAAACAGACACCCTTATAGGTGGGACTGACAGCTCCCTGACCTGCTACCCTGACCACTGAAAGGTGTTTTTTCCCCAGGGGACCACTGATTTTCAATGGGGGAAGAGAGACTGACCACAAAGAAGCAAGGCTCTCTGTCTCTCCTTCTCGTCGTCTTCTGAGTGATGTGAACCACTGGACACCAAAGCCCTCTGGGATTCCCCACTTTACCTAATTTCCTTCTGCAAATTGGCCATTTGGCTTCAAAGGGAGGGGAATGAGGGTGGTGCCGTCTGGGAAGATGATGGCGGGTGCTGTCGGAACATATTTGGTTAAAAGGTCTATGGTGCAGACGACTCAAACAATATCTCATTGGCGAAAGAGACTTCTGAAAAATGGCCATTTGTTTTGAGGACAATGCAGTCTGGAAAGATGACATCACACTCCCGCAATCACTTGTGGGGAATTTTTTCCCATAATGCAGCAGTCAATAAAAACCAGAATGCAACGGGGCTCAGGGAACTGTGGGATAGATTTCCACAATGCACTACAACAACTATTGAACTTTGGCAGTCAGCAGGGATGCACTAAGCTGACTTTGTGGACAGGTGCGGGCACTCAATTATGCTATAAAAATCGAGTGTTACAAATTGGACTTTGATAAATTCAACTTTATTTCATAGTGGAGACATACCCTGAACAAACAAAGCCAAGAACAGATGGGAAGGGAAGGCCCAGCCTTAAGGCAAGGGAGTTGCTTTGGGCCACGTGCCTTCAGGGCCCTATGTTCCAATTGAAAATAACATCCACCACTCCACTGGCCGGGCTCTGCTGCCTTAGGCCCCACACACCAGCTGGGTCCCACTGGGCTGGCTCTGGAGAAGGGACAGAGGCACCATGAGAAGCGACTGACCATAGGTCACTCAGGAGGTCACAGCCAAGCAGAAAGTAGAATCTCGGGCGCCTGAGTTGCATGCCAGTGTCCGACCCCCAGACAGACCATGTAGCAAAGACACACTGAAACCTGCATTTGCAAAGATACTAGTTTTGGGGGTTTTTTCCCATGAAGAGCCCAATCTTGCAAGCTGCTGAGCTTTCTGGCTCTCAGCCAGCTAAGCACTTAATCATGTATTTTCCTGAGAGCAGGTAAGCAGCCACATTGAATTCAATCGGATTAGTCATGGGCCTGGAGCACATACTTTGCTGCATTGGGATCAGAGTACTCAGGACATACAGGCCAATGAGTAACTGTGTCAACTCTGCCTGCTAACCTAGGGTTCCCTGTATGGTTCGGTGCTGCTTTAGCCTCCAGCTTGCTCTGCTCACAAACAGCCTCCAGCATTAAAGTCACTCTGAGCCAGGGCTGCAGAAAGACATACTGAGCCCCTGAGCAAGGTGGGACAGGGTCCAGCTCCATCCCCCCAGAAGCTCTAGCGGAAGGGCGGGGATGGGAGCTAGTGTTCCCCCAGCCAGCCCTTCAGAGACATCTGCAGCACACTGCCTGGGTCTCTGGTGGTGTTTTAAAGAGCCTAAGACTCTGGCTGGGGCTGCCCCAGGTCCTTTTAAATTGCTATGTCCCTCCCCTGCTCTCAGTCAATGGCCTCTGTTCCCAGCTACGTCATTGTGAACTGCAGCCAGCCACACCTTGCTTCTTGCCACCCTTAAAGAGTTCACAGGGAACCCCAGTGCACTCCCAGTCCCAGGTCCGCCCCACTCAAAATATCTGTCCTGTGCCCTCTCCTGGCCAGTATAAATACAGTGAGTCTGTTGTTCCTTTAAGGGGATAGTACGTATGCAGCTTGTTACCTCTAACTGACTTACCCATTCATTTCAATTGAACATACTGGATTAGATAAAAGAATAAAATAAGTTTATTAATTACAAAGAGATTTCAAATGAGTCCAAGAAATGAGGCAGAAAAGTCAGAAACGGATACAAGAAAAATAAAGATGAAAGGCAACTAGTGCCTAACTTAACGAACAAGCATATCTAACAAGCATTAGATTCAGAGCAAAATTTTCACACTGTATGCTTTCAGCAGCCTTACTGCCCCAGCTCTTTTGGTCAGGGGTCCCTCGCCAGAGTCCAATGGCTGCTTCCTTTGTCTCTTCAGGTGCAGTGAATGCAATGGAATATTTTGGGTGTCTAACCTTTTTATTTAAGTCCTGTTCCTGGCCCTCTGAAAAGCATTTCCATCTGAGGACCAAGCAACAGGCAAGCTGTGTAGCAGGAAACTCCATGCTGGATCTAAGCTAAGATGTATCTCTTTTGCCCCTGCCCCCCTATCTGCTAAAGAGCACTTACTTAGCAGGTAGTGGTCTCTTAGCCTTGTTAACACCTGGCTGTGGTGTAACTTTTGCCTTTTGTCTTTGAGGCCTTCATTTGCCCGCTCCCCAGACATCCCCGGAAAATCTTCTTTCCATCATTATTTCGGCTTGGCTATAACTTCAGGGGTAAGGCTGCTGCATGCCTTGGACCATGATGTTACTGATCAGCAAATCAGGAGTTTTAAATGATGCAGTCATCTCTGCACTAGTGTATAACTTGTGAACAGGGAGGTATAGGCTGTCACAGCTGGCTTTCAACAGGAACTGCAGTTGCTCTGCTCCTCTGAAAAACAGGCTGATTGTTTCAGTGACTAGATCTCTAGTAAGACATTTAACTTTGGGGACCAAGCTTGGAAATTTGTTTTTGTTCTATTTCTTCTTATCCCCTTCCACACCTGGATGTGTTTCAAAAGGCCATTTGGGAAATGGCCTATCGTGGAAGAGCCCATGTGACAAAGGATACAGAGCCTGAGACAAAGCTTGGTACTGTTTCTTCCATTGGCTTTGGATTGGCCCATAAGCGCTATGGTAAGAGAGGACCTGTTTAGAGTGGTCCAACGGGGGTGTTTATCATTAAAGGGAATGGTATGAAATAAAACACAACAGCTCCAGTGCAAGCAAGAAGCAACTCCATTGGCTTCCATCAACTAACTTCATGGGTGCTAACCGGTGCAATGAAGTCAGGAGGGTTACTGCAGTATGTAACTCCTCACCGGGATGAATAATGATGCTTTAATTTGTCCTTGCATAATAGAATTGTCCCACAAAGGATTTTTGCTGACGCCCTTTGGCTAAAGTTGTTTACTTGGGCAGAGCCATACAAAGTCTACTGGAAGCTCTCCTAGGTTGGCAGAGAACTGGACTAGCTGACCTAAAAGGTGGTTTCCATCTCTAATTTTTGTGGTTCTATGATTCATCCCCTTCGTTTGAAAGCATTTCATACATAGCATGTCTAGCGCAGGAAAGGAATGATGCTAAATAATCATTTTTCATTTCCTCTCCCCATTGTCAGAGATAATGAGAGGTGAGTGGAGCATCTGAAAAAGGAAGAAGCTGTTCATACTAGGTGAGGGTAGCATGGCGTACACTAGTGAGACTCTCTCCAAGAGCCCACTGTTATGTTCTTATCTCAATCCAGGATAGGTAGATATCAAAGGGATAGACCAGGCATGGAGAGACGCAAGTAGGTCACCATGGTAGGTCATGTACATTGCTCATTCATTAGTAAACCGAACCTGCCTATTTCTCTCTCCTTCTCTGCTCATCTTCCCAAAATCCCTACAATGTTTTTCAGTTGTTCTCAACCATGCAGGATGTTCCAAAGTTTAGATCAACAGCTGTGGATAATGTTTTAGAGCTAAACACTGCCCCCTCACCCTGCACAAAGCCCCAGCAAAAGGGACTGTCCAGGCAAAGCCACAGTGCTGGAGCTGTGCCATTCTAACCAGGCAGTATCAGAAGCCTACAGGTGTTCCCATTGGTGGAGGAGCACCACTTCCCCGAGCAATGATCACTAGGCCTATGTCTGCACTACCACAGAAAGTCAACCTCTGGTACTCAATTCCGGTTATGTAAATAGTGTAGCTGGAGTCAGCATACCTTAGGTCCAAGTTACTGTGGGAGACTACACTGTGAGGAGTCAATGGGAGAAACACTCCCATTGACCTGCCCATGGTATGGTCTACACTAGGGATCAAAGTTGATGCCAGATATGCAATTCTAGCTATGCTATTAGCTTAGCTAGAATTGACATATCATAATCAACTTTGTTCCCTGGTGTAAATCAGGAATCTTCGGGCTTGCACTAATGTCCCTTACTCTGTGCCTCAGCATGGAGAGTATCAGGGTCAATGGCTGGGCCCAGAGAGACTGATTTTTCTGCATCTTCACAAAAGCAATAGATCGTAGTATGCCAACCCCTCTTTAAGTATAGACATACCCTCACCCTTGTTGTTTGGAATAGAGTTAGAGGAATGACTGGAGAGCAATCCATGGTCGGTTTGGAGGGTCTTTACTGTACCTGCTAAATCAACTGCCAGTGGATCAATCTCAGATTGTCAATCCCCACTGTAAAGCAGATGTGGCATAGGTCGGTTGAACCATTCTTGTGCCCACGTAGCTGCATCTGCATCAACCACTCCCTGGTTCATTCCTTCTTTCCCTCCACTGAAGTTTTGCTACTGATTTCAAAGGGAGCAAGACCAACCTCTAATCTTCAGGGTGGGGTGGAAAGGAATTTGCATCCTCGTTGGGCTGATTCCTGCTTCCCTCATTTTTCCTGCTCTTTTCACTATCACTAAGAATAAAGATATTGCAATTACCTAGCATTTCGTAGATGAAGGGGACAACAGCTTCTTCGGTGGGTCAGTCATAAGGTGAAATAGGCCCCCATTCCCTCTCCCATCAATGCTTTGCAGGCTCATCAAAATATTCCCTGTGAAAAATATTTCTGATTATTGACTTTTCTTCTGGCTACCAGTCACTTGCAAACCAGACCTCCATTTGGCTAAGACTTTATTATTCATAAGTGTTCTTCATACAGCCAAATGTCAGTGTATAGATTGTTTGCATACCGTTCCCTTGCACTATTCTGTGTTCACTATTTGTACTGCATGAGAGGTCACCTAAGCCACATGATATTGTTTCATCGTTGGAGAACTGAAATGTTATAATTAAGGGACTAAGGAACAACAAGTGGCAAATGACATATATCTTTGTTGGGGGAGCAATCAGATGAACATTCTAAGCATTGGTGCTGAAAATGTTAAGGAGCCAGGAGCAGTTGCCTGAATCTTCAGGGGTCCTCTGTATGCTAAATTAAAAAAAAAAAAAAAGCTATTTGTAAAATACAATGGCGGGCACAAATAAAAGGAACTCAGTGTTTTGAGCATCCTTTGACAATAGCTTTACAGCATAATTAAGGTATCAGTTTCAGAAAATGGGTAATATTGTGTAGCAAGGGCCGAGTACTCACAAATAATTTGGCTTATAGAGAGGTTTTTTTGCTTCAGAACTGGACAACAGAGGTCATGTATTAAAACACAAGCTAAGATAAAATTCAAACGCATCTCATCAAAGTTCTTAAGCATAACCAAATAGACACAAAGAAAAAGGAAGAGAAAGAGGAGACCCATAAAACAGATCATGCCCGTGCTTGCCTGCAAAGATGTAACAACCAACAGCAACAAAACTCAGTCGCGGCTCTTATTTGTCAGTCATTGGCTGTATTACTCAAAAAGATCAAATATACGTTTGTTTTCATCAGCGATGTCAGCTAGAGAAAGAGGTTGTGGCATTCTGGTATTAGAGGGGAACTCTCAGAGTGGGTTCAATTCCCCTCTACCACAGGCTACTTATGTGTCCCACCTACTAGTCACTTAATCTCTCTCTCTGCCTCCAGTCCCTGTGCGATGTGGTGTGGGTCAAGCTACTCTGCCTTTTGGGAATATAGTGGTGGTGCTGGATATTATGGTGATAGGAGCCATGTCTAGACAGGCTTAAAGATACAGAGGAAGCAGGAATGTTGAGTAAGTCAGAGCAGTTTTTTTAACCAGAACATAATCCTCTAATAAGTTCACACTAAACAGTCCCCTTGATTTCATTTTGAATTGTGGCTCAGCTTTCTGACTATGGCAATCTCTCCATACTACAGCTCTTTGCTAAAATAATGCAGTGCAGTGAACGATATGTCTGGGTCTATGTATTTTCCATTGCTGGAAGAAAATAAAAGGAAAACTTTATTACTACTTGTGGATTGGAATTAAACAAGATATCTTTACCTGGGGAAATTCTGGGCCTGATCCCAGACCATCAATCAGCAGGACTTTAGTAATTTACTTCATTAGAGGCAAGCATGAGCATGATCTGTTTTAGGTTTCTCCTTTTTCTTTTGACTATGTTTATTTGGTTATTCTTAGGAACTTTTATGAGATGTATCTGATTTTTTATCTTAGTTTGTGTTTTAATACGTGGCTCTGTTGTCCAGTTTTGAAAGAAAGAGCAAACATCCATAAGCCAAATTCTTTGTGAATACTCAGCCCTTGCTACAAAAATATTACAAAATTTCTGAAAGAGATACCTTAATTATACTGTAAAGCTATTGTCTAAGGATGCTCAAAACATTGAGTTCCATATATGGGTGTCCCCCATTGTATTTTACAAATTTTTTTTTAATTTAACATTTTTCATACAATAAAATTTGGACACTGTGATTCCACAACGCAGATTTCTCTGAAGGCTTCCTTTTTCATAATCGCTTACCTAAGAGGATGGCTTAAATATTTGTCTGAAAGTAGGCAATTCTTGAATGCAACAACAACAACAAAAACCTGTTTAAAACTGTGAGGAGTAATCACTGGCACAATCTTCCAAGGGACGGCGGATCACTCTTAAATCTACACTGGATATCTTTACGAAAGATACAAATGCTCACGTAGGAGTTTTACGCTAGATGCAGATATCATTGAGTGAAGCTTTGTGCATGGCGTTTTGCATGTCATCAAACTAGATGATCATAACGGTCCCTTCTGGCCTTGGAATCTGCTAATCTATTGACTTTATGGGGTTTAGAAAGCAGCAGCTGATCCTGGGCGGAACCTAGTTTTCATAAGCCTTTCGGGTAATTGATCCATATTATGCCAATGAATACTAATGTTTTTATACATTTACTGCACACAGAGAGAGGCTTTGGAGAGAGCTAGGTGTCAGATTGAATCAGCCTCAGTGGTACACCTATATGCCACACGCCAAACCAGGATTTCTCCACTGCCCCATCGGTTTCTGAAGCAGCAGAGCTTTTATTTCCCTGGAGCAATATTTTTGTTGGTTTGTTTGTTTGGTTTTTTATCCCTTTTGCCTCTGAAAAAATAAATTCCAGGTACAACCCAATGGGATGTTGTTTTCCTGAGTCTGCAGACAGATAGAAACAATTAGATGGATCCTGGGTTCAGAGACAGTCAACAAGAGTAATTAAAGGCATGGGAAAACTCAGCATTAAGAGAGATTGAAAAGATGTGGACTGCACATTCACAGTTCCGATGTTAATTATTTAAACTTGCCATTAGTCATTGTTACAAAGAAACTGGCAGGCAGGGCCAACTTCTGCCTTCAGCTGTGCCCAAGCAGCCTCCATTTGAGTCAACAGAAGTAGCATGCCACAGGGCTTGATTTTGCTATCATCAGATGGAATGGCAAAGATCGGATTGACTTTAAAGGGGGCAAGTCACAGGATACAGAGGGCTCTTTTTTTTGTTAATGCCAGTTTGCTTGGGGAAAAGTTTGTCTCACTTTTTTTTTTTTGATTGAGACTCCCGTGTATCTCTGAAGTCTTTTGGTGCTGAAATTCAATGGCCCAGTTTAGGTTTTCTATCTAAGTCATTTCTTCAAGCTTCCATGAGCCCTTTTGCAAAGCTGGGCACAGCAGCCTAATAACACAGGGCCTTACTTGTTTGATTTTTTTTTAATTCCTTTAGCTCATCCCACTGAACATTGTCCTCTGGGTATGCATTAAAGGCACAAGGATGACTGATCTGCCATTAAAGCATTCTTTCCTTGTGAGAATCAAAACTATTCAAATAAACATGGGTCTGAACAATCAAGCTCATAATATTTCAGGACTGAAGGAAGCCATACAACCTGTAAGGGCCCATCTAGTTATCTGGTTTGCAAAAGGCCCTCTGTGTGTGTGTGTGAGAGAGAGAGAGAGAGAGAAGGAGGCCATACAATCTGTAAGGGCCTATCTGGTGATCTGGCTTGTAAAGACCCTGTGTGTGTGTGTGTGTGTGTGTGTGGTGTGTGTGAAGGAAGCCACATAACTATAAGGGTGTGTGCATCCATCACCGCATTGAATATACCATATTTTATAGCATAAAACACACCTCAAAGGTTCGTTCCTGCTCCTTCTTGCTCACCTAAATTTCTATTACTCAGGCAAGTAGCCCTAGCCTCTCTATTGGGACTACTTGCAGAGGGAAGAAAGAACTTGTGTAAATACTGCTGGGCAGGATTGAGCCCATGCTACACGAAAGGCTGCAGCCAAAGCTCTGAAGTCAGCGAGAGTCTTTCCATTGGTTTCCATGGGCTTTGGGTCAAGCCCGGCTGTCGTTGACTGAGCCAAATTTACCTCTGACCTTCAGGTCATCTCTGTGGAAATCTATGAACCTACTGATGCTGCATCCAAATACCGGACCTGGAGCTCGTCCCCTTCCCTTGAAATATGGAGGTGGCTGGACCATCAGCACACCAAGATAACTGGGCAGGTTCTGCAGAGCTCGTGGCCTCTGGTCGCTGTTCGTGAAAGCAGAACCTGGTTGGAAATGTTACCTCTTGCTTGGTTTATAAGGAGCACGGGGTGTGGCCCGAGAACCCCCCCGCCCCCGTATCTCTGACCCCCAAAGAAGGTGAGGTTGGAGGAGCTCATAGCAACAAGCACAGAGCACGGGGAGGCTTGCGCAGCCTTTGGCTGGTTGGTTTTCAGTCTTGAGCCTGTCACAGGGAGCAGAGGTTACGGAACCTTCCCCGGGCGGTGGGAAAGGCGAAGTTCTCTTAGCAAACGTTTGCTGGCCGCGCTAGAGGAATCCCTGAGGCCGCACTGCCGTGCTCCCAAGGAGCGGTTATGCCCTTAAATAGAGGTGCCCAGGGACCGGATTCTGCAGCAGAGAAACGCGGGTTTGCCTCCCCGCTTGGCTGTGATTGCTTCGGCAATGGGGCATGTTTGGGGCCGGGCGGGGGTCTGCCCGGCAGCTCCCCGCAGCAGCGCTCCTAGGGACGGGGATGGCACGAGGAAGGAGGGATACAAGCACCATCCTGGGGGGACCCCGAAAGGCGGCGGCGGGTTGCAGACTGAGCAGGAGCGCCCGCACCCGGGGCACAGCTCCACGCGGGAGCTGCTCCGGGCAGGTCCCCTAAGGAGCCAGAGGAGAGCAGGGAAGCGGCGGCCGGTCTGTTCTGCTCGGATCTCACCGCGCCGCGCTCCGCCGGGCCAAGCGACCGGCTGCAATACCCGAATTCAGGGGCTCTCCAGCCCCTGAGCGCGGGGCGGGGGCGATTCTGCCCGGGGAACCGAACCGAGCCGCGGCGGGCTGGGCAGCGCCCGGCGCCCCGCTCGCCCGGGTGCGGGGGGATAGAAGAGGGGGTGGGGGCGGTGAGGGGCGAGGCCAAACGGGGGCTGCTCTGCGGAGATCGGATCCGGGCTCTTTCCCCGGGATCGGGACCTTTGGAGCTCAGTTCTGTCCCAAGCCGGGGCTGGGCGTTCCTGGCGCGGGGTGAGCTCGCCCCCTCGCTCCTTTCCACCGCGGTGTAGAGGGCGGCGGGCGGCGCATACAGCTCGGGTTTAGGTCCCCGGAGCCGCCTGGTGCGGGACACCCAGCTCTGCCCCTCTGCGCGGCGTGCAGAGGCCGGGCCTTGCTGGGGCCTTGCCTGCGGCCCTTGGCTTGTGCCGGGACCTCCCACCTCCCGCGGAGCGGAGGCCTCCAAGTCCCGCCGCCAATGCAAGGGGCATTGGAAGTCAGTATCCGCTGTTTTGCCTTATTCCCCCCCCCCCCCCCGCGGGCTGTGTGTGGTTGCGCTGGCTCCGCGGGCCGGGGGGCGGGGGGGGGCGCTCTGTGCGGGGCCGGCAAAAGCCAGTGGGGGAGGGGAGAAGATCGGTGATTCCCTTTCCCTGTCTTCGGCCAGCACCCAGCATCGCCGGGAAGAGCGACCTGAGCCAGGCCCGGGCTGACCGCTTCCCTCCGCGCCACATGGCCACTCCAGACCGGTGGGCCCCGGGAAGAGGGCGCTGCCTCCCCTCCGCAGGGCTCCGACCTGAGCCCGGGGGGGCGAAGGTTTCCCCTGGGCTATGAGGCCGCGGCGGGTGGCGAGCTGGGCTCCGTTCTCCCGCGCCTGTGTGTGTGATTGCAGCCACAGCCGGGCGAGTACCAGCCCGGCCGCGAGCCCGCCCGGCCGCCCCACCCGGGGAGCCGACAAGCCGCCGTACAAGGCGGCGAATGCCCGGCCGGTTGCAATGCCCTGGCCCGTGTTTCGGCGACGTCACGCCAGGCCTCGGCCTCGGATCGCGCCATGTGCGGCTGCTTTTCACCGCTGCTGCAAAGGCAGCTCCTAGCCAGGGCCGGGCAGCGGGCACCGGGCACCGGGCGGGCGGGCTCCGGGAAGGCAGAAGTTGGCAGGGCCCGGGAGCCGCGGCGAGGGAGCCTGGCGCGCAGCCCGCTTTCAGCACCCTGGCCAGCGCTCCGGCTCCCGGGCGCTGCGGCGCGCGGCCAGCTCGCCATTGTCTCCGTGCGCCAGGAGCACAAAGCGGCGCGGAGAGACCCCCCACCGCGCTCCCGCTCTCCAGGGACGCGGGGGCGGCCCCTCCCCGCTTCGCCAGCCTCTTTGGGGGCGGGGGGGTGCCAGAGTTTCTGATGCCTTTAAGGTGCAAGCCCCGTGGGCCGCCGGGCATCCTGCCCATAGCTCGCCTGCCTGAGAGAAGCAGGGGCTCCGAGAGATGCCCATGGGAGCCCAGCAGGACCTGTGGCTGGGATTTTCCTTCCTGCCGGTTCCTTCACCCCCGGCAGATCTAAACAAACCCGCTTCCTTCACCGGGGGCGTAAGAAAATCCAGACCAAGTCACGGCACCTCCTGTTACATTTTATTTGCCTTTAAGCGTCCAGGAATAAGTTTCCAAGCTTGAAGTTCAATATGGTTCCCCAACGAAAGCCGGGCGCTGGAGAGAGACCACCCCCAGGGCCCCGCGCCGCCGCCTCGCCCTCCCGCAGCCGTGTGAGCCCGCAGAGACTGAAGGTCAAAGTTTTTTCGTTTGCAAGCGCCTGGCTGCTTAGCGCAAGGGAAGCCGGGCGGCCTCCCCCTCGCGGCCCTGCAGCCCCGCGGCTCCCGGGCAAACCAGAGTGAGCAGCTGCGCTCCTTAAGGCAGGAAAAAGTGCATCAAGGTTTAAACTAAACTGCTCCTGAGTCCGATCGCCGGGAGACAAGTGGCACTTCCCGTGTAAGAGCGGAAGGAGTTTTTAATCGACCCCCACCTTCCCAGCAATACGGGGGCGAGAGGGGCATCTCCTTCCTGCGCCCCCAGCCCTTCCAGCCCCAGAGCTGCATCTCTGCCGAAATTACCGCCAGACGGGAGATGGCCCTGCGGCCTCGGGGGTTGCACAGCCCCGCGGAGGTGCCTGAGCCAGACGCCCAATATGTTTGGCCGGAGCCTCCTTCCAGCTGGGAGACCGCCCGGCGCACGCTTCGCTTGGGTCCGAATGGGGCCCGCTCCAGCCCCGGGGGAGATCGGGGAGGGAATGAAGTCAAGGCTCCCAAGAGACCCTCCCAAAGCCAGGCTGTCCTCCTGCCCTGCGCCCTTCGCCCGGCTCCCAGGGACTGGGCTTCCCCGCGGGGTTTGCAGCTGTAGATGCCGCGCGCTTTCTGACGCAGATTTCTCTTTAACACCTTCCAAACAAAGGCAAACGAGGGCATTGCCGAGCTATATCAACACGCGATCATTAGCGGCAACCACACGCAGGGGGAGAATTTCCCTAGCTAAGTAGGAGGCTTTCAGAAGGGCGATTCCACTCGCAAGAGGCGTAACAGAGACGGGTGGCAAGAAAAATTTGGATCAACACCCTCCCCAAAAGCCTCTCGGTGTTCACGAAGGCAGAATAATTGTGACAGGGGCCGGTTCCCTGCTCCCGCTGTGGAAGTTCCCGAGGGCTGGCGCTTGTCTTGTTTCCCAGACAGACTTTGCATGCTGAGGGTCCCATCTTTCATTTCTCTGCCCTACCCAGGCTTTGCAGCTCCGCCAGGGCGAGCGCCCGTGCGCCTGGGCTGGGTTTATTTCACACGCACGGGCGGAAAAAAACTCAAGATCCCATCTTGGTTCAAGATCAGACCCAGTCCTCGCCGCCAGCGCAGCTCAGCTCAGCTCTCGGCCAAATAGCTAAGCAGCCCCGCTTGGCCCCAGGGAGCCGGGGCCAGCCTGCGCCCCGAGTAACTGGGAGAGCGGGGAGGTAAGACAATGGAGCCGCGTGGAACTGCGCTGGCAGGCGCCTTTGGGGAGCGAATGTTTATTTCTTGGCACGGCCTTGGGAATTCCCCCCGGGGACTCCCCGCAGCTGGTGCCGGCTGCGGGGACTGTGCGGGGAAGTGCCGCAGACAAATCGGATCGCAAAGCAGCTGTTCCAGATCCCGTTCCTGGGCCGTGCGCTGCTGCAGAATGGGGACCCAGAGCCTTTCCCAGGCCGGGGCTCCCGGCTCAGACCTCGGGGCCGGGCCCGCTGGGAAGGTCCCCCTCTGCGTAGGCTTTGGAGCTGGCCGGGTGCCCGGCCAGGCTTGGAGCTCAGCAGGCTCCCGCCCGCAGCCCGGCAGAGCCAAGCAGCAGCGCGGGACGCCCGGGGCGCACCGAGGCGGTGGTGCAGTCTCCAAGGGGCGCAGCCCGCGGGGAGGGCCGGATGACACCTCTCGGGGCTAGGGAGCTGCGAGGCAGGTGAAGCCATTGGGCCGCGAGCCCTGCCTCTTCCCTGTCCCGGAATGCCAGGCCGGGGCGCCCCGTCCTCCGCCGCCGGGTCCCTGCAGGAGAACCCGGCAGGGGCCGGCCCCAAGGCGCCTGCCAGGAGCGACCGGCGAGCCGGGGGCGAAGGGCTCCGCGTGTCTCGAACACGCCACACCCCGCCATGCCGCTCCCCGGCACAGGCCAGGGGGGCCCTACGCCGCACACCGCGGGGACAGCGCCTGGAGGCGTGTTATTCACCTTCCCCTTGGGCGACATGGGTAGAGCACCCCTGGCCACCAGCCGGACATGGGAGCGCAGGCGGAGCGGACATTCCACGCCCCCGGGATGGGCATTGTCCCCCGGGGGCATTGTCACCCACTGGGCATTGTCACCCAGGTGGGCATTGTTCCCCGATGGGCATTGTCCCCCACTGGGCATTGTCACCCAGGTGGGCGTTGTCTCCCACTGGGCATTGTCACCCAGGTGAGCATTGTTCCCCCGATGGGCATTGTTCCCTACTGGGCATTGTCACCCAGGTGGGCATTGTTCCCCGATGGGCATTGTCCCCCGGCTGGGCTTTGGTCCTGTGTGCGCGCGGGACACCTTCAAAGGGAGTCACTGAGAGGCCCCCAACGCACCGCCCCTGCTCCTTCCCACCCTCCTTCCGCCACCGCCTACACCCACCTCCAGCCCCGGCCCGGCCACGCGAAGCGAGCCGGACGCAGCGCCCCGCCCGGAGCCTCCATTTATTTGTAACCCCCCGGCACCCACGCGCGCCCAGACTCGCCCAGGTGGAGGAGCCGGGGAGGAGCCGGGCCTCGCCCTTCCGCTCCGCTCCAGGCCCGGGATCGGGTCCATTCGTTTTGCTGGGGCCTTGCCCCCCGCCCCCCACTGGTAACTCAGCCCCGCGCCGCCCTCTCCGGGTCCTGCCCCGGGAAACGACCCCCCTGCCTTGCTCTGGGTAGCGCGTTCGGCCCGCTCGGCACTTGGCGAGCCAAGTAGTGACCGGGATGGAACGCACCGGGCCTGGCCGCGTCCCGCCGCCCCGGGCAAAGGGTGCCCGGCCAGCGCAATGGCAAAGGACGCGAGGGGCGAGGCCCGGGCGTAATTCCCGGCTGGAGAAGGGTATCCCGGAGCCTGAGACGCTATTAGCCCGGGTAGGGCCCGCGTTTAGCCTAGCGGGAGACCCTAGGAAACTCAGCCGGCAACCCCTGCCAGGGGGCATCCCAGATCCCCCAGGAGGGTGTATGTGTGCGTACCCCCCCCACACACATACACAAACACACCCCCTCACAAACACACACTCACAGACAGGCACACACTCACAGACATCCACTCACCCACTCACAAACGCTCACACTCACAAACACGGGCACACACCCACAGACGCAAACACACTCACCCATTCACAAACACACACTCACAAACGCTCGCACTCACAAACACGGACACACACTCAGACACAAACACACTCACCCACTCACACTCACACGAAGTGGTCTCTCTGTACAGCCGGTTGCTTGCCCGTATGGGGTGCAGTATTTTGCTGTGAGTTCCTAACCGCACCGCTCCCTTCCCAACGCCCCGTTCCCATCAGCCTTAAGCCTCGCCCCGTGCAAAAAACACGTGCATGTCGCATGCGGGCGAGCGGTGTTGTTTTGTGTTTGCATTTGTGTCCGTTGCGCTGACTGGGCTGGGGGGCGCAAGGCTTTTGTTTGCTGTCTGCACGCGCCTAAGGCTGGGCTCTTCCCCCCTATCTGGCCGGGGTCATTTTCTCGTGTCCTTTGCGCACTTATCCTCTGCCTGCGTGAAGACCCGGCACCTCCTTCCGTTTGGGAGTGGGAGGCCGTTGACTTTTGCGGGGGCATCCCGGGGGTTACGTATTTGTTTTGTGCAAACGTCGTGCAATGCACTAATGCCTCGTTTACTCGTCCGCGCCCGGTGGAAGTATCGTGTGCGTGAGCCGTGTTGTGCATGCGTGTGTTTTGCACGCCTGGGGGTGAGGCTGTGCGTGCAATTCTCTATTATGCAGCAACGCCGTGTTACTGCTTCGGAGGTGAGGGCTGTCTCTTATTTTAGCTTAGTGAAATGTGGTGGCTGGAGGCGGGGCGGGTTGCAACGAAGTTCCAAATTCCCCAGCCGCCTTTCCTTTCACCTTGCTATCAATTTAGGACAGATCTATTTCAATGCTCCTTTAATGCATTCAGCCGCTGCTGGAGCTTTATCTTTTTTTTGTACCGTGGGTTATATTTACACCCAAAACAAAATAATTACACTTGTGTTGGGGAGCGAGAGCTGGTGATTAGACTCTGGCTCTTTGCTGCAAAACCCTTTCTCAGTGGTACACCAGTACAATTTTTCACGGCTGGCTGAAATCAAACGCGGGAGGTAATGAATCCAGTGAGCAATTTAAATTTACAATTTGTAACGCAGCCATTCAGAAAGCGCCTATAGCCCAGCCGAGAGAGCCTTGCTGCGTTTGTTTAATGTTAAAAAACGGCACCGTCCCTTTACCGGGGGAAGGAGGCGGTTTTAATGATGAGAATCAGGCAAAGATGTGGTACATTTCGAGTGACGAAAGGAGAGAGGGGGAGAGGGGAAAAAACTCAAGCTCGCCCGAGCTCGTATTCCGAAGCCGGAGCCGGGCCGCGTTTGCAAGAAGGGGCGAATTTAATTTCCACGGACAAACGGGGGAATCCGTCTCTGGTTCTTTTAAACATCATTTAACCCTTCCAGCTGTTCCAGGGGGGCTGGCTTCAGCCTCCCAGCCCCCTGCACGCGATCCGCCCGGATTTCTTTGGAGCAACCGGGCTCAGATCAGCCCCGGTCGATGGGGAACTAACAATTCATTGCCCAAAATACTCAGAAATATCCCCAGACTCGTCTGCCGAGCAGCCGCGCAGATAGACAATCCATTCCGAAACACAAGGGGGAATATGCAAACGGAATATTACAAATTCTACAGGGCTTAACTGATTGGAAACAGATTATTATCTTGTTTGTCTTTTGCCTGTTTTACTGATCCCTCTGCCGTCTGTTGCGGTGTAATGTTAATACACTTTACTCTGGAAAGGGGATTTTTTTTTATATCGTAAATTCGATCAACATCTTGTAGAAATGACACTGTTTCTCCTGGCATTACCCTGTTAAGACACAATAGGTTTATTAGTTACGTATAGGAGGATATTACGTTGCCTGAATCACCATCTGTCACCACGGTTAGCACAGGGGAATGGGCCCAAGAGTTCTTGCCGGTGGTTTGAGCTGGTGAAACTTGGGAGGTTTAAGCCAGAGCAAAAACCCCGTTTTCCCCCACGCTACCGGAGAAGCTGGGTTTGCAGTTACGGGGGGGTGGGGAGCGGGGCCTGATGGAAACCCACAAAAGCAAAGGAGGGCTCTTATCTGCTCGTTGCAGGTGCTGAGTGTCCCGTCTGCATATTTATTCTCTGCATTACCCGGCAAAATAAATACCAGGTGACACACAGGCCTCGGCCCGGGGACCTGCAGAGGACAGGTTTGCTGCGCCGAGAGGCTAATTCCACCCGCTAGGAGACAGGAAAAACGGGGCGGGAGGTACTCTGAGTGGGTGGCACATTGGTATCAGGCCCTACTTTGCGCGCGAGCTTTGCAGACACAGCCCCCTATTTGCACCGGACCCCGATTTCTGCCCTTCTCAGCTACCCACGCGAAGCTGCGAAGGGCATCGGCCGCTCGAAACAATGCGCAGGTTGCGGTGGGGGGGTGGGGGCGGCCTTTGTGCAGCCACACTCGACAGATACCATCGGAAATGCAGCTGTCCGCCTATACCCGGCCAGGCCCAGGCCCCCGCGATTCACGCCTGCCCGTGACCGTGGGGAAGGAGACAGAAGACGCGGCCACGAGCTGCCGGGAATGCCCAGTGCGGGCTTCGGAGAAGGGGCTGAAATGCGCCCCAGCCGCCTGTCTGGGCGGCTCGTTAGAGATCTGCCTTGCAGGGCCGCCCCCTCACCTCGGCATCTACGGCCGGGCTGGAGGATGCAGCCGCCTCGCTTCTCCTTTCGATTGCAACACAGCCCCCCGAAACGCTCTGCCCCGACGGCTCCCGGGGCGCGCTCTGCCAGCCGCCCCTGCGCTCTGCTGGCGGGAGAAGGTCCCGCTCGCTCGCGTGGAGAGGAACCGCAGGCAAACCGCGGCGGATGCCTCTGTCCTCGGAGCTGCGCAGGGGAGCGGCCCTTCCCTGGAGCGGGGCTGCCAGTCACCGCCCCCACGGCTGGTCCCTTGCGGAAAGGGCCGGACGGTGCGGGAACCGGGGGAGTTCTTACCCGGGAAATGAAGGCAGCGGCGCCCGAGACTCCGGGGCGCCTGGCGAGGGACCCAGCAGCCGGCGTGAGCTGCCGGGGCCGGGCACTCGCCTGCAAAGGGGGCGAGCCGAGGGAGAGCCGGGCCTGGCTGCTGTGCGTCCCTCCCTCCCAACCGGGGTGTCCGGGGGGGCGCTGCCAGCGTGAGAGGGGCGCAGCTAACCACCAGCAGCCGCGGCGAGGCGGCCAATGGGGCGCAGCACGGCCTGGCCTGGGTTGTAGACTCCGGAGGTCTGTGCCATGAAGGGAACAGGCCAACGTGTATCAAATGTGTGTTACGTGTAACACACACAGTCCGCGCAGATAGAGGTGGCTGTGTGCCTGGGCGGATAGATGTGTGTCTGCCTAGCTGTGTGGGGGGGTTAATAGGTACGTGTGTGTGCGCCGACATAGGGGCGGGTGGGTGGGAGGGTGGGGGTGAGTGGGAGTATATAGGTGCGTGTGTGTGTGTGTGTGTGTCAGAGAGAGAGAGGGACTTTATAGGTACATACGTGTGTGTCTATACAGGGGTGTGTGTGAGTGAGAGAGTATAGGGGGGTGTGAGAGAGAGAGCGGGGGAGAGAGAGAGAGACTTTATAGGTATATATGTGTGTGTCTATATAGGGTGTGTGTGTGTGTGTGTGTGTGTGTGTGTGTGTGTGAATAAAACAATAAACTAGTCGGTGTCACGCGTCTGACTTGCGCTGCCGGCCGCAGCTGGCCCGTGGCGCGACCCTCCCTGCCTGGGTGTTGGCCGAGCCGCCCCGCGCTGCACCAGCCCCTGTCAAACGGCTTCGGCCTTTTGCTCCCCGCCCCGCGCAGCGCACAAGGCCCCCGCTGGGGGATTTCGCCCGGCGCTGCTCGCTGCCCCGCGGCGCTCGGGCTGGCGGGGGACGGAGCGGAGATCCTTGGCCGATACTGCCCAGCACTCACCCTGCCGGGCTGCCGCTCCGCCGCCCTCTGCGCTCTGAATGAGTCCGGCCTGCGGGAATCTCCCGGGCCCCGCTTCCCCCGGCGCAGGCGGGAGCGGACCCCGAGCTCTTCCCCCGGCCGCGAGAAAGAGTCGGGGGAGGGTGGAAGCAAAGCAGCTTCTCTCCCGCCCGGGCCCAGCGGGGGGACCGGCCGCGGGGCGCCCCACGGAGCTCGCGGGGGATGCGCCGCTTTCCGCCGCAGCGAGCTCGCCCTCCGGCGCTTTGCGGGCTGCCCGGCGCGGCCCGGCCCGCCAGCCTGCACGGAACGACGAGCTAACCCGGGGGGGGGGGCGCCCTCTGGCCGATCTCTCCGGCCCCGGCCCCCGCGGAGGGCTGCGCGGGCGGCGGCCGGAGCATGGGGGCCCGGGAACAGTGTCGTGCCGTGACAGCAGGAAGAGGCAGCCGGGGATCGCCCCCCCTGCACCGCGGCGGGCGCCTGCTCCGGGCTCTCCGCGCGCTGCCGCCGAGCAGTTGGCACAGCGCGCCCGGGTTGGGCTCCACGCGGCCGGGAAGCCGAAGAGGCCGAGCGCGGCGCGCAGAGAGCCGCCGACGGCTGCGCCTCGGTCACCCGCGCCGCCAGCCGGCCCCGCGCAGGGGCGGTCACAGCCGCAGGCCGCCGGGGACCCCTCGCGGAACAGGCTGGAGAGACTCCCCCACGAGGTCCCCTCCAGGGGCTCTGGCGGGGCAAAAGGTCCCCCCCTTGCCGGCCTGGGTCCTAGCGAGCGGCCGAACCCTCCGGCGCCTCTCCCGCTCGCTCAGCGCTTGCTGCTGCGTCGGGCGGCCACATGGCCGGTGCGGGACAGTCCCCGACCTCCTCCCCGGCTACCGCACCCGAGCGAGCCGCTGCGTCCGCGCTGCCTCGTTATTACCACCGCCGAGCGAGTGAGTTCTCCGGCTGCCCACCGGCTCAGCCTCACCTCCGCCTTCTGATCTGGCCCTCGCTACCTAGACGGGCTATCGCTCGCACTTCACCGGCTCCTGCGCTTCCTCCTTTGGCTAACTGCTAGCTAGATCCGTCAGCCTCCTCCCATCCACTGCTGTGCCTCCGCAGCCATCCAGCTGGACACACCTATAGCTATAGTCACAAACGCCCTAGAGACAGCTTGAGCTATAGGTACAGTACATACGTATACAGTGTGTCTCTATTTATACCTGTATATATTCATCTATCTATCAAGTACATGTATCTATATAACTGTAGCTATAGATACCGTATAGCCATCTATATCTATATATGTACAGTATATCTATATACAAAGTGCATATCTATCCATCTATCTATCAAGTATATACGTCTATAGCTATAGCTATATATACAGTATAAACATCTATATATGTACAGTACATACACATACAGCGTGTCTATATTTATATCGATATATATTTATGTAGACGGTATCTAGCAAGTACATCTATATATATTTATGTAGGCAGTATCTATCAAGTACATGTATCTATATAGCTATAGCTATAGATACAGTATATACAACCATATCTATATATGTACAGTATATACATACACAGTGTATATCTAGCTAGCTATCAAGCATATACATCCATAGCTATAGCTATATATACAGTATAGCCATCTATATATGTACAGTACATACATATACAGTGTGTCTATATTTATATCGATATATATTTATGTAGACGGTATCTATCTATCAAGTACTTGTATCTATACAGCTATAGCTATAGATACAGTATATACAACCATATCTATATATGTACAGTATATACATACACAGTGTATATCTAGCTAGCTATCAAGTATATACATCTATAGCTATAGCTATATATACAGTATAGACATCTATATCTATATATGTACAGTACATACACACACAGTGTATCTAGCTAAGTATATACATCTATAGCTATAGCTACATACACAATATAGACCTCTATATCTATATGTACAGTACATACATATACAGTGTGTCTATATTTATATATATATATATATTTATGTAGACAGTGGCTACCTATCTATCTATCAAGCACATGCATCTATATAGCTATAGCGAAATATAGAGTACAGCCATCCATACCTATATATGCACAGTACATACATGCACAGTGTATCTCTAGCTATCCTCCCAGAGTAGCAGTTTAAGGCTGCAACTGTTAGAGATATTTTCAGCGCTAGGACATTTCTTTGCAAGGGTTAGTGCACTCAAGCCATCGCCTTGCGCACAAAGTGCCTGGGCAATCTAAAAGTCCGCAGGACCTGAAATTAAAGAAAACAATCATATAGCACAGGACAGGGAAGAGGAGGCTCTCTCGCTCCCCGAAGGGGGTTCGCTGCCCTGGCTCTCCTCCCTTCAGCCTCACGTTGGCTCTGGTTTCAAAGGTGCGATCTTTAAAGCAGTGCCCCCAAGTCTGTACAACAAAGGCCAGGTCGCTCGCTCGGGGGTCCATCCCCTTCCCCTACGAGCAGGACCAAAGAGATCGCTTTTTACCCCCGACTTTGTCCGAACCTGCCTTCTCCTGGGGGCCAGTGACCTCACCACCCCCTCCCTAGCGCGAGGGCTCCTTTGGCGTCTCTCTTTATTTGGCGTCCTACAGCCCCTTGGCAAAACCGCAAGAACTTCCACCTTGGTTTGCTGGTGCACAGAGGCAATGATCGGCCTGCGCTGCCTTTCCGTTGACACTCAGGAGAACCGGAGCTTGGTTTGCAGGTGCAATGACCTCTCCGAGGTCTCCTTCCCCCCCAGCGCCCCAAGAAGAGAAAGATAAACTATTACCCCCCTCTCCGAGTGCAAAATCGGCTTCAAATCTGCACCCCCCAACCCCTGCAAGCAAAATAAAGGTAAATACTTACTTAGCCCCCGTACCAGGTAAACCCTACAACTCAACAATAGTGGTGCCTTGTTTTTTTCCCTCTGTGCCAAGCACAAGGCTGGAGCCAATTTAGATATGCTATAAATTAAGAGGTTGCCATGACCACCGCCTTCTCATTGGCCCTCGGCCTCTCTACGTGCTGCGGGACGTCACCAAATCTGAATAAGGATGCGCGAATTACTAAACTGGGAGACAAAGCTGAAGATGGGAACAGCGTGAAAGTGGAGAAAAGTCCCACGCAGCCTTCTCCGGGAGGACCTGGGGGCTCCTGCCTTTGTTGTGGTCATCCCCGCGGCGGCCGGTTCATCCTTCCCCCGGGCGGGCCGCGGCTGCTTCCACACGGGCGCTGGGGCCGCCGCAGGCCGAGATGCTCCTTCTGGACTGAGAGGCGCCGAGAAAGTCACCCGCCGGGAGCTCTGGGCTTGGCTGATCCCCGGCGGAGCGGTGTGGGGGGGGCGAGGCTCGGCCTCGGTGGCGGGGCGCTGGAAGTCCCTCGGCCGGAGGAGGAAGGAAGCTGACCGCGGCCAGCTCCGTGGGCCGGGCTTGCGATCCCGGGTGGCGGGGGGCTGCCTCCGGCCCGGGCGGGGGTCATGATGGTGCACTGTGCGGGCTGCGAGAGGCCCATTTTGGACCGGTTTCTGCTGAACGTGCTGGACAGGGCCTGGCACATCAAATGCGTGCAGTGCTGCGAGTGTAAGTGCAACCTGACCGAGAAGTGCTTCTCCCGCGAGGGGAAACTCTACTGCAAAAACGACTTCTTCAGGTGAGCGCCCGCCGAGGCCGGGCCCTGCCCGGGCCAGGCTCCAGCCGCGCTCCCCACTTCCGCGCTGCGCCCCGGCCCAGGCGCGATCCCCCCTTTCCGCGCTGCGCCCCGCGGAGGCCGGGCCCTGCCCCGGCCCAGGCTCCAGCCCCGCTCCCCGCCTCCCGCGCTGCGCCCCGGCACCCGCGGCGAGCTCCGGGGAAGCGCTCTGCTCCGCCGCGTCTCCGGGCCGGCCCAAGGAGCGCGCAGCCGGCTGGGGCTCCCGCTGGCCGCCCTCCTCCCGCTGCGCCCTTCCGCACCCGCAGGGAGAACCCGAGCCCTAGCTGGACTTCAGCCGCCTCGCCCGCCGTGGGGCCCGATCCCGCTGCCGGAAGGCGCGGGGGGGTGTGCCCGCGGCGGAGCCGGCTCTGAGCTGAGCCCAGGCCCGGAGACAGGGCCCTGTTTTATGCGTGGGGGTGGGGGCGAATAAAACCCCCCAGCCCCCTTCGGTTCCTAACGCCCCCGGCTTTCATAGCAACAGCGGGGGGCGGCAGAGCCTCACGCGGGGTAAATCCGAAGCCAAACACGGGGAGAACCGCTCCGCGAGCAGCTGGGGAGCCCAGAACACCCCGGAAAGTTCCTTGCCAGGGTTAGGAGCCGGGCTTTGAGAGCTGATGGGCTCTGCGCCCCCCCCACAGCCCCCTGCTTTTAAATCAACAAACGAACTCCTCGGCAATGTAAATCAGCCCTAAATATCGCCCGGCCCTTTGTTTCTGGCTGGAATTGAGGCAGAGGTGGTCATTGGTTCAGCCTAAGGGTGAAAAGCTCCGGGGCTGATTAATAGGGGGAAGGGGGGCGGTCAGCTCTCCTGCAGGCCCTAATGAAGGTGAATTTGAATAGGTTAAGTGTCACGCTCGGCTTTACACATGTAAACGACTTTTAATGGCCCCCCTGCCTACCCTCCCCCCCGGTGCTGTGATTCCTTAAATGCCTTTAATGATTTTTGATAAGGTGCCGATGAGCCCATTATCCTGCAGGATAAGCCCCAAAAATGACTTATGGCTTTTAATGCTTTCACTACATCAACGTCAGGGGAAGGGGGAGCGGGTGGAAGATGTGTCGAAACAAGGGGAGGAATGTTGTGCCCCCTTCTTCCCTTCCCCCCGTGCTCCCCACCACCCCGACCGCGCTCGGGAGCCAGAATCCAGGCCCCAAGATGGGAACGAAATTACCTGCTTGGGAACCAGACCCGATTCTGTCGCTTGACGGTGCTGGGTCCCGAGAAAACATACTCCCTTTTTGCAATGCAGAAAGAACGGGAGTCGGGGCTGGATGCGGATTAAACGGCGACGGGAAGTGTTGTTTTACTGGGGAAGGGGGAGGCAGATTTGTTGTATCCTTAAATAATAACTACCCCCCTTCTGAATTCCTTGGGGAGCCATCAGTGTTTCTATCGGAACTAACCCCCCCTCTGCCGACAGCAGGGTCTTGCTCAGCCTCTGAGCGACCCACGGGTGACACCCTGTCGGAGATCAGAATGGGGGCTCCACGGGAAGATCCCTTGGTTACCCCGCGCGGCCTCACCACGGGCAGCCCGAAAACCCGGCAGAGTTTGGGGTACATAGACCGGGGGACTTTATTGCCTGGGCGGGGCGGGGGGGCGGCAGCTTTCTGGTGGACGCAAGGCGGTGCCAGGATTGCTCCCGGAACCCCGCAACACCGCAGCGGGTGTGGGGGTTACTGCACCCCGAAGAGGGGCTGCTCCGGAAAGCGACCCATGTTAATCCCACGCGGATCGGTGGATCGCCGATCCCCCGCCCTCACCTTCCCATCCCTCCGGCCCGAAATCGCCTCTCCCGCCCCCCGGGGTTTGAAGCCCCCTGAGAGAACAGCCCCTTCTTTCCCCCGCTGTTTCCCAGCAGATTCTTAGGACCCCCGAATAATAACTAGGTCCCCTCCCCTCACCCCGGTCGGAATTCCATGAGCCGCTAGCTGTGTTTCTTTGTCGGAACTAAACCCCCCCCGCCGCCCCCGCCGACAGGAGGGTCCTGATCCGATATTGACCAACCCAAAGGCCGGGGCTGGTTTCTACCTGCGGAGATGGGGAAGAGGGGCCCCTCAGGGCCCGAGCAAAGCCCCTCAAGAGCACTGCCCTGGGAGAAGGCCCGATTTAAGCGGCGGGGAGGGGGGCATGGCTCTGTCGGGAGCTCACCCGCAAGCTGTAGCTGGGGCCGCTAAGCGCCCGGCTGTCCGCCTCCCTCCTGGTTGACTCTCCTCCCTTCTCTCCCTCTGGCTCGGCCGCTTAGGAGGTTCGGCACCAAATGCGCAGGCTGCTCCCAGGGCATCTCTCCCAGCGACCTCGTCAGGAAAGCCCGGAACAAGGTCTTTCACCTGAACTGTTTCACCTGCATGGTTTGCAACAAGCAGCTCTCCACCGGGGAGGAACTGTACATCATCGACGAGAACAAATTTGTTTGCAAAGAGGACTATTTGACCTCGCCCAGCCTAAAGGAAGGCAGCCTCAACTCAGGTATGGCGCGCCCGGGCCCGGCGCTTCTCCGGCGCCAGCCTCCGATTCTAGCCAGCTGGCGCGGCTTCCAAGCGGCTCTGTCGAAAAAGGAGGCCCCGCTCTGCGGTTACGCAGCCGCACGGGCGCGCGCAGGCAGCCGGCTACGCCACTTCCACACGGGCGCCCCTCTCTGCCTCACTTCCACGCCTACGCACCCTGCTAGCACCGCCTCCGTGAGGGCACGCGGCCACACCTGTCTGGCACCAGTTCCGCACGGGCACGCCCCTCTGGCATCACTGCCACTCGTGCACACGCCCTTCTGGCACCACTGTCACACGTGCACACTTGCACACACCCGTCTGGCACCACTGTCACACGTGCACACACCCCTCTGGCACCGCTGCCACATGTGCACACACTCCTTCGGCACCACTGTCACGCGTGCACACGTGCACACGCCCCTCTGGCACAACTTTCACACGCACCCCCCGGCACGACTGTCACGCGCACACGCACACACACCCCTTTGGCACCACTGTCACACGTGCACACGTACATACCTTTCAGGCACCACATTCACACGTCTACACCTGTCTGGCATCACTTCCGCCCGCACACACAAACCTCGGGCACCACTTGCACACATACACACCCCTCTGGCACCAGACACACCCCGGCTGCCGCTGTCCAATTGCCAGCACCGGGCTCCTCCCTCCAGCCCTGTCCCCAGCGTCCAGGAGCGGCGGCGCGGAAGGAGGCCGGGCTTTACCAGCTTCCCCGGACACCCGGTCCCCCCTCCCCCGCGCCTTGTGCCCGCCGACAGGAGCTCTCGGCAGCGGGGCCGCGCAGAGCCGGGCAGGGCTGGGGCACGTGCTGGAGAAGCGACCGTGACACGTGACCAAGGGGGTCGGGGGGGGCGATGTTTGTCCGGGTCACTTGGCTGCCAGCGTTACCCCCCCTCTCGCCCAGCCCCAGTCCCAGCTCGGGCCTCCCCACGGGCCGAGCGCAGGCAGCCAAGGGCCCAGCTCCGACGTGGGGATCGAGCCCTTCGCTGGCCCGGGCTAAGGGCGGCCGCATCTGAGACCTTCCAGGCCTCCCCCGGCCAAGGGCTCCGAATCGCCTTCCTGCCCGTCACCAGCCGCCATGGGCTTCACTCCCCGGCCCCGAGACTCGTCAGTGTGCGCTGTCTGCACAGCCGGGTAGCCACACACACACACACACACCGGGCTAGTCACACACACACACAAACACACACAAACACACACACACACAGGGCTAGTCTCTCTCTCTCTCTCTCTCTCTCACACACACACAGAGGTAGCCCCACACGCACACACACGCCGGGCTAGTCACACACACACACACACACACACACACCGGGCTAGTCACACACACACACACAGGTAGCCACAAACACACACACACCGGGCTAGTCACACACACATACACACCGGGCTAGTCACACACACACACACAAACACACACACACACACAGGGCTAGTCTCTCTCTCTCTCACACACACACACACACAGAGGTAGCTCCACACGCACACACACGCCGGGCTAGTCACACACACACACACACACACACAAACACACACACACACAGGGCTAGTCTCTCTCTCTCTCTCTCTCTCTCACACACACACAGAGGTAGCCCCACACGCACACACACGCCGGGCTAGTCACACACACACACACACACACACACACCGGGCTAGTCACACACACACACACAGGTAGCCACAAACACACACACACCGGGCTAGTCACACACACATACACACCGGGCTAGTCACACACACACACACAAACACACACACACACACAGGGCTAGTCTCTCTCTCTCTCACACACACACACACACAGAGGTAGCTCCACACGCACACACACGCCGGGCTAGTCACACACACACACACACACACACACACAGAGGGCTAGTCTTTCTCTTTCACACACACACAGAGGTAGCCCCACACGCACACACGCCGGGCTAGTCACACACACACACACACACACACACAGGTAGCCACAAACACACACACACTGGGCTAGTCACACGCACAAACACACACATACTCACCGGGCTAGTCTCACACACACACACACACACACCGGGCTAGTCCCACGCACAAACACACACATCCGGATAGCCACACACACAAACACCGGGCTAGTCACACACACACACACACACACAGGGCTCGTCACGCAGACGCCGGGCTCGTCAGGCACGCAGGCGGGTGGCTGGGCTGTACGCACTGCGGGCCGGGCCCTTCTCTCTCTAGGCAAAGGCCAAACTGCCCGGCGCGCTCGGCCCTGACTCCCGGCTCCCGGCTGGGGCGCGCCCGGCGAGCAGAGCCTGCCCAAGTGGGGGGTTCCGAGCACAGGGAAGGGGCGCGAGCCAGCCTGGCTCCCCTCGCCCGGCCGGATCTCCAGCCGCCCAAGGCAAAAGGCCACCCGCCTCCGGGCCAATGGGTGCCCAAGCGCCCTGCGGCTCGGGTCACCCTGGTGGAAATCCGCTGCGACTCCCCCGCCAGCCGGAGCTGTTACTCCGGAGTCGCTCCCCGTGCCTGCGCCGGGGCCTGCAAAGGCCAGGGGCGCTGGGCGTCCCTTTGCCAGGCAGCCAAGCGAGCCAACTCCAACCGCCCCAGGGCTCTTCGGGTTGGTCCCTGGGGAGCAAAGGATTCCTGGCCCCTTAGCGCAGGGAGGAGGATCTGGGCCCGGAAAGGGCCAGCGGTGGCGGGGGGGGGCGGATCCCGTCCCTGCCCAGAGTCACCTCTGCCTCTCCCTTGCAGTGTCCTCCTGTACAGACAGAAGCTTGTCCCCGGACCTCCAGGACCCCCTGCAGGACGATCCAAAGGAAACAGACAACTCCACCTCCTCGGACAAAGAGACCACCAACAACGAAAACGAGGAGCAGAACTCGGGCACCAAGAGGAGGGGACCTCGGACTACGATTAAAGCCAAACAACTGGAGACACTCAAGGCTGCCTTCGCTGCTACCCCCAAACCGACCAGGCACATCCGGGAACAGCTGGCCCAGGAGACGGGGCTTAACATGCGAGTGATCCAGGTACAGAAAAGCCCGGGCAGAGCACAGGAGAAAGGAGCAGAACCAGGGACCTCCCATCCCAGCGCAGCCTGCCTGCCCCACTTTGGCTCCCAGCCACCTCTTTTTTTACATCATAGCCTGTTGCCAGGGAGGTGACGGTGACGTCCCAAACTGAGCCGGATGACGTCAGGGAACCAGTGGTCTGTGAGGTCGGGAGGGAGGGGACAGGAAAAAAAATCTTTCATTTAAAGAAATTTGGCAAGCGGCCAAAGCGCGGGAGGCAATCGGCGTGAAAACCAAGGCGAGAGCCAGTAGCTCTTGGGTCTGAAGCTCTCCCCTTGACAAGGATGAGCCGGGCGCTTTTATGAGGCGTTAGGCAGGAAAGAAGCCCATTTAGCCCCATTTTACAGATGAGGCAACTGAGGCGCCCAGCCGTGAAGCCACTTGCTTACATCCACGCCTGTGATTCGTGGCAGAGCTGGGACTCCTCCTCCCGCCGGCCAGCCACCGCTGCAGCATTGTCCTTCTTGGATTCTTACCCTGGAGACCGAAGGGCTCCTCTCTCCTACCCAAGAGGACACTTTCCCATTGCCGACAGTGTTAGGACAGTCACCATAACCGGCCCGGGCGTTGTTAGCGGCAAGGCTGGTGATCGGAGCTGGGGTGGGAAGTTCCCTAGTCAGAGGAGCGTTTTCTTCCCGCGGAGAGGCCTTAGCAGCAGCTGGCGCTCAGCCTCGAGTCCCGATGCCTCATCCCAAGCCCACTGAACCTGCTTCCTGGGCGCGTTTTAGAGCCGCTTAGTTCCCCGGGGAGCTGAGCCAGCGCCCAGCGCGGGCCAGGGGGCTTTGGAAGGAGCGGGGTCCGATGGCGGTGGAGTCCATACTAGCCGAGAAGCGCCCCTTAGCCCTGAGCTATGCCAACCGTTGGGGCTGGCTGCGGATAAAGGCAGAGTCCCCTTCCTGCTTTCAGCGTCCGTATCCCGTGAAATCCCACCCGCCGGGGCTCGCCTGTTGGGGCGCTCGGGCCGGGCCGGGGAAAAAAGTTTCGCGGGTGGCCCCCGAAATGGCCGTGAGTCATAAATTAAACTAAATCGTGGGGCGCAAAGGGGCCCTGGGGCTGCTCCGAGATGGACCGACTCCCCGGGGTGCGCGTTGCGCTTATAAACTAAAGGGACCCGGGGTTCGTAAACCCAGGGGTCCGAGTTCGAGGCTTGGGGGGCGGAGAAGTTCTGTGTTTTTTCGGGGGGAGGCGTAGCTCAGTGGAAGGCGCGTTGGGTTTGTTAAGCCAGGTTACGAATTCGACCCTTACAGGAGGGACTCGCAACCCTACGTTTACGAGCCTAATGTTCAATCCCTCCCCCGAAGCAAAAAAACCCCAGAAAACAAAACAAAAAGTCCCCCACCAAAAAAAAGAAAATCCTGACCTACAGGCCAGGGTTTGGTTTTGTTTTTTTTGGGGGGGGGGCGCTTTTTTGTCGTTGCTTTGTTTTTCTCGCTTGCGGGCGGGAGGAGGGATCGCTCACTGGGCTTATAAACCGAGGGGTTCCGAGTTCGACCCTTGCAAGGGGGGGGTCTTTCAAGGGTCAGATTTTTTGGGTTTTTTTGTTTTTGTTTTTGTTTTGTTGTTGTTGTTGTTTTTGGTTTTTTTTTGGTTTTTTTCTTTTTTTTGGCTTGTGGGGAGCGATTGCTCATTAGACTTATAAACCTAGGATTGAGAGTTCGAGCCTTGCAGGGGGTGACTTTCCAAGGTCTGGGCCACGTCAGTTTTGTTTTGTTTTGTTTTGTTTAACTCAGTCTGGTGCAATAGATTTAAAACAATCAGGGGCCTGGACTATGTACATCTCCATAACTGCAGGCCGGTTAAGAGAAGCCGCGCATTTCTAGCACCCCGGAAACCGGGGCAGGGGTAGAAGCAGCCCTCCAAAGCGGACGATAGCGGGAGATGGCCAGGCAAGGGTGGGCAAAACGGCGCCTTCGCTGTGCGCTTGGCAAAGGCGGACGAGCGTGTGAAAAAACCGGGTCCGGCTCCCACGGGGTGCGGTGTGTGTGAAACGGGCTGTAATTCACCCCTGTGCTCTGGGAGGCGGGAAAAAGCCCAGGAACCCCGTTCTCCTCCCTTTCCTCTCTCCTTCTCCCCCACGTCGGCCGCTGCCCGCAGTCACCTCCCTGGCTCGGGCATGGCCTTAGATTTCTCCCTGGCGCTGAGCGCTCGCTCGCTCTCTGCCTTCGCGGCTGGCCGGGGAGCAAGCGGTGGGGTCGGGGAGCGCTGGTCAGCTGGGGGATGGGCCTTGGCGGACAGCGGGCGCGAGCGGGGGGCTGCCCCGGCTGCGGTCACCACTCTGGGGTCGCTGTTTCATTGGCCCGCAGGTTTGGTTCCAGAACAGGAGGTCCAAGGAGAGGAGGATGAAGCAGCTGAGCGCGCTGGGCGCCCGGCGGCACGCCTTCTTCAGGAGTCCGCGGCGCATGCGCCCTCTGGGAGGCCGGCTGGATGAGTCTGAAATGTTGGGCTCGACTCCGTACACCTATTACGGAGGTAACGAGCGTGTCACGGAGCGCGGCCGGGGGGGAGCCGCCGCCGCCGAGCGCGGGGGAGTCCGCCCCGTGCGCGCGGAACAAACCCGGGCCCGCGCGAGCAAACCAGCCCTCCCCCTCCGGCCCACGCCTCCTTCTGCCCCCGAGAGTCTGTGTCCGTCCGTCTCTCTGTCCCTGTCTGTGTTTCCGTCTGTGCGTCTGTCTCTGGCTGTCTGTCTGTGTGTCCGTCTCTCTGTCCCTGTCTGTGTTTCCGTCTGTGCGCCTGTCTCTATGTGTCTGTGCCTCTGTCTGTGTGTGTGTCCGTGTGTCTGTCTCTCTGTCCCTGTCTGTGTGTCTGGCTTTCCGTCTGCCTGTCCGTGTCTCTGTCTCTCTCGTTTCCTTATTTTAGTCTTTCCTTGGCCTCCTCTAGCAGTGAAGCTGCTGAAGTTTTCCCTCCCTCCTATTTCAGAGCATCTCCCCTTGGCTTTTACGAGCGGGCGGCCGCGGCTTGCCCGGGGTCCCCGCCTGCCCGCCCGGACGGCTGCCCCCTGTCTCTTTCGGGCCGTTTCACTGTTTCCTTCTTTCCGAGCTGGGCCGGGGTGGCGGCTTTTGGGGTCGGATAAATGTGCTGCCCTCTGTGCCCTGAACGCCCACCCTCCCCCAGTCCCGTTTCCGGAGCTCCGCAGCCGGGGAAGCCGGGGGCCGCTCTTTCGCCAGGGGTGCTCGGCGCTGGCCCGGCGGAGAAGCCAGCCGGCGATGGCGGCCTCCTGCGGTGCCCCGGCCGCGGGTTCGGATCTCCCCTGCGCGTCCCCAGCTGGCGGCGCAAGCCGGGGGCCTCCGGAGAGAAAGGGCCCAGCCCCTGCTGGGAGCGGCTAAGCCCCCTCGCCGGCCTCCCCAGGCGGGGCCCTGGAGACTCTCGGCTCGGCCCCGCTCTCTCCAAACTTTACTCCGGGGAGCAAAGCCCCTGCTCCTGCCGGGTTCCCTCATTCCTGCGCCCAGCCCCGGGCCGGATTCTGGTCCCCGCTGGGAATCCCGACGCCCGATTGCGCTACGGCGCGGACTCCCAGGGAGAAACGCTCCGGCCCGTGGAAGCCCCCCGCGCAGGCGGGAGGAGAAAGGTCCCTTCCCTGGGCCCGGGCCAGAGCCGGGTTGGCTGGAGGCAGGGGGGGTTTGCCCGCAGCCCCGGGGGGTGTTTCGCTTTACGAAGCAGACGGGGTGTTTCCCCCGCCAGGCTGGGGGCGTTTGATCGCAAACTGCCTCCGCGCTCCGTGCGCCCAGGGCGCGGCAGGAGGGAAGGTTGCGGGCGGTTGCTAGGCCTTTGCCGGCCTTCCTGTGGCATCTGCTGGAAGGGTCCCCCCCCGCCCGGCCGGAATGCGGCTCCGCCCGGGTTGCTCCGGCTAATCCCCCTGTTAGAGATTCCGCCCGGCCCTCGGCCGAGTGTGCGCCCCGCCGCCCGCAAGAAAGCCCCATTGTGCCCGAGCGCGCCGCGGCGAGGAGGCCCCCGGCTCCCCTCCGAGCCGCCGCTGCCCGCGTGTGTTCCCGGGAACAAAGCTGCAGCTGCACGGCTTTGTCCCTCTTTCAGACGGCATTTGTTCCAATTACCTCCGCGCCCCCGCAGCATATGGAAGGTCACTATCACAGGGGCCGGCCCGCGCGGCCGCTGCTCGGGTTCTCCCCTCCCCGGCCCGCCTGCGCCCCTCCAGGCTCGGGCGCTCCCGAGCTGTGCCGAGGGAGGGGGGAGGGCGCATTGCCGCTGCAGGCAGGTCGGGATGGGGGGTGGGGGGGCGAGTTGGAGCTAGTCCCAGCTGGGTGCTGCCGGCCCGCCCCTGTGGAGGGGGGAAGCCCCCTTCTCCGCCGGCTGAACAAGACCTTGCCCTGCAGCCATTCACCCCCCGGCCCCCCGCAGCGACAGAGGGGCGCGCCCCGAAGCGGTGGCGGGGGTGGGGGTCCTACAGGAGCCGCGGCTCTTTCCCAGGGTTGGCCAATGAACACCGCCGAGCCGGGTGTTTGGGAGGCTGGAGGGAGCGCCCGTCCCCCCCCCCTCCGCCCCCAGCGGATTTCCCACCCTTCGCAGCCGCCCAGAGACTTTCCCTGGTCCCCCGGGTCCCCGCCCAGCGCCGCCGGGTGCAGGCGTGGGAGGATCCCCGCGCAATGGTGGATATCGGGGGGGGGGTCATTTCCCACCCGCCCTCCCGTGCCTTCAGCAAAGCCTTTGGCAAGGGTGCCCTCCCCGCGGGGCCGGGCGCCGTGGCCGGGCGGAGGGCAGCTGGGCTCGCCCGTGGGTCGCTGCGTGGCGGAGGCGCGGGTGGGATTGGGGGCTCGCCCAGTGCTCCAGGGAGCCCGGAGGAGAAATGCGGGGCGCGGAGCTCCCCGGCCAGCCACCCGCGTCGGGGCGGAGGCCGGCGAGGGGGCCCGAGCCTGGGAGCGGGGGCGCCCGCCTGGCTGGGGGCCGCTAGCCCCAGGCTGCTCCGGGCCCCGCCTCACCTCCCTCTCTCTCCCCGCTGCAGATTACCAAGGCGACTACTACGGGCCCGGCGGGAACTACGATTTCTTCCCCCACGGGCCGCCCTCGCAAGCTCAGAGCCCAGCGGACTCCAGCTACCTTCCGGCCTCCGCGCCCGGCTCCACGCCCCTGGGGCCCCTGGAGCCCCCGCTGCCCGGACACCACGCCTCGGAAAACCAAAGGTACACGGATATGATCTCGCACCCCGACACCCCGAGCCCCGAGCCGGGCCTGCCGGGCTCGCTACACCCCATCCCGGGCGAGGTCTTCAGCGGAGGCCCCAGCCCGCCCTTCTCCATGTCCAGCAACAGCGGCTACAGCGGGCCCCTCTCGCATCCAAACCAGGAGCTGAACGAGGCGGCGGTGTGGTAGGGCTGGCCCAGCCAGCGGCGGCCTGGAGGCGCTGGGGACCCGGCTCCCGCTGCCCCGTGCTCCTCCTCCCAGCCCCGGCTAAGACACCAGGAACCAAAACCGGCCTGACGCCAAAATTCTCCGGGGTTCCGACCGTCTCCCCCGCCCGGCGGCCCGGGCGCCGCGTCTATTTCCCCGGCTTGCCTGGGCCCCAGCTGAAGAACCTCTGCAAGTATCTGAAGCAACATCCCTTGGACCAAAGCTGAACTGGCCTGGATCCCAGGTCTCCTAGTGACTGGACTTCCTGTGTTTCTCGGGGGGCTGTTTCTTTGCTTTTCCTCCCCCGCCCCCGCCAGCCAGAATTGCATCTTTTTTTCCTTTTAAGCGGGAAAGGGGAAAAGCCCCCCAAATCCACTTTGTTTTTTTAATTCGAAGGGTTGTTCTGTGGTGCTGGAGGTGGGTGTCCTCCACCGATGACAAGGCGCCCCCTAGTGGTAAATTCCGGCTCTGCTTTGGAGAGCCTTTTCGTGGGGTTTACTTCTCCCCATCCACTGGACAGAAATGTCATTCCAACTACCAATAAAGAGGCGATCCAAGTCTGAATGTCTCCGGCAAACCCCAAGTCACATCCAAAAGATGACTGGAGGCGGCACGGTTTGAAGGATGTATTATAGAGTTTTTGCTTCTAGTTTCTTTATTTTGTATAAAGAAGAAACAAATAAAGTATGTTTTTGTGTTTACCGGTTATTTATTGTACTTAAGTCAACTGATGCTCCAACATTTTTTTATATTTTTAAGAGGGGGGTTGGGAGGGAAGGACAGGGGAGAGGTTTGCCTAAAAACAAAACAAAGATTTTAGAAAGAAGAATACTTTTTAAATAGAAAAGAAATTGTTTTTTTTTTTCAAAAGCATTGTGGACTTCCTTTCCCCACTGCCTCTGGCAGCTGGCGGCAGCCTGACTAGCTCATGTTGTTGATGTGAATAAAAACCTGTTAGTTAACTAATCCTCATTCACCTGGTCCCTTCTTTTAAGAAAAGGAAAAGAGCATCTATGGTTTAAAAAGGCCGCCATGATAGTTTTACCAGTTTCTAATCAGGCCTTCTTATATTGCTGGGAAAACTCTGGGACCACACAGTGCAACTAAAATATAGTGCTGAGATCACTGACCCTTACGATGTATTTTAAATGCATTGTCTAGGCTAAGAAATATTATATTATATGTAATTTTTAATTCACTAGGCAGGTGATGCAGCACTGGAATATGTTACCTTGGAATCTCCATCCCTAGAGGATTTTAAGTCCCAGCTTGACAAAGTCCTGGCTAGGATGATTTCGTTAGGGTTGATTATGCTTTGGGAAGGGAGCTGGACTCAGTGACCTCCTGAGGTCCCTTCCAGCCCTTGGATTCTATGATTATCTATATATGTATGTACAGTATATATAATACATACATACATACATATATATACACACACACACACACAGAGACAGGCAGACAAATAGATAGACATACTGTCTATATATATATATGTGTATATATATATATATATATATATATATATATATATACGCACACATGTACACACACTGTATAATTATATCCTGTATATATAGATATAGATATACACGTATACACAGATAGACAGAATCTCAGGGTTAAACCTACAATCCTGACTCCACTAAGCAGCCCTTTCTCATGGGAGTAGCCACTTGCTGCCACCCCATGAAAGTCCAATGAGTATGGCCTAGTGCAGGCTCCAATGCCAATTCAGCATCCCTCAGTGCATCTGCCAGGCTGTAGGCCTGATCCAAAGTCATCCAAGTCAATGGAGAGGATGACACGCCAGAGCTGCATCAGGGGGCTTTGCCTCATACCCAGGGAGATTCAAGGGATGAGCTACTTTCAGCTTGATTTTGCCTCTTGCAATTCATATTAGCTTGAGGTCAGTGAATAGACAGCACAGGCGCAGTGTGCTAATGGGTGTTTTGATTATCTTTTCATCTTCTCTGTGGCCCCCAACGCATCTCCAGCCTCCCTTGGTTTTCCAGAAGAACACAGCACTTGCCACAATAGCCCCAGAAAAGACAGGGAGTGAGACAATGTTAATTAGGCAGCACATTTCTTTCCTGCACCTGAAGCCGCAGCAGAAACCCAGTTCAGCGAGGGCTGGCTGTATCCACTACAACATGCCCATCACTGAGGGAATTAGGGGACTAACTACCTGCCTAACACCGAGGCTAACCCATGAGCTCCATCGCTCTAACTAGCTAGCTAATCAGTTTTGGTAAAATCCAATTGTCTGCAATGACCGGTTTCCATGGGAGTGGTGGGGATGTGACAGAGAGAGCTCAGTTTCTCAGGCTGACTAGCTGAAGGATTTAATTCAATTCAGTTTTATACACATCTATTTTTCACACATACACATACAAACAAACCTCACCTGGATGCCGCACTCGATGCAGAGCCAGAGAGACACACCTGTTTTATTTTCGATTCGATTTCCCCGTAGTGGAAAGAATTGCCCTGATTGTTTTTTAAAATCTCTCCAATGCAAATAAGGCCTCTCTCTGCGAAGAAGAAAGTGCTTCCCAGGGGTCCTGGTGTGGTGCTTTACAGGTGGGGAGAGAATAGGGGATGTGGACCACATGCTGATTTCAAATGGGGGGGGGGTCCCTGCATGTCCTAGGGGTGTGTGGCAGTGCAGAGGTAACAGAAAGGCTGGTGCTGTGTCTGAAGGCAGGTGATGTGATCTGAGCCTAAGATGATGGGAATCATCTGGGAACAACAACAGATGAAAGCTCCAGCCCTTATCTGGTTGTTGCTGCTGGAGTTTTCCTCACAGTTGTTTGTTAATTCCCTCAAGCCAAGTTCCTTCTGCCAAGGAGACGGGACAGTGGCACGAGGCTCCTTTCAGCTTGGGTGGGAAACACATCCAGGGCCGGGGATGACCATACGCTGTGAGGTGGTTGGAAAAGGCTCCTCTTGCTGGAGGAACTGGCCCTTTCAGCAGCCTGGACGTCGCTGGAAGAAATGAGTGGGGCTGCCATTGCGTGGTGCTCATGGCTCAGGGTAAGAGACAGGGGCGGTGATAATGGGCCAGGTGGGACAGGAGACCTTGTCCTGATGTGTAGCTAAGTGTAGCCAGGAACTGCCCCTGCCCACCCTGAGAAGGTGTGTGGTTCTCACCTACTGAGTGCTGTTAAAGGTTCCTTCTCAGCAGGGCAGCCCAGCTGCCCCCATCCTGCAAATAGCCCCAGCCCCTATGAGGTAATCCGGAGACCTGCTGGTGGAGGTGACATCGTCTCTTGGACCCATGGCTCTTGCCATCAGCAGCTGGTTCCACAGAGCCTCACCCAGTGTGTCGCTCTCCTGGCCTGGGCCCAGCATGGCTCCAGCAGCACAGCACATCACTGCAAAATGCCCGGGATGGCTGTGATCTGGCGCTGCAAGGCTGTGCTAGGCTTGTTGTCTGTGCTGGCCCGTCACTCTAGGCCTCTCTAGGAGTGGGAAGTCTCTTCTGCGCAGCAAGGCCAGGAGACTCTCTGGGGTTCCTTATCCTGACCCCACAAGCGGCCCCCTAGATGAAGGGGAAGGGACTGAGCTTTGCTGCAACACGGAGCCAGGGTCACCATTTCCCACCCACTCTACTCCGGGAATGGCATGCTGGGGCACGGATCGGGCATCTGACTGGCGCTGCAGATATCAAGTTCAGTTTTGATGTTCAAGCTATTTTATCGAATGTGGTTGAAAACACAAGGCCCCGGTTCCAAGCCCGGCGAGGGGACAACAAGAGGGAGGTTAGAAAAAGAGGAAAGAACAAGGGTTACCACAATTAGCTCTCTGGCCTTTCTCACCAACATTTTCTTCCTGTTTGGTCCTTTCCTGCACACACATATACACACCTTCCTTGCTCCCTCTCACTTGCTTTGTCCTTCCAGTCTCACCTCACTGTCACTTTCTTTCTTTCTCTCTTTGTCAGGGAAAGATCTTTTTTTCCTCTTCCATTCTTGTTCATTATTATCTATTTATTGCCCCGCCCATCCCACCCTTACACCTTCCTACCTGCTTCTTTCCATTCATCCCTTCAGATTTTTCCCTCAAAACTTTCTTTCCCCAAACAAGGCCATGCCTAAGACAGCTGGCCTAGACACAAGCCTTTAAAGCCCAGAATCTGTGCATTTTATTTATCCTTCCTTGCGCCTAGCTGTAACTCTTAATAAGATGTGGCAGTTAAACGATATTGATTCCAGTCCATATCACTCATGCAGCTCAGCTGCCAAGCAGCTGAAGATTCGTGCCTCTTTTTATTTTTTTTCCTCCAAAGATATAAATAAATAAAGTCCAAGACAGGCTGCAGCTCTGAACTAATATTTAAAATGCAAAATCATTGTGGAGGTTTTTTTTTCCCTGGGCTTGCAGTAAAAAGATATAAACAGAATAAATTACCTTCCCTTGGTGGATTATGAGCGTACCTATCTCCTGACCTGAATTTTAAGTCCTAACTCGATTGTACCACCATGCACCAGTGATTTATGAAAACCCAGTCACTTCTCTGCATATTTTCTCTGCTCAGCCAAGTGGTGGAATTTACCCTTCCTATACCATTTTAACAAGTGGGATACCCGTCATTGTAAATTAGCCATTCTAATGATGAACTGAATCCTATGGGATTCCTGAGGAATGAAATTAGGGACTCACTCTTAGTTTGTCTTATGCTGTGCTTTTTGGCAGAAGGGTAAAGTGAGGCACAAGGTACAGGCACACTTGGGTGGGTCAGGAGAACTGCAAGTAGAACCCAGGCAGCCAAACTTTTTGTTGTGTTACCCAGCTTTATGCTAGTGTAACTAAGGCCTTCCACCTGAGCCAGGTTCTCCTGATTCCAGCACTGTGGCATAGCAACAAGGGACCCCATCACGCACTCTCCTAGCATGCCATGCCAGGAGAACAATCCGATCTTGCTACCAAGGTAAAAGTAGCGGGACCAGATCCTCAGCTAGCATGAGCCTGCATGGGCAGGGATGGTGTCCCTAGCTTCCACTTGCCAGAGCTGTGATTGGGTGACACAGGAAGGATCATCTGATGACTCCCTGTTCTGTTCTTTCCCTCTGGGGCACCTGGCACTGGCTACTGTCAGAAGACAGGATGCTGGGCTAGATGGACCTTTGGTCTGACCCAGCGTGGCTGTTCTTAGGTACCACTCTGTTAACATCGCTGGAGCTACAACATCTACAGAGCTGCACTGAACTTGGATCCAGGTTAAGGTCCCATTCCCCTTTTTAAATGCTGTTGGATTATTTGGATAATAGGAATTTTTCTCAGGGGACTGAGGCAAAGCTGAAGCCTTGTTAAGTAACTTTCCAGAGGAGCCAGCTCACCTCCAGGGACAGTAACCAGTGACAGCAACTTAGACTATTTATTTTGCCATTTTTAAATTGTACTTATTTTTATTCAGGTTATTCAGGCCCTGCTTTCAAGTGTGTTTTAAGCAAAATGGGAAATTGACACCAACCTAATGGCAGCAATTGAAGCTGCTTATTGGCCCCTGTGTCCCATTGTGACTCCACATCAAGTCCTTCTCTCCAGCCTTACTCCTTCCCTGTCCTCACTCCCACTCTGCCTGGAGAGCCAGAAGCGTGCCAGTCCTTGAAAGCACACGAGGGCTTGTTTAGCATAAATCACATGCTGAAGCCCCATTGCTTTTGACTGCAACATGTTGTTTTCATGCCAACCGGACATTGAGCTGTTAACCACTGCCTGCTGAGCTCAATGACCTAACCGGCTTCCTGTCCACAGTCCATTCATCCCACTCACACTTCCTCAACTTGCTGGCAAGAATTATGTGGGCGATCGTATGAGAAGCTTGGCCAAATTCAAGGAGTTTCACAGCCACTGACTTCCCCACGCCCAAGGAAGGAGTTACCTCATCACAGAAGGCAGTCAGGTTGGTCAGACCAGATGTGACTTACCCTTGGCGAATCCGTGCTGACTATTCCTGATGGTGCTATGGACCCGTAAATGCTATTTTGAAAAAGCTGGGTGCTATTTTGAGATGCATTTTGTGCGCGGTTGTGTTATTTCAAAGGAAGATCTTGCAAAATAGCTATTTCAGAACATCTTCCTTCAAAATAGAGCTATTGTGTAGATGTAGCTCCAGCATCCCATCACCGGCCAGTGGGGATTTTTTCTATCAGCAGTGGCAGATGGGTCACAAGCCGTTGCAGGGTGGTCCATCAGGCCATCCCCTCTATAAACTTACCAAGTTCAGACTTCAAGTTCCCACTGCTCCCCTGGGCAGGCGGCTCCTGATCTTCCCCCCTCTGGTGGTTAGAAACCTTCACTTAACTTAGAGCCTAAACTTGTTGATGGCCAATTTATGTCCATTTGTCCACGTCTGTGCTTAACTTATACAAATTCCTCCCCTCCCTCAGCTGTCTTGATGGACAGCAATCACAGCTCCCTTCAGTCTTCCTTGACTAGGCTACACAAGCACTTAGAGCATCCTCAAAGGCAACACGAGCCAGGAAAAGGAAGTGAGAAGGCAGCGGTACTGGGGGCCTCCAAGGATGCAGCTTCTCTGGATGTGACACTGAGGGAAGGAACACATTTGAGTATAGCTACTACATACAAACTCCTTCCTCCCCAGGGAAACCTACCAACATCAGCAGCAGCTCCGCTGTGCCCACGGGCAGAGTGGGAAATCCTGACTGGATTTCCCGGCCCATGGACCATAAGCACACATGGACTCCCTTCTGCTCCATCCAATGCACTTGGCCCTCCTACTCTCAATCCAGCCTGTCACCATCTCTAGCTACGGAGAACATTACACCCAGAGCCTCCAGGGTACTTTGGAACCTTGCAGACGTTGCAATCACTGTTGGCTTGTCAGCTACACATCTTTGAGCATTTGGCCCTTAACTGCGAGACAGCACGCCTTCCACTGGGACAGACTGCTGTCAGGCTTTGGCTCTAAGTTAGTAGGATCAACTTAGAGCCAATGCACAGGCTCTTGATGGGAGGAATAGCTCAGTGGTTGGTCTTGTATGCCCAGGGTTGTGAGATCAGCCCTTGAGGTGGGGCTATTCAAGGTTCTAGGGCAGGTTAGATTTGAAAAAAAATGTCTGAAGGATGGTGCTGGGTCCTGCTGTGAGTGCAGAACACTAGACTTGATGACCTCTCGAGGTCCCTTCCAGCTCTATGAGATAATGCACAGCTCCATCTTTCGACAAAGTCATTGCTATGCCCAGCCCATGGTGTTCCTCTGAATATGTCATGTCCTGGCATTTCTAGCCTGCTTCCTGTGGTGGACTATGCAGAGTCCCAGCAGTGGCACAATACCAGGATGTGAGCCCAGTGGATCTGGTTGTGGTGTAGCCAGCACATGCCATCAGAGAGGCTTCACCAGCATACAGCAGCTTTGACGTCAAGCCAGAGAATGGATCGCTTCAGACTCCCAGCCCTGCTAGCTCCACGTGGAAACCCTGCAGAAAAACAGCAGCCAGTGGCAGCAATGTTTCACACAATAAAGGTGTAAGAACGGCTATCCTGGGTCAGAACAATAGTCCATCTATCCCAGTGTCCTGTCTTCTCTAGCCCTACTCCCTGGAGCCCTGGTTGTGTCCCTGCCCCTGGGTGATTTGATGCATCTGGAGCCACCCCAGCAGCTCCAAGTGGTGGTACTGGCTCGTGATGGAGGAGTGGGATGATGCCCCACTGGCTGCAGAACTTCAGGATGAGGAAGGAGACATTCCTGGAGCTCTGGAACTGGCTGGTCCCCATCCTCCAACACCAGGGCACATGCAAGTAGCCCACTCTCCCCCTCAAGAAGCAGGTCACCATTGCTGTGTGGAACCTGGCCACCCTGGACAGCTACCAGTCCATGGGACACCAGTTTAGAGTGGCAAAGGTGGCCGTCTGGGTTGTCCTCATGTAGGAAAGGACTTGAGTCCGCTTCTTCCAAGGGTGGCACCATCTCCGTCCCTGCCAGTGTGGTCCAGCTGGAGGGTCCCAGCTGGTTCTCCACCTCTGCCTTGAGGTCTGGCTCATCTGCCACAGTGTTGAGGACTGTGATGTGGGGAGGTGTCATTGCCCCCAAGAAGGCTGTGACGCTCCCAGTAGAAGGGCCAGGTGGAGGGTCCTGCCCCTGCATGCCTGGCTGCATCCCTGGCTCAGACATACCCCTGCCTGAGTCTTGGACTTTGGAGCATACCTGCTCCTGGCTCCAGGCAGGGTGTCCCCAGGCAGCCAAGCCAGAGACCAGCCAGGCAAAGGCAAGGACTTTGCACCTGTTGCTCAGCACGTCTTCATTATGCCATGGTCCAAGAAGGTCCCAGAGCTCAGGCTCTGTCCATGAGTGGGTCCTCTTTTTGGTGGCCCAGGCAGCTTCCTGTGACCCCTCAGCCCGCACTCTGGGGGGCCCCTGCACATCAGAGGGCTGCTAGCTGCTAGCCATTGTGGCTTTGGGATGGAGATAGCCACTCTGAGGGTTGCACTGAGGGCCTAGCGCCGGGCAGCTCATCTCCCTGCTCCATCCACACTCTCAGCCTCCTGTCAAGGGGCTTCTGGCTTCTTCTGGCTTTAAAAGCAGCCGGACGCAGCATGCATAGAGTTCCAATAGCACTGGGGCAGGGCGTCTCCACGGTCCAGCAGTCCAGTGCCATGGAGGACTGCTCTGTCACAAAAACAGCCCCTGGAGCATCTACACGCACTTTTTTCCCCGAAAGGCTCGTTCGGAGGAAAGCACCCTTCCTGGTCTGGGAACGGAAGCGGGCCTCCAAAAGAAGCACCATGTCCTTTCAATTTACCTTCAAACAAAGGGTGTGGGGTAGGTAGCTCAGTAGTTTGAGCATTGGCCTGCTAAATCCACCATTGTGAGTTCAGTCCCCAAGGAGGCCATTTAAAGATTGGGGCAAATAAATGTCAGGGATGGTGCTTGGCCCTGCAAAAAGGGCAGGGGACTGGACTAGCTGAGGTCCCTTCCAGCTCTAGAAGGTGTGTGTGGATCCACCATGGGAACCTTTCAAAAGAGTCCCAGCTCATCCAAAAGATCTCACTGGTGTAAACACAGCCTTCATGTCTTTGTGCGTATGCTGTGAGCAGAACTCACAGTGTGTCCACAAGGTGGCACTGTGCCACAAAAATAATAGCAGGTCATAAATAACACAGGCCAGTGCTGAGCAAACTTTATCACCTCCTGGCACACTGCAGCATTTGCTTTATAATTTCACAGCACACCCAACATATATAACCCAATCCCCTCCCCCAGCTCCAGAGCCAGGCACCCTCAGCCTTCCCCTTCCCTGCTCAAACTCCATGCCAGGGACTCACCAGAGCTGCAGCCACCACCACTGCCCTGCACTTGTCCCACCAAGCATGGGAGCCACAGGCCCATGGGGTGCATGCCAGAGCTGTGGACAGCACTTCCAGCATGCAGCTCTGAGGCACACTAAGCACTGCTTTGTAGCACACCAGTGTGCCACAGCACACCAGTTGCAGAGCACTGAGGTAGGTCCTGATTAGCAAGACCCTCAATGCCACTGAATGCAACTTGAATCTGAGTGTCCATCCTTCCAGCATCATTTGCAGCAGCCCATTCTGAAGGGGTCTGGTTATCCTGAAAACACACTGCCATGCCAATAATACTGGTCAGTTTCTGAACTGAGAGTCTAGGCTAGTGGTTAGAGCAGAGCCATGCATCTCAAGACTTCTTGGTTCAAAGCATAGAATTGCTGTTGGCTTGGTGAATGACTTTGGGCAAAACACTGAACCCCTATGCTTCAGTTTCTCCAGCCACAAACAAGAGCATTGGGCCCCTTCCTACAAACACTTGTGCATGCGCTTTTCTTTAAATGCATGTCTGGTTTCAATGGGGGAGACATAGCATTAGCTAGCAACAGGCAGATCCAGCCAGAAGAGAACCTACTGCAGAAGGTTCTACAATGGAGGTTACAGCTATCCGGGCATATCTGCAGAATGAATGAGAAACAAAAAGTCAAGACCCTGGTATTCGGCATAATGGATGGTTCGAATAGGAGAGGCAGACCCCACAGAGAATGGATAGATGATATAGCAGATTGGTGCAGAGCTAGTCTACAGAAACTAAGCCACTCCGCACCGGACAGGGAAAAATGGAAGGAAATGGTAAGGGAGGCATGAGACACCAACAGACTACAAGCCCCTGGTTGTTGATGATGAACAACAGGTTGCAATTAGGGCCCACTGTTTAAGAGACACCTCCTCCCCTGGACAGCTTGCAAGCTGAATACCAAGCGTAGGAGACACAGGAGGGTGAAATGCATTGTCTAAGGCATACAACACAGCAGGGACAGAACTGAGCCCAGAAGCCATGTCTTCTGAGTGCTAAACCAAATTTTTGGGCTCTGCCTCATGTGTCTCTCAGAAGCAAAGGACTTTGAAAATTACAGACAAGCCTCACTCTTATGACACTCCACTGCTAGCAATGGAACAGTGCAAATGTGTAGGATTCTACCCAATAAAAAGTGACACTGGAAACCGTGGCTGTTCTCTGAGCCACGGAAGAGTTTGCTGTCCCATTTGTAAGAGGGAACCGGGTTAGTCTGTATTCTAACAAAACAAACCAGCAGTCATGTAGCACTTTAATCATGAACAGAGGCATTTATTAGGTGATGAACGTTCATAGGGCAGACCCACTTCTTTAGCTCTCCAATATCGCCAGTGTCTCCTGATCTGAAGGAGTGGGGCTGTCCCATGAAAGCTCATCACCTACTAAATTATTTTGTTAGTCTTCAAAATGCTACGTGACTGTTGGTTCATTTTTAAGAGGAATGTTTTACATTGGGTCCGAAACATTTATGTTCTTTTCTGCTTTTTTTGGAAGGGGAAGGTTTTAGAAGGTAGAAAACAATCAGGTTTTGGACTTAAGATAAAAAATTGCCGGAGTAGGGTAGGCTGACGTCTTATAATTAATGGCACGCCTTGTAATAGGATTCGCCAGCCTTTGGCACTTCCTGGAAACACCTTGTTACATAAGACACTGCCCACCATGGAGCTGCAGAGTTTTGATTTATAGGGTACCTTCCTCCAGAAAACATCTCGTGGGATTGCCTGGCCAATAAAATGTATCCAGGGTTGGGGGGATGGAGGAAAGAGAGAAGAAAAGATCCTTTAAGGGGAGAGATTAGGCCCCCCAGTGAAATCAGCCTAATTCAAGGAGAGAAAATATAGCCGATTGCTCTTGCTGTCATTCAGCTCTGAGAGACCCATCCTGGACAGCCACCTTCTGTGACCTTATCCTCAAGATCTGACCCCCAGGAGAGCTGAGAGAGCAGCCAACAGCCTGAAATCTACAGCTGCTGGTCCTGTTTATTATTTGTATGACACTACTGACACGAGGGGCCAGTGGAGAGCAAGGCCTGCATGACGCCAGGTGATACACATAAGCATAACAAGATCATCAAAGATTTCATGTGCAGAAGGATGATGAACATCTAGTCTATTGGGCATTACAATACAAGTACAGTATGCACAGCATATTGGGGTGCATTAGAAGCATTTCCAGCAGATCCAGAGAAGTTATTATTCCCCTCTATTCAGCACTGGTGAGGCCGCACCTGGAGAACTGCGTCCAGTTCTGGGGTCCCCAGTATAGAAAGGATGTGGGTGTATTGGAGCAGGTCCAGCGGAGGGCAATGAAAATGATTCGGGGGCTGGAGCACATGACCTATAAGGAGAGGCTGAGGGATTTAGGCTTATTTAGTTTGCAGAACAGAAGAGTGAGGGGCAGGTTGATAGCAGCTTTCAACTTCCTGAAGCGGGGCTCTGAAGAGGATGGAGAGGGGCTGTTCTCAGTAGAGACTGATGGCAGAACAAGGAGCAACGGTCTCAAGTTGCAGAGGGGGAGGTCTAGGTTGGATATTCGTGTCGGGGAGGGGGGGAACTATTTCAGCAGGAGGGTGGTGAAGCACCCTTTTAAGCAGCATTCATGGAGATTAGGCCCAGCTGGAATGCGCTGTCTAGAGAGATGGTGGAATCACCATCCCTGGAGGTTTTTATGTCCCAGCTTGACCAAGTCCTGGCTGGGATGATTTCAGGGTTGATCCTGCTTTAGACAGGGGACTGGACTCAATGACCTCCTGAGGTACCTTCCAGCTCTAGGACTGTATGATTCTAGTCTGACCTCCTGTGTAACACAGGCTAGCAAATCCCACCTTATATATATATATATATGTATGTATGTATGCATTTCATCAAGCTCATAACTTCTCTTTGAGCTACTCCCTCTCTTACAAAGACAACTGGTCTTGACCTAAAGACTGTTTGTGATGGAATCCACCATGACATTCCTGCTCTGGAAACCTTACAATCCAAACAGGCGTGGCAGACAAAGCCAATACTATGATCCCCATTTTACAGATGGGAACTGTGCCAGAAAAGGCAATGCAGCATGCCCAGGGGCATGTAGGAAGTCTGTGGCAGAGAAAAATATGGGCTCCAGGTAACCCAAGTCTCGCGCCTTAGACTGGGGGAGTGCAAAGTGGGAGGCGGACCCCAACCGGGGTGTGTGTAAAATTTCATAAGAAGGGTTGCAGCACAATCGGCTGCTGAGTGTCATTCAGACATTCACCGTTTATCGAAAATAATCAGGAGGGTTTTTTGTTTTTGTTTTTGTTTTTTACTTTGCATTTAGAATGTTGGGAGCCACAAACATGTCCTTAAAGAGCCACATGCGGCTCCGGAGCTGCAGGCTGCAGATCCATTATCTAAGTGTATATTGACCTGGGAATGTGGCCGGTCCCTTTAAACTGGAAAGTCCTGTGTGGATTTGGTGAGATGGGTTTTACCAAGATATATTGGCATTAGAAAAGGTTCAGAAAAGGGCAGCTAAAATGGTGAGGGGTTTGGAACAGGTCCTATATGAATTGAGATTTAAGAGACCAGGATTTTGCAGCTTAGAAAAGAGGAGACTAAGGGCTGGGTATGCTAGAGGTACATAAAATTATAAGTGGTGTGAAGAAAGTGAAGAAGGAAAAATTATTTACTTGTTCCCATAATGAAAGAACTAGGAGCCACCAAAAGAAATAAATGGGCAGCAGGTTTAAAACAAATATAAGGAATTTCTCCTCCACACAGCACACAGTCAACCTGTGGAAGTCCCTGACAGAGGAGGCTGTGAAAGCCAGGACTATCATAGGGTTTTAAAAAGTGGTAGATAAGTTCATGGAGGTTGGGTGCGGCTGAACTGGAGAGAGCTGAACCTGGTGTGGGGCAGAAGGGTCCCTGTGTGTGCCGAGGGGCTGCGTGCATGGATGGGGCAGCTGGCTCTGGGGGGTGTGCCTGTGGGTTTAGGATGTGTCCCTGTGTGCACAGGTAGAGACTACACATAGAAGGTGTGTCAGTAAGAGGGTGTGAGCAGTGTGTGTGGGAGAAAGAGATGGGGCTGGTGAGACCTTTTTTTGCTCTGCACACATTTGTGTGTGCAGCTGGTGTCATGGACAGCATGTACAATAGCCCAGAGAAAGCCCTGCCTTCACAGGTTGCAGCTGTGTGAGACCCAGGGCTAGGGCTGCTCTGGACCTGCGCTGGCTGCTTGGGCTGGGACTTGGATGTAGCGGCTGGTTGGGGCTGGCCAGGGGCTCCTCTGCCTGCAGGGGGGCTCAAGGTGAGAAACAGAAGTGGCCACACTGGGTCAGACCAAAGGTTCTTCTAGCCCAGTAGCCTGTCTGCCGACAGTGGCCAATGCCAGGTGCCCCAGAGGGAGTGAACAGACCAGGTAATCATTGAATAGTTGCACAGAGGAGAAGGTAATCTCTGAGCAATCTCTCTCCTGTCACCCATTTCCAGCCTCTGACTAACAGAAGCTAGGGACACCACTCCTACTCATCCTAGCTTCTGGCTGACTCCAGGTTTCCCTGCTATTAAGGACCAGTGGATCCTCAGGGATGCGGTTATGGGGGATGGGCCTTGTGCATAAGGGGCAGTCACAGGGTTAGACTCACCAAAGGAGGGAAGGTCCACTCACCACCCATGGTTAGTGTTTCAATACACACAGGATGTGTCATTAAGGCTGTAGCTACACTGTTGTTGCTGTTTCAGGATACAAATATATCCTGAAATAGCAACTCCAGGGCTAAACTTTCCATTTTCACTACCCTTCGTGGTGACAGGGGTAGGAGAAACCTCGAAATAGTCCCTTATCTCGAACTTCAGGGCCGTTTGGACAGCACTGAGTTTGAAATAAGGTCTCTCAAAAGAACTTGGTTGCATTGTGCAAATTGTGTAAGTTATTTCAAGTTATGCCTACAGTGTAGCAATGTCCTAAGTGTGTGTGTGTGAGATCAGAGAGGGTGTGTGTGTTTAGCATGTTTTGTTGCATATGTATGCCTCTGTGTGTGGTTAGATGTGTCAGTCTGTGTGCATGAGATCAGGGTTGTGTCTGTGTGAGTGTTTCTGGGTATATGCCTGTGTCACATGGTTCGAGGGGGTGTGGATGTGTGTATAGCCAATGGACATGATGGTGTGTATAAATAGCTTGTACTGTGTTTCTGTGACTCTACAATTGGAATGTGGCTGGGGGGGTGTAGATATGCTTGTGTGTCTGTGTGATTCAAAAGTAAAGGTGTGTGTGTGTGAGAGAGAGAGAGAGAGAGAGAGAGAGAGAGAGAGAGACACAAGATGGGGTGTGTGGGTATCCACATAGTCAGAAGAGCCTGGGGGAGGGGGGTCTGCTGCATGGTGACAGGTGCGTGCGGAGGGGTGTTTTAAATATTGCTCATGAACTCAGCCAATAATTCACTGTAACACGCAGGTCTCTATGCATTGTTCTCTTCTGACCAGAGCCAGCACAGCAGGAATGAGGGAAGAGTGTAATAATTACAACAAAAAATGCAGAAAGACAGTAGTAAAGTCATTAAGGGGAAAAAGAAGTGCTGGCTAATTACTGCCTGGAGCTGCACTCGAAACAATTTGACTGAAGTTAAATATTAAGAGTAATAAACAAGCCTCATCACTGTGGGCCCAGCATCCAGCACCAGGTATTGGCTGTACATGGACGACATTGCTTTGACTTGCGTGCCAAACTGGGCATGGCACCGGCTTCAGAGGGCTTTGGTCGGGGGAGTCAGGAGACCAGAGGGAAGCACATGCCCTTGAGCCTGCCCTGGCCCCTTGGTTCAAAGTGCTGGGCCTACTCCAACAAAGGGCTGCAGTACTCTCCCATGGTTCATCTACAGGGGAGCCGGGAAGTGTAATTCCCAGCGTGGGTAGACACAAGCCTGTGATCCAGCTGACAGTGTGGCTGCAGGCCTAGGTTAGGCCATAGAGTTGTATGTGGCTGGAATTATGCAAGGGCTGGAGACTTGCGACCTCTGAACAGTGCCCAGGTATATCTCCCAACTGGAGTCTGACTCAAAAGAAAAACCCTGGTCAGTCAAGCTGGCATCTGACTCTTACTACCATGGGAATGAACAGCTGGGGAGGCAGGGAGGGGGAGGAACTGAGTGGTGGGAGGTTTAGCTGAGTCCCAGAAGAGCAAGCTGCACTGCTGACTTGCTGTGTGTCCCTGGGCAAAAGTCATGTCTTCCCACGCCTCAGTTTACCCATCTCTAAAATGAGACTAACAATACTTTGTCCATCAGCCGAATGGGAGGCTTCACTCATTGTCAAGCACGGAATGTGGTGTTCTTGTCCTAAACCATTGTCTACCCCTTGCTCTGTGCTGTTAAACTTCTTGCACTCTCCACCCCAGAGGTAGCCGCGTTTCAGCGGGCAGCTCAGTGAGCAATACGTAGAACAAAGGCATAAATGTGCATAGACTTCAGCTAGCTTTAAAGACAGATTGTAAAACAAAGGATTTTTGTGATGGTCGCCCCCAAGGGAGGTCAGAGCCTCATTATGCTGGTCCTGCTCGTACTAGTGAGAGACCAACTATGTCCCAAAGAACTCACCGGCTACATAGATATGACAGAGAGAGGGTGAGATGAGACAGCAGGTCAGTGGCAGATGTCAGGAATGGAACCCAGGTCTCCTAAGCCATGTCTACACGTGCACGTTACTTCGAAGTAGCGGCACTAACTTCGAAATAGCGCCCGTCACAGCTACACGTGTTGGGCGCTATTTCGAAGTTGAAATCGACGTTAGGTGGCGAGACGTCGAAGCCGCTAGCCCCATGAGGGGATGGGAATAGCGCCCTATTTCGACGTTCAACGTCGAAGTAGGGACCGTGTAGACGATCCGCGTCCCGCAACATCGAAATAGCGGGGTCCGCCATGGTGGCCATCAGCTGAGGGGTTGAGAGACGCTCGCTCTCCAGCCTCTGCGGGGCTCTATGGTCAACGTATGCAGCAGCTCTTAGCCCAGCGCTTCTGGCTGCTGCTGCTGCACCTGGGGATCCATGCTGCATGCACAGGGTCTGCAACCAGTTGTCGGCTCTGTGGATCTTGTGTTGTTTAGTGCAACTGTGTCTGGGAGGGGCCCTTTAAGGGAGCGGCTTGCTGTTGAATCCGCCCTGTGACCCTGTCTGCAGCTGTTCCTGGCACCCTTATTTCGATGTGTGCTACTTTGGCGTGTAGACGTTCCCTCGCAGCGCCTATTTCGATGTGGTGCTGCCCAACGTTGACGTTGAACGTCGACGTTGCCAGCCCTGGAGGATGTGTAGACGTTATTAATCAAAATAGCCTATTTCGATGTCGCTACATCGAAATAAGCTACTTCGATGTAGGCTTCACGTGTAGACATAGCTCTATTGTAAGCCCTAAGCCATGTGCTAAAAGACAAGTTACATGTTGCAGCCAAGCCATAAAATGGACGGGATACACCTGTGTCTGAATTCACCCAACAATGTGCCACGTCCCCTGCCAAAGGACTCGCTGAAGCCAGTGGTGTGAGGCCTGTTTACACCAGCCCAGCACATGGCCCTGGATATTTCATTACATCAAATCACTTCCCAGGAAAAACGTGGGCACATGAATGCCCCCATGATCTTAAAGGCCGATGGATGAAGTGGGGAGGGGGGTTGAGCAATGGAAAGTTACTGAGGAAAACTGGCCTTGCTGGTCTTCCACACAAGAGATCCACTTCCTGGATGCTACTGTGCAAATAAGTGATGGTCGCATAAGAACCACCCTACACCAGAAACCCACTGACTGCTGTGCTTACCTACGTGCCTCCAGCTTCCATCCAGGGCACACCACATGATCCGTTGTATTCAGCAAGGCACTAAGGTACAACCTCATTTGCTCCCATCCCTCACACAGAGACAGACACCTACAAGACCTTTACCCTGCTTTCCTGAAACTACAATATGCACCTAAGGAAGTGGAGAAACAGACTGACAGAGCCAGACGTATACTCAGAAGCCACCTGCTACAAGACAGGCCCAACAAGGAAAACAAGAGAACACCACTGGCCGTCACATACAGCCCCCAGCTAAAACCCCTCCAGCGCATCATCAGTGATCTACAACCCATCCTAGACAATGATCCTTCACTCTCACTGACCTTGGGAGCAGGCCTGTCCTCACCTACAGACAGCCTGCCAACCTTAAACAAATCCTCACCAGCAACTATAGACCACACCACAGTAACGCTAAACCTGGAACCCGTCCCTGCAACAAACCTCGCTGCCAGCTCTGCTCACATATCTATACCAGTGATATCATCACAGGACCTAACATCAACCACATCATCAGGGGCTCCTTTACCTGCGCACCTACTAATATAATATATGCCATCACGCGCCTGCAATGCCCCACTGCAATGTACATTGGCCAAACTGGACAGTCTTGATGTAAAAAGATATATGGCCACAGACCAGACATCAGGAACGGTAACATACAAAAACCTGAAGGAGAACACTTCAATCTCCCTGGACACTCAGTAACAGATTTAAAATTAGCCGTCCTCCAACAAAAAAACTGCATAAACAAACTCCAAAGGGAACCCGCAGAGCTGCCGTTCATTTTCAATTCTGACACCATCAGCCAAGGACTGAACAGAGACTGGGAGTGGCTGGCCCATTACAAAAGCAGTTTCTCTACTTTTGATGTTAATATCTTCACATTAGCTATTGAGAATGGGACACATAATCCCCCCACCCCCACCCCAACTGAGCTGACCTGATTTCTCCTCTCTTGATATTCACAACTCCTCATTAACTGCTGATTATGGGCCACATCCTCTGTGACTGAACAGACTTTGTCAGCTCTGGCCTTCCCCTTGACTAAGGTGCCCTCTTTAAACCCTCCTCCGGAACGCCCTGCCCCATGCATCTGATGAAACAGGTCTTTGCTGGGGAAAGCTGATGCTTCAAAATACCTATTAGTCCATCAGGTGACACAGGACTTCTTGGTGCTTTTGAAGACACAGACTAACTCAGCTGCCTCTCTGCTACTGGCCTTGCTAATTGTTCAGGAATCTCTATGTGAGTTTGAAGGGAGAGTATTAGCGGCAATGGGAAAATCTCCCATACCTGGTTCACCGGCAAAAATGTCACACCCCACTTGTGAATTGTGTAGCACTGGATCCTTGCTAGTTGCCAACATCCAAAGAAAATTACTGGTAGAAATGCCAGTTCAACTATGAGTGAGATGATGGCTCGAACAAACCAATAGGCCAAGTTCTTTGGGAGAAGGCAAAGGATGCTGGGAAGGAAGATCCAGCATCCCACACAAACCTCAGGAGTCTGAGTCACACACACACCTCCCCCACCCCACAAGGGGAAGTTGGTCCCCCCCCACCATAGCCGATGTTCCTGCCAATCTTTTCCAACCATGTGTGGATTTTTACCATCCATGTGTGGAATAATTTTATGTGCACCAAGGCACATGCAATGTGTACCACCAATAGTGAGCACTGTGCTAATCAGCTGGGCATCATTTGAACTCCTCCTGAGTGGCTGCCATGTGCACAGCTTACAGAAACACTGCCACCACCCTGCTGCCCCCAGCAGCTCCTGGCCCCGCTCCCCCCTCCTCTTTCTCTGCTGTGGCAGTGTGTGAAAAGGGCATCTGTTGTCTCAGGTGGAGGGGGAGGAAATAAAGACAGAGCTCCCCAAGCTCCTGTGTGCCAGCGCCCTAAGCACGCAGCAGCTAACAACAGCTGTTGCAGAGCCCAGGGTTTCACACAGCAAACAATGGGGCCGTGGGGGCTTAGCGAACAGGTGAAAAGAGCCGCTGTGCGATTCATCCGGGAAAGACAAAGATCCGGGAGACAAGACCTCACAGAGGGGAGCGGGCCTGGGTTATTTTTCTACCGTGTAACAACAAGCCAGCCTGGCACCAGCCGCTTGCTAACTGCTCGACTCTCATAAGGACATGGGTCCAGCCTGCCTGCTGTGTTGGCTGCAGCCTAACTGGGTTCTGTGGGCTACACTGTCCCAGTCCCGCTCAAATCAGAGGTGGCTTTATGTCAGGTGTGGGAGGGGAGCCAGATGGTTCATCTCAAACCGTGCTCAGCCCGTCACTGGGTCAGGCTAAGCCAGAGATCCACTAACCTGGGACTTAGGAGAGCAGCAATCATTTCTCTGCTGTCCTACAGCCTCGCTCTGTGATTTAGCAAATGTCTACACAGCCCCATGGCAGCCTGTCGCAGAACCAGGCTCAGAGGGCTCAGGCTTGTGAGGCTCACATAGAGGGGTAACGATCCCGGTGCACCTGTTCCTGATGGTGCTCTGAGCCCCACCTTGCTCACCAGGGTTGTTGCTTCCTTGTCGACATTGCTATGGGCTCTGAATGCCTCCTCTTCTCCAGGGCATTTACTTTGCCACCCCCTCCCTTGGTACCAGGACAGGGCTCCCAGGCACAGGGCAGGAATCAACACAGGCTCAGGTCCTCCATCCCTGCATGGTCCTGGGACCTAAGATCCGAGCCCTGAGTTAACCAAAGCAATTGGTATTTGGCCTCAAGGCGGGTTAGCTGAAGCCTGGGTTTACACTGCTGCACGGACATACTCCAGGCCTCCTGGGTCCTAGTCCTTTCTCTATCCCAGACTTCCCGTAACCTCCACTGTGCCTCCAATTCCTCCTCTTTGGAAAGGGACAGTGAGACTCGCCCACCTTGAGAAGTGCATGAAAATGCAACAAATGTGCAAAGCATTAATTCATTCACAAGCACCCTAAAGGCTCTGAAAATCTGCGGAAGTGGGTCTTACCCACGAGAGCTCACCACCTACTAAATAACATGGTTAGGCTTTAAGGTGCTGCAAGACTGCTTGTTTCTTATGAAGCTCTAGACTGACCTGGCTGCCCCTCTGAGCCCATTAACTAATTATTGTTACTATTACTATTATTGATTTTGGACATTAAAATGGGTTGGGAACATATTAACAGAAGGGGTGAGCACTCCTGGTTGCCTGATGTAGCACTGGAGGTGTGTTGGTCCTGGGATGTAGAAGGACAAGGTGGGTAAGGTAATTAGTTGGGCCAAATTCTGTTGGTAAGAGAGACAAGCTCAAACAAGTTGGTTCAGTAAAACACACCCACCTTGTCGTGCTAATTATCCCCAAGACAGGTACTAACACTGCATCCCTTGTAGCCAAGTACAAACACCAGTGTGCCCTTGTAGCCAAGAAAACCCATGGCATATTGAGGTACATTAGGAGGAGCATTTCCAGCAGATCTAGAGAGGTTGTCGTTCCCTTCTATTCGGCACTGGTGAGGCCACATCTGGCGTATTGTGTCCAGTTTTGGGCCCCCAGTATAGAAAAGATGTGGATGTGTTGGAGGAGGTTCAGCAGAGGGCAACGAAAATGATTTAGGGGCTGGAGCACATAACCTATGAGGAGAGGCTGAGGGATTTGGGCTTATTAAGTTTTCAGAAGAGAAGACTGAGAGGTGATTTAATAGCAGCCTTCAACTGCCTGAAGGGGGGCTCTAAAAAGAATGGAGAGAAACTGTTCGGAGTCGTGACAGACAGCAGAACAAGGAGCAATGGTCTGAAGTTACAGAAGGAGAGGTATAGATTGGATAATAGGAAAAACTACTTCACCAGGAGGGTGGTGAAGCATTGGAATGCGTTGCTGAGAGAGGTGGCGGAATCTTCATCCCTAGAGGTTTTTAAGTCCCGGCTTGACAGTGTCATGGCTGGGATGACTTAGTTGGGGTTGATCCTGCTCGGGGCAGGGGGCTGGACTAGATAGCCTCCTGAGGTCCCTTCCAGCCCTAGGATTCTATGGTTCTATCCAGAGAGGATGTGGCTAAGGGGAAAAGCCATTCAGGGGCATTTGGACACCATCACCTCTTTCCTCCAGGGCACATTTAAGAGTTGTAGCAGATTAAATCATCAAGGGCTCTGTTTCAATCTTTGAGCCACACTCCATTCTTTCCTGGTTGGTTTTTAGCTGAGAAACACAATCAGTGTTGCAACCCCCTAAAGGAGCAAGGCCTGAAAAAGCAACAGATGGTCTTAACAATCACCAGGCTTCTTACAAATCAGAACTTTGAGATCTTTTTATGTTCCTTCTAGTGTGGGAGCCTTCGGGGGGCCTGTTAGGGCTAGAAACATGCTTTTTGAATCTGAAAACTGAGTCTCATGTGTTTGCCTGCTGCCAGGAACTGTGAATACAAGAACAGCACCTAATATCATGAGCCTTGCCATAAAAAATCATGAGCCGGGGGTTACACTGTATCTGGAACAGCGAGACCCATTTTGCTGAAGGAGCCGTTGGATGGTCTCAGAGCTATGTATTGTCAGACCTGACACCTCACAGCTGCATCTACACGTGCACGCTACTTCGAAGTAGCGGCACCAAATTCGAAATAGCGCCCGTCGCGTCTACACGTGTCGGGCGCTATTTCGAAGTTAACTTCGACGTTAGGCGGCGAGACGTCGAAGTCGCTAACCTCATGAGGAGATAGGAATAGCGCCCTACTTCGACGTTCAACGTCGAAGTAGGGACCGTGTAGACGATCCGCGTCCCGCAACGTCGAAATTGCTGGGTCCTCCATGGCGGCCATCAGCTGGGGGGTTGAGAGATGCTCTCTCTCCAGCCCCTGCGGGGCTCTATGGTCACCGTGGGCAGCAGCCCTTAGCCCAGGGCTTCTGGCTGCTTCTGCGGCAGCTGGGGATCTATGCTGCAGGCACAGGGTCTGCAACCAGTTGTCAGCTCTGTGGATCTTGTGTTGTTTAGTGCAACTGTGTCTGGGAGGGGCCCTTTAAGGGAGCGGCTTGCTGTTGAGTCCGCCCTGTGACCCTGTCTGCAGCTGTGCCTGGCATCCCTATTTCGATGTGTGCTACTTTGACGTGTAGACGTTCCCTCGCTGCGCCTATTTCGATGTTGGGCTGAGCAACGTCGAGGTTGAACATCGACGTTGCCGGCCCTGGAGGACGTGTAGACGTTATTCATCGAAATAGCCTATTTCGATGTCGCAACATCGAAATAAGCTATTTCGATGTTGGCTGCACGTGTAGACGTAGCCCACGTGAACAGGTAGGGAACGTTAGACCTTTAACAAAAAATTCCTTTCTCCCAAGCATGCGGGCAACTGATCAGTAGCCATGAAAATGAAGTCGGAAGGATTTCCTGGATTTTTAGCACGAATATGCACACAGCTGAAAGCCTGGCTTGTGAAGAGTCCTATGCAGAACCCAGCCTCACTTTCCTTTATTTGCTAACTAGGCACATTTCAGCCCTCCAGCCAGGAACAAGGAACGTGATGGTCAATCACACATAGCAAAGCGCTGAGGGTGAACAGTTTGCGCCCCCCCCCCACACCCCCCTGCTCAGAATGATTCAGAACTGTGAAGGACTAGAACTCAGGATCAGTTGTGAATGACTCACACTGAGAAAGGTGGGTTAAAATCACAGTGATGTTGAGTCAGAATCCATTGTTTGTTCTGCTTCAGCGTGTGCCCTTTCCTACCTTCCCCAGATGCCAGAGCTAAGAGAACAGGAGCCGCTCACCTGACTTCCTCCTTCATTCTTCCCAGGAGCTGGGACCGCAAGGGCAAGCGGCCACACCCAGAAGCTTGAAGCTGTCACTCGGAGGCAGTGGGGAGCTTGAAGCCAAGCTGTAAAAGAACCCCGGCATATTTTCTGTAACTCCCTTGAATTTCACTAGACTCCACTTACAAAACGCCAGCAGTACGGCTCATCCGTGGTGTGCACACAATCCCCTGCCCCCCGCCCCAGGAGCCATGCTGGGGTTAGCATCTGCCGTCATTTCATGCCCAGCTGGGCTTTCAGGGCCTGCAGCCCAGCCATTTGGATACTGCTTCCTCCGCACACAATAATGACGATGGAGTCCAGGTCTGGCTTCAAATGCCCTTCCTGCTGTAGCTGTTGCACATAGCCTGTGTAGAGTAGGGCCAGCGGAGCTCCGCAGGCAGGCTCCACCAGCAGCCGCTCATCATCTGGACAAAGCCGGCAGGAAGGAGAGAGAAAGAAAGAAAGAAAAGATCATTCGTCCTCAAAAGCACAAACCTCCATTGCTGGACTGAAGGAGGAAATTCCCCGGTCACCGGCACTAAGCAGGTGTTCTCACAGGGAAGCCACTAGGAAAATGACTATACACACGAATTGGAGACTCGCCCTTGTGCTTTCAGTCTAAGCTGGTTTCCTGCATAGGCAACACACTTGGACTTTCGACTAATGGCCACATTCCCGACCAGCACACTGTGCTCCAAGCCCGTTGAGGAAGCCCCTCGCTACCTCTGATTTCTTCGGGCCGATGGCACGAGTCCTTTGTTGGCTGGAGCACGGCTGGACCCACCTCCTCGGGTGAAACCAAACATACATGATTAGGAAACATGTGGGACACAGCTGGGTCATAACTGCATTGCGTGGTTGCAACGGTAACACAGATGGGTCTGCAAGCGTCCGACCCCTGGAGCTGATTTCTCTATTCCATGATCCCATTTGACAGGAAAATCCTAACTAGCCCTATGTTCCTATTCTGCAGAGAGCTAGCAGAATCCACGGTCAACAACTTCCTTATGCAAGAAAGAGAGCTCGGCAGATGCTGCTGGGAGAGCTCAGCGCATGAAGCACCTTCCAGAGGCATTGGGTGGTGCTGTTGGCTCGCCTGGCATCCAGAGAACCGCAGCAGCAGCAGCCACAACTGTAGCAAAAGCTCATCCACTTACCCAGGAACTGCTCTATGGCTTGGACGGCTTCCACATCCTCCACCAGCTGGGAGATGACCTGGCCTTCACTGGCACACTCCAGTGCTCGCACACACACGGTCTTGGCACCTAAGCTTTTGGCCACACTAGGAAATGGAGTCAGCAAGACAGGAACCCCCATAAGCACTGAGAAATCCAGCCCTTGCAGTCTGCTGCAAGGACGCAGTGCCCTTGAGGAACGACATTGACCGGCCATAGCACAGGCCAGCTGGGAGGCAGAGGAAAGCAAGTCACACGGGGGAGTTTGGTCTCCAGGGCCCACCCAACCTTTTGCCTCTGCTGGCTGCCTAACCGTGTCGCTGGGGTTTGGAGCCCAGGAGTGAGACCCACCAACTCATTGCACACAATGACACTCGAGTGAGCAGACACAGTGAGAGTCGTCACCGACTCAGGCGGCATTTGAACCCAGTGCTTCCAAGAGGTGGCTGCAGTGAACGGGGTGGAGCTCTACAGCAATCACGCTGGGCCAAGCACAGAGTATCAGCAACAGCCGCTCTCCCTCCCACCTACAGACAACGCCAACGTGGTCATCTCCGCAGCTGCAGCCTAGACAGGACCTGACTCTACTGCCCTGATGGCAACCAAGCAGGGCATTGTCCACACATTTCACCCATGGCTGCAAATAGCCTTTGGAGTCCAAGGCCGGGCTCAAAAGGGCCTGCAGAGTTGGGCTCTCAGCTGTCAATGTTATTTCCACAGTCCCTCTCACTGCAGTGTCCGAGCCCCTCGTGAGCTTCAGTGGAGCTGTCTTCAGAACAGCCGGGAGTCCTTATTCCCATTGTACAGGTGGGGAACTGAGGCATATTGCCTGGGTCACACACAGTCTGCAGCAAAGTGGGGAACAGGCCCTGTCTCTCTCCAGCCTGAGGGGACACCCAAACCACGGGCCCCTCCCTTCAGCTCGCACAGCTCTGCAAAGCACAGCCCCAAGAGGGAAGGCGCTGATGGCTGGCTCAGCTTCTAGCTCTGGTCAGTTCAATCAGACCCTTGCATGGAGCAGAGAAAGTCCTGGGGGAGTTCAGGACGCAGCCCCCAGCGGAGCTCCGGGCATTCCTGTGGGTTCGATATTTCCTTTGCTTATATTGCCTGAGAAGAAGGCATTAATTCCCCACCTCCCTGGGAGAACATCCTGCCTTCAGATCTTCCTAGGGGCTTCTGTCCAGCTGGGTACCTGAGATGCCAGAGCGCACGAGGATGTCACTGCTGTTAGAAAGCAGGACACCCCCCTTCTTATGTTGGGCCTGGGACACAGACTGGCTCCCTCCTGATTTCTGGCTTTTTCTGTCTTGAACTGCCTGATGGGAGAGTCCCCAGACCTTGCGAAGCCCAGCAGGTCCCCGCCAGCTGCTGGCCTTGTGAATGACAAGAGTTCAGGGTGAGAAGCTGGGTCTGGAGCAGCCTGGCTTGGCGGGGCTGCCCCAGAGCTGCAGCACCTGGAATCCAGGGACCTCCTGCGAGGGCACCCTGGCACGGAACCGCAGGCAGGCCAGCCGGCAGGGAGCCGGGCCAGGGATTCAGCAAGAGGTCTTGCCAGCAGAGAGGTTTCTTCCAAAGCAGGGGCTGGGGAAGAGAACCTGCCCTTGGGTTTCCTGTTTGAAGCTGGCTGTCTGGCCGCAGACACCAGCTGGAAACTCCCCATAAGAGTGAGTGAGGAGCATCAGCCGGGCAGCGTGGGGGCCAAGCTCTTTGAAGAACTCATTCAGCTATTATTGGTCCCATTTCCTCCCTTCCCCACCCACCCACCTGCATGTCTCCTGCCCCTGCCACTACCTTTCCCCCTGGAGTCTGAACAGCACCTAGCACAACAGGGCTCCACCCGATCGAGGCCTCCGCGTGCTTCTGCAAGGCAGATTGGATAATAATAGCCCCAGATCCCTCTGCCCAGTCCACCTGCCCCAACATCCTCGCCTATCCACCCCCCACTGTCCTCCCCTGCCCGCAGAGCCCCCTTTGTGATGGGTTCCCTCAAGCCTCCATGGCCACTACACCCACCTGGTGATCTGTGGCAGGGTGACCAATCGCCCAGCCCTGAGCGATGCATTGAAGCTGTCAGCTCCTTTGGTTTCCACAGCAACGATGGGAACGTCCTGCCAGCCCACATCCTGCAGGCCAGCCACCACTCCTGCCAGCAGCCCTCCACCTCCCACGGCCAGGACAATGGCTCCCGGCTTGGCGCCTAGTGACTCCTTCAGCTCTCTGACCATGGTGGCATGGCCTTCCCTAGGGGGACACCAAACAGGCTGTGAGAAACCAACCAACGGGCACTTTGGTGTGAAGTGCCCCCTGCCAGGCTCTGACAACGGGCACAAGGCTGGGCAGTGTCAGCCCAAGTCAGACTTCACTGCAGTTGCACAAGGAGGCCAGTCAGGGCCCCCGGTGCCAGCCAGGCCGTGCAGCGGCAAGAGACTTGGAGGCAGCAGAAAGGCTGGAGACCATGGGAGGAGGGCTGGATAGATGCTCAGGTACAGCCAAAATCAGGACAGGGGGTGAGGGGTCCCCAAATGTCCCTTCTCCCAAGGCAGTCCCCCCAGCAGCTGAACACCCAGGCAGGACTGACTCCCACCTGGTGATATTCAGAGCCATCTCCCATGGGCTCACAGCTGCCCCACCAGGTCTAGAGAGAGAAGACCCTCTCGGCGAGCAGCTCCCTGCTCTGGACAAAAGGGTTGGTTGGACCCACCCACAACCCTACTGTACACAGGGTGGGGATAAGGGCAGCAGACCCAGCAGCCTCTCCCTCCCAGGCCATCCCTTGTGCATTTGCCTGGCTCCTGGCTTGTCTCCCCACATGGATCCTTCCCAGTGGTTTGAGCTCACAGCCTGAGGTCAGTCAAACCAACAAGCCTTTGGAGGCAGATGGAGGAACCATGCAGTGAATGGAGACACAAGCCCCAGAGCAGTGGGGGGCAAGCCCTCTGCAACCTGATTAGCCCAACAGCTATCCTGGCCATGGACAGGGCAGAAGATACAGAGAACTGGGGGTTGGGGGCACAGTGCACAAGCAAGACCCCAGAGGATCCCTGAAAGGCTCAGCAAGATGTGCTGAGGTCTCAAGAGCCAAGGAAAGGTCAACGCTCCAACTTCTCACCAGAGCAGAGGATGGTCGAAGGGGTGCACACTAACCCAGCCTTCGGTCTCCGCTAACGCTAGTGCTTTTATGTAGGCATCGTCCCAGACCTGCCAACACAAGGATGCGGGGAAGGATTATTTCAGACCTGTCTGCCATGGCTAGCTTCATCCAGCCCTTGCCAACACAACTCATCTTCATCCAGCCCTGACCAATGCAGCTTCATCCAACCTTCACCAATGCAGCTTCATCCAGCCCTCATCAATGCAGCTTCATCCAACCCTCACCAATGCAGCTTCATCCAGCCTTCGCCACAACTACCTCAAGCCCTTGCCAACACAACTTCATCCAGCCTTTGCCAACACAACTTCATCCAGCCCTCACCAACACAACTCCTTCCAGCCCTGACCACCCAGCCCTCACCAATACAACTTCTTCCAGCCCTCACCAATACAACTCATCCAGCCCTCCCCAACACAACTTCAATCAGCCCTGACCAAAGCAGCTTCATCCAGCCCTCGCCAACACAGCTGGCTGGGAACGTCCTGCCTGACACTTAGACTTTCCTTATATTTATGTGCAAAATCTCACACAATGGGGCCTCTGGGTGGGAGGGAAGTTGAGCACCGCACCCTGGTCACCCTCTTCCTGCAGAATGATCTAGGAGTCCACCCAGGAGTGGACTTACACTGCTGGAATACTGGGGGAAGCAGACACTTGGGCCCAGCGATTGCTAGGGTGTGCTCCTGTGAGTTTGTGTATTTGTGTCTGTGTGCCAGGTGACAAACAGGCCTACGGACTGGTGACCTTGTGTGTGTGAAGGAGAGGTGACTCAGGCCTACAGATCCATGAGTGACTGGGTGTACAGGACGTTGCAGAGACCCAAAATGACACACCAGGCCAAATCTTGCACTCCGGCCTGTTGCCCTGTGATGTGCATTGCGTTGCCCACTGGTAGGGTTCAAGAGGCTGAAATTTGGACCCTTATCACTGCGGTACACAGGGAAAGTCCATTTATCTGACTTTCAACTCTTTTAACGCCGTATGTCCTCCCCCACACCAGCCCTGTGGGAGCTGATCACCTGCTGAGTGACTGCAGAGCCGCAGGTTGGAAGAAGAAATAGGAAGAAGGGGAACAGCGGCAGGAGACAGGAGCGGGGCATGCAGGTCTGTTGGGCCAAACCAGTTATCCCAGGGCCTCGGACCTCCCCCAGGCCATTCAGATGAAGGGAACCCACCTGGATGTGCTGGCTCCTCTAGCTACCCATTAGCAATGTCCAGCAAGTCAAATGCTAGGCAGAGAGCTGGGCTATCCCAGAACCCCAGGGGTGCACATGACTGGCCTCGAGCAGTTTTACTACCTGCTGCTGCTCTGCAGGTGTATGCTAGGTGCTGTTCTCTGCATTTCCCCCAGCACAGGAGTAATGAATGGGGGCGCTTTCTGTGTTGCTCTTAATGAAGGATCCAGGTGATTCTACCTATCACTTGGGAGTGACTAGCCAGCAAGGGCAGAAAAGCTCAAACGCCGCAGGCAGGCAGACCAGGAGACACCTGGTGCTAGTGTCACATCGCTCTCTGGGGTGACATGAGTAGGTACCAAGGACTGTCTAGAACCAGCCGAAATCGATGGAGATCTGGGACACCAGTGGGAAACCCAATGACTGAACCATTGACACCCAATGCCGGCAAGATCTGGCAGGAGGAATATATGGCCCCAGCCTGGATCTCCAGACAGAGGAAAGGACCACAAGGAGTCTGGTGTCCGGGTGAAGAGTTGAGCCCCACAAATGGGCTCTCCCCTGGTACTGAAAGACAAAGGGGCTGAGAGGCAGCCAAGATGGCCCCTGCAGCAGCTTGGCTGAAGCTTTACCCCTCAGTGCTAACCAAAGGACTTTCAGCTTCTTGCAGCCCGAGGACAAACACATTGTTCCTGTGTCCGGTAAAGGCTGCCCGATGCTGCTGCAAATAGTCCCTGGGAGCATGGCACGCCAAAGAGGCCCAGAACGGGCCTCCTGCTAGATCCAGCTCAGCTGCACTGGCAGCACGGGGCCATGGAGTGAGATGAGCTGGCTGGTGGCCAAGGCCACGCTTCAGTGTTATCGACTTCATGGACCAGCTCCCATGGAACTGTGGCCCTGGGTGTGGGGCTGCTGGAGGGGTCACTTCTAAGGAACTGGTTTCCGGCTGGGGCCTAGACCAGACTCTGGGGAGCCATGACAACAGGTACCTTCCCGAAGACCTCCACCTTCACCCCCTGCTCTTCCAGCTTCTGCACTGTGGCCTGAGAGGTGTTCGTAGGCACCACAATGGTGGCAGAGATCCCCAGCTTCTTAGCAGCATAAGCTGTGGCGAGCCCAGCATTCCCCCCTGCAGGGACACAGAGAACAGTTTTAGGGGGTTGGGGCACCCTCTTGGAGCAACAGAACAATGTTCCAGGGGGCTCTGGATTCAGAAACAAGCCCAGGTCACCATGTCTGGATCCTGGCATGGATTCTGAACACCTTGCAGATGGTGGCTCTTTGGAACGGGGGTTTGGGTCAGGCCCCCCGTCTACCAGGTAGGGGATCTGAAACCAGAGCATGATAACCCCCACAGCTGTCACAGAATCAGTCGCTGCCCCCAGCGTGGAGACAGCCCCCCCACACCCCCAGACAGACAGGGAAATGCATAGCGAGGAGCTGAGCCTATTGGCTGCAACCTGTGACAGAATCTGAACAAGCAGTCCAAACACTCTTGGTGTCAACTTCTTCAGGGACACACGTCCAAGCAGGCCCCCACCCGCCCTAGCAGAGACCGGCAGGAAGTCAAAGGAGTGCAGGATTGCAAATGGACACACAGCACCTAGTAGTCCTGGGCCTCTCTGGGGCTATTTCCCCACATGGGATGACAGGCTCCCTAGTCCCTGGACTTTGCACAACCAAGGTCATGCCAGGTACAGTGCAGTAAGGACCCACCAATGCAGTCCAAATCCCCATGCCCCTCTGTGTTCCCTGCAGCGAGTGTGGCGGCTGGTTGGGACAGGGAGGATGAACATCCTGCTTTCCTCCCATCATCCTCCCTTTCAGAGAATGAGGTTCTTCTCCCATCCCCGTACCCTTCCACCTACTGCTCCGTTTGCCACTGAGGTGAGAAATGATGAGTCATGAGACTGAGCTGAGACACAAATATTGTGCCTAGAAATGAAACACGGATCTGTGATCCGCTGCCTCATTCCCTCTTGCTCGGGTTCCGGGCTGGGTTCCAAATGTGTCTTCTGGCCAGTGTTTAAGAGGCCAGATGCCCTTGCCTGAGCCTTGGCAGGGTGACAGGAAATCCACCATCCCCTATTCTTTAAAGAAATCCCCCTCCATACCCCTTGGAACCCCAGGGCACCTTCCCAGGAATCAGGGGCTGAAGCAGAACAGCCTTGTCTTGCTCAATATCCCGAGGGAGAACCGTTTGAAGTAAATTTACCTGTGGAACAAACAAAATGTTTGCAGCCCTTCTTGGCAGCCTGAAACCAAAGAGAAAGTAGAGCCTGGAATTCATTTAATTCTTGTCTCAGGGCTGATCCTGTAAACCAGCCATGCCCCAAACACAAGCTGGGGGTGAAATTTACCATACAATTACAGCTATAACACCACGCGTTCAGTAATACTGTTCAGACTGCACACCCACACTCAAATGCAGCCTGTGCCATATGCTCACATTACCTGTACCACACACACACAAACGTACATCGCCTCCATCCCACACAATGATCCTGTGCCATTTTGCAAGCACACACAAGTGCGTTTTGCACACACGCCCACACTAGTGCACTCTGTACCACCACACACACACACAAGCACCCCAATGCATTTTGTACCACCACACCCCAGAATGTACACATCTTTCTTCTGTGCACACTCACAGCAAACTGTCAGCCACCAAGCTCCTCACAAGAGAAAGTGCTAATGCCTCAGGGCTAGTCTCACCTCCTGACAGAAGTAGCCAATGCCCCGAATCTTGAAGGAACCTGTAGGTTGGACATTCTCCAGTTTCATGTAGACCCTGGTGCCTGCAGCCTTTGACAGGGCTATACTTTCCAGCACAGGTGTGACCAAATGGAACCCTCTCCCATGCCTCTCGACCACAGCTGTCATCTGTGTCAAAGGAAACACCTTAAAGTACAGATCAAGTATAGCCGAAGGCAAGGAGATTAGGCAGGAGATACCCAAGGTCAGATCTGAAGCATTGCCACTGACTGGAGGTTAGTGCAGTTACTCCGAATTTGCACTGATGTAAGTGAAGGAATCCAGCCGACAGCCTTTCATGCCACACATACATAAGGGAGCAGGGAAAATCTCAAAGGCCAATCTGCTTTCTCTGCCCAGGGAACCAAGAAATAGGAACAAAATGACTAGTGCAAAAGCACAAGCGATTTGTCCTTTCACAGACGTGGTTCCAGCCTTCCAAGAGTCTCTTTGCATGGGTAAGAGTTGCAGGATCTGGCCATGAGGAAAGGTGTATCTTGCAAACTATTTGCAAGGACATTGCATGGAGCAATGGGCTGAAGTCACAGAGTGAGAGAAGTAGGTTGGATATCAGGAAAAACTACTTCACCAGGAGGGTGGTGAAGCACTGGAATGCAGTGCCTAGAGAGGTGGTGGATTCTCCATCCCTAGGTGTTTTTAAGTTCCAGCTTGACATGGTCATGGCTAGGATGATTTAGTTGGGGTTGATCCTGCTTTAGGCAGGGGGCTGGACTAGATGACCTCCTGAGGTCCCTTCCAGCCCTAGGATTCTATGATTCCATGACATCTGAATGAATTGAAATTTGAATGGTTTTGCAGTTCTTCCCCAAGTTGCAATTGTCCCACTCACCATTTTCCCCCCCCAAAAAATATCAAGACTGAGCTCTTCTGAGCGAAAAATGGCCTTTGACCAAATTCCTATCATTGTAACAACATGGCTTTGTGTAATTTTGCGTGGCTTTTTCAGGTAAATTGCTGCTTTCAGAAAAATGATGACCACAAAGATTAATGACATCAATACACTGGCGGAAAGTGTCATGAAAAATGTCCTTGCTTGAGAACTTGGTTGCAATTTTTCACACTTTTGTAATTAACATGACTCAGATATTTCTGGTAGAGAAGCAGAACCCCTTCCCACTTGAGTTAAAATTCAAGAAAGTAGTATAGGACATAGGAGGTACAGTTATGCAGTTCTGATACCGTGCAGTAGAGAAGAGTGGTGGCATCTTGCCACTAGTCTGCTTATTAAAATGCAAAATTCAAAAAAAAACATTCTGTTTTGGTGGGAAAAGAACATTTAACAATTATTTATTGCAGTGACTCTGGATAACTGTGCTGCTATCACTAGTCAATGGGCTTGGCTACACTAGCTCCCTACTTCGAAGGGAGGTTGGTAAGTAGGGTGTTGGGAGTTATTGATGAAGTGCTGTGGTGTATGTGCAGCCCTTCATTAAGCAAATTCCGCCCTCCCCCCCACAGCAACTACAACATGGCTCGCCCGCCAGTACTTCGAAGTGCCCAGGCACTTCAAAATTTTGAGGAGTAAAGGGTCTTTGAAGTACCCCAGGCACTTCGAAGTACGAGCAGGTGAGCCGTGAATAGACGTGAGCCAGTACTTTGAAGTTTAACACTTCCAAGCTGCTGCGGGGAGGAATTTGCTAAAGGAAGGGCTGCATATGGACCACAACACTTCATTAATAAACTCCCGACACCCTACTCACCATGCTCCCTTCGAAGTAGGGAGCTAGTGTAGACAAGCCCAATGTGTTTGTTCTTAGCTGTCTTTATCCACATGGGACCAGACATTTGCCTAACGTAAGTCGGCAGTATTCTCTTGACTTCCATTGCGCTAAGTTGATTTACACCCCCAGAAGATCAGGCCTGTGTTCTCACCTTGCATTCTTCTTTAGTCTTCCTTTTCATGTCATGTAATTGTAGGCCCAGATCACCCATGGTTCTGTATGGCAATGCACTCACCCTTGTTTAACGAGTATTTCACTTACAAGCACTTGCTAAAAGGAGGGACACACATACAAAGCTTTGTTCTCTAAAAGAGTGAACTTCCCCTGCTTATATGAGCCAGCCGTGGGGTCCCTGGCCCGGGGGGGGAAGGAAACCCGCAGCCCCAACCCAGCCCACTCCTAACACCCCCAGCTCACAACTCCCTGCACAACCCCACCAGCCCAGCCCGCTCCCAACACCCACCCTGGCCCAGTCTCCTCTCCCTGCCACCTGCTGCACCCTCCACAGGTTTCACCACTGCAGCCTGAAGAACAAGCCACCACCCCCTCCACTGGAGCCGCCCCCAGGTTTTAACCCTCCCTCCCGCTCATGGCGCCAAATTGCCCCCAGCCTTTAACCTTTTCCAACCCCCCCCGCCCCCAAAGTTCACTTACTTTTCAAAAGCAGCTGCATGCTGCTCCTCCTTCCCTCAATTAGGAGCCCTAGGAACCAATCAGAGACTTGAACATGTATTTAAGGGGAATTTAGTGTCTCTCTTATGAGTTTTCACCTACCAGCAGAAAGCTGGGAATGAATTGTGCTCGCATAGGGAGGGATGAGCGTACTACCTTTCCCTAGGCAAACTGGCCATGGTCTGTACTTTCCGGAATTCCCAGAGAGAACTGAATGATAAAGGAAGCGGTGGTTGCATTTAGGAAGGGGCCTGCCTGTAAAATTTTCCATCCAAACTGGTTTTCAACAGAAAATACAGCTTTCAACAACAATAAAAGAGACCCTACAGCGCAAACAAAAGTTATGGGCTTAATGCAAAAATTACAGCATGAGGTTCTCCACAAAAATAAAAATCTCAGATTAATAAATTCACACATGTAAGGCTGGAAAGAAACGGCTATGCTCATCTCATCTAATCCCTGCACAGCACAGGTCAGAGAACCTCATGCAATAATTTTTTTCATTAAGCCCATAACTTTTGTTTGTGCTGTAGGGTCTCTTTTGGAACAGTATCCAGTCTGATGTAAAGGATTCAAGTGGGAGACAATCCTCCATGCCCTAAGGTGAGGGCTTCCAATGGATGACTAACTGCACCTTTACTTCGAACTGAGAGGGGCTTAGCTATGGCTGTGGGTTTGGTGGGAGATAGAAAAACCCCTTTGCTCATTTTGTTGACCTTTGGGAGTGGCTTTCCCATGCTGCGCAGTCTCAGCCAACTCATCACTGGTGGTTGCCATGTGGCTCTGAGCCCTTCACCCAGAGCTCAGAAGCTCTGCTTAGCACATGAACAAGAAAGAGGATGGAATGATTTTAAAGAGGAGCAATGGAGACTTCCGAACCTCACTCAAAGTAGCAACTGCCCCATTTGAAATTTGGGGTATTTCACACACAGAAATGAGGCTCTCCAGCTGCTTTCCCAGCCTCACACAGAAAGCACTTCCCATCTCAGCCACCCACACATCCCACTGGTCTGCTTCTGCCCAGGAGGTAAGTCCTGGTCTCAGCACGCAAATCCCCAATGCAAGCACCCTGCATGGAGAGCATCTGGGTGCCATATATCTTTTGAAATATAGAAGGGATATATATGGAGATTCACATATCTCATAGAGCTGGAAGGGTCCTCAAGAGGTCATCAAGCCCTGTCCCCTTGCCCTCGTGGCAGGACCAAGCACTCTTCCTGAGAGATTTTTTTTTTAAATCTATTTGTCACAGTCCCTTAAATGGCCCCCTCTAAGGCTGAGCTCGCAACTCTGGGTTTACAAGGTCAGCTCTCAACCCCGTGAGCCACCCTCCTCCACCTTTATAAGGCCATAAAGTAGCTCCTGTTAAGAGGTTCTGTACGAACACCTGTGACTCCTGGGAATCATTACTCTTCGGAAGCTATGACTTGAATCTCTGTCCTTCCTCAGTCTCGGTTGCCAGTCCCATTTCGGCTGATCTGCACGGCCTCCCTGCTGCCCTGGTGATCACGCCAACAGCTGTGACATTTCGGGCTGTCAGGATCAGACTCAGCACTTTGGACTTGTCCTCAAAATCACCCAGCGGGTCTCCAGGCGAGGCTGGCACAGGCCTCTTATGTCAGACTCTGCTTAGCACACAGCTAGTGTGCTGTGCTAGCAGCAACGTCCTCATGCTTCAGACGTGCAGCTTCGCACATTGCTCCCAGCAATGACTGAGGCCAGAGAGGGGAACAAAGCCAAGGATGACTAAGCACAGCGAGCTCCCCCAGCCAAAGAAAAGGCCGCAGATAGCAGGAGATGCACAAAGCAGCAAGTACAGGCTGGGAATGCAGCAGTAGGTGGGGATGAAACAAAGCCCCAGACATTGGAGACAAGTGCAAGATGCACCCTATGAACTAGGGGAATCACTGCAAGTGCTCCGGGCACTTCCCCTCTCGCCTCAAGTTCATCTTGGTCCTAGCTTGCTGGGTCGGACCCTGCTGCCTCAGGCTCAGTTCGTGGGTGCCTGCTCTGGGGGCGGGAACGAGGTGGGGAAAAGAGAGCTTAAGCAATCTGTGTGCTCCATGTTCCGGGGCTCTGCAGGCCCCTGTCCAGTCCATGGGGTAAGCTAGAGCAGCCTCAGAGTTGCTCGGACGCGGGATTTGCCCCCTCGGGAAGCACAGAAGAGTTCAGCGAATTACAGCCATGCCCCCTTTCTGTCCCTAACGCGACCTCAGCGGCAGCAGCTGGACGAAGAGGCACTGCAGAGCTCTCATGTCATTTCCACAGCAGCCAAAGGTCCTTTCCTGAACCCTTGTGCTGCCAGCAGGGACGGAGTGCGTATTAATATAACTGAGACGTGGACCCCGGGCAAGCCCCTCTGATGCAGCCTGAGAATCAGATGTCTGTCTGTCTGTCTCTCTCTCTTTCTGTCTAGCCCAGCGGTGGCCAATAGCAATTCAAGGATCACCACATTTGAGGTTGTCGTCCTTCTGTAATCGATGCAGCCCTGCCCCCCATTCTGACAATGCCCTCCCTGTCCACTAGAGCCGGGCACCCTCAGTGCCCCCCAGCTCTAACAACGCCTTCCCCTTCCCCCAGAGCCAGGCACCCCAAGCCCCCCCAGCTCTAACAATGCCTTTCCCCTCCCCCAGAGCCAGGCACCCCCAGCCCCCCCAGCTCTAACAACGCCTTCCCCTTCCCCCAGAGCCAGGCACCCCCATCCCCCCAGCTCTAACAATGCCTTCCCCTTCCCCCAGAGCCAGGCACCCCCAGCCCCCCCCAGCTCTAACAATGCCTGCCCCTTCCCCCAGAGCCAGGCACCCCCAGCCCCCCCAGCTCTAACAACGCCTTCCCCTTCCCCCAGAGCCAGGCACCCCCAATCCCCCCAGCTCTAACAACGCCTTCCCCTTCCCCCAGAGCCAGGCACCCCCAATCCCCCCAGCTCTAACAATGCCTTCCCCTTCCCCCAGAGCCAGGCACCCTCAGCCCCCCCCAGCTCTAACAACGCCTTCCCCTTCCCCCAGAGCCAGGCCCCCCCAGCCCCCTCCTCCTCCTGCACAAACTGATTGCAGCGACTCACCAGACCCACCACCGCAGGAGCCGCGCAAGCCGCACCGGGGCCCAAGCCGTGGCCACAGGGGCCGCTGCTGCCACGTGCTTATCCCACTGCCAAGCAGAAGGGCGCGTGCGCAGAGCAGGCAGAGGACACGCCACGCGTGCGGCCTTGAGGAGCCGCAGTTAATGGCTCCAAGAGCCTGAAATCGCCACACCGCACTGTCCCCTCCGCCCCCTGTGGCGAGCGGCGAACGTTTTGGACACCGCAGATCTAGCCCATCATCAACATATCAAACACGTTACTCAGGACAACAACACAGCTGCAGAACAGGCCGCCAGCTGCCTACCCTTCCGCCTGTATTTCCTTTGGAGGGGTCTGGCACCCACACCCTCAGAAGCAGGTGCCTAAATATCCCCGAGGCTCTGGTCCCGGCTGCCTGAATCCACGCCGGACCCTTTCTCCTGACCCCTTCAGGAGCTGCTCTACATCCCACCAAGGCTGTTTTCTCCACTCCTGCATAAGCAAAAAGGTGGCCGCTGAGAGCAGCACAAACGTCGGCCAAGGTCACCCGGCGGTGGAGGGAGGCGGTGGCCGGTCAGCGCAGCCTCAGAAGCCGTGAATTCTCAAACTCAGAACCTTGGACTCGTTGGCAAAGGTTTGACCCGTTGGAGGGCTGAAGAAAGAGGACGGAGTTCAATCCCTCGTTGACTATTCCTGACATTGAGCGAGACCCTGGCCCGCACATATGACCTGTCTGCACTTAGGGAAGTGGGTCAGGCTCATACAGGGGTTATCGGGTACAACAGAAGATAATCTCAGTTCATGGGGAGTTGAAAATCCTCCCTCCCTAAAAAAACCAGGCCCTGCCCTTCCGAATCAGACACTCCCCTTGCATGCAAGGACAGGATTGGCTCCCTGAGCTCAGCTCTCCCCAGCCCTCCCCGAGCTGCCTCTGTAGCAGCTTTGCCCATCTGGTGGCTGCACAGTGACATTTCTGCCATCTGCTTCATAGCTGGAATAGTTCAGTTGATTCTGCCCCAGTCCAGAAAGGAGATACCTTTCTCCAAGCCCACAGAGGGGGAGTCCTGCGTGAGTGCAGAGGATTGGTCTCTTGAGGTCCCTTCCAGTTCTATGAGATAGGCCTGAGAGGAGTCGCTGATTCCAACCTGCAAGCAGCAGGGCAGAGTTGAAGAAACAGAGGCGGGGAAATGGAGTTAATGAGGGACATGCGACAAGCCCACTTCCGCCCAGAAAACGTTTCACCGGCGCTTGCTGCCAATAGCGCCCAGAAAGACTGCCGGGGACGGGAGCAGAGAGGAAGGCAGACTGCGCTCCTCTCTCAGCCTGTTTACTTGGTGTTTCGCAGGCTGGCCGTTCCACTGCTGAGTCAGGGTGACATTTGCAAAAGCACCTAAGTGAATGAGCAGCCAAAGCCTCCTTTTCAGAAGGGATTGGAGGCTGCATTTTGAAAGGCGTTAGGTGCCTTCCCCTCAAAGGCCCATATAAATCTTTCGGCTCCAGGCCCACAGGAGGTTAATCTGGCACTGACTCTGCCCCACAGGCTCCAGAGGCTTCCCCCCCTGCAGGCAGCACGGGGGGAATGCAGAATTAAGCCCTGCCATTCCCAGCTGTTGTCCTGCAACGGGGCACTGGACGGGGGCTCCTGCCTTGCCGTGGTGGCCCTGGGCATAGAGGCTGCAGCTTCCCAGTGGGGGCAGGGGACCCTGGAGATTGTGGCTGCAGCCTGCAGGCCAGTGTGGTCCTCCCTGGCTAAGGAGGTGGCTGCCCAGACATGGGGCACCAGTAATAAGCCAGGCAGAGAAGGGGGCTGGCTGCAGGGGGCTGCCCCAAGCAATGGTGCACAATGGGGCTGCTGCCCCCTGGAGGAACGGGGGGCGCTCCTCCATAGCAGCCCCACACTGAAGGGCTCCCCAGCTGTTCCACACTGCAGCGTGCTAGGAATTGGCTGCCTTCACGCCACAGGGGAGCTCCCAAGCTACAGAGGCATTTGCCCTGTGGGAGCTACTGCCCCATGGGCAGGGCTCTTCCTGGCTGCCCCATGCTGCGTGATATCAGGAACAGGGCTGCAGCCCACAGCTGTGGCTCCCGTGTTCCCAGAGCTGCAGGGAGCTTGGAACCAGGCTGCAAGCCCTGACTTGGGGAGGTGCCTCCCTGGCTGGAGGGGCGGCAAAAAGGACAGTGGGGGACACACACTAGCCCCCCACCCCAATAAACCCTACCTTACCCTATGGCATGGCCCCTGCTAGCTCCCTTCTCCTGCTGCTGCCTGCACACCTGGGCAGTTGGTACCTTCTACACATGCTCTCCAGCCAGCCCCTGGTACTTGCAGCTGCAACTGTGCTGACCTGGGGGAAGGGCAGATCTGCTGGAGGCATAAATATGGGATAATTAGCCCTTAAAATAAATCAGGACGCCTTCCTGACACCTGAAATACAGGACTGTCCCCACCAAAACGGGATGGATGGTCACCTTTCCTTTAACGGTCTGAGCCTCGGGGCTGTCAGCAAGATTTAAGACTCTGTAACAGCAAATAACAAATCATAAAAATAAGCATCCAAATCATTTTTGAAAACTGGGTTTCAACTCCTAGACCACGTCATCATCTGAGCTCCCTTAACACCAGATTACAAAGGGAGACATCTGAACTGGAATTTATTCTCAAATTTGACACCTTGCGACTTGGTCTTAACGGACATGGCAAATACCTTACACACAACCAAGACAGCTTCCCCATCTTTGATATTCGTAGTGATCCAGGCAAGCCACTTCACTTGAGAGACACTTGCAGTAAGTAATTGTCTTCCCCCTCCCCAACCTTCGTCCCCTCAGCTGATGTCAGGTATTTTTGTCCATTTTCTCTCTCTCTGTTATATATTTGTCGTGCCAGTTCCTTTCAGCGCTATTTCCAGATCTGAAGAAGTAGGTCTGCCCCTAAAGCTCAACACCTAATAAATTAGTTTTCCTAGTCATTAAAGTGCTCCAGGACTGCTCTTCTGCTTTGCCAGAAAGTTTCCAGGTTTAGTTTGGCTCTTGTGACACTGGGCTATCATACATCCTCCCACGATCCTGTTGCAAAGTTGCCGTAAGGGAAAGCAAACCTGGCATTGTGCTGCACTAACAGAGCATTGAAACAATATTATTTTGTTGCTTTGCTAAATTGGTGGCCTTTCCTGCCAGGGCACCACTCCTCATGCCATGGTGAGCCTGGCCACTTTTCCAGGCATGCGCCAAACAGCCGGGCTGAATGTCCACTACAGTTCTAGGAACTTTAACCTCTTCACTACCGGGTCCCCATTATTTCTGCTGTCCAGCTGTTGTTCTATTAGCATGCCAAAGGACTATTTAGCTAGTGGGATGCACTTCCCAATATGTTCAGGAACTCAGCAGGTGCCACTGAGCAGATATCTCTGGAATGTTTGGCTGCACATAAATAAACTAAAATCCATAATGGGTGTAGTGCATGTGCATTCACAAGGACAAACAGAGCCGTGTACGCAAACTCTGCAAGCATCCATGCGACAAAGAACTGTGTGAGCAAAACCCGCAGTCGGGTTTACATGCAAAACGCAGGGAAATGCCTGCACACACAGCCACATGTGCAATCATGCATGCAAAAGCCATCTGTAGCCATGCCAGTTCACGTGGGGTTGCCTGGCATCATGTGTGTCTGCAGACACAGGTCACCTTTTTGCACAAAAACATGCAGAATTTGCTGGTGCCACTTCAGGACTGAATTTTGGAGATTTAGCTCTGAGTGCTGCCAAACAGCCTCCCCATATGCACTTTCAGGGCCCCAGCTACAGGCCTTCCCAACAAGGAGCAAGTTGAGCAGACCAGCTCAGCAGCCAGACTTCTCTGCTTTGCAAAGGATGAGCCAAACAAGAGCTGGACAACACTGCAGCAGGGTGCAACCAGACTGGCTCAGCAGCGGACAGCCTTGCCAGCGTCTTGATGCCATTTACAGATTTGCACAATAATGCTTCCGTCTGCGCCATATGCACAAGTGCCCTTGGATTACGTGAGATCTGTGTTTAATAATCAAGCTCAGGTGCATCAGTCAGGTTGTACCTGAGCTACAGAAGGAAGGACAGGGAATTATCTTTGCAGCCACAGGACTAAAGGGTTTGGCCTGAGCCTGTCGTAGACCTCAGACAGACTGTTGGGGGCTTCTCGTTGATCAGACATGCCCATGAGCAAGCCCTCTTCATAGAATCATAGAATCATAGAATACTACGACTGGAAGGGACCTCGAGAGGCCATCGAGTCCAGCCCCCTGCCCCAATGGCAGGACCAAGCACTGTCTAAACCATCCCTGAAAGACATCTATCTAACCTGTTCTTAAATATCTCCAGCGATGGAGATTCCACCACCTTCCTTGGCAATTTATTCCACTGTTTGACCACCCTGACAGTTAGGAACTTTTTCCTAATGTCCAACCTAAACCTCCCTTGCTGCAGTTTAAGCCCATTGCCTCTTGTTCTATCCTCAGAGGCCAAGAAGAACAAGTTCTCTCCTTCCTCCTTATGATTCCCTTTTAGATACCTGAAAACCACTATCATGTCTCCCCTCGATCTTCTCTTTTCCAAACTAAACAAGCTCAATTCTTTCAACCTGTTTTCATAGGTCACATTCTCTAGACCTTTGATCATTCTTGTCACTCTTTTCTGGACCCTCTCTAGTTTCTCCACATCTTTTTTGAACTGCGGTGCCCAGAATTGGACACAATACTCTTCTCAGAAAGTAAAAGATACTCATGCGTTTGTGTACATGCCCATGACAGCAGTTGCACGTGTGTGCCTGTGTGTTACTTGTACACGCATGTGAGCAGGTATGGGTGCATGCATATGGTAGGTAGACCATGTGTGGGTGTACACTTTGGAGTGCAAGCTTGTGGTTATCCAGTATTATTCTAGACAGCAGGATCTCCCCAGAGTTACGGTTGCCTAACACTTTCCGTCATAAGTCCCGGTTTTCACTTGCTCTCAACTCACAAACATTAATGAAATTTCCTGCACCACAAAGCTGATTTTCTGAAAGCTTCAGTTAAGACTGACCTGTAAAGGAAGCTAGAGGAAAATCTGTTGTTTTGCCTGGAATTGAAAATTCTTGCAGTTGACTGGATAATATCCTAATAATCATCATTAATGCTCACAGCTGCTTCTGCCTGTCTGGTTGATTTCTTTGTGAGAAACAGACTCTCTCAGCTTCCCCTCCCTGCTCCTGGAGCTCGGCCAGATCTGTAGGTACTGAAAACGCGGGACAGGCTGCTCAGAGAACTAATGAGCCAAGAGTCCCAGCCTGCTGCTGCTGAAGTCCGAGGAAAAACCTTTGGACTAGCCCAGGGCCAGAAGCAAATATTTACCGAACCTGCTTAGCGCAGGATCCCTTAGGAAGTGGTACCATTTGTCTCCTTTCTTGCTGGCCCTGCGCCTGCTTTTCCCAGCAGAAGGAGGGGGCTCCATGCTCGTTGCCCCTGGCTCAGGACATGTTTCCTGCTGAGCTTTTATTCTCTTATCCCAGTTGCCAAGGGACAGCTAGGCTGGCACAAACAAATCCAGCAGCCCTGGCTTCCCCTCCACTCCCCCTCCAGCTGCAAAGCACAATGGTCGGGGGGCAACACCTGGCAGCCAACGCTCTGCCCAGTGCCAGCTGGGGGTGGGAAGCGTCCAGCAGGGAGAGGAGAGTGTGGAGGAAAGGTTAAGTGTGGAAGTGAGGAAACATGGTAGATGGAGGTTGACTGTTAAACAGGAAGCTGGGGAGCACTGCAATAAAGGGGGAGACACTCGGAGACTCTGTGGGCCCCCCAAGTCAGCAGCACCAAACAATTCACACACAATGCCTGGAACAGTAGTTCAAGGTGCCAGGCTCTCTATCCATTTGTGCAGTGAAACCTGGCGGGGGGTTCCCAGTGCATGAGTACCTCAGACCTGGAGACCCACAATCTTACCCCCGGGGAGGTCAGTGAAGCAGCAAGGCAGGAGATATGCAGGGGGGAGGGGTGGCTTTCAGCTTAGTCCTGGAGTTTCTTTAGGTTCAGGGAGGAAGGTGGGGTTCGGGCTTTGCGAGGGGCATTTCCCCTGGGGAGGTTGTTTTGCCTCACGCCTGGGCAATGGCACAGTGGGACACATGAAGGTGAGGAATAATATTTGCCTTTGATTCTGCCAAGCATGGGATATTCCTGGCGAGCTCCCAAGAGCTGTACTGGTGAGTGAAAGTGCCCACCAATGGCTCAGGACTCGCAGCCCAAGTGGGCAAGTGGTCCTCCGCCTGCACAGCTCTCAGCTGTGGGGCTGCAACCCTGCCCCCAGTGCCAGTCACCACCCACAGGAGGCCACGGGGGAGATGGGGAGCTGCTCGGGGCTGCAGAGCCAGCAGGAGGCAGCAAGCCACACTCCTGGCCATCAAAGGCCTTCTCCTGGCTCCCTCAGTGCTCAGCTAGTTCAGCCCCTGGATGAAAAGCAGCTGGCTAAGGCCCGATGTGGGTGAAACCCAGGGGATGTGGATCGCAAGAGGGAAGTGCTCTGATGAACTCACCTCCTCCTTGGAGCAGGGATCACCTCTCTGTTCTGGGATCGTACAGCACCTGGCGCGGGCTGGGGCTGGCCCTAGGATAACATTACCTGCAATACCTTCCGCTGTCAAGGGTGCCTGCCTTCAGACCGCCAAGTCCTCCTCAGCGTTACAGTCTTTTTGGCCTTGCCAGCGCTGTTAGATGCCAAAAGAGCTCCAGAAACATCCAACCCCGATGGCCCAGCCAGTCAGTTGCACCCCCAACCCGCTGGGTGTATGGCAACTTCTGGGGCCAGATTCCCTTCTCATACACACCACTGTCAGCCAGGAGTGAGTCTTCATGGAAGGCAACGGTGCTACACCACTCTGACCCTAGGGTGAGTGAATGGAGATGCCGGCCCTCTGTGTCGACCACACTCCCTGAAAAAGCACCACCTGGACAAAACGCAGCAACCCCTCAACCCCAAGCCCCCACCTCCCAGATGTACCTAGCACCCCTGTTATCTGCTGGCTGTACCACCTCACTGACCAGCAAGTCCAGAGCAGGGCTTCTGTCCTCAGATTCAGCACCTCCCTGTGACTGGCTCAGGCCACGGGACTGACACTACCCTTACAACCACACGACAGCTAAGTCCCTGCAGCACAACCTAACTATAGAGGTGTATGGAGAGGCTTGAGAACACCAGCAACAGGGGAACTGGAGATAGACCGTGGAACTGCCGGCCACAAGAAAGGAGCCATCCTAGGCTCAATCTTTTGAGAACTAAAAACTTTGAGCTCAGCTTTCCCTCCGCTTGTTCTTCATACATAACACACCCATGCTCCGTAGCTCATCTCCCAGGCCAGGCAGAATCCCAAGCTAGCTTCTGCTGGACAGGAGGTTAGTGTTGTTTTGAACTTGAAACCATTGGGAAGAGCTGGTAGATGGATGGAGGAGGCCCAGCAAAGGTACTAGCTCGTTCCTCATCACACCAAGTCAAAGGGAACCCCAGAGGCCTGCCTCTCAGCCCCACCCCCCACCTCACATTTCATCATATCACGGGACCACCTCTTATAATCTAGTATTTATAGAGCAGCAAACGTGCCCAAGTCTTGTAGCCGTTGGAGAGAAGATTAACAATAAGCCAGATTTGAAGAAGCAGCGATCCCAGCTCTATGGACTCCCTTGTCCAGTCCAGTCCCTGGCTTGCGTTTTCCCTGCCAAAGCAAAGGGACAGCTTGTCCTTTTGAAAGGAAAAGCCCTCCCCCGCTGCTGCCTTTCCCCCTAATCATCATTCCAGACCCAGCTCTTCAGCCTGGTTTGAGCCGGCTCAGAAACATCTGACTCAAGGAACCTTTGTCTGAGCAATGTCCCCACCCCAGTGTGCACGTCATCCTCTTTTTGGCACGTTAGTGCCTGAAATAGGCTCTTTTCCTTTTGCAAAGAGCCTCCAGCATTCCCCCTCCCTGACCTCGTCCCTTTTGGTATTGTTGCTGCTGGTTTCTCTCTGGCTGGAAGAGGGACGAATGACATCAGAGGTGAGGAGGGTGTGGGGGGTGCCCCATTCCCCAATTGGCCACCAAGCAAAAACCATGGGCCTATAAAACTTGCCAAGAGACCAGCATCCTCCAATGAGGCAGTGGCTCCACAGATTACCCTAGCTGCAGAGAAGGGACCACAGACCAGCAGCCAGACTTTCTCCTGCCCTGAAAAGCAGCAGCAAGAACACAAACACTTGGAATATACATTAGCAACAAGCTCTGCTGCTAACCGGTAAGTACCTTCTCTTGCTTCCTTTCCAAGCATGTCAGGAGATGATTTGTTACTAAGAAAGAAACAGCCAGGTTTGGACAGAGCCCAGGTAGCTCTGCCACTGACTCCCTCCAGGGCCATGGGCAAGTGACTGCATCGCTCCCTGCCTCAGTTTCCCATCTACTCATTGAGGTAACTGCTTTTCCCTGGCTCGAGGGAGGATGAATCAGTGAAGGTTTCTGAGGTGCCTCTGCTTCTCGTCCGCCCTTGTCCTCTTGGCAGCGGAGGATCTTTGATGACAAAGGATGATTGTTTTCCGACCCAGCCACTGGTTTTGTGAGGGTCTCAGTTTCTTTGGGGCCTGGCTGAAGATGAGTAAGAATAAGTGGCCGCTTCTTCTTAAAGGTAGCCCTCCGGTGTTTGGTCCAGGGCAAGTCCAGTTATTGCCAATCAGGTTCCTGTGATGTGCTAGGAGCTGCTCAGCCCTTTGTGGAGTCAGGCATCACGCGCTGCACACTTCTAACAGGAATGAGCTGGACTCAGGAGGCTGCTGCGCTGTCTCTCCCCCTCACACACCCTGCCCCATGCCTCTGTTTCCCTGCTGGATCTTCAGGACCACGCGACCTAACCCTCCCCAACTTTTCCATCTCTAACCCCACCGGTCCCCCATCTCTGCCATTGCCTGGCTAACCAAGCCGGGTTCACTTGATAGCTAAGGGGCAGGTGGACGGCCAGAGGGGATGCCATGGGGGCAGTGGCATAGCCTTCTCCTCTCCATCGGAAAGAGGCTGAGCAGTCTTTTCAGGCCTCACGAGCCAAGTCACTCACCTTCACAGGGATGATCCGTTAGTGCATTTCTGCTCGCAAATAACCATCCCGGGGACCGGCTGTAAATGGGACAGCTCTGACGTAGGGCCCCGGGAGGCCATAGAGAGGATCTGTCACTCCAGCAAAGAAGACATCACTGAGTTAGCAGCAGGATGTTTGCTTTGTGCATGTCATGCACTCAGAATGAAGTTCCCTGATTGGACTCCAGTCACAAGGTAGGTGCAGTGCAGGCAGTTGCGGGGTTAGCTTCCCAAACAGGCTCCCAGAGCATTCCCCTGCCTGCACTTCTGGGATAAGGCAGGAGTTCAGAACCATGCTGCTACACACTCATAACAAGAGCCAGTTAGGGCAGTGGGCTGCCTGGTGCAACCCCTAAGTCATTCTCCACGTAGGTAGAGGGGCCTGGTGTCCACTAGAGCCAGGTAGGAATTTTCCACTAAAATGTCTTTCCATCAGAAAAGGCTGATTTCTCAAAACAACCATTGCCCAGGGAAAAGTTGCTGGCGACAAATTTCGAATGAAGGTTCAAAATTGCCAAAACTTTTCATTTCAACATGTCATAAATAAAAACACTTCCACTTTGCTAACTCAGAATAATTTTTTGTTTCAACTTTTAAGCCAGTTATAGTTTTTTTAAAAAGAAAAAAAAAGGTCAAACTTGAAAGAAAATGTGTAAACTGACCTGAAACAACACTTGTTTCAGATTTTTAATTTGTGGGGTTTTTTTATTGGTTTGTTTTTTTTTTTGATACCTCAAAAGTTTCCATGAACTGGGAAACCCATATTGCTAGCCAGATCAACTGTTTACTAATAATTACAGATTCATAGAGCTGGTAACACAAGAAAAACAAAATCAGGAGTCTCTTCTCCCCTCCCTCCTCCCAAAAAAAAAATGTCTTTTTGACAAATTAAATATTTTTCATTTGACTGAACATTTTCAAAGAAAACTGAGAAACATTGCTGTGTATTCCTTCTGGAGACAGGGAGAGGATAAAGAAAAGAGGTTAGAGTGGGAAGGATAAAAAGAGTGTGTGTGTGTGTGTTTAGTAATATGCAAAAATGAGGAAAGGTCTTTGCCCCCAAAGAACTGACCTTCCAGACATACACATAGACAAGAGCTGGGGAAGCAGTGTTTGAATGTGTCAGGTTAACTACACTGGCCAAGTGTCTGGGGTCTCCTCTGTAGCACCTGGTCCATATAGAGATAAAATTCCACTACTGCTGCTAGCGGCTGTAACTCAAGTGGCAGCAGCCTGGATATTTTTTTGGTCATGGAGGCTCCAAGGTGTATCCCAGGTGCTGGCCTCTGGTGGGGTTGTTATGCAAGCATCTGGCTAGTGCCGTGGTCTGTTTTGGGAGTGTCGTTGGCTGCCTTTCTTTAAGAGGAACGCTTGGATTTATAGGCCTCATTGGCTATGTCTGCACTAGCAAGTTGTTTTGAAAATGCTGGGGCTCTTCTGAAAAACCCCATGGAGCGTCTACACACAAAATGAGTTCTTTCAGTATTAAATCAGAAGAAAGCACCATTTTCTCAGGTGGCCCTCTTCCACTCCCAGATGAGGAAAAGCACCTTCTTCTGAATGCTTCTTTCAGAATAAAACATGTAAATGCCCTGGGGGCCCTTTTTTTTCCTGAAAGAGCTGTCCTCGTGGCACTGGATTTTTCAATCCCTGGACCGTTCTTTCGAAAGAGAGGCGGCGGTCTGGAAGTGCTCTATCGAAGGAGCAGCTCGATCTTCCGATCTGCTTTTTCGTGTGTGGACGCTTTCTTTCAAAAGATGTTTCTTTGGAAGAGATCTTCCAGAGAACTTCTTTCGAAGGACCACTGTAGCGTAGACGTAGCCCCTGTGTTTGGAAGGGTGGGTGAGGGCAGGGATACTGCAGATGGCGGCCACACCTAGCAGGCCACGTGGAAGACAGGACAGGAGTGAAAAAGGACATAACTGGATGATGGGGACTGAGATTCAATCTACTGACTGACCTGGGGTCCGGTGGATTTGGCCCCTCAACGCGGGCAGATGGTACGAGGGGCAAACGGACGTCCTCTTCCTCTTTCTATTCTGACAGTTCACCGGCTTCACGAGCTGGCCTGAAGCGGACAATATGCTCCATTTTCTTTAGACGGGCCTTTTAACTGGGCATTTTTCCTCCAGATCTCATTTGCTACATTTGGGTTCCTGGATTTGTTTGACAGGGGCAGGCTGGGGAGCTTGCCTCTCCAGGAAGCAGCTTCACCCACCGCCCCTGCCCTTCAAGCTTAAG